>NW_022884904.1:0-1238359 GCF_011952205.1 Bombus bifarius | reverse complement strand
ACGGTGTCCAACGGTGTCCAACGGTGTCCAACGGTGTCCAACGGTGTCCATCGGTGTCCAACGGTGTCCAACGGTGTCCAACGGTGTCCAACGGTGTCCCACGGTGTCCAACGTTGTCCCACGGTGTCCAACGTTGTCCCACGGCGTCCCACGTTGCAGTCCAGTGTAGATCATCCAAAATTCTTTTCGCGGCATTTGGTGACCCACACTGGACCGACGATGTCCCACGTTACAGTCCAGTGTAGATCATCCAAAATTCTTTTCGCGGCATTTGGTGACCCACACTGGACCGACGACGTCCCACGGTGTCCAACGATGTCCCACGATGCACTCCAGTCTGGATCATCCAAAATTCTGTTGGAGGCTTTTGGAGACCCAAACTGGACCGACGGTATCCCACGGTGTCCCACGTTGCAGTCCAGTGTAGATCATCCAAAATTCTTTTCGCGGCATTTGGTGACCCACACTGGACCGACGATGTCCCACGTTGCAGTCCAGTGTAGATCATCCAAAATTCTCTTCGCGGCATATGGTGACCCACACTGGACCGACGATGTCCCACGTTGCAGTCCAGTGTAGATCATACAAAATTCTTTTCGCGGCATTTGGTGACCCACACTGGACCGACGATGTCCCACGTTGCAGTCCAGTGTAGATCATCCAAAATTCTTTTCGCGGCATTTGGTGACCCACACTGGACCGACGATGTCCCACGTTGCAGTCCAGTGTAGATCATCCAAAATTCTTTTCGCGGCATTTGGTGACCCACACTGAACCGACGACGTCCCACGGTGTCCAACGATGTCCCACGGTGCAGTCCAGTCTAGATCATCCAAAATTCTCTTAGAGGCTTTTGGTGATCCAAACTGGACTGTTGCGTAGTTCTTAGCTTGGCATCGTTTTCCAAAGATTAATCAACTGATTAATTTTTGGAAAAGGATGCCAATTACCAGGTCTCACCACGAGGAGGTGACTACGCACGAGACCCGCCCATGGGTATTTGTAGCACTACACATCGATCTCGACATTCAACCTGTTGGCAGAATGTCGAGTTTTGACTCTACTTAACCATGGGCCTGCGTATGGAAATAGTTGTTTCGTAGCCTAACTGCGAAACACATATCCCCGACGCAGCGCTTACATGAATCTTTACAAACGTAGAACAAAGCCTACGTAACGCAACATCCATCTCCCACACAACGATTACATCGATCAGTACAAATATCGTACAATAATTCGCATCCCTACTGGCATCATTCGGTATCAAACACACATTTATCCAACTTGGAATGAAAGGAAGAAAATGTAGCTACTGACACTGTATATACCATTTCGTGTCTCGCAGAAGGGGCATACGAGTCGCTGTACTAAACTAGTTATCGTTCTATTTTTGCGACACAGTACGATATTGAAGATACTGAAAAGTTATAAACTCTAACGTGATCTAAATAAGTATCCCTTAAAAATGGGTAAACAAGAAAATGCCCGATGAATCAGATGATAAAGGAAAAAATCGCGGCGCGCCCGAAACGAACGAGATCGCGATCTCTCGAAAGAACTAACAAACCTACACGACGTACCCCCGTACACGAGATAACCCCGAGGTTCAGCGGAAAGCCCAAGAATTGACCGTAACTCGATTCCTGTTTCGCCGTTCGAAACTTACACGAGTCGCGGACGATGGCGCCGACCGATGATGCTAGTGATCCACGGGTGATTCAGCCGTGGATCCAGCACATAGGCCAGCAACTTAACACACTCCAACTGAACATGTGGAACCCGGGGATGGACCGCTGATCAGGATTACGAAGGCAAGAGGCCTCAACTGAACAGTGGGGTCCACTCACGGGGAGGGACCGCTGAACAGGATTACGAAGGCATTGACCTCAACTGAACAGTGGGGTCCAGTCCCGCGGGCCCGAACAGAATTACGGAGGACGTGAAATTGCAGGTCCCTGACCGAGTACCAAAGTACCAATCGGACAGGACTGCGGATCCACGACTGAATCCCCAACAGATTCGCAAGCATCACCGGCGCGACGACAACTCCCGCGATCCGATGCGAACGTCGAGCAGTCGTCGAGCAGTCACCCAGACAGAGGTTTCCTTGGGGCGACTTACGAATCAAAGGAGTTGTCCAGTGCACGTTGACCCGCACGTACGCGGAATACGCGCGAGCGAGTACGTCACGCTACGGTTTGAAAGAACTGAGTGATCGCGAACCGATAAATCGCGAGTGCAATAAGTACTGTGAGGTAAGCGAGTGAAGGGTGACGAGATTTTTCTTTTTTTCGTTCTATGGTGGATAAATGTCGCTGTACACAATGAGCTCACAATGCACTTGACATATGTATCTACCTTACGATTAATTAAGACAAAAACGTACGCATCCCACGATGTCCCACGTTGTCCCACGGCGTCCCACGGCGTCCCACGGCGTCCCACGGCGTCCCACGGCGTCCCACGGCGTCCAATGTTCTCCAACGGTGTCCAACGGTGTCCAACGGTGTCCATCGGCGTCCAACGTTGTCCAACGGTGTCCAACGGTGTCCAACGGTGTCCATCGGCGTCCAACGTTGTCCAACGGTGTCCAACGGTGTCCAACGGTGTCCATCGATGTCCAACGGTGTCCAGCGGTGTCCAACGATGTCCAACGATGTCCATCGTTGTCCCACGGCGTCCAACGGTGTCCAACGATGTCCATCGATGTCCCACGGCGTCCAACGGTGTCCATCAATGTCCCACGGCGTCCAACGATGTCCCACGGCGTCCAACGATGTCCCACGGCGTCCCACGGTGTCCAACGGCGTCCCACGGTGTCCAACGGCGTCCCACGGTGTCCAACGGCGTCCCACGGTGTCCAACGGCGTCCTACGGTGTCCAACGGCGTCCCACGTTGCAGTCCAGTTTAGATTATCCAAAATTCTCTTCGTGTCTTTTCGTAATCCAAACTGGACTGTATTAGCGTGGTTCTTATCTTGGTATCGAATTATTGTACAATGTTTGTACTTATCGATGTAGTGGTTTTCCAAAAGTTAATCAACTGATGAATCTGCGAAAACGATTACATCCATCAGTACAAGCATTGCACAATAATTCGCAACCGTACTGGCAACATTCGGTATCAATGATACATTTGTCTAACTTGGAACGAAAGAATGGAAATGAAACTATTGACACTGCATATACAATTTAGGATCTTGCAGAAGAGACATACGACTCGTTGTACTAAACTTATGAAAATATCGAAAAGTTATATACTCCAACGTTACCGCAATATGCTTCTTTTAAAAATGGGGAAACGGGAAGAAGCCTGAACAATCAGACAATGGAAGAAAAATCATTTCGGTATCTAGCATACATATTTAATATGCTATGAAATGTTCATGTATGTAATTGAAATCTACTTTCTGCTAGTTGATAAATTTGAAACAAACTCATTTACTTGATGTGGTATATGAAAGAAACAGGTATCTTTAAAACGAGAACATTTTATACATGAAAAATAAACTACTAATAATGGTTAATTATAGATCAAATTACTATTGATTAAATTTTAGCAAATATAGAGAATCATTTGTATCTTTTTAATCGAAACTAGGGTTACGTTGAAAAATAGAATTTTAAGTAATTGAATTTAATCTGAATTAAAAAAAAAAATTCAATATGAAATTCGAATATTTATAAAATTCTATATTACTGTTAAAAGATTGAAAATATCGCGGTCGAAAAAATATTAAAAGTCATGGTTCTAAGAACGAACAATCACCAGCGCTGATTCCAATTGCAATGAATTAAATTTTAAAAAATATTTTAAGCCTTCATAACAACATTAAGATATTTCATTATAATACTTTGTTGTGCATGAAATCGCTCACAGTTTCATATATGTAAATCTATATATAATATACATTCGTAATAAAGTTTTGTATTTTAGCAGTTATGGTAACGTTAACGCTGACCAAGAAACATGTCTTATAGCAGTATTTTCAGTAATAAACGTGGTAAGAGGGGGCGCTGAAAAGGAAACAAAGCAGTAGCCAGAAGGGCTACTAAAATTCAATCGTATTCCACTCTATATAAACCCGATCAACACGCCGAGAGTGGAACTGAATATTCTTGTTTCGCAACACTAATTTACTACTAATATTTATGAAGCAGAAAATTTTCAAAATCAAACCGCGATGAGTGCTTCGTAATATCTGCAATATCGATAATCTACCATTAAAAAAAAAAAATTAAGCCTGAAAATTCCCGATATTTGATACGCAACACTAATAAGTATAAATCTACGCACTCGTATTTTAGCAATACGCAACACTAATAGCGAGAGATCGAAGTGCAACCATTTAAGAGGTTGCTGATGAACGATCACACTTGCACAGCTCTTGCAGCTGAACGTGTGATCCAGGAACAGTGTCCGACAATTGCAGTCGGGGGGTTAGGGCAGTTTGTGAACGCAACACTACTTAACAAAACGCGATCATTTATTATCGCAACGCTAAAAGGAAAAATAAGCAGAATTCGCGATGGAACAATATCGCAACGCTAACTCTTATAGTGAATTTAATAAAAATTACTATTTACTATATAAAAAAGCTACTTTAAATATTCTGGTATTGCTACTTGCAATACTATAAAATTAATTAAAAATTAACATATTTATAATCTAATTTTAAACAATAGAAAACAAGATAAATTCTGATACGTATAGTTCTATAAGAAATTATAAAAATTCATAATAAAAATGGCAAAAGACAATCGCGATATCGTAATTCGCAACTTTAAAGCAAACGCGATTATCATTTTATCGCAATTCTAATTCAAACCGTAACCATTCTCTCGCGACACTAATAGAAAGCCGCGATGTTATTTCGCAACTCTAATTCAACCCGTAATTAATCTGTCGCGACACTAATAAGAAAAATCGCGAGTGGAGGACCGATATATCGCAGTGCAACCATTTAGGAGGTTGCCGACGAACGATCACACATGTACAGTTCTTGTAGCTGTACGTGTGATCCAGGAACAGTGTCCGATAAATGCAGTCGGAGGGTTTGGGCATTTTGTAAACGCAACTCTACTTAACAAAACGCGATCATTCATTATCGCAACGCTAATTTTTACAGTGAATTCAATGAAAATTACTATTTACTATATGAAAAAGCTACTTCAAATATTCTGGTATTGCTACTTGCAATACTAATAAATTAATTGAAAACTAACATTTTTATAATGTAATTTCAAACAATAGAAAACAAGATAAATTCTGATACGTATAGTTCTATAAGAAATTATAAAAATTCATAATAAGAATTGCAAAAGACAATCGCGATATCGTAATTCGCAACTCTAAAGCAAACGCGATTATCATTTTATCGCAACTCTAATTCAAACCGTAATCATTTTCTCGCCACACTAATTAAAAGCCGCGATGTTATTTCGCAACTCTAATACAACCCGTAATTAATTTATCGCGACACTAATAAGAAAAATCGCGATTTGCCCAATGGGACGATGGACCGATATATACATCGGCCAAAAAGCAAACTACTACTACTTCTACTACTACAAATACTAAAATCGAGCATAGTGACAAAGTAGTAACAATAATGACTTCCCATGCTCTGGATGACCCAGAGGATGGGCAGCCCTTAGTAGTTGCCCTCTTGAGTGGCAGTTTGCCGGGCCTCTTCGGCTTATAGCCTCTTCTTTCTTCGGGCGCAATGCCCGCTGAAACTTACATCTAAGCTCGAGACTTCTAAATCGCAAACAAAAAAAAACTTGAAAATAAAAATATAAACCGCGGAAGCTGATTGAAGTGCACATGGACTGACCAACGATCGCAGCAGTGATCGTTGCTCACTCGCATGTGCGTGCTCGAGCAATAAACGTTCGTTTCGACCCATTCGCGACCGCGACCGCGAAATTCGAAAAATCGATAGGCAAAACCAGAGACGAGTGCATGCTCTACTCGTGCCAGTTTCACCGTCGATTTTTCAAATCAGATTTCCAGAAACAGGTTGGTCACGCGAAAACGCGCCTACCCGACCAGAGACTGTGCCAACCTGCCCGGCCCTACCTACTTATAATTAACAGACACACCAGAAAGTATACTACCTATCCTACCTAGCGCTATATTTAAAAAATAGCAAAACAGGCACACCAACACACTCGCTCCACGGTTCTCACACAAACGCTCGGGCGCAAAGGTCCTACACTAGAGAGGACGTCCCGGGACGCCTCCGACACCCGAGCTTAACACACACCATGCACACTCTAAGGTACGTACCGTTTTCCTGAAATCGACTGACGAAGGCTAGTGACCATTGCGTAAGACATGATAAAACACATCTGAAGAAATGATATCGTTAAAATAAATGTAAGTAAACTTGGAATTGTAATTGTAATTTACGGCAATATTTAAAGCGTGGTTACACTTAATCGCGTGGGCGATATTATCATAAATTGTGATTGTATCGAGACGTAAATTGAATCGATATATGTCTCGACATTTTTAATATTTGATGTTTTAACGAATGAAAAAAAGCGACGCAGCTCCACGGCCTAACAACACACACACATAACGTGGAAAATACGTCGTGCACGGTACACTAACACATCGTCAGTCGCTGACAAATTATTACATTACTTAATTCTAGATCATCGTGCCCAGTGTCTTTCTCCCATTCAAGTAGCACCTGGGCACGTGAATGAGATCCTGACAATGGGCACGGAAAGGGTTAAACCTGAAAATCCTCATCTAAAAGAAATGATTAGTTTGTATAATTTTTATTTAACGGACTAACGTTCTTTGATTTTATATTTTACTACTTCGTTTCTGATTAAATCTACTTTATTAATTTAATAGTAACTAAGTAACTCTACTTTATTAATTTAATAAATCAGAACAAAACTTTAATATTGCAAAAAAGGTAGCGTTAATTGAAAAAGACTGAGACTCGATCAAATGGAATAATTGAGTCTAAATATATTACTAAGAAAGAAATATTCTCAGGCGATCTCTTTATCAAAGCACATACTCGAAAGTGCAGAAGCAGTGTTCAAAATTATTGCTTTGATTCAAAAATCTGCCTGCCGCGAAGTGTCTTCTTGCACGTAAAATTTCACACATTCTTGTACGGGAAAAAATGAATTTTGACTCATATTTTAAATTCTAACCGAAATGAAATAAACGAAAGTGACTTGATATTGTCACGATTAATTTATTGCTTAAAATCAAGTATGTTAAACAGGTGTATTCGTGTACATATTTGCCATTTGCAAATATTTATACGGAATGTTAACATGCATATTTATAAATAACACGAATATATTCTCAAGTGTATGTATTTAAACTAATTATTATAATCGCGCTGTGCAAGAAGACCTATCCTAAACTAATAAATTTAAAAAAAGAATGTTACTACTCACGGGTATAAAATATACCCGCGGTCACTATGCTCGCAAAAAATTCTACGTAATACAACCGGTCACCCGTGCCGATTCGGACCTTTCATCCTACGACATGATTGAGTGACCGGAGGAACAAAAATGCATGCGACTCACCGTTCGATGCGGAGAAACAGAGGACGTACCATGGATGCTGCGCCACCCCAGCGAATATCATCAGGGAGACTAACATCAGGCAGGAACCGTGTAAAGTCCAGTGGTGGAAATGGTGGTTGTTTAAGGGCGGGGGAGGGGGGGTGTTTGAGGAAGAAGCGAAACGTCGTTTCGACAATTTTCTTCTTTTTCCTATCGAACGTTTATTTAGAAAATACTGCTATTTTTTTACGCTTAAAGATTATTATTAAGAAATTGGAACAAGTTTGAAAAATATTATTTAGTTGAAAATTGTGAGATATTTTTCGATAGCAAACAAATGCTCATGAATAACGTGAATGCAATGCAATCGTTTGCAAGAATAATATTGTTCGCAATTAGAATATATACTGTGAATTTTCGTTATTAGAATACGAAATATACATTCCAAAAATACACTACAGTCGCGTGTTTTAAATAATGGAAAATATTTGCAAGAATTCAAAAGTTCGCCACTAAATATATTTAAAGAATACTGTGCAAACGCGCGCGAAACCTTGTTTCGAGGTATTTGAATCTACCTGTTACTAATTTGCAAGTTTATGACGTTATAACTCACTTTGAAACAATAAGATAATTCGTTAAAAATTGGTTTGAAATAAGAGAATGATTTCATACATCGGGATCTTTCAGAAGAATCAATGGACTCACGCGACGCACTCCTGTGCACAAAATAACCGCAAGATTCAGTGGAAAAAAAGAATAGATTTTTATATCTCGTTCCAAGTCAGATAAGTATCATTGTACAGAATGGGCTCAGAATGGATTCGACATAGCCAAGACATATCCCACGGTGTCCCACGGTGTCCCACGGTGTCCCACGGTGTCCCACGGTGTCCCACGGTGTCCAACGGTGTCCAACGGTGTCCAACGGTGTCCAACGGTGTCCCACGGTGTCCAACGTTGTCCCACGGCGTCCCACGTTGCAGTCCAGTGTAGATCATCCAAAATTCTTTTCGCGGCATTTGGTGACCCACACTGGACCGACGATGTCCCACGTTGCAGTCCAGTGTAGATCATCCAAAATTCTTTTCGCGGCATTTGGTGACCCACACTGGACCGACGACGTCCCACGGTGTCCAACGATGTCCCACGATGCAGTCCAGTCTAAATCATCCAAAATTCTGTTGGAGGCTTTTGGAGACCCAAACTGGACCGACGGTATCCCACGGTGTCCCACGTTGCAGTCCAGTGTAGATCATCCAAAATCCTTTTCGCGGCATTTGGTGACCCACACTGGACCGACGATGTCCCACGTTGCAGTCCAGTGTAGATCATCCAAAATTCTTTTCGCGGCATTTGGTGACCCACACTGGACCGACGATGTCCCACGTTGCAGTCCAGTGTAGATCATCCAAAATTCTTTTCGCGGCATTTGGTGACCCACACCGGACCGACGATGTCCCACGTTGCAGTCCAGTGTAGATCATCCAAAATTCTTTTCGCGGCATTTGGTGACCCACACCGGACCGACGATGTCCCACGTTGCAGTCCAGTCTAGATCATCCAAAATTCTTTTCGCGGCATTTGGTGACCCACACTGGACCGACGACGTCCCACGGTGTCCAACGATGTCCCACGGTGCAGTCCAGTCTAGATCATCCAAAATTCTCTTAGAGGCTTTTGGTGATCCAAACTGGACTGTTGCGTAGTTCTTAGCTTGGCATCGTTTTCCAAAGATTAATCAACTGATTAATTTTTGGAAAAGGATGCCAATTACCAGGTCTCACCACGAGGAGGTGACTACGCACGAGACCCGCCCATGGGTATTTGTAGCACTACACATCGATCTCGACATTCAACCTGTTGGCAGAATGTCGAGTTTTGACTCTACTTAACCATGGGCCTGCGTATGGAAATAGTTGTTTCGTAGCCTAACTGCGAAACACATATCCCCGACGCAGCGCTTACATGAATCTTTTCAAACGTAGAACAAAGCCTACGTAACGCAACATCCATCTCCCACACAACGATTACATCGATCAGTACAAATATCGTACAATAATTCGCATCCCTACTGGCATCATTCGGTATCAAACACACATTTATCCAACTTGGAATGAAAGGAAGAAAATGTAGCTACTGACACTGTATATACCATTTCGTGTCTCGCAGAAGGGGCATACGAGTCGCTGTACTAAACTAGTTATCGTTCTATTTTTGCGACACAGTACGATATTGAAGATACTGAAAAGTTATAAACTCTAACGTGATCTCAATAAGTATCCCTTAAAAATGGGAAAACAAGAAAATGCCCGATGAATCAGATGATAAAGGAAAAAATCGCGCCGCGCCCGAAACGAACGAGATCGCGATCTCTCGAAAGAACTAACAAACCTACACGACGTACCCCCGTACACGAGATAACCCCGAGGTTCAGCGGAAAGCCCAAGAATTGACCGTAACTCGATTCCTGTTTCGCCGTTCGAAACTTACACGAGTCGCGGTCGATGATGCTAGTGATCCACGGGTGATTCAGCCGTGGATCCAGCACATAGGCCAGCAACTTAACACACTCCAACTGAACATGTGGAACCCGGGGATGGACCGCTGATCAGGATTACGAAGGCAAGAGGCCTCAACTGAACAGTGGGGTCCACTCACGGGGAGGGACCGCTGAACAGGATTACGAAGGCATTGACCTCAACTGAACAGTGGAGTCCAGTCCCGCGGGCCCGAGCAGAATTACGGAGGACGTGAAATTGCAGGTCCCTGACCGAGTACCAAAGTACCAATCGGACAGGACTGCGGATCCACGACTGAATCCCCAACAGATTCGCAAGCATCACCGGCGCGACGACAACTCCCGCGATCCGATGCGAACGTCGAGCAGTCGTCGAGCAGTCACCCAGACAGAGGTTTCCTTGGGGCGACTTACGAATCCAAAGAGTTGTCCAGTGTACGTTGACCCGCACGTACCCGGAATATGCACGAGCGAGTACGTCACGCTACGGTTTGAAAGAACTGAGCGACCGTGAACCGATAAATCGCGGAAACAATTTTTCCAGTGTGGTAAGCGAGGGGATCATGAGAGACGAGATTTTTATTTTTCGTTCCAAGATAGATAAGTATCTTTGTACAGAATGAGCTCACAATGCACATAACATAGGTATCTACCTTACGATTAATTAAGACTAAGACGCACGCATCCCACGGTGTCCCACGGTGTCCCACGATGTCCCACGGCGCCCCCGCGGGGGGGTCTTAGTCCGGTCTAGATCACCAAAACTATTTTGGATGATCTAGACCAGACTATGTTCAAGTAGTTTTTAGCTTGATATCGTTTCTCAAATAATAATACTAATATTCAAAATAGTACTTGGTGTATTATTATTTGGGAAACGATATCAATTACCGGGACCCACCACGAGGAGGTAACTACGCTCGGGTCCCATTTACATAAACAGTTTTTAAGCATTGGAAGCAGAGATGTAAAATTATTTTATAATAAAGCGACATTGTAGCGGCGATATTGTTTTGCCCGGAGTTTATTTGTTCTTTCATTACTTGTAATCTAACGGTCTCGATACTCCGAGGCAAAACAACAACATGATTTGAAATGTCCTCTGACTCATGTGCAGCTACAGATAAGACCGTTGCCTTCGGTTAAATTGCACTCGCTTCCTTGATTCCATGAATATGGTGTGTTGTTTTCTTGGTTTTGAGCAGACATAGAAAATTACATCTTAAAATTACACTCTGTGTTACCACTGGTTTTATACGAAATAGTGAAATGAGAAATTGAATACTGTATTTAAAATTAAAAAATAATGCTATATAGAAATAAAATAGCTCTTCGAAGACTTGATAGATTCTGTTAATAAAATAAAACAAAATAAATCATTAATTCACTCACTACGAATTGATGGTATTGATTTAAATCAATGAATGTAGAGTTACAACCGATTAACGGTACAACTGCTATGAATTAAGAGCGTAATTACTTTGAATTAATGGCAGAATGTGGTTATAAATTATTGGTATAACTGTTAAGAATTAATGGAGTAATTGTTTTAGATTAATGGCTTAAATGTTGTAAATTAATGGCTCAGGTGATATAAATTAATGGTTTACATGTTGTAAATTAATGGCTAAATGTATAAAATAACAGTTTAAAAGTTACAAATTAATGGCCTAGACGTTAAAAATTAATAGCTTAAATGTTATAAATTAATAGCATAAATGTATACAATAACAGTTTAAATGTTGTAAATTAATGGCCTAGACGTTATAAATTAATAGCTTAAATGTTATAAATTAATAGATTAAATGTTGTAAATTAATAGCTTAAATGTTATAAATTAATAGTTTAAAAGTTAAAAATTAATGGCTTAAATGTTATAAATTAATATCTTAAATGTTATAAATTAATAGCATAAATGTATACAATAACAGTTTAAATGTTGTAAATTAATGGCTTAGATGTTGTAAATTAATAGCCTAAATGATATAAATTAATAGTTTAAATATTGTAAATTAGTAGCTTGGATGTTGTAGATTAATAGCTTAAATGTAATAAATTAATAGCATAAATGTTATAAATTAATAGTTTTGGCGTTATAAATTAATTCCTTAAATGTTATAAATTAATGGCTTAAATGTTATAAATTAATAACTTAAGTGTTGTAAATTAATGGTTTAGACGTTGTAAATTGCTAGTTGCAATGTTGTTATTTGATATTTTTTGTTTCATTTACCTTATATTTAAATTCTTCTTCGATGTTCACTCTCCGGAATTTCAGGCACAAAAGAGCTCGCGCGCGACTTCCGTGTTCCTTATATACCTTGACAAGATGCCGGTTTGTTAATCAAACGGTAACGATTTTTTGTCTTAGCAGGAGACGGTTTTTCCATTATAGCAAAATCAAATTGAACGATTTCTTAATTTTTATCGTAAATTTGCTTCTTTAACGATTTAATACGATATCCATTTTTATCATTTTAATAGTTTCTGCAAACTAAGACTAAATTCACACTTATTTAATACTAGTTTTCGACTATCAATTAGTTTGAACAAAAAGGGGAGAAAAGCCTAACGACAATCGATGACGTTACTGTGAAATAAGTTAAGGTATTAAATAATCAGACAGATAAAATTCATATTAAGCATTATATTATATTATCGATATTCGTTCATTTACTCGTTCTAATTACAAAATGAAATGTTCCTTTTTCTTGAATAACACCTACATCACTGTTTGCGATATTTAAAATTCTTATTTAATGCTTATTTAAAAGTCAGGTACATTTTTAATTCTTCTCAAGTTAAACGAGTAAATTTACTCGTTATAATTGTAACATAAAATGGCTTTATTTCTTCAATACCGCCTGCATCGCTGTACGTGACACAGTTGATAATTATGTAGCGAACAATATGATCTAATTGGCTGTAATCACGGTTAGGTATTTCTTATTGATTCCTTGAAGAATGGTGTGATTCTTATAAATTAATGTTTTACATGTTGTCAATTAATGTTTCAGTTGCTATAAATTAATAGTTTAATCGTTGCTAATTATTTGCTTAAATGTTATAAATTAATGGCTTAGACGTTATAAATTAATAGCTTAAATGTTAGAAATTGGTAGTTTAAATGTTATAAATTAATAGTATGAGTGTTATAAATTAATGGCTTAAATGTTACAAATTAATGACCCAGATGATATAGATTAATAGTTTAAATGTTAGAAATTAATGGCTTAAATGTATAAAATAACAGTTTAAATGTTGTAAATTAATGGCTTAGATGTTGTAAACTAATAGCTTAAATGTAATAAATTAATAGCATAAATGTTATAAATCAATTGCTTATAATGTTATAAATCAATAGCATAAATGTTATAAATTAATAGTTTTGACGTTATAAATTAATTCCTTAAATGTTATAAATTAATGGCTTAAATGTATAAAATAACAGTTTAAATGTTGTAAATTAATGGCTTAGATGTTGTAAACTAATAGCTTAAATGTAATAAATTAATAGCATAAATGTTATAAATTAATAGTTTTGACGTTATAAAATAATTCCTTAAATGTTATAAAGTAATGGCTTAAATGTATAGAATAACAGTTTAAATGTTGTAAATTAATGGCTTAGATGTTGTAAATTAATAGCTTAAATGTTATAAATTAATAGCATAAATGTTATAAATTAATAGCTTAAGTGTTGTAAATTAATGGTTTAGACGTTATAAATTACTGGTTGCAATGTTGTTATTTGATTCTTTTTTTATTTACCTTATATTTAAATTCTTCTTCGATGTTCACTCTCCGGAATTTCAGGCACAAAAGAGCTCGCGCGCGACTTCCGTGTTCCTTATATACCTTTACAAGATGCCGGTTTGTTAATCAAACGGTAACGATATTTTCACATAGCAGGAAACGGTTTTTCCATTATAATAAAATCAAATTGAACGATTTCTTAATTTTTATCGTAAATTGGCGCCTTCAACGATTTAATACGATATCCATTTTTATCATTTCAATAGTTTCTACAAGCTAAGATTTTCTTCTAATTTTCTTCTAGGATAGGACTTTTGTCGAAAAATTCAAACACGTAGTCGGTGTCAGGATAACAGAAGGTTTCGCTGCGAATAGCCCTGAAGCATACAACGCGTATAGAGGTGAGTATAGGGTTTTCCCCACGGGAAACCAACATCTTTTGGTCGAGTTGTTGACGTCTTGTTGCATAGGTCCGCTGAAGAAAGTTCTGTGTGCCGCTTTCCGCTGACCTAGAACAATCTGGCGATATGATGGACAAGGATTGTTGCTAAACGAGGAAATTCCCGATATCGGAATGGTAAATTTCCCTCGTGATTAGGAGGCCATGTTTAGAGGTATGTTGAAAATCCGGAAGATCTTGCCCGTGGGATAAGATTTTCCGAGTAATGAGATCCTACTCGTAGTTTGGTTCAGAAATCGGTACTATGGATCACCGGTGTTTCTCAATTTGATCTATATCCAACTATATCTAACTGATGGCTTAAAATACACCTCTTTGCTTCACTTTTTTATTAAAGAATATATTGCCAAGTTATGGTATTGATTCTGTGTAAAACTTCTTCTAATATGCCATTCATGATTGAATCAAAAGCAAATATACGTAAATAATTATGTCGATATTATATGTCGGAGATGAAAGAACACCGGAGCCTTTGGAATTTTGGATAATCCCGCAACATTGTAACCTAGAGTCTACTATAGCTGTAATTAAACAATTGTAGTTATTCAATCCGATTGTAATTGTTAGAGAGTTGTGATAATGAGCTTGGGCTCGAGGCGACAGCCAGACGCCGAACGTAGCCGCGGTCACGCGATGAACGCCTTGTCTAACAAATGCATAGAATAATTCTATAGCTCTCCTTAAAAAGGAAATAGTTGTAACACTCGACAGTAAACATTCCAATGGTCTCTGTCCCGTAGCTCGCCACACGCAGACCCTATTCTTCGAGTAAGATGATTGCCAGATGTCGATGCGTCTCCGCAGTACATGTTCAGCTAGCCCGAGGGCCCGTTATAAATCTTAAGATTTAGCCAACTAAAGTCCTTCAAACAGACAAACAGTCTTTGTCCCAACTACGGGAAAATAAAGGAGACCTGTTTTTCAACGAGCGGCGTCTCCCACTAGCAACTTTCCCTCGAGGGCGGCTAACATCTTTTTCTAACCACCGATATGGAGATTGACCAATTAGCAGCAATGCCAATTTCCCTTACTTTCTGAACGAAGGCTTTTCTCGACGAATCCGATGATCTCGTGTCCTTAGACACACCCCATTATAGTTTTCCTCTGTGGCATCATCTGGACGGGAAAGTCATTCTCGTTCGCGATCTCATCGATGAAAAGAGTAACCCTTTAGGACCAGTGAATATTACACGTCCGACTTAGATTTTGTGAGCACGTTCATCTATCATCCCGTCGACCGCGGGTTCGTTATTGAACCTAGGATCATTGTCATTAGTTTCTCGAGTATCTAATTACCACGGTTACTTGTCCGGTTCTATGATAATCGTATTTGTACTGGCCAATGTCTTCTCTATTGCATAACGACGACGTGTAATCCAAACGAAGATTCGTTTCACGCCCCTAACCCTAATTCTAATGTAAACCCGACATATATAAAATGCGTAGATGACGATGCGTAAATTCACGAGCACGCGTGATTTGCAAATCACAGGATGACGAACGTTCAAAGTCATCGTCTCTATGTTCCCTATGTTCACTTTATTACACTACATATATGTCGGAGAGGGAAGGACAGCGGGACTTTCCGTCGGGAATGCTGGGAAAAACCTCCCATCACCATAGTCAAGATTTTAATGTTTAAGCAATAAAAATAAGGAAAACAACTTTTAATGTTCCAATCTGGCGTTACGACGATGGGTTCAGGTTTAAGGTGACATAACGGGTCACCAGACGTAGCCACGGTCACGGGAGGGCCGCGTACCTGACAGAGGTACGGAATGATTTTATGACTCTCCTTAAAAACAAGGATTGACCCGAGAAGCGGGGACAGGAGTATATAAGGGTAAGTTCATCTGGATTCAGGGAGCTTTTTAGTTAGTTAGTCGTTGAGCGAATTGCCGAGTAAGTCACGCCGATACTGGTCATCCCGTGGACCGTGGATTCGTTATCGAACCTGAATTCGTTGTCACCATCATCTCGGACATCCTATTGCCGTTACTCAGAGCCTCTTGTAGTGCCCACATTCGCACAGATAAACACTAACCACATCCGCGACGGTAAAGTAAGTAAAGGTTCACAGAACGCCCCAAAGTGCCAACCTGACTCCGACATATATGTATTTTAGTAGAAGCATATCCACCACCACCACGATAACAGCCCTACATATCTGTCCTTCCCCGTCCATGATAGCATAGATATTTAGCCGATCAGGTGACGATCACATATCGTTTGTATGCTATACGTGTGTTGACGATACGAGTTTATTTGTACATATCTAGATAGTTACATTTAGTATATTCACGCGAGTTACGTTTACTGAAATTATCAATGTTGGTAGAATAATACTTGTAATTCCTACAAACAACTAATATTCTATCCTAAAATGTGTAGTATTTTATATCAAAGATACAAGATTAACAGTTGATTTGAAAATGGGGTGGACTTGTCGAAACACTACTCCCTTGCCGATTTCGATGATTTTTTAATATGTTGCCGGGAACATGATTGTACGAACTTTTCTCTGTACGTCGTACTTTTCTGTGTAATCGTCGGGCGGCCCTAGTTTCTCAGAGATAGTTGCAAAAAGCTGCCATTACTACTTTGGCGAACTCTCTCTATAATTGTGTAGCGTAGTAGCGGTATTGATTGCCGGCTACCTTGCGGCGCGACGCGGCATTGGGCGAGCTTGGGTAATTCCATCGATCCTTCGGATGAAAGCCCCGTGCACGACTGCATAATATGCGAGGCTGTAAGAAATGTCTGCGATAATTCGATTAAAAAAATGAATATCAGCAACGTAGGTTTGAGATTGTGTAATGTGTACACTATTTATTTATAGTTTATAGATATTGGATTAGCTTTGGGTTACGCTATGCTCTCTGACCGCCGCTGTGAAGTGGCCGGTTACGACCGAGGCAGATATATATTCGCATATAGTATGTATGTATAGGCAGAATGCGTAATAGGGTACGCGTTACTATTAGTAGCGAGGGGCCATATAGAATGACCTGCCCGAAATCCAAGATTTACATATCCCTGCTTACACACCCTACATGTTTGCTGTAGTTCGGATCCTCAGCATTCTGATTCTTGACACATAAGATTTCGACCCATTGATGTACAACACGACCTCCTACTTGTTGTCCCCATAGCTACCACGGAGCCTGGATTAATTTTATTAAGCCTTTATAACGGAGCCTTTATTAATTTTTTACGAATTCCATTAAAAATCACGAAATGTTTCGGAAAATATTCCATATTGTTTCACGTCAAATATATTTACAAAATTGCAAGTTCTGTATATAAGAATAGATTTCAAACGAGGACCGTTTGTTGGCACAAAGTATAACATGAAAACGCAATCATGCAATAAACGTGTTAACGCGGGTAGCCTTATTCAAAGGAAATTCGTATTACTATCGAGAAATGGATGATATCGGCGCGACGTGACGCAACGTCGATATATATGTTTCTGTGTCAGTACAATACTGACATAGGTCACACACGATGCGCTCCACTTGCTACATGCCTACCTGTTTATAACAAGGTGCATCGAGGTCGATGTGAATACTTTGTCGCAACGGATCGACATAATTGACGCGGTGAAAGATAAGAGAGAGAGAGAGAGAGAGAGAGAGTGTGTGTGTGTGCGTGCACGCGCGCGCGTGTGAGAGAGAGACGATACGATAGAAAGATAATGAGAAACTAAAGTTGAAAATCACTCGCTCAATCACTCGATAACTCCGTTGAATCGTTGAATCGATAAACCGTATCATCGATGGAATTTCATTTTTCTGTCAGAAAGTTCTCGCATCTTATGTAATTAACTCGATTGTTCACGCTTTTATCCAGAGCTATTGGGAAATAGGCCAGTTGAGCTTAAGGGGTCTGCAATCGAATGGCAACCAGATTAACCACTGAAAAAACTTCCGATTTGCGCGAAAATCCGGGACTACCGTATCAGGCGGTCAGGAGAAGATCCAGAATGCCTCTTTAACGACCGGACTCCTTTTGATTCCCTCGGGATCTTCTGTGGAGGTGGAATACTCTCGTCGAGCTAGGTGACGTCGCATTGCGCGCCCATATCACAGGGTAACAACGTAGACGGAGGTTTTCACTAAATAACTCTGTTTGTTGACTTGCGTTCCGCGATCAAGTCCTTTTATCAAAAATAATTCAATTAGTTGATATCATAGCCCGAAGTGGTATATACAAAATGATAAGATGAAATTGATCGTACAGTGAATGATCGTACAGTGAATTATTTGTATAGATTTCATTAAAACTCACCCTCGAATACCGAATATAACTCGAGTAATCCGTGCGTTTATTTTATCGTTCCGAATCGATTTCCCCAAATGCTTGCTATAAGGCGGTCAATGATCCACACACTTTCGTAATTCAGATACGTGTTTCGCCCGAATGAATTCCCCCGAGGCCATCTTCGGGGGAAGAAAAGGAATAGGCGGTAACTTATCAGGAGTCCAGACTTACCGAAGGTATCCCAAGGGAACTGATTGTGAGTGGAAGAGCGCAGGCTTCGCACATTGCGAGAGTTACTGCTGAATAAAAACAGCATACTTGATAGTTTATAAAGGGAAGCGTAAAGATGGGAGCAGCATGAAACTGAGACACACACACAACCAGGGAATTATCAATAAGAAAATATCCGCGTACGATATCATAATATAGAAGCATATATACAAACGCCTTAGTTAGAATAACGCAATACAATGTAGAAGATACATATATACTGAATTAGGCTATAGCTATATTAAGGGATAAATTAAGATAGCAACAAAATGTATCAAACGTGCACGAACAAACGTTAGAAAAGATTGTAATTGTAACAGGCGTAAGCCTCGATATAGTAAACTCCTCAATACATGAGAGAGAGAGAGAGAGAGAGAGAGGGAGAGGGGGAGAGGGGGAGGGGGAGAGAGGGGGAAAGAGAGAGAGAGAGAGAAGGAAGAAACCTACATGAAAATGCATTTTCTATTTTACATAACGTATACATGCCTTGCATATTCATGTTTAAGAACATCCGCACAAGTATATGACGCATATGTGATGTAGAAATATATACTTATGTGGCATATTCATCTCACCAAATTGATTCAGTTTGTGATAACTTGATTACGGATATTTATGCATTCGTGTGAAATTTAAGGATGCAAAAGAAAATTTAAAGAACGCAAATAATGCGGAAAAATATGAAAAATAGTTAACTTTGATCCGACCTTTTCCATTTAGAATTTATTATAATTTCTTGTATGAATCGATCGTGCTAAGCTACGGACAACGATAAATCAAATATGAAGGTGATATGTTAATTCGTAGAATTGGAATATGCGTAGGTATGTAGTAGTGCCCCAGCACTTTTACTAAATAAGACATATAATATATATCCCGGGATGGTTAAATAGATCATTGAGGAATAGAAACGAGAACTAAAACACTGCTTGTCGGGCAATAACGTAACTCGATCCCTAGATGTCAGTGCGACACAATTCGAAAATTTATCTAGTACGCGTGTATCTTCAAATGTTCAAACATGTACGAATTTTGTTGAATTGGATTGTACACGATAATTAATGGGACACTCTGTATACTTAATAGAATGCAGTCAATATTTTGAACGGCACAACAATCTAAATCTTTCTTTTTAATATAAATATTAGGTATCTATGTTTAGCATCTTGAATATATAGAAAATAAAGAGAATCGAATTTTCATTTTTCATTTTATAAGTAATTGCGAATAAGTTCTTTTTCGTTTTCCTCTCATCCTTGAAATGATTTTTTTATAAAGTTCTTGACTTGAAGAATGTTTGTTTCAAGAAAAGGCTTCCCTCCCCCTATAGAAAACAATTGGAGTTTCTATGAGTCTTTATGAAACAGCATATTATTAGAGGAAATTGTGACCGGATGTTTTGTTGTAAATGAACACGGTTTTCCCAAACGATGGTCTAGAATCAATGCGTAGTCTGACGTCAATGTGACCGCAGATATTGAAACTTCCGAGCAGAAGTACTGGTCACCTTTGTACTCGGTAGATCAGCGAAACTCTCTTCATGCGATCAACTTGAACTATTTACACATTATTCTGCGTAATATTGTCTACAATATAGAGTATCTCTCTCTCTCTCTCTCTCACTCTCTCTCTCTCTCTCTCTCTTTCTCTCAGGGACTGTGGAGTATTTTTCGAAGATGTTCCTCGCATTAAAAGAAAGGAAGATAATTCTACACAGAATTTCCACCTCGAAAACAATTTATATGGTTACTGTTTATTATCGGAATTACCCTTTTTTGATTAGAAAGTCAAAGAATTTGTCTCGTTAATTAATCGTTAGTAATTGAGGAAAATTCGTATAAATTCGCACAAGTGTCTGAAGATATACTAAGAACGAATAACGGCATCACACTGAAAGTACAATATGATATTAGAGACCAAGCAAAAATAAAGATCGAAAGTGAAAGATGTAAACACTGAATTACTGCTGAAAATGTGGTCAACATCGTATAAGAGAGAGGACTTATTAAATTAAATGTAATATAACGTATTCAATTCTTTTTTCTCTCGTAACTTTTGAACCGCGACTTTCGTCCCAGGCCTCGCGTAAAGTGCGTTATACTCACTACCTTTTCTCCGTAACATATCCAAAAATCAGCAGAATCAGTATTGCAGTCCTTTTTCTATAGTTTTATATATACCAAAAGTGCGTTGACCTTGAAAATACTCAATGATTAGGCTGATATCTCAAAAGATATCGAATATAGACAAGACATCGAATTTCACCAATCCGATGGGTCTTTTGAAATGCAACATGATTCATTTTTTTAATACATCCATCAAGTAACGAGTTATTTCATTGGGTTGGCAACTAAGTGATCGTATAGTTTGTCAATACCACTTAATGACAAAATCCGCAATCACTTAGTTGCCAACCCAATAGTTAATAGTTCTTATTGACTCAGCTTGTACACTTACGAGCGATATTTACAGTTATTTGCAGTTATTTGCAGTTGGTATATTATTTTAGTTGCCTTAGCGCATATTTAACCGAATAATTTTAATACGAAATATTTCCAACGTATTAATTATGGAAACTTAGATTTTGTCCGATGAATTTTACAGATTTTGCCGGCTTTAAAATTTTAAACCAATAGCGTACAACGAAGTATGTAATGTGTTACTTGTGGGAACGTCGCGTCGTCTTGCTGACAGGGTGGTTAGCAAGAGAAAAGGAAAGTCATCGTCAACTACTTACCGGGCAATATTTTTTGCAAAGAATCCAAATCTTTCTGCGACCGTTGCAATCCGAAATATACCGACGATCGATATACGTTAACCGTATCGCCGTATCTTAAATAAGACATACACATATGTACTTTATGTATTATGCAATATCCGATATTGGATAAACGATAGTTAGGTATGCGGAATTCAGTGTTAAAACGATCGCCACTAAGAAAGCATTCGTCGCCTTGCTGTGCCGTAGCATCGGTGTCCTCTCATAAGTTTGGTGTTTAATCCATGTATGTACTTTCTAAATTTCCGTATTTTCGCTAATTGATTTTTCACTCATCTCCGATCTTCTACTACCTAAGAAATAATCCTCACACGTACGTTACGAGTTTACTGATATCCCGTGGTTTTATCATCCATTTGTGAGCGTGTCACTACTATTCCAAATAACTTTTTATTCCACCATCATGTTGTATAAGCAAAAGAAGGTGATTATTCGGGTAAGCCGTTATTAATCTACCCCAAGCTACAACCCATTCGTTCCTCTTTTCTATTTGTTCGATATTAAAACTGCTTCTCTCTTTCGTCATTGAGTCTCAAGTATAGGTTAGGCCATATAAACGACATGTGGTCACCTGCTCCAGGTTTATGTGTAATCATAACCGAAATTTAATTAAGCTATTTTACGAGTATCTCGGAAACTATGGCTGACCGACAGTAACATGTACCGGAAGAAGTTGTTCAAAATGTTGGCTTTGACAACATGTTTCGAGATTATCGAAATCGTCGAGGTGTACCACTTTCTGAATAATTACCAAAAAAATATTTATTGTGCTACTACTTGTCAAAGAAAAGTAGATTCAACCTCTTAGGTACGATGCGCCACTATAGTGGCTTTCGCGGATGTTATATTATATTACGATGCGCTACTACAGTGGCACGCTCTATTGATTCATTCGCTCAGCGTTTGAACTAAATCACTTTTTTCATTTGTCTAGCTTCACGCTTCTTTTGCCTTCACGTTTTATAACAGTGTTAACAATATACAGACAGAATATATAGTCTTTGTTTTCGATACGCCAATGTCAGATATCAATTGTTGCTTTTCGTTAAAATAAAAAGCCCCTAGGCGTCCGAAAGGACAAATGAGGTGTCGATAAATAAATAAAATAAATAGAATAAATAAATAATTTAAAAGATATATCGTTCGAGATAAATTGGCGTGAAAAAAGTAATACGATCGATCGAAGGTTTAATTATTATTATATTCACGAATAGTGAATGCTTAAACAGTTGAATGCAGATGTTTATGAATTATGCAGATGATATTCAATTGTTCGTTATGACGCAAGGCTTTATTCAAGTGAAGGAATTACGTTTCCTTCTAGAACCATTGTGAGCAGAAATTAAATTAGTTTTACTTTTTAAACAAATATAGGTGGATAATAGTTTTGTCAAGTACAGATTTAAAGGAGAAATAATTTCGGAGAAGAAATAAGCTAAATAGAACCGTGATACCCGTGTATACGCGTGAAAATCGTCAAGGAGGTGTAGATTGATTTTCTTACAATCTTTGTAAAATTTGTAGGGCACGTTATCTAGTATATTATCCATACATGATTCGATTTTTAAAAGCCTCAGCTTTGTCGAAATGGAGATATTTACCTTCAAAGTTGGAAATTTTAACACCACGCAATCCCTGTATCAAACTGCTGCATGGGCGATATTTCGATTAACTGCAGGAGAACGATTCTTACAAAATTTAATATTACAGATTGATAAAGGAAATTGGAGATGTATAAAATGGATGTCAGACATATTATTTTCGGAGGGATGAAATCAGAACCGATCGCGTCGGTGTTGTCAATGCTGATAAGCATATTACTATATATCATGTATTCGATTGGTCCTTACTCTACGACGAATATTCCTACCAAATCGTTAATGTCGTCTTATGATTTCATAGTCGTGGGCGGTGGTTCTGCAGGTATGTTCTTTCGTGATATCGATACAATGTTCCGTCATAAAATCTGATAAAAATGTGACAAAGACAAGCGCACCTGTGTGTTTGCGTACGCGGAATAGCGCGTTGTTACTCATACGATCAACTGACACAAAAATCTAACAAATCGCGCACCTCGATCTTTTACCAATGCAGACTACGTTTAACGACACCATCCGTATTGATGTTATATTAAAGTTATACGTTGTTCTATGTGTTAACGACGAAATGTTAACTTACTTCCTTCGCATGGTGAAACTACGGAAAAGCTATCTACTGCCCGATTTCGATGGGTTTTCGATATGTTGTAAAACTCGCCATTTCGAACAATTTTTTGGGAGGGCAAGTAGCTTTTCTGCACTTTCCTATTTCATGCATATTCGATGTTTATTTTCTAAACATTTTTTTAAGTTAATCGCGTTAATTCCGTTTCGAAATTTCGACAAATTTTCTCTCTTTCTCGATGTTTCAAAGTTGAACTGTAAATATTTGATTGAAACATTTGTAACGTTTAGTTTATGTTTTGATGTTTGAGGATATTAAGTCTTCTTACGTACGTTCTATAGTGTCATATCGATTTACGTGATTACAGGAGCCGTGATCGCGAGTCGCTTATCTGAGGTAGAAGATTGGAACGTACTCCTCCTGGAAGCAGGTGGCGATGGAAATGCTCTATATGATGTTCCTATTCTTGCCGCCAATCTGCAGCTCGCCGAAATCGATTGGAAATACAAAGTGGAGACCAATGAAAATTTCTGTCGGGGTAAATAATATCTAATAGGCAATACCTCGTTATGATAATGACAAGTATTTAATTAGAAAAACAATGCTGCATCCCCATTCATAATCATCCATATCTAACGCACTATTTTTTACGTTGGGAAAAGTAAATTAAAGGTGGAGGAGCATGCAAGAAAGCATGTCACGCTTGCAAAGGATCATAAAATGCAATCTATGGCAACGCGAATAAATAAAGTAAGTGAATAAGTGGAACTTTCTAGAACACTGGCACATCATCACCTTTCAATCCTAACGAATATTAACACTGGGACTAACAAACGCGTCAAGATAACGGATCTGAGTTTTTCTTTTTCACAACTACTAAAAACATGCAGGTATTTTTGACAAAATTAATACTGGTTTTTATCTAAATAGATAGATATATGAATATATGGATCTATTTATCTTCATTGATATCGTTCGAATTATATCGATTTACGAGTATATACGTGTATAGAACGTTTAGGTACAATTAAGTAGGTCTAATGTTGATCGAATGGTCAAAGTCGAGAAATGAATCTATGAAGTCGAACCCAAAAGAATATAAACACGAATCAATAACCAACCAACATCAGTATTGAGTTACGAATACTTCGTTTCACTTTACCGTGCCTTAAATTATGCCCACAGCGATGAAGGAGGGTCGTTGCTTCTGGCCACGTGGCAAAGTGATCGGGGGCAGCAGCGCGATAAACTACATGCTCTATGTCCGTGGTAATAGAAAAGATTACGACATTTGGGAACAATTGGGCAATCCGGGATGGTCCTACGAGAATGTCCTCGGTTATTTCAAGAAATCGGAAGACAATCAAAATCACTTCTACACTGAGACACCGTATCATTCGACCGGGGGTTATTTAACCGTCCAAGAATCACCATGGCACACTCCCCTGGCCGATGCGTTCATTCGAGCTGGCCAAGAAATGGGTTATGAGAATAGAGACATTAACGGAGAACGACACACTGGCTTTATGATTCCTCAGGGGACCATTAGACATGGAAGCCGGTGCTCCACAGCGAAGGCCTTCCTGCGGCCGGCAAGGAATCGCAAGAATTTACACGTCGCTATGGAAGCGCATGTTACCAAAATTTTAATAGAGCCGTCGTCGAAGAGGGTTTACGGCGTAGAGTTTGTTAGAGACGGGCAAACGTTACGGATTCGTGCCGACAAGGAAGTGATCGTTTCCGGAGGAGCTATCAATAGCCCTCAGTTGCTGATGTTGTCGGGAATAGGACCTAAAGAACACCTATCAGAACACGGCATACCAGTGATTCAGGATTTAAAAGTGGGTCATAATCTTCAAGATCATATAGTTGCGGGGGGCATTACGTTCTTGGTGAATGAAGAAATTTCACTGATAGAGAGCAGGATGTATGATATTCGCAATGTCCTAGAATACGTATTATACGGAGACGGTCCTTTGACCGGTTTAGGCGGTATCGAAGGACTAGCTTTCGTTAATACCAAATATGCGAATACTTCCGACGATTTTCCAGACATACAACTGCATTTTTCGGCAGGGGGGACAAACTCCGACAACGGTAGGCATATTAGAAAGGTTCATGGACTGACCAAAGAATTCTATGACGCCGTATACGGGGAGCTTAACGATAAGGACGTGTGGGGCGTCCTTCCTACGCTTTTAAGACCGAAAAGCAAAGGAGTTATCAAACTTCGGAGCAACGATCCTTTCGATCATCCATTGATTTATGCGAATCATTTTGAAGAACCGGAAGATATGGCGACACTGATCGAAGGAGTTAAGTTTGTGTTCGAGATGAGTAAAACTGCTTCGTTTAGACGTTACGGCAGCGAAACGAATCCAAAACCATTTCCTGGTTGCAAGCATATTCCGATGTATAGCGATCCATACTGGGAGTGCATGATCAGATTCTATTCGATGACTCTATATCATCCCGTGGGTACTTGCAAGATGGGGCCTAGTTCGGATCCAAAAGCTGTGGTAGATCCTCGGCTTCGAGTTTACGGAGTTACTGGACTTCGAGTCATAGACGGCTCAATTATGCCAAATATAGTTAGCGGTAATACCAATGCGCCGATTATCATGATCGCAGAGAAGGGTTCCGATATGGTGAAAGCGGAATGGTTGGGGGAACGGACGTCAAAATGAATGGCTGTTTTTGTAAATTAATTCAAAGCGAATGCTAGTACTATATTATATAATAGAAACTTATAATTTCAAACTCAAAATAAATTTTCATTGCGTTTTACGTACGAGTGGAGTACGAGCCAGAATATGTAGTCATGTTTTATTAAATGAACATCGAGTAATGTAAATGTTAACAAGGGAGCTAGTTTACAAGACGCATTTTTTCGACCGATTCGGTATTGCGACCTCCAGCAAGAGGATACATAGGATCGTAATGTAACTATTGTCTTAAGGCTTGGCACGGTACGCACGGCTTTTACAAATAAAATCAATCAGGATAATGCACGTGACGTAACACATAGAACAGAGATACCGATAAACAGGAAAGATTGAACGAAATGGTTTCGATTTACTCTTTCGCGACTTCTCTCGGTGCTCTTTGAACTGGAATTGATCAACTGGAATAGATAAACGCGGATATTCGAACAAACAAAGACATATGAATTTCCATAGTTTCCAAGATATCTGCAAAACGTTATCGATACCACAACAATGAATTCTGCCCATCATTGTGCGTCCGCAACAGCGTACGCGTTAATATTGGTTACCGACTGCCTTTCAGCGGACAGATATAATAGCAATGATCCAACCGAAACCTAGTTCTTATCTTTCTATCTATATAACATGTATAAACGAGAATTCACCGAGCTTGAGTAAAGATTCGTGCACAACTACATATGCGAAGCTGTAAGAAATATCTATTCTATCGCGATTAAAAATGAATATCATCAATGTATTGGGGTTAGGTTTCGAGTTAACGTTATCAATCTGCTTGCGTGAAGCAGTAACGGTTCTTCTATTTCGTCGAATAATATCGATTATTCTTCCGCCTATTATTTGTATAATTAATTTGTTCCTATGTTACGCAAGCATTGCCAGCCGCTTCGCGATGGCGGGGTTGAGAAAGCTAAGCCAAGGCCAAACGCAATATTTTCTTACAGCTTTGCATATGCAGTTGTGCACGGGGCAATTTAAGCTCGTCCAATTCTCGTTTATACATACTACAAACAGAAGGTAAGAGATAGATTTGAGTTGGTTTTGAGCGATCAATACTGACCCATAGGCTGTCACAGACGCAAAGTGTATTTGTAATTTTCAAAGAATAAAGGCAACTTCTTGCATTAAATACGTATTCAATTATGTAATAATAATTATATAATTATTTAAGAAGCTTAAATTTTCGTGAGTAAAAAATAAAGGAAATGTAAGAAAATGTGAAGTTCGAACGTCTGGAACATCTCTGTCTTCTGGGCTTCTTCAGCCTCGACTGTGGGAAGGGAAGAGAAAGCGTCAACAATTGAGGCTGCCATAAATTAGGTCCCCACGTTTTGCGACTGCGTTGCCTAGTATATTCGAGTATACTTTGCACAATCATGGATGATGTGGGCGACTGTCGAAACGAAACTACGCGAACTCGGCATTTCCAAGTCTACAGAACGTGCTGTAAACGTCTAACGTGACTAACCTCAACTCGCTTGTAATATTTTTTTATAGAAACGTTTATTTATCGAATAATTTGGGTTACCGTAAAGATTGATCTGCTACTGTGCGTACACAGTTTCGTTTACGATTATACGATATTCTCTTTTATACTCTATTTGTAATTTTATGTTACTATTTAGTTTCAATTCCAATCATTATAAGCGGTGTAATCTTATTCCATGCTGTATCAATCGGTAACGCTGAGAGTAATACAAAAGTACATCGTTAGATGTCATTAAGAAAACTTCCAACATTCTCACGTGTTGACATAAAATTGTAAAATATAACCTATATGTATAATAGTTAGTAGATTTTTATGAAATGTATTCCTTGTTTGTTCTATGAGTTGTTTTATTATTTATTTTATCATATTATTGGGACAATGAATGACATTCGAACAAACTAATCTAGATGTCAAATTATTAACGTGTCAGAATAATCTATAAATGCCTTGAATGACTCGATTTCTGTAAAAAAATGTTAGCTCCGTGTCAAGATATCATTGAAGATATAGAAGATTTAATATCATCGCAAGATATTACACCAAAGGAACGATATAGTGCAAGGAAAAATGTTACTGTTCGTTCTAAACGTAAACAAGTAACTGAAGATGTACCAGAACCTCCTATTTTCGATAGTATTGTGCCAGGGACACAGACAATTTATACAAAGACATGGGGTTGTACTCATAATAATTCTGACAGTGAATATATGGCAGGTCAACTTGCTGCTTATGGTTACAAATTAACGGAAAATAAATATGAAGCAGATCTGTGGCTCTTAAACTCTTGTACAGTAAAAAATCCAGCAGAGGATCATTTCAGGAATGAAATCGAAGCTGGAAGAAAGATGGGAAAACATGTTGTAGTTGCCGGGTATGGAAACTTCTTTGTACCTAATGAACGTAGTTCTTTTTACCATATTGCAAAATTTATTTATTTTCACTACTTATTACAAGGGTAATTATCAGTAGGTAAATGGGAAAGAATTAGAGTTATAATGAAATATAGCGAATTTGAAATATGTTATTTATACTTAATACTGCTTAATCTACTTTTATGAACTTTTGCAAATCGCTATGAAAATATAAAAAACAAAGATTATTTTATATCAGTATCGGTAAGATTAAAAATATTTTATCCATAGTTGCCTTTCACATGCAAGAAGCTTAAAAGAGTTTAACAACTTCTTTACTTGTATACATGTAATATTTTTCAATTGGTTGAAATATGTTAAAATTAATGTAACATTTGGAAGTAAATCTATATAGCTCAGGTAATAAAATTTCAGGTAAATTAAAGGGATCGTCAGCTTGTTCTTCTCTTCAAATTCACTGTCCTCTGTAATCAAAAATACAAGAAATTCATATGGTATTTCATACGCTAAATCTAACAATTCAAATATTGCCTAGTTCCATATTCGTTGATTACTTGCAATTAATTAAGATTAATATTTTAATTTTATATGATTTATTTTTACATATATATAAGATTATATGTTAGGTTAATAAAAGTTAATAAAATATGACATATGTTTTAACGAGGTAACATGAGAGCTGGGCAAATATAAAACTTTAAAGATAATTCAGTTAATCTAGATTAAAATTTATTTTGACTACAAAATTTACTGGCCGAATATTATACTTTGTTTCGTTCAAATATACACAGAAACTAAGCAGAAGGTAGCATACGATCTCAAATCAAATAATCAAAAACAATCCTAATAAAACTTTATTCACTGTTGATTTTTTCAGACTATGTTATTAATTATCAATGAATATTATTTAAAAATATATGTATATTTTTTATTTATGTATTGTTCTTCGGGACTTTTGTTTAGAAAGTAAATTTATATTCAGTTTAAAGGCTCAAAAGAGGAAATAGTGAAAAAAGATTGGTTTCAGATGCGTACCACAAGGTGCACCGAAGTCGTCTTTCTTACAAGGATTAAGCATGATCGGCGTGCAACAAATCGATCGTGTGGTAGAAGTAGTGGAAGAAACTCTGAAAGGAAATACCGTTCGGTTCCTGCAACAGAAAAAGGAAGCTGGTAAAAAGATCGGCGGCGCCTCTTTAAGATTGCCTAAGATTCGTAGGAATCCGCTGATCGAAATCATAGCTATAAATACTGGGTGTTTAAATCAATGCACTTACTGCAAGACAAAACATGCGAGAGGTGAACTGGGAAGTTATCCTCCCGATGAAATTGTTGAGCGTGCGATACAGGCGTTCGACGAAGGCGTCTGCGAGTTATGGTTAACCTCTGAAGACACAGGAACTTATGGTAGAGATATTGGCACGAGTTTGCCCGAATTACTGTGGGCACTCGTGAAAGTGGTGCCCGATGGATGTAGGGTTCGCGTTGGAATGACTAATCCACCATATATCCTGGAGTATCTGGAGGAGATGAGCAAAATTCTGAGCCATCCAAAAGTCTACAGTTTTCTTCACATTCCGGTGCAATCTGGAAGCGATCAGGTGTTAGCCGATATGAAGCGAGAGTATACCCGCGCCGATTTCGAGCGAGTTGTCAACTTTCTGCGAGAACGTGTTCCTGAGTTAACTATAGCGACGGATATCATTTGCGGTTTCCCAACAGAAACAGAACAGGATTTTGAAGAGACGATGAAACTTTGCGAAAAGTATAAGTTCCCGAGTTTGTTTGTCAATCAGTTTTTTCCCAGACCGGGAACGCCGGCTGCTCGAATGACGAAAATACCTACGCAAATTGTGAAAAACAGAACCAAAAGGTTATCAGAATTTTTTCAATCTTATTCTCCGTATTTTGATAGAATAGGACTCGTCCAAGATGTGCTAGTGACAGAAATATCCCATGATAGAAAGCACTACGTCGGACATAATAAATCTTATGAACAGGTTCTCCTACCGTTAAAGGAAGAATATTTAGGAAAAATAGTTAGAGTAAAGATCGTAGAAACGACAAAATATTCTATGAAGGGGGAACCAATAATAGAAGGTACGTCCCCGGCGTTAAAACCATGTTTACCAAAAGGAGCTATATCAGGAATACCAATGGAGATGAAATCATCGAAATATAGAATAGGAGTTGCCCTGGCAATTCTTCTAGCAATCATTCTCAGGCTATTATGGAAGTTTTTTATGATTTAGCAAGTCTCTTGTTCTCTAAATTCTTTAATCCGGAATCTATAAGAAAGATTGTTACTATTGATTCAGGCGTTAATATCAGGGACGGACTGGAACTAGAATTTCTACCGGAAGATGACCGACTGATTGACTTGAACCATTTTTAGTTCATTAGTTAGATTCTACGTAGGGCTGCGTCAAATGCCACAAATCTCTACCGATCCACCGGTAATTTTCCGAAACTACGCGATGCGACGTGAATCAGTCCGCATCTAAAATTGTTGGTTGTATCGACAAGTCTATTTAAGTTTTAGAAAATACACTAACACAAATCTTTACATTAACAAACTTTTTAAAATGAACAATTAAAATTTGTAATCTGTTGACTTCATAAGAAGCTAATGCATAAATACTGTTTCTAGTCATTAGTTTCCCCATTAATTTGTACGGCATAGTAACATTCATGTATTACTACGTTACTATTTGCAAATTGATCAAGAGCTGTCCGGTGTACCGTGCATTTTATTGTAGATTTTCTACATTTTCCTATGTACATGATGATTCAACACAGTTCGAATCCAATAAATCAAGGTAACGAAGCCCCGAGTCATTTTTCTTAACCTTCTCGTGAATACGTACACATGTATATCCAGCACCCACAAAATAATGCATCGATTCAAAGATATTCAAGAGATATTTTCAACAACAATTTATCTACATAAAGTACATATGCACATATGCATGTATATATGTGTATATTCTCGTAATTTATTCTTTTTATTAGTTATAAAATTCATATATAAGATTCATATATATTTGCAATTTACAATATAAAAATATATTCATTATAGATGAATGTACATATTTTTGTCACGAATAATACAAGCATTTGATATATTCATTCGATTTCATACGATCACTGATAAAATAAATAAATAATATTATTAAATGATGAATTAATAACAGTATAATAATAATAATAATAATGTGAATAAAAATAAAGGAATAGGAATATCGTGTTATTATCAAATGCAACGTTGATCTTTATCCTTGCAGCAAAATATAATTATACTATAAATTTTATACAATCTGTGTGTATTTAATAAATTGATTTTTCTAATAAACTATCAGTTATCAATTCTTATTTTCGCAGTAAAATAGATTTACGTTATAAAGTTTGATAGAATTTATTTTTAGTATAGCGATATTTTATATAAATACTGCACTTAATTAAACTTATTTCGTATAAATTTTACAATAAAATTTGTCTAATTTTCATCTTTGCATTGTGAAATAGCAACAGTAAGTTGTGGCTCAAGTGCACAGCAGAGGTGTACCGAAATTCGATTGCATTGTAGCGAAAGGGTTAAATTCTCGCTCGACAGGTAACGTGTATTTATCAAGAAATCGTGTTTACGAGAACACTTGCGATACTTTGCAGTCGATGTTATATTTAAGATAAAAACAGTCGAGTCTGAATTTCCAACGAATTAAGAATGGCTTTGCTGTTGAATTCTACTTTGTAAAGGGTGTGTTGGAGAAAAATCAAGAAAAAGGAGGTGAAACTGTAGTATTTGAAGCGTTTCCTGAAATAAAATGCTTAACAGTTAAAAAAGTAAGAACTCTGGTTTATAATTAATTGACTATATTTGAATTGACAAAATACAGGAACCGGCCCTGAGTGGGCTTACAAAATATTATTAGGACAACCCGAGTATACAAATTAGTGTTCTAGTCGAACAATGATATCGAATATAATTTAACTTATTCTCGATGCATTCAGAACTATAATAGTAGAAAAGGAAAGAAGAAGGTATTGAGCGTCCCCAAGTTAATTTATCCTCGAGAAATCATAAGTATAGAGAAGAAGAAGAAGAGCATACGTTACACTTAGTAAAACAGTATGTTCGCTAAGGAAACATAAACCTCTTAATTTATTGCATTAACAATGCTCTTTTATTTGGTACCGTCCCTCCCGATGCTAACGTTTCGCTTTTTAAAGTACTATATTATTATTACTCGAAAAATATTAACTTATTGTTACTAAACGTAAGTATAAGCTTATTCTAAAACGAGTTATTATCAAGGTATTTCCTGAGTATTAAAATTCACAGGCAAAACTGTGTAATCCGCTAGAAACGATAAAAGAGATATTTGTAAAAATCCTTTTTGTTAAATTCAAAATTGGGATTTCCAAACAGCATCACAACAATCAGATTACTCTCGTCTTTTGCATAAGATATGAATTTCCGCTGCTTTATGCACAGCTTTATGTACAGCGACAGACTTAATTTTAAAAACAAGGCTTTTATGACATTTTATTCCTATTGAAATCTCTAGAGCATAATCATTTTACTGCTCCTGCGTATCGATTAATCATATTAATGTCTTGTAACATTTTAATATATATTGTCATATACATAAATGTGAACAAAAAGAACGTTAGCATAACCCTCTTTTAACAAATACAATTTATTGTTGCACTTTCTAGCCTATTTCATTAGATTATTCTCTTTAAATTGACATATTAATGAAATATTATGAAAAATAATCTCTTTTATCTCTCGTACTATGTATATGTAAAATGTAATGAACGATTTTTTAACATTAAAAGCTGGCACATTAAATATAGTGGATCCTGGTAACGTCTAAACATACAACAGGACTGACCCAAAGACATACTCTTCCGTTTACACGAAACAAAATATTTCATCAAATATTTGCGCGCGTATACAGTAACGAAAATTGGTAAATAAGAGAGCAGATGTTTGACCTTTTGAAGGATAATTAAATCGAAAATCTTTTCTTATCAGTTTCGTATTTGCATGTGAGAATCATTTCGATGAACAGTAATTCATTTATCGATATTTCCTATAAACTCGAGTTTTCAGGATTTTAATGTACTTGGCACATTTTTATTTTACTCCATACGAGATTTCGCATACTTTTTATTCACATCAATCCTCCAAAAAGTAATATGTATAGCGTAGTACGAATTAAATTAAGATTAACGACTGTGTGATTTGATCATTGTTTATCACTGATACGAAATAACACAAAAGTTAATGCGAAAAGAATAATATAAAATTTATATACTATTTTTTTCTTTATTCGCAATATAGATTGGATAAATAGCTTAATCGCTAATCTTAGTTTAATTATACGTACCCACCCACCCACACACACACACGCGCGCACGCGCGCGCACACACACACACACACACACAAATGATATGACATGATATGATATGATGATGATGTGTGTGTATATATATATATATATCACCTTCGAGGCACTATTTGCACAATACTAAGAACAAGTAAGAATATACTACACTTCAGAAGGCCACATTTTATACATACATCGGACAACGACCGCTTTTCTCTGAGCTCTTATCGAACACGTAACTTTAAATTTACATATGCTACAAATGTTAGATATTTCTCTGGTATCTATACGTAAAATAGTAAATCCTGCAGCCTCGTTCGCGAAAATTTTGGCATCCTTCTAGCTCGACCTCAAACGCACTGAACTTTACATCTTGTATCTTTTACCAATCGATTTCTACGGCTTTCGAGGCGACAGTACGCAAAATATTATGTAAATAATTATAAAATAGCATTTCCATTGCTCGACCTAGAACGCTACTAACAATATGTACAATACATTCGAGCTTTTGATTAAGTCTTTGAGCGTATTAATGATCATCTAAAGATTAAAGATACTATGTACAATGGAATGGTATTGTCCTATATCACAGAAATGTCGTGCGTGCTCGCTGTACCCACGCTGTTTTAAAATGATCCGTCGTTATCTTTATCTAAGCTTTTCTAGCTTTATCTAAGGAAATTACGATCAAGTAATTGAAGAAATAGTTCAAGAGACGATACTTATGCCGTAAATTATTGAAATTATTGCCGTGAATTATTTAAAAAATAACGGTCTTCCCCACTGAGTAATTCCCCAATTTTCTATGCAATGCCTTTTTTTCATATGCTTGTCTTTCCATTTTTCGTTTCCTTATTACGTTAACGTATCATATACAGTGTGACGTACTAATGATCCATCTTATGTACTATATATATGTATGTATCTCATCGTCGTATCTCAGTCTCGTTAAAAAATGCAGATATTCGTATTAAACGATACACGTGCTTTTACATCGATTATATTTTGTCCTTTTTATATTTTAGAAATAGTGGTTTAAAGAATCAGAACCAAGTCATTACGGCATCAAAAAATATCGGGAGACATATAGCGTATTGGAAAAATCCAACAGAGAAAACACGTTTATAGGAATCTATGTATAGAAATGCTTCATTAGGTAAAATAATGATAAAAAACTAAAGGTTTGTCATACGTTAAATAGGACCATCGAGTGTCTAATAATTTGTTTTGCAGACAATAAATAATTAATTTTTCATATTTCCTTAATAAAATATTTGCTCCCTCAAGTATACTATGCTAATTTGGTCTCAATCTTGTAGAACATTTCAACATCCGTGACACAACACTGTTTTACAGAATCAAGGGATTAGAACAGAAACGATACTTTGCTTTTCGCTGTTTACTCTTACATACGGTAAAAACTTTTGATGATACAACATGAAACGAATTTAAAACGGTAATACGACGAGCGACAATCAAATTTGTCTAAAATTGTCGATGAAATTAAAATTCCTTCGAAGAACATAACAAGTCGTCTGTATCATAATTAAAAAATATTTACCATAAAGAATAAAAATATTTAACTTCAGTTGACTGCTAATCGATGTTAATAAAATTTTTAATAAATTAGCTGTACACGCTTTGCTAATTAAAATAAAAGTTATGATATTTTGGCACACCACTAATTTTCTAAATTCACGGCATAAGTTTCTATATATACGTATTATTTGTTCTTGTAATAAATAGAGAACATTTACATACATAGACAAAACGATACGGAACTAAATGCATATATGAAAATAACGAAACACAAGATCATTTTACGACATTTCGTAGAAATTATTTGGATTTTTACTTAAAGAGTCATACTATAATAAATCTTTCTTTTTCTGTTTACAAAGTAGAGACTTCGTGATCGATATCGCAATACTCGTTTTATTAGTAATAAACTTAATATAAAATTTCATTTGGTTAACGTTAAGATCAATCAAAGGTTTGACGACACGATATAACATATGGAATGCGATACGATTAAATGAAATCTTCGTACATATCGGTATCAATTTCGGTAAAATATTCTCCGTTCTTTATCCTTTTGACGGCCAATTGATCGTATAGAAAATAAATAAAATAGAGAAAATATCTTATTATAAATTATATATACATACATATATGTCATGGGTTCACAGAGATATTAGATTAAAAGAAATGTTCATTTCTTTTATCGGAAGAGAGCGATTAAAAACGAAATTTGTGTATCGATCACGAAATTCAACCGAATACGAATATATTACTATGCGCTGGTTATTTACATGCAGTCTTTCGCGATCCAGCATACACCGGTACAAAAATAACGTTCGAACGAACAAAGAGAAGCGAACAAATATTAAATACAATAAACTGACGTTTGATTCGAACATTAAAACGGACGTACAAAGAATCGATATGGCATACTAGAACACTAAGAACAATGTAAAAAATAAAGTATGGCTCCCAAGAAGGGCGAAAAGAACGTTAATAATAATTTAAGAAAGAAAAAGAAAAAAAACATACGTTATGGCAATTCTTATGGCGTAAATTACATAATGGCACAAAAGTGTATCCTCGTTTTTTGTACCGGTTCGAATGTTGAAACCCTGAGCGCAATATTGACGAAAACTTCATTTAGAAGGAGATTGTACCCGCTGGAACTGGAGGAAATCAAACCTGAGATTCAAACGGTCGGAGTCAATTGCGATCAGTACAATTTTGTGTCACAAGAAGAATCATACGTACCGCATATACATATACATATGCATTGCCGGTTTATCGGTTGGAGCGGGAATCGATATTGTCATCGTATGTCTGTCTCCCTCGCTCGATATTTAAATTGACTCTATTCGCAGCACAGAGGAAAAAAAAAATAGGAAAAAAAAAGAAAAAAGAAAAGTCACTTGTCTGCGTATGTACGCGAATTTACGTTAGTACGGATTGAAAGAGACCCGATACAGCTCGCCGTCCGACCGCTCGCGCTCAGACACGATTGAGTAGTTTACAGTCAACTAGCGACTAAAGCCGAATCTACACTGTTTCACTGTGGATAATCGCTGCAGACGAAACGAATTGCTCTTCTTTTTCTTTTTTTTTTTTTCTTGAAGAACCATCCGTTTTTCTCGAAGATCATCCACAATGAAACAGTGTAAATTCGACTTCACTTGCTAGTTGACCGCAAACTATTTAATCCTGTCTGAACCAACCTTTAATTTTTGTTCAAAAAATTCCATGAATTGTAGGCCAATACCATTAATATAAAAATAATACTTTCAAGTTGGTTTAATGATAGCAGATCTTTGTCACGCGATCATTCATTATCGAGATGTAAAAACGATATTTATACAGATATTTATACAGATATGGTAAATTACAATCGATAAAGGATCAAAGGTAACTCTCCATCATCGAGAAGGTTTCGTCATTACCGCTCCTCTTTATCCCCCGATACTTGACTCACACAACTTGTTATCTTACTATTCCTATAGCTACATACATACTTCAATAATACTTTTTGAGCGACCCTTTTTACGAGTCATGGCAATCCTTTTTTGACCTCGTATTTTATAAGACTAGCAGCAATACGTACACACGCGAGACAAAACATTTCCTTGTTCTCTTTGGAGAGAGAATCGCATCTTAGGAGGAGAGTAAGCGATAAGAGAGAAAGAACGTGCGCATCGAGGGATTACGATTCGACGAACAGTAAGGTAAGACGGGATTAAATTGCACAAGATACATTTTACTAAAAATTAGTCAACAATTTCCGGCTGCTATATATCGCTTTGCAACTTAGCCAGGGATAAAGTTTAAAAAACTAGAAACGCTCTTTTTCCTGCCTGACGAACGTGTTTAAATGTTTTCAATTTATCTAATAACATTACTACGATAAAAACATTGACAAACATCGAGAGACAAACAAATAATTTAATCAATTGAGATGCTTGTCGAGTCTTTTCGTGGACAACGCGTTGTACTCTCTTAACGAATTATTGTTCGCGATAAAAGCATAAAAACAGATATATTTGGTCAAGGTATTAAAATTAAAATAACCCCGCCCCCCTTTCATCGAGTCGATAAATATTTAAAAACAAGACACGAACAAATTCAGTTTCATTTTTTCGCGCGTTAACATTCCGGCAACATTTAGCGGCAACGTTTCATTTTATTACAATTCAGCGGCTGGCCACATCCTTCTTTCGGCCATCTACTTTAATTGGCGTTCTTACCTTGATTCGGTTATATTCTTTTTGCTAGCGATGCGTCACGAATGAAACTCTGCAGACTACGGCGAAGGGGGCAGAGAAAACGCACAACCAGTTAATTAATAAGGCAAACGATTCGTAGAAAAGTCAAAAGCTGGTATATAGGCGTTCTAGAGAAGACGCGCTGCATTATATGTCGACGGTTATCGTGTCACGAGAGAGCGTTCGCGTAATAGAAAAAATGAGTCGGGCGAAAAGAGTGCAACTTGGTTTCTAACCAACCGTCTTTCCCTTTACTGGCTTCATTAAGTCGCGACACACGATGCCTTTAACCGAGTAAAAAGTGGTCGACGCGAAGCGTCGGCTCATGCCCTTAAAAGTTTTACGATTCGGTTCTTATATTCTTTCCTCGTATGTATTTTCTTTTTTCTCTCTTGCTGTATTTCTTATCCGCATTGTTATTATCGTTATTATATTATTGTTATCCGTATTGTATTATGTAATTTAAGAGCCACGTAAAAGTCGAGTTAATCGCGCAGCAACTAAAACTCAATCATATCGCGAATTTATGATTCTTAAATAGACGATATTCAATTTGCTGAGTTTGGATTTAACAACTTCGTGAGACAGCGTTTTAGAATTTCATAGATTTCCCACTAACTCACCGCGGAATCAATAACGATCCAAAAGGCGTATCTTATGTGGCCTTTACGTCGATCGACTGTTTAGTAACCGAGAGTTCGTTAACTCTTGGCTCTCTCCTCCATTTGCTTGCCTGATTAAACGAATATCGCAAGTGGTTCGGAAGCGAGGAAAGTTATAAAAGGGGAATGATTTGAATCGCCATCCCACTAATTTATAAAAATAAGGTGTAACGATTTTGTGTGTGTGTGTGTGTGTGCGTGTGTATGAATCCATAATATAAATACCATTAATATCCCATCTTTTTTACGATTCACAAATCACAAGTTTCAAGTTTCTTTAAAATTTCGTAAAATGTAAAATACGGATAAGTTTCACACGTTTTAAACATACAGTTTAATCGATCCTTTCTTTCGGTTGCGAACCACTTAGATTTTTAAAATACTACGTGTCACAGCAGTTAAATAATCCCCAAGTATAATATTCCTCGCAATTCTCGACACGCGCGCGCTCGCACTGTGCAACAAGATTATAATTTAATTTTCGTCGAAAGATGCGTTATGATTTCTTTTTCTTTTTTTTTCTTTTTTTTTTTTTTTTTTTTGATGAAATTCATCTAATAAGACACTCCCGACGATCGACGACGTTTTCCAACGAAAGTACTCATAATCTCCTGAGGTTTCGTTTGCTCTGTCTCGAGCCAATGATCAGCCGCCGTTTATTCCTCTTGGTCGGTGTGGCTAATAGCGGTGTTTTACAAGGACCAGTGTGTGGCCTCGATGAACAGAAGGTGCAAAATTCCATGGAGCAACTTTGCCTCGAACATGTTCCCACGTTTTTCTCGCCGTCCACGTGACAGGGAAATGAACACCTCGGGCAAGGTAACAAATGTTCCCAGGGTGCGAGTGTACGACTAGCCTGTTAACAATGATATAAAATTAATTATTAAAATTATTCTTAATTTATAATTATATCATTATATTAATTTACATTTACAATTATAAATATCAGGTTTTTCTTATATGTACGTTTGCATATTCTTGTTCCATATGTAGCTATTTATTCTGATTTCTAATTTATTTATTCTGAAAGTAACCGTAGGATTTTAAATAGTACGACGTTATTTGTGAAAATTCTGTATTCACTGATATCGATGATATCGATACGTTTAATAGCGTAGCAAATTTTTAACAATTCCTTGCAACGTGTATATATATATATATATATCATCATAAAGCTTGTATATAGAATAAAGAGGCACGCAGCATGCATCAAGTATGAAAAATCTTCTAGAGGCAAAACATTACTATACTAGTGAAGATAGAAAAAATATGAAATATAATATGTAATATTAAGAAACGTTACGCGTTATTCGGAAATTATAAAATAGAAAATGTGTCTACATACATACAACATGTGCATGATACATATATGCATTTTCTGTAGGTAAGTTTCGTATTACAAACAACGGTGAGACCACGGATGGTAACACACACAGATTACCAAAGAACTATGAAAGTAGTAGATTCATACTTTATCGACAGTGGTCGGTAGAATAATGATACGACGCCAAGAGTATTTTCAAATATGTATATACGTGTCGAAGGGTAATTTCAACTTATCAGATAACATTTAGAACAAAAAGTACGTTGTCGATACTAGGAATATCGTCAACGTTAAAATTCTCCTCATAAAATGCCGTTATACAAGTATATTTATAGAAAACTGTATTAATGCGTTTAACGAACAAAATATGATGATATTAAAGATACATTGAACACCTAGTTTTCGTTAATCAAAGAAACCTTCCTCAATTTCTTTAACGAAATATATCGAAAGAAAGTGGTAAACATTCGGCAGTGATAGCTACTTTCCTTCGTTTCAATATTCTAGTATTGCTTGACTTTAAAAGTTGTACAAAATTCTTAATTTTCGTTTCACACCAAAACATGTTAAAAGAAATAATATAAATGAAATAAGAAAGAAAGTGTGCTAATTTACCTAGCGTGATAGAAATAAATTTCATGCAATTTCAATAAAAATGGGCTTGCACCATGGCGGATGAAAAATATATTTTCATCGTTACTTATTGTTGTTAAAGCCAACGGATGTTACATTTCAGTAAAAAAAAAAAAAGAAAAATAAAAATGGTTAATGGTCCAAGTGTGAAAAAGATCCATTAGCCTCGTCCTATATGTATTATCTCAAGTGTCTCTTATCTAGTTTTAGATAATGCAGTTGGTATTTCCTATTTACTTAATTGCCAAAAATGTAAAGTAATTAGAGGAAAAGACAGAGTTGTCAGGTTCTAGCTCCTTTCGTCTGTAACACTAATTAATCGGTATAGTTACGTCAGGTTGCACCTGTTCGCGTCAGGATGACATATTGCAATAACGCAAAGTGAAAGGAGCGCTGAGCTGTATCCTAACAGGAAGACTACAAAAAGATTCTTAGACTCTTCCACGTGTGCATTTTCACAAGCTGTCACAGCTCGAAGGAGAGCAACAACTTCTACATTTCAACATGCAAAATAAACAGTAGATCAACAACTGTACTTTTATGGGAAATTTCGATAAAGATTCTTAATCCGAATCATTTTTTCACTCACTTACAACTTTTTCCTTTACATGTTACATTTACTTCTTTCCTTGACAAAAGCTTCTACTATAATTCTTTAGTATAAATATAGAAATAATAAAATCAGGAGAGTTGATATATACGGAAGGAAGACCGAATACTTCAAATTATCCATTATAGTACGAAAAGAGTTAAGATTATGAATAATCTGCTTCGATGTATCAAAGTTAATCGAAAAATTATAACGATCATAAAGCTTATGAACGATAAAAAACAAGTAGGAAAGCAATGACATTTTTACGAGCAAGGAGCCATTCATGATAAACGAGCGCATGGATTGCATGCGTTTACAATTCAGCATAGCGTCACGTCACGAACACAACAAACAGCGTTGTCAAAGCGAGCTACCGAGCATCTGTCGTGCATTGCTAATTAGCGCGGCAGAAAATGCGTGAGAAAATTTAAGCAATCGAGTATGCAAGAACAAAATCGAAGTTTATCAAACGAACATCTTATGTTCCCTTCTGTTCGATGCAATGAACCATAAAACATCGCACGTTTACAACTAACAATAAATGTGAGCTATTCGAATGTCCCTGCCTAGCAACCGAGCGGATTCCGAGCAGTCTGAACTCTACCGAAACTACGTAACATGAAAACGGTGGCGCTAGAATTTCTGGCGGGAAAGAAGTGGACCACGCAAGTTAGGACACAGATCACCATATGTAAGTATGCATGCGATGTTATCTCCTCCTTATTTCGTTACCAGACCAAAAACTTCCATACACATGAATGAATTATATTACATCAATGAATCGTTTACTTCCCTAAGCATATTTTATTTCTAACTTACAAATAATTCGTACGATATCTTATTTATAGCTTATAAATTGAGAAATTTTCAAAAAACATCACTTTCAAAATTTTGTGACAATATTATATAAAAATGCCAATGATACTAAAATTTAAATAAATCGTTTGAATTACTTAGTTAAGTACAGGTGTATTGTTACATATGTTATACAATAATCTAGATTCGTTGCTTCTAATTCGAATATTATTCATTTGATAGCGTTAACTAAATCATTGAGGGAATTATTAAAAAGTTATGAAGAAATGAAATTTAAAATATCGTATTATTATCGAAATGAGAATAATAAATTACGATTATATCATTTTATATATGCACGTTACTATACTAGTATCAGATCATTTGATTTATAATAATTATTACTCGTTAAATTTTATTCAGATTAGAGAAAACGATTATTTGACTTTTTCTCTTTATATGGTAAGTAAAGGAAAACTTTAGATCCACTTCTGAAGTCGCACAAAAGTCTACAAAGTACGTATCTTCTTTTTATCGAAAGTCTACATATAACAAAAACGATCTTTTTGAATGTGTATCGTGAAGAAACTGCTGGTCGACGACGCCATTGTAAAATATGGGAGAAACTAATTGGAGGATACGGTTTCTACGGAAAGGATCGTACGAGTTTAAAATTTGAAAGCGTGGTAATATTTTCTCCCATCACAGGCGGGCGGTAGAAACGTCTACTGGCTGTGGCAGTTGGGTTCGAAATGTAGAAAATGACGGTAGGGTTTCTCTACGCTCTATACACTCTACCACAAGCCCTTTCCTCACAATATAGCAGCCAGCTGGCGCAACAATGTGTAGTGTGTATCTACGAAAAGTGATGTCGTAACGCAACGGACCCTAAATATCCCCCAGCGTAGACCGTACGCACTTCCTGCAACCCAAACGAAGTATACTTCTCCGAGAGCAATAGCGTAGACTGTTGTAGAATGTCGGGAATGATTACAGTGGAACTTTGTATACTTAATAACACAGAATTCAGCGTACTCTTACATATGTATGCAGAACGCGACAATTACCAGGAATTTAGACGAAGATCACGCGAGACAAATAAGATCGGTCCACCTTTTTTCATTTTTCAACTCTTGTGTCATTTCGTAATAAAAGTATTTTTATTATTATGAAACAGTGAAAGGAGGGAATAACCTCGTATAATCATACGTTCGAATTTCTGTTTCTCCTTTTAAAAATAGGCGATATATTTACAATGTGTTTTAATATTAATCTACGAATAACATTAATACATATCTATAAGTTGTAACTAATAACTGTATCGATATTTGTTAAGCGGATGTCGAGAGGATGGCAGAAATATATATATATATTTAATCATACGGACAGATAGTTTTCAAGTTGCTGCTTTGTAAAATGCGGAAAATCTGATATCATACTTTTTCTTACTTGCGGGCTTCAACTATAAAAATATATATTTCTGAGCAATGTATATATATATATAATTAATTTGAGTGTGTGTGTGTGTGTGTGCGTGCGCGCGCGCGCGTAATATACAATACAGCGAGAAACAAAAATATTTATTCAAAGTTGAACTAAAAGGAGAAATATTTTCTATTACTATTAAATATATTCAAGTATATGTAACTGTATATTATTTATAATATATAAACATTTATAGTACTGAAAACGTACAGAAACAAAAGTTAATCTGCGGGTGCAATGTAACGTCAAAAGAATGTATTAAGGAAATTTCGAAAAAAGATTGGGAATGTATAAAACCAAACTTTGTTGAAAACTTACTACTATCCATGCCCAAAAGATTGCAGGCAGTTATTCGTCATAAAGGAAAGCCCATGAAATATTAACTGTAATACGAACAGTAATTAATTAATAGTACAGTATGAATATATACATACATATATATTGTAATAAACGATTAATAAAATAAATTGAAATAAAATATTCATTATTTCACTACCAGAAGATTAGTCATACACATGTACAATATGTAGTAACTCCGTTATAATGGAGAGATTCGATTTTTTTTTTTTTTTTTTTTTTTTTTTTTAAATAAAGGAAGCAATATAAAATAGTGGCTGACTTTATATGTAAGAGTATGCACATATAATTATGCCGCTTAATTCTGTGAATAAACTGTACCTCGCAACACATAGTGCAAATTTGCAAAAAATTGTTCAAAAAACATAAAGTACTTATAAAAATGAAGAATCTACAAAGCAATTAACATTCTGGATCACAATAATAAGATGGTTAACGCGAAGGTTGCCAGGAATGTAGCATGAAACTTTTGTAGTAGGAAACAACATTACAAGTTCAGATAAAGTGAATAAATGTACGTATGTAATTACCAAAGTTCGGGCGGTGAGGAATGTTTAACGTTTGAATCGCTATACATATATCATAAAATGTTACACAGTGTGGTCAATAATGAGTTAAAAAATATCAAGGCGAAACTCGCTTTCCTATTTTTATGTATAGAATTATTTTATTGATATTAATTAATCCCTTAAAATCTATATCCGTTTTCATGATAATATTTCTTCATAAATACCATAAATACAAAAAGGATGTTAGTGTTTTTCTAAAAAAGTAATTTCCTATACAATTTTATGAACGTTAATATAACAAAGTAATAAAAAACAAGTTTTATTTTGACACACTTTCTTAAAATTTAGCCAACTCTTAGGAAGTTAATTCTTGAATTTCTATGCTTCACAACCTTACTACGCTATTATTTTAGCAAATAAAGAGGATTTGTAATGTTTTAAGAAGATGTTTAACATATTTTATCACATTTTGCCCAAAGGGAAGATATCTTTCAATGTTAGAAATATATAAATAATTGAGCCGAAAGTGAAAAAACGTGGCAGGCTTAACAACTGTCCCTACAGTCCTAATACATTCTGATACTTATCCGTTAGAATATTTGAAATATAACGTTGAAATGTTCTAATATATCGGTGTAAACTTCTCGAAGAGAGATAAATCTTGTCAGTGAGAACAGTTGTACGTAACGACCGACCGAACCGAAAAATCTTCGTTCTACCGCGTAGATAGCCATGGAAAAAAAGGGCATGTGGGAATAGACCCACACAATGTTACACAGTACCGCCCTGAAACTTCATGGAACGAAGATAAAAAATTCTTGACTACGCAGGCATCGCGCCGCGCCGCGCCAGCACAATGTTGAAACGAAGATCAAGCATGTCGTTGTATTCGATCACAACTGTTTGTGTTAGTTTTTCTTCGAAAATCATGATGTATCGAATATATTGTTGAGGTTAGGACTAGACTGCCCGCCCGTTCAACTTCCCAGCGATAAAGTAGCTAACAAAGTACAGTAAGCTCAATAAGAGGTTTAACAGAATGTAGCGATACAACGTAGGAAAGTAGAGAAAATTCTGGATGCAGCGGACGACAAATTCTACGCTTCCGGAATAAATATCATCACGAATGATTATGACGAACAAATTTTTCTCCATGCTGTTTCTAGCGTTTACATTTTTTTCATTATAGAATAGATACGCGTTATTGTTGAGTTGTATTAAATTTAAAGAAAATTAGTTTTCGTGTTTAATTTTTTTTTGATTTCGATATTGTCAAGTAAAGCTATATATACATATATATATGTGTGTGTGTGTGTGTGTGTGTGTGCATAATAATAAAATAATTAACAAAATAAAATAAAAGACGCAACATGAATCTCATTTAAAAGTTAAAAACTGTTATCTCTTTATGTTAAATAATAAAAAAATCTAAATATTCTGAATAACTCAAAACCTCTTATGTGAGGGTTTATTATATAAATAAATACGATGAAAATTTTAAGAAAATTTTAGTGAAATTTTGAAAAAGTGTGAAATCATCACGTTTTACATCTACTAAATTTGTTACAGGTTTCTATCGTGTTCTAATATGTGAAACGTTCCAAATCTCTTTATTTATTTCATTATTTCAAACGTATCTTTCACTAGATACGTTACATACAATTAATAAAGTTATTAAAATTTCTAGTTTCTTTTACGAAAATTATTCAAATTTTATATTTTGACGCTTTGTTAGTTTGGTGTTGGATATTTGTAAAACAGAACAGATATATGAAAAATTGAATAGAACAGTCGGTAATTAAACAACTAATACGCTAATCTCTCAATGGTTTCCACTTGGTCGTTGACCGCGATAATTAATTAGTCATGAGATAATTTCAAGCGCTGCGTTAAACCGTTTAAAACCGGAACCTTTATATCTTGATAAATTCTACACATATTAAATGAAATTGGTGGCACTCTCACACTTAAAACAATAATGGTGTGACACATTTTTGAAAATTAGCTATGCTATATTGTTACCACAATTAATTTGCAATCCATTTAATTGAAAGTGCTAAAATAGTTTCGATGAGAAAAACAAGATAATATTTTGAAATTTGTATAACAATTTTGTACAAGAATATCAAATGTTTTACCAAGTTCTCCTCTCTAAATCAAATTACTTTCCACTTGTAATAATCAAGAGAAATAATAATACATAATACAATACCCCATACATACATGCATACATACATATACAGTACAACGCTAAAGTGTTAAATTCATTTTCAATCGCTATCGCTTTACGATGGAGTCTTATTTTTTATGATAAAAATAATATTTCAAAAGTATCTAAATTATTAACTAGAGAACAATTAAATGTGTACATTGTAAAACAGCAAATTATTAATTGTCCTGCTTTCAATTTCAATAGTCATTTCAGCCACCCCCCCCCGCCGCCCCTTTTTATTCTGTTATCGCTTCGCTATCAATTCCTGAAGAATTGCAGAATCGATTATTAATAGGGATGTCAAGATAAAATCTCAAAGATTGTAGAATTAATGTAGGAGAACGAGTGAAAAATGTAAGAATAGATATTAATGTTTCGGATAGGCAAACAAGTAGCAGTTTTGATAAACGAGGCCAATTCTTATGCTAATAGTTCTGTCACGAATGTGGTCGAAAAGTCTTAAACAAATTAATAATACGCGACAAACGATGTAATATTATTTTAAACATTTAATGATCAAGCAGCCACATATTTTTTTAGCAAAATAAGACTTTGAAAAATATTAGTTTGCTTCTGATTTTATGAAATATTTATAATTTCGCCGGGAAATTTTGTTATATTTCTAACGTCTATGTTATATTACACAATTACAATGCTATTTCTATATTAGATATGTATTTCGCGCGTGTGTGTAACTATAATTATACAAAATTTAATTTTTGAATGTAACATGTACTGTACAATTTACAGTATAGTTATTGCAGCGTACTATCGTTTGAATGCACAGTGAAATGAGTAAAAATAATTATTTTCTCGGTGTGACGTTTTGCATCGATACCCACGATATCTAGATTTCAACTGGTTTTAGAAGAGATCTCGGTAATCATAAAAAAAACCTTTTTCGACGAATTTAGAAATCTACTACCTGCAGATTGGCATAACCGGAACTTTCAAAATTTCAGACCGCTTATCTCAGTTTTTTCGCCTATCACGTTGAATTAAGGTGTATACACCGGTAATTCAATATCCCCGTTAAACGTGCTAGGAGCGTATCGAGTTTCGGGCTCTGATTCGGTCATCAAATTAGATCCCGGTTCAGTTAATCCTATCGACCAGCACGCAGGTTTCCTCGTTTACGGTTGTTCAGGATTCTGCCTTCTCTTTGTCACCTACCGTCCCTAAATTCGAACAAATCACGATCTTTATCTCACCCTTCGCGCTACCGTTCCGAATTTCGCACCAACAGAAACAATTTTCGTCGTTTGTTTAAGATTCGAGGATAATATATGAATATTCGAATATTTGAAAACTTTCTATAAAAACTATAGCGTGAGTAGTGATTTTATTTGATGTGCAATCTTCCTCTGCACTAAAAAATTAATACTAGATAATTTTAAAATGATACAAATATTTTTTTATATTTAACAAGGTTTAAATTCCGTCGATAACAAAATAATGCTAATACCATGTTATGCATACTAATTCAAATATCTACCAAAAAGACAGAACCTCGACATTTATTTTTTTCATTAAATATTACAGCGAATGTTGTACTTTGAGCATTTTATATATTCTTCTGTATTATATCTCATGAATTCGGTGAATTTTAATATCTTTAAATATCCCATAAATGTCTATTAACGTTAATATCAAAAGTGATTATAAAATATACAGGGTGGTTGGTAACTACTGGTGATACAAGCGGAAAGGGGGTGATTCTACGCGAAAAAAGAAGTCGAAAGTATAGAATAAAAAATTTTTTTTATTTTTAGTTTTTTTTTTTAATTTTTCCATCGAGACAACGATCCGTTATAACGATACGTGATAAAGTGCACGCGTACCGAGCGAAAATTCAAAGTCGATTTTCTCGAAAACAAAGCCTCGAACGAAAAATTTTTATTCTATATTTTCGACTTCTTTTTTCGCGTAGAATCATCCCTTTCCGCTTGTACGACCAGTTACCAACCACCCTGTATATATATATGTATATACCAAATTCGACAGAATTTTAACAGAAAGAGTTAGCTTTACTTTTGCATTATATTTAAATCTCTTTACAATCGATAATATTACAAGCAGTAACTTGGTCTTTATCTCATAAAGCTTGTTAGTCAACTATCGTTTCACATTTAATCGGTTAATTTAATGCAGTAAAATTCCAGATAAAATTTTCAAATCGTTAACGTATATCAACATAACTTCTTAATTGATCGACATGTATATGAAATTTCGGCAAATTCTGATGAATCGTGTTTCAGAGAACATGAACACTGTTCGCGTTGTAATTAAATTGTTTAATTAATATTGGGATAATCGAATTAATATTGGAATATTGAACGAAGCGTTCAAAAATTTATTCAAAAGGTAAATTAAAGTATTAAATCAGCCTTGTCTTAGTCATCGAGGAAAGGAAATGCAGAAGAGAAGGTATTAAATCTGCAATGCAAACACCTTCGATAACTTAAGACTTGACTTAACTTAAGATATAGCTGCCTTCGGATATAGGTACCGCCTACCAGATGTTTCCTGGGCCTTCAAAAGAATACTTTTTCCCAGTGAAAAAAAATACTGAGACCCTCGATCGTTGTGTGATTACATTTCTCAACAACTTGACAAATATTAAACGATTTGAAGAAAGATGCTATATGTCGTGTGATTAATTCCTTTATAGATTGACGAACCCGATAATACAGTAGTGGTATTTGATATAGGTATCGAGAAATTATGCAAAAGTACTTAATAGATCTAATTATCTTCTTATTCTGCATTTCTTTGCTTAAATATGTATTTTGTTCATAATAACTTTGTATTTTAACTCTTTATACTGTTCGAAAGTTTCTAGTTGAATATGTAGGCGGTACATGTGCATTCTACCAATCATCCGATGGCAGAAAGGCGGCTTGTTATGTTTCATTACCCCTGAAAATAATCGGCAATAGACATACAATACAGGTACCTTGACCTCGTCCTTCACGATATGTGCTTTACTGCCGCCCCGCCGCTCTCTCTCTCTCTCTCTCTCTCTCTCCCCTTTCTCTCTCTCTCTCTCTCTCTCTCGCTCTTTCTTTTATCGTTTATAATTAGTTAATCGATTCATCTAGATACCAAAGGCGTCAAGGTCGCTCAAAGGAACCCTCAGTGTCAATGAGTGATGACCGTTTAACGAGTCTTCAAATAGAACGTCAACGCGTATATGTATATATAGTAAATCCGACATATATATATATGTGTGTGTATATATATATATATATACACACGCGTAACATTCCAAATAACGTTGAAGAATTTACAAACTTGCGGAGAATCACCAGGTCTTGCATCGCTATTATAATTTTGCTCGATTTTTAAAGAAGGCGATAACCTTGATCGCCATAAAAAATAGTATATATTATACCTACTAATACGTACAGTTTTTGAAAAATTGTCTACGTTTACTAAATTTTATTAGAAATGTTTATTATATATACGATAGTTATTACTATACGATATAAGGCAATGATTATTATTAATCACATATCTTATGTAAGCAAAGATTGCACTAGGCTTTAAATCTCATTACTAAAATAAACGCTAATAGCAATAATAATAATTGTTGTTGTTATTGTTAATAATAATTAAAATTTTGACTAGTAGTAGGTACCGAAAGTAATCTGAAAGTCGTATAAAAAATTTTATGCATTCGAAAAACATTAAAAAAAGAATTGCGTGAGAAATGAGTTATGTATATTACGATATCCGATTTGCGATTTCTCCAAACGTCTGCATATTTTTACTATCCTTAGACTTAGAAGCATTCATAAACTTCTTATACTAAATTAAAGCAGATTCTTTAATTTAAAATTTCGTAAATCAACGTTCAAAAAGAAAATTAAAACCCCATCAGTTTAATGAAAAACAGATTAATAGGCGGATCACCTATCAATCCTAATGAATTATACATACATACGTTCTGATTCCCGCCGAAAGTGACGGACGAAATTTAAGAGATTGTCTCGAGGTCGCGTTGAGCGGGTCATTCGAAACAGGCGCGCGCTTAGTAACCAAACAAGCTGTATCATTCAGACTGCGTAGTTCTCACACACAATTGCCTTCTACCTTTTCTCTATAGTGATCAATTAAGTATTTCCACGTATTCAGCATTTAACACCAGTCAAGTACTTCTAATACTTTAAAATTTCGTGAATTTTCCAATATTCTCGATATTCTCTTATTATTCTAACTGTTTTTACATTTCATTTTCTACACAACCCAATACGAATTTTCATTTTCACATATTTTACGTATTTATCGATATTTTTGTATTAGAATATAAATATCTGCATGAAATTAGAACTTTTTCTTTTTATTAGAACTTTTAAAAAACGATAGTTGAAACGTGATTGCTCGAAGAGAAATATGAAGCGGGTCATTGGAACAAATAAAGATTGACGCGCAGTCGGTAATGCGATCTACTTTGGTTCTGCGTCGAATGCACGATTTCTATCAGGCAAAAGAAGAATTTTTTCAGGCCAATCGAAGCCGTGTCCAACCAGAAGGACGGATATCTCGGGTTCCGGGACAAAAAGGTCCAAGGTACACCACTACCGTGAACAGGTATACACCCGTCGATGACTTTGTATGTGCAGGTAGAAATGTACGTGCGAGAGTTCAAAAGAGACCCAAATGTTCGCTCTTTGAGGATGAAGAATAAAAAGATTTTTAAGAACTACCAGTGCTGTGCCGTGACGCGCCGCGTCGCACCGGTTAAAACACGCTTACGAAAATATGTGCATATTTTATATGGAAAAGCTCATTTTTTGACAGCATCTCGTATCCTTATTATCATTTACTCTATTCGATGGAAAAAGCCAAGTTGTATGAAATACTCGTGTTAAACAAGACAGGAAATGAATTACTCTTACATTTCTTACTCTTGTGAAACAAGCGTTTATCGTCTCAGTTATTATTAGTGCAATATTATGATTTAAAGATATTCGTGTGTTAATCAATCTTTTGACAAGTTAATATGTATACACAATTTCAATTAGCAGTTTGCTTTGTAATGAATTTCTATCTACCTCGTAGCATTATACTCGTCTTGCCTATTAATTTTTTAAATTACATATACATAGATACATTTCCCGCATACACACAAACTATGTTTTCATCGCAAAAATGTTATGAACGTTGGAAATCGTAATGGTAAAATTTTCCACCTTTCAATCTTGAATTTTCATATTTGTTCCTACAAAGAAAATAATAGGGAGAAAAGGGAAAATTTAGTTGGACAATATGAAAAGTATAGGTAATAATGAAGCAAAATTGAAGCTCGGTTGTATGCATATGGTAGGTGTTCGTAAGCACGATGAGAGACTAAAGTTGGAAGAATATCGCTGGGTGAAGGGTTCTGCAGAGAGATTCGCGCCAAAAGTTGGCGGCTTGTATTTCCAGACGCGAGTTTGCGTGCGAGTTAAGAGGGTTTTGCGCACGCAAACACGCAGGAACGGAGTGTATATGCATGGGCCCGGGATCGTTTGGTCGAAGTGGGCCAGATGCCCTCCGGCAACGCACGTCAGATGTATCATTATCTCGGCCTCACTGTTGCTATGCAATTAGAGTCCGTTAATCGGGATCCCCACCATGTGACGCCAACGCGCCTTTCGTGACGCCAGTCAGAGGGTGGGGAGAAAGAGAAGCTTCAAGGATGAACAGAGATAGGAGAACGGAAAAGGAAACACGTTTGAAGAAAGAGGACAGAGGAACGTCTACGGAGAAAGAAAAAGAGACCAAGGCAGACGTAGAAAGGGATAGCAACCGCGATGAGACCAGAGACGAAGACGGCAACAACAACAATAACAACGCAGCACGTGGACGTGAGAGCGCGAAAGTTCTGCCTTCGACTTTGCTCTTTCCTCCTCTTTCCTCCTCTTTCCTCCTCTCCTTTTTCCTCGAAGCTTGCGCAGTTTTCTTTTTTCGGGGGCGTTCCTTATTTTGTCCCCATGGACTCTGTGCCCTCTGGATGATCGTAACGAAGAAGAAATTTTTCGCACACAGAAACAATTGTTCCGCGGGCGATTTCAACCTTAATGGCCATTTCTTTCTGTTACTCTGTTTTCGTTTCCAAACCAATTTCCTAGAGGTCCGCCGCAAAATGATTTATACACACATGTGTATATATATGATGGCTTATATGTATATGATGACTTTTCGTAATAGGATCAATTAGTCAAATGTATCATATCGCTTTCATGTACAAACTCAATTTTCGATACAAGTTACGTTTATAATTTTGATTAAAGTAAATAACCGTACAAAGTAGAAGATTTTTCTCCTTCCAAACAAAAGCATTTGTCATTAAACTTTGTCACGTTCCTTTTTTGTACGTGTGCTGTGCCTCTTCCTACCTTCGCTATACAAAGAGGCTAAGGCAGACTGCCAATGAGACATTTCTTTGCCATTCATTAAGATCTGCTTGGCCTTGAAGAGATTTCAAGGAAGACGCGTGCGCAAACGCGCGGGAAAACCATGAAACGATACCGGCTCCTTCATTCAGGCTACGAGACCTCAAACATTTCTATCTCTTCTCAAGTAAATTTTGCTGTTCAGGATAAATCACGTATAAACATTTATATCATTATAAAAAAAAAAAGAAACAAATATTTCGCGTGTGTGTAAAATGTCTTACTTCAATATGTAATACGTAATGCCATTGGGTAGTTATATAAAAAGGAAATTTACTATTTCAGACGTTTTCAATTTTAATATCTGGTATAGTTTTGAAAACATCTAAAAACGTGTACTCGTGACAGATTATAGTATTTGAAAAATTTCTCATAAAAGGCTAGTATACGTACGTATGTATATCGTATGTAGAACGTTACTGTTTAGCTACTAATTACAATTTTTTTGTATTTAATTGGAATTATAGCTTTAAAAAGTATATAAGAAGATGCGAAAACCGTTTTATCTCCGGAAACATTAATTTGAAAATGTTCACATCGATAGAAGCGAAAAACATGATCTCTGTGAGGCGTCTTCTAAAATAGTTTCGAATACACAAAATTCAAAGTAATTAATTCACTGATTACTTGACTAGACGTGACTTTCGAAATTATCGATAAAATGACTCGTATCTATATGTGCATCGTCATCATTTTCCTAGAATTCCAACTAATCCTGGTAGAACCAAAGCTCGCGCGTATCTTTTCTTTTTAATAACACATCGTGGCAGTCAGTTACACACACATACACACAGGCGCGCGCGCGCGCGCACACACACACACACACACACACACACACACACACACACACAATGTTACATTACATATATGTCACATATATGTTTGACATATATGTGTAATATATTAAAGAGAACTACAAGCCAAGTCGATACGTTATTTATTTAATGACGACGATATATTATTTAAATTATCACTTTTCAAATATTTTACTTACATAATGTTCACTGAATACCATTAAAAACCCGAAATTACAATACAGAAGCAAGTATAAACGGGATTATTGTAAATGTTTAGTATCTCAGAAGAGAAACGTGTTGAAAATAATTATCGAATAAGGAATGGAAAGGTCGAGCGAAGCGAGCTAGCCAGCAGAGAGTGGAGAATGCGCCGAATGTACGCAGTTAGCAATCGATCGAGCGATCGGCAAGATTCAGGATGCAGGATGATATGTTGTTGGATGACGTGACCTGCTCAAGGCCACCATCCGTCCTGCGCAAAACAGAGACCGTTCGTGGTAGAAAGGTGTCTCTGACAGTGTCAAAATCATTGCTAGCCAGGGCCACGCGTCTATTACACATACATTATTCAACGCAATCACGAAAAAGTCTCGTTGCGAATTCAGCACGATGCACCGTAACCGCGTAGCAACAGGGGCCCGGCAACAGGACCTGTCTCAGTCTCTCTCTTTCAGTCGCCGTCCGCATCGTTCTAACTTTTGGTAATATCAATCTTGTCCTCTCCTTTTATTTCTCACTGTCTCTCTTATTCCTGAGCGAGCACGTTCGTCGCTTTCTCGTTGCTCGTTAACAACGCGGCCGCGGCAGGGAGAGAACTCGGTGCCACCGACGCGACGCGACGCCAGCGACGCGGTTCTTTTCTGTACCTCCTTTTCGGCAACCCAGAGAGACCGCCGAACAACCAAAGGGCAGTGCGCTGCCTAACGGAATGTTTTGCTATGGTCAACGAACTCTCGATAAAGAAGAATGCAGCTCTGCGATTCAGAGCAATTTCCAATAATGTGTTCCATGGGTAAATACGTAAGCGAAGCATGGTCGTCGTAGCAGCAGCGAATATTCGTGAACGGATCACGTGCGAAAAGCGTTATTGAAAAATTTTGTTGCGTTATTGAAAGTACGCTGGATGCATCGACAATCGACAGCAATAATTTTACGTAAATTGCGGATTTTTATGCATTTACTATAATGATGCATTCTATGGCAAAATGTACAAAAGATTAAAGATCTAAAAAATATCTATTGCTTGTAATATTTAATTCAAAATTGTTACGATATTTGATGAAACGGATCCAGATCCTACTCTTTGTGTAAATCATTGTTGCAATAATGTAGCATTAAGGCTAACAGTCAATTAATTTTCATCGTGAAATGACGTGTATTGGGTTGGGAACTAAGTGACTAACTAATGACAAAACGCGCAATCATTTAGTTGCCAACCCAATAGATTTGATTTCGCAATGAAAACGTCTATTCCGAGGCGATATTAGTTTCTTTTGATTCGCATAAATACTATTTTCTTAAAACCATCGAGTAAAATCCAAGCGTAAGCAATTCAATGCACAAGGTGTAAATGAAATATAAATTACGATAATGTAAAGTAATGTGAATGAAATATAAATTACAGTATACGTGAAAATTGGTTTTTACGACACGCTTAAAATCGAAGCGGTGCTGAATGCAGGATTGCATTTAGCTTGGATAAATATTGTTGCAATTAAACGTATTTGCACGCATGTAGCGTATCGAATTTCTTCGGTCATGTTACGTTTCATAACGGTGTCCTCGATAAGAATGTTACACGTCCGCTACGATACACGACTGATAGTAGCATTTAGTGTTTAGTATTGGGACTATATTCAAATATATATGTGGCTTACGATTGCGACTTGAAATCTACTTTTAGCAGGATTTTTCATTTTTTCCACGAAAAGATAGAACATCCTGGAACTATCGGCAGAATCGTTTTTTCGTTATCCGTTAGCTCTGCAAGCACGACGTCTAATATTGTCTGTGAATTCTTCTCGATTTGTAACAGCGTGATAGCGTGTCTTCTCTATAATAATATTATATATAAATAATAATATCATTATACATAAACAATTTTATATATATTATCATTTAATAATCAGATAAACAAATGTAAATATATGTAAAATTTTGCTGCCTTAAATGTAGGTTCTGTCAAATCTTATCATATAATTCTATTTTACAGTAAAGACAAAGATTAAGAAATTTTACACCTTACTGTAAAATTCATTATAGGTATATGTGTGTAGATCGAGATGTACCTGGGCTGTTAGATACTACGTATGAACGGAGATTATAGGCGTACCATTCATTCGCACCGTTCCGTGTCTAATATAAACCAAACAACTTTCTTCTATTGAAACAAATTTCGTTAATTATCAGTTTGTTCCTCTAGTATAGAAATGATTGTGCTATAAATGTACTATAAATGTTGCTTTTAACGCGACTATGTCGCATAATCATCATCGAAAGTGTTTATTTTGAAAGGGAACGAGTGGAATGGAAATGTCGCATTGAGCAAAAGGCACAAGTACGGGCCGGAATCTTGTTGAACATAAAAGAGAGTGGCGAAACCCCGACACGAATGATGTTTTCGCGCATTCCGCAGAATATTTAACAAATATTAGCACATTTCGTCCGAAAAAATCACCTTTTATATATGTGTATATAAATCTTTTATATATGTGTGTATAAATCTTGCTCGACTTAAGATTTAGATCAAAATTGAAATTTCAATTTAGAGTTGCATCTTTAAAAAATTGAAATAATCATAGAAATAGAAATACGTAGTTGATGTTAACATAAAGCGAAGGTACTGGTGGCAAAAGGTTGTCGAATATGGTTGAATATATTACTGTCAAACTGGATCCATCGATACTATTGGCCGTAAAAGAGTCTCTTTGGAAAAATTCGCGTAGAATTAAACTTACGAATATGTTCATATATAGCTTTGAACGTTTTCACGAGTTTATAATTGGACACGTATGTGGATAAGAATATAAATACAAACATTAGAAACTCGAATCGTGTTGTATATTTGAGGTGTTACATTTTTTTCTTAGAAACGTTTGCAAACATAACGTTTATGTTTCACACGTCTAACGTTGGCACGTCCGTTAGAAATCTCTCTCTTCCGGTCACTTAATATTCGATGACAATTAGCAAAATTTAAAGCTACAGTCTTGCCTCTTCAACTTTAACGTTCGTATTAGCAATGTTCCTCCAGCAAACATCAGATTGCAAGTAAGTTAAGTAAATTAAAATTTGTCTATTTAATTAAACGAAACTGTATATTTAATAAATTGAATAAATTGAATAAATTGAATAAATTTGAGATTTGATTCAAGTGATTTTTACATAGAACGAGTAATACGTTCTTATTTCGATTTTAATGGGCAATTTTTAATATTTTATGATTTGTGTTGATGATTGATTATTATCTAACTTTTGTCCGCAATATGTATATTTCTGTCTGTATGTATGTATGTATGAATGTGTGAAAAATCACGGTGATCATTCCCACGAGTAATTATATGTTATTACATTTGAAAATATTTATAGCTTTTACTCTTGTTTAATTAACATTATTGTTTAATTAACATACTGAAAAATATCTACACCGTTCGCATATAATTAAAGTACGTAATAAACATAAAAATGAAATGCATTGAACAGCGGACGTGTTTGGGGACAAAGCAGTAAAAATTTCGTGGCGATTGTTCGCAAAACAATTGACTAGTTCTCGGTACGCGACGGGTCTTCTCTCGCCTTTCGTCTGTCCGAACGAAGAAATACGAATAGAGCGTGGCATTAATACGAGAATACGTGCTCTTCGGTATGAAACAACCGGTAAATCCATACCTAACATAGGCAAGGTTTTACGACGGTAAATTGCTAATCCATAAACCTCGAACGGCACTCACAGAAAGCCTGACAAGGACGAGTAAAAGGGCCGCGTAGAAGAAGAATTTACGACGTTCGTGTCTACTTTACTGCCGCAATAGGCTTTATCTAAATTAACGTGACACTGCAGGGTTTGGATAAAAAGAAATATGTAACTAACAAGTTCCTTCGAAGCGTTCCTTCCAATTATTCCAGTGTATTTTATCCTCAACTCTGCAAGAGTTTATTGCTATTAATTTATCGTTTATCGCGTACGCTGTAACCAATTGTTCTAAATCTTGAATCATGAAAAATTCAATCTTACGTTTAAGCTTAAATGTCATTTCATTTACTAGATACAATTCATTTACTGAATACAAAAAGAAAAAAAAATATATATATATATTTTATATATATATATAAAAAAAATATATATATATATGTAAAGAAAATGTAGTGGAAGAAGTGACATTATTAATACCTATTTATTTACGTACCATCGTACCATCTACCTTCTTAAGTACTTTATGGCCGGCTCCTTTGTTGCAAGTGTCCTTTAATTTCCTGATTTCGTATAGCAAACTATTACGGATAAAGACAGGATATCCCGGTTTACTCGGATTTAACGACTCGTACCTGTGCTACCTTGTGTCCTGCGCTGTTGTGCACAAGTTTCGTCCTTTGTTCCACGAGTAAATCTCCAAAGTGCAGACCTTGACGCAAGCTACGGCCTTTCGAACCTGACACCAAAGGAACACCCACCTTAACTTTATCTCTACCTCATTATCGGATCGTCGTTAGCCGTGAACTCTGCCCTCGTACCTGTTAGCAGATCGGGCCACCTTCGCTTTCATTACCTACAACGAAGTGAAAGATCCGGTCTGTTTTCCAAGATAACGCTAATCGTGCCATCATCTATAAGCACAAAATAGTTTTCAGTCTCTTCGTTATTCGAAATGTTGGCCTTTGTGCGTTTTGCGTGGAATTTGTAACAATGCGCTACAGAGGCGATTTTATACTTTTATCTTGACTCTGTTAATCCAATCGTGCCAAAGTGTGCACTTTATTTATATGAATTTCAATCAGCAACAGTTCCATTCTATACACGTGTACCGCATGCATCTTGCTTAAACGAGTTAATAAATCTTGTTGTGCATACAGCGTGCATTATCTTGTTAGTCTAGCGTAATCAATCGGATGAGAATGGAGGGGAGAGATACGTTGACCGAGTTACCTACGTGCACCAAGGCCTAGACGTTACATTGAGAAAACAGGCAATGAATGAACGAACGAACAAACCGGATGTCGATGGTGGTGCGCGCAGGTAAAAGTTGCCGAGCACTGAACGCGATTAAACTCAGCCGGTTTTATCTACCACTAGCACCAGCTCTAAGTAGATATACGGTACAAGTATCGGTATCGGTACTGTATCTACCCGATACCTCTCAACTACGACTATTAACTAGAGTTGTTGTTTTCTTTAATGAAGTTGCAAAGGTACCTGCGAAGGTAATTCCGAAGGTTTTACCTATCTTTTCCGTCACCACAGAATCATATCATTGTAACGTCATTGTGATATCGATCTTTGTTGTGCGCGTATAATATATACACAGGGTGGTACGTATTGGCTTGAAATAAGACCAAAATCAAGAATAAGAAAATCTCGGCGGGGAGCTTTGTCTTCGAGAAAATCAAGCTTCACTGGGAATTTCCGAAATTCCCAGTTAGACAAGAATAGATAGTTAATTGATAGGAGGTTGTTGCACGTGTGAAAATAAGTGAAAGATGTAGAATAAAATTTACACGTATATTACACGTGTAGGGTTAACTTTTTGCTAACATATTCAAATTCTCCTTCATACTTTCTCCGAGGTAAGGTCTTGAACGACAAAATTGTATTTTTTCATCTTTGTACTTGATCGATTTGAATACGAAATAGAAAAAGTCTTCAGAATGAAGAGATAATTGGTTTCCGAACCTTTTCCAGAAGTTTTTCCTTCTGAATCGTGAATTACACCGTTAAAGAGTGACACGGCGAAGAAATCTATGATAAATATTCTGCAAATTTTATCTTCATCCAGAACGACGATTTTTACTGAAACTGGATCAATGGGTACTGAGAATTTTACGCAAGGCTCCGGTTCGCTTCAATCTTTTCAAGGAAGCTATATATTAGAAATCGTATATCTACGTGTGCGAAAGATAAAATATAACTACATGAAGCTTATAAAACAAGGAAACGATAGATTACTTGTACAAAATATACTGCACGAAGCATTCTGTACATCGCGACACGACTCAATTGCAACGTCCATTTGAGAATTTCTAACACGCATCGAGCTAAGCCTCGACCTTGAACGTCTTCATGCCGCGCAAGGACGTTCATTGATCGATAAAACCAGACGAGTCTCTGTATCTCGTTTTATTACCGGCCTCCTGTTTACATACGTACGATTGCTTTTACGGCTAGTACACCGCTAGCAGTTTTAACACAATTTCGATCGTACAATTTCCCTTATTAATTTCGCTGTTCCCTTTTACAGCACTACATATGTACAGGGTTGTCCAGAAATTACATGCCACTAGCGTGATTACCATAGCGTGATTTTAAGCTCCAGGTTTGGTTCGCTGGAAATCGATACGGGAAACACGGTTGCCACACAATTGCCACACAATTGCCGCACAATTGACCTTGATCTTGACAATCAATATTCTATCACATTCTGGTCATCGCGAGGACGCGACCGCAATCTCTTGGAAAACGGTGTTAAAGTTCCACTACTGGTTCTTGTGTTGACGTTATTTGCAGTATATTCATATTCCGTGGCCAAAAAGAAGAGATTACTTGTTAATCTAAGAGAGAGAGAGAGAGAGAGATTACTTCCTAGTACAGGAAATAGCCGGTTCTACATAGAACGAAGCCAACTAACTTTGCAATTTCAAAATATTACCAAATTATTTTCTATTACTTTCTATTAATTTAGGAAGAAATCCTGCTAGCAGGCGGTTAGATGACATCGAAGCGGCTACGATATGGTATTATTATAGATTCTGATATTATAGATATTGAATAGAATTACATTTATTTGTGCGATGATCTATGCAGCTCGTTATTCCGCATAATAGGAAACTATTAAAAAGAGAACAACAGTAGTTTCTTTTGTTGTATCTTTGATGAAGCCGGATTTTAATTACATTCACTTAGATGTATTTTAATCTGTCTCATATCTCATTAGTAGGCAGCCGAGTACTCTTGTAAGGACAAGAGGAAACAATTCGTGAAACACAAGCATGAACTCGTACACGACTATTATAATCGAAATGGTGTCCCGTCGCTTTATAATTATCCAGTAGCGAAGCGCGCCGTAATACTTTTATAGGGTCTTGATTCGTGAAGCGAATAACTTTAAGCGAATAACTACTTTAAACGGCCAGTTCAATATATCGCAGTTCATTCACGTTCGTTAATCGCATCAAACATACGTAAGATATTACGGTTAATTTTGCACTAGAAATGTATAAATGGTAAATGAACAAAGGAACAAGAGAAAGACGAAACTATGTACATATTACGCGACCAGAATTTAAGATCAAATTGAACGTTCCTTCTTACAGGCGGCAAAACGTCTACAGATTCTTTCAAAGAGCAAATAGAAAAGCATTTGCTATGTTCCGAATAATCAAGTTTGACAAGAGAGACGAGCACTCTAACAAAATATTAATTACATTACTATCGATAAAACTGGGATTGTTTACAAAGAGAATGTCAAGAAGCCATTTTATAAAATATGATTATAAAATTGTAACATTAGTATAGAAGGAAGTGGAATTAAATCAAATTAACAGGGTGAACAAAAACTCACAATTCTAAATTGCTTTTCATTTCGATAGACAAATTTAAAATTTCGTGACAATGAACTCGCGCAATACTGTTCGAGGATTAACGTATTTATATTTTGATTCGTGTTATTTTTCATACTTGAACATGTAAGCATATTTACGTTCAGAATTTGTTCAACCGAATTTTTAATTTGTGAATAATACTGGCAAACTTTAACGTAATCCCTCCTAACAAGATTACATCGTTTAATTCTCTGTCTTATTGTTAGCCCAATAATATGTAATTAACGAACGACGTAATACATGAACACATTATACGTTTCAATTATTTGTCTGAAAATTGGCTGACAGTACAGTCAAATGTGAAATCTGATTCATCGATGTAATAGTTCCCAAATATTTTTGCTTGAATTAATCACGGAATAAAGCTCCTTTACCCAACCTGTATGATACATATGCGCGCGCACGCACACACGCACGCGCACGCACAAAACTACATATGTAGATAGTTTGAGGAACTCAAGGACAAATTACTTTCCCAAAATGTTTCATAAATGAATTTGATTTAAAAAATTTAATAAATCTGATCAAAAAATTATGCCATAACTTATTTTAACTCTTGCAGATTTATTAATTACTTAAAATCAATTTTATCGTGGCGTAATGATAAAATAATAATACAAAATTTCATCGCTACTCATCAACGCCTGATCTTTACTTGTGACTTTCTAATTAAATTAAATCAAATGAAAAGTAAGCAAGTATCCATGTACTTTTGATCGGTGGTATACATGTATCTGTATATTGAAAGCTACACAAATTAAACGAAAGGCATGAATAATATAATATAGAGTCATAAAAAATGTAAACGCGGTTCTCTTTTCCGCTTCTCCGCGTTTTAAGTTCCTGACAGAAACAGATTTAAATAGGTATAGCACGAGATCGTGCTATTGAATTAATCAAAAACTGTAACGGAAAACGAGGCAACAACACCGTTGCAACGGTGCATCCACTACACATCGGTTTACCGAAGCGGAGAAGTCAAGGACGTTCAAAGCACATTCTATCCTACACACGGAGTTGTTTGCCGCGTGTTGTCTAGGTCGTGCAAGACCGAAGGCGTAGAGGAGGAGTTTGGAATCCGAGAGACGCGAATAGCTGACCGGAGCTCGTGAGAAATCGGTTTATAGACTCACGGATATCCGCTGGAACGTTAATCGCTCTTACGGAGAAGATATACTCTTTCCGATAAAACCGGTCGTATAATAGCATCACTTTCCGTCCAGTAAGCTTCAAATATTCAATTATTTAGGTATTTTCCTATTCCTAGATCATAAAAAGGCATTTTCTCACACATATTCAAGAAACATACGAAATTTGTTAAGTTCAAGGTATCGATCAAGGCACTCGTGTCACTTGAAAAAGTTCAAGAAAATTTCCTGGTGTAAATGACACAAAAAAGTTGCGCTCAAGGATAACGACCGGAATCCAAGTGAAACGTGTTTTGTACGTATCGCTATAGATATATGTACATGTTAACGCGTAAAATCATTTTATAATATTGCGATGTAAATGATATTTTCGGTTAAAGGGCCAAAGCGTTTTTTTAGCAGCGTGTCAATTAAATAAAAGTTAAAGGAAAAGCTAAAAAATATTTTTCGGTCGAATTTAAATTTCTTCGCGATGCAAGTTCGCATAATGAACTTTCACTTCTGGAATCGTGCCTTTTTATAGAACCTTTCGTCAGCATAGAAATACGCATGAGTACTAGACGCTTAATTTTTCAAAACGAACGTCAACGTTTCACACGCCTTTTTTCTACATCCTATTTACAAATTTTTATGTTATTTACTATAATCATACTGTTCGTACTGAAATATGTTATTCCCGATCCTTTATAGATACATATGTCAACTTAAATATTTATTCTTCACTAATGTGAAATAATAAAATTGGCACGTATTTATATGTATTATTGTATTCTGGCATATTCGTAGATTTTTACTAATTGAATAACGAAACTTCAATTTTCATTTTGTTATAAATACATATACACATTAATTATATTCTGTTTGCGTTTCTTGGTGACGATTAACAACGATATCGTTTTTTTTTCTTTCTCTCTCTGTTTCTCTCTCTCTCTCTCTCTCTCTCTCTCTCTCTCTCTCTTTCTGCGACGATCCTTTCATCTCGGACCCGCGGAAAGCGACCTGTTGCCAAGGGAAGGCTTAAAAGTAAACAACATTACGTCATCAGGGGCCCTGGTGTCTAGCTTGGTCGGTGTGCGAACTCTCAAACTCAAAGCTTCTGTCTGTTTTTTTCTATCTCTACTTCTCTATTGCCACGATCAAAAGCTTACTCTTTAGTGACACACACACACATATATATTTTGTATACACGAAGTCGCGCGCTCAGCTCAATATGTTACAGTTGAGGATAGTGCCTCTTTTGTAACATGAAAAATGTTGCACGCAATAAACCATACACTATATACATATGCATATTTCTGGGATCATCATAATCGCATACTCGATACTTATCGTTTTATTCTTTTTGGCTCTGTATAATTTAACAAATAAACCTGTAAAAAGCTATTTCTTAAATTTTTATTTAAAACTATTCACCTATTTAAACAACAACACATTCGATAATGTTTTATGATATAGCTATGTACATGTTTGAAACGGAACAACCATTAACTATTATTTGAAAAAATAAATAACACGTTTACAATAAATTTGAGAGATACATATTAAGAAATCTGGACGTATAAAGTATGTATAGCAAGTATATCCAAATTTTCGATAAGAAGCTTCGACAATTGTTATTAATTGTTAAATTATAATATGTGTATATATGAATATATAAAATGCAATATACGATATATATATATATATATATATAAAACACATAAAGAGAGAAATTAAAAAAAAATTGTCAGCAAGTTGATCGAAGAGCGTGCGATTTCAGTGCTCCCAATCATGTGTACCTATGTACTTATACATATAAGAGACCACACATTTGCAACCGATAACTGAGTGATAGAAGGAAGAAAAAGAGAGAGAGAGAGAGAGAGGCATGGGGAGAAGCTTGGGGAGAGAATGAGAGGTAGTAAAAAAGTGGCCGAGCAGCCAACGAACACGGCCAAGTACGCGGCTCCTTCCCCGGAGGGTCGCACTGGTTATTCGGCCTGCGAATAATAATCATAGCGGTCGCCCTCCTGGTCGTTTCGGTTTCCTTCTCTCTTTCCCTCGCGCGGATCACCCTGTCGTCCGCTGCATAGCAACAAGGACCGTTCTCTCTTTCGCTCTTGAGGCTTGCCAGAGGCCCGTCCATACACGAGGCTGGAGAGGACGGAAAGCATGCCAGCGAAACAGAGAGGTGATTGAGGGAGGAGGACGAAACACTCCGAACCGAGGGAGTGAGAGGATACGAGCAAGCATCCGAAGAGGATAGAAATATAAACGGACGCAGAAAGAAAGACGCTGACAGAATCTCTTTTGGAGGAAAAGGATACGGGCAAGGAAAGAGAGGATAACAGAGAATAAAGAAACAGAAGAACAAGAGTGTTCTACGTATGTCTGTACGTGTAGTTACAAAGGACTTCGTAGAGAAAACCAGGAAAAACTGCGAAAAAGATGAACGGGACAAATGACCAAGGAAATAAGCTACGAAGCGAGAACGGCAACGGGAATACATGTTGATGCTGGCGTGCGTTGACCAAAGAGCACAAAAATATAGACGGAGAATAGAGAATTACAACGATTAAGCATTGAAATAATTGTTAAACATGTTTGGAGAGTAAAGTGCACAAAACGAAAGAAATATATGTAAATGTGCACAATTGTGTTTATACTGAAAATTATGTTAAACTATTGTAATTTTGAGATAACATTAGATAGTTCATTTATTAAATAAGACTAAATAAAAGACTTAAGATTTCTTACATTTTTTATTAATTATCGTTAAAACATACGATATTAATCTAGCAAATATATCAAAGCGCTTATTTTTAATAATAAATCTTGAATAAGTCGTACAAAAACAATGAGATAGAGGGAAAGTGAACACGGATTTATAGAACTGTAGCAACGACCGTTATTAGCTTGTTGCCATAAAAAAGTGCAAGTTTGGAATTCGCAAAAACAAACTTATGCTACGGAAAGAGGGCTGGAAAAATCAATTTAGAGATCAACGGCTTAGATGTGTGCGAATATCATTTTCGGGATTCAAAGGAGAAAGAAGTCACAGCAGTTCGTTAAATGGAGAAGAGAAGGTGGATAAACGGCACGTGCTAGAGTTATAATAATATTAATACGTGAAATAGCATAACAGAGCTGATATTACAGTTTTATTAGGCTGTATAAAAGCACGAGTACATCGTTACACGCGTATCTGTGCAACTATTATAATTATTTTATTACAATATATCGTGTGTATATATATACGATTAAAATACTGGAAAATGTAAGATTCATTATTTACCAGATCATTAGGAAAACAATTCTAAGAAAGCCTGGTTTATCGGATAAGTAGGAACCTAAGTTGTAAAAATCTTCTTTTATAATTAATAATCCGCACATAAGCTACAAGCTTAAAGGTTCGTTCTTTTTTACTCATCCAAAGTTATAAAAACTAAAGAAAGTCAATTCCTAACTTCATTTCTCAAAGAAGAAGAACAGATATGTACACATATAAAGAAAGCAAAAACGTAGAGACTTTTGTTTAGGAAGCTCAACGATTTCTTCCATAACCCAACTCTCGCTTTTCTCCTGTTAGGAATCGAAGGGTTAACAAGAAAGGCATGAATCAAGGTTCTTGGCTGGTCCAGGATGCAAAGGGTTCTTAGGACCATATGACTCAGCAATCATATGGTTAGTGACGTCAGAGACCAGCAAAATGATCGAACTAGTAAAAGCAACGACCGATAGAACAACACAGTGCACAGTATATATATATATATATATATGTATAGCGTATAACGATCCGGATGCTAATCCATTCGTGCGTGCTAAATCGTACCAGTTTCTACCATCTACTAGGTCAGATACATAGATATAGATGTTCTCACACGAGTCTTTCGTTTTCTTAGAATAGAAACGTGAAATTTCGAATGACGCGCGAAGCGTCCAAGATGTTGCGTACTGATAACAATATCATATCACAGAGGTAACAACGATTATCTACGATTTGTCATTTAGATTCTTTAAAGCAGAAATTTGTATTTCCTTTTTAATATGCTTTTCCCAACATAACGTTTGATTACTTTATATTCCCATTTACCGTTTGATATCGCTGTTAATATTAAAACGAGATATTTCCGATATACATATCCGCAATAATGTACATATATATATATATATATATATATCGAACAATTTATTATAGCAGAAATAATTTATCTATGTTGTGTCTTCATTACAGAGGTACCTCTGTACCCATAAAAAATAGAATAAATTTCTTTGTATGATGAATTTCAAGACAGAAGAAATTTCCACCATCCTGTAAGTTTACATTTGTATCGACAAATTTTGAAATTTTCCCGAATAAGAATAAAATATCTTTTCCTGTTTTATTTCGAAAGGGTGAAGAGTCACGTCTTTTAACCTAATTGTTCCTACTGCAGAAAGATAATAATCCGACTATCTCTCGTTATCTATGGTTCACATATCTATCACCTCGTGTACTAATATCATTAGCTAATGCGGTTATCGCTTTTTTTAATATTTGTAGTTGCATGGTAGATGCGGCTAGTGTTATTTATCAAGAACACACAACGTATAATGCAGATGAACGAAGCACGAATGAACCTATTTTTTGACTGTTTAGAGATAAGAAACATAATACAATCTATCGATTCGATTGAAATAACTACACATAGCGAAGGAGGCAAGCTCCGTTATACCTTATCGAACAGTAAATATCGTAATTCTGTATAATCTTTGAATTAACTCAAATACATAATAGAAAATGAGGCGTATTATGTTTCTATCCTCTTGCGAATAAGCAAACGTAGTGTCAGTTTCATCTTAAATTGATTCGTCATCTGCAAGGCACTTCCGCTATTTACCGCGCAGATATGTATGCGTACGCACGTGTGCGTCGAGCAAAACGAAACGCACCAGGCATTCTGCATTGTTGAAATCCGTCCAGGGAATTGTATATAGTAAACCTACAGTGTACAGGTTATAACATAATCTTTGAATAACATAATTTACACAAAATTTCTTTGCTAGGTATTTCATTAAATTCATTATCTGTAATATAAATGTTTTATTTAGATATTTGTATAAATTAATGTAAACATTGTCATTTACTATTCTAGATGCAATGAATATGCACATCTATCGTACATTATATAATAGATATAATGATCGTATAATGAGGTTTTTATAATAACCATCCGCTTTAAACAGATTAAAAATCTCTCCTGCATAAGACTGCGTATAGATATAAAAAAAAGTATGTACTTTGTAGTGCATTCACATATCTCGTCGAACTTTTAATTAAAATATAATTCTTTAACTAATATATATATTTCGATATTATCATTGACTATTTAAGATGTAATAAACGTTAGTAAATTAGATAGTTTCCTCAGAAGGCTGCGTATATGCAAAGGCGAGGAGCAGGCGAGTAACGATGCAAAAGAAGAGAGAAGGAGAAAACGGTGGACAAAAACATTTTTTGAACACAGCTGCGAGTTGCCGCTCTCCACCAGCGAAGGTTTATCATTCTAAGTAGGGGAGGTTTCTCTCTTTATGTTCTCTTTCATGCTCTGTTCTTTATTATCTCTCTCGCATCCTGTCGAGCCTCTCTTACCACCGCTTTAATCCTCGGTTGGGCTGTATCTATTAGACACAACAAATAATAAAAATTGAACGATTCGCTGTTAAATGATAACCATCGATGCTTTGTTCCACGAGTAACATTATTTACGAATAATAATTTTGAATTGCCATCGTGAACGTAAAAACTCTTTTGCTTAAAAATCTACTTTATCTTCGATCTATTTTTATATTAAATTTGAAAGAAATTTTGTAGATTTCATACTGCATCTGTCACCTGTGAAACTTGCTTCACTTAACAGTCACAATTCTTGAATTCTTCAAGTCCACGTGATCGAAAAGTGGTCACTGGGTCTGATAAAATATAAATTATGAATTTATTCATCGAAATTGATTTTGGCCCCCTTGCCGCTACAATACGCTTGTGCCAACGTTCTCACCAATCCGCGAATCACTTTTTATAGACTAGAGATATAGCCTTCAGACTCAAAACGAGGGGATCCACGAAGCAATAATTTTATTGCCGGGGAAATAAGAAAAGGTCACACGGAGACATATTAGATAATGAACACGGATCTTTAGCCAAAAATTCACGAACCCCGATGGGGTATGTTAGAGGATATGTGAGCGAGAAAGCATTATCATGGTGCGAAATCAAAGTCGCGTTTCAAAATCGACTAGCAGAAACCAAATTATATTCCAATACGTTTGCCACTATCTTTAATTGACAGTCGTCGATCATCGAGTTCTAACTTCATTCATTGACTTCATTCAAGCGTCGCTCACCTCTCGCAATGGAAAGTCTTCCAGATCGATCCTTATCTTGGACGTGTTCTCTGCTTTCTTTGAACATTTTCTACCATTCGAATATCCTTCTTCGTGATATGCCCTCATCGCTGTAAATTTCGTTCCAAAGACAAAATTTGACGCGGAGTCTTCGCTCAACGAAATTCAGCACGTTAAAGATCGCCAGGAGCAGCTTTTTTAAATTACAAGACAAGAGGTTACGCGTAAACGAACAATGACAATGACATAAAATTTTCCACGGTGCTACCAGTATAAAAAAGAAAGACTTGTGGAAATAAATAAAGCGAGCTACTAAGATGAATTAGTTCTAGTACATTTTGATCGTATTGTAGAAAGTTAGCAAACGAGAAAAGAATAAGTAATTTAAAACGATTGAAAGAAAGAGGCATAATCTAGAAAACTTGCCTTTTGTTGCAGATTGTGCAAATTCTACTTAAAAGATATAAAGTGATTTTAATATAGCCTCGAAAAATTTGAAAGAGAAGAAATTTTGATTTTGCGGTATCACATTTCACGCGAGAAAACGATAAAAAGATGTCTGTATATTCCTTTTCCTATCATCAACCATTTCACAGTTCTTCATCAACCAGCAGCTATCGATAAATATCTTGTACATATATGCTGAAGACAATATCCTCGACTTAAAACTTATCGCTAATGTTCTACGTTCTGACTTGGGAGAAAAAAAAAAGAAAAGAAAGAAAGAAAGAAAGAAAGAAAGAAAAAAAAGGAAAAAAAAAAGACAAAGAAAAAGAAGAAGAAAAGATAAATTTCTTACATATAAGCTTTTCTTGCATCGCCGAGTCGCCTTTCCAAATAACTTAACGTTACGATTATTAAGCGATTTCTAACAGTCTGAAATTTTGATTATATGCTGAAAAGATATTTGTATGCAATTGTCTATTTAACTAATTCCTAAATATACAAAGTATGTACTGTTTAAGTAAGCATAAAAGACAGATCGAAGCCAATCATATCGCCCAAGTAACAAGCAGATGCAAAATAACAAAATATATACATAATCGTACGTGTAATTGGTTACGTAAAATTTATTTGAATGAAATATATAGTGCAGCTGCATTTCTCTTTCTCTTTCGTTCTCTCGCAGCATATTGGATTACTATCTTTCGTCAGACACTGTCGCGTCGCCGGGGTTTCAAAAGCAAACCCATAGGGATAGGGGCAGCTGTCGTACCGTACATTCCTGCGTCCCTATCTTCTCCCCGCTCCGCTCTTTTACCCCCGAGTGCTTACAGCTTACAGCCCAATACTTTTCTCCTTCTTTCATTCTCGAATCGTTATTGATTTTCTTTCTCTTCTCTCAAATTCTCTCCAACGCTGTCAAGAATAACGAATGGCGAGAGAAGCTAAGAAGGAAAATCTACGAGCAAAGCCGTACTCGGATTCAACCATTGGTCTCTATCGCTATGTTTACCCTGAAACCGACTACGATAAACTTTGAATTTTTTCATATCATCAATTGTGTTTTATCGACTGCTTTTAATAAACGGATCATTTTTATATTTCTATATATATTTTATATATATATATATAAAAATTACATTCAAGCTATTATAGAACATTCTAAATTGACTTGTACAATAATTTAATTTAATTTACATTTAACACGTATAGGCACGGCATCGAACTAAGCATGGTTCTATATAGATGGAAATAATTGTTGCACAAACAAAGTTATTATTCAAACAATCAAAGCTTTCGTTTGTGCCAATTTCAATTTACGATAAAATATGATTTCGTCCTTTCAAAGTGATGCTTCAAATTCTACAGAGAATTACTTTCGCGTTTTTTGTTTGTTTAAAAAGTTAAATATTTTGAAATAGACGTTTGACTTGAATTGAATTCTTGACATAGGCAAAATTGACATTTTTGAAATTGGCTTCTTTTCGTTTGATGTTACAATTTCATCATTTGGTATTAAAATTTACATGTATCAAGTATAGTGTTTAGCAAACGTAGCCAGTGCGAAACATAGGATAAATATTAGTTGCAGTGTAACGGTACGCAGAAACTTTGCGAAAGGATGTTTGCAGAAATGTGCGGTAAATTTATAAGCGTTCGTTTTATGTGGAATTATCCTGACGTTGCAGTTGATACTATCTGTTCACAGAAGGATTAAAGGGTTCCAGCAGTAACGTACACGATCTCTGCTTGTTACTGCGCGAGATAAAATCCTCAGAGATTAGAGTAGGGACTCAATTCGTATCTCCGCCGGAAGTTGTCGACCCTTGGGCCAGGCTGTGTCTCTGGTTATGATCTTTTCTCACTTTTCCTATTGCTTCGGTTGCATAATGTTGATATACGCTATTTACTTTCTTCGAATCATTAAACCGTACGATTAATTCGATAAGCAGTACCAGATATACAGTACAGATATACGGTAACGCTTAAGATATAAAAAAGACAATTGCTCGTCGTTTACTCGTAACGATGAACACCGGATTCTATTTAGCCATTAAACCACACCTTCGCTTCTAACCATATTAATGTTATTGATCTACGTAATTATAGATATATCTTAATTCAGACATTTTTTATTTGATTCGCAATTTCGTAATGTAGTCAAATTTGCTATCCTTACGAAGATCGTTGATTAAAGCAACGTTCTTGTTTGCGGGACGCAAGAATTCGCAATTAATCGAATAAAAACTAAAAAATAAGTTTTCCATTATGTATTTAACATGCAATATTTATTCAACAGAAATTTTGTAAACCTAATCGAACCTAAAATACCACCCACATTGCTTTGACATTGTACTTTGAGAAAAGAAGAAAGAAGAAAAGAACGAAGGGAGACGAATGTCGTTCGTTCGATGAGAACGAAGATAGTGAATAAGTTATAGAAATGCCGGAAGGATGGACACAACTGTGTCGTTAGTTTCGATTAAAGAAGCGAGGGTGCCACAGGTGATACTGTGGAAGGAGAAAGGTCGTGGTTGACCAACGCGACGAGAACGAGGAGAATACCTGGTGTCGGCCGGAAAAGACATAACCGATGCGAATCGAAAGCCACGTGGTGCACACATGCAATGTGTAGTATGTAAGTATACCTATCCTATCTTCCCTACACCCTATTATCAATTTTAATCATCTATATTTATAACATTTTTCTTTCTGCTTTGATCCTTTCAATTTTCTTCTTTCTTTATATATAAACTTTTCTTTTTATATATATACATATGATATATAAACCGAGAAGAATTTATGCATTGTAGGGTTTATTAATACCAATGCTTAACAGTGACGAATTACGATAAGGATTACATGCTGGAAAATTATATCCTACAGATTTATACAGTATCGAGAAATTGAAGAAAATCTAACGTGTGCCAATATTTTTATTTATCGCTATAGTTGCTTCACCTTGAAAACGTTTTAACGCTACGATAATAAAGTTAAACGATAAATCGTAATTTTAAACACTGGTTAACACAGGGAAGCGATATATAACATATTTTCAAAATCAATATTCGTTCATGTTTGATAAATCGCTTTTTAAAATACTACGATTCTATTTACGAAACATTTACAAAAGAAAATTAAGAGCTTAAATTCCTCGAACAAATGGTTATATTATAAGTGTAAAGCTTCACTGTGACTAACTCGAGTTGCTTACTTAAATGCCTGCAGAATTACAATTTATCACTGGCAGGTGCCGTCTTGTCATATTTTTTCAACGTGATTATGCTGCAGACACCGAGACATCTGTCATCTCGATTTAAGAATTGCTGCAAGTTTTGTAAACCGTCTACATCTTTCAATCGTTTTGCTAACAATCCTCTCGCATCAATTTGTACTGTGTCACAATGTTTTCTTCCAATATTAAGAGATGGTTTAATGGAAAATAGTAAGTGTCGATGGAAAAACGTTATAGATGATCAAATAGAATAAATCATATTATTAAGTAAGACAAATTTTTGCAACAACGAAATTGATATAAACGAATTAGAGGTCTATTTAGAAAATTATCTATAATTACTATGACTTTTACCATTTTCTCATGAAACACAGGCCCGTGCGCAATTTTAGATATTAAAAACAACTGAATTATGAAGGAACTATGTACTTGTTGGCTGAAACCAATCGTTAACTAATTTAGAAAAAGAACTGCTTAAGATTTTTTTTTTTTTTTTTTTAATGAACTGCTACACTATGTACTGACTTTAGTTAATTTGCTTTTAATGTGCAGAATATTGAGTTATAATATATGTAGAATGTTATAAATCTGACATGATCTTGGTTACTAATTTTCATTTGTTAACGGTCCCGATTGCGTCCAAGTAACGTTGTATTTTAGCTATGTTGCATGTTATCAGGTAACTAAAACATAAATATACTTGTTTTCAAGGAAACTGCTCCTAATTTTGGAGCGTTTTCCATCTTCTTTGCAAAAATACGAGAGCAAGTGTGTTTTTAGTACTAATAATCGGAAAACAGTTTTTCCTAGAGAAACTTTCTATAAAATAAATTTCTCATACACGAGTCATGGTTTTCAAATAACGAAGTACTAAATTGGAAAATAAAAATTTTCAGTTTACAGAATGACTAGCTGTCTGTATGCAGCAACTAGTTAATATCGAATAAATACTTTTTTTAAACTTGTAGCATCTTTATAAACTTCTTGCCGCATGGGTTTGCGTCAGTGAACCGAAAGCAATCAACTGCAGGTGCCTCCCCATGCAATTTACTGCATTTATCGAGCTCCAGACATGTTCTGTCTTTTTCTTTTTTTTTTCTTTTCTTTTTTTCCGAAATTTGTTCTCGGAAACCCGAAACCACAAGAGAGAGGTCGGCGCCCTATAATTGCTGCTCGCACCAAATTGCAACTCAGATGTGAAGCTGATAAAACGTTATTTTGCCTTCGGCATTGCTTTAACGTTAACTATCTTCCTGGTTGGATTGTAAACGGCGAATCCGTCATCCATAAAAAGTTAGAACACGAATATTCGTAAAATTCGAATTTATTGTGTGCAAACAAAATACGTACATGTAAGAGGATTAATTGTAATTACGTTATTTTAATTACATCAAAAACTAGAAAAAAGAGGTTACCCCCTAGTTAAAATGATCTACTATCTACTATCTAGCATGTTTTCATTTTTCAGGGATACATTCAAATATTCAACATCCTTCCTGTCTTTTACTTGTTAAGTAAAGTTCTGCTTTGTAGAGATATAGAGACGACCTGCTCGCTTAGTTGTAATACTTTATAATGCCGTATACAGTGTACATGTATCATCTGTTAATAATAAGTTAGATAATCCTAGATTTGAATGCACATTGGATATTCTATCGTACATTTTATTATAGTGGCTCTTGTAGTTACATAATTGTAAGTCAATGTCTTTGCCACTCCTTATTTTCTTAAAAAAATTTTCTTTCGCTTTCACTTCTGACAGCAACAAGATACGAACAGTGCCAGGAATTCTTTATCGAAATATTATACATAAACATTTTGAAATTTCGTTGTCGCTGTAACGAGAAACGATTCGTGATGATATTGGTAAAATTTAAGACAGTTCTGAAAATATAATGAAAATAAGTATAAATTTGCAAACATCGTCAAAGTATTCGAACAGTTAATTAATTACTCGTTGTACGCATTACTAAGATATATGACGCTATTTATTCCGTACATATTTGTATTAATTTATCACTAACTGTATGCTTGCAATAAACGTCATGTAACTTCTATATACATACATACGTATATTTTTGGATTTCAATTTTCATATTTCATTACTATAATCACGATGTATACCCTATCGCGTCGGTTCTTAACTGTTCTAACTCTTAACTAATAGAAAAGAAGAGAGAGATCTCTTAAAATTTTTGGGGAACGAGTCATAGCGCGAGCTACTTTGACAGAAATCCGTATTTGAAAACGGCAAAGGGGGTGGATTGGAAACAAGCGTTCAGTCGATAGCTGCCCACGCGATTTAACGCGTTTATCGAGGTACCGAGGCATTCCTGGGACCTTTTTGCGCGGCTCTCGCTCCGCGAATCGTGGGACCAGAGGAGCTTGCCCGTTGCTGCTGCTCGTTATACGCATACCAGCAGCAGCAGCCGCCCTGTGTGCAGCCCTGCGTCACCCCTTAATGCTCACAACTCTACTACATTCTACATTCTGCGTACATACGTACGTATAGGTGCGCCAACACCGAGAAACCTGCTCGAAAGAACAGAAACCGAGATTACAATGCCGATAGCGATCGATCTTTCGACCACACGACTGCCGACCACGGACCTTTCAATGGATCCTTCTTTTTTTACTCACCTTTTAATTGGGAGATTTTGCAAAAACGACAACGTTTCTCGATGATTCGATATTTTACAATTATTTTTCGTTAGTTTCTGTTAGTTGATTCTTAACGTGTAGGCTTACGACGATTATATGATTCAGTTTATGGATTTAGCCTTACAATTAGTGTTTTTAAATTCTTTTCTTTTTTTTATTTTATTTCGATATAGCTTGATATAACGCTTTTCGAACATAAAGTAAAAAATTCACTGCGGCCAGTGTCAGAAACTTTTGCACGCCACTGTGCAACGCTGTACATACATAGCTAGTGACTAGTTATTATAAAGGGTGACATTTTCCCATCGTAGTTGAACAGAGTTACGTTATCGAATCGTGAATATACATAGAGTGTAAACTTGTCTGCCGTTTTCAAGGAATACTTTGCGGATTCCGCGAATCCCTTTTAACCGTCTAACGTAACTTATCCTTTCTGTAAACGATAGAAGTTTCATTGGGTTGCAGGAACGGTGCGGCGTGTCGGATGGTGCTTACGTCTCGCTTACAAATGTGTATCCTTCTTGAATTTCATGAATGCATAATTATTTCTTTGTATTACTTCTTCGTTATTAGCAACCAAGGAGGTAGGCAAATTTTGTAGGAATTAATTTGTCTGAACTCGGCTCGATGTTATTTACATTGCTGATACCAACAACAATTAAATTAGATACCTTCGGCAAAAACGTATCAACTCGGCGACTATATATATATCTCTATCTATATAGATGTGGACGGAATTTCTACATACATACTTACAATCGAATAAAACAGAATGTTTGCTGGCAACAACGAATAAAAATACTATTAAGCTACTATTAAGTTAAGTAAATCAAAAGATATTGTCTCGTTGTTTAGAAAAAGTTCATCTTTGGTAGAATAAAGCCGGCTAATTAATAATAATATCGGCTAATTAAACTAGATTCGCAAGATCGCGCGTCAACGACAAACGTTAATTAGCACGGCAGTTACGGTACGAGACTGGTCGCGCAATAACGTTTCTAATTGAAACGAAACGTATATCCAAGGATAAATTACAACGGTTGTCTGAAGAATTTTTATTCGCCAGCAAGTGGCAAGTGTCAATGGCCTATATGATCGTAGTAAATAGATGGTGGATATTTATACAAATTCGTATCGTTACGGAGTCAGCTAAAGAGGTGAGATCTATGCTCGCAATCGTTGTTCATTGACATTTTCTATAAATGCGCAAAAACTAAAATGCTCGAAATCCAACCACGATTTCCATCTTGCTCGATTTCGTACAAAGAGGTCTCTTTCCTCGTCCGTTGCCAGACCGCTTTACGCTTCATGAAGCACCGAGAAACGAAGGATACACCTGGCCAGGTGCTCGGTACTACTGGGTCAATATGTGCACGTGATAATGCTGCTGCAGCACCGTTGCACAGCAGCTAAAAATTTCAAAAATATAACCAACGGTTTCAGCCAATTCCCGCAAAGTTTCCTTCACGCTTACAATGGCTACAAGAAGTACTCGTACATCGTTGTATTTATTCAAGTATTTAGCACGTTTGTTATAACGCTGATAACTAATCGGTAAAGTGCGAATTTTTATGCAGATTCACATTTTTGAGAATACAATTAAAATAGCAGAACGTCGATAGAAAATTGTTTTATTACAAAACGTTGTAGAAAGTATGCACTATACTTCTGATATATATCTGATGTATATCTTGTAATTGCAGTGCATTCAAAATTCTTTAAATCGTATCGCGCGCAATTTTCTCATCGACACTGTGATCGATTTCGTTTGGGGCGAAAAGTGGAAAGACTCGGACAAAATCCGTTAGGTCCGGTTAAAACGCGGTGTCATCGATTAAAATTTCAAAGCACCCACCGGAAAAAGAAACTGGAAGGAAAGTTCCTTGCGACAGGAAACCGGCCGCACCAACTGTTAACTTATACGACCACTCAACGACCCTCGCTAGCCGTTGCTAATTATGGAACAATTCCTTCCTTCCTTCCTTCCTTCCTTTCCCTAGAACTGTGCATTTCGCTCTCGCGCGACTTTAAGGAAACCATTATTTCAAGCCGCTGCATTGCTTACCAACCAGAACGGATCAACCGTCGAGCAAGCAATTATTCGAGTCGCACGTTTTCCTGCAACCATCTAACGTATCTTCGAGGGTGGACAATGAAGCTCTTGTCCTCTTGAATTCGAGACGAAAGGAAACGAGGGAGAACGAAAGCGAAAGTCGCAACGAGAGAGTCTTTCCACGGTACAGCTTTACACTTTGCTCTCACGATGGTTCGTGTTAAAAAATAACGAATCCTTACGAAAATGAGGGGGGGGGGGTGGGAAAGTAACTCTTAAACCCTGCTCTGCACCTTAAACCATGCACGGATTGATGACAATTTCTTACCGCGGAAAGAAATTTCTATGGTATCTTTCGAGATTGTCCGAGGTTGAAGCAAACTGAAACGATATATATGTATATCGATATATAGGGAACAATAATGTTAATCTAACTGTTAGACAAGACCAATTGATTTTATTGTTTCGCGCCGTTTACTAGATTTCAAGAAACAACTTGAAATTTAATTCGGTATCCGGCACGTTTAATGTGTAAGTAACCTATTACCTCTATCTCTACACCAACGTCGCCAACGTAGAAAATTTTTACGAATCTATCGTGTATGTAAGACGAGAGTGTATGTAGTCGTAATTACGTATGTAGTAGCGTATTAATAAGATTTGAATTTGACTCGCTATGAAATATATAGTAATAACGACAGCTATGTTATCGATAAACAGAAGAATTAATTAGAAAGCGAAAAATGGCTTAGTAAAGAAAGAAAAGAAAGAAAAAGAAGAAAAAAAAAAAGAAGAAAGTTGGCAGGTATGTTGCAAATCCAAAAGAAATATATACATACATACGTACGTACGTACGTACGTACGTATGAAGCAGGAATGATTAATAAATTTTTTGTAGTGGAATTGAACTTTTGAGATAAATATTTATACGCCGTATACACTATTGAAAGTGGAAAATTAAAGTGGGAATATTGAAACTTTTACTAATATTTAACTGCGTAAATTAATATTTAAATGCGTATTCTGAACCACAGGGGCTGCAAAGTTGGCTGCTGACCCATCGATAGTCCCATTTTATGTACTCGATAGATAGAAACGTTCATTGTCCCAGCTGATCAAAACACACGTTGTTCGAACAATCGAATTTCTCAAATTAGTGAAGATTTTTTATCGTACAAATACCTTTCCACCGCATCGGACGTATAACTGACAGAAGCGTTCGAGGAAGCGGTTTACAGGCAAAATTTTTAGGCGACGATTTTCGTGGAACGATCTCGGTTAACCACGGGATGGTTTAGCGTGTCGCGTCTCGATGTAACCCTCGTAAAAGACAAAGAAAAGAGCAGCTCGGCTCTTTGTTTTAGCATCGAATACTGTAATATATTCGCATTGTTCTCTGCGGCCGGTTTTTGCCCGAGGGCTAACGGCGGCTTGCCCTCCAAAGGCAAAGATTCGTTGCGTCTTTGATGCAGAAGGAAAAGAGTCTCTCCCCTGTGATATATCGGCCGCTCGACTCACTTTATCGGGGAACATTAAACGACCTCGTGTATATTCGCATGAAAATGTTAACACGCGCTACCCCCAAGAAAGCGAGAATTATATTTATACCCGGGGTTCGCGGTGAGGTCGAGATCGCTTAGAAGGGGGCCGCGGTAGCACCAGTTTCGTGTCAATTATGTAAAATAGATTAGGCTCCGATAGATTAACTTATTACCTCGCGCATCGAATGAAATAAACGTTATTTATTTAGTCCCCTGGTACTTTTCAACCGATATCAAAACTTTGGATGATATCATCGTCGCAACGCTTGTATCACAACGAAATCTCGTTGCCGAGAATAATTATTTGAAAATTACTTCTAACGTAACGTTTCAACACGACGAGTGCTTCCTTCCGGATAATCTTACGTATTTTTGTATATTACGCATGTGCATGCATATATGCGCTCTATGCATTTCTACAACCTTAAATTTCCCATGAACGCACTAGAATTTTCAGTCTATTTAGAATCTAATCAAATCTTTCAAAATAGATATTTCACATTATTTGTCGAAGAATTCATTTTAACCGCAAGTTTCGTTTCAAGCCTCCGCTACCGAAATCGAGTCTCAGAGACTCGGCTGATTCTACCTTTCTTATTCTTTTCCATTCTGTTTACAACTAATTACGAGTAATTACTACTTGTATTTCGTACATATATGTAGCTCGTTCGCCTTACGAAATGATAGTTGATATGTGCGCAATGAAGTCTGTTGCCTGTCAGACGTCGTACGTTGGACTGTACCTCGTTCTCAACTCTTGATACGACAGTACGTATTTTGCAACGACCAATAAAGGAGGTAGGAGGTAACGAGAAATTAGCGAGACAAATAGCGATAGCGATATTTAATAAGTATATATTAAGAAAATGGAAAGGTCGCAGTGAAATAGTGGCAATCGGGGGAAATCACTGACTGCGTGATCACACGCTTTTGAAAAGCGACAAAGCGATAAAGCCATAAAGTGAAAAATCTATAAAGAAAGATGTTGCACCTTTTTGTATCGTTAGAAAATCGATCGGCCAGCAAATAAAGTTGCAAGATATCGTCTGTGATAATCTCTCACAATGTTAATAATTTCTCGAGGAATTACGTTTATTAGGAAAATGCGTATTTAAAAAGTAATTCGGTAAGGAGAATTTGTCAGAGAAATGAAGAATTTTAGAAATACGAGGTTATTAGGATAGTGGGAAAAAGGCAAGGGGGAGGTATTTCACACCGCGAAGATTTACTAAATTAAAGCGAAGCCAGGACGATGATCGTTCAGAAAGATTGTATGAAATTAATTCGCGGAATGCAATGCTAATTCGTTTAATAAAGAGATTGACGAATACTTTATTATCGCGATGCGTGCAACAAAAGACCTTCGAGTGCCGCATGCCATGCCGAAGAGCTTTTGTTACTCACACCGCGATAACAAAGCGGTCGCCTACTCTCCTTAATCTGCTTAATCTACTACTATCGCGATTTAACGCGAGAAGAAATGCACACCGACGAAAGCTGTAGGTGCAAACGACATTAACGGCAGGTAGTTGCCGTACTACCAGCGCGGCGCAACACCGGTTACAGAGTAGACACACGTTACCATTAATATGCTTGACCATGAATGAAGGGAAACGAGTTCGCGCGTGGCTTGCTTTCCCCTAGAATCAAATCGCCTCAAAGATAATTCAGCAACAAGCAAAAAGAGCCCTGGTTACGTAACATGGAAAATGTGTAAACATCCGGCAATTACTCGAGAATTACTCGAGAATTGCTCGAGAATTGCTCGAGAATTGCTCGAGAATTACTCGAGAATTACTCGACATAGAAAATAAAAGCGATACTCTGCTGTTCCTTTAAGTTTCATTAAATCTGACGTATAATCTATATATTCTTAAATATTGAAATCTCTTTTATAAAACTATCCCGAAATTCGTGATGTAAAAATACTCGGAAATTATGTTCTTTAAATACATATACAGTGGCTCGTGAAAGTATTTCAACAGTCGATTAACGACACACTGATCGTATGTTTCGAATAAATGTCTGAGAACTTGCATGCGTGTTTTCGGATTGATTACAAATTTTACTGTTACCATACAATCACGATAGTTGTGCCGCCTCCTCGCGGTTCTAATGAAATTTCAAGTTTTTCGTATAATGCATACAGTATTTTCATAGAAATTTGTCGTGGGTAAGTGTTCGAGCGAATACGTAACATCGTCGACTTTTCTCGGCTATTGTATTCTTTTAATACGCTACTTATCGAAAAACTTTCGTATTCTAGTAATTCGATACACTTAAATTAGCGCTAAAGATCGGAGAATTTGCTGCGCCAAAAGCTCGTCATCCGTCGCGAGAGGGTGATTTTTCAGCACTGGAATATATCGTATCTACCGTCACGGTTGACGAGCCAGCGGCATTTCAAAGAAGAAATCACAATAAATCAACGTCAAACGGATGATCTCGCCGACGAAACAATTATGTTGCTTAATTCGAATTTGTTCGTTCGCTCATGTGCAAATCACGTCCACGACATACATACATACGTATATGCATAGGCAAGCTATAAGATTGTTGAACGAAATCCTAAGCTACCGAGTTCCAATCCGTTACCATTCTCTAATTATTCTTCGAAATTCTGCTTGTAAAAGTATAACCTCGGACGGCACAGCAACGACGGAAAAGAGAGAGAGAGAGAGAATATAAGCTACCTAATTATAGGTTTAGATACGCCTGACGATATTTCATATCGAACATAATATCTCTTCGCCACATTACAGCCTTCACCTTAATCGAGCTCATCGAATATGACTATATGTATGTACGTTGTTATTATTCAATAAAAGCGAAACTATGATCCGATTATAAATATTTTTATTCTCAGCCCGCGAACAATCGCGTCTTACGACAAATCACAATGTAATTACCGATCGTAAGCACGCCAACACTCGTCACGAACATTAAAATTAACAACATGTTAGTTTTACCAAAAGCTCTACAAATTAATTAGAGATTACGAACCTAGCAACGAGATAACACGTAAACGTAATATTATTAAGAAACGTAAAATAATATATGTATTACTTTATCAAGGTGTAACAAACGTATCGAAATATTATATGCTGTACCGAAGCCCTAGATTACACAATGTTAAAAAATAGAATTCAATAACGTAAATTAATCGAACAGAGATGTTGCGTTAAATGAACGTTGGTCCTTGATAGATTGCTTGATGATTGTAAATGCCGTTGAATAAATAGACAAAAAGATCGATCGATCACTGATAGAATCACTTACCATCTTCTTATGCAATTCTCTTAGAGACTACATATATATAAGAATGTACGTTTCACACTCTAGTAATATGTTAAAATTAACTGCACCTTAAGGTATTCATCTTAAGGTATGTAAGTACTTATTCATTTTAGATAATATCACTGTTTCAAGTCGTTAATCTTTCTATAAAAAATTAATCAATTTAGAGACGCAAAGAGCTTTTCGAACGATATATGATATTTCCGCGTCGTTTAACAATTATAATTTCCACTATCCTCAACTACGATGATCACAAAGGACAAAATCATCGAAAAATTCTTGTATCCGTAGTCTTTTGATCGAGCCTGTTGAAAATAAATAAGTGTCGGGATGCTTTTTAAGCATCGATTAACAATTGGTCCCCCACTCCCTCTGCCTAATGGATAATAATCCAGATTAATTAATCTAGATTAATTCAAATCGATACAGCAGCAAATTTTTATCAAAAATAATATTTCTTCGAGACTCGATATTTAATGATAAGAATACAACAACGAATACTCGTTGAAAGGCTGTGTTACTCGAGTATCTAGAGATACTGTACGGTAAGAGGGAAGAATATGATTCCGGTTGATGTAAAACATATATGTATTTCTTTCTTTACGGGGATCGAATACGATCCCCAGAAAGAAACTTTGTATATCGTCTAAATACGCAACGTTCGCGTTCTAGAAGATGCGTGAACGTCGTACCCGTAGCACTTTTTCTCACGTTCGTGCAAACAGGCACAAGCAGGTTAATGAACCAGTTGTTTAACTGAATTTCTTATCTTATATATTATTATGTAGCGTGAAATTTATCACGAATTGTCGACTACGATAGAATTTCATCTAAAAAGAAAGAAGGTAATCTTATATAAAATCTAATTTTGCATACGATTGTACAAAACGAGATAAAATAATTCAAGTTACACTTATATTTATTTATCTTTGCCTGTTATTTATCCTGCATTTGATAAGACAATATCCTAGCATTTTGAATAGAAAACTGAGTAATCTTATGCCATTCCGTAATGAAAAGTTATTCCACGATACATAACCGGAGAATATTAATCAAAGAATTCACTTACCTTGACGAAAGAGTGGAATTTTACTTTGCTGGGAGAAACAGGTGGACTGCTAGGTGATAGTTGATTTCCTGGTACTTGCAGAAGATTCTGTACCTCTAACAAGTATCCTTTCCTGGCGTATCTGCTCCTAGGACTGCTTTGAATATCTCCTTCTATCTTTGACTTTTTAATTAATTTTAGATTTTCCTTGGCATTCTGTCTGAGTATTACATGGATCAGTCTTCTGGTATTGGCCCTAGAATCGTTTATACAGATTCTCTTCCATGTTTTCGACACCATACTGATTGAACAAAGATCCTGCGGTCCAAGGAAGGATAATATTTTAGACACTATCCTCCAATGATTGCTTTTGTCTCCAAGGAGCGCCAGTATATCCACTGTTTCTCTTCCTGTATAATCTGGAGTAGCTCTCACTCTAGACCTGTATCTTGAAATTATTGGTGTATACCCGCCAGAATGAGGAGTAATAGACACATAACCACTGTCGTTAACACTGTCGTGCCAACTGCGATTGCTCGAGTTTATCGTGATGCAAGGTGTCTCGCAGATACTTATGTTTTCCATTTCATCCATCTTCGTGCCTTTCCGGACGATATATTCCCATTTCTCACTTGTCACTTCAACATGATGTTATTTCAACATGACATTGCATGAAAAGTGTTCAAAACCATGTGACAAATAGCAATTCGCCAGAAATGTATCACCAGAAATATTAATCTTCACTGTGTAAGGATTCGAAGTAAGATTCGCGGCAAACATGCGCACGCGGACACCGACTCTCCCTCTGCGTGTTCCTGCGCTGCAAGCACTACGAAACTTTGAAGTCTGTTTATCCGTTGTCCCACCGTAGCTCCCTTGGCAATTGCCCGACCAATCGGCTAACCTGACTCATCCCGCCATTCGTTGCCAAGCGCTACCATTGGCTCGAAATTCTTGGCCGTGTTAGTGATGCTGTTACCTCTGGCGGCTGCTGCTGGACTTACTGAATTCTGTTGCTGGGGAGACCTCTTTGATTTCTGATTTCTCTTTCACAGCGCGTGCGCATACAAAAATTCCTTCAATTTTACCAATTTCGATATTTTTTCATTTTCTCCTCGTCCTTTCTTTCTTTCCTTTAAATTAATGCTTATTATAGGAAGACACGGGAAGCCGCTTAATTATTTTTGAATATTATGACCGACTGTAAAATCATTATACGACTTAAGTTATATATCACATTACTTTAATTGTATCCACTAGATGGAATATAGGAGAAATTACTAGTATACATATTAAACAAAATTCTGTTTAACTTTTCTACAATAACTTTGTTAATGTAGCAGTAATTACAGTAAAATAATGTATTTTAATTTCGAATTAAATATACGTAAAATATGTACATACGTACGTATATTGGCATGTGTGTTTAATGTAAATGTATCGAGTAACGAATAACTGTGTAACTATTGATTCTCATATATGTATACCATTAATATCCTATCAAGTATAATAATTTATCGATATTTTAGAAAGAAATATATATCTTATTATCAACATTGACATTTTTTATATTTTTCTAATAAAAAACTTTTAATTTAACTTGCATATCCAATATATATAGTTGGTTAAAAGTTTACTTAATTTCAATTTCTTTTCTCAGTCCTTTATAATTTTACTCTTAATATTATTATTTGACATAATGCTACCGTACCGGTAATATTTACTTGTGAAGCATCTTATTAAATGTACTATAATACACAAGTATAATTTTAATTTTCAAAATGAGAAAAACGTATTTTCTTCATGCGTATGATTGATATAACGGATTGATATTTTTTAATATGGGGATATTTCTTGAAAGTTAGAAGATTCGTTTAACGTACATACGTACGATATTTCATTTGTACAATGCATAGCATATTATATGTATTATGTTAAATATGCACAGACTTATCGACGGCAATACGCGTATGAGATTCTATGGATGAAAACATGAAAATACTGTCATGTTTTTATTACATCAGAGCAAAATAAAAACACTACTAATAGATTTGACACAATTGTTTTAGTAATCACGTGTAATCAACTTTATTCAAATTTATTTGTATGAAAGACGTTGAGAATTTATTGTAAGATTGACGGAATCTCAGCAGCGATTTATCAATGGTATTTTTACGAGCTGTTGAGAAGTATGTTATTAACAGTAAATTGTTACACGAGGCTCGAGTGTTATTAATTCGAATGTATAAAAGTGACAAGAATACTATTGCTATCGTGTCTATTAGTAGGTACAAACGCAGTACTATTATTTCTAGAGACATCCTGCTTGCTATTAATGTTATTCTGCTTTCTCGAACTAGTTCGACTCCAGAAAAAAGGCTAGTATCAAAATATTTTTACTTACAAATTGCAAATTTTACGACTAAAACTAAATAAGAAGGGAGAAAGAAATAGATAAGATATAAAAACATAATTTCTGTGCCATATTAATGATAGAGTTATTAGTCACTTACTAAATTTAATAAGATCTTAAAAATGCCTCTTTCCGTACACAGATATGGCTGCTTAGTTTTTAAAAAATTAGACACAAAAAAGAGTTGATAAACACTATGTATACCACATTTCACTATAATGAATTGAAAAAATAGTTTACAAACCTTAGCCAATCAATGTCGTCGAAGTTGTCGAGAAAAAAAATTGTTAATTTTCGAAAATTACAAAAAGGTTAACAGGATGAAAGAGAGGGGGAAGGGAGAGGGAGAGGGAGAGGGAGAGGGAGAGGGAGAGGGAGAGGGAGAGGGAGAGGAAGAGGGAATGGGAGAAAGACAGTCACTTGCTCTTTGCGTAGGTACTTATGCACAAGCAGCAAGTGCGCAATCGATTAACAAGATAGTCAGTAAACTTTATTGCGAAACGCCAAAGGTTTTTGATTGAAAATTGGGTACAATGGAATCTAGCAAGTCGGAATCGACGCCAAAACAGGCTATGGTATACATTTGCGGAGGTACAGTTAAGATAATAAACGTGAAATATTCCTAACCTCACTTTTTATGTCGCATTACGACACTCACTTTTTGTGTCTGTCACGTATTTTCGAAATAAACATAAACTTTGTGTAAATATTGCTTTCTCCATCCTTTCATCATACAATTTATACATTGATAAAAGTTTTGATTGAGTAACGACATTAATAAAAATATCGTACTTGTCAAGTCTTCGTTTTATTTAAATAAATGTTTCATTATATCGTCTTAATTTAGATGTTAATATTGTATAACATTAAAAATTCTTTGAGTCCATTTTTTATTTCACGAAACATAAGCTTTTATCAACTTATTAGTATCTTCGTGTGTTCCATTCATAACCTGTATGCAAACTTTTGTTCTATAAATATGTATATAATTTATTTGTTTTTGTAGAATGTCATCATGATAATGAAATACGCCCAAGAGATCCAATTCGATGCCGAGAATGTGGGTATAGGATCATGTACAAAAAACGAACTAAAAGACGTATCCTTTTACATTTATAGAAATACACATTAGATATTATTAAATGTTACTAATGCACTTGTGCAATGTTGTTTAATACATGTTACTATATAAGATTTTAATAGTAATCATTCGTTCTATAAATACTTCCTACACTCGTTGTAGGTACATATAAACATAATATAAGCAAGTCATTTTCCTTAATAAATTTTTAGTTGTTGTGTTTGATGCACGATAAAGCAATCTATCATTTTTTATAAATTATATATCGGTCATTAATAAATGTAATGTAATGTAACACCAAAAGCTGGAATAAGACAAATAATGGAAGAAAACCTGCCATCGTGTCAAATATATAATATAGGAGGAATAGAAAATAGAAACCATATATTAAGTAAACGGCCCATGTATAAAGAAGTTAAGTCAAACGTATTAAGAAATAGGGAATGCCCAAAAAATGGGAAACCATTGAGAAAGGAATGTGGGAGTTGATGAACATCATGAATGGAAGCTTAAAACTAAGGGCATCATATAGGAAGAGTAGAATCCGGAGTAATAGCGATAATTCAAAGAAGGCAAAGAATCAAATAATCCACAAACCAATAAATAAATAAATATATATATATATATATATATATAATGATATTGAGCTATATTAGAATTCTAACTTTACTTTGGCATGATGACATGTATAATAAATTAAGATAGTTAAAAAATAGGAAAGATATGAAAGATGTTGTTCGTCATTTATAATGTTCTTTTTAAATAAAATACAAATTATCCATACATACTATGTATATGTATCTCTTACATCAAATTTTTCCTTCTACTACAGCATACACACTTAATCAAAATACTCGATATTTTTATCAAAAACAATTGTTTCGAAGCTATTGTATTAAGCATTGTATTGTATTTGTATAATACAATACAATATAATTTATTTAACAAATAACTATAACGAATAAAAATAAAATTATAAATTGATTTCATATATCGGAATATAAGTTTAATTTCAAGTTTAAAAGGCCGCGTTTCGTTTGGTTTCTATAAAATTGTTTATCAATGTTCGTGCATAAGAAGAGAATCTTCAAAAATTACATTCAAAGGCGAACTCCTCTGTAATATCGAGTAATACAATTGACTGAGAAACCTTTCGCAAGGTAACTCCTATCGGGCAATCATTTCGCTCTTTCATGAAGAGTGAAGGAAGTGACCATGCGGCCACAATTTCATCAAAAACGTACCCTCTCTGGTGGATCTCTGGTGGATGCCGGTAATGCAGGTCGCCACAGTTCGATTAACATGAGAGACGTCTAGCGGAGAAATAAAAAACTGCTCGAAAATGTGTCCCTCTGATTGGTCGAATTTGAATTGTACGAGAAGCGATTGTTGTGCGTATTCAACGTAACGTACTTACAATGTCAACGGCTAAGTGATATAGCGTGATACCATGTGCGTGCATCAAAGAAGTGATTTCTACTTACTATTATGAAAAATTAATGATAGAAATGCATTACACGCGTCATATTATCGAATTTATAGTTAAAGTTCGAATGAATTGATATTCGCAACGATACAAGTGTTGCAAAATTGGAATAATTGATAGAAAGTTGTCGCGAACCTGTTGGCGTGGTTTGTATACATGACGAAATATTTTAATTTCTCTTGAAACGAATTCTATATCAATTTGAAGATGACATCGTTATCGTTGCTGGCGAGTCACGATGAAGTGGTTCGATGTATGAATGTACACCTAAACGGAGCTTGCGAAGAAGGTTCGGATTTCATATATTTGCTCCCTACAATGTTTTACTAGATTATGAAAAAATATATTGAGAAAATACGCATGCCTCTAAGCTTTTGTATATAAATGTTTTCCATGCCCCGTACTCTTTTCAATATTTCTTGTGTTCTTTCCATTCGTGCTATAATTTAACGATGAAATTGCCATTGTAAATATGTACACAGAAAACAAAGATGACGCAGTCATATTGTTTCATTTTTTTAACGTAGTTTCAAGTTAATTTACTATATCATTTACATCCTATTTTTTATGTAGAATTTCTAAAGTTTGCTGTAAATCAGGAAGAAATGAGACAGAAATGGTTAGCATCTATACAAGAATGTCAACGTCTTCATTCAGCTTTAGAGAAATCTCATCAAGAGGCAGCTGACTTAGATAAAAAATTAAGTCACGCTAGAAGACTTCTAGATGAAGAGAAAAGGAGAAGGCGTACCGTTGAAGAACAACGAAATTCATTGGTAAATATGTTCTTCTTTCATAATTCTTAAACACATGACAATGTATTCTCGTTACTTTTTATATAGGAAAAACAAATTGCTATGGCCAGAGATCTTTTATTTAACGATGGTGGGAGAAATTTAAACGATGAAACCCGCGAAAAATTACAATTTTTGAATAACACTACGTTAAATGGTCGTCACAGTAATATATATAATATAAAGGATGTACATCAAAATGACAAGTGAGTTCCTATTTACATAGAGTGTTATTGATTGATACATAGGAAAACGTTGTTTAATTATCGCTTTTAGATTAAATACTATAGCGGAGCTGGACTCCACTGGCTCTATTTTAAGTGACTTAAGTTGCTTTTCGAAGTCAGAAGATGATTTAGATATTAGTGCAATCATTCAACAAAATCATAAGAAACGTGAATGGAAAGAGCACAGACCAAGTGGCGAATATTCCACGAAGAAGCGACGTAGTACAGTACAAAAAGCTGCAGAATTAACTTCGTCTGATAGAATAGTAGCCACAACTACAGTAGTGATGCCAAAAGATGGCAATATCACTGCATCTTCTGTAATTGAAGCTATACCTGGGGATGAAAACATAGATCCACAAGAACCTTTACATAATTCGCGTAAAAGGCGTAAAAGTGGTGATCGTAGTAAATCAAAATTAACACCCGTTGATACAAATGATATTCAAATGGATACTGCTGTAAGTTGTTTTATTTGAATTAAACACATCTTTCTTTCTTTTCCATGTTTCTTTAATTTCAGTTAAAATAACAGAGTGAAAATTATATTACAGCCTTCTGCGCCAAAAATAGAAGCTCTTACATCAGGATCAGATTCTGAGGGCGTTTTTAAACCTAGTCCAAACATAGGCGGATACACTTTAAATACGAAATCAGCTAGAGGGCATAGCTTTGTAGCGAAGACGGTAATTAAACCGGAAGTCTGTATACCATGTGACAAGAGGTAAAATATTCATAAGGATTCGGTTCATACAAGTGTCATAGAAACACTTTTAAAAATAACATTTTAGGATTCGATTTGGAAAGGTAGCCCTGAAATGTAAAGACTGTAGAGCTACGGCTCATATGGAATGTAAAGACTTAGTTCCGTTACCATGTGTACCTAATGGAAATACACCTACACTACGAGGAACATCAGTAAGCTCTTGAAACTTGCGGTATCTTTGTATATGATAAAAAGTGATAACAAACTATTCTTAGGGAACGATAGCAGATTATACACCGATGATCCCGCCAATGGTACCGTCATTGGTTGTTCATTGCATCAACGAAATAGAATTGAGAGGAATGAGCGAACAAGGATTGTACAGGGTAAATGGCGGTTTAACGGAGGTAAAATGTCTAAAAGAGAAATTCCTTAAAGGCAAAGGTGCCCCCAATCTTTCCGATGTCGATATATCTACCATATGTTCTACTCTTAAAGATTTCCTTAGGTACGTCGATTCGAATATTTTGTTCTATACAAGTGAAACAACTTATTTAGTTTCTTCCTTACCCTTAGATCGTTACGAGAGCCGTTAATCACTGTCGGATTATGGGCAGACTTTGTTCGAGCAACTACTATTACTGATAAACAAGATGCTGATGCTGCATTATACCAAGCAATTTCTGAACTACCTCAACCTAACAGAGACACGCTTGCCTTTTTAATCTTGCACTTACAAAGAGTATCAAGTAGTCCAGAATGTAAGATGCCAATAACTAATTTAGCTAAAGTTTTTGGGCCTACTTTGGTCGGCTATAGTTGCCAGAAACCATCGCCCAATTCTCTTCTTTCAGAGACAAGTAATCAAGTTGCTGTAAGTATTATAATAAAAAATTGAAAAGACTAGATAATGCTTGCTTGACCTTTTACTTTTCTTTTTATAGATAGTGGAAAATTTATTGAAAATACCTTCGGATTATTGGGCAAATTTCGTTAATCCCGAAAATCTAAACAATATTGGTACTCATAGAACTGGTGAATTACAGCATACACCATCTCAGGAATCTTTACTTAAACGCAGCATTTCCCGTGGCTTCTTTAATACTCCACTTACTTCTAGGTTTGCACCTTACTATTACGTACTTTTAGCTTGAAATCAATTACGTTACGGTACTCATATTCGGGCATTGTTACAGTCGGACATTTATGAGGAAAAACAAGAAATACTTCGCGGCATCTCCCTCTAGACTAGCTTACTGACAAGAATAGGTATGTATTTAAATTATGCTTACATCGAGATGCAAATAATTTCTAAATAATTATTGACTCTTTGAACATAAATAATTAATATTTGTTCAATGTGCAACATAATTTTTCTACATTCTATTTAAAATTTTGTAATATTTTGACATAAAATATATTTTTATGTAACGTATGGTACGAAATAATACTAGAACATTAGAAATAGAATATTAAAAATAAGCAAAATTAAAATGTTAATAATATATTATGTTAAATACTCTTTATGATGACTTTAAGCGTGTGAAAGTATGTGGTGACGTTAATACGAACCCCCAGTATTTCTCTGAATTGAGATTAAAATACAATTATATAGCACTAGGCGAATATAGACATTAAGGCGAAATGTTATAAGTGTAGAATTAAATAAATGTGATATTTTTGTTAATAACAACATTTCTAAAAATGTTCGGTTCAATAAAAATACAGACCATTTTATTTCAATATAGCTTCGTTTCCTTTCTTTCGTAGGTGTATAAATACATGTATTAACAAGTAACAAAAATTATAAATTTACTACTATCGGTGCCGTAAAAACAACAGATGCCTTATGCAAACTAATTGTAAGTTACTTGAAATATATACTTCTTGAAATATATATATATATATTACAAACATTAGTTTTCAGTTCATTTACATCGTTCTTGTAAGCATTAAAATATATCTTTAATTCTGTACATACTTCCGTTATCCGTAATAACAATTGTATCACAAAGTACATGTTACATTCGAAATGATTTCTTAACCGTCTAAAACGAAGTACTTATTTTAATGGCGATGAAATTAAATCTTCTAAATACTACAATTGAAATATAAGCTTATAAAACAATATTTACGTTATACATTCCATTTGATCCTTTAGATTGTTTTCGTGCACGATTTTTCTTTTATCTCCCAGCAATGTTCCCAGAACTGTTTCAATCTATTGTCCCCATTCGAACAAAAATGTCTAAAATCTTGTATGAGCTTTTTTTGAAACAATTCATCGCCAACTAACGTGGATGATGATTTCCATTTTCGACTAAGCATGTGATTCCACGACCAAAGGAAACCAATCTAAACAGATGAGAATTCATTTCTCTAACAACTTCTTCCTCAAAGAATTATACAGATTACCTACCCTCTTGTCCTTGTTGTAGTCATCTTTATTCTTCCCGCTAACGTGTCTCGTAATGTAAGCTTCATGAGGGCTGGGTTGATCAGAATGAATCGGATATCCCTTTTGCCCTGTGTTTCGTCTCACTATGTTGGTAGCAGTTCGAGGACGTGATCTTGTATTTGTCGTAGATGGTATCAGTATGAATGCATTGCCGGTCATATGAACGTACTGGTGATCGTTTTCAGTACTTTCTATTAGGCATGGAACAAAGCCAAATCTTTGTACAATTGTCTCTTGAAAAAGAAAGAGTCTTTGTGCGTAAGTTACTTCTCGAAATTCTGGAATCAAGAACCATCGATAACCATTGGATTAATCATTGATAACCATCCGTTCTATATAGCGCTTTAATTCGCGTTGATACTGAGAGAGCAAACCTTCGAAAAGATGTCGTTTGTTTGCCATAAGACACTCTGTATTTAATGGTATAAAAATAGGCCCCCTTAAAGGATCACTTTTTGAAGTGAACGGTAATGCTAGTAGATCGCTTGGGATAGGAACCATTTGAATTCCGCACATTTGAGCCTTACGTTGCCACACAAATATCTTCCCAGATTGAAATCCAAACGTAGTAGTTATATTTCGAAATATGAACTCGCTTTAGATCACAAAAAATATATACTTACAAGGTCAGCGACTATACTACCAGATGATGCAACCCATTGTACCACTAGTTCGTAAGAATGATCTACTTTGTATATAGATTGATATCTTAGATGTCCCCATTCGATTCTATCGCTTCTGTTGTTTATGTCTATATCTAGATGAGTATGTTTATATGACGGAACTAGGAGGTAAAGTGAATAATACGTGAATTAGGAGAAATAAGAAATGGAAAATACATAAACACTAAAAAGTAACGCTACCAGAAGTATAAAAAATTACCTTGCCATTCTCCATGCTCATCCGCCATGTCGGATATGTCTAAATCATCTTTAAGAAACGGCGCTACGTTTGATTCGTCTACAATAGTAGTATCGCAGCTGGGTATAGTCATTGGAGATGACATGAGGGGGAACGATCCTGGCGAAGATGGTTCACACCAGCCTTTCGGTGCCCTTATTTCGACTTCTACCCATTCATTTTCGAAGCTTTGCAAATCACCCAGGGGCGAGAAATAATCGCCAGCTTAAAAATAGGAAAAATCATACAAACAATAGATAACAAATTAATATATAATTAATGTACAATAATTTCCTTTACCTCTTTGATTTTCTTTATCTTGTACTATGTGATACAAATAAAATCCTAGAATGAATGGTTTAGAAAAATCTCCAGATGCATGGCATATGAGCTTGTCTTGTATCATACCCTAGATGAAAGTATATTATAAAAATACATGGAACCAATAACTTCACTGTATACTGACAACATTATTATTATTACATTCATGATATTGATGGCACTCTCCACTGTTACTCCTCCTTCTATGTGATTATTTAACCATTGCACTGCATCTGCGCTAACAAATGTCTGGCTTGGAAGAGATGGGTGTTGTGTGAGGAATCCCACGCCGTTTTGTGGGTGTTTCATTGCTTCTAGAATTTCGTTGTTTGACGCGGTGTTTTTTAACTTTGTTAATTCCATGTTTGTACTACTAGTAACGAAATTGAAATAATTAATATAGCGTTTATGCAAACGATTTATGCGGATGTGTGTGAGATGAAACTCGACGTTTAATTTACCTATCTTCGTTAGAATCGAAATGGTCTTGCTGTTGCTCGAGTGAAAGGGGTAACACAGCTTCGCTGGCAGGTGAGATTCGGCCCCTATCCATCACTTTGGAACCTGATCTAACAAAAACAAGTGATACCAATTAATCACATAGTGCTTATATTATCAGAATGGTGTATGGCAGAGAAACAGAGCAATAGAGAAAATTAAGCAATGTCTAATGTGAAAAGCAACAAAATTTGCATCTGCATAATACTATTTATTTTCTTTCTCAAACAAAAGTGTAAGATAGAATGCCCTGTATATAGATAGAATATGTATGTACATACACAAGATAAGGATAGAATCGATATCTTAATATTTAAATGTAAGAGTTGTTAGCTTAATTCATGCTTCGGTATTATAATATAGATGCACATACATATCTTGCCGTCAACGGCAAATATTTAAATTTAAAGTTAAAGTGAAAGAAATTTAAAAGATTAAAACACCAACCTGTTTGGCACGTGGCGAGGAGTGTCGAGGCACGCGCGGGCAGTCGCAGCGGTATTCACTACATGCCTCTCCTGTACAGAGAACCCCGTCACTCCCTCACTCACTACCAATATTTTCTACCATACAGAGTATTTGTACAATTGTAAATCACATTCTTGGCAATTTTCTGTAACATTTTACCGTTACCTATGTCGAAGTAAATGGTACAAATGCTCTGTATCTCATTTTTGCTAAATGATGAAAAGAAGGATGAAAGCAGCTGAAAAGTATAGAATGGGAAATATGTACAAAGATTGTACTGAAACATTTACAAATACAGCTCTCTTCTATTCTGAGCACACCCTTCCCAGAAATTTGAATCAAAGGTACCTTTGTGTTCATCACCAGAGTAGAAGCATTGTAATATCTTAAGGCAAATAACGCAGTATCAATTGAATAATATGGAATTTCTAGACCAGCCTCCTTAATGTTACTTAATAATTGTTTGTACAACAGATACACACAAATCTTTACCGTTTTGCCAGCATCGTTATGTGTAAAACATGCAGATGTGCAGTTTGTCGGGAATTATGTGCGGTATTAGCTTCAATGTGCATATTCATACAAAAATATATACTCATAAAACTGAAACTGAGTGGCCAGAGCTGCATAAATTTTTCTACGTTTTTTAATATATAATGAATATAATTTCGATGCCTTGTCATGTATTGTATCAATAAATAATATCGAAATACGTATCGAATAAATCAATAAAACTCCATGAAGACTGGACTTATAATTCCGGCAAAAACAATTCGATTTTCAATCATTTTGTATGATTGTATCAACAGCAAATATAATTATTCGCGTCGTATATAAACAATTTAAAGCAGTTAATATTTAGTAATTAAACCGATGCAGCACAGAAGCGAACAAGCAAAATGAAAAGGTATCAAACGTCAAATTTCAATGGACATTTCGTTGCAAGATGCAATAGGTTGCAAGCTATACTATTACATTTGCCAAAGCAACAATGCCGAAATCATCAATCTAAGCTTATTCAAACCTTGGTCTCGGTTTCTCTGGTAGACGATTGCTTCCGAGTCGCTCCCTGAAGGGAGAGCTGCCGACTAGATTGGTCTGAAAAGCATGATGAATAGTATGGGTAACTGTAAATGTATGAACAAGCTCATGATCATGAAGTAGTATATCACCGGTCTGTTTCATTATGTAATGCATTGTTAACATTTTATTCAGAGAGCATTATTAATTAGATCGACGAAGAGAGAAGAAGATAAATAAAATGTTGGCGTTTTGCATTACACAAAAGCTTGCTAAAAAATCATGTGCGCATTCAAGGCAGATATCAAGCATGGTTGCATTGTGTAATACGTTGTGTAAGCTGTCTGAATGTTCTGACAAGCTTGCTGTTAGAATCTAACATTACTAAAGAACTGGATGTAACTAATATTTAAAGATTAAAAAAAGAACATGAAGAATTCATGGGTGTCCCCTCCTTATTGCCAAAGGAGGCGTATATTCTGAGATTCATGGATAGAGATGATAATGATTTCATTGACATCCGGATCAGCGCACTGAGGCTACAGGATGCGAGGATGTACCTGGTTAGTGAGGACAATCAGGCTCGTGCTGTGCCTGCGTCTGGTCAAGTGAGAGGCAGGATCTCTCTGGGAAACACCACCTAGAGTCGAAGGATTCTGAAACATATCATGCTAAATGCCCTCTCCTAACATTCCACTCATCTATCTCTACCTACGATTACGTGTATATCTCTCTCGTGTAACTGTGTAATTTTGACATTGACACCCGCCAGCTATAAATACTAGTTCAGAGATTGTTATTTGAAAATAATTAGTCTGTACGTAATAAAATATCGTCAAATTCGAGTAGGTAATAGCCACTGTAAGTGATTTATCGAGTGACAAATAAATAAGCTTGTGAAAAAATCGTGCTCTTTCTTTTGAACTTAAATTAACCCTCATGTTACTGTTTGTTGCATCCTGCATATTTAGTACACCACTGAAAGAATGGCACTGCGTTAAAACTCTTGCAAAACAAAAACTGCGAAATAAAGAAAAATAAAGGAAAATTACAACTCTTTGATATTAAACGAACTAATCGATATTCGAAACTAACAAAAGCACCAAAATTGCGTTACTTAGGCGTCGTACATCAGGCATGCGACAGTCAATTCTAGAGTGCAAAAGTACAGCGCAATATGGTACAAAATAGATCGTTAGTTAAACCCAAAGTAAAACGCAATGTTCTAGTTTAGACGAAAAACAGGGAATAATAGCGAAACATCTGTCAATTGGATTTTACTCGAGGTTCCCCTATTCGATAATTTCAATCGATTTAAAAAGTTTATGTTTTACATCTTTCAATTCCCATAAACTGAAAAATCAGGCTATCTTACATATTAGAAAAATTTTATGCAAAAGTTACCCAATTTTTGTTCGGATTCGGGCGGCGTATCTTATTCGGCCACAGCTCGATGAACCGTAAAAATCCGTCCAAGAGAGACACTTGTTCGGAAGTGGTGAGAGGTGTATATATATCACATCTTGATGATCCCTCTAAAAATTTTCGAGTAGCCGAATTGTGCAAAGGAAGTAAAAACACGCGAAATCTCCAGTATTTAAGCGCCTAGAAATTTTTAATGATCTCAGAAAAAATTGAAATAATATACGATACAAATCTTACCTCTACTAAAGCAAAATCAGTATGGCCCCTTGTACAGATGTAATGATCCAAATAATTCCAATTGTAATTTTCAAGCTTCTCTGTTGTAAAAGATACCCATGATACTTCGTACGTGTCGTGATGAGGTGCGTGAAATCGATACAGATAATGAATATTGAACGGAGGGTAAGGATGCCTGTAAAGGATACATTCAAATATTCTCTCTTTACTTCTTATTAATTTGTAGCGCGATTTCTCACCTTGGCCGATATCTTGTTACTGTTATACAATTATCGAATAAAGATATTTTGTGAAATATTCTCCCAATGCTTAGCAAATATTCCTCCTTCGGTTCTGATTCTGTTTGCCGTCCCCGCATTACAGAGCTTATTGCAGGGACAGCATTACTACCGGGTGTATGGCTCTGATTTTGATTATTTTGCGGTAAAATAATTAATTGAAAACCCTTGATTAAGAAAAGAAAAGAAGAGAAAGATAAAGAAAAAGAGAAAAAAAAAAGAAAGAGAAAATAAACATAGTTACACAGAATTGCACACATACGGGCAAAGATCACGTTTGAAGGCATGATTGGCATAATACCTGTGCTAATCGTTGCGATACAAGCTCCTTAAATACTTCGGCAGTTGTCAAAGGTTTTTTATATATTGCTCGTTGTTGAGCAAAATCTGTATTAACGTCGTCAGGCAAAAGATTATAGTCTGACACAACGTAGTCGTTTTGTAAACTTCTTTTATCGGGAAAATAATCTGTAGTAATTGGCAAACATGCTGGGATTGTCAATGATTTCCAATCAACACCTACAAAATAAGACGTAGGATATATATGAAAAATGCAATTTGCATTTTAGACTGTTTCAAATGAATAAATAAATGAATTATTTTTAATATATAATGTTAATTTTCGTGACTACGTAAGTACTAAATCTAGGTATTATGCAGCAGTTAATGCAAAAATACACAGATATAATACACAGAAGAAATTTTCACAAAATTATTGTACAGTGCAAGTACGTATTAAACAATTTATGCACCCCAAACAAAGATAGTGATTATATTAGTATTACAATATGTGTTGCCAGTATATGAAATCCAAGATGACCACGATTTAGTACTAAAGCATGCAATGCAAGAAGTATTATTTGTAATGTAATTCTCAAATGAATTCTCGAAATAGTTTGTTACAAAGCATAACAAACTAAGTTTGTGAAAATAATATTGAAGGAGACAAACGTGTATGCATAATCGAAACAAGTATACTACATCAACAATAATTACATAAAAGAAGAAGGTACTTCAATTATTCCCATAAAATTAAATTTCTATACATTATTAGTAAATCATATCAAATATCGTATACTACTTATTACTAGTAATATAAATAAGTGCGATCTTAAAGCGAGATGATAGAGTGGAAGGATTATAAAGCAGATGAGAGAATGTTTGAAGAATATATGATATGAAATTCATAGTATATATAGAGAATCGGAAAAAATTAGAATTTTGAACAGTGCAAATATCTTATGAAACAAGTAGAAATAAGAAATAACAAAAGAATTCTATGTAGGTGTATAAATAATCGTAATAGTAACAAATATTTAATAGATTATTTATAGAAATTATTTTGGAATTAGAATTACTTTTTTGCAACAGAGGACATACATGCATAGAAGAATCATAAAGACTAGAGCTATGAAGAACAAAAGTTACTACAAATTTAATGCCCTGGAAAAAAAAAAAAGAAAATAAAAGGAAAGAATGTGTACCATAACCGAATCAACCCCCAATAACGTATGGCGCTAACCTATGATTGCTGTTTAATGTGACATCATAGTTGTACATCACACACGCGTCAATGCGTCCAGCGTTGCATCCCAATAAGACGTACCATAGCATGGAAATAAATGTAATAATAATATTATTCATATAAATGATCGATGAGCCTCAAAAATAAACATGAATATGTCCAAGAATGAAAATACTTCTTATGCATGATGATTGTGTGACTGTGTATTAAACTTTCATTCATTTCTGCTTGAAAAGCAATATCTTTTCCTGAAATTTGTATCAACTATTTTCATTCTTTAAGAAATTATGTTTCAAAATTGTATTGATTAATCCTTCTTGGTATTAAGTATGAATGATAAGAATGAAGTTCTCTGTATGGATTTGTGCATCGGTTGAATAATTTATAATATTACACCTACATTATTTTACTTATGTATGCCTTTATTGTTCTCCTAAAATTGCCAAGAAGCATTATACATCCGTAATTAATTGTCTAATATTTTTTACCACATGAATTAATCGTTTGCTTAATTAAAGATCCTTTCAAAATTCTTTCTTCAAACTGTAAACTCATTTTATAATAATTTGTGGATAACTTGTGAATAATAATATGGCTAATGTTGTTATTTGGATATGTTATAAAATATTATTTGCCAGTAGTTATATAGTATATTTATGTTGTAAATCGCTTTATTAGAATATATGCAAACCTGTTGTAAGTGCCGGTGTCCATTCCTGTTCACCAGTAGCACCCCATAACAATGTCAAAGACTTATTGCCTGTAGAGGATATCGGATTCCCACTTTTATCAGTGCTTGATAGTAAAAGATTTAATCTCTGCGGTTTATTCTTTGTGTCTATGAAAAACATAGTTGCGGTGCTGTATTATATTAATACACGACTTATGTATTTTATATGAAATACTAACGATCTTGAAACTGATTCGAGTTAGAGACGTCGTTATGTTCCATAGGGGAGCCACTTATAGTGGAAGTAGCATCGGATTGTGGTTCTGAACACATTTGTGTTGGCACAGCTTGATAATGATGTTGCTGTATAAGTACACCTGTTGGCCCTACGATATTAGTTAAATTTAAACGATTATGTAATTTCTTTTCTTTATTAGTAATTACCTTTAGGAAAAATATGTGTCCATCTTCGTCTGTTACTAGTTAATTTAATTGTAACGTGAGATGGATCAAAAGGATTAATAAGTGCCCTACTAGGTCTAATAGTTGTAGGTTGAGATATTGTATTTGTGGGGCTTCCAGCACTGCCAACAACCGGCCTAAATGGCGGCGATATTTCTGAATCGGTTAAATCGCTTTTTACTGATATCCTCGATTCTACGTAACATATAATTGTTAAATACGATTATATTTCAATATCTTATTAACACTTATAACTTGTACAAGTAATTTCAATATATACCATTGACTTCTCCATTGGATTCACTACTAGTTACGTCATCTGTTCTAGAAGGTATCAAGATTGCTGCGCTTCTTGTTGCAGCTGGAGGTGAGTGAGATTCAGGTGGCGGGTGATGTATATCAGGATCTGACATTTTTCTTTTCAGAAGTTTCAGTATATGCGCGTTATTATGTGTTTCCATGCTGGCAACGCTTGTCTTTTTAGTTCTGGTCGTAACTCGTTGCAAACTACTTATAGAAAATTTTAAACTAGAACCTCTGGCGTTAAAGTTTCAGCATTTAACTTAATATTGAATTTACCTTGACGTATGGACTGAAGGCAATTGAAAGACCTGTGCATCGTATGCATCATAGTCAAACAAAGTATTGTGCAAACATTCCTTTGCATCTTCTTGTAGAAGCTTACTTTTACACTGCAATTTTCCAGTTTCTGCTGATTGTTTTGACACCCTCTGAGGAAGTTTTATACGAGGTATAAATGTTGAATAAGGAATTTTTTTATTTGTTGAATAAAAACTGAGATTAATCCAGTGCGGCATGCTATAGTCATCAGGCGCATTAACAGATGTATCCTTATTGTGAAACTAAAATTATATCACAAATATTAATATTTATAACATTATTACTAAGTGCTGTATAATATTTTCATAAGCGTAAATACCTTTAATAAAGGTACAGCATGTAATGGTTGTTCTCCGACACACACCAAATCACTACCAACTCCGTTATCGATAATTCTTTGTTTTGTAACGTTCGTTAACTCTCTGTCAACCTCAAAAACACCTACACCAGGTGTAATCACCACCGATAACTGACCAGTTCTATCAAAACTACGATCCAGATAATGTTTCTCAAACACTGTAAGCGAGCTAAATTAAGCGAAATACTTTGTAATAAATTAAACTATATGTATATGTGTGTGTCTGTTTAAATATTACCATTTAAAGACATGTTCAGTACTTCTAAAAAGTTGCCCTGTGCAGCTGTTGAATTTACTGCTTTTGGTATAGAGACACCTGATTTTTGATGATATTCTAATACAATTTTTTGATAGTCTGTGAACAGTTTACGTAATTGTACCAACACGTTACTCCAATCTTCAAATCTTTCATTTTGAACTACCACCCTGTAGAAATCTTCATAAAATCTTCCCCTATAATCATGTTGTAAACATTCACGCATGTGATTTGGAAATTCTTCCAGACTGTTAGCATTATAAAATGTTCTTGAGAATAGAACAATCGTTACTTCATGATTACTGCCATTCTTTTTCCACTTTTGAAATAAATCAGCTAAAAACCCATTAACAGCTTTTTCAAAATATAAGTCACCGTGAATGTCAAAATCCCACATTTCTGAACTCATTTGAATAAAAAGATACACCATACTGGTCGAAGAACGAAACACAACCTAAAAGAGAAATTTTTAAGAGACAATTTTATACATACTTTCTTTTTCCACTATATTCAAATGCAAACCTTAGTATCATTAGTTATAACACCACAAGCGACTCTATCACCCTGTGACCACATTTCATATACTTGACATCTGATACTGCCTCCACAGAATTCAATCTTCTTGTTCATATATACACAAGTGTTGACCTGATAAACAAATTTATATAAAAGATAAGAGAGCAAAATACTTGGATACAAATTGAAAAATAAACAATATCTATTCTACCAAGCTATTTTTCAGACGCCACATTTCACTACGACCCAGATACTGGTCTTTGAAGGTAAGTTCAATGGAATCCAAAGCTACATCGTCTGGATTAACAACATTCATATACACGTCTGCAAATGTTCTTAATTGAAACATTGTGGCTACATTGTTTTCCACGCTAATTGTCTCCCTTCCTTGTAAATCTTCTTTAAAGGACGTGACTTGAAGGAGTAGACGGCTAAATTCAACCTCAGGGTGATAAATTTCAACAACATCTCCAGTTTTTATACTAGGGTGATCTTTTGGATTGATTATTAAATCTTCTTCACTAAAAGTCTTTTGATGAACTATCAACTTATACAGCTTCATTTTTAAGCCATTACTACTTTCATCATAGATCTAATCATAACATGTCATAGAATAGAATCCTACAATGCAATACGCTATATAGAATATTTTTTTTGTATGTATAAATCTAATGTAAAAAATTACATACATTAAGACGAACAAACAACGACTTACTTAACCATTCTCTATTCAGTATAAAACATTTCTTCGATATATTTAAAATAAGTATTGGATCCGAAACATAATATCTATATATATATTTATAAAATATATATATCTATATGTGTGTGTGTGTGTATATATATATATATATATATATATATATTATCGATGACACGCTATTAAGATAATGTAAATTAATTATAATAAATATTCTACTAAGTTGCTATGCTTTACGGAAATTTCAAGATCCTTCTCTCTTCCAGCTTTATCCCCTACTGCTGTCATATGAGGTTTATTCACATTGTCTTACTTCATTTAAATCTCAAAGAATAAATAAACGTTGGCACTATACACAGGGGATTAAGAGTTAATATTAAACTCAACGACCATATTTTTAATATGCTTTATTCTTTAGAGTCTTGGTAACACGTTTCGTTTTATACAAGAATGTCACTAGCTATTAGTATTTCTCATACGATCGATATGGTTTGGTTTATTTATCGGTCGAATATGTACACTTTAGGTTATACATGTTGATGTAAAAGTGAGATGACAAACGAATGACATCGCATGTATAGTAAATGAATAAAATTATGTATTGTTTCATTCAACAAAGGAACAGATTTGTGAGAAAAATAATTAAGTTTTATGAAAGAAATGGAAGAAGAAAGAAAGATTGTGGAGAACAAACCCGCTGTACTTTACGGATAGATTAACCGTAGATAGATGAATTTAAATCATATATAAATGAAACAAATTCTTTAACAAATTATTGATATCAAAATATTTCAATGTCGCAGAGACTTGTGTAGGTAGTGCTTAAGACCTGTGACGAATTTGTATACCATATTTCAGGTAACATAGTCATTTAAATATCTAGAAAATGAGTCTAACATACTAACGCAAAGTAATAATTTAATGAAAATGTGATATATGTGGTTCAACTGTGATATAACAATTTAGAAGCTCGAAAAATTATGTAATAATTTCCTTGCAAAAGGAATTTCTAGATTCTAGATTATTATATAGTATCATTATCCTAACATAGATTTCATCAATCTTGTCCAATAACATATATTGTATATAAAACAGGTTTAATAAATGAAAATCATATCTGAGTTAAAGTAAAATTATATTCTGCAAAAAGTTAGCGGAATCTTGTCTTATTTAAATTAAATTTTTTAAGATATTGAAGCGACGAGCTCAATATTTGTTAAGATATTGAAACAGTTACGCGGTTGCGTCAAAGTGTAGAGAACGTTGCGTCGCCATTACGCAGAGCTGCCATTAAATCGAAAAGTTCCTAAAAATGCGGCGTCTGCTAGATCGCTAAGAGTGTTTTGTTAACAGAAAAAACGTAATTTAATCTAATCTGCTAGAAGATTTGAACTACTGTTTCCACGAAATGGGCGTGTTAAGCTTACCCTTTGATGTTTATGCGATAGCAACCTGCTCCGGTTAAAATGATATCCATTTTATAAATATCGGTCATGTCATTGACGGTGCATAACCTGTATGTGATGTTTCTAACGTAAAGTATGTACCTAATTGTCGTCTAAAAATTGAAAATACATTTGATTAAATGATGAGAGATGCGTACCAAGGGCCTGCTATTGTTGCTTATCTGCATAGCAGGAAGCAGCATTATCTTCATTGCTTTCAGCAATCAACGACCTTCCATTCAAACTCTAGTTACAGAAACACACAAGCAATTACGAAACTTCCAAGTAAATATTACTGTAATATTCTCTGTTGACTGATTGTTATTATAGAGTATTAATAATATAATGATTATATACTGTTAATTTTTCCATATTTTGTAATCTTCCCAGGAAAATTTGAAAGACGTTGAAGAAAAGCGCTTGGTGACAGATTCCAAGTATCTTGCGATGCTTGGGCTCGATGGGCAAACAAGCACAACACCTTTTAGTCTTAAATCTCAAAATGTGACTGTTGTCTCTCTTATTAGGCCTGGAAACGAACAACATATTTACGGCTTTGTGAGAAATATCAGTCACTTTTTGCCAAATAACAGTATTGTCGTATATAGCGTCGGATTGAACGACGATTCTCTGCAAAGTATTAGGACGGCTTGCAACTCTACGAAATGTAATGTGATTCATTTTGATATAAGTCTATTTCCGGCCCATGTCGAAGATGATAGGCTACATGTTTATAGACCTCTAGTTATTCAGGTAACTAGATATTTGTAAATAAATATATATATATATATATATGTATATATGTGTGTGTGTGTGTGTATAAAATATGTATATAAAGTAAGGCGAAGCAAAGAATTTTGCTACTTGGTTTTTTTTCGTATGTTGCAGACAGCTTTAAACACATTAGGAAATATACTGTATATGGATTCTAATATGCGTTTGAATTCTTCAGACATTTCAAAGTATCTTTCACCAAAATCTGGGATTTTAAGTTGGCCTACAAGGCATGCGATTAGCTCTTTAACACACCCAAAGATGTACGAATATTTTCACGTTTCTGCAGAAAGTTTCTTCTTTCTTCCTTTGATAAGAGCATCGCACTTAGTAATTAGAAATGTTAAAGAAATTAGAGAGAAAGTAATGTTGCCATGGGTTCAGTGTGCGCTGACAAGAGATTGTATTTGTCCTATCGGTATATATGCTAAGAACAATATTTTTTCTACGTATTGAAATGTTGCGTTAAGACACGGCGGTGATTGTAGTACGTAAGTAATTGGAATTTATCATTGTAGGAGCTCAATCAGCAGGTTGCCGATTTAATAAGAAACCACAGTATCGGTATTCCGGTTGTCACGCGTATGACGCCTCTGCGCTGAATATCGTACTCGGACTGCACTTTAATTTCGATGATACGTATTATGTGCATCAAGGGCGAGAAACGTACTTTAATAGGGTACAACCAGAGGAGATTACGGAAGAGTATGTTACGATCACACGACAGAATAACGCGACTGAGTCGAACTTGCGGAATATCATATCAATTGAACGCTAATTTCCCTGATATCACGATTCATGTTAAAACATGAATCAAGCGATAGATCGATTAAGCACAAGTTAATAATAAGGATACATAGATAAGTTAAAGGATAAATAAAGAACTTTAGCGAACAAACAGTACTGTATATGTCTGTAGCGTAGTTAGTTACCTTAAAAAAAATAATTTAGTCTGTGCACTTTGTTTGTAATTATCTGTGAATTATTTTTGAAAGTAAGTGAACATTGTTTCTCTAATATTTGTTTGAAATATTCATACCGTTGTCTTAATCAGGAGGGAACGAAATGAAATATGTATAGGATATGGTTAAGATCGACCGTGCATATCGTAATATATCGCGAAGCGATATCGAATGTGATCTGTTTTTCTTGTTGGTCGATCAGCAGAATAGCCTACATCAGCAATCAGGTGAGTTATCGAATGCGAACGTAAAGTGGGATCGCGTGTCGATTAACGGAGGGTGTTCCGGATCGAAGGTGGCGCGCACCTCCATAAAGTTGGAAATCGGACCGCGGTATCACGCGCGAACGTACTCGTGTACAAATTTCTCGGTAAATTTCAAGTTGAAGTCGGTAGTGCCGGTAATACGTCGCTAACAGGGATTCGTTGTTGTTTGTATAAACGAAAAGTGCAACATCGCGTGAAAGATGGACGAATATGCGTACACGAGTTGTATCGGGACAGCGAAGGATTAGTGGAAAGACACGACCGGAAGCCAACGATATGTGACGAGTGATTAAATTTCGATATACTCTTGTCTGTTATATAATAATCTTGATCGAGTATTGCCTGACCAGAATTAAGGACGCTTGACGATGTTGGACAACGACGTTGACAGTTGGTATGATTGTAAGAGAGATGATATTAACGAGATGCATAGCGTAAACGACGCTGAGGCCAGAAACGGTGTATGTCTGATCAGTTCTAGTCGTTGGAAAAATGTTGCGTCCGATGATAGTCGGAGAAGAACTGGAACCTCTCGAAGCAATGGAACGATTCGCTGTGGTACGATTCCTATAAGTTCTAGATCCGGTACGGAAGTTCGATTCATTAATCCGGCAATTTACGCGGAGACATTGAACGGCGAGGATGTAGAACACGAGGTGGAAATTGAAGCGAAGGTCGGTTCTAGAGACGATGAACGTTTCGCGAGAAATTGCGGCGATTCCGCCGGAATCAGCGATATGATGTCCACACTGTCCATCAACAATGACCTGGCTGCTTCGTTTATGGATCACGCTGGTGACCAAGGTTCAGCCGAAGAAACGTATCGTTGTTATTCGTTAAATTCACCGACAACATGCGCATCCTTACGATCCGGTATTGTTCGTTGCAAATCCGTCACCTCGTGTAAGCATTCGAATCGAATCGAGAGACGTTGTAAAATTGCCGATAGAGCGGACAATAGCTACGATCTTTGTTCTACTAGGGATATCGAGTGGAAAATGCAGAGGTATCTCGTGTAGTGTCGTAAACGTAGTTATCTTGTAGGAAATGTTGTATTACCTACAGATATAAATCTCTATTGTATATTTAATCGCGGTAGAAAAATGATTAAGTCGAAGACCGACGGAATACGATTTCTCATCAAGTAGGTATACGTTTAATGGACAGCGAGTCGTGCAGGTCTCTACCTCATCGATATCCGATGTGAGAATAACGGGGAACGGGCGGAATGAATCGGATGTTGGCAAGAAGATCACTTACGGCGAGTGGATGCGAAAGAAGCAAGAAATGGCGCGACGGAAAAAGGGAGAGAAAGACGAGGCTGAACGGCAGAGGCAAATGGAGGAGGATAGGCTAGCTCGTGAAAAGGAAGAAAGAGAATGCCGCGATAGGGAGAATTTCGTCAAGTGGTCCGAGATGAAAAAGAAGGAAGAGGAGAAGAAGAAAGCTGTAGTAGAGAAGGAATTGGAGTTTCAGAAGCAATTGAAAGATTTGGAGGATAAAGCGGCTGTAGCGAAGACTTTGTATCTTCGTCAATGGGCTCGTAAAAAGAAAGAAGAAGAGAGAGGTAAAGAAAGCATCGGGGTTTTCCTTCGTCTCGTTGATGATTTGTGCATTTACGATGTTTGTGTAGCATGCCAGAAGAAAGAGGAAATGAAGCGGAAAAAGCACGAGGAAGAAAGGAAAAAGAGATTAGAGGAGAGCACGAAAGCCTACGAAAACTGGCGAAAGATGGCGAAGAACAAACCGAAGCCTGCCACGCAAGGGCTTCTGCGTCAGTTGCTTCATTTTGTCTTATATACGTATAGAAATGCTTTGAAATGGTAGAAATGTAATAATACGACATTTTCACCTATTGTCAGCTCATCAAAAAGCCAAGCCAGCGTACGTGAATCCTACGCCGTGGCAGCGAATCGTCGACGATAGCGAGGACGTGGAGCAGGATGCGTCGAATGTCGGCAGAAAAACGCAAGGTCAGCCGAGGATGAGCAGTAAGAGAAGCGCTGTGTCTCGTCAGTGATTAAATGGTCGATCGATTGGAACTCGTTGGAACTCGGCGAAGCTACGTGGTTTTCAGTTTGAAGTTTGAAGAACGATCGCATAGTTTCATTATTACGACTCGAAGCGAGATAGAATTAGAAAGAAGCGACGGACGGAACCGAATATCATTGAATATGAATTGAATGTGAGCAGCGCTTTTGGATCGCAGACTGTCGCGCGTGCGTGTGTGTATGTGTGTGTGTGTGGTAGAGACAGCAGTTGTTTTAGAAAAGACATATCGTACGATTAGAACGTAGAGGTATAGAACGATTAGACGTATAGTAGATAACTTCATTTCCTAGCAGATATTTTTCCCTTTTTTACAACCTTCGACGTTCGTCCGCCTATGATCAATGGATATTAACGTATATCTGAAGTTAATGGCGAACAGCGTTTATCGGTCAATATTTAGATGGGTTAAGTCGATGTAATTGAAAGTTCGTAGTAGATAGTAAGGAAGAGAAAGAGAAAGAAGAAGGAGAAGTTGCGCGAAGGTAATTGAAAGAAACGTATAGGGAGAGAACTGAATACTCTTGTTATTTGTATTATTAATACTAAATAATAGCGTACTGTATATTACATGACGTAGATTTGTTACATAATCGTAACTTTTACACGGGGTCAGGTGAGTGCTTTCTACTTGTTCGTTACGCCAGGCGTATTTCGAGAAAAAGAATTTCAGAGACCAGTGAAAAACGACAAATCGAATACATACAGAAGAGGACGTCGATGTATGTATGGCAGATGTCGTGCATTTTAGCCAAGTATTTAAAGGTGTAAGCGAACAATTAGACGGTACGCAGGATCGGTCAGCATCGCGCGATCGATCTACTTGACGAAACTTTCCTCTTCTTCTCGAAGTCTCTCTATATCGGATTTGTTCATGAAATAGTAGGAGGGTTGCCGTGATTTCTGGAAATTCAAGGCAACAATCATTTCCATCGAATCGTCGATCGTTCGTTAGAACGAAGGATAGAGATTTCTTACTAAATCTTTGACTATGCGTTTTGCACCCGCTTTTATAAGAACGTTGCTTAGTTGTTCGACAGATGGTAAACCCATTGCATAATGTAAGGCAGTTCTCTCCAACTAAAAATAGGGCGTTAAACGTATAAACGTATTTTTACTTTAAGAATAAAATTAATCCTGTGCTTCTGTTTCGAAATGAACTCTTACATTGTCACCTATACGTAGAGTTTCTGGATACATTTTAGCAATGTAGCGAACCGTTTCTTCGTTTTCGCGAAGCACTGCGACGTGGAGAGCGCATCTGCCCATCGAATTCTTTCCCATTGCCAATAACTTTCCTCCTCCGTTGTTCTTACCTAACAGTTCTTTTACCCTCGCTACGTTGCCCGTTCTGATTTCGCGGTGCACCTGTTCACGTTGTGTCTGTAAAAGCGTCTCCTTAGTGTGTGTGTGTGTGTGTGTGTATTCTCGATCGTTACACCCTTGGAAAAACCGCTATATATAATAGGATTAATAAGATTATTCGTTTTGTTTTACCACGTAATTTGGAATGGATTGTAAAAATTGTACGGTTGCCTCTCTTCTTCGTTGTGCAGCGATCTCTACGATGTTTATTCCTTCGTCTTCCACGTCTAAAATATGGTCGTACCCTTCTAACAGTAGTTCCACTAATTTTTCAGTTTCACCTGAACAAACGTTACAACGAGCTTGATAAAAGTGCTGTTCGAAATTTGTCCGCAATTGCAAGCAATGTATTACCTCTTGCTGTCAAATAAGCTACGTATCGATCGATCTCGTCCATATTTTCTCGAATATTTGCCAATTCAGCCACGTCTCTGGCTGTTCTATACAATTCGTCTCTGAAACCAACGTTAACTTGGCTCTCTTGAAGCAAATGGAACAAGCCATCCTTTGGGTAAGATCGAATCGCAGCGAAGTGAATAACGCTTTGACCGTGTTCATCCTGAAGGAACAGGATTTTCCATAAAAATCGTTTTGTTAGTTTGAATCGCTTCTGAAATTCTATAGTTTAATAACGATCGACGCACTCTGTTTGGATTGCTAAAGGCTGACTCTGGCACGTCGGAATCTGGACTTTGTGGATAACCGGCATCCTCGTCTCCATTTTCATTTTCGATATTCTCTATGTTTTCTTCGGCACGATCAGGGATGATCAATACGTTCGGCTCCTAACATATCGTACAGCTATCTATACTTGGTGTATGAAAATTATTCGTACGCGCATCTATGTATCTAGAGTTATTATTTACCTGTTGTTGCGCGCTGTTTTTCCTCTTATTGGCAAAGTTATATAAATACGTAGCCAGATATGTAACTGGATCGTTTGGACGGGTATTGGCAACTTCTGTCAAACCTCTGATCAATGGATCGCCGAGTGCTATAAAGATATGAACTTGGAGATTACGTTATATTTCGATTGGATCATGGAAATGTTCGTGTGTTCGTTCGTTTAACGTCGACTTACACGATGCCAAGTAGCGACCCTCTTCTTCTCGAAATATCGCTATATCAACCGGCTTGTCGTCTGAAAAGCGAATAACACTTTTATTTTCATCAACTAGAAGATACAAAAGGCAAAAACATATTGCACCTATTTCTCCGCTTTATAAAGCGTAATAAATTATTATTCGATCATTATTATGGGATCTCTGGCTTTTCTTTTACATCGATTTAATTAATTTACATCGATCGAGGCGCAATACGTTCCTAATGCTTTGCTCGTTTTTTCTTATTTATCTTATCCATCTTGTTTGAAAATACGAAAGAAGCAGATTCTTCGCAAAAGATAGGTGCATTGTGAACATTGAGTGCACAGCTGTTGGTTGCACTTTGGAAAACGCGTTGCGCACAAACAAATCTAGCACGATACAACGATCTCGGTATGCGGAAGCAGGTTTACACACGAGTAAGAGAATTTTACGATAGGAGTTACATCGATAGAAGCGATAGAAGCTATAGAAGCGATAGAAACTATAGAAGCGATAGAAGCTATAGAAGCGATAGATGCGATAGATGCGATAGATGCGATAGATGCGATAGATGCGATAGAAGCGATAGAGGATTTTCGTTTACGTATAATCGTTCGCGTACAGTAGCCGCTCGTAAAAACGTACGGTTCGTCGGTTCAAGTTGGAAAGACACGTGCTACGCCATTTCTGTTTCGTGTGAACATCGAACAGCTCGTGCATGACACATAAATCATCTTGCGATATTATTCAATTTATATAGAATCTCTGTGTAGCCGATTTTAGCCCGTTTTTAGGTACGTATACACACTTTACGTGTAGGTAGACAAGCATGGTGTCGTGCGACAACATGTCAAAGCGTCTTAACAATTGCCCATGTACCATATACCAATGGTTCATTTTACTAACCTAACGAACAAAATCCAGCGTCCCTGCGAGCAGCTAATCTTTCATTTTCGTTTAATTAATTCGGTGCACGAGAAATAGAATAACGTTCGCACACGTCTTTCCAACGTCCCAACCCGTCTCTTTCCTTTTCTCTCCTCTCCTCTCACTTTCGACTTTCGACTTTCCACTTTCCACTTTCCACTTTCCACTTTCGACTTTAGTTTGCTTATGGACGGTCAATCGACGCATCGGCTCGATATACGCAATTATCACACAAGCATTCCACGTATAAGCGTATTATTCGGTTATCAAGAAAAAAGAAAAAGGAAAAAAGAAAAAGGAAAAAAGAAAAATGAAAAAGAAAGAAAAAAAGTATAGGAGCGTTGAATAACATGGACGAGGAAAGACAGAGTCTTTCGTTGATCGTTTTAGCGTCCCCTCTCCACGACGATTTTAATTCTGGAAACGTTTAGCACTGTTCCGTTTGCGGAAAATTCCCGCGATCAAAGTTGCGATCTTCAACGAATTGTTTATCGATAGTTCCTTCTCCAACGCCAGGATATTCAGAACAGCTCTGGAGAAATCTTGAAGGGTCTGCAGCTCGGTGATACTCAACGATTGCTGGTTACCGATTCGAACCATATCCCGTTTCGCTGTTTCTTGTATGCTTAATCCACGAACTACACACAGATGCTTCAAATGATCAAATTCCTTCGACAATTCCGGGAACCTGATTATCGCGTTAAACCTAAGAGTATTGCCAATGGCGTACGGTCGTGCGCCGAGGAAGCCCAGCTTCTTGTCTCTCTTGAATTTCATTCTTTCGTCGAGCATCGTCATCACCTTCGCCAGCCTTACGTAGCCACGACCGATCGAACCCGGTCTGTTCTCGCTGGTGCGACAAATAACCCTCAGGTGATCCTGAACGTTCACCCAAGCAGCTAGGTCACCGGCAGAGGCGACGTAAACTCCTCGGCCGTAAGGCCAGTGCTTGCCATGAAGACGTTTGTCATCGTGAACTTCGAGATCCGTAATAGGCAATAGCAAACCGGCTGCTGCCAGTTGGGCCCTGATCGGACTCGGTTGATCCAGAATTTCGCTGAGGGTAAAGTAAGTTCCGGCCTCGTCCTCGCTGCTACCCTCCGCCACCATTGCCGAGATCTCTTGGCTCATCAATTCACTGGTGATCTCTCGTTCCACCTCTTCCAGCTGGTTCACCGTAAGCGTCAAGGGAAGCGTGTAACTTTCCAGATTTCTGCAACACTCTATTACAGCAGCTTGAACGTATTTGGCCGGAGGATCGAGGTCGTACGCCTCGATCGCCGACACTGTCACTTCGTCCAACGTGTCGGCATTCTCTTCGCTGTCGTCGTTCTCGTTGTAAAAGAACCTCGGCGGAGGGTGGTCGGGAAGATCACCGCTGGCAGTCACGCAATGTATGTCCCTGATCAGAGGGTCGAAAAAGTCTGCGAACACGATGTAACTTTCGTAGTCCGGCGCTACCACCGACACAGACTCGTGCTCGTCCACGTTGCTGACCACCGAATAAGCGCTGCCCGCCTTGCTGTTGCAAGCCGAGTTACCGTATTTTTTTAAAGCGGGCCAGATCACATCAAAGAGATTGTGGTCCATGCGTGTCACACGGTGCTTGATACGATCGAATACGGGCCGTTTCAGGCAACGGCCGATCAGTGTGCCGGAGTTCCCGGCAGATTTTGGCGTCGTACCGTGTCTTACGCCGATCAGAAGACGGAAACATCTCTCCAAGGTAGCCAGGGTCTCTGGTTCGGTTATGTCTCGACGCGCGGAATACGTGTCGCCTCCGGGAACTGTTTTCCTCGAACGCGCACATCAGCGCGAGGACGTCCGACGGTGGAAGAAGTGGAAGAAGCGAAAACGTGAACAACCGATTAACGTGCGACCGAACAAACGTGAACAATAGATTAATCAATTATCATCAGTCAAGAATAATTATTTACGTTGTCTTGGTTGTTGAACGTGTCAGCAAATTCTACCACCTTATAATCGATTTTAATCGATTCTTTCGACTAAACAATTTTCTAATTAATTTTTCCAACATCTTTGTGGCTAAATTAATCGACCGTTCTCTGGTTACGGGGCAAATACCTTTCGATTACTGTATAAGAAAGATTATGTAAATTGCGACGACGATCTTGATAGACGATGGGAAAACTAACGCGTGCGAAAAAACAACGTGACGATGACGATCGATAACTACAAGTTGGTCCATGTTCGGCTAAAACTATTTTAGATGGTATTAGATGGTATTTCTATGTTTCCAGAGAAAAAACGCAAATCGCTGTAAACGATCGTAGCACGGAGTACAGTTTGTTAGTGAACGATGCTGGTGCTGGTAAGTGCGTTGTTTGAATAAAATACCTTTGTCCACCAACATCTCGTCGGCGAGCTTCTCGTTAACTCCGAAATCGCGGAGAAGCGATTTATGGGAAAATTCCGATTGGTTCTGTTTGTAATAGTCCGCCTTTTGACCCAGCTGCACCAATCATAAAATTAGCAATACATACATCGATTTTTAATCGGTTTTTAAATCAATTTATCCAACTGCATACTCGTGTCCAATATCGATCTGGCTTCCTTTACTTAAACCTATGAAACACGCTGGCTTATCGATACAATGTACTCACATTGTCTTGAACTAAAGGATTGGCACCCAAATGAAGTAGAAGATTGTAGTAATGGCCGTTGTCCGCTATGGTGGCTGCATAGTGCAAAGGAGTTCGGCCATCGAGATCGATCGCATGCGCGGTTTCTGGAAACCTGCCTGCCAGATATCTAAAGGAAAGGCGAAAAATGTTCGTTTCGCTTGCGTGCTTTCGATTTCGTTAATTGTCCATTAAATTTCCATATTAATTTACCTGATAACGGTGGTGTTTCCAAATACAACGGCAACGTGAAGAGGCGTTGCGCCGTGCGGCGATGATCCGTCTCTCGCAACGGCAAATTTGCGCCGATCTAAGGCGCTCTGCAGATCTCTCAGGTTTCCTTCTTGCGCTGCCATGTGTACAGCATGAATTTTCCCCTGAAACGAACGATCGTTAAAAATCGGTAATCTCTTTCGAGAGCTACGAATTAGTCGTTGAAAACACGACTGGTTACCTAATTGATCTGGATAAGTCAACGACTATTCGATACGAGTAACTATAACGGCACGCAAGGTGCACAGCGGTTGGCGCAACATTCGCAAAACATTGAGCACTGTGTTAAAATAATAATAAAAAAAAGGAGCCGTAAAATTTTCAACGTGTTAGGTAATACGGTATACGCTTTCACATATACGTATGTATAATACTAGAAGAATAAGGATAGATTGGTGGTAAAGAGAAGGTGGAAGGAAGACGCAAAAGAATCCGAAACGTTTAATATCGATCGTACGTTCTGCAAGCATCGAGTATCATCTACTACGTAGATTTCCACGTTATTTCCACATTACCACATAGATAGAGTATCATAGGTATACGAAAGGTATCTATATATGAAAGGTGTGAATGAATCGATCGAATGAAGCGCGGATCGATGCAACTCGATCGTCTTAGGTGAAACAACGAATGGACAAAGATTGGTCAGTAACGAAAGATAGTTAATAGCCCGAGAAACGACTGCGTTCTTCCTTTATGCTTGTGTATCTTTTTAACATTTTGGCTTATCGCTATATTTTTTCAATGTTCCGCCAACATCTGTTTTATTTTCAAATTGCTTTTGCGCTTTCAGCGTCACTTGTGCCACCGTAATAACTATCGTTCGGCCGCGTGGCCGTGAAAAACTCTAAATTAAACAGACTCGCTACGACGCGTGGACGACGCGTTACCGATTAACCAGTCGACACAGGCAAACCAATCAAGACCAATTTGTCGTCATTTACGTTTTCCACGAAACTGTTTTCGCAAACCTCTGTTTGCGTTGAGAGACGCGACACGAGGGAAAAGACGAGTGCTTTTGTACGCAATACCATGTAAGAAGGGACACGATCGATGAATGCCTGCAGCTCAGGATTGCCCGAATGTCGGCCGACCAGTCTTCTGCCTTCGCCACTTAACACTAACGCGGCCAATTGCTCCATGTTGCCGGTCTCCAGCAGCTTCTCGATTTCCGGGTCCGCCGTCATGCTGCCCTCGTTTACTTCTGCTTGCGGAAGCTCCTCGTGTTCGCCGACGATTACCTGCTAATCATTTCCAGGTGCAAAACCATGCGCACCAACGACTCGTGCCGATCGATACGCGACAATATTAATCGTAGCTCGCAATCTAGATGCGGCAAATCGATCGTTCTCCATTACGAGCAAAGCTCGTACGCTGTTTGCGCGAAACACGATCGACTATCGAATAAGTCGTTTCTTTGTCTATTCACAGGTGTGTTTAGTGTTGGCTGATTTTGGTAATTGGATGGTAGAGTAGGACGAATGGAAGAGTATCTGTTCTGGCTGGCTTTTTCACCGATTAACTGCCAACGAGGTAGCCGATTTAGAGGGTAGCTTTAGGGATTGACGATTAGATATGGACACGATTAGCCGAGAATTACATTTTAAGGATAATTTTCGACGAATTGAATGTTTAATATTTAGATATTCGTATATTACGCGTTAACGCGTATATTTGTTGTTTCAGATTCGTGAGAAATGGCGAAGTAAATATATAAGTAATAAAAGTAAAAAAGAAAAGAAAAGAAAAGAAAAGAGAAGAAAAGAAAAGAAAAGAAAAGAAATCAAGAGGATTTTCATACTGAGAACTTGTATTTGTTATTATTTGTTGTTTCTATAAAATGATGACTCGATTCTTCCATATTTGCCATGTCGTCATACTTTAATAGGATTTCGAGAAACGCAACGATGAAACATCAAAATTATTGAAAAGAACGTGGCATGCAATGCGGTAGTTGCCGTATCTTTAGCATCTCGACTAAAATTAATGAAAAACAAAATATACATTTCCATGCGTTTGTCTGGGTCTGTAGTGCGCAAAAGTCATAACAGAAGTTCCTTGCTTAGTTATTTATTTATTGGCATATATTTGTGCGTGACAAAGAGAAAATATACTCTTATAATATCGATCATTCTTTACTTTCGATATACATGATAGCCTAATTACATCCTGTCACTTGCAACAGCAACCGTAAATCGCTCGTTATACCTGTAAGCTACCTAACTATACACGAAAGAATAATCGAAACCTATCATAGGATCTACCAACGTCTTCTGCCTTTCGACCCTATATTTATATTTCTCTATTTCTACCGATACTAAGATCACGTTATAACATTACTACTTATTTTATACTTTTTTATGTCTCTCGCTCAACGATACAAGTCTTATCATAAACCATAAGTTTATACTTTTGTGCTAGGCAATTCCTGAAAATTCGATTCGTTTAAGAGTTAGGATGACTGTACCTGGTCTTCGTCGTTCCCTGGATCATCAACACCAGAGTCGCCTGTACTCGGCTCGTTTCTTTCTTCTTCCTCCGCTTTGTTTCCCTTCTGCTGCTCGGTGGCCTCTTCCATTTTCGGGGCTCCCTCCGTGTCTGCAGGCTCTCCTTCCTCTTTCTCCTCTTCTTCCTCTTCCCCTTCCTCTTTCTCTTCTTCTTCTTCTTTCCTCTCTTCCTCACCTTCTATTCCCTTTGGCTTCGGCTCTTCCGCAGCTTCGTTCTCCGCATTGGAATTTTCCTCGGTTTCCGGGGCCGCTGCACCTGTTACCACGTCATCGTCCGAGGACCTCTCTTCAGTGTCTTCGGGAGTGTTTGCTCCCTCGTGTTCTTCCTTATTTTCCGTGGTTTCTGCTTCTTTGGATTCTTCTGCATGTTCCACGTTCTCACGTTCTGCCTCCCCTTCCTCTGTATCTTCCGTATTTTCCGTATTTTCCGCATTTCCCGTATTTTCCGTATTTTCCGCATTTTCCGTATCTCCCGTATTTTCCGCATTTTCCGTATCTCCCGTATTTTCAGTAGGTTCCGCGCTTTCTCTATTGGCCGCATCTTCTGCATCTTCTGCATCTTCTGCACCTTCATGATTTTCTGTGTCTTCTGCGTTTCCCTGTTGCTCCTTCTCGTGATCCTCCTCGACATTTTTTATCTGTTTCATAAAATGATTAATTTATCTGATTCTTCGAATCTCGAAATAAAAACTCTAGAAGATTATTTTTCGATTTTTGTCGCTAATAAAAGGAATCGTGTTACGGAGAATCGTAGAATTTCGGTTCTTAAATTAAAATTCTAAAATGTTTTAGAATTTTACAATTTATTATAATCAGACTGCAGACATTTACGCAAATACGTAAAATTTCGTAAAATGTCGTAAAATTTCGTAAAATTTCGTAAATACGATTAAACAAATGGAAGATCAAGCAAATGGAACTTGGGCGGAAGCTTGTTTCGCCCATTGGATAGCTATATCGCAACAAGTGCCATACTTTCCATATATATTTTGCCACATATGCATAAAAATGAAATTTCCCGTAAATGCATAAAAATTCGCAGTCCAGTTATAATAAAAATATCGTCGTGAGCGATTACTTGTTCCATAGATCTACTCAAGTTTTTCGTTGTCGACTCCGCGCTACCAAATGCGCTATCGATATTCGCACTGCTGGCTTTTTTCATTCCTTTGGATATAGCTTGTTCCGCTTCTAGAATCCTCCAGTCCCAGTGTTTGGGATACGAAGATCCGGCAACTCGAGGTGCTTCCGGTATCACAGTTAACAGCGATTGGTCGATATCCGATGGCCGATTTTTGTAAAACGCCGGCGCCTTTTGTTTCTGATTAACAAATTTCAAGATTTAAATTTAACTTTCTTTTATCTCGGGCGAATAGCGAAAGAAATATCATTTTCGCTAATTTCTCTAATCTCCGAGTTTCATTTTCTACACCATCCGGAACAATCGTTTATTTATCGATTATTCGAAAGTTGATTCCAGGCACTCACGTGATCTAATTTGCTCTCATCGGCTCCATATTCCGTTATCAAATTATATAACGTTCCATCGTCTTTTGCTGCAGCCGCATAATGTAACGGCGTCTTGCCATCGTTATCCTGCGCCTCCACAACCAAAGGCCATTTTTCAAGAATTTCCCTCGCGATTTCCGTGTGACCCAAACCAGCAGCCTGTCGATTGCCAAACTTTGCGATAAAGAAAGAAGAAAAAGAGTAGAATTAGAAAGTGTATACCTTGTGCAAGGCGTTCAAGCCGTTGCCGTCTTTGGCGCAAAGAACGATGGGCGACGAGGCCTCGACCGTGCCCCTCAGCCCCTCTAAATCGTTATTCACCGTAGCTGCGTGAATATCTTTCGTTGTACTCTGTAAAACGATTTTTTACCATTACATTAAACTTACATTACATCGCATTGCATATTACGTATTGCATCTTATTATACGATCTTATTAACGATCTTATTATACGTGTTAAAGAATTTGAACGTTAATACGAACCATTATGAATGGTACGGCTTCTAAGAATCTTTTCACTCGCAGATTGTTGCTCGTCTCCATGCGTAATTTGTTGCCATGGCCTTCCCACAGGACCTGTTGTAGTTTCCCTATATCTCGATTGTGGATCCATATTCTTATATTGGAAGGTTTGAAGTCCAGAACTAGAGAAAACAAAAATTCTCTGTCAGCTACAGAAATTGTTGGACAAGTTCAATGGAAAAATGGCGTAACTGTATCGTATCGTCTTATTTTTTTAAATTCCGCTTAATTTTATCGACGACTGTGGTTCGGTATGTCTCGGCAAGTTTGAAATATTCGTTGAAGCAATCGTACGTATTAAATACTATAGGAGCGTGTGCCTGTATACATGGCAAGAAGCTAACGAACAACGTACAGGATAAAAATTATAATGACGCGACCTTTTCTCTCCAAGATACAACTGCTTCATTAAGGATTTACTACAAGCGACAAGATTTCTAACTATACATCGCGTGTCGAGGATATGTGATAAATGTTTTAGATGCTCGGGGGAATCCTCTTACCGGCAGATATCGATTTTCTGTCAACAATGTTCGCTACTTTTTCCCTGTAAAAACTGTAGCGAGTTAACAGCAGGTCTTTACGGTTTTTAATAAATATCATTTAGACGAGTCCCTACAACCTTCCAATTAAACACGCATTGTTACGACACACGTTCGGTATTATCGATGAATCATCGATTTTTACATAACTTTAACAAGACAGTGACGCAGAGGGAATTAAACGGGATATCTTGCGCGTGCTTTCGACGAAGAATTACGTCGTACATTCGATAATCGTGTTTGTCTGTCTCTTGTGCCGTAAACACTTGATCAGTTGACGCAATAAATTGATAATCGTGATCTTTGTTGGGTGAAGTCGGCGATTCTTCTTGTAAGCCAGAATATACGTGTATAATAAGGCGAAATATATACAAATAATAAAATATCGATCGATTTGCAAGTTTGAAGTAAACGACTAAACATATGCACGTATATAAAACTGTCGAATGGAAAATGTGAGATACAGGTGTATTTGGATTTCGTTAAAATTATAATAATATATCCGTCGAATGTCTCCTCCTTTCGAGAATAGCGTTTCACTTTGACGTAGATCGCATGTTCCAGCGGATTGATCAATTTTTGAAAAGCCAACCGAGTGCACGGACCCTGTCACTCACTCGCACGTTCGCATCTACCTATATACATACGTTTCACGTATCCTTTGCTTTCTTGCTAAATAGATCGATCGATGTTGACAGAGATGCCATTGTACGTATTGCATGCTAACACTAACGATAAGTTGTAGCGTGAAATGAGTAAATAGTAGGCAAATACAACGATTCCAATTATATTTAGTCTGATGGCCGGTATTATTAGAGTATCGGTTGATTTTGAAAATCCAGTGTTTCATTACATTCGACTACTCGAATCACAGTAACATTCGTTACTCGAATCTGCGATACTTTGAAGCAAGTTCCAGCCGTTTATAAATTTATTCCAATAAAATTGCGCCCATTCGCCTTCGACTTTGTTCAATTAGGTATTATTCGCATTTTCTTCGAACAGTTTAGTGCGCGGCTTCGTACATACACGGCTAGTGGAAGAACGTTATACGAGTTTTTTCAGGAAACAGACTCGTTTGCCGATTCTCAAAAGAAATGTGTCATTTTCGTCTTACTATAGCTAGAATTTTGATCCTACTCGTAAACATTGGTCGGAATATACTATGGCCGACTTGTTCTTTCCATTACCGAATAATCTCGTCGTGCGATCGAGAAGGCCTACAACAAGCTATCTTTACATCGTTATAACGTCAATAGGATTTCCGCCAGTAGTAGTTTTCGAGGATTCTTAAATAATTCGTTGGTCAATCGACCAGAGCGTGTCGTCATCCTATCGATCGAAGCGGTTTTCCTTGCCGTACAGACTTGAGTTCTATCGATTCTTCCGGGTCATTATCGAGAAGATTCCATAGACTATAGCGTATAAGCGTATAAGCGAATGTGTAACTGTGCCAAAGTGCACGATGCATCCCCACGTCTATTCTTCCAGTTGTTCTTAATCATAATGTTAATTATAACGAGCCATTAATCGTACGTTTGACAAAATTGAGTTGTTCCAATTAATATAAAAGTTCGCGACTACTTTTATCTGTTCAGGACCTGAGAAATTTCCGTCTGATATATTTTGCCAATTAAACGATTGCAGGCTTCTGCACGTACCGATAGAAACACGATTGAAACCCGAGGAATCCGAGATACGTCGTCCAATCATCGCGTAAGATGTAAAATCTAAAACAACTATGGGTGATTGAAAATGACTCACGTTCCTTGCCAGAGTTGGTCTTGCGACGAGACATGTTCTCCGCTTCCGGTAGCTCGACCTCCGAACTATGTTCCAAATAGTACGAAGCGGGATTACCCTTTTTGTCGATAATGCTCGCGTCACAGTCGTTTTCTATGAGAACATCCCAAATTGCCTCGGGATCTTTGCAAGCAGCACAGTAATGCAACGCGGTTCTTCCTTCCTAAGAGTAAGAAGTACGACGTTTTAATCGTAGTCTGAATTATTTACAAAGTGCAAAAATCATCGACGCATTTAAATTGAAAATACGATTGATTATCGCGAAAACGTCGATCGGACCTATTGAACGGTTCTCATAAACATTCGCCGTTCTCGGAATAACTCGAGCAAGCAATAGGTTTCGGGAATAAAAAGCGCGATGGCCGTTACAGGATGAATATTTCCAGGCGCTTAAACAGCGAATACACGTGTAAACGGCGAATATAAAGATGGAATGGAGATTAAGGGCAGGAAAAGTTTGAGAAGCTGACATTTGCCATGTTGTAGGCGCTGCGTGCGCCTGGACGCCGAGTCCATGATGACTGCGGGGAAGAACAGGTGGTTTACGCTTTGTTATTAGCCGCGTCACGCGATGCGGAAAAGACGGGAGTCGCGTCGTTAGGAAAAACGACTTTTCCATTATTATTCGCCGGTTGGGTATCTCGGAACAAGCATAAGCACGACTGACTAAATTTTTCGCTTTACGATTAGTCACCGATAACAGAGTGGAATAGTTATGAATATTTCTAAGAATTTTCAACTCGTTGATTGCTACGGTGGTCATCGGTGACCCGAGTTTACTACATTTATATATACATTCCTACTAAATTTTTTAAAATTATTAAAATAACGCAAGCTTTGCTTCGCGGATCGCAATACCCAGTTTACGTGTTAAAAAGCTGTAATTCTCAGTAGGTTATTCGAATTTGATTTCGAGAACCTGAGCGAAACTTCAGCCTCGAAAATTCTATTCCTTATGCGGACGGTTGCACGATGCGCTAGGTTTGGACATCGACAACCTAGTTCGATCCAACTTTAGACCAAAGTTTTACGTGGATTTCAGATTGTCACTTAGGAGCCAATCTTACTTTATCTTTACACGATTCTTCTTTCGTCTTTTATCGAGAACAAAAACGAAGCGAAACAAACTACTACTACGTTATATCATCTTTGATTTATTCGTTACTATTCATCTGTGTATACTTTTTGTACACACGTATATTCGTAAGCAGCACCTATTTCACCTTCGCGTCAAAATTAGTTTTTCTCCTGATCTAACCTGATCTAGATGGGTTGAGAGAAGATAAAAGGTACTTTCAAGTAAGTTTAAGTGGCAGACTATTACGAGTTGGATTGCGACCACAGATGTTCTGTACGAGATAGAGATGCGGTAAATTCACTTTAAATCGACGGAAAACGAGAGAACAAATATAAAAAGAACGATACTTGAAAACTTCATACAAGGTAATTCTAAAGAAAAAAAAAGAGATAACAAAGAAGAAGATAGTCGAGAATAAAAAGATCGTATGATAAAGATTACTTTATCTTTCTGCTGAACAGCGATGGGAAAATTGTGCGCAAGCCACTCGACGATATCTTGATGATCGTGGTAGACTGCCTTGTGAAGCAAAGGAGTGCCAGCTGGATCTTTCGCAATCGCCAGCTTTTTTTTAGGTTCTTCCGATACGAGCTTTTGCGTTTCCGCCAGAGAACCGCGCGAAACCGCGTCGTGCACGAAAGAGATTTTTGTCTGAAAGATACAGATATTTATCATTTATTCTTCGTGTAAAGCTCGTTACGAATAAATACTATAATAGCTTACCAAATAATTTGGGAGTCCTTTTAGGAAGACTCTGGTTCTCAGGTCTGGAGAATATTCACCCAACAGACGTGCCCCGCGTCCTTCTAGAACGACATGTTCCAGTTTCTCAAGCTCTCCTCGCAGTAGCCAAGATTTCAACGTTGTCGAGTTCATCTACACCACGATAATTAAACACGATCGATTATGATTCTAACGATTCCAGCCAAAATTCGATTTCACGAAAGTTGCCATACTATTCGAAGTTACGGAGAAAAGCGTTGGAAAAAATATTTTTCGCGGAAAGTTGTAAGTTAATTCGCGGCGATACGCTGCCACGAATAAATCCTTGAAACACTCGCTATTGATTCTCCATCAAGCTTATCCAATCGAAACGGTCTGCATCCTGCACTGTCCAAGCTGTGTATCGAATCGCAGATTATTCGAATAAAATAAATTTGTTTCACGACGTTGCTTGCAACTTTAAAATAAACGAAGCAGTAAATTCCAAACTCTTCTCCGAATTATCTTATTAGCAAAAGTAACACAAATAAATAACGGGCACCGTAAATTGCCAAGTCGAAGAATTTGAAGATTGTACTCTGTAACTTTGAGTATGACAGCCGTGATACCTAGGACGTGAAATCTGAAAAGAGAATCAACTTGGAGGAAAGATGAAAGACGAAATAAGAAGATAATGGATAAAAATAAAAATAGAAAAGAGGACGAAAAGTATGCGCGACCGTGTTTCACTATAATTAATAAAATTAGTTGAGAAGAGCTTTTATCGAGACATCGCAATTTAGTTTTTCCTGGTAGAATATCCAGCGGTGAATCCCCTGGTTCGTTGGTCGCGTGTGAAGCCAAACGTAATATAGGAAAAATATAGTCAAACGCAAATACAGAGTGTGAAATAATTTTGACGTTATCGCTGTGAATTGCGTGTTTTCAATTCCATTTGCTTTGCGAAGAAGATATTCGCACGAGAAGAAAAAAATGTACGAATTCTCTTATTCTCTGCTATTTAGTTGTACGACTGGTTTGTTTCAACCTACTCCTAGTAGGTATCCTATCTTAATTTGAAATACACAGAAGCCAATTTGCGAAGACACAGCCAAGCCAATAAGACACAGAGTCGATAAAAAAAGCGAAGATAAGATGCACGGCAAATTCAATTGCAATTTTTTATATTATTGGTGTATGTACAAGTATTGCTTGGTCATCTGATTACTCCTGTAGGAAACTGGCTGATAATTATACGTAAATTGTATGCGATGATGAGGTAATTTATTAATTTGCGGCCGGAAAATGTATTCTAGCGATCTAAAGATCACAATGAAACTTATATACGTGGCATATACCTATACCTATATCTATAGCTATGCCTATGCCAACGTTACTTACATCAAACCTTCTAAACGCGTTAATCGTGCTTTCTAACGCAAAAGATCGTTTATTTAAAGAAAAATAAAGGAGACAAGAAGAAATATAAATACATGGCATTAAATAAATAAATACACGGTGCATAGATTGCAATAAAAACGCAAACGTAAGTGAAGAAGCATGTGTATCGTGCATATATAAGCGATTTTATATAACGTTCTCGCCGATCGTTCATCGTTCATCGTTTAATCGTCCTCGATGAATTACCTGATTGACTTGGCGTCACGAGATTCTCGTCATATCCAAGTCATAGTTCGCGGCACGAACCAATGGAAATGAACGGCGGGAGATGAGATGGAGAAGAGAACGTGTGCGATACGAGGAAGAGTCTCGCGGCGAATGAAGTCGATGCAGGGCGTCGCGACGCGCGCCACCTATGAACACGTTACCATAGGATTGGCCGGGTCATCGAGACCGGACGTTCCAAGTATACGGAAAAGAAGAACCAGGAAATGAAACACAATGGCGAATATAACAGCGTTTTGTAAGATTGTAGCGCTTTTTCGTATAGTGCTCGGATATAACCACGTATACAGATAGGATTTCGATTTTAGAGAAACGAAGAAAAAACGCGTATTTTCGCACGTTTAATTTCTTAATGAAAAATTCATACCAATCTTTTGGAAGTCGCTGCACAATCTAAGCATAAAAGTGGAACGCAGTTATTTCCTTCGGCGAATTAAGTGGAATTTTCACAGTATACGCGCAACAAGATAATCGTTAAATTATTCAAGCCTAGGGGAATTACTTGATTTATTATTAGAGGCGCAACTTGGGAAACTTTAGACGGAGTTGCTTCGAGTTTTTAGGCATTGTAGAAGAGAGATTTTTGTCGCTCGAAATGTAAGAAAGTAATTTTGGAAAATTTTTTCTCTTTTTTTTTTTGTCATACTTGACCTTATTTTACCTATCGATGTTAGATATTCTCTGGCACATTTCTCTTTTCTCGTAGATTAGCAAATAATCAAGTATGACGTAGCTGATGATTAATGAGATACGGTACGAGAGATACGAATCACAGTAGCAAGGAAAGCATTAGGGAACCTTGAGCGCCCGTCACCGTCGCGCCGACTAAAAAAGTTGCTCAAGGTCAACATGAAATCGTTCGGTGATTCCCTTCGAAACGAACCTCTTCGAGTCATCAAAGACTCGGAAATTAGAAGATACTGTTAATCGTCAAATCGCGCAACGTGGAATTCACCAGCGAAAGTATCTTGTCGTTGGAGGGAACGTAAGAAATTCATACGGGCCAATACGGAGGAGCAAAAAGACTTTTCGTGGAAATGACGTTTTCACGGCACGAACGCAAGTGACAGATATTACGTATCGTAGTTAATTCTTCGTTTTTGTGGTAATTGGTTCTTAATTCTACCGGTCTACCCGTTCCAATCGCGGGCATCAACCGTCACCGATGTTATTGTTCTTTCCGGCCTTCTTGCGACAACGGCTCGTTCTTGACCGAATCGGTAACAAGCCGAATTGGTAACAAGCAACAGCAGCGTTCATACCGTTCCGTAGCTTCGGCCAAAACGTACGATTCCGCCAGAATTTTAACCGACGATCCATTGATTTTATCATTTTCGATTCAAAGTTTCCTCTCCTCTTACGTCGCATAGCGGAAATGCTCGCTGTACCGTAATTATAGACTTGAAAAGAGTTTGTATTCCTTCTCTTTTCTATACTTTTCGGCCGATTCTTGTTTCCATATTAACGATATTCTCTTTCGTATTTGCTTTCAGTTTCGATAAATTGGAACGCGAAATTCGAAGAGAGGTATTGCCAGGTAATCCAGTTGTTTCATATACAACAACCTTCTTTGCATTTCCTTCGTAAATATTTATCGTACAGGTTTATCGAATCGTTTCGGTAAGAAAAATCCTTTGAACGACACAAGTGCTTCTTATTCATCGCTGACGTTCAATCGTGGAACGGACTCGAACTCAACGATTATCGACTTTTACGTTTTACGTTTTACGTTCAAGATAGTTTGACCGTTGATCGTTTCGTTCATTCGCTAGTCGTTTACCTCGTTTACTTATTTAGTTTGCGCCTCGACCACCGGGATCGATACTCTGGAGCAACGACACATCGATCACGTAAGCATGTCGCGTGAATCTTGCGTCGGTCGTATGTATAATATTATCGTCGCATCGAGGAGACACGCGGTCGTTAAGTAGTGCAATCGTCATTCGCGTCAATTGTTTAATATCGAGGTTCTAAAGTACGGAAACGAAAACGAAAGCAAAATGCGTACAACCATCGAAGAGGATAACTATATATCGAGTCAATCTGGCAAGTTCAAACTATCTTTATAAGCTATGTTTCTAAGCGTTTTAAGCGTTTTAAGCGACAACCACGGAGAAAAGCACGACACGCTTATTATTATTATATATTTTAATTATTATTATTTAATATGTTAATTGTCCACAGATATGAGTTTTCCAAAACTTTTAAAGTTTGAAACTTTGACGTTAAAATGAAAACGTCTATTCCACACGTTCGACCTATTTTCACACGTAGAACGACTTGCTGCTAATCATTTATTCTGTCTGGGTCGGAATCGGTCGTGTTCGAGCATAAGCTCGTTAATCGATAATCAAAAACTGGATTTTCTCGAAAACGAAGCGTCATGCGGAAAAAATGCTACTTGGACGTTTCCAATTTGTACAACGATGATTAATCGAGGGTGATTTAAGAACAAAATAAAATTGTGGAACAGGTGTGTGCAAATATTTCAATACGATAACAAACCATCTTTATGTGTTGCAAGTCACGCCATTTTCGTGAAAGAACTTTGCGATCTGTGGTTTTTTTTAGCGATTGTTTCCCATTTACATTTCGCTGCTGTAATAATCCGTACTCGTAATAAAATAGATTTTCACGATAAGGCACATACGAATACTAAGGTGTCTGTTGGTCGACTGGAAGCGCGCAGTGTCTTCCACGTGTCCCAGTCAGGCATGCTTTTCATTATTCAAGAACAGTATAGCACTTATACACGTATATGTATACGCAGTATGTCGTGTCATGTGAAGAAAGAAAGTAACGAAATTTTCTGGTCAGTGCGACCGACCGATCAAGCCCGAATTATTCGTTTAAAGGAGAAATAATTTAAACAAAGATGGGAAAATCGGATTTGGAAATTTGTTTGGCATATGCGAATTCGACTAATTAGGAACTGACTGCGAGTAAACGGTTAGCAGTAGATTATTTCACATATGCGCTCACGCGAGAAAAAATGAAAAACGTAGAACACAATTTTTCCTCAAACCTCAAGTTTAAGCCTCGAGTTTCGAAAAAGAAGAGAAAGGAAAAAAAAAGACAAAAGAATGGAATTTAAACGCGTTACGATAAGAGAAACGGCGAGATTTGAAAATCTGTCGTGTCTCGATTAAAATAAAATTTCTCTCTTTATGTTCGGTATCCGTGCTTTATTGCTGACTCGGGACAGTCATTGAATCTTTTGTTATACGAACGAGCCTGGAATTCGATATCGAATGACCAATGTAGCGCAGGCAAACGAGTGGCTTAGTTAGACGTTGGACATTGTTTGCCTGCGATTGTAAACCTTCTTAAACGTAAAGTTATATAATCCTAATAATTGGTTAATATTATTTACAGCTGAACGCATTATAGTGGAAACGTCGATCGACCTTTCTGCCTTTGATTCGTGGACAATTCATGGACAAATACCAGCGCGATTGGCACAGCTGCTGACACAATGTATTTTGCGAATCGCAGGGACAAAGTTAGTCGGTATATCGACGTGTTGCGCGATCGATCGTGTCGCGTAAAATCATTACTGACACGATGGACAAACCGGCGTTGATACTTTTCTTTTTTCTCTTCTTCGCTTCAGCCGCCTCTGCCAGCGGTAATTATAAAGCAATAAATGTTTATATCTACATTTTTATTCGCGCTTTATATATTTTTCTTCTCAAATAGTTAATTTTGCACTGAAAATAGATACGCGTACAACGGAGCTCAGTTGCAGCGGTCGTGCTTATTACAACGTGACTCTGACCGCTTATTATCCCGTTTTTGATAGTGACAACGAGTTTGACTATTTGGATGCTAGAACGAGGAAACTGAGGAATCTACAGGTTTGTTCTCGATCAGAGCGTCGTCCTTATTTTTCTAACCAGTACGATATTTGTTCTTTCGTTCTTCGTTATATCGTTATCGCGTACTGGTAACTATCCCGTGATCAAAGGAAACAGTGATATCGTTACTCGTTTCGTTATAGGATTATCTGGATGGTCGTGCAGAATTTGTGACAGTCTCCATGGACCTGGATTCCGGGATACCATATGGCACAAAATTGTGCATTCCCGAATTAAACGAAAAATTCTTACGGCCAATTCGGCTTCAGGTATAGTAGATTTAAAGACTCGGCAGCCTGTTCTCGTTACGACACGATCGCGTCTCGTTACGACACATATCTTTCAGGCTAGAGACAAAAGCCGCTACAACGACGTTAGCAGGAATTCGCCCGATTTCTCTCACGTGGACATTTGCGTTAGAACGGAGCAAGATACTTACGATAATTCAGTGAATGGTATCGTAACGCTTTACGTGCAATTGGTAGAAAAATGATTTCATGAAAATTGCGAGGAATCGACGAGACGCAACGTCTGAGAACTGCGATGCGAACAACGTTTACTTCTTTTCGAAAACATGTACGATACAGCGTCTAAAATAAATCGATTATGCAACGATGCTTTCCGTCGAAGAATTATCAGATCGACGACCAGTGAGGCCACGTTTGAATCAATTGATAGAGACTGTCGCCTGGACAGGAAGTTGACGTCGTTTGTCGATGGCCAAGCAACGTATAGTTCTCTTGTATTTTCCCAAGCGTTACACCGTACTCGATCAAATCCTTAACTGCCTTTATCGCAGCCGCGCTTGGATTATGACCTGTGAACATTTCAATGATAATAAATCCCATAAAAACTGTAATTCTACCATTTTGGATGGATTCTATTAAAAAAGATTTTAGAGGATTCGTTGGATTTTCTACGGTAGAAGTTGCGATACGCGTTACGCGATAAACGATAAACGATAAACGATAAACGATAAACGATAAACGATAAACGTCGTGTTACTTACTAAGACAACGACAAACAAACTTACCAACAAAATTGCCAATCATGCAAATTCCGATGCTCTTCGAATTGTAAGGTGTGGAATGCGCACCGTGTTTGCCCCATCCTCTTCCTTCGTAAATGTTTCCATCTTCGCCAACCAAAAAATTGTAACCTATGTCCTTCCAGCCTTTCTGGTTCATGTGATGGTTCTAAATGCATTTAATAAATCAAAGAAAACCGTTATATCGATTGGAAAGGAAGCCTCGGCTGGATCAACGGTCCAAGGCTTCGGAAAGTTTAATCCGGCCCTGAACCTGAGAAACGAAATTTTGAGAATGGAAATTTGTTAATTAATATAATTTCTTAATTATATTGTCGACGCTAACGGTTCGTTTAAACTCTCCGTTTGTCAAGCGGAAAAGACTGGTTCAATCACCTGAAAACTTCTCACTCTGGCTTGACAAATCGCTCGAGTCGTGCAACCATCAGTCGCTGAATGATGAATTATAACGAACGGGGCAGGCTCCTCTGCGAGATTCCTAAGGGTTGACTTTGGTGCGTTGGCTCCCCATTCTGATCTTGATATTATACTTGGACGTACTAAATGTCGAGGAAAATTGAAAAATTCAATCGATATCGGAAAGCGAAGTAGTAAAACAGTAGGTAATACCGACCATTTCTCCGACAATGTTCTATTCAAATGGAAATAATCGATTTTAGATTCGTCTTTTTTGTCTTCTTTTTAGTTAGTTTCATAGATACGATAGACACGTTCGGTGACAGATGCGTCGTGCGATAACGATTGAAATAACAATCGAAATAACGATTTCCGTCGAAGGATCTAAGCCGGATATTACCTTATTGTTAGCGGCTTATTCACCGACAGTGTCATCGTATTGGCTTAAAAATAATTAATTAACATGTCCTCGAATCGTCAGCTACCGACTAAATAATGATAACGATAAGGCGACGATAAACGAACGTTCTTGACATTACGGGTCGACATGCTATAAGCAATAAGCGCAATCTTTTTTCATATCGCTTACAAATCTTTTTTATAGAAACACGGATAAAAATGATTGGCGACTTACACGAATATTGCTTTATGTAGAATAAATATCATACTCTACTTTTCTCAAGCAAGCCTAAGATAATTAAGCGGAATTTCGTTAGTAATCACGTTCGTTGGATTTAGATAGCTGGATAGATTTATAGCGTTAGAAAACGATATCGCCGGTTCGTTGAACTGAAATAAACATTTGTAAAACCAAACCAACTAAGAAAATTGATTATAGATTTCGATTGGAATCGAAATTCAGTGAAATAGCCAAATCTTCGAATAGGATTTGCGATCGAAGGAGCGTTATATAATTTGCTACGCTATGTATCGACTTCATGCAGGTCTAACCGAAACTTATATTTACAGTCCATATTTTGCAATTGCTACTTCTTTTCACTCGAGAAAATCGATCGTAATAGAGAAAAGAAGCACGAGGATGCTACACAATTGCGAATATAAAATTTCCTCAAGTGGAAAACGCTGAAACGATTCGAAGAACACGTCGAGATACTTGCACTATTAATCGGCACTAAGCGACGACACGTTGCTTCGATAGTATAATTTTCAACGATTTTCAAGGAACAATTTATTACCAGGCGTCTTATGCACAGCACAAAACAACACTTGACAGTTGGCGAGTAGGACGATCACCGCTATTAACTTTGTCATCTTCGTTCACAGAGATCTGCTAACATTGTGATAAATGCCGCAAATATATACGATGCAGATGGTTGGTTTAATTTATTGATCTTTGACCGTCTCAGTAAGGGGGGGGGGATACTTCCCATTACGTGCTTAAACGTCTTCAACGTACGTTTATCCATAGAGATCGATTTAAGGCTTGCCTTATCAGTCTCGAAATAAAACACAATAAAATAAAATAAAAACGAAATAAAATAAAAGAAAATAAATAGGAATAAGGATAAAGAAAATAAATGGAATTAGGATCAAGTTCTCAGAGAATGTAAAGATGTGTTGCGTATATACGGCTCTTATAGGTGCTGATTCGATTGATTTGAAATTCAAGTGATAATTTGTCGATTCAGCCAAGAGGGTTTTCCGTAGAGAGCGGTAAATAAATGTCATCGATATACGAGTATTCCAAGAATAAAATCAATTCGATGACGAAACTTTTGTACTATACTTGACTTGTACTTGAAAGAACAATTGGATCGCGATAAAGATACGGTCAATTTCTTCGATGCTTTTTATTCTCCTGATTAGCATACTATGCAACAAAGAAGTTAATTTTCCTGGATCCTAGGCCATAGGTTATAAAGCGAAAGAACGTAGCTTTTCGACAAAATTCAAATAACAAGCAAGATAACTGACAGGTTCGTCGGACGCTTGAGTTGAGAATGGGCAAAGCTCCGTCCTTTACGTGGACACGCGTGTTTTACATTCACGCGAAACTCTTTATCTCGGAAGGAGTATCGCTGCTGCGAGAGTTCCCCGTTTTTCAATGTAAGATTTCGCACACAGTTTCGCTGCATCTGTTATTAGCTTTTGGAAATTCCCATGGAAATTTCGTAACAAACGAAAATGTTTAGCGACGTCTGGATATAACGTTCAGACTCGATATCTCGATCTCGCTTGAATCGCACTTAGTTAAAAGCACGGATAATTAGTTCGTACACGTTCCTAACGCGTAACTAGAATGTAAACGAGTTCCGAAAAAAACTCACTTTCTCGGCGGAATGATCTTCTTAAATCATTTTCCTGTTTACGCGTGTTTCACGAGTTATGTCGTGGGAGATTTCCAGGAAACGTGAAAGCGTATTGCTTTCTGGTAAATATGAAAAACAGTAAATTTGATCGAAGATCGAAGATGCTTTATTTCTTATGCCAATGTGAAAAATTACAGGTCATATGGTCCGTGGAGTAGTACTATGTTATAAAATACCGGTCGATTCGCAATTATTTTGTACTAAAGTGAAAGAGTGAAGAAGCGAGAAAGAAGATTACGGATGAACTTGTCCCTGATAAATGATAATATTTATTATTATCTATTATTAGCGAGTGGCGCGTTTAACATATCGTTGTTATTATTTGTTGTATTTTTCAGCAATATGCGGGAGAACAGCGATAAAATTTAGTTCACGGTATATAAGTTAGCCGTGTATCGAAAACATTTATATCGCATTATCGTTAATTACATCTTTCTTCCATGGTCTCGCATAAATAGTGTAAATTTGTTTAACGTAATGAAACACGCGATGAAACAAGATTTTGCGATCATTTATCATACACGTCAAACGTAAACTCGGATATATATATATATATATATATATATATACGAAAAATATATTTTATTTTCAAGTGCATTAGCTTTCTTTCTTCTTGCTCGCGATATTTTCATTCGTTCAACGGTAATCAACGACAATGTTGTTCAATGTTTCGGCATAGGATGGTCAGTCCAGCGTGGAAATTTCTGAACGTACTTGTAAAATTCATTGCCTGGACAGAGAGTATTCCTGGCTTGTCGATGTCCCAGCACGTGATAATCTTCATTGATTTTGCCAAGGGATACTCCGTAACTGATCAAGGCGTCCACCGCCTTCAAAGCTACTTCATTGGGAAGAATATCTGCAAAAATTATTATCGTTGCGTGCACTTAGATCTACGAACTTGGTTTTATCCAAATAAGTCTATGATTTCTACTTTTTGCTACTTCTACTACTGACTCGATCTTCCGAATTTCCATATCCATATTCATGACACTCGACACTATTCGCACACCTTAGCATTGAAAATATACCTAATTAACATGGATCTCGATATAACGATTGCGTCTGTTGTACAATCTCGAAATTCTGTTCAACGTTAGATGGTAAAATATGATCAAATCCACCGAAACTATCCGTTTTGTCGTTTGTACGAAATTTATATTTTATATTTTTATATTTTATATCTTATATTTTAATTTATATTTTAACGAATCCAATGGAACAAGCGAAATCTAATGTAGCGACGAGTACTATACTCTACGTGCCGCACGCATTTTCCACTTTGCAAATTTCGCATAGGTGCATAGAAATGCGCGCGGTCTACGTATGTAGCATGTTTCGTCCTAATTCTTAATGCGCTTGCTTATTCTATTATTTGTTTAAGAACGTTGTACCTTTGTTCGAATCGCACCACACTCACCACTAAAATCACCGATAACACATATTCCGATGCTCTGAGTGTTGTAACCAGGTGCATGCGCCCCGACATAATCCCAGCCTCGACCCTCGTAAACGTTGCCATCCTCGCCGATAACGAAGTTGTAACCGATATCGAACCACTGTCTATCGTCCATATGATAATTTTGGTAACTCCTTACGATCTCAGAGCACGCTTTCTGATCGTAACAGTGTTTAGCTATGCCTCCGTGATGAATGACCACGTAAGGTGTCGGCGTCACTTCCAACGGCACTCGGTCAACCGGTGGCCTGGCTTGCCACTCCAGCCTGCTCACGATCTTTGGCACCGCTACGCAATTAACGTGCTTTTCAGTATTTGCATTTCTCTGGCGAAACTCGATCGAAAGATCGGCGATACGACACGGCGCGAGATTATCGGTAAAACGACTCGACGATGCAAAGTCGTTGCTATTCTCTCTCTCTTGCTAGCTAGTTCCATGTCCATATGGGTATATTACGTTTTGCGGTGACAATCGATTTCAAGATTTCTTTCGTTTAGGTCGGCGAGCGATCCCGCACGAAGTAAAATGCTTCGTATCACGGAAGACACGACGAAAAACAAAAAAAAAAAAAAAAAAAACAGAACATTGCGACAAAAAAGTAATTTGACCTATTAAGAATTGTTTATTTTGTTAAGCACTTGCACGTTTTAGTCGATGATTTGTCGCATCGAAACTTTGCTCAATTCTTTTTCGAAGAATAACTTGGAATAAACAAATGGAGAACGGCTGCTTACCGGTTTCGCTATCGATATTAGTTTGGCAAAACGGCAATGCGAGGGCATTTTCGATCGAAGCGAGCAACATGGAAACGTACACCGCAAATGCTAAAGAAATAGGCGACCCCATAATACTCGATACCGCGTTAGCTCGTAGTTAAAAGTCTAACTGAATGGGAATGGTGAAAGAGCGTCGGTTCTTAAACGAAAAATTGTACGCGACTGGGAAGCCCCTCGGACGCATATGTTGGGTCTTTTAATCCCTTCCTTTCTCTAGATAGTTGTATCGCGAAACGAGTCATTTCGAAACGAATTCGTTGGAGCCAATAAACGAAAAAGTACATCGATCCGTAATCTGTGATAGGTAGAAAAATCTAAAAGATAAAGCAACGTGAAACGTTACTGCGATAAGATTGATTGCTTGATAATTGCATTTTTACTTACCTGTATTACCTGTATTCTCTATTATTATCTACGTATTATATACAACTTTCAATCTGACGATTCGCTGAAATATTTGACCGGTTAATACGAATTTGTCGTCGGTGATGCAGCCATTCGCCAAATACAAAATTTGTATTTAGTCGAAAATACAGCGAAAATACGCATAAATCGTTTCTCTGACCAGAGGATAGAATTCTCAATGCCAAAACCATTATCTAATTCTTAATCGAGTAATACAAGTACTGGTGTACGAGAACATCTTCTTTTAGCGTTTTACCCGTGTTTAATGCGAGCGACGAGCTTTTTTCTACGATTTTATATCAAGGGAAAATGAAAAGTTCAGAGTAGAAAGAAAAAGAGTGTCGATCTAAAAGAGCGTGCGTATGTTTTCAAAAGAAGCTTTTCAAATATTGCTATTTTCCCGCAGATGTCGCCGCATTCGTCGCAAAATCGTTAAATTCGTCTGTTACTTTACCGGTATATGATACATTGTTCATTTTCATTGAATAAAGCGAATATTTATTTACACGTATATACATAAATATCATAATACGATAAATATGGGTTTCAGGAGGAAACAACTTTCCTGGTACATACGTTCCAATTGTCGGAAATTTGTTGAATCCTTTGTAGGATGCTGTTAGGAAATATAAGAGATCGTGTATACTCGTTGATCAACTATCGAGCATGTTCGTTGCTCGAGGAGATTTTTGATGTACGCTATTGCGGCCATGTGGCAGTCACGATATGGAAAGACACGAGCATTCGACAGTCACAACTGGTCGAATGCCAGAGTGACAACTGGAACCGCGGCGGAATAGGAAGAAGACGATCGGTTCTCGGCGATATTCCATATTAAATATCCGAGAACGAGGATTCGCTTGCGGAACTTTGGACCGGAACTTTGGAGCAAGCTGTATGGCCGAGTTATTCGGTTAGTTAAAGCGTAAAGTTAAACGCGCAGTTAAACGTTGATTTTTTGCTCTATTCTTGTAATTTGTCGAACTTTCGGAAAACTATTTTGTAATTACTTTAAGAAACATCGGAGAGGCAGAAGGGTCCGTCTATCGATAAATGTTTGAGAATCGGTTTGAACAAATAAATAATTGCCGAAATAATTCTACGCAGAAATCGCGAGAAACGATTCAGTTTTTGCGTTCTCTTCGACGTACTCTTCGATTATAATTACCCATATTCTATATAAATCTTACGCTTGTACATTTTAAAGTACGAATCTTTATGTAGGACGTCACTTTATGGCTTTCACGTCACTTGTCCTTTATCTCGAACGAGTAATCCAAAGTAAGTTATCTTGCTGCAATGGGAAATAGACGTTAATCGTTTTTACACGTACAAATTACACGTTGGATCAAAGTAGAAACGTGGGATGCGTACCTGAAAGTAATCCTCGATTTCTTGAAGCGTGCGATTTTTCGTTTCCGGTAAAGCAACGTAAACGAATATTGCCTCCAAAAGGGCGGAAATGCCAAAAATTGCAAAAATTCCAGTAATGCCTACTGCGTCTCTTACCTGTTTTAACGATGCAAACGTTATTGGCAACAATTTCTTCCGATATTTTTACGCGTATACAAATAGAAATATTATGTTGCACATAATATTTCTATTACGGACCATTCCGTGTCGTGTCAATCATTTGTCTACTTGATGTCTAGGATTTTGTGAAAATTTCAAGAAAAATATATTTATTATATTTATTAATTTGTCAACGCTCGAAAATCGTGGCTGAGTACGACCGCAGACGACTGTTGTTCTCCGATAAATTTAGAAAAATCAAATGTCCTTACTACTAGAAACGTTTCGAACATTTCAAACATGTCAAAAGCGTCATTTACGTTCAAGTATCCTTGTTTGCCATACAAATAAATTATTAAGCGTTAAATCTTATATAATCGTGGACGTACCGCGGGGAAAGATTTTGTAACTATAAAGATGAATAAGTTGAAAAAGAAGAAATTGCAACCACCGCCGATTCCTCGAGCCCTTTGAGGAAGTAACTCGGCAACCATTAACCCTGGAAATGTCATCAGTCCCATGGAGCTGACTGCCACGTAGGCCAACAGAAGAATACCAACAACGTAAACCTAAAATATACGAATCCGATATAACAGATCACATTACTACATAAATCTCTAACATTTATGATAATTAAATAAAAATGTACACTCACGTCGATAGAAGATTCTTCCTGAATCAATAAATATCCCGCGAGGACTAAGGAAGCGAAAGCCGTGCCCACGGCAGAAAACATTCCTAGATATCTCCTATTTATTTTCAACAATAAAACACTCGCTATTGAACTGAACAAGACTCTAGTAATGGCCGTAATTACCGCTGCCAAATAGTTATTTATCCTGTTACCACCTGCGTATAACAAAATAGGTATACATAATCAGATAATATAATATGCGTAATTAATATAATAGTAACGTGGAATGTACAAAGTGTATGGGATAAAACCGACGTATTTCTTATTTTCTATCGATTACACTGTCCAACGAATAAAATTTGTTCTCTGGTCTACGATATCCACTAGATCCGCGTGATCCTTACAGAGTTGCTCGTTTCAAACACAAAAATTTTCGCTCGACAAACACGAGCAGAATTTATGCGAACAGTCGAAAGATCACGCACGATTGCGTATACTTGCAATTATTCTCTAAAGACGGTCATCGGTATTTGCGATTTTAAATAACTTTAAATAGCCGTGAAATGTTTAAAGGAACATTTTTTATTTAGAATTGCTGCACAAATTTGCTACGTAATGGCAGATTTCGTAGACGTTCTTGAAAAACAAACACACCAGAGAAAACGTGGAATGAAACTTAAAAAAGAAAATTAATTAACCGGTAACGTGTGTATCACAGCCGGTTCAGGCTGCTCTTGGATTCTTCGATACTAATCGTCCAAGTAATCATTTCCCCCTTTAATCGCCCCCTTTAATCATTTTAGGCAAACAAATTTTTAAGCTTTGCAACGCAAACGGTTTTTACGGTAGAGTGGAAATGTATTTTTCGTGTTGGTCGTTTTTGAGACGAGAAACTCTATAACGATGATAATAATGAAACTGTACGCTTGTGTCGTTCGCTTATTAGATATTCTAGAAGAAAATTCGAGTCGATAGCGTTACGAAAGCATTTAACAATTTGCTTTACAGATTAAGAAGTAGTTAGTGTTTGGTATTTTCTATAAATCATGTCTGCTGTATATTAAATGCATAACGATTCCGTTTACCGATATCTTCGACGAGATTTACTGCATAGAAAACGATGACAAATGTCCCACTTATTAACTGAAGAATATTAAAGATATTGATGATCGTTAGTGGTTTCAAAACACTAGGATCGAGCAGCGTAGAAACGACGGAAGAAATTTGTCCGAGCCGTGACGTCGTGGTCGTAGCCGTCCGTGCTAAATCCGTTTTCATTCGAGCTTCCAATATTCTCATTTCGGCATCAACCTTTCGCAAATATAAACGTAATTTGTAAAAGTCAACTTTTCATCGTAAATTCATCATTGGCTTGCCGCAAGGGACGCGACACGTCACGTGGCGTGACATTGCGAAAAGTAAAATACAGTTTGCCAAGAAATAAGTAATCGCAAATGACAAAAAATGACTAATTATTCAATTTTATAAGTAATAAAATTTATTATTCAGGCTTTGTTAATTGACTGTAGGAACGAATAGTCATTGGATAAAACGACCAGGCTCTCGTTGTAGAAATCGTTTCGCTAATAGGCTCGATTGCTGTACATATCTAACAATAGAGGGTTTTTTAAATGTCATTTTCCCAAATGGCAAACCGACGATACGCTTTGCAAATACACCGATTATCACGATAAAACGAATTTCTTCGACTTTCGATAGACTTTCGATTCCGTGACTATTTTACAAAGATATCTATGCCTACGTATACGTATTGCACTTACCTGTTGCGCGTTACCTCCTCTCAACCACAGCAAGGCTTTTCTCGCCTTGTCAGGTTTCCTGCGTCTTACGAGCCAAGCAGGACTTTCCGGAATCAGGATTAACGCGATCAGTGCTGTTATGGGAAGAACGGCCCCGCAAAGAGCCACGATGTCCCACGTAAAACAAGCTCCTAACGCGTAAATGATGACGATACCGAGGCAATAAAAGGTGAGCGTACTTCCTGTCAGAAATCCACGAAGCGTCGAATCAGCCGTTTCACCCAGTAACACCTGTCAGACACGATTCCGTGATCAATGTCTCAAATTTCAAGATAGATGGGCTAATAATCTTAGAATTTTTAAATTGACAAAATACCAAAGAACGAAAAAGAGATTTGTACGGTAGATTGTACATTTACGTGACGCGAATATGACAACTAATAGATTGATAGATACGTATATTTATGTAATGTGGGCAAAATATAAACAGAACGAAACATCAATGATGATGGAATAAAACTCAAAGGCCAATCTATAAGTAAAAAGTCGTTGTGCGTATTAAAGTTAATTATTAACGATTATATGATAATTATTATTAATTATAAAAATATTAAAATAAAAACAATTTGTCCATCGACGAATTCGGCTGAAGAATGAAAAGTTTGTTACGCAATCGAAAAGAGAAACGATTGATACTTCCTACCTGAGCTGGTACTCCCATTAGGCCGACACCAAAACCTAGTACAACTCTTCCTATCAAAAGGCAGGAAATGTTTTTAGCAAAACCTATGACGAACCATCCAACGAACAGCGGTACTGCTGCAAATTGTAGAGATCCACGCCTGCCGATCTCATCCAACAATGGGCCGGACACCAAAGATCCGACAGGCGTTGCTAGACTATGAACCGAAGCTGAAACATAAATAACAGATATATGCTTGAACGCAAAAGAAAAATTACATTTTTGCCGATTACTCTTCGACGTAGTGGAGTTTAAGCCACAAAATAAGCGATTTAATCGTTCTCTCGTAATTTGAAATAATGTCCAACGGTGTATTGATTTCAGTAACTGATTAAGTTACTGTTTAAGTTAAGTTACCGAAGCGAGCTCGACGAGGAAAGAAGTAGCGGGCAATAGGAGAAATTCGTGCGCTACGCGGGATTTTCGTAGACGGATCCTTCGAATCCCAAGCCGAGTGTACAATCTTGGAATAACGAAATTATGAGACGCGAACGTAACAGTACCCTGTGTAGCGAAATGACTCATCTACGAATACAGTGGGAACGATATACCTGTGTACCAAAGTTCTGTACGCAAAATGTCAACGATCCCAAAGAACACGCATCGCGGTCATACGGAGAACTCGAGGGACAAACGTCTCAGAGATTTTGACGCGCTTCATCTTTCACTATGGACGGCGCGAGTGGCGAGTTCCCTCGATCGAACGGAATAACCGAAATAGTGGTGATGGTAATTTTCTGAAAAGTCAAAGTGTGTCGAAAAGACAAGGTTGGGGGAATGCAAACATCTAGGAGATTGGAGGGAAAGAAAGCTGCAGAACTGCGGGAGACGCGTGGCAACTGTTCGTATTATCGGAGATTGCGATTCACCGTTTTGCTTCGTAGTATGTAAAGGTTCAAGATGTTACGAGATCTAGCGTTATCAAGTATCATCGAACGTAATTGAGAAATTTATTTTGAAACAGGTAGGTACCTATCCAGGATCCAAGTTGCCGATCAGCGTACATCGTACCATTTTCTTCAGCCAATTGCGGTAACAGAATTGCACTGTAACCAATTGGCATTCCTCCACCGGTTAGTAGCAATAATACCGCACCAGATACCAAGCACTAAAACACGAAAAAGATGTTAAAAAAAAAAGGAAAAAAAACATCAAAAACATTCAGGAAAATACAAAAGTATACTTTTAATATGTTTTGCCATAACACCTTTGGATCTATTTCGTTCGATAGTTGCCAAATTCTTCAATTTCTAATTTTTCTGAATATTCTAAACTTGGAAAAAAAGAAGAATTGGAAAAGGAGAAAAGATACGCGTTTGAACAACTTTTTCCTATACACGTGCATGTATAACCGGCAGTGGTCGGCTCGGTTTTCGAGTTATAGGCAACGATATCCCGTCGTAATCCCCTTATCGGTGCGTATTAATCTATAGAATACTCGCCTCGCGATACATACATATGCATAGGGATAAGTTGTTCACAATGTTGAACTTTATAACATATTTGAAAGTGATCGAAATCCGAGGTGGCTTTTTTCTGTGAATACACATTTACCTAAACGAAACATTTTTCAAATAATCAAAAGTGATATTTGTTACTTGTTTATTTACTTTGAAATGGACTCAAAGGTATCGTATTATCATCGATAGCGTAATAATACTATGCTATATTATAATACGTTAATAATATCATTTATTTACATTACTATCTCTTTAGTTAACTTCTATATTACATACATATGTATATATGTATGTTATGGAGAAGAGAAAATGACTTTGGCTTGGAACTTGGAAGGAAATGCTGGTCGATAAATAATTACCTAGTATGTAAAACAGTATATTTATATTATTCTTATCGTCTCGAGTTTTATCCGACCGTTGACTTTTCAAACTATTACAAGTAATTCCTTCTGTACGTCGTACATTTTATTAATAATACGTGTTTGTTAATGCACCTCACCTGTGCGAATATACCTTTGGAATTTGACGAGTAATATATTATGTCACATTTTTCGTCCAAAGTGCTATCTTTATCGCGAGTATTATTATTTTCAATGTCTTCGCAAACATTGCCAATCTGTATTATCTTTGCATCGTAATTGGCTGCATGGTATCCTAACATTGAACGGTGTTCTTCCCTAAAATAGCAGCATTTGACAAAGAAAGGAAGAAATCTTTTTAAATATACCATAATTTTTATTATATCGATGATATCGTCTTTCAGCCTTTTTCTCTAAGTAGCACAATTTTACATTTAGAAAATTACACGAGTTACAGCATAACACATACATGTACGTATACTTGTAGTTAGACTACGTAATGCAGCTATCAGCTACACGCGTGAGCAAGAAGCTCGTACACGCTTCACTTTTCTATAGATATAGACGATAACAAAGTTAGACATATCATATCTACATGTTCAAGTTATCCTACTTATTGTCGACATTCATTGAAAATAACGAATTTTCTATTCTACCGTTTGTCTTAACAATTTACTATTTAGAAGAAAAACGCCGAAAACTAATAGCATCGGCATCCTGGATGTAGAAAGAGGATGTCTTGGTTAGAAGATATCACCATATAATATACGATAGACGAGTAGGTTACGATGAAAAAAGATGAATAGATAAAAAAGAGATAAAGATAAATGCATGTAGGAATTGAAGCATACACAAGCGTATACACGTATGTACTTGGTTGCGAAACTTGCAATATTGAATTACAGTTAGATGCGATAAAATATAGAAATATACACGTCCAATATCTTCCAATATTTGATACATTGCTCTGTATACTCAGCCTGTTGAAATATCGAATTAGTTTTTACGCGCGGTTATGATTTGTACAATGGTACGCTTGAATGTCCGTATAAGCGTAAGAAACTTATTATTCTATAAACACAAGCATAGAGATATAAAGACAGACACATAGAGATATACGTGTATAGCTTATTATACCATGTACCTCTATGAACGGTATGGGTAGAAGCGACAAGGTCAACGAATACAATGAAAATTGATTACATATTCGTTGTAACGTAAACTATGTTTCTACGATGATTGTTGCTCGAAATGCATAATACAGCGATTTAACATACCCTTCTGGCGGCGCCATACCGAAGCAGGTTTAAACAAACTCAAACTGTTTAATATCGATCTTTGACGATTCTCACGATCAGTCACTTCGCTAATTAATAATTCGATCACGTGATTTAATAACTTTGCGCTTTGTTGCTTCTTATTTGCCTTCTAATTTTCCTTAGTCTCCGATATGTTTGACTTGGCATGAAATAATATTTCGTTAATGGAAATCTTTGATATAAATGACGAAAACAGTGATTTTCACTTAATAAGACACGTTTACTATGTAATGCATTACACGAAAGTAATGTTGTCGACGTAATCGTCGTGTTTTTGCTTCTGCGCGTTCTATGTATTTTGTGCATGTCGTAGGTGTTAGTTTCCAAGCTAATTGTAATTAAATATTTGGATAAAAGTCAGATGGAGTTTCAACGGGCCACTTCATTCAGTTTTTAGATACTCGATTTTAGATTCTCGATTCTAGACTCTGCACTCATCGAACTCGCGCCGGATGACCTTTGATCGATGACGTTCCTCATATACATATACATTTGAACGTTTACTTCAAATTTTTGCGCTACTTTACTTTGAAACTTTTGAGCTACTTTACTTGGTAGTTACCTAACTTAGAGTTTCCACAGTTTCGTAAGACTTTGTTGCGGATTAAAATATATCTGTTTCGTTGGTGCAATAAGTTGCAAGCTTTTTGATCACCGTGGCTGTGAAATGTGAAACCCATCTTGACTCTGGTACTTAAATAATTCTACGACTTTCCTTTCGTAATCGATTCAGATGCTGCCGATAAGCTTGTAGAATTGTTTCAACCTGTCCGATTTCGATGACTTGTAAATGCGTCGTAAAGTTTAACATTTCAAACAACTTTTTCCTATACATATACAACCGTCGATCTCTTGATCGAGCTTAGTTTGCGAGATGTTCTCTAAAAACTGCACATATCGCTACAGTCTATTTCTACCTATAGTTGTGCATCTATGGCTGCGTATGCGTCGCTATTGGTTGCCGGCCGCTTATCTTCCGTCCATAAACGGAAGTCTTAACGCGAGCTTAAAGACTTGGAGCAGAAAGCGCGTATGCGAAAATGTAAGAAATATCTGTCATAAGTGGTCTTTGATTTGGCACCCTCACGACGCCCGAAACACATCCGTAAAATGAGAACAATAAGCGTTACCGGCCGCCTCGCGACGACCGCATTGCATAGTTTAACCAAAAGCCAAAGCCGATACATTGATATTCGTTTTTGGTCGAATTACAAGTTGCAACAGACATTCCTCGCAATCTCGCATATACATTGTATCGTTGTGCACGGTGGTTTTACGCTCGGCCGATCCTCGCTTGCAAAGCGAAGAAGCGCAGCGGCAGACAGAAAACGCATACGCTGTCACATACGCGCAACTATAGGCAGAAATACACTGCATACATGTAAATGTATATTCACGCATTTGCGATACAATGCAAATACTAGGCGAGATATTCAAATATCATCGAAATCGACGCTGCTTAAGATCGCGTAATCTTAAAAAAATATCTATGTATAATTGATATGTCTAACTGAATTCTTTCTCAAGGAAAGATAGAAAGCAAGCAAATTGAAAAAATACGAATGGTCAAGCTGTAGCGTAGTTTTACTGCTAAGAAATCAAATATTTCCATCATAGAAAGGATCTCTGTCTCTTTTAACCGCTGCTTATTACCACTTTACGAACGTAAGCGTATATAATAGGGACCATTCTATGCATTCCTTGAACATGCTATACCGATATATACTTATGAAGAAATGTTACGCAAGAATGATATATTTTGTTTGCCATTTGATACAAAATAGATTTGTATTTTAAACGTTTATGTTTTCAAAATAACAATTATTATCACTTATTGTTAGAGGCAAAGTTTTCTTTTTCATTCTCACACACCCATCGCTGCAACTTTTAGTACTTTTACTTTCTCATCTTCGTAGTAGTATCGTATTATTGTAGTATCCCGGGCAACGTTTATCGTAATTGTAGAAATTTTCCAATTACTATGAGACGAGCAATGGAACGATAGTTCGACACCATCGAGAGAAGAAAATTCAACTGGTTTCAAGAAATAATTAACAAATTCGATAGTTCCACTGTGCGTGCATACGTAGTAGAAAACCGATACGGAACGGAAATGCGATGAACGATAAGTGAACGATTCGTTAGACACGCACCGGGTCTCGTTTGCCTTGGATCACGTTGGCTCAACTGAATGAAACATTCCACCATACGCGCTCTTATAAGCCACTTACTTCGATTAAATCCCTTTCTCGGCGTTCATCGTGGGCACACTAGACGGCACAGCGACCATTATCTCTAAGTGGCTTACCTTCAGCAGGAAATATCCGGTCAGAAAAGATCAGTTTCAACTAAGATCAACGGAGTGGCAGTGATTCTATATGAAACGACGAGTCGAAAAAATAAAATAAGCTTTTTCCATTCAGACTTTCCTACGGATCTCTTTTTTCTGTATACGTACGCGTGTTGATAGCCGGCCAGCAGTTGTTTTATCGTATTTTAGATGCTTTCGAATAGGAACCTACGCGAACCTGATCGATCACGACAGAAACGGTCCGTCATTGAAATAAAGTATGATTTTATGCGGCCATCAAAAACGAACCATCAGATGCCGAGTTTATTCGTCTGATGTTCAATAACCTTGACCCGATATTCGAATAACTGACTAGCAAGGCTAACGACTCAACTTGACCGATTACATTAAGGCTACTTCGTGCTCGCGGTCAACCGTATAAACGATCTTTTTTTTTTTTTTATAGAAAATGACCTAGAACGTCAACTACTTCGTAATACAGGTAGTGAAAGTACACCGAGATACAATCAATTTTCTTGCATATTCGTTCGAGGCATAATTATATATAACATTAAATAAAAACGAAAATCGTTTGTACGATTAATAATTATCTGATAGATTCTATTAAGAATCCTATAAGATTTCGAATTTGAACTTTGTTTTTTTTTTCTTTAGAAAAAAGCTCTGTAAAACTCGAGTAATTTAATTTTCAACAATACGTCATTTACATTTCTATCTATTCAGGGTAAGGTATAATTTCAAATGTTCTGATTTGATTCAGTAGAATCGTAGAACGGGATAGATATCTTTTAGATTTAGAAGATAGAAAGAACTTTTATTCGCCAATGATGTGCAACATTGCGTGTACGTAGATTTTTCTGCTTGTGTACGTTTCTTCTCTAGAAACCATCCGATAGATACTGTATACTGTTACTGAATATTGTTTAATAATTCAATAATATTGGTCGCTTTTTATATCGTAAAAGTTATCGTAATCCATCAATTTGATAAAAATCTCGTTATAATCTGTCTTTCGTACACGTTTTGTACACGATAGAAGTAAGTGGAAAGTAAATCCGCATTCGCGGTCAGGACACGGTTCGCCTTCCGGACCTTCTACGATTTCAAAAACATGCACAGTGAGCCTGACTGTGTACACTTTATGTGTGTATTTATGACTCAAGATTTGATCTAACATTCCCAATTTGTATAACATGAAACACACAAGTATAGAAAATATTAGGCTCTAGAAGGTGAAAGGCGTTTATAAACATACCCTTGGCGATTAATTTTCAGAATTTTTGATTTTATTCACCCTGATTTACTATATCACACTGAAAATGTTTCTACGCACACACAGTTTTATCTCGTTCAATCGCTGCTCTTTTCATTTTCTTTATACATATAATCCTGAAAATTTATAACGATGTACGATTACTCTTGAATTTAGAGCTTCTTTTATAATTAATAGACTTCCAATGGCAAAAATTCTTCTATTCTTACGTGAAAAACTAACTATTACGTGAAAAACTATTTGATAGTTTAGTAAAATCTTAAAGATATCTTAAAGATCTTATGGAGAAAGCACCTAGGAAGGATTCTATGAAAGTATTTAAAGTGCGACGTTAGTATTGGATTGATACACGTCGGACCACCTGCTATTACGTACAAGAAATCAAAAGATAGAGATTGAGAATATGCTGAGCTATGCAGGAGCCATTAAATTTGAAGTAAGATCCGAAGAGGCGAGAGGAAGGACTCTAGCCAAGGAGACCATGAAAGAAGGAAGAAAGGAATTGAGGAAGACAGATAGCGAGAAAAATAGGGAGAAATGTGTAGAAAGGTGTGGATATAGCAAGGAAGGAATACGATATTTGGCGAGAATGTGTGAGATGTGTGTGAGAATCAAAGGCGTTACTAAGGTATTCGTTTAATAAGGGAAGTAAGGGAAGCCAAAGACTAGTAGCTAGAGCGGGGTGCGGACATTTGAAGAAAGAAGGATCTGGTATGATCTCGGTATGATGGATCAGAACTCGCAGTACGTTTGTTACGTGGAGGTCGGAAGGGATCGTTAGAGTAGTACGGTGAAATTAAAAGAAGGAATATATAGCGTGTTCGGTTGCAGGTGTCAGGAAATTTAAAGGGTGATTCCTGAAGCCAAAATAACGCGATTAATATCCGTATATAAAATATCCGTATATAAATATGGTTTTATTTCGTAATTATATGTATATTGCATTTCAGGAAAAATGAGAGGTGATACGTTAATATATTCGATTTACTTGATTAATTCAATACGATATAAATAACTTTCTAGCAGATGAAAAAAAAAGCAAAGTAGTGATAATGAAGTTAATAACATTTTGTAGAGTGGAGTACTAATTTATTTGAAATATTATAATGTTGATTATATCTTATAATATTTATTCACATTTATTTTACTTTTGTTTTACAGTGTCTCTGATAACTTTATTCAAATAGATTTAGAGCTCGTGGTTAACGAGAAAACAAAATTATGCTTCATCAATATCATTGTCATGTATGATATTCGTTCAATTTGTGCTTCTAACTTCACAGATAACAGATTTCATCGCTTTTTCTTTTTTACTTCTCGCTGTGAAATCTGATCTAATTTAACCGTCTCCATGAAACAAGATCTTAATATCATACTTAAAATATTAAGATACGATTTATATATCTTTTAATCGAATAAAGGCTCCCCAAACAAATTAACAAATTAATTTCGTAGTATTGTTATTATTATTACTGGTATCGTATTGTATCATCGATAATATTATTTCACTTAACTAGTACATCTATAAACAATTCTTAAAACGACAATTAAATAATAAATATCTGTACGTTTTTACTTCTCCATGTACTTTTTTTAATGGAAACTAAAAATTTTCTCAGTTTTATATGCTATAGTAACATTGATAGCATTGAATATTATTTTATTAACACAATTGTAAAGGTTACGAAAGTATATATTCGATTTATTTTGCAGAAAATATAACAACTAGTTTCTCGTGTTAATAAAATATATTGTTTTTTAAGCATGAGGATTACGGAATTTCTCCCCTGCATATTTGGCAGCCGCACCCAATTCTTCTTCGATACGAAGAATCTGATTGTACTTTGCCAAACGTTCTGAACGACAAGGTGCACCGGTTTTGATCTGACCAGTCGATAGACCAACGACTAAATCAGCTATGAACGTATCTTCTGTTTCTCCAGAACGATGAGACACCATTGTACCCCATCCGGCGCTTTTAGCAAGTTTATGGGCATTAATTGATTCTGTGACAGTGCCTATTTGATTGACTTTTAGTAACAAACAGTTGCAAGCCTTCTTCTCAATAGCCGTTTTAATTCTGTAACGTGTAATAGGTTTACAATGAAATTATCGTCTATGAACATGAAAATAGCTTTCAACGAATGTAATTACTTTTTAAAATTTACAAGTTGTCAATTTAATGCTACAAATAACTTTGTAGGATAAATAATTAATTCGATATTTTGAGTTATATCGAAATTTGACGAACTTGTAATTTCATAAGAAATCGGAAATAATTTCATTTAAAGATTTTACCTTTCAGGATTTGTGACGGTAAGGTCATCACCTACAATTTGAATAGGAGTGGAGGATGTCATAGAAGTCCACGAGTTCCAGTCGTCTTGGTCAAATGGATCTTCAATCGATACAATCGGGAATTCCTTAACAAATTCTAAATATAAGTTCTTCAAAGCTTGTGGTTCCAAATATGTGTTTGGATCAGATTTTTCATTCTTAAAATCTAAATCATATTTCCCATTTTTATGAAATTCAGATGCAGCGACATCCATACCAATCTTGATTTTGCCTTCGTATCCAGCAACCTACATTGTACGATAATTATGAATAATCATTTCAATAACATTTAACTTAATACCATAACAAAAGCAAACGTAAACTATACCTCGCAGGAACATTCCTTGCGTAAGAAAATATTTTCCTTCTAGAGAGAAAAATACTTACTTTAATGGCATCTATGATCAGATTTAAAGCTTCTTTGTTCTCTAAAATATTTGGAGCAAAGCCACCTTCGTCGCCAACAGCAGTAGCATCAAGGCCAAACTTCTTTTTAATACCAGCCTTCAAATGGTGGTAAACTTCAGTACCCATTTTCATGGCTTCAGTGAAATTAGCAGCACCAGTAGGTAGAATCATAAATTCCTGCATTGCCAATTTGTTTCCAGCATGTGAGCCTCCATTGATAACATTAAAAGCTGGTACCGGCAAAATAATATTGGCATTTCCTGCCAATTCCGCGATATATCTGCAATTACAGAACAATTTACAAAATTACCTATTATACGTAGAAGGTAAAAGCTGTGATATTTGTATCAGATACGTAATATAAAATTTTGTTCATCTTTTATTATTTGAAAAAGTAGTATCAAATTTAAAATTTGTTTATACATTTTGTACTTGACATATATTTCGTAATTTCATTGTAGGCTAATAAAGAAAGATTTGTTTAAATAATTTTATTTATAAATTATGATATTAAATTTAAGTTAAAAATCACACTTACTTATATAAAGGAATCCCTTTTTTAGCAGCTCCCGCTTTACAAACTGCCAAAGAAACACCCAAAAGTGCATTGGCGCCAAGTTTTGACTTATTCGGTGTACCATCCAGTTTCAATAGAAGGTTATCGATATCAGTTTGTTGCGTGACTTCCAAATTTGACTAGATAACGAATATTTTCATATTGATTAGTTAATAAATTCAAATGTTTTTATTGTTCGATCGTATGAACAATATATACACCTTCTAAATGTGTTTAAAAAATTGACAAATTTTGATAAATCTATGTAAAATTGAAACAAGTTATATATGCTACATATTATGTATAAACGCTGAACACTCAATACCTTCAACAATTCAGGCGTGATGATATTATTAATATTCTCTACAGCTTTAAAAACGGATTTCCCATGATACTTAGATTTATCATTATCTCGAAGTTCTAAAGCTTCATGAACACCGGTGGAAGCACCTGATGGTACTTCAGCCCTAAACAGCCCATTGTCTGATACAAGGTCAACCTATAAATAAAATATATAAAAAATAATAAGAACAATTTATGTGTAATCTTAATTATTACGTAATGTATTATAATATAAAATGTTGCATATAACTGAAAATTAGGAATATATATTAAAATTATACCAATATTCAATATAAGGTTACATAATGTACACTTGTCAATCTATGATTTATAATTTATCATACTTTCAGAACAAAAATCATTATATACCAAAATAAATCTCTGTTTTATATGCAGCAATATTACATTTGAAATAAAATTTAATCTGTTTAAGAATTAACATTTTCTTGTAATCTTACCTCTACAGTAGGATTACCACGAGAGTCAAAAATTTGACGTGCCTTGATGCTTTTGATTGGCATTTTCCTACTGTAATTAGTACTGTACTTACTGATTAGAAGTCTGAAACAAAAATATTTAACAATAACAAAATACTGATTCTAAATGTTGAAAAATTATTAAATACAGACCATTTAGCACGAGCAGGTGGTACAATCTAACTTTCATATTACATGTCAGTTACTAATAGTTTCAAGGATAAACAATCTTTCCTTAATATTAACATCAAATTGTCTTTAAATTTAAGCATTTTAAATATTTTTCGACAAAATATGTGTGAAATTGAAATACCGGTAGGCAAGTTTGCCTTGGAAATAATATAGTGTTTGACCTTGACAAGGTCACTGGAAGAAGTTTAAAAATCTGAACAATCAAGTTAATAGTTGTTTGATTTCAAAAGTGCTACATTTTTCAAAATTAAGTATAATGTACTCGAACTATCGCATATAATGACCTTACGATAAAACTTCGGCACTTAATGCATGCGGCACGTATCAAAACCATTTGTTTCTTTTTTTTCTTGTTGTTTTATGAATTTAAGAAACAAAACACTATACAAATCAAATCTTGACACTTCATACAATGTCTAGAAATTCTTGAAGATACGATTTTTTACTCATACTGTAAAACTGAAGAAAATATGGCTCACCTACTGCAACGTATGACAATCCTCTTGAAGTGTTCGAAGTAGAATGATACTGTCCTACAGTTGACCTCAAATCACGAAGGTAGCTCTCCTATCGACTCTGATCCCGTCACGTATGAATTACGGAAGCGTTGAAACTAAAAGTTTCTCAACAACCTACACTACTGACAATATGATAAAATCTACATAGATATTTATATAAGCAGGTATAAGATATGGAAGCAGAATCTTAAAGTTTTAACTGAATATAATTTGTCATGATAAAATAACGAAAATTGCGTAATCTAAATGTATGGTTTTATCGTTTTATTAATGATCTACTATCTTTGTATTGCATTGTTCATAAGCGCGCGAATTTGTAAAATTGCTAAAATAACTCTTAAAAATTGTAAGCTTAATATGCGCATATTTTTATTTATAACGCACAGAATCTTTGTAATATTGAAACTATTTAGTTTTAAATATTATTATTATATAATATGCTATATGATATTGGAAATAAATTCACCATTGTATGAAAAAACCAAAAGTGTTACGTAGAAATATTATTTATTATACTTTTGAAATAAATAGGATTTGTACAAGAATAGAAATTTATAGATAAACACATTCATTTCAAGCTGAATGAATGTCTATAAAAAAAAAAATATATTATATAAATAAATAAATAGATATATATATATATATATATTATATTTATTATTTTTTTGATATTTGTAACTTGTTAACGTAAGTTTTTGAAATACTTTTAATACAATCATGCTTTCTTGCTGTGATACTTTAATATACTTTAATCATATTATATGTGACGGTATACGATACTTTCATGCTACTTTTACCGTTTGAAATTTAGTGCAATCACTAAATACACCTTGAATCACACGTTAACAAGAATTTGCTCAATTTCTTTGTACATAATCTGTACCTAGGAAATTTAGCTTAATGTTTAGGACATATATATTAAGTTAATCACGTTTAGACATTACGACATATTAGTTTTTAAATTACTTGCAGTGTTTGTAGAGGTAAATATAAAAGGTGCCAGATTTTTTTACAAACATTACTTTTGTTGAAAGTTTATTCAAAAATATGAAATATGTATATTCAATTATTATGATACAGTTTGTACACGTATAATAATATATCCTTAAAAGATAAATTTGCAATTATAATTTAAATAATAAATTCTAAATTGAAAAATTTTACGCTATCGAATGCTAATGAATATGCTTATAACGTTTGAGAAACATATTTTACAGAATAAGCACAGGCTGCATGAAATTACTTAAACAGATTTTTACATTTGGTATTAAATTATCTTTACTATTATAGCTAAGTACTATTCCATTCATAAACAAAATAATAATTATTATATTCACAAGAAATTAATATTTTATTAGTTTCTGAATTACGTTTTCAAAGGCATAGATATCTTTGTTATCAAATTCCGTCGGTTCATTTACACCATTACTCTATCAACTAAAATAGTTGTACAGAGATCAAAGTGTTTTACAGAAGGCACTCTATATATGTTACAAATGTAAAGGAAGTGCCAGTATTCTAAAATGAATGTTTTAAAATGTTTTATACACCTTATACTTCTAAAAGGGCGACACATTAACATTATCAAGATTGTAATATTTTAAAAAATTGCGTCTATTTAACTGTATACGTAGTATTATATTATTTCAGTTTTTCGACTACTTAGACTTTTCTTTATCAATGCCCAATCTTCAAGGATGTCCGCATCATTAAGCATGTAAACGATATAAGGTCCAGCAACTGAAACAGCTCTTCTTCTTTCAGTGTGGTTTCTGCGCCTTCTACCATTAGAATTTAACCACAGATCTGCATGAATATCAACATTATTCCTATCTTCTTCTAGTCTACGTATTTTTTCTTGTAAATCATTATGGATGCAATCCCAAATTAATTCTTTTTCACTTTCAAAATTCTGTAATGCAGCTTGTTCCTCCGCTAAGAATTTATTTTGGATATTTTGTAGTCTATATTGTTTTAATATTCCAGCTACTTCTGTTTTCGTCTTCATATTTTCTTTTAGACGTTCCAATGGTACTAAATATTCTTCAGATTTTCCAACTCGAACTTCCCCCAATTTTGTATCTACTTGGGTAATTCTTTCACGGTAAAGCCTGAAGTTATAAAAATTAAAACGTTCAATTCAAGATGACAAAATTCCTTCTATAAGGACTCGTAAGTAAGAGAAAGTTTCATCGTACGAAAAGATTTGCTTACTGTTCTTTGAGAAGCGTAAATTGTCTTTCTAAATCTACTAAGTTTTCCATGCATTCGTTACGTCGCCTTTCACATTCATCCTCATCCATTTCCGAAGAATCATCACTGTCGCTATGTTCTGCACTACTGTCACACGACGCGGAGCTTTGATTACTTTCATTGCTGTCGTGAGACATTTCTTCTCCTTCTGCCTCAGATTCATCCTTAACGCTTGGCATCTGTCAAAATGTTGCGATCACCTACAGGATTAAGTAGCAACAGATTGGTAATATACTAGATGTATATTAAAATATCCAAGTTATATTTAATTTGGATGAAAATTGTTTTGAAAATATTGAACTTTAAAATGTTATATTATATTATAGCAACATAACCATTAAATATTATAGCAACATAACCATTAAATATTATAGCAACATAACCATAAAAATGTATCGTATATGTGTAAAATGTTGTATAAATTTTTCTTTCGTCATTATGATCTTCGATAACTATACGTATACTTATTTATATTATATTATATTAATATAAATACGTACTCACTGTTAAATAATTATGTAGTTTTCTTTTTAAAACGATGTCACTAAATAGTGAATATTTTGAAGATAAAGTAGTATCCTTTATTTAGTCAATGGTCAGATACAAATAGTTGATTTCACACAGTGTGAAAAATACTACTTTAAGGATAGATTTGATATTGAATGCTTTTTAATACAGGCACCTTCCATGTGGATTTTTCACGACTTGATACGAGTCAATTTTCGAACGGATTTGCCCAGGCCTCGGTACACGAGTATCGAGGCATGGATAGCAGCTAATATGGCGTCGAAAAAACGCATAGAACACCCTACAAGTGCTCAGTTTTACATAGTTATAATTTTTAGGCCTCCGTATTCCGTAATTTCATACGTGCATATTTGGGTTGTATATATCGAAATACATACACAGGATAGCAAATAACCATTTTATCATATTCATATATTTAGGTAGATAGGAGTATGGTTCATGAAAATCCGCTTTTAATCTGTGCCTAAATAAGTACTGAAATATTTAAATAAAATATCAGTAGTGTTAATTAAGTGGATTTACAATTAAGGGTGGTATTTAAGTAGGTAAAGTGGATAAGTAGTATATTGTTTATTAGGTGTATTTCACTGTTTAAAAATATTCTTAAGTCCGAAATATTTTATATTGTTATAACAGCGAAGGTGTAAAATACCGATACACATACGAAATACTATCTCGCGAAGAGTTATAATATGATTATAACCAAACTTTTACTTCCGGGTTTAGTTTTTCGCGCCGCTTTGCTCAGTGTTCCTTCCGATGTTTCTTGTGGGCAACGATCAAAGGGCTGAACGTTTTACAAACGCGCGTCAAAAGGAGAACTTTTTCAAATTTTCTAATACAAAATTAGTAAATGTTTGCGTAAATTCTCGCCCTGAAAGTTCTGATAATTGGTAATCAATTACTTCGTAGTTACGTAGGTTACGGTCGTAGTGGTAGTAGTATTAGTAATTGAGAAAAAGTAGAATTATTATTATTTTCCCCTTTATCGTTCTTTTTATTGTCAATTATTTTGTTATATAAGATACTAGAGAATGCCTTTGATTATTCTCGCAGTAACGAGAGTGATAAAAAGTGTTAAAGAAGAGAAAAAATGAAATAAGAAAAGGAAGAACGAAGAAGCGACGATGGCAATTGTAAAGAAAGGTACGAATTGTTTAATACGTCTATACAGTGGTTTATTAAAATAACATTTATCGAAACAACATTTTGCTCCTGATCATCGATATTAATATGTTTAACGCCAGTACGTTTAAATATGCTTAATAGTAACAGAAACGTTTTGGAGATTTTACTTTGTCATTAGTGTCGTGTGTACTTGACTCACAATCAAAGACGTATGTATGTATGTATGTATGTATGTATGTATATATGTGCAATAATATGCGTATATCCGACATATGTATGTACGTCGTGAAATTGATGCGAAAGAACTACGAAATGAAAGGGAATGAAGAAAATATTTATAACTTATGTGTACATACATAATATACACATATATAACGAAAGCAGTTAGAAAAAAAAGTATATATATATATATATATATATATGTTTCTGTTTGTTTCTTTTAAATCTTTTCGTGTATAATATTCCATTCATATAAGATAAGACATTGAAACCTGGATAGAACAAACAGACATACAATGCAATATTCGCAAAGTGTAAAGTATACTAGGAATTAATGTATACGATATACACACATGTTTCTCGTGTGCTTTTCATGTTTCGTGAAAACTTTCGATTACGTAGGACTGTTTCTGCGCGAAACGAAGATACATACATACAGCCCGTTTCGAATTTCCTTCTGTCGTATCAAGTTCTTTCGTTTCTGTTCGCTCTTTTCGATTAAATTTAAGATTTGTCACACACGAGACGGTTACGGTAAGAATTCTTTTACTCCGTACATTCCTACGTGAAATCAAACGATCAATAACACATACAGGGGCGGGGGGGAAATCTCTGTTTCGAGAATATAATTTCGCAAGAATCGCAAGTCTTAAAAAATAAATATAAATCAAGAAAGATGTAGGCACTTGATTTTTTACATATAATTTTCACTTTCTTTCATGATACGAAATTGTATTCAACGTATAAAAGTTCTACTTTTGTTGAGGGGGGTGAGGAAGAGGGAGGGTGGGTGGTGGTGACGGTGGTACTTGCTCCTTCCGCAAGGAGATGCGTGTCTTGGAGTCCCTGAAGGAAATGTTCAATTATCATAAGTCGAGCAAATAGTTCCTTACCATACGCATCTAGTGTGTCGTACGTAGTTTGGTGTTGCAGCGGATCTTTTTGCTCATCTGTTTCGTGTACCGATAATTTTACGTAGATTTTCTAAATAATCATTTCATGCAACATTTGCCATAACGACGGCTTTCAATTAAATACATACGTCGTATCAGCAGCGTAATCAACAGCGATCGAGTTACATTTACCGAAAATTAACGAGAGAATCGTGTGACTGAAAACAAAACGGTTAACGTTTCGTTAGCCGAATTTCTTTCAACCTATAACAAAAGAAGTTGAGTTATCGAACCGCGAAGGGCTGCTTTCTTACTTTGTCGATCGATCTTTCTTTTCGTTATATACGCGCGTTATATTCTGCTTACAGATCGTACACGATCGTGAATGAATTCACCGTTAGCAACTTTCTCAAGTCGGACAGTTTGAAAATCGGCATTCGCCACTGATAAGATACGAAACTAAGAGAAGTTTTCGCTTTACTGTAATACCGAAATGCTAATTACATATCGACGTAGTTGCGTTGTTACGCGCAAGTGCAAACGAATTATTCCAAGTTGTCAAGTCGGAAGATCGTGTATTATGCGAAAACTGCGTTACATTTTCGTTTTCTTCCCCCGCCCCCCCCAGTATCGAACACGTATTTTCTCTCTGAGGCAAAGTACTCGTCATTTCTGTTTCTCGCTCGTCAAGAAACAATTTTAGGATACGTTGGGGCGAGTCGTGGTCGCATTTTTAATAGATAAAGTAGGCCTCGTCTGACTTATTTTGTACGTACTATTACCTAATATGTTCCGAGTTTTGTCGAAGTTACATTAATGTTACGTATACTGCGTTAGAATGTTTCGGAAGACATGGCGAATATTCGCTCGAAGAAGAGAGAACGGAGGAAAAAATACAAATATTATTTACATGTCGATAAACGGTGACCCAGCATTTTAGTGCAAACGAATTATTACGTACGTACATGGATAGTTTTTTTTTTTTTTTTTTAAACGATGTTTATTAGTAGCCGGCAATTTATCGGCTGTAATTCGAAGTGAAACGCGACAGCTTTATTTGTTATTTACACGCGTAGCGTTAGTAAAGAGTTGGTGTTAGTAGATGCGATTGTAACGGAATACACGTGATTTTGGAAACGGGTATTTCCCAGACGTCATTTTGCGGACAGATTTCTGTTGTGTGTACGTAACACGTTCTGTAGTAACTGATAGACGATTGGCTCGTAATTGTTAGAAAAACTGACGACGATTCGATATCCTCGACAACGAATGACAGAAATAAATTGACCTCAGAGAGAAATTAGAGATAGGTAAGTATATACGGCATGGAAGATATAGAGATAAAGCGGTTCCATGATTTAGGAACCAGCTGGGAAATTGACATTGCGCGAAAGCATACGTCCCAATGTTCGCATACTTTTCGTTCTTAATCGCGGATAAAAATCTACATAGTTGTCTTTTGACGGTCAAAGGTTACACGCATCCATATACATATATAGTATGTTTTTTAATTACAAAAATGATGTCACTACGATGGAAACATGTTGCTGTATTATCTGCAAATAACGGAGCTGATCCGTATATGGATAGCAATATCACGATGGAGGATTTACACAGGCGAGAGTTGGGTAGGGGAGACACTGATGTTTATTTTGCTTCTCAATCGATTATAGAATTTTCAAGGTATCGTTAATTCGCTACCAATGACGCTTGGCCGTTGAATTACTTCCAACGAGATAAATACAATTTGCACAACCAAGTAATCAAGAATTCGTAGAAAATAATTATTCGTATACACATATTATATTATATAGGTATATAAATCTGCAATCTCTGGATGTCGAGTTTTATTTGCAATTTTTTATTCATTGCTACTTACTTGTATTACAGTTCTCTCGTTCTAACTTGTTCCTTCGATCGACGTAATGGCTTTCTTTACATTCGCATGGTTCGCTCTTGAGAGTTATGAAATTTGCGTTTCTACACGTTGCACGTGAATCGTAGAAAATGAACTATTGCTTCAGGAATAGAAATAATTAATCTGTTTCGTATTTTGTTATTAGAAAAAATAGTGTAATTTTTATAGAGGCAAATGTAGAATAAGCGGTACGGTACGTACGGTACGCTTTTATATGTGTGTGTGTGTGTGTGTTTTAAATAGATATTTTGCATTGTTTCAGTATGATTAAATGTTACATTGCATTTTTAAACTCTTAACATTGTACATTAATGAATACAATTTTTTTTACACAAAAGCTACTAAGAATTCGTAATTTTGTAAAATGGTAATGCACGATAGGGGGATAAGTGCAACGTTATTGCGGGATCGTATAATAGTACAATATTATCCTACCATGTAATACATATACGAGTTTTCGACGTACAGTAACCTGTATTTCGATTAATTTCGAAAATAGATGCTCCAAACAATCGTAACTATACACACCGCATGCATTGTATCGTGTGCCTCGATTTACTTACTCTTTGTATACCGAGTTGCGAACAATACAGGTCTTAAGACGATCAACGCATATTCTACAGTCGTTCACGAAAGTAATGGAATATTTGTAATTCAAACTGTTAATAAATAAAATATGCACTTTAAACTAGAACTTTCGAGATAACTGCGATAAGGCGCGAATCGATCAACACGAGTAAAACTCGTACGTAAAAGATATACGTAAAAGTATATACGTGTACACAGAGCGAAACATCGTTTCGTACGGTCGAGAAATTTTACAGGTCACGATTTTTATAATCCATCGATAGAAATAGCGACATCGTGAAATTAACGACAAGGCATTGATATAATTAAATAGATAGCTCTGCAAATTTTCTTACGATCGTGATTCGGAACACATTTTGAAAAAAAAAAAAAAGAAAAAAAAGAAAAGAAAGAGACGTGTATGGTAGAACCGCGTGGAATAATCGGAGCAACGGTTGGAACGTTACTTTGAAAACTGCAGTGACTAAAAATGTAAAAGTGCGTCATTTATTTGCCAACACTTTGGATCGCGAGCATGGCGATAGTTTTCCCGATAATTGTAATTATTATTTTCGATGATATATCTAATCTGAAAAGGTTGGTCCATTCTAACAGCGACTTATCGGCATTTCACTCATCGGCATCGATTCGATCGATCTTCTGCTAGTCGGTTTATCCAAACCAGCCGAATATGGTCCGATAAATGGGATTTTGGGAAGGCTAACCTCGAGTTGCAATCGCACCACTTATCGATAATCTTGCACGCACACGTGTGCCATTGCATCTTGTTATGCTTATGAGCGGCCTAATGGGATTCTGTGCTTTCATAGAATACAGGTTATCGATTTCTTTGTTGTCCGTTGTAGCACTTTCCAATATTGGTGTCGCTTGTAACGAGGCGACTTTGAAACGCTCTGCGACACACGAATCAACGACAGCTGTGTATGGTTGTGGCAGATATAACGAAACACGATTCGCAATTCCCCATCGAACATGTGTACGTGTATATATCTGGTACGTGAAATATATGGTACGTGCTACGCAAATACCAAAGCCTTTTCCATTTTACGATAATTCGTATTTCCAAGTCTCGAGATGATACGCTCTGTACCGTTAATTTCTTTACTCTCGCATATACGCGTATATAAGGGCAACGAAAGATTGGCAGAAAGTAATCGAAACCGGTTGAACTTGATATTCCTACCCGTGATTACCTTACCACTTCAAATTACCTTTACCTTTACTTTTCTCTTTTTATGTCTACACATATAGTTGATCGAATCATGGATCGAAATAAATTAATAGAAAGATATATTTTTCCGTTGGACCGAAAGGAATTTCTTATGTCCCGATTTCTCTCGTTATATGGTCTCACGTTGCGACTATTTCGTATCACGAGGCGATAGGAACGTGTCCTACGTGATTTATGTAATCCAAGGTTCTCGTAAATAAAAGCAACGATCGACTTGGATGGTGGTTCAAGGTAACCACTATTCTGGTATCAGTCATCGAGCGTCTATCGAGAGCCAGATGTATATGTGAAATCGTTTCACATGCGTTTGGCCTATAGCTTTGATTATGACCTTTTTCGATATAATTGATTAAAAATGAAAATTAATTTAATATAATTTAACCGTTGTAAACCTTTTCGATGAATTTTTAAGCCAAACAAAGTACGATACAGCTGTAAAAGGATAAATTGGTTTAAAGGAAAGAGAAACTATGAAAGAAGGGGAACGATGTAAAGATATAAAATATGAAAAATAGTGTACAACTATCTTTTCACATCATTTTCAATAAAAATGTTAAAACCAACTCTTATCGTAATACCTTGACCATTCGTCATTCAGATTATCGTGTTTTTCTTAATATCACGTCACTTGGTCATTTCTTAAAAGCTTATTTCTTGCCGAAATTGAATTCTTCGCTTTTAACAGCGTCAACTTATACTCTCGTTCTGTTAAATTTCTATGTTTCAATTTTCTGCCAATTATCTTTTCACCTGTTTCTTAGAGTTTCTTGAAGCGCGTAACTTTGTCCTGTGATTCGATAGGAAAAAGTATCTTTGCCCTCTGCCTGACTAATACGTGCATTAACGAGCAAAGAACTTTGTTCAAGGGTTTCTCGTTTTTCTAGAAATTATAATTGCGTTACTCTGTATCTAATATAAAAGCAAAAGGTATGTTTTATACTCACAAGATATAAAATATGTATATAATGTACGATGTAAAATATAAAATATAGATATATGATATTAGAGAGATATTTCAATTGATTTAAAATCTAAAGTTAGGTGATAATAAAACTGTCGCATAAGGATATTGTCTTGTGTATTTATATTATCGAGCGATTCGTCGATTATTCAGATTGTTCGGAAAAACTGAACGGAAACTGAACGGATCAAACTAAATCGACGATTGTCCATTTCTGGTTGCGTTACTTTTTTCTCTTTTTTAACTTGTACAGGTTGGACAGAGCTAAGTTTCAGATTTCTGTACTCGGCTGTTTTCGCGAATAAATATTTCGCAGAAACTTTTCAACGTGAATAACTGCTAATCGTAATCGCTGGCAGTCAATTCGGTTTGAAACGATCCTTGATACGTGTGTACCATATATACATGGCTGAAATTCCATAATCGATAGCGCGGCGAAGCGAGGGGCCATCGAATAATAAGGTAACGCTATTTTTGTAGAATCTTTGCTCCCTTTCGCAACCTCCCGAACCATTTCATCCCGAAACTTTCGTATCATGTTCGAACAACGTGTACGCGTTGTCTTGTGAATACGTATATAATAATGCAAGTATACGTACGTGTATATGAATCATCGCGAGACGAGACTATGGGATCGTGTTCGACCGATACAAATAGTTCAACGGAGAAATGTTTTCTTCCGCTAAGTTGCGAGTTTGCAGAAACGTTAAACGAGAACGCGTTATCCGTTTTCTTTGGCCGTCAAGAGAGTGAACGAGATACGATAATCATAGCCATTTCTTACGAATTATGCATTTTCCATGTCCGAGACCTGCTCGAAGGAAAAAGATTTCAAACCTAACTACAAACCATAGGGCATCCATCCGTTTGTGCCTCTGTAAAGAAAAAGTTACACAAAGATTTATCTCTGTCTCGCTTCCATCGAATACGTTCGATCGTACCGATCGCACATCGCGGATCAGAGAATCTGGAGAAACATACATACTTTTTTTTATACATACTTTGGAACAAACGAACGATCGCGCCATCGGCTGATTTACTCGTTCTCATTGATGGTATCGATCTCATTGCTTTCGATTGTATCGGTTTCTTCTTTGAAAACTACGACTGCCGATAGAAAAAGCGATCAGCGAATCGGCAAATCATTTTTGTTCCTTACGAACGAAAAGGCTAAGACGACTAGGATTTAGCAGTGCCGCTTTGCGCTTTGTCGTTCTGAGCTTTGTCGAAACCGTCGATTAACGTTTCGATGATGAATTTGATCGTCACTTTGTAGGTGCTCTCCACGTTCTCCGAGTATCGATCTTCTAAAGTTCGCTTCACGGCTTCTAAGAATGGTTGCTCGATTTTCTGAAAATAAAATTCATTGAGAGAGGAATAGGAGGGGGCGGGAGAGAGAGAGAGAGAGAGAGAGAGAGAGAGAGAGAGAGAGAGAGAGAAACGTTAAATGGGTCAAAGTCGAAATAAAATTCTTAACATTTACGAATATTTTTAGCTAATTAATCGTTCGTCTCCCGTTTAATTTCGTATATACGTTCCTATAATCGTTAACGAATGCCAAGTTTAGTAACTTGTAGACGATTTAGCGTAAAATGCTAGTTATACGCGTTTCCGTGTCCGTTGTCCGTTTAACGCCATCGATCGAGTCGATATCTGCAAAAGTTTTGCAAACCATAACAACATTACCAAAAGCATCGTGCAAAGTATTACATACAAGTTTCAACGTAGCCTTTCGATCAGACACGATCAGACTCGAAAACTATTCGATCCATGTTTGATTTTGTGATATGTTTACTTATTTAAGTAATATCGCACGATAAAGATTATATTACGGCTGTAGTAGGTGGAAGGCTCGCGATTCGATCGGTGTTCGATCGAACCAGCCTAACGAGGAGGCGAACGGTCTTCCTTGGAATCGTCAACAGAGTCGGGAGAAGAAAAAAGTAGTATCCCGTCTGTTGTATGGTACGTGTAACGTCGCTACGGTGTATCACACACGGTATACCATACGTATTACTGTCCAAGTTTGTTTCGGTGAAACAGAGGTATCTCGTATTTTCAGCAGCGACTATAGAACGTAACGAATCTACGAAGGGGACATTCGAAACGCGAGAAAATCGGAAATCAAAGAACTTGTTTATTCTACTATCGTGGACGAAAAACCGTAGTATAGCAACCGAACGTTGGACAAAATCTCGATGCCCACGCCGAGACGTTTTATTCGATCTTTGATCGCGTCGCTTTATCACGTTCTAGTACTACAATTTTGGAAAAATGTTCATACATTTGTGAAATAGTAACGTGATAACGAACGACGATAGGATTTCTTGGTATCGATAATATCAAGTATATAACAAGTTACTTTTTACGAGCTTACCCAAAAGTACTGTGGATTAAAGTCAGGAATCTTTGTATGCGTGGCTCCGACTTGATGAAGACAGGTGAGGAAATCATCCATATTGTCGAGTCCTCTGATACCTTCGTCCAGAGCAGCCATTACTTTTTCCGCGTGTTTGCCCAATTCTACCATATCGAAGCGCTCCTCTTTCGATTTCAAGTCGAGAAAACGCGAAAACATTTGCACCAATTCCTCGTTTTCTTCGAACAACCTGCGAATAAACGAGAGAGTGAACTTATAAAAAGTCGAAGCTTGGTATCCTACTTTCTCTGTCGTCAGTAGCTGCTTCGCGTAGTTGTTTTGTAATTAACATTGGCGAAATACACGCGCGAAACTATGCGATACTTTACCGCAATTTTTATACCGTTTCCTATTCTTTAGTGATAAATAATATATTTCTAAAGACGCGAAGAGAAGAGCAAAGTGTCCAAAGTTGAGAGTAAATTTTATTAAGTGAAAATTATACCGTCATTTTGTCTACGACTTTATTCTGTATTCGAATAAAATCGTGTTTCAACGTTTTTACCGATGACAAGGAAAAGTACTTTGTTTTTCTTGAATTCTGTAGGCGTCATAAATCTTGTACTTGGCCTTTAGGGGATAGAAGCTTTTACGATATATCCTGTGTACTTTCTCCGAAAGTAAAACTCGCGAAACTTGGTCCGTGACACGGTCGAGGCAACGCTGTTGTTCCATAAGACTTTATCTTTGTTTCCTTGCTTTACTCGCTTGGCTTTATAGCGACCGTTTCCTCGTTTTCGCGTCAGATATCGTTTTTAATTTTCATTATCATTCGTTTATTGGTGTTTTATTCGCGTCTGTCGGCTTAGCACGACTTCCGGCTATCCATCGCGTTAAACTTTCTCGTTCGATCGCTTCTTGCATATGTACGATACGTAGAACGTTAAAAGGTCCCTAAAGTCTTCGTTCTCTAGGTTTAATATGAACATTTTAAAATCTGGGACCGACGAAGCTTATCTCTTTAGGTAAGACGAGTGTCGCGCGGCATCGTTACTTGCTATGCTTATAATAAGTATTTCTGTCTCGAGTCTTATTCGAATCGCGTTTCTTCTGTTGCGTTGCGCTTCGGTTTCTTCGGTTCTTAAGCGGCTAAAATTTTTAGTTTCCACTTTGTAGGAGGCTGGTAAGATGTCGAGCAACGAGTTTAGAGATTTGCTTTCGATATGTAAATAAAAAAAATTATTAACGCATCGCGCGTTTATCATTATTATACGTGTATCATTATTAACCTACTTTACAAGTGTCGCCTTTTGCGTTATGCAGCAACGTTATATAGCAATATGCAACTTTGTACATAATACGTAACTTTGTAGATGCGATGCAACGTAAAGACACATTGTACGTGTACGTGTACGTGTTTCGTGTGTATTGGTGTCTGGAACGAATGGAATCGATAGTAAGGAACTTTGATAAGGCCCTTGAGACGCGAATAGCTTTTCAAAGGTAATTATCGACTTTGATGTTTCGTAATCGATTCGCCAAATTTGTTATATTCGTAGTCTGCACATACGGATGTGTACGATCACCGTAGGTGAATCGCTCGAGACGCGACGTTTCCCAACTTAGATGCCAATTTAACGAACGAAACGAACAATTGTCGAAGAATTAGATCGGTGTAAATACCGTGTGTAAATATCGTGACGCATTGACGAAGAATGGAGTAAGCAATAAGAAGGAGGAACAAGTTATATCGATGCGTAGGATGCAGGTAAAAATAAATAATAAAAAGGTTGGCTCCGTGTGCGTCAGAAACGCTTCGATACGCCGGTAACGGACGATTGTCAATTTCCAACGGCTATCGACCGTCGTTTGTCGCATCTGTGAGTAACCCAGCGAGCATATACGCAACGCGACACTCTCTTTTCGGTTTTCCACCAACGGAGAAAGCAGAGCATCTACCGTCGTTAAAGAGAATGGATCGTATCCAGCAACTGGAGCGCTATCGATCACGAAAAAGGGCAAACATTTCGTTTCTACGTGTACATGTTACTTGTCAACTACGTTGACGGTAAAGACGCGTAAACGATAGCTTCTTTAATAACGCGCTTCGTTATATTCGAAACGATATCGAGCTTTGCAATTTCAAAATGTCCGCTTTTGTGGGAAAAGTTCTCGTTTTATTTATTTACTCTTTCGTTTTCATTTGGATAGAGCTGCAAGTACGATAGAACGAACGTCGCTTACTTGTTTCAAGACGAATATCTTGACAATTTAAATAGTAGGAAATAGTAAGAAAAGAAAGAAAACGGCGAAAAATTTTGCGATAAAGAGATAGAGGTAAAGAGATGGTCGGAGGAGTGGAGTTGGTTAGGAGAAACGGGTTAAGTTTGAAAGAAAGCAAGAAGGCGTACGGACGAAGAAAGACGGAGAAAAAGGAGGAAAGGGAATGAAAGGAACGAGAGGAACGAACGATCGGTTTGAAAGCGGACGAAAAATAACAGGGAGAATGGAGGAAAAAGGAAGAAACGGGATAGACTCGTTTTCACGTCGACTCGCCTAGAAATGACAGACACGAACGCACTATTTCTGCGCTTGGTCACGCGAATAGTCTGAAAATGCCAATACGAGGAAGTCCATTGTTCGTTAACAGCTGGGACAGAGAGGGAGAAACAACGATCGCCTGCGTTTCACGTCGGAACCTTCAATCCTCGAACGCTCGTTAACATTGAGAAACAGAAAGCAAAAAAATAAACGTGGCCGCGTGTATCGTTTAGTTGTTGTTAATCGCTGTTTATTCGTTACGTTTGCTGTTTCACGAATACCTTGGCGAGGCTATCGTCGAGGCTATATTATCGCGAACCTATAATCGACACATCGATACCAGAGATAGAGGGACGAAAAATTCCACCATACTTTTAATACGAATTCACATGAATTTAATTACATACTCTGATAATAGTTTATTTTCCGATTAACAATCGAGCGATATTTGTCAGAGCGTACAGACCACGATTTCGATTCGGAATCGTAATCGGAATCGGAATCGGAAGAGGGATAAATCTGTGCAAAGATACAAGTGGAAAATATACAGACTATCATTGTTCCACGCTTCTATGCTCTGCTCCGTGGTTGATTATTGGTTGACGGAGGGTCGAATCTGTGCGGTTTTTTCCTCGGTCCACGATAAATTATTTCAGGGTAGCCCTTTGTAGGCATATCCCGTACGCTCTAATTACGCCGAGAGTGCATCGATATCAGGAATCTCATCAATTCAGTAACAAGTGGATAGATAAAGATAGAAAATAAAGGGAGTGAAAGAGATGGACGCGTGTACGCTAAAAGGGTAGCAAGTAAACGAGGAGCAGCGAATAATGGAATCATTTGTCGTCGAACGATATCGGACATCGGCGAGGAGAGCGTAATTAGATGGCGACTAAACTTACGAATCCTCCTTTGTAGATATGTATTTGCATTTTCTACTCGGATTTTTCATCTTCGCGGAACGGAGACCAGCGACTATCGTAAATAGATTGTTTGCTGGTAATTCCGAAAACGACGAAACGATAAAGTAAATGTAGTATGTATTATAGATTGTAATTTGATCACGATACCTGTAGTAAATTATAGTTGTAGGCATAATCGTTTCATAGTTAACCGAGAATATGTTGGTCGTAACATTCGATCATTATATCCGCTCTGATTGTTTCTCTTGTACGTGTACATGTATATTAAACGCAATTATCGATTATTCGATAAGTAAAATTATTATTCGCTACCTTGAATTATTAAATAATCGATAGCCGTTATTCGCGTTACATTTCGTTCGACTCTGAAACATTCGTAGAATAGATCTAAATCTATCTTTGATATTTTCTTTTTTCCTCTTTTAACGGATATTTTCACGGGCAATTAACGGGTAATTCGATAAGACATAAGAGATACGACTCTTTCGCAAGACTATGTAATTCACGTTCGACCAATGAAATGAAAATTTGTATTCGCAATAGGGTTGAGAGTAAAGATAATCTCTTTTATCGAAGCATCTCCATCATTTTCCGAAGTTTGTCGTTCGGGACTAGTTAACGTTTCAAGGACGCGACTGAGGAATAAATTGGCAAATGGAAATCGTACGCGACTCGTAAAATACGAGTTTAAGAAAAACGAAATTATGTGCGAATTTCGTCGTAAGAGCGAAATCGATGAAGAAAGGAGAACCGAGAGTGGAATACCGAGTATAGGTAAAATCTAATATTGGATGATGTGTTATAGCGGAGATTTCGGGTCTAACCCTTACCTGGATTATCGATTTTACTTTTATAAGCGGTGTATAACGCTGTTCGTGTATAGGAAATTATTTAGAACTGCGTGTAACATTGGAGAAGCTGCTTGTTATCTACAAAATAATTTAACAACTTACGATAGAATTTCAATTTTGTCTGTTTCTTTAACACGTTGATCGCCAACGAACAGTCTTGCGTGTTCGGCGAAACGGCCTTTCTAGCCTAATTTCTATGCATTCTTACACTTTGCATCAGTTTCTCTTAAAATCTATACGCGTACGTATATTTTCGTCGAAATTTATTTTGCCATCTTTCGAGATGCCATATTTTTTTCTTCTATTTGCCGCGAAAGAGACAAAAGGATAGCTTCGATCGAATTATAGCTATATAACCGTATGATACAAAGTACATCTAACTCGTAACTACGTAGTAATACGAATAAATAACGAATAGCTCGTTACTCTTTTCCTTATAATTAATTTCCGTATAATTTCTTTCGCTATATAGCGTCTGGTAAACGATATATTCGTATTACTTGAAAAGTTGAGAGGTTATTATTCGAAAAGTAAAGCGCACGACACTCTTGGAACAGCAAGATCGATCGTTGATATTTTTATACGCGGAATTTACTACTTTGTAGGAGGAAATGGCAAGACGTTATCTATATCGCGAACATGGTAGAGATAGGTAGAGATGCGAGGAAAACGAGCGCTGGAAAAGCAACGTATAACGATCGTATCGATAATTTACTACTTGCGACTCGCCTGTAATTAATATGCAAACATCAAACGTAACATTTCGCGTTTAAACAAAAAAAAAAAAAAAAAATCTGTCATTCAGAGTCATTTTTCGAAAATTGAATTGAATTTACTTAAATACGCCGATCACGCTCGGTTATTGTAGGCCAATATCTAGAAACCTATCGTTGTTTCACGAACGATGGAAAGGCTCAGAAGCCGACATATAAAGACAAACGAAAGGAAATTACGTGCGTTTGACAGAGAAGAAACCGGGGATAAAATCTAGTATCCGTGGACGAACGATGAAAAAAAAAGAAAAGAAAAGAGGCAGACGAGGTAGTTAATTATCCAATTTAATTATCTGCAAAGGCCTCCTTTCGTGACCCGCTATTTTATTTATTAACTAGGTGCACATTTTCTTCTTTTATTTCCGTTTATTTATTTCAAATATGTATCGAATTCCTTTTTTCCAATTCGATGGATATGCTACACTTTCACGTATACGATATCTGAATATATCGTATGTGCAGAATGTCCTTGATTTGTTTCCTCTACGATAAAAGGAGAAGCACGTCGGTCGACATGCCGCTACCATGTGGTAGTTGGTAATAGGTGTTTGTGAATTTCGGAGGAATATGATTCGTACGCTTATAAAGTTGCAAGTTCGTTTGAAACGGATGTTATTTCGGTGCACGTAAATTCTGTTATCCAAATGTTTTTATTACTAACTCGAAACCTATCGATCCGAACGTTAGTTGGACATTTTAGATGGTAGAAAACACGATATACTAGCGATACTTATAATACGTGTCTGTGATCTCGCGGAAGATACAAGGAAAGGTTGTAACGAATGTGGAAGAACATGCGCTGTTTGGAAATGTGCGTTTGATGTAGTATGAAATAAATTATCGACTTGCGTAATTCTCTTAATAAAAATATAAAATCTCCTTAGAGCGGAAATTTTATTACGCGATCCATCGAGTAACCGTGGAATCGATTCGCCATATAAATGATTATAAACCATATAATCCCCTATAGTTTGTCAGATTAATACGATTAATTTCCTTGGATTAGAAAAAGTTAACAGGAACGATTATACCGCCGATGGTATCTCATTGTCTTTTATAATATACGGTCTCTGGAGAAAAGGTTAATTCGTCCGTAACCGTTAGCTTTATCCGCCTTTAACGATATCGCGTACAAGTACGGATGTCGCAAATGGGGAAAAAGATATAGATAAGACTAAGCTCTAAAGGGGTGGCGAGTTTCTCGGATATCGTGATCGTACGATATCGGATCTCTACTTTATCGGCCACCTCTTAAGGAAATTGTAGGTAGTCCGTGAATCCTCGTCTCCCGTTAAACCGATATAACAGTTCGAACAGACGAAACGTTGACAACTGTTGGGTCGTTATCGCGCGCTAATGATAAACGACGAAAATTTTAGCGACAACGAAACTAAGAACCGGCCGATTTCAGTGTTTTAACGGTGCATTTTGAACGTTCGACTCGATACTAAACACGACGATAGAACGTTTGTAATAACGGAGAAACGAAATTGACTAATAGCATCGTTTTCATCGTTTCGGTCATCGTACAAAGTCTTTCGAAGAAACGCCTACCTTTCAACAGCATGGTTCTATTTCTTATTTGTTTTTATTTCTTATTGCTTCTCGCAATTAATTATATCGCACGTTACTTTATTAATTATATTACAGAGCCACGTACCCTTTCTTCTATCTCTGGATTCCAGTGATATCGTGTACTTAATGCACGCTCTAGTGATACATAATTTTTATAGAACTTTTCTTACGTTTAATGCGTTACAAACCTCATGAGCATAAAGACACCGGTCGTTTCTAGCTTTCTGGAGACCGCTTTCCAACTGGCCATAACCGTAAATTTCTGTTTCGCTGTTAACGGAAGCCGTGGGTCCGTGGTGGGTTGATTCGGTGTGGCCAATTTGCTGAGTTCGCAGCCCATGTCGAGTATCGGTGATCTGTTCCTTTCTTCTTCGGGAATAGAATTTTACCTTGGAGAACGATCAGTAGATTTGACCGGATCGAGCTGGAAAAATCTTCAATCCTGTACGAAGCTTCGTTGATCTTCGACTCGCTTCGACCATGGAATCTACGGACGCCGCACGGCAATCAATCCGGCCGAAAAACGGACGAGCAAACTTTAATCAAGCGGCGGGCAATCAGCTGGTTTCCCACGGTTTCATCGAATCACTCGCGTTCAAGCGTTTCACTGGATTTTTGTCCCGAAAGATTTAACGTATTAAGAAAAAGGCTAGTCATTTATAATCCCTCGCTCCTCACCACTTGGTTACCACTTTACGAACAATCGATACGAAGCAACGTGTTGTTCGATCGCTGGCGTTCCGTTCGAAGTTAACGTATCCGTCGTCGTCGTCGTCGTCGTCGTCGTCGTCGTCGTCGAAATCGAAACTGTTACGTTTAAGCGAAAGGTTCAAATCCATTCGTCCTCCTGCTGGTCTCCGTTGTTGATAATTTTTCATTTAAAGTTCATTTAAGATACACGTGAAAAACGGGAAACTCGTTCCTCCTTCTCCTCTCCAATATACTTTATCTTCTGCGAATGTCAAAACGAATCACCGAATAACAACGATCCACGGTTCTTTTGAGTCTTCTCTCCGGCTGCATCGAATGCAACGACGCTTTGTCGAAATATTCTAGCAGAACGACCGCGGCCGAATACTGTAATTAGAACAACTTGCTTGATAAGTGGTAACGATTCGCTTGGTGGAAAAGGGGAGACGGTGGACGTTGCTAAGCGCGAATGCAGATTTAAGCGCGAGGATTTCGAGGTTTCCCGATCGTCAATTTGTAAGTAGAAGGGAGAGAGAGAGAGAGAGAGAGAGAGAGAGAAATATTTGATTTCGATGCGTGATTTATTATATGCGGTTATAGGGTTTTTACGAGATTTCAAGGTGTTCTCGTTTCGTCGCAAACGTACCGACACGACGCGATGTCCAGACGAATACGTACGATCGGTAATTATACGTACGCAGAGTCCTTGAAGATCTAAAAATTAATCGTCTATCATAATATAATTCATCTAACGAGAATGTATGATAAAATTGTATAATTTTCTACCTGAAACTTTCTAGTCCAAGTGGATATTACTCTTCGAGCAAACTGACTTTTCGCCAACATCGTCTGTCTCGTTCGATGTTCATAAATATGTAAAGAAAGGAACAAGAAATAATTACCTTTCTGATAAATAGACCTACCAACTAGCCTAATAAATAGGTAAATGTGGTGGAAAGTATCGATCAACGTGTAATTATCGAATTGCTCGAACGACCAAAGACTTAGCTTTAAGCTTTAAGGCATTGGCGTAGCAGAAATTAACGAAGATACAAAAATTCTCCTTCGACCGTTAACTTCGTAGCTTTAATTGTTAAAGAGATTCGTTTTTGATTCGGAGTTGAACCGACGGGAAATAATTGGGAGAAGAAGGGGAACGAAAGTCTCTTACTCGATGGAGAAATATAAAACTCGAGGAAGAAGCGATAACGAAGGTGAAAATGATGGAAAAAGGAAAAACGTTTGAAGGGATAATCAGAAGACGGCAAAGTCTGTAACGAAGGATACTTTGCCTCGCGCGTAAACAAAGACACGAAAAGAGGAGAGAGAACGTAAAAATTTGAATAATCTTAAAAGCAGGTTGACCGTGTTACATGGTGTTGGTCGAATGGCTGTAAAATTTGGTATCGAGAAGCGAATAATCGATCCGATTCGCGGATCGAGTACGAGTCTCTTGAGTCGTCGAGTTAACGTTTACGAAACACGATAACGGAACAGTATAACGGAACAAGAGCGTCATGGAAAATGTTGGTGCTTTGACCAATTTGTAGGAAAAGATCTCGTCGATTATTTTACACAGCAAAGTGTAGACATTAATTAGTAGAAGCAGCACGTACATACGTACATGTACATGTGCACGTATCTATAGATTCCGTATTAAAGCGCAACCATGCGTTACTAGATCGCGGATGTTTATACAAATGCATATTTTTATCGGAACGAACGAACAGAGCAAACGAATAAGCGGAGATTCGTTCTGTATTATGGCACGTAGTTTATTCTAAATATGCGTTTGTTATATCTTCGCACACTATGCATAGCTTGCGCATTTCCCTACATCTTTGTACATTTAAATTTGCCACGAACGCATAGACGTCGATATCCTATACGTATTATGGTTCGATCGTACAGGCAGTTTTAATCGCCTTTTAATTACCGCTTGAATCGATCGTAGCGATTTAACAGAATTTGTTTTATCCGACTCGTAAATTAGAGACGAAACAAGTGGAAGATATCGAGCTTGTCAAACGATGGATGATTGTCGCGCAACTACGTCCAACTACCTGCCAACTATTACCGTGACGTATATACATATTTACTTTTACAGATCCACCTACTATCTTTGTACGGTAGCCGTAGTAACAGCAACGGATAAAATCGGTCGAGATTTTCTTATTTTATGACTAAATTACTCGTGTCGTGGAAAAATAAGCAAGTGGCCGGATACTTGCGAGCAGCGTACAGCGTACAGAACAGTGTACAGAAACAAGGAAGTGGAAGCATGTTTGATGGAAACGATGGAAATTTCACCCTTTTTCACTTTCTACTTTACAGTTTTTACTTACTTTTACTAACTTTTCTCTGGCTATTGGAAGACCGTTGAATCGACGTGTACGTTAACTAGAAATATTTTTGACGATCACGGGTGCACGAACGCGTATACTATAAAGTTTCACTCCTTAGATTCTGACGATAAGTACATCAACAATGTACAACAATCTCTTGGTTTGGGACGAGAAGCTTGGTGTAAAAGTATCTCGAGAACTGGGAAAGAAGAAAGTCGAGAAATCAGCGTGACGCTGAACACCGACATCGTGTCAAGCGTTTTCGCACGAATATCAATTCTCGAGACAGTTTCTCTCGTAGGACAGTGTCAGAACGGAAAGAAATGAAAAGGAAAGGAAAGGAAAGGAAAGGAAAGGAAAGGGAGGGAAAGGAAAGAAACGATAAAGCGACGAAAGATCGTAGTCGGTGTGCTTTTTAGGAAAGCATCGTCCACCGTTCAATTTCCTCTCTTCTCAGAGTAGGGGTAAACGGGCGAAAGAGAGAAGCGCGGAAGAATCACCTGGTGGATGGATGAAACAGGGTTTCTCTGATCCCCGACGAACCGTCAACCGAATCGATTCGCACGATTTACAAGCCACGAGCTACGATTGTCCTTCCCTTGTTTTAAATAGGTCCTGGCTCGTCGGTCAGCGGAACGCTGCTTCTGCATTCTGTTCCCTCTTCCTCGTTCCGGTCGAAGGAAGAGAGAGCCGAGAGAATATATGGTTAGCGCGCGCCAGTGTCTTCAGCGACGCGTCCTTTTCCCAGAGGAGCAAGTTTTCGTTCCGCATGTGTCTGTACGTGCGTTCCTCGTTCCGAGTAGGCGCGACTGCTGTCGGCGGAGCCGTTCATTCGCCGTTTCCAACGCGGCTACCAAGGACCTATCGCGATTTTCCAACACGTTCTCGTGGTCACGGTTCCAGTTTTCTATCTTTAGAACGTCTCCCGGGGCTCGGATCGTTCGCGTGACGATGATTTGCGCAACCGTGTTGCCTTCAGCCCGGACGAGCCGAGACTGAGCCACCGGTAACAAGTGCTCGGGTCGAGCACGCACATGCGCGCAGCCACATCCACCCCCTTGTCTTTTCCATCTTCCCTTACAAACCCCTTTCCTCTCCTATCGTCCCTCGCCCTCCAACCCCCACCGCTTATTTCCTTCCCCACTCGGCGTTAATCTTTCTCGATACAACCTGCGACCAATTAATCGAGCGCTTTGCGCTTTTCTTCACCGGCCGAGGCAACGAGTTCCTCTTCCACTCTCGAGCGTTTTCGACGTCGCAAGTCGCGTCGGACTGGGTTGCATGGCTGTATATGTAAACCGGCGAGGAACCATGCTCCTTTACGTACCTTTAGCCTCTGAAAAAAAGCGTTACACGTTAGAATAGACGACGTTCGTAATATCGTAACGAATATACTTTCACGCAATTTTCCGTACGAAATAAGATAAAACGAAACTACTCGTGTAAATATATTTTACGATCGTAACCATGGTCACCTCCGAACAAGGTGGAACGGTGAAGCGGTGGAACGCTAACCTGGCTACCGGCAGCAGTAAATCCGACAGGTGTGTTTACGTTCGTTAAGGACGCAGGACGAGAGGGTTCCGTGAAAAGGCCGGAAGATGCTCGGCTCGCGAGCACCTACCAATCAGCTGGCTTTGCGTTAATTCAACCTAAAGCCGCGCGGCGAGGTTTCCGTTCTTTTCTCGCAGAGGCCGTTTCTTAGTCAGTTCGTGACGACGCGTGCCCTCGACGCGACGTACCTCTCGATCTCGTTCGATAAATCCATTTTCCCCTGATCGATCCGCGACCATTCCACGACACGCTCTCTTCTTTCCTGTTGTCGTCGTCAACTTGCCGGACGGACGTTCGCTTTTACCCAATTCCCTCCTTTCGATTCGTGTTGATCAATCGGACTCGACCAACGATCGATCGGCGATCCGACCGATAAAATCCGACTGTCTGACAACGGTGAACGATTTCGTGATAATTCGTCAAGTTGGAGCGGCACGGAAAGTTGCTCGGGTTCTAAAAAAGGGGAGCGGGAACGCGCGTTCGTATAAAAGTGCGACAAACGATCAACGATCGAACAAGGAGAGAAGATTATCGAAGAATTAACAATATATCGTCGTGATGATAGATATTGTCGCGTCAGTTTGCTATGCAAGCGCGATACGTATGTAAATTTACCGCGTATTAACATATTCGAAATTATCCGATGAAAATTGTTGTTGCACGCGATAAAAGATAATTACGTAATTAGCCCGTAATTATTTCCTTCTATGTGTACGTATCTTTTTGTTCCTAGAACGGTATTTCGTATATATATATACATATTTATATAACGGTACTTTGTCATGTATAAACGAACGACACGGTTACGTGGTTATTTCGCATATTTGTATAAAAAATAAGTGTGAAATTTGCGTTGTACAGTGAAAAACGATGAATGTTGATAAGTACGAGAAGTGCCAAAGATATCGGTGAGGCGAACCTAGACGAAAACAGCGACCCTTTTGTCGGCCAGGTAAGCGCAACGAAAGACCTTGGAAATCTTTTTTGCTTCTTTCACTTGCGATTTATGCAATTCCTACTGTATTCCCGTTATTACCGCCATGTGATCTACGGAGCATGTACTCGTGTATTCGGCTCGATGATTCTTACACGTTCTGTAATCATACAGGTCTATCGCTCCGTTAAACGATCCTACTCGTTACGAAGTTACATACTCCTCTTGTACTCGTAAATCTACGATATAATTCGCTGTACTAAAAGCATGTTAAAACGGAAGGTTAGTTTTACAAAGCGTTTTACAAAGTTTGAGTTATCCTAGATATCTTTTTCGAATCGGAAAAACTGAAAATCATTCGAGTCTTTGTTCGAGCGAGACCGAGACAGAGGGTGAAGAAATACCTTTGTATACCAATGAATAGCGGCATAGTTACATTTTGCCACCGCATATAACACGATTTAATTTTGTTCGTTTGCTCTGAGACTATAGCTTCCTTCAAGTTGCGTAAAGCGTTTTGTAGGTATTTGTACGAAACTAAATTATTGTTTCTACAAGTTATACATTCTCTCTCTCTCTCTCTATCTATCCATCTATCTATCTATCTCCCTATCTATCTATCTCGTGTACGATCGTAGGGATTTTAGTGAAATTCCAAACCAATTTAAAATCGACTAATACGGATTGCCATTGTTATTCGTGTTTTATTTGCTGACACAAGCTTTAAACATAGTTCGGAAGTTCTACATACGGAGCTTGTGTTCATCTATCGTATACAAAGTTCGTGTGAGTTGAACCGAGATAAAAACATTTGTGCGTTGCGCGAATAACTTTGAATGGTACGAATAATACAGACGATGTTGGTGGCATGTTCGAATGTTCGTTCCATTTAATTCGTCTAGTTGTTGCGTACTTGTAAGTACTTTTAATTTATGTTATAAGGATAAATTATAGATATGCGTTAACGCTTGAAAACGCTTGACGAACTTGGGTCGCTTGTTTGTTGTAAATTAACGTAAATTTCATATAAATACATCTTTACGAAGAAAAAGATGACTGTTTGGTAGTACATAAGTACAGTTTCTATTACGTACGTACAATTCTAAACTCAAACACGTTTTCTGCGTTATTTCTTCGATATTGCCAAGAAAGTGAAAAGTGAAATTGTTTTTGCAAAGGGTAAATTGGTCGCTATAGGATATCCGGCGATGTTACAAGGCGAATAATTATTGCCAGTTATAACTGAAACGAAAGCAATACGAGAGGATAATTTTTCAAGAAGACAATGCTGCTGTTCGCGTCTAACGGCTTGTAATCAAGGAGGTAGTTTCGAGATTTTGGAGTAGAATTATTAGCATGGACAGCGTCGAGAAAATGTCGTTGAGCTTAAAGAAAGAGTAGAATCCGCTTCGGATTTTTATTGCGCATATTCGAAACGAAGCCAAGTATCGAACGAAAAAGTAACAAAATTAACGTAAAGTATATTTTTTCGTACCTTTTATCTACCGAAAAGCACGATGCGATCGATCAACTGTAATTTTATCGAAGGATATTCCTCCAACGTTTGATATCGATAACTAACTCGAGAATTGCAACAGGATTTGTGTTATATCGTCCTGGTAGATGGTTTATCAGCGAGTTATCAAGTATGCCGGGTCGAAGGAGGGTGGCTCCGAAGAGGGAGAGAAATTTTTAATTTAGAGCGAATCAGCAGCCGGGTGTTACGGCTAGTCGAGTTATTTTACTCTCGGCGCTTGTTTAAAATCTTGCAAAGTTAAGAGAACAGCTGCTTGGCGTAAACGAAACGAGCAAGATATTATCAAGCAAGGAATCGTGTCGTTTTCAAAGAAAATTAACTAAACGATATTAAGGTGCGATAGCTATAGTCAAAATTGACTGATATAACGTCGGTAATAATAAAAGTTGCATATTTTTATACTCGTCTCTTTCGAAAGAACTCACCAAGCCAGAAGGGAATTATCACTGAAATACCGTGAAGCGTTTGAGCGTTTACTATCTTTACGGACTCGGAGGGAGAGTAAGTAAATGGGGAAAATGTGTCGAATTTATTTATTTGTATGTCGGTATACTTTCACCTTTTTCGGTTACCCACTAGTAACCGACTAGCTGGTCGGTGAAGCTTTTTCCAAAAAATCGGTTTCTATTTCTTTCACTTTTAAAATTGTTTCTATTTTTACCGTGTCTTTGTATAGAGCTTGCTGCAAAAAAAGTCATCGATTTCATTATTCGTTTCTTCGGAATACACGCGTTTAAGTCAATAAGCGTATAGTTTCACGCGATCGCTAACGATGTATTCGTAATTAATGGATTAAGCAGAATGACTTTCAAGGATAGCTTTTAATTACTTCCTGTAATCACCTTAATTCCGTTATGAATCTGTTACGCGTCCAATTAGCGTAAATTCACGAGGTATGTATCAAGGGTGTATAAGATATATTCTCTTTACGAAAGAAGCAAAACTTGAACTTGTTCCGAATTAAAATGCACTTTCTCTTTTGACGCTTGTCTTTCCGATATTATTTAATTGCAGGAAATAAGGAGAAAAACAGAAAATTATCAAGTTAACGAGTAGACCACACGGTTCTAAATCTCTCGCCTATTCAAAGTGGATTAAAAATAATATGTTAAATCGTCGAACGTCTCTCGTAACTCGATTACCGAGTAATTCGTTTCTATGTATATTAAAATTAGCGAGCAGTATTAAACGTAAAGATCCGAATCTGTACAGGATGTTACGTATGCTGTTCGCCGTTCTCTTTTATTTTCTTTTTTCTCAAGCGCTAGTTTTTTATGAGAAACGGCAAAGGTCAAAGTTTTACGATCTTTTAGACGCCGTACAATGGCGTCAGTAAATTTTTTTTAATTTACCACCGTCCTTTAAATCGATAGTTAAAATCTTTTTTACGAAACGAGTGTTCGATACGACCCAAGTACGACGTAGTGATATTCGGTAACATGGAAGTATAAAAATGGAAGAATTTTTTGCAATTTTTAGACGATTTCGTCGGTAGTTCAGTAATTACAGTACAGTCACCGTTACGTGCACGTATGTATCGCGACTGTTATACCACGTTTATCATTTTGATTTATACGGTTAGAAAAAGTTAGAGAAAGGGAAAAAATGCTGGCAAGCAGTGGTATAAACTATTGGCTCTGTACGCGCATGCAGCGTTGTCGTCGTAACAGAAAATTTCTCGCCGAATAGAATTTTCTTTATATTACGATAGAAAAGGAGCAACGTTTTATCTTCGACACGGGGAATTTGGGATAATCCGTAACACGGATAATCCACGCGCGATCAATCCTTCCGCATACAAGGTTACGTTATTGGATTTAAAGGTCTCGATACATGGTACATACATATCGCAAAGCAAATATCGCATCAGAATACGTTATCGTCTTACGGATAGTTAGGTACTTTAACGTTGTTTATTCGATTCGTTGATAAATATGTCTATTATGACGATCGATCTGGTCCGATCGGTACATTCTCCTCTACAAACAAATCATCATTTAGAATATGACAATTTTGCTTACCATCGCTCTTCTTCCGTTCACCGCGCGTAAACATACATGATATTTACATGTTCCCGTTCTTGACGATTTTAAACGAAATCTTATTTAGCTCGTTTTCCTCTTTTTTTTTATCGTCCCGGCGAGCTTTCAATTTCGTCCATCTCGTTATCCTATTTCCTTGTTACCTTCTTTTCGTTTCACCCTTTTGTTTTTCACCGGGGAATGTGGATCGCCTGCTTGTTTTCCTTGGTATCTCTTTTTCCTGCGTTAGCCGCCGCCGTTAACGATCTCTTTTGCTCTCTCTCTCTCTCTTTTTTTTATTTCTCGATATTTGAGCGATTTTCGGCTGCTGTACATACTCCATCGAATTTATCATACCTTTTTGCGTACACGAGTAAGTACCTACATACGTAATTGCACGGTGTGCCGTATGACTCCTCCTACTTCCTGTCTTTTGCCCAATTTCCAACTCCAAATTCACTGTACGGCCATGTATTTATGCACCACGCTTTCTCCGCCGTTCCTTCTTCGTTTCGATTCAACTTTTAATTCAACTACGCTACAAGCGAACCTATACGCGTACACGATACAGCGATAGTACTACTTTTCTATAGATAGCATCAACATTTACATTACGTACAATAGTACGAGAATACGAACACTAACCGAATAAAAAGGTTACTTTGGCAGGATTTGACGATAGTCGGAAATTACGTGCAAAGGATAGTCGACGAAGATGTATTTTTGTTGTGAAGAAATAAAAATTTCGAATACGCGCAAGTACGTGCATGTATCGAAGGAAAAAATTGTCAGACAAGTCGAACCGTGCGCTTCCTTATCGTAGATCGTATCGCACATCCTCGATTGACGACTGTGGAATGCCTCGGGGATTCTTCCGAGAATTTTCATTCCAAGCGAAATTATAATTCCAGGCACAGACGCGGCCTCGAGAGGTCGAAACTCGATGGACGAGTTGCCACTAACCGAAACGAGAATCACTGAATCTAGTATTTTCTAATTCGTGGTGTCCATAATTATTTATCGATGACAACGAAATCGCTCGAAATACGTCTGCGCTATTTTGTTGCTCTGGAAAGAAACTAATCTTACGAGAATCGATAGCGCAAGTATGTATGGAGAAACGTGTTTTACAAACGGTATTTCGATGGTTTATTCGATTTCCTCGATTCCGAGCAACGTGTTTAATTTGTCGTACCTTGGTCCGAAGGTAATCGCACGATCAAGGATTCGAGATTGAAAGTCGATTGCCTGTGATCTGTACATGTGATCCGTAGGATCGATCATCAGAGAGCGATCATCCGGCAGTGGCACGAAATCGCGCCAGAAACCAAGCGAAAAAGACCGAGCGAGTCTGGCATTATCGATGATTTCCGAATCACCGTGAATAGTCGAAAATTTGAAATGCTAATTATCCAGTCCGGGACGACTCAACGTCAATTACCAGATTTTAAACGAACGTCTGCCGCGCTATTTAAGTTGGCGGCGGCCAAACGGTAGAGTTCGATCGAAATTATCGAGGCGATCGTTAAAATTTTTTTGCCACGAAAAGGAAGGACTTGGATCGGTCCAGTCGAAGGTTGATGGGGAATATCCTGTCAAGAGCAACACGGGTTCAACCAATTCCACCGATTATCGAACATGTATCCGCTTTAGTGTTCCCGCATACCTATGCGTTCGAGCCTCTTTTCTTTTCATAGACTATGCAGAGTTCCAGCCAGATATCACATTTTTCATCGACATCGCGTATCGTATCGTACGATGTATCGTATAATATGTTTCGCGTAAAAGTTAGTCGATTTAAAACGTTGCCAGAGGTAAAGAACGCACCTGTCGTTCTACAAAGTCAGTTTTCTAAGCGTTATGCAATGTATATTTAACGTAACGTTTATCCCACCCTTCGATACTAATATTTCTCTCTCGATGGAGAAGTACGTCGCTGTAACGTCATTTCGCTTTAATTTAACTTTTAACGAACCTTTAAATCGTAGTTGGATCCGCCTCTTTAAACCAACTTTCCGAAGAGATTGGAACTTTGAAATCTTAGGAATAATAATATTTCTTTACGAAGTAAGAAATAATTTTGCGGTGACATCGCGGTGTTAAAGTTGCAAATTCCATTCCTATATATTCGGTGATTGGAGGTTCCGCGCCATTGAGAATTGAAATTCATTGTAAAATAGGTTATGCTTACTGGTTATACTTATCGTTCGCTTCGAAATATTATTTATCTTTGATAGTAAGAATGTTGCAGTCGCTCGGAAGACGAAAAAATTTCTTTCGATCGGCTCGTTCGATTCGATGCAGATGTAAACCGTGTTCGTGGATAGGGGATCTCGAGAGAGACGTATCCGTACGGCAGGAAGCGGCAGAAAATAGCGGCAAACGGCAGTAAACGGCGGTAAACGGCAGTTCGAAGAGCCAAGTATCGAGTACCAGGACATAAAGATTAGGCTCTTTTCCTTGGACCCCATCGGGACAGGCGCGTATTTAGCAACAAACCCGTAGATTACAGGAGCAACCTAGACATATAATTAGACCGAGGTATCTCGTGAGAAAATGCCCGACCGCTTAATAGCTTCGGGTCACGGAACCTAAGGGAACTTGTACCGATTTCAGATCGGTAGTCTTGTTTATTCGTGAGAGAGTATTCGATGGTCGCGTCGCGTCGCATCCAAGTGATTCATGGACGCCGTGCTCGCTCATTCATGGAAAGTACGTATCGGCTCGACACTGTTGCCAATATATATTGTAGTTTCGAACGAACAAGTATCGAGTCAGTTCATTTTCGGACGTGTACGTAAATCTGCTTGTTAAAAACGTTTTAACACGCGTCTGTAATACGCAAAGTATTTTTTACGTCGTAGCGGCTTTTTAAGGCGCGCTCCGTAGAAAAACATAACTCGTTGATCAGAAATATGTACATGTATGCGTGATGTATGCTTTGCGGCATATCACGACTGATTGCTATATTGCTGATATTGTAAAATCTGAAACCGAAGGCAACAAATACGACGAAGAAACGAATGGGAAATTTAGTAGCAATAACAAGCGAACAACGGTTAGCGATTTATCAAGTATAAATATATATATATATATATATATATATATATGTATATAATGCATACATACAATATATACATACGAGAATTAAACGATTAAAAAGAATAGCAGGCCAACACCGTTCGGTATCTTTCACGATCAGCGTTACGCGCTAATGGACTGCATTACTTAACTCTGTTTTTTCAAAAAGGCTTGTATTATACGTAAAATTATGTTAACGAGTTTGTTCGATGTTTCAGACGATGCAGACCAAGAACGTAAACGAGACTGCGTACAAAAGCGACGTGAGTATTACGCGCGTTTACATGTTCCTAAAATGCGAATCTGTATACTCTGTAAGATAGATTATTTCGAAATACGTGGAATTTAACGAATATAGATAACAGTGAACGTGAAATTCAGTTTCACGTCGAGGCGAAATTGTTTTCTTATTTTGACGTACCATTTTCACTAAAAAAGCTCGATATAAGTATACTCTAGAAATAATTTTTTCACTGACAGACATTTCCGATAGACATTTTCACGTATAAGCGTCCCTTTAAGTTTGGCTTAAACTCTTGCGTGTTCTCTTTGTGTGTTACAGAAACGCCGGCTCGACTGCTCGACTGGAAGTAAGCAAGCTTTTATCTTGGAAACTAACCGGTCCTTTGTACAAAGATGACGAAAATATTCGATGTTTCGATGTTTATAAAAAAAAAAAAAAAAAGAGAGAGAGAAGAAAAACTTTCCGCGAACATTCCTACGAACATAACTACAATGCATAAAATGAAATTTTTTGAAATTACCGCGCTCTTGTACGTGTTGTTAAGAACGTTAAAATTAGTTTATTTCGTTCCTTCGACTTGTAGCGATAGACTTTTCGTTATGTAAATTACGTTTGCTCTTTATTCGATTAATTGATGGTTTTCGACGCAAAACGGCTATCGCTCGATACATTTTTGCGCGTATAAATAGGATTCGAAATAGAAATCAAATAGAGAAATCTCGGACATGCGTTGGTTAAAGTTTGATGGAAAGGAAGGCAAAGATAAAAAGGGATCGTTAGTCGAATTAGCGTGTTCCGATGGACGTTTGAACTCGGATCGGGTTACACCGAACCGTTCACGGCTAACCGAGTGTTGGAGCCGGACTGGACAAAGCGAGTACGTTCATGATGTCAACGTTCCAGTATGTTAACGCGATAGTTACTCGCGTTACTCGTCGTTACTAGTCGTTACTATTGGCGCGGTGATCTTTAGTCGATCGGAAAGATGATAAACGGATGGATCGATAAAGCAGAGATCCAAGCGCTGCGAGTCACCTGGTAAAGATCGTCGAACCCTGCAGAGGCGCCTCGACCTTCGTTGCGGGTCTGAAAGGATTAAGAATCCTCTTGTTCGCCGTAAACCTTGGCCGTAGGTTGCTGGTGGGGCGAGCCAGGCGCGGACAAGAGAGAGGAGACGATCGTTCCCGGTACCCACCTGGCGTCTCACCCGAGGCTTCACGCCAAGTACTACGTCGCTGCTCGAACGAGCTGCCTCCTATGGGATAGCACGCGTCAGACAAAGTTGTGAAAACCGTCGACCACGAGGTTTTTTTCATTAAGAATCGGTGCAGCGCGCTGAACGCGATCGAAATCCGTCGAAACGATCGAATCGCGTGCAACGGTGAAGTCGAAAGGCGGCGGCGGCCAAGTTAGCCAGGTGAAGCAAAACAGGTGAACTAAACGTGGAAAACGCTGGTTAACTCGCCGTGGGATCACGCGCACCCGTCAACGAAACGATCGATTTCTCGGAAATCGATCATCGTGTTCGGTAGCTTGGTCTTCGATCTCAAGGCGATTCGTATTGTATTAACGCGGCGCGTACCTTGGATAGGTTAAATAAAATTCGTCTTTGTGCGGATATTTCACGGGCGTGGAGAACGTGCGATTTGAAAAGGTGCCTCAGAGTACACGCGCGTTCGTGTTCGGATACGCAGAACAAGTGAAAGGTAACGTTCAGTCTACTATGTACCTTTGAAAAGAGCATCGGTTTTCTCTTTTTCTTCTATCTTTTTCCTTCTTATATCCTTGCTGCACCGTACCGCTGAATTTTCAGCAGTTTAACGACGTTCGAAACGTTTTTTAAGCGACGCGACGTTCAGCGAGGTACGGTTGCAATTAATAGCGTTCGAACAAATTTCCAACGAATTTTCCAACGAATTTTCCAACGTTGCAATCGAAGGATTTATAAGAGTAGACACGTGCAAACGGAAACGAATTGATACGCGAAAGGTCAGAGGAGCTGTCAATGGAAACATCGTGCAGGATGCTCATGGCGAAATAACTTATTGGAAATTTTATTAGAACATTACCGACTAACTACATAGATAGCAAATGCCGTCCGATGTGGAATAAGGAGGAAACGGAAACTATATCGAATAAACCATGAATCTTTGGATTAAAGAAACTCGCATCGTCAATGTGGAATTACTATTAAGCAAAAACGTAACTAGCAACGTTCGACGAAGCTGGACGTTGCATCGATTTCTAGTAAAGAAAAAGAAAGGAACGAGACGCTTGCGAAATCCGAATGAAAGAAGCGTCGTATAGACGTAGAAAGAAATTGGACTACGCGGGAAGGAGAAAGCGAGATAAGCCGGCGAAAAGAATATCGTAAACGTTTGCGTGTGAAAGATTGTAAGGAAGGTACCTACACACACGTTTACTTGGTTAGGACGAAAGCCTGAAATCGGATGTAGAGAAGATGGAAAGAAGCGCGTTCGCCCGGAATGCGCGAACCTAAGTGGGGCGCGGAGGGTACCGTGTAAATAAAACGTACATTGTATATACTGGCGCTTGTTAGGGCGCTGAGACGCTGCGTGCGCGTGTTTCCAGTTTCAAGGGAATTTTCCCCTTTGCAATCTTGATTTTTGCGTGTGAAGTGCGGCCACAGTGGCACCAGGAGGGGGACACGTGCTAGCTGCTTGAAAATATCTTCTGCTACGCGATTGTTGCGCGACCATCGTGGGATACCTCTGAGAGGTAAAATACCTTTCTTGAAAATAGTTGACATTAACGTAGTGTCTCGTGTTTGCCGCGATCGATGCCTATATTCGCTAGATTTCGGTCGAATTAATTCCGATGGGTATATAGGGTCAGACTGTATCTCTACTACCCGCAAATGCAAATCGATATTCTCGTAATTAATAGTCGCGTTGATCAAACGTCGTACGATCCTCCATTGTCGCTAAGCGAATCGATAGATGCTCCATGTTCTCTGTAAAACGTGTTTTTCAAACGAGGCAAGTTTAACCGATTAACGCGCGTCCTTTCTTTATAACGCGATATCGCACAATACTTTGTCTACGAAGCGACATCAAAATTTCACGCGACAATTTTCCAATTATTTTCTAATAACTTTCTAATAATCTCCGATAGGCTGTAACTAACGCGATATTTCGAAGCTTTACGACTCGGTTAATTATACGAATCGCGTCTTTATTATAGCGTAAAACCTGTTTTAATCATAATGCTCTAACTACGATGATGTAAAACAAAACGGCTACGGCAAGCCGCTTCTAACATTATCCAATTAACATCGACGGTAATTTCCAGCTAATCGTTTAACAAATACCTGTGTACAAATTACTTTCCAATTACGCGGTGTTCCAATTACCTTTGCGATAATGGATAAAAGACATTTTTAATACTGTCGTCGCAAAGTTCATCTTGAAACTTTACCTTTAAATTTTGGTTTTTTAATTACCAAACTTTAGCTTTACTTGCTTTACTAAGAATAAAGATTAAATTCTGTCTAACGAGATTGGGCTTGGGTGTTTATATAAATGAGAGATTCCTCTTATCCTTTCGATGAAAAAAGAATTAAACATCGTGTTTGGCTGTGGCTTAGACTTTTCAATCTGGCCACCGTGGGCTGTCCCGCAACGTTTGCATGAAATAACGAATACTCGATTTCGTAATATAATATCAATTATTCGTTGGCCTGTTATTTTGATAATGCGTTACATACGCTGTCACAAATGCACAACCGTAGGCAGAATACTTTCTATGAATCTAGAAAAATAAAGTCGAGCATTGGTAACACGTACGTGCAGAAAAAAGTTGTTCGAAATGCTTGACGATATATTTCAAGGTGATGAAAATGGGTGAGGTGTGCTCCGATGTAAACGAAGTACCAGTTGTATATATAAGAGCAAAGTTGACTAAACATTCGTTAAACGAGAGAAAATTGTCCTTGTACCGCCGAGGGTCTATAAATGTATTATTGAATCGAAGCAACGTTGTCTGGAATTTGTGCCAGCGTATTACGATGGAAGGTTTCAAGCAAGTTGTAAATACGATATCGCGGACGTGCTCGGTGAATGTACTCGCGTACACACTCGCGTACACACTCGCGTACACACTCGCGTACACACTCGCGTAACTATTTACGTAGAATATTTTTTACAAAGAGAAATTTGCGGTTTTGTTGGCCTGCGACGTATAATATTTATCAGATTTTTCGTTTCTTATCAGTAAGTAGTAAACATAACGGTTATAAAGAAGGTAACATTTTCTTTCAGAGTACGCGTATGTACGTATAACTGGTGTTTTTAAACTTCCGAGGGTCGTAATTGAAACATTCAAATAAATTCCGTTTACTACTTGAATCGTGTATAAAAGTTTGCCTTCTAACTTGTTAGCGATCGTTATTATTAATAGTTAAAAAGTAATATCACGCGATAATTGAACAACAGATGGACCAGCTTTTCGGCTATAAAGTATTTTCACGCGGTTACGTATTATACGACCACTCCGTTATTCATTTGTTTTTAGAGTGTCGTAGCCGATAAGTTTCTGTTACGATATTATAGATTACTGGTTCGTCAGAAAGCAGACAATCGAATCGCAGGATGGAAATAAAATCTTAAACAGCCATCTTTGCGAGCGTTGAAGATGAAACTGTATACAATTGTAGATAGCCCAGTTCGATGAATAGCCGTAGTAACCTAGAAACTACGTCGAATCGGAACACCGGGAATTGTTCGACATGTCGGTAGAAGTTCTCTGAACGTAAGTAACGCATAGTTGTCGACTACTTAATTACGAGTCGAATAATTCGTAATTTTTGATAGCGGCCATCGACGAAAAGTGTCCTACTTCTTGTCGAGATAAAACGTCGTTTTCCATTTTCATTCGTATCGTCTCAAGCCCTTGACTGACGTCTCTGTCAAGACTGGCCAACCCCTGGATCGTAATCTAAACGTTGATATCAATAACGTCGAGACGGCATACGCATAGAAACGTAACAAAAGTAATTTAGTAATTTAACGCTCGAATTGCGATTGAATTTTCAATGGTATCGTAACAAAGACTGTTTAGAAAGATTCCAGGCGAATTCACCGGAGAAAATACCGTACGTAATTATGCGATGTTTCGACGGTAACAGTATTACTCGTGGCTGTGCTCTTCGCCCGGTCTCCCAATTAATTACGGCCCTCGTAGCTAATGCAAGTAACGACGTATCCTCTGTTGCTCGAAAATAACTAAACGGCAGACTATCGCCGGTTGAGTGGAAATTCGCCAGTTAGAACACTGGCCAACTCTATCACCGACCTATAACCAAGACGTATGAAACGAATATTATATATTTGTACTTTTACACAATTGCCAACGTCTAGCGTTTTGATTCACGCGTCGAGTCTAAAATCATATGCTGTAGTTTGACCGATTTCACACGGTTTTTATCAATCGTTCGCCTAACTCGTTATGTAATTACAATTAATAGCTTATTTTTCTTTTGGTTCGACCGTCTTCACGCGTAAATGCGTAATACGTAATGAAATTAGCATACGCTTGACTACAGCCTAGTTAAGAAAGTAGGGAATCGTCGGAAACTGGCAGAGGCGATGTAAAAGTTTTACTCGGCTTTCGTCATCCGTTACTTTATCGCCGTATACGTTACGATTTAATAGATTATACGATCGTCGAAGCGGACTACTGTTACAGTTTCTTTCGTGTATAGGCTTGTTCAAACTCGGCTGTACGGTATACGTAGTTTGTATTGGAACGAAGTTGACGAGCGATCATCGACGGTCATCCAGCACGAAGGGAACGACCGTCGGATGACGTAGAGGTATACGATTTACCTTTTTTCCTGGCAAATCTAGCGGGACACCGAGTGCGCTGGTTCAACATTCGACGAGTGTATAGGTGGATTTATTTTATCCCGGTAGGCCGATAGATAGTCAAAGGCGCTGTACAGTTAGCCACGAACGCACGATACGTATGGGAAGACGATGGCGAAACAGCAGATGTTCGTACCGTTGAAAATACAGGCGCACGTTTCGAGTCCTCGATTCTCGAGGGAGAAAATGGTTGGAACTGACGCGACAGATTCCTCGGGGCGATCTCTCGGGCAGAGGAGGTCGGGATACTCGTTCGACGGAACCAACTATCGAGCGAGATGCGGAGATAGGACGAGGAAACTCGATCGTTTATTATAGCGGAGAAATAGTGATTTTCGCGATTAGAAGGGAAAAATGGATCCACACGGTGCGGCGATGTAGGATCGTCAATGAGAAAACGAGCATAGCAAGGGCTGGAGAAACGAGAGCTTGTAAAACTGGTACAGAGGCGTTTTGCTTTTTGTCCGATGCTAATATTAAGTCGGTCGGGTAGCTTGACTCTTTCTTCGGCCGCTTGTTCGGATTTGCGCTCGTAGCGAGATATATTTCCTGGATCCGTGTTGTTTCGCGCAATTTCCATTCGATTCCGTTCCATTCGATCCGGCCAAGTGCTTCCGTCCCTTTATCCTAGGGGTAGGTGTTCCTATCCTTTTCGATAAATTCGTACGTAAATATTTTTCAGCTGGGGTAAAATTCAAGTGCCGTTCCTGCCGATCGTCGGTAGGCATCGGTGTAGCCCGAAGTATCGTATAAAGCAACGAGTCCCTATGCAAAAATAAGCCAAAACTAGAAAAGTAAAAAAGTAGAATGTTTATCACACGTACTAAGCGTTAACGCGTTTCTTCTAAAAAAGACTTTCTCGCAACCAGTTTCTCAGTGTATCTTTATGAATATATTTTTACGTAAATTTTCATATGGACTTGCAGAGATGGAATCGATTCTTGATTTCTTTCTATCTTTTTGTTTTTGTTTTTTGTTTTCTACAAAGGTCGTTAAACTGATCTTGATACAAATTCGTTAACTTTTATCATTTAAATAGTTGCTTTAGAAGGATCTTTTTTGATAATTTGACAAATTTTCGATATTATCGAAAAAAGAAAAAAAGAAACACGTCCAACGCTAAAAAAAGACTACCTTTACTTAATAAACGGTCAAACAAACCGAGTTGCGCGGCAGGCATTGAACGCTTTCGATTTCAGTTTGAACTTTCAACCCCCTAGATTTTTGCGAAGCGCGAAAAATAAACACGAAGAGAGTTACTCGCATTAAGGTTTCGTTTGAAAATCTATAATCGTACATCGGAGGGACGGTAAAAAGAGTACGAAGAACCGAGCATCGCAATGATTTTCCGATTCGCGGTAGGAATTGTGACACGTGGAAGAGGGACGCGATAGAATCGAACGAAATAAAAATTAGCGTGGCAATTTCATAGCGTGAGCTCTCTTTCTCCTCCTCTGCGCCGCTTTCTCCTTCGCTCTTGCTCGTAATTTTATGCCGCGACGAGAATTTTCATTCTCACGGTGGTAGAGCGCTGTGGCAGGGAGAGAGAACGAGGGACGCGGTCTCGATAGAGTAGAATGAAAACCCTCGGTAAAACTAGTTGCCTGGCAAAAACTAGACGCTATTCAAAGGCCGTTTGTAGGAAGGTGGACGGCGCGGTGCGGCGCGGCGATGCGTCGCGTCGGGAGCCGGCGCGCGGCGGTCTTCACGATGCAGCGCGGCACGGCGCGGCACGGCGCGGCACGGCGCGGCACGGCGCGGCGAGGAAACAGAAGCAACAGGAGAAGGAAGTGCGAGGAAGCGCCTCCTGCGAAAGGGACGGTCTACAAAAGAAGAATGAACCGAGACGAACCGGAGACCAGATGATTTCGTTAGCGGGATGCATCGCCGCTTGAGTGAATTTTTACTACGGCCCTGCTTCTCCTTCGAATATTATCGCGGTTCGCGTACTTGAAAAATATTATCTTACAACGTTTAACACGATGCTGCGATGTCTACCACGCCGTGGATATGATATTAATGTTTGGCGAATGAGGTGGTTCAAGGACCGAGTCAGAGTCTTTCTCTTCGTCATTCTTCGCCGAGAAATTCTTTCCAGGCCAAGTCTTTCCTGCATTTTAAACACAGAGTTGTACGAAATAAGAGAAAAACATCGTATTAACATAGGCTTTAAGGAAGGATTCTCGCGTAATAACAACATAAACAAGATTTTTATGAGTTTCTCTCTAGATTAACTACCGGTTATACGCGACTAGACCTCTTTGGGATGTAAATAGATAGGTACACTCGAAGTACAAATATCATTTTTTTGTTTTATTGCTTCTTATCGTTTATCGTATGTTGTACCAGTGTTGCTCTCGTCTTTCATCGTGTAACCATTGTCGAGAAATTTTCTTCGAGTTACTCGGTCTAATTAGGAATACAAAAAGTACGCGAAGCAAAAGGAATTTTTGTGTTTTTCGATGGTTTCGACATTTTTGTTTGTCAACGAGTAACGTGCCAGTGGAAGAAGAAGTTAAATGGAAATCGAACTTGCGCGGAATAATGTTCGTTCATCGATTGCGACTCAAGGTCGCTGATGATGAGATATTCTTTTTGATGCGACCAAAATGCATATTAGGTTGTACTTAATATAAGGTGTCAGAGAACCACTTCTGGCTTTCGAGCATAATTTCAAATATCGCTACTTGCACGAGAACGATCGATCGACCTCGAATATAATTATGTAGTTAAAATGCCAAAAGTATGACTTGCAAGTATAGTGCAAGAGGATAATAACAGACACCTTGAGTTTTGTTACTTTCAGTAACTTGTACCACTTTGCAATCGTAAACTATACCTACTATGCGAACAATTTACATCGCGTAATTGAATTTGTTTAATAATAGGTATTTTTTCAAATCGAGGTAAAAAGATGTTTATCGCGGGACGAAAATGTTCTACTCGTACGAACGTTGTACATTTATTACGATAAAGTGACGATGAGCGTAGTAAGTCTAACGTGGCTATGTTTTATTGGAAAATTTACAGCTTTCCCGGACAATAATTCCCCGTACGCGCGTCTCTTCGTAGATGTTGTAACGAATTGCGCGAAATTTACAAAACGTAGAAGGTAAAAATATGAAAGTGCGAAGTGAACGGGAATTTCATAGGTGGTTGCCGAAGCTCGTTTGGTAATGTATGTATACATGAACGTGGAAAGGCAATAATGCTTTACGTACTGATGTGCAAAGATACGTGCAACGTGTGTTTGCTAATGACACTAGAATTTCATGATACTTAACCACATTGTCGCTAATTTAACACTTACAGATTCCTCTAGGATTCGATTAGCACAGTTAGCATATGAAAAAATACTAGGAATATACAGAGAATATTTCGATGACAGAACGACTGAAATACTAAACTTCGTTACAACATCCTCCTTTTACATTATGCTAATTAAAAGTTACTAACTTTTATTCTATGATTATTAACCAAGTAGTTATTAACCGAGCAATCCTCTTACGTAAACCTCTAATTGACGCAGATACCGATTTTTGGAACATTAGTTAACAGGAAGGATCGAAATATTTGGCGATATACGTATTCTACGCAAGACGATAAAATTTCACCAAAAGAATTCTTACATTTCCACTTTACGTGTTTTTCTTGCTATTTCGAAGACGGGCATAAGATTCGCTTCGTTGCCAGTTGCAACTAACTTGCACGTAAAAGGTTTACCAATCGTTCTGTAGAAATATTAAGAATTCGTATTTAACGTCTTATTGTTAGGTAATTAACAACCTCGTGCAATATTACGTTCCGCCAGTTTTCTCGATAAATTCGATAAATTTCCGTCGACGAATATCTTCTTACGTCGGAAAGATTCGGCTGGACGTGCCTTCTCGCAGGTCACCGTCAGAAAACATCCCTTTTAACCTAACGTTATACGTTGTTGGTTCTGGAGGTCGTGTCCTTTTCTTCGTATACGTATATGCGAACACACGATATTAAAAATAGTTAGGATTGAATTAAAATCAAACGTACAACTTAGTGGTTGAAAGTCAATTGCGTTGTTTATATATTTTCATTTAATTATATACATACGTATGTATATTACTGATACAAATCGAACGTAATATACAATATTAAGAATATTTGATTTCTACGTGTTCATTGAAATCTGCAAAAGGTACACCAAATATGGAGTTTAGTAAAACGAATCGAAATATCAAAGTTCTGTAACGACGCATCGAACGAATTGAAATCGTGAATGTTGAATGTTTAAAAAGTCAGCGAATGGAAATGCAAGTTTTAAACGGTACATGGATCTATTGTTTACTCTTTCTGGTGTTGTCCGTCTCTTTTTTTTTTTTTATCCATTTTCTCGTTGTTGTACGCTCGAAGAAGATTCGTTTCGTGGTTACTTCGGCTCACCTGTAACGCTCGCGAGTACGGGGAAGCACGCATGGTTGAGCTCCTTAAGTGGTCTCCTCGTGCTCGGCTCTAGTCTTTGGTTGTTTTCGACCCACCTACCGTCTTCCTAGACTTCTCTTCCTCAACGTATTTTCTCACGGGCACCTCGCGTAGTACGTAAATGTATGTATGTACTACTTACGTACGTCATCCACTGTCAACGACACTCTCTTTTCTCGACCACTTAATTTTCTTCGACCTAACAGGAAGAACATACCGTCAAATTTGCTGGGCCTTCGAACCTTTTCATCTGGTTCTTTCGCGATATGCATCGCTGCTTGACACGTTCCGGTGGTTCGTTTTATTTACGGAGGCCGATTTAATATTGGCTGTATAACCAATATATTTTATATATATTATATAAACCAGTATATTTTGAAGATTCAGGCATTATTTATTGACAACGAATCGATATAGAATTCGGCATAGCCAAGAGTCTAAAAGACAGTAAATCGATATGGTTGTTCGATTATTTATAATTTAAAAAATGCCCGATTATATAGGAAACAAGTATCAGGTCTATTTTATAATATGTGAACAGTAGTTGCGCATTACCCACTTGTAATTACCCGCACTACCCATTACATATGTAGCTAAATATAAATGCAATAGAAGATATAAGTAAGGTGTAGAAAGATAGGCTCGCGACGAGTACGGTACATACGTACTTGCATTTCATTCGACCATACATAGCATTTGCATTTTATCGAACATAAACTATTTTTGCATCATACGCAAGTATTAAAGAAATAGCTGTAAAACTGTTCCATCGTTGCGTAACGGTTATCTTTATGTTTTTCACTCGATCGTAAGTCTGTTCCTACTGACATTCGAACAATGTACTTGAACCAGTTTTCTAAGTAAGTCGATCAAACAGTTACACGTATAAACGAGTATGTCGAACATTTTACGAATATCTAATGCGCGATATCACGTCGCTGGATTTTTCATGTTTAATCTTGTATTATGTGTGTACGAAATTTGAAGATTTCCCGGGAATGTAGTTTTCGAATAACGAGTATCTGTAATTATATAACGAATATATAAAGATATGATCTAATTACGATTTAACTGATTTAACTCGACGGAAATGAACTTTAAACGAAATAGCACAATCATCTATCTGTATCGGGTTGTGCGTATATATTTTTAAATAATCTTGAATCAAATAATCGTAAGTATACGAATGTATGCCATATGTGTATATGTAATATTATTCGAATATAACATGTATAATATATAACGTCGTTTGAGAGAAAGGCTATCGAATCGAATGTGTCTATCAAGAGTGAGTTAAAGAACGATTGTTTCTCGAGCACGCCTCATAGAAAGATTCTTCTTAGGCGGTGGACGTCGCAGACGCGGAGGAACGCGGCATTGGAAACCGATGAGGGTCTCGATAACGTCGCGTTACACTCAACGTTAGGGTGGATTCACACTACGCGCACCGTCATGAAAGGTCAAGCGTTTTCGAGAAATATATTTTTTACGTGACAATCGTCACGGCTAATCGACGATTCTCTTTGCGTTCATGTAGGTGCTTGCCACAGTGACAAAGACAACATGACAATGTAGCTACGTGTAATGTGAGGCGACCTTTATTCGCTCCTAGAGAAGCGTCAAATGGCATTTCGATGCGATGCGATGTGTTGATTCTTTCCCACGTGAAATGGATGTGTCGCGACTCTGTGTGAGAATAGGCAGACGCGATAATGGAAAAAATCAGGGATAAAAGGAATCGTCGAAATGAGACGAGATGTTTTTATTATAAAAATTGCATAGTTTGGCAGGATTTCGTTAGGATCGGATATGCTAACGTTCAAGATGAGAAGTCTCGAAGGCGTTCGATACGGCTTCGTGATGTTCCTGTAACGCAGACGAAATACGTAGATCAGGGCGTAAACTAAACGAAGTAATTAATGGAAACGTATATATGCGAATTAGCAGCGAAGTGGAAATAATTTCAAATTTGGAAAATGAAATCGATCGATAGGTGAATATGTTGGATAATACGTAAGAATACACGGTGGACGATACGAGCAACGGATACACGCGTTAATGCCATGCCGTATTCTATAGAGGTAGCGAGTAACGACACGTGTCGAGACCTTTCAAACTCTCGAGAACCATCAGGCTACCGATAGTCACGAGTTTAGATTTGGCGGCAAATTCGATATCTTCTTAAATCGACGACCGATGATACCGGCGTCTAGGTGGCGTGTAGGGTGATACGGACGTTTCAAAAGGAACGGGTCACAAAGTGGCGGAGCTGATGAACCTCCCGGCAAGAAGATCGACGATGAGTCGAACGACTCGGCATGTTTTAGAACATGGCTTAGAATCTCGAAAGAGCAATGTTATCCGGAGAAAGTTTGTAACATGTGTGTCTATGTGTATCATAATTTATCGTTATCGGTAGCAAAGCAGTTTATCGAATCTTTCGTCGTTCGATGACCAAAACAGGAAATATCGACACGAGTAATCGACGCAAGAGAGGTTTAGAAGAAAACTATTAGTTTTATGGTGCTCTTCTTAGTAATAGTAAATACTTGCAGATCCAGTTTCAACAGAGGTTGGATTACAAAAAGAAAGGAAAATGATACAACCAGTTTTAGTAGGCGATACCCACCTTGCTGAATAATCGATCTTTAACGAATAAGATGTATCTTGATAAGTATCGACATGAAAAATATGTTCTATATACGTGAATGTTCGATACACAGAAAATAGAAAGACTATGATATCGTTAAAATAATTTTAACTACGCATTTTAGCTACGTCTTATCGTTGGAGGACCGACTGTTGTGTTGTCGGCCGTTATAGGTGGATTTGGTGTAAAAGAAAAAACATTCGTACACCCTCGAAACAAAATAACGTTTTTACGAATTAGATCAAACTCGAGTTGTTTTTATAGCTCGGATAAAAAAGTAGTAAAGATCTTTAGCATTTGGTTTGCGATTCGGTCGTGTGAAATCTTGTCAAAGCCGTTTACGCGTCATCCGATAGACGGCAGATTAATTTTCCTAACTTGTCAAAAAGTCTCAAACAGTTTGATCCAATTTGAAAGAAGTTACTCCGTTTTAAATGGTGTACGAACACACTGACTATATGTATATTTGTTTATTTGGATGCGCGTACGAACGAATATCTTTAGAAGCACGTTGAAACGAGGCACGTTTATGGAACACTCGGATTTATGGAAGGGAGCCTTTCGCGCGCCTAAATCGCCGAAAAGAGGATCGAAAGTGGCTGGTCGCTGGTCGCTGGTCGCTGGCGGAAACTTGGGTCGAATGCCTACCTGTGGAAACCGTGGTTACACGGCGTGCGCGCAATTATATACGATTCCACATATTGCCGATGTTTCTCGCGAGGAGACCACACAGTCGGTTGGTACGCGCATCGCGGAGAACAAGTTTAAACCGAGTGGTGGAAAAAAGAAGGAAAAACGAAGACAAGAGAACAGGCTACTCCATATGTAACCATATGTAGATACATACTACTGTCCGTCGTGGCTAGCTCCACCAATTTCAATGGTTATTCAGTTTCGAAAGAAGCAATACGTAATTGAGACGATTTGAAACCAAGAGGCGCAAGTCTGCGATCAAACGGATTAATTCTTTATACCCTTAATCGTTGGCCCTTCCGTATATCTTGGAATTATTTCGAAAAATATTATGTCGCAGGTAACCTATACACTGTCGTTCTAAAAAGTAGAGAAATTTAATCTCTAACGACCTGATCTAAGGAATCGTTAGAAATACACGAGGTTGCTATTTGATCCAATTCATGGGTCGTTCAGCGCGTAGATAACATGGTAATAAGACATAAACTATGTTAATAGGAAGGCAGAATAGCTCAAAGAAACGTGAAAAACAAGCTAGTAGTCGGAACAGATACAGACTCGATCCGTGATATTGCGATCGTGTTCCTACGATAGATGTTCGTTTCTTGCCAGTTATTCGCATTGCCATTGACAAGTTAAATTATCTTTCGTTTATCACTTTCTTTCGCGACGTTCCCACTTTTTCTTCTTCGCTAGTTTTCGAGCACTTTCCACGGTGTTGGTATACGCAGCTGTGTCGATGAGTGAAACGTTTTGCAGCTTTTATATACCGGGTGTCAGACGTAATCCGCTCTTAATAAGTCGTATTTTATAAAATTATGAATATGGCGTCGTTTTACGGCGTACAAATAAATTTATCGATTGAAGTGTAGCTTTAGAAATTGCGTAAAAACGTGAAATGGAAAGAAGATAATTTATCGCAGGGCGCGGGAAATTGTAGGGTGGCACTTTTCGTACGTTAAGGTATCGAATGATCGCAGGGCGGAAGAACGAGAAAGAATGGGAAAGAATGAGAAAGAATGAGAAAGAATGAGAAAGAATGAGAAAGAATGAGAAAGAATGAGAAAGAATGAGTGACGGATACGAACTATACAAAGAGAGCGTCGTCAGCAATCCGATATGTAAAGCGAAGGAAAGTGTAGGAACGGAGGAGTGTCGCGACAATCGGCATCGACTATCGGAGATCGGAGAGATCGAGCAGCCAGTGGCAGTACCAACGAGCAGCTTGATATTCGTCGGACGCACGCCACGGAGTCCGTCTGCGTATGGACGCGGAATAAATTATCCGAACGTCTGTCCTTCTTCTCTCCTTTTCACCATCGTACCCTTCTCTCTTCATCCCTCTTTCTCTATCTTTCTCTATCTTTCTCCATCTTTCTCTATGATCGCTCGTACCTTTTCCTCTAACGACCGTCTCTTTCCCCTATAGATCGTTCTCCCACCGGTGTCTATAACGATTTCTCATTCGTAGTGGTGGGACGATACCGGAAGTGAAGTCAGAACGGCGGAACCAGACGTTCACTCAATGGAAAGTTTGAGTCGTTTCAGTGCGTCTAAGAAGGGCCGAGCGTAGATCGGAGTTCCGCTCGCGTGGAAAATCCGTTTCTTTCGCCGGGCACGCAGCATTCCCGCTCGCGACTCGCGCGTGCACGGAACAAACTCGAACTACCGTAGAAAATACGTTCGCTCGACGTACGATCGCATCCTTCCTCTCGTCGTGTATCGATCGACGAGCAAATCCCCTTTCGGCCACATCGGTGTCGGACGCGACGGTGATACCGGGCTGAAAGATGTGCCCTGGCGTTTCTTTCGATTTCGTAGAAACTCGCGACGAATCGGTCGGCATCGATGCGACTACTTCGAAGAAACGCGAAAGAGGAGAAGATCGAGTCGACGAATATCGGTGATGAACGTTCTTGGTATCCTCGCGAAGAACGAACGAGCGAAACGATGTTCGGCTTCGAAGATGATCCGAGTCGTAGCACGTTGAAAGATACGTTGGAGTTGGAAGATGGTGATTTTTTAAGAGAAAGCGGAAAAACGATGCGTACTGTGTAGACGTGTGTTTCGAAATGGAAGACTACGATAATTATAGTCGAACGAAGCACCGGGTGGCGTCGGTTGCCGGAATTTTAAACGAAACGCGTGATTTTAATAATTCGTCCGCCTGAACGGTACATAATTCAACGCGAACGTTTATTCGGGTGGTAAACGTTTTACGTGGAAAAGTGGCAAGTTTTCTTTCGAGAAAAGTGGAGATTCGAGCGAAATATCGTGAAATAAAACTATATGTACCGTTGTTACGAGACTCTGTCGAGCTACGGTGGAACATTTTCGACAGCGAAGGAAACGGACGCGATCACGACGTTGCTCGTGTGCGTTTTCTTCATCGTGGAACGTACGATTCGACGAGAGTGTAATTATGATGGAAACTTGGATGGCTTGCGACACGCGTCTTTTGCGAACACGAAACTCGTTGGTTTAGTTAATTCGAACGACGATAAAATCGGCCTTCTATTACGAGAACGAAGGAATTAACCGTTTAATCGTAATTACGGATAAAATCCCGTTTCGGAGGCCAGTTTCATGGTTGGCCGTTGATTTTCAGCATTTTCAGCGTTTCCAGCGAAACGAGATACAACGAGCACACTTTCACTCGCGTGTTACGCGTGTTTCTCGATTAAAACGCTACGAACGCATCGTTCGACTTGGAATTTGCCAGCTAGTGATGACAGGTTGTTCCTTCGGTGTAGAAGGTATTCGCGAGGTGTTCGTAAAAGGTGTAGGAGAGGCTCTTGGTGCATTCGCGACAGCATACCTCAGAAATGGTCAGCCAACACGCGATGGCCACTACGGTTCGCAGAGTTAAGCAGGAGAATCGTCTGAGGCGACAAAACCAAAATCAAGGTATAGAAACCACGGTCAAATCACGCGTGTCTAGCGTCCCTCGAATGGCAGTCGGAATTCTCGATCTGCGCGACGTGTGTGTAAACGCGCTACATAGAAGCTACCCGCAACGTTATACGTTACGAGATAATCGATGTTCGATTTTCTTACTGAATAATTTGTCAAATACCGTGAAAAGTATTATCGCGACGATTTACGCCCGTAACATTCCCTGGTAAAAGACGAAAAGATTTGCATATAGTGAAAAACAGTCTTTTTCAGTTCTTTCTATTTCTATCTTCTATAAGTCTTTTTTTTTTTGTATATTAAATATATTAAATTCTAATATATTAAACGCGTACAACGTTATACTCTGTGCGTAAGTCGTGCGTGTAATTTATACTGCGATTAATCAAGTGCGAAATGGTAAATAGAATATCGTTTCAAGTCGAAGAAATTGAAAAGAAAAGAAGAGGTAACGGTATGTTAAACGACAATTTGAAAATTAACGCGAACATTTCACGAAAATATATATAAAGGTAAACGTACCTACATGGTGATTTCCGATACAACGAAGCGCAGCACGGAAACACGATGAAGTTTAAATGAAGAAACATAGATTAACTCGGTTACGATAATGCCGATAAATTTGCTAGAAGAGAAGACGACACCCAACGCGAATTCATTTCTCTATGGTGTGGATACGTGGAACTTTGCTCCAACTAAATGGAACTTTACGCGCAGCTCAACATCCGTTTAATCGTAATTACTCTTTTATCAGGAATTAATGCTATTTAGAGGTTGAATGTTTCGGAGACTTTTTTTCAGACGCGTGACAATTTTGTCTAACTTTTACGTCCTTGCATTGACTTTACTTTCGGTAACCCTTGAATCCACGAGATTCGATTCGACTCAACCAAAACAAACGTATCGTGTTTACGTGTTTCAGATGAGGAGGGACTTTACAAGCCTGTACCACCACCGAAACCGGTGCCGAACAATCAAAAGAATCAGAATGGGCAGGAGAGCAGCAGAGTGCAGACGGTAGTGGAGCAATCGTCGCGGCCGATTTCCGCTATAGAAAGGAACGTCACGTTAGACGACAACCAGGTTCGAAGTTCCGGGCAGAATCCTGCACCCGAATACAGGATGCCACCGCTCTACGGGGAGGAACAGAGCTCGAATCAGACTCAACAGGCAGCTAACTTGCAGACTCACAGCAGCAAATTTCCAGTAAGTTTGTTTCAGGCTATTCGGATATGTACCTGTTCTATTATAGTTGTGATTAATTTGCGACAGCGTTTTGAACAACCAACGAAGAGGTTCGTTCGGCGAAGAGAACAAGACCAACAGCCATGTAAAAATAACACGAGCATAGGAAGAATAACGTAGAATACGGGTGGTTCCGTGCGATGCAACCACGTCACGGACAGTGGTCGCGCGTTAATTAACGATGCATATTAACGACGCGTGCATTAATTCCACGTGCGCGAAAAACCTACCTATGTTCACCGATTGTGCACTGGAACGTGGATGGTACATATGTATTATGTATATACGTATATACGTAGATAGTAGAGCACTGTTACGCTTCTATACACGCATGGCATATAGAAGTGGTCGCGGGCTGGAGACTTTTGTTATAGACACGCAGCGCATAGGCGTGCCGGTGAATTTTTACAAACACCGATAACGCGACGAGTTTCGAGGTGTAACAGACTGAATATGGCGATTCCAGTCGTGGACTTTGACTTGCAAGTCGATGAAAAAAGGAAACGCCACGGTTAGAAGTCAAGGCGTAGCGCTTTATTCGGTATGGTCTCCACCGTCGACTTTCTAGCCTTCTTCTTGTACCTCTTCTTCGGACGTTGCTGTGCTGCTGCTGCTGTTGCTGCTGCTGCTACTGCCAGCAACGAGTAAGCCAGCGTGCGAGTGTCCCTTTAATTGCGTTTTTCTCTTCCGACGGCATATCCAAGGCCGCATCTCGTTTAGAATCGTTTTTACGAATCCAAGTGGCAATCGTATTCACGCACGACGCTCAGTTTCGACACCTGTCACCTTTGGGTCGAACGTTTGTTGGGACGAAACGAGTAAGTACCTACTTTGCTTACACGCTGAATAGATGCTTGTCGATCCGACATGTCTACATATATGTATATAGCGCGCATACGTATACGACAAGTTTACCACTACAGGATAGGGTGGTAATCGTAGTAAAGTATGCTTTAACTTGCCCAAGTACCGACTATGCTACGAGTAAATAATCGACAGCGGCTTCTTATATATGTATGCGAAAATAAATGAAAAATGTATAAAGTTCTCGTTTTCAAGAGAACAAAGTTTAAACGTGTTCGATTAGGAAACACGTGGTCTGGTGCACGCGTACGATACATTTAGAAATTTATTTTTTTCGACAATGAACCATCTTTTTTTATTTATTCTTAAACGTGGTTTAAACCGTCGTCGACTATATTTACCCATATTCGGTATTCGGTATAAGGATAATATAATTGTATGAGTAACTCGGTCTCTTCTCGGCGTTATCGATAGACAAAGAACAACGCGATCTAAAGGGTAAAGAAAAGAATTGCTGAGAAATATCTAGCACTTGTAATCGACGCGATATATTCGAGTAATTCGAAGAAATGTTTACAGTTTGTTGGAAACGATACAATGCTGCACATTCGATTCGTATATTAAATTATCGTGCTTTGTTTGGTGATAATGATCTTCCCGTTCTGTTCTTGATTGTATGGTAATAAGTAATTAACCGTTATTAACTTTCTCTCGTAAAACGGAGATGGTTAATTTCGCATTTCGGTGGAACATTTGAATAACAGTAGGTACGAGTGAAACAAAAGACGTAATTTATATTACGTGTAGAACGTAATAGAAAGCTCGTAAAAGAACAACGATAGGAAAATTGTTGAAAGAATTAATTTCTTGTTAACAACTCTTTCGTTATTGTTTCGCGCAGAAATATATTACACGAAGATATCTCACGATTACTACATGATATTTCGATATTTCTATTGATACGACATCGATTCTCAAATAACAGTTTAATTCGTTCGTATTAATCGTTCTTCTTTTTTTCCAACAGAAATTTCGATAATTTGTTTAATTTGTCAAACATACGCGCATTCGGAAAAGATAAAGTAATGTTAATGGTAGGATAATAGTATCGATATAGAGCTAAGATTAAACTCGTTAAACTTGACTTTAATCTCATTGAGAAAGAACCGCTTGTGCTACATAACCAGGATACCATTCCGCAACGTTAAAACGTAGAATAAGTATCAAAATTAGGCCATTTTTATTCTCTCGTCTTTATTACAGTCGTTTATTACAGTCGTGAACTGTACGACGCTATATCGGAACTTGGAACTTAGCGATTGCCAGAAAAAGGGTAACAGCGGGCTTGTTAGGCAGAAATTTACATTATTCGATGACCAACGGATTCCATTTGTCAAAGTGATAAATCATCGACTAAAGAGATACGTTGTACGTTGGATGTTACAATTGCGTAGTCGAGATGTTGGATGCCAGTTCGTCAGATATAACGTAATCCATCCTATCCTTCGTTCTAGTTCTTAGAAAATAATTTTGATGGAAACGATCGATTATTTGAACTACGAGGAAAGCCGATTGTCGTGCTTTCGATTGGTTTTATCTGGAAGTTTTGTCGGAAATGCCGCGGAATCGCTTTCCTCTTAACTCGAGTTGCTATTCTTTTGGCAAGGAAAGCGCCATTGTTTGGATGGCCGGGCTTTATCGCGGCGCGCGATGCTTTGCAAATAAATTTTATCAAACGGACCGTAATAACAGGGCAGGTATTAAATTCCATAAGGGAGGAACACAAGCAAAACGTGTGAATTTAATATCCTCCTTGATGTTCCGCGGTGATTGTGTAGAAGTATATCAAAGAGACGCTCTTAAGAGCGCTTTGACATTCTCCTTTCAGCAGGAATGAAAGCATTTTATTCTGCCCGCTGCCTTCCTTCCCCTTCTACCTTGTTCAATGCTCCATTTCTCCTCTGATATCAACTTCAATCTCGGTTCTTTTTTTCCTCTGAGGATAAGCAACGGCTTTGCCTGCTGCTGGATCCTTACGGGATCGTGCGTGTGAGAAAATGGACGAGTTTTCTTTGCAAATTGAACGAACATGGGAACATGCGCGATGACTCGTTCGGAACCGAATGCTTGTCCACGATGTCTGCTGGCTGCTGGCATCAAGGGTAATGAAAATCAGATCGTACGTTCGTTAATTCGACGATTCCGTTAGCAGTTCCATACTAGAACAGCCAGTCGAACAGTAACGCGGCTTCATCCGTTTCGATGAATTTGCACTTTGAGTAATTACGAGATTATCCTTTTAAATTTTCTTATCCACACTTTTTATTTCGTATTTTTTATTTTCAAGAAATGTACAAGTCGCTAAGGGCACGGTAAACAATTAACTTTAAAAAATGCAAAAAATTATCATGGTAATTATCATGGTAAAAAATTATCAAGCATTGTTTTTGTTTGCTGGATTCAATGTTATACTAAAATTGTTATTAAAAAGAAAGATATAATACAATCTTACGTATTTGTAATCCTAAGAGACAAGAAGATAAATAAATAAGATAGAGAAAGGGACAAATAAGATACGTAAATAAAACTTGAGAAAAACTTGACAAGTGCCTTAGAAATTTCTGTGTTCGCTTAGACGTATAAAATGATTTTGCTACAAGACGAATTCTACTATCGTGTTTGAAATTTGTCTTACGATATAATATACTCGTTTGTTTCGCATAAATGTAATGTTGTCGCGACGATTTATTTGCCTCGTTAACTTATCGGCTGAAACAAATTGCGGATAACGCTTTTTATATAAGATTATTCGTTATAAACTTGCTTGCAACTTACTAGTGCTCGGACACGCAAGTTTGTACATTTGTTTCGATAATAGAGTTTTCTAACGTAAAATGTGAAATATCGTTGAAAGACGAAATGTTTTTGTTGTATCTCTCGTGATACGTAGTATTCGTTAATAAATTACATTAATTACATTCGTTAATTACTTGATCAATTAAAGACAATCATCAAAGACAATCTCGTAAAAACGAACGCGTTTATCTCACGATAGAAATATGCGTAGAGATATTTTGAGCTCCCTTTTTTATACCAATTTCGCTTAATTTCATGACACAGCGTTCTACGTTACGATACACTTTCTAAAATTTCTTTACAACTTTAGCGGTCGTTAATAAATATCGTTGTCACGCTTGTCATCCGTGTCAAGTCGGCGTGTAACGATATCGAAATAATATTTCGGACGAAATAAATCGAAAGGAGTCTAAATTGGACGTTAAAATGTATTACGATGTCAAAATGTCAACGTCAACAACCTAAATCTTACTAGCTTGATATCTTATTTTCTTACCCACATATATTCCATCGTCGTTTCTTTATCCCATCCCCTCTTTCCTTCCTTTCACTTTCGTTGGTCAACTCACGAGAAACCATATATATGTTTCTTCACTTTGTTTTCTATCGTTCTTCTTTTCGATCCTCGTTAATCCCATGCTACAAACGAGTTAAATATTTTTCTTCCGAGCAGTCTTTACAGGGTCGCGCGTTTTACTCGTTGTTTGTTAGAAAATCAAGATTACCATTGAAACGTAGCGTAGCTACGATTTTGAATCAATTTTCCTTCGATTAGATATCTATTTTCCAACTATTCTGGTGTTTCGAGGAAAGTGAAAATCACTGTAGCGTAATTTATTGCCTGCTTGTATGTTTCCTGTACTATCGTATTTTCGGTATACGTTTAATATAACACGTTATACCGTATCTTGGATAACATCTCAGGTGATCCGTCATAGTGCGTCCACTCAAGTACAACTTATTCGTCTTGTTAATTGGAAACAGAGGAAGGAGAGTGGTAAATGATAATCGTAAGAAAGAGAAAGAGAAAGAGAAAGAAAGAGAATCGATAACGATTTAAAATTAATATCGCGAAACGATACTAGTTAACAACGATCTAGTTATTGCGGCGAAAGGCAAAGCTACTACGAAGCTACTAAAAGCTTGCGAAAACCAGCCTATTTGAAGAAATACCATACAGATGGTCGTGAGACGAAGGTGATTAAAAAGGAACCAAATGGCTAATCTTTAACGCCATAGCGCATCGTTTCGTCCCAGAAATTCGTCTCTACCTTTCCGGTAGAAAGCAAAATAGCATCGGATTAATTGCCGTCGTCTCGGACTTGACAAGATACCGTCGCTAACACGTATGTTCCACATTCTACTTACGCATTGCGCAGAAGATGTTGGGTGAAATCTTCGGTAACAGTTCGTTGTAAGTACGTTCGTTACGTTCTTGGGAAAATTCTCAGAGATTCTCCAGCCAGACAAAGCGAGCATCATACTTGCGTACCGTTTACCGGAAGTTGGGAAGGGGGTTGCGATAGCCGTTTAGATACATCACTTTTCCCCGTGGATCGGCCTCGCGAAGCGAGAACAAATCGGAACAATTGTCGGTGACGACATCCTACTTCTACGCAAATTCGCTATTTTCGTCACTTGGCGAACTTGTCTTTGGCACCTTTGTCGTACCCGCCGACAATCGTGTTATGTATTCCGCGCATTTAACTGTTTGCGAATTATTCAGCCGATCTTTCGTGACTTGGAAATTCTCGTCTCGTCTCGTCTCGTCGCGTTTCGTCGCGTCTCGTCTCGTCTCGTCTCGTCTCGTCTCGTCTCGTCTCGTCCCGTCCCGTCGAGTTTCTCTCGGTAGCTGCTCTCCGTGAAACCGCCATGCTGCAGCTAATTAAACGCAGTGATCGTGTTGTACAGTAATATTTTGATTACTCGTGTAACTGTAACTTAACGAACTGGTAAATATCAAATATTTATTTTATTCCAAAATCTTAAATATTAATTTTATTCCAATAAATTTCCAGAGTATCGTACATACTTTACTACGACACATATTTTAGAGAGATGAGAGGCGAGAAATTTCAGAAAATACTTGTCTAACAAGAATGTAAGACGATGCAAGAGGAACAGTTTCACATACATACGTAACGGTGAACTCGTTTCACGGGCAACGAACTTACCGAGAATTTTCCTGTTCTCTTTATTTCTCCTTTCTTTTCTTTGTTCGTTTCGTAGCAAATTATACTACAGAAAATCATGCGGAAGCATGCACAGAAAATTGTTCGTAAACAGCGCACGCTATCGAACGGTGTTGATTAGGCGTGTTCATTGTCTGTTGCAATAGCTCTCTCGTTTTTATCACGCTTGCTTTCTTCTGACCGATGCGCTGCGCTGCGATGCGCTGCGATACGCTGCGATGTGATGCGATGCGATGCGATGCGATGCGATGCGATGCGATGCGATTTCAAGGCGAGTTTAGTTCAGTGACACCCCTTTTTAGACGCATTATATGCACGCAAAGAGCGGCTGATTGGCGAGCGGTGCTCCTGTTCTCGATGTTGTTTGGAAAAATCGAGTAGGTAGCGTGAAATCGAGACCGAAGAAGCGACGCGACCTTTACGATGAGAAATCCTCGTTGAAAACATTGCGTCGTCTTAACGCGCATCGGTCGATCTTGCTTCCGTTCCGACTTTTTATCATCGAATCTACCTACGTTTTTATGGTAATGTGTAATCGAACTGCAATTCGTTCGCTCGTCAAACGTACACCGCGTCTATACAGACTGGACAGGGTGGTGAGAAAATTATATAAACGAACAAATTTCTCGGACGATCGATGGTGAAATTGTACGCGATTTACCAACGCTATCGGATCCTTTGGATATTGCAGATAGGCAATTATCAGTATTACGGTATTAGAAAATTTCCTTTAATCGTATCGTTGTATCTTAAATTCACGGTGGATTATTAATAGCGAAGTTAAGATTATATTTACTAATAAATTGGCAAAATAGACAAAGCGAATGATTAACACGGAACACAGAGAAATAAAATTGAGAGTTAACGATGAGAATTACATATTTCGTTTATAGATCGAACGCGAGGTTGTTCTGTCGTCGGGAGACAAAAATTCCAAGATTCCCATTCTACACGAGTACAAACAAAGAACTGCCGGTAGAGTGGCGATTGCACCGGATGCTCCGATCAAACAACAGGCTTGGGTTCAAGAGGTAAGCTAATTCTCTTGTTAACGTTCGTAACGTGCTGGTAGGACTGGCTGGAAACAGTCAAATTTCTTACGTAACGTGGTCGACTGTTGGCACTAGATGCGATAACGTTACTCCGATATAGCTTATTAATATGTAAGAGCATACACCGTGAAACAATGTGATTTAAGACGAGCAGAGTTTAAAACGCGGGATATGTTTTATGCTCGTTGGTCGCTTAATTACAATTTATAATTGCCAGAAAATGTAACTATGACTAGCGCCACAGTGTCTCTTATAAGATAGAGAGAAAAGATTCGTGTTTCATTTTCACGGAATATCTTTTAAAAGCTTCCATTACCTCTTGAGTTTTGAATCTTTGGCATACGAGTCGAACCCTCTGCTTTTCTAATTCGAAAAGCATCGGTTAATCGTACGAAGGCACAGGTATGGAGCAAATGGACGCCAATTCGCAGAGATGGTCGAATCGCGATCATTACGAAATCTTTTCATTGACCGGCGATTGGCTCGCGCGTGTGCAACTCGTACAGCGATCGGGCACCTACGTGAATCGCTGGAAATGCGAGTAGGTGTCGTTAATGCACGTGCTACGAGGTACTATTCCACGATCGTAGGTTACAAACGGATGTGAGTTCTTTCTTTGTCGTTCTGGCACAGAGACGGCGTGTTTAATTTATTTTAGATTCGTCGATGAAACGCTGACACGGTTCGAACCGAACGATCCCACCGATCTTGTTCTTTCATTTGTTTCTAACGTGCCGGATAATCGCGTCATACGACGATCTTCGCGCGATTCAACGTTTCCTTGTTACGGCATTTGTCCTATAATCAGCATGGTAAATAGCGATATGTGCGCGTGCTTTTCACCGTAAAACCGAGCTATTGTTTTTACGATGTAGGCGTCTTGCGAATCTATTACCTGCTTCCCTTGCTTCGTTCCATGACGTACGTATGCGCGTACATAAACGTTCGCTAGGAAACGATTAGTAAGAACTAGCTAGCTGTCCTAGTTAAGAGGAAATTCGTATCGTAGGCGATTATAGGCATGTCTTGTTGCAGCTGCGATCGTCGCGGCCAGTACGATAAGAAAGCGCGCTTACGATCTTTGCCGAAAAGACGAAGCGCGTGTTAGTTAGCATCCGAAATACGTAAGCAGATGTTTTTGTCCTACTCGAAGCCTGATTGTTGTCTGCGTCCTCAAGTGCGTAAACCAGGTCCGGCTTACGACGAACGGAAAATATACCCGATCCAACGTATTATTGGGAACCACTCGTAACATTTTATATTCGTACGTTAGATTTGGCGTAGCGTAATCCTCGACACGGCAGCTGTGCAGGGACCATAAGTCAGAAAATCTTTTTTCGTATGCACGAAGCGTGCGATGGAGCCCTACGGGCGAAACTTGGCTCTGTTCTCTCTTCCCTGCCCCTCTCTTCCTCTATCCTTCTGATTGACAGTGTCAGTTGTTATTCCAACCACATCCCTTCCTAAGAACCAAAGGATTCAGTCCGACAACTTTGAAATTCCCTCTGCGGTTTAAACGGACACGCTGCCATTAGCTGCCCGCTGTTCTCTTCGACGGAGAATTGTTTTCGGTGGATTCCGGCAGATTGCGTCGAGGGTTTCCCTAACCAACGCGACGCCTTTCCTCCGGTGAGAAGTGTGCTTCGCCTCGCCGGTTTCGAAATACTCGATAAGGCGAACAGTTCGGATATCTTTCGATTATCGGTGTCGGTAATCGATAATTTCTTATTTTCATTTGAAAAATAACTTAATTTCACGTCGAGACCAAGCGTATAACACATGTTCAAAAGCGAACGTACAATATATATTTAATCCGTATATTGTAGGAAATTTCGCGAGTAACCGATAATCTGCTCTTATCAACTCTTATCAAGCTTACGTTAATTATTACTTGTAGCAATCGAACGAAGAATTAGATTAAGAACGGAAGGGACGGGCGACAGAGGACAAAAATTTCAATGGAAAAGCTTTTTAATACGGAGAAACTTATTCGAGCGTCGGGATAACCTTGTTAAAAGGAGTAATTGCACGGGTTGTCGCCGAGTTAAAAAGTCCAAAGTTGTAGCGACTGAGCCGAGCGATTTAATAACGTATCGCACACTTTCCCTTATAGCGTGTTACGTAAAATGTCTCCACGCTGGTTAATCGCTCGTCCGTGTCCCGTAGCAAAAGTTTCAGGTGCTTCTCAATCGCTTTATCCGCCGACGCTCTCGAGCCTTGGCTGCCAATGACTTTTCTCTGATGCTAATTGCACGAAGCTCGAGGCTCGACAACCGTACATGGCTACCGATAAATTGATACTGCCTGGTGCCGAATAATTGAATTTGTTAGGTTGCTAGCGTCCGGTGTTTGTCATCGTTGCAGTATGTACGGCGAGTATCGCGTAATTGGATCAGACTTGTTTGTTCGAGCATATGCCAATGGTAAGGGATATCTAATTTGTTTACCACAGGCATGATAATTCAGCCTGAACTTGTAACAAAAGGAAGAAACGACATAGAGTATGGAATGGTTAATAAGTTGAAGCGACTAGGCAGCTGTTTTGTAAAGTAATACTTTAAAATACTAGATTAACTTTTGTTTTTCATTTCATTTCATACCACGTGTAACGAGTATTTCCACGAGTGTGAAATATTAGTCGACTAGGTGGATAACACGGAGAGATAAGAGCTTGAGAGGTAACTACGATGTAAACGATTTTTCAGGGCACTCAGATGCAAGAAGTGAGACAGGAGGGTCAAGCCAGGAGTTATCAGCCAGCGGAATCTTACGCGTAAATATCTACCTGTATCGCGCCGCACTCGGTGAATCCGAGAATTGATTTTCCCCGATAAAATCGCAATTTCTCCGAAGGTCGACGTCGGCTGCATCGGCGCCAAGGGCCACCAAAATCGACGAAGACAAGAGCAAGTCCATTTCGAGAACTTATCACACGATCAAGGACATGATATCGAGCCGTTTCGGGCAGAGTCGCAAGGATGCCGAGCCGGAACCGGAAGCGAGTTTGAACAATGTCACGGAAGAACTGAGAAAGTCCAGCAGAAGCATCGATGAGGAGGAGGCGAAGAAGAAGGAAGGGATTTATGGGAAGCCACGGGCACAGGAACCTCCTGTTAATATGCAGCAATATCCAAAGAACGCATGCGGTGAGTATTTTATATCCGGGAAATATTTCATGTAGCAACATCGTGCCGATTCTCTCTGAATTTCCACTAAAAACACTGTCTTTCCGAAACGTATCGTACTACGATATTGCGAGATTCTCACGGTGGTAATTTGTAATTTCGTAGTCTGCGATTAAAGTCGGAGGTAAGATGGAGCTTCGATGCTAAACAGCGTATCTTTGGTATTTTGCCTCTTGAGCCACGCCACCGGTGTAATTCTATATTATAGTAACAGGACGATCCTCTCGCTGTTAATTAACTAGAAGCCATAGCGTTACAATGTTGCCGCAGCGATGATTAACGCTTTGCCTTTATACAAGATGATCCGTCATCGAAAGTCAATTTCGGTGTGCTGCGTTACGGCATGTGCGTGCATGTAAAATGTAAAATGGAAATAAGAGAGCGTAGTCGGCGGTATGATTGTCGGCACCGCCTTCCAGCCTGCTAGTTAACTAGCAAGAGGATCACCGGTTGTAAGGCAATGGGTTAATCTTGAGAACACGCTATCGATCTTCGATGGCATCCCACGCGATACAGCTAAATGATTTTTACGTACGATTAGATATAATTAGGTTTGTCATGTAGAGATCGGTGGCTATAAATTATAAACAGGCAAGACAAGTTGAAAATCGGAAAGTAGAAAATCGATCGATTGGATGTTCTTCGTATCCTCGGTATCCTTTTGAATTCCACGCGATAGACGATAGTTGTGGCGATATCCTATTTTCCATCGATATTTCAACGACAGGTTTGAAATAAAATTGCATTTTCGCACTACTCGGCTACTTCGCGTATACACGTAAAATGTAACGGGGGGGGGGGGGAAGGTATCGAAACTGCGTAAAAATTGAAATTAACCCGCTCGCAACGTAACGGACAGTGACATTTATTTAACGCTTGAATCTGATTTAGGTCAGTACGGGCACTCGTATAGTTACCTGAGCAATCAACAGAACGTACCGCTTCCTGGACAACTTCAGCCTACGTCACAGATTCAACCCAATTTACCAGGCCAAAGTGCTCAGCTTCACGTGACGCATCACGCTCCACCTGGAGGAGTTCAAACGGTCCATCAAACTCAAGTTCCTGGTTTTGGCCAATCAGCGCCAGGTGGCCAGCAGGTGCAAAATGTTGCGAGGGAATACGTTGTTCAGGGACCATCTGGATTGCCGAGTCAGCAATTGCATCAAGGACTTCATCAGAGCCCTCAGAACCAGGTAATCTTTGATTTACTTCCGCGCTCTGTGAATCGCTTCTCAATGCCGGTAGACAGCATTGGTTTCGTTTCAAACGGCTTTAAATTGCTCGCTCGAGTCGAAAGTTCCATCGACGAATGTACACATAGGAAGTACCTAAACGTGAAAGTTATTACGCGGAAAATTACTCGTATAGTCAGCGATTTCCATGTAATATGGAATTTAGTTTTGCAATTTAATTCTATCGAATTCTTAGATTAGATTTAATTCCGTTGGACTTGTGTTACACCGATGCAAATATCTCCACGCTTCGCTCTACTATCGACGATTATCCGCGATACTAAGTAGCGACTGGCTACGATAATTATCGTAAACCATCGTTTTACAGATTCATCGGAATTACAAAAATTGCATATTTAAAGCAAACGAGTATTCAGTCGCATGTATCTTACGTGTTGAGATTCAAACGTGTCCTGTCAATGAAATAACCGGTTTCCTATAAAATACGACTAGTACCGACTTTGAATAAAGCGAAAGACGTCGTTCCGTCGTCTGACAGCTTTTAATTTCGTTTCATCGAACGTATGAAAAAGTCGTTACGTTTTCGAGTGAACTATTTTCAATCGCTCGCATATTTTCATTTATTTTCACGTTTCTATGTTTTATCTCGCTTCCTGAATTGCGTACGTACGATGTATATGTTTTTTTTTTTTTTTTTTTTTTTTAATATGAAAGCACACCTGTTATATCGAAATGGCGAACGGGAGTTTATTGCACGTCGAAATAACGACTCTATGAAAAAAGGAAAAAGGAAGAAAATACGAGAAAATTTCGTTGGGTTCCGTTCTTAATTAAAAAGCTGGAATACGGGGAGGATATGTTGGAAAAATTGTTTCGAATCTTTGACATTGCGACAAAAATCGCAGTTTGTAACTGACACGTTTGTAGCGCGTGATTCGCGACGTTATTCAAGGACTTGTATTTGTATCATAGCGCATAATCGTTCATTTATTTGTACAACGTATAACAATTATATAGGTTGTCATTTAAAATATACCAAAGGCCAAGTTCGTACATTCTTCGTGATAAAAACATGCGAACGATGAGAAATGACGAATTGGAATGGTAGTTTGGTAGTTGTATTTTGGATCCGCGACCATTGCCAGCCAAAGCAATCAACTTGTTTCCCAGCAGTTATCGATCGTACGTTTCAAATATTCAACGAACATATTTCCCCGTAATACGCCTTTATTCGCATCGATTTGTTCGCAAATGAAATTTTCAGACGTTTCTCCGCTTTCCCGCCTCTCCGCTTCTCTTTCCAAGGTCTTATCCGTGCAAAAATTGTGTTTCGAGGAAGGAACGATCGAAACGTTTCGGATACGCGCCAGGCGTCAGGTAAAATCGCCGATGGTTATTTCCGGTGTAACCAGCGGAAAGGTTATTTTTACGTAAGTAAGGGTAACCTTCTCCTCATATAAATTCAGAAAGGGCAATAACGCGACACATACGTGCTATTCAAATAGCCGGTGCACGTGATACGTGTTCCATATTTATGCCATCTAAAACCGACCACACACAGCACGATGCACTGTGCGTATAACTCTCCAAATTTATCGATATCCCGATGTAAGAGGTCGCGTCGGTTGGTTCATTCATAAGTTCCTTTTATAAGGAGCGGCGAGAATCTTTCCCGTTGTCCTTTAGTCCGTCGTTTTCCCGACCAACTCGCAGACAGGCATCTCCGATAGATCGTTATTTTTCTCGAAACGCGCTCACGCGACTCATCCGCGTGAAACATCTGAGATAATATACGCGTCGTAATAATATGCGTTATCGAAGACGATCAATTAGAGTAATTGGAGAAAAACGAGCAGGACGCTGCGAGTGGCGTTCGTAATTAATACGTAAAATAATTAATGGGAATGCAAATTGCTGTTAGAGGGAGGAGGTAGTGAAAGAAGCGTGGACGCGTTCGCGTCCTGTTGCTTTCGTGCTCGAGAACGGAGTAAACTGACGAATCTCCTCCGACATATAGGTATAGGCAAATAAGTAGTTATCTATGCCGAGGGCGTAAACGGATACGAAAATTTCAATGGCAAGAAATTTCTGTGACATGGCTATCGATTATGGTCGCCTGCCGTGACCCTTGATATTGTTCGATATCGTGATTTTCCGTTATAATCTTTCTTATTGCTTTTCTCACTTTGACGTAGCTTTCGTGGTACTTGGACGATGACGTATATCGTTATTTACGTATTACGATAACATCGTATATCGATTTAGTCGTTTAATTTAGTCGGTTAATTTAGTCATTTGCTCGAGGTTGACAGCTGGATGAATTTATCGGGATTAACGGGAGCGATTTTGGAAAACAGGGCCAGAGCACGCAGATGCAGAAACCTCATGGTCTAGGCGTGCAACCGCACCAGGTGGGGAACGCGGCGATGCAACCGTCGAATCAAAACTTCCAGAGTGCGCAACAATTGTTGCATCAGAATCAGAGCCATCATCAGAGTCCGAGATTCGCGCAGCAGCACGCACAGAACATGCATCAACGACAACTGATCCAGCAGATGCATCAGCAGCAGCAGCAGCAGCAGCAGCAGCAGCAACTGGTCGGACAGCAAAATAGCCAAACCAGCGGCGGTGGCGGCGGCGGCAGCGGCGGCGGAGGCGGAGGCGGAGGCGGCGGCGCCGGCGTCAGGAACGTGCAGCAAAGCTATTTCTCGAACAACGTGTCTTATCAGCAATACCAACAAGCTCGACAAACCATGTCAAGATCTCAGATCGATCTACCGAGCACTTCCAGACAAGCTCAAGAGCTGAGGCTGCCCGGACAGGAAGTGTATTACCATTATGCTCAAGGTCGACCGAGGTACGGTGTACCGCAAGTCTATATGAAAGCCGAAAGTAACCAGGAAGCAGAGTTTCAGCGACGAAACTCGACGAAAGGTATCGAGAAGGCGGCGTCCCAGCCGCAGCTTTCGTACGAGGACGAAAGGTCTGGCTGCGTTAACGAACAATCGAGAAATCCGGTTGACGGGTTAAAAACTCTTACGGTGGATCCGTTGGACAAAGAAAGATACGAGATTACGGTGGAAGATCGTGGACAAGGGGAATTCAGGAGAAGCGATTCTCAAAGGAAAGACGAGTATCGGCCGGAAACCAGCTTCGCTATTCGCAGAGACGATGCCGTTAGGTGTTCGAAGAGGGAACAGGAACAGCTAGGAGTGGCCGCCGGTCAGGAAAGTCAGGAGTCGGAAGGAACTTGCGTGCAAAAGAGAATCGAAGAGTTGCAGAAACGAGCCGAGGAGAATCATTACAACGGAAAAATGTCGAAGGATAGTATCGAAACGGACGTGGGTAGGAGTTCGTGCGGGTCGAGAATTGGAAACGGCGAGCCTCTGAAGAGGATGGAGAATCAATACGCAAAGGATTGCATAGCGAAATCGGAGGCAAGGAAAGACGAGCTGGAACACGGTATCAGTCGATTGAAAATCCAGAATCAGGGATCTGGATCGGATTACGATAAAGCTGGACAGAGTTCCTCCAATGTTGATTCGGGAAGAGGATCTGCTGTTTATTCGAGCGGAAGACGGCCACCACCCGAAGACCAAACTCACCCCCCAGGTTTGTTACTCGCCAACCTTGCTAGAGTCTCGTTAAGTCGCCACGATAAATATTTCACCGTATCTCAAAGTATATATATATATATATACACGTAAACGGTAGAAGGTAGGTAATCCTAGCTTCCTCTAGTTTTAGTCAGACTTGTAGAATACGTATACGTCCGCATCTGTGTCGTGCAAATGTTTCCTCGATGATTACGAATATGACTGACGATCGAATAATCGGTAATCGATCGCGTAGTTGCGCGTAATCTGCGCGTGTAAACGTTTTGTCGCGATTGTAAAATTGTACTTATAATTACGTAGATTTACTCGAACTTACAGTACAGGATTCCGAATGGGTGGACATAGTGGAGTCGGAACTGAGAAGCATCTTAGAACCAAGAGACGTCCCCGCGATGGCGCATTCCACCCTGTCCGAAAGTGTATCATCGGTAACGCCACCTCTACCGCCGCTTTCACCCCATGAAAGTCCCAGAACATCGAGAAATCGATACTCGGCGAGGTAACGCTACTTCAAACAGATCCTCTTCGTCCCGTAACCGATGTCGCTTCCGGTCACTGGTCCAGGGTTGCTTCCGATTATTTCTGGCCTTCGCGTACATCGGGGCACCGATACGGGTCTGCTAAAATGGATCCGCAACCAACCGATCGCAAACTGTCGACAAACGTAGGCAGACGGGTGTGCTCGTTTTAGGAACAACCAACCTATCGGGAAACCAGAATTTTTGTTTCTCTTGCTATTTCGACGCGTAAAATATCCTTCGGGATGCCGCCAACCGTAGTTGCGATAAAGAATATTCCAAGAAACGGAAAGGTTACCGTTCCAAACGATTATTCGATCTAGGAGATACGCTTTTGTACGTAAAGGTCGGTTGGTTTCGCTGGTCGATTACGGCAGTCGCGTTAACGATGACAGAGTATCCGATCGAAATAACTAATCTTTGCCAGTTTAACCGTCCTCTTAGCATGCGATTCTTGGCAATGTTAACGGTCGCGTATTTGTGGGCCTTGTAGCTTACCATACGGATCGAAACCCAATTACAACGATTACAGCAAGGCTATAGAGAAAAGAAGCGGGTTCCCGGGTAGTTCGAAGCATCGTGGTGCGTCTACTTCCAAAAAAGATGCTGCGAAGAAATTCTCTCATCGTAAGTAATGTTCGATTTTCTTCTTTGCGCGTATTTTTCACCATCGTTACTTTCCTCCTTAACGACTCTATACGACTATCGTTTATTTAGTTTTCGGTGTAGAAGCAGCTGACTTGACTTCGACCACCACTGGACTCGATTTAGACTCGATGCTGGATAGAAGCGATTCCGATTTAAGTACAAACGACGCAAGAACGATTAGGAAGCAGTTGGAAGGTCTGGAAAATATGTACAGCGAGGTGAGACAAGTAGCAACTTACGTTGGTGTAGTTGCCACAAATTAACCGATGTACAAACGTTAAATCGTACTTGTAACTTGCACCTGTAACATGGTGATACGAACAGCTGTAGTAAAATAGGATTGCTAACGATCGCAGGTACTGAAATTGCTCGGCGGAAGTGTGAAAAAAAGACGAAAGGCCAGAGGTCTGGCCAGTTACGGTTCCGTCTCATCGTTGCCGACGTCGTCCGTTTCATCGAGACCTGTTACAAGGCACCATGATAAACGTAGATCCCACGCGATCGACGACAGAATGAAGAAAGCCAAAGACATAAAGGTCGGTTCGATTAAAGACGCGTCGCGTCCGTTTCACCATCTTAGTATCATTTCCATCCATCTTTCGCGAATCTTCATCGGCCGTTCATTACCGTTTACCATAGATTCCGTTAGCTAATTTTACTTTCTAAAACGGCATTTTGCTTTTCGCGCGAACCCTCTTTATAGTGGTCTTTACTGTTACTTAATCGCGAAACTTTATCGCCGTACTTGGTGTATCTGCAAGACGTGTGCATAAGGTTTCGTTTAAACGAATCAAGGTAGAATGATATCGTTTACGGAAAGGAGCGTCACGCCACACATGTCGCAATCCGTTACTTGGCGGCCGGTGTTTTATCACACTTACTATCGTAATTTTCATTATATGAAAAATGAAAATGCGTCGTACGAATTGTGTGAAATTAAACGGTCGATTTCGATATGGAGAGATGAAATTTTTTTGATACAATTGTATCGAAGGATAAATAGATAAAGTTCTCGTTCGCAACACAAATTAAAGCTGGATGATCTATTTTCACGGATACGCGGCCGATTAAGCATTGTCCTTGCGTTTGCAGAGCATTAACAAACGCTTCCAACGACTAGAATCTCACGTAGTGACGCTTGCCAGATCGGTGGCACACTTGAGTTCGGAGATGAGGACGCAACATTTGATGATACAGGTGAGAGAATCTGGTTAACGATTTAAAAACGCTTAGCTTAGAAGAGATCTTTAGAAAGACGAGATTTTCAGTTATTTTTACGTAGCGCTGTATGCAGTTTATTTCTCATCGTACATATATCGTACGTATAAGCATATGCGAGCATTGGCAACTTTTTAAATACTTGGAGTTTAAAAAGCAACATGCTCGACAATAAAGGAAACTCGTTTCGTACGGAAAGTTCTTTTATCGATGCGTGTCGAGTTTGCAATTGGAAAGGCTTTCGCATCGAATCAACAAAAACGAAATAAAAATGAAATCGAATGATCGGTAATGAAATAAAGACGAGGACGATTCAAAGGCGCTGTTTACATGGTCAGTTTCTTTAGAAATTCTTTAGCTACGTATATGCATACGTAGCTAAGTAGTGAAAACACGGTTTCTCATACACGGTATAGTTGAATCGAAATGAATTTGTCTGAAACTGTTATCTAACGACTTGTTGTAACAAAATCGAGTGCAATCGGGCATAGGAGGGAACGTGGGAAATAGGAAGGAGCGGTATAGGCGGTGAAGCGAGTGAGAATTTTCGAAACTCACCACTACCAGGTATTCGCAGGAAATGGAGAACATAAGGGGCGAGATTGCTGCACTCAGGACTCAAACGAGCATGGCAATGGTGAGGTCGCAGTCTCAACCGCTGATCAAGGATTCCGAGCTGCCGGCTCTTTCCAACCCTTCGAGGGTGAAAAAGCTCACCAAGTTCTTCGGCACAGAACCACCGCTCATCAGACTATTCCTCAGGGAACTTGGGTATGAGGTAGGTAATTCGAATTACCGCTGCTTTCGTTTCTAGTCGTATCAATGTTTCTAATCCGATCGATCGAATTATCGCAATGAATCGCAGAGCAAATTTTCAAAAGATACTCTCTTTCCCTAATCCCGATTAACGTCGACGATCGACATAGCGTCGAAGAAATTTGCGCGACAGATATTTCCATTTGAATGGTTCGCTACGTGTACCGATACTTTTATTCGTTGAAATGGACGCAACGGTGCGAAAAGCGGCGCAGACGCCTCGTACCTGCGATTCTTTTTTTACCGCGTTATCAGACACGACTAAAATATCATTTTTCGTTTTCTTTCGATTAACCAAATTGAACGTGTCCCAGAAATATGCAAATGCGTTTGAGAAAGAAAAAGTCGGTATGGTAGAGCTTCCCTACCTAAGCGAAGAGAGGTTGCAAAAAATGGGTGTTCCCTTGGGACCAAGGCTGAGGATTCTGCAAGAAGCGAGGATATCGGTGTGTAAGGATCCAATTTACGTTGTGTGAGTGCCACGGAACGCGTTGTTCTCTGCAAGCCAACGCAGCCAACTCCGAGCAGGTACATCCGGAAGCCGCCGAAGGAGAATTTTTATCCTTTCGTTTTTTAATACGATCGTGTTTCTTCGAGTTTTCAGGTTTCATCGTTATCCGTTCGAACGCTTTCGACGATCGGTTTTGAATGGCGAAGCGCGACGTTTCCGATTTCACTCGAAAGACGAGCCGATTTCCCCGATGGAACGATGAAACGATGAAACAATGAAACGTTAAAGCGGACGACTATTCGCTCGAAAAGTAAATTAACGTTTGAAAACCATGCAAGTCTAACGACGAAATAAATTAAATGTTCATTGCGTGTATTAATTACGAGTCGTATAGGCGTATAGTACTAAACGTATGCGAACTTTGATTCGTATATTACAGATAACGCGTATTGTTCTCGACTGTAGTATTAATACGTAATAAGTATAATCTGCAATGTATCGCGTTTAATACGTGCTGGATAGAACGCGCGTCAGAAACGTATCGACGATTTAAGTTGTTCCAGTTAAGATTCCGTTATTCGTCAACTTGCTTTGCTTCTAATTTTGCTTCCGTAATTTATTATAAATTATTAGTAAAGCGAGCACATCGATACGCGTATAATACTTATGTATTGTCATGTATAATTGGCTGAATCGTTGTCGGATATCTCACGTATCCGTGATATACGCGACAAATACAGGAAAGAGCAGTTACAAATACGAAGAAGCGTTGTAGGAGAAGCATCGTCTATCTCTATACAGAAAAGAGGTAATCGTTTAATTAACGGTAAGAACAATTTTTTACCGTTGACAGTCGATTAAACGAACGTTCAATTGTAATAACATTAGCGTAACTTTTTATTTTGTACACTGCACCGTACAATTACGGTTAATCGATCACCTAGGATGGTATGGATAAAACATGTTTTCTTAGGCGGACCGTGCGTGCGCTGGATTTGTTTTCTTGCTGCGATCGATCGGTCCGGGTCGGTGGAACGGTTCGACTCGATCCTCCCGATTGAGAACAAGCTCGAGCAGTTAACGTGAACACGCATTGAGAACGAGAAGCAAAAATAGATTTGCCAAAGAGACGGGAGAACGTCGCCGATGAAGTGGTGTGTGGTGTGTTGGTGGAGATTGTCGTTCGAGGAAGCGAGTGAAATTTTCTTCCCAAGTGTGATAATGTTTTGACTCGTAACCATTCGACAACTATTATTTCAGCTTTCCAGCTAAATATCTCGGCTTTTTAAAACTCGTTGCATCCAACGTTTTCGATCGCATGGTCGTAAATGATTTCAGTTTTTCTATGTGTTGCGTCTCTAAGAGATTCTTGCGATCGATGTAATTTGTCAAATTTTTCTACGTTTCTGCGTTTCTACGCGACATCGTTGCGTCTACGCGACGAATTTCCAGTTGCGATCTCTTCGGCTATTTATTTGCGATTTCCTATTTGCTTTCAACGATCGAACCACAGGTTTTCCTACAGTTTCTCGGTAAAGTTTTAAACGATGAAATAATCGGACAGTAATTTGCAACTGGAGGTAAATAAAATAAAATCGCGTTGGAAAGCATCGGAGGTTTTGATAAAAGTTTGCTTCTCGAAAGAATCGATCGTTCGAATAAATGAATTTGTCGTCGTGCGAAAAAGCTGGAAAAACAAGCAGTTTCGATTACGGTCAAACGACCACGCACACACACAGGAGCGCACGCGCGCGCGCATTACGGTGATACCAAAGAATCGATACCTGCTCCTCTGTAATGACGATTGCTCCAACAAGGACAATCTCACTGCGAATGACGCGGATTATGTAAAAAGACGACACGCCGCTTCGGTTCTCGATCGATATCAACAATCGATATCGAATTCACGTGACATGTGACTTAGAATTAGCGTTAACAGTAAATTTCACATTGATTTCATTAATCGATTAATATTCATAGGTTCGATAAGTATTTGTTACTAAGCATCGTTACATGTTGCACCTTTCTAACAGTTATTTCTACGTCTAGTAATATATCTTTATGTCATTGAATTGATTTTCTAGTTGGTGCTATTCGACACTGCCCGACGAAACTTTTACAGTTTCTGACGAACGTCGACGCGTTTACGCCGAATTCTGTACAGTTAATCGTTTGTGAGAACGTTTCGTTAACGACACGATTAATATTTGTATTATTATAAGTTTATTATTATTTTGTTAAATCTTGTATGTAATAAACAAGTGAAGAGAGCCATACGATGGTTCAATAAATCGTTTATTTAATAAATTATTTACACACGCTAGTTCGACGAACGGATCTGAACGAAATATGCAGCATTCCAATATTTCAAAGCATATACGTGCTTGATTTAAGCGTTTCCAATGCGAATCGAGGAGATTGTAAGTATCTTTGTGCGAAAATGATGGAAAGCTAGAAAAATTGCCAACGTTTTCTCTGGAAATGATTCAAATTACAAGCGATCGTTACCGAAATTGTTACCGAACAAAATTTTGTGACCGAATGAAATCGAATTTAACTGTAAAACGTCGTATTTTTCCAACCCTTTCCTAAACATATTCGATCAGCTTATAAATTTGAAATATTTGCTTTTCTGCTGAAAAATTTGTATTTTGCCGGCTGCTATTTGTTTAGCTGCTATTTGTTTAGCTGCTATTCGTAAACTGCGAGTTGTTCGCGACGAATCTTGTTCGTGATTCGTACGCATCTCCGTCTCTGTTTCTGTTTCATTCGAAAAGTAAGAGCCAAAGCGCGCTGTCCACGAAAACATCTTCTATTCTAAATTCTAAACTATCCGCCGACTAGTACCTTGTGAATCAACCGGTTCTTTCAATTGAATAATTGCATATTAGCTGTTATAACGCACGGTGTGCGGCGCATGGACCAAGTGATCCACTATTACGGCCCCAGCCATCGGACTAGCTCTAATCGACACTGCGAATAATAATTATTTCGTTGATCTCGTCCATTTACATTTTACGCCATCGATCCTATCTTCTTCCAATTGCTCGTTCCAACCGCGGTAAACGCTTCGTTGCTTCGTCGTTCGAGTCGTTGCTTCTGCGACGTTTCAACGTCGTTGTTCAGTTTCGGCCGCGAACATCTTTTCTCGTTGGGCAAAATGTTAAATCAATACACGATGTGAAAGATATACGGAATACCGGTGAAAAATGATAGGGATCGATTACTTTAGACCGTTTGAAAGGAAAAGGAAGAGACACGACGAATCGATGTTTGCGATTTTACCGATAATATGCTATTTATTTAATATCTATCTATCTAAGATGTCTTAACGATTCTTTCTTACCACTTCTACCGCTACTACCGCTATACGCGTCAGAGGCAACGTAAAAACGAATTTTCTTTTATCAACGTAAAATATTATTTCCACAATTTCAATTTCCTTTTTATTTTCTTCGTAACCGGTTTCGCTAACGATAACGATATAATTACGTTCTATCACGTTTGGATAGGTTCGACGTTACAAAAGCAAAGTTACAAAACGCCAATAGGGCATGGATCGCACTTTGAGAAACGGTGGCCTGATTCTGTATAAACTGTTACAAGGTTGCGTCATATTTTCGGCCCAAGGGAATTAGAATTCAAAAATTAGGTGAAACTCTGTTCGAGGTAAGTAACAACGCGAAGCTTCATCCCAGTTCTCCCGTAGAACTTTCCACACGTTAATGGCACGAGTTGGATAGTTTTACCGACTTTACGTCATCTTACGTAAAATACACGCTTCAGATCGTACCGATTACATTTTTAGTTTGATCTTTTACGAATCTGGCGTTTTTCTTGCTTGCCTGACACCCTAACTAGACACTAGCTAGACCACAAAGTATACATTTAGGCGTATGCTTATGGACCGCCACGGGAAAGAAAGAAAGGCAAAGAAATTACTAATTACGATTACTAAACGTGAATTATTCTACCTTTCGAAGAATTTGCTAGTGACGATGTCTGTAATGTAACGGATTGGAAGGCAAACTTTAACTACGTTAAATATGTTTCGCTTTTGGATTTTCTTCGTTGAATCGCGTACGAGAGTGCAGAAAGATTGGTGGAAAAATTGACCGTTCGAATGGTCGGAATCGTAACGGCAGGTCGCGGCCACACCTAAATGAGAAAAGTAAATGGACGTTGGGAGGGTAAGACGGATCTCGTATTTGAGATTTCGGCAGAATCGGCGGCGAGACCGAATTCCGGCATGGCCGGGCCACTTTTATCAGGAAATGCACAATTTAACAATTGCGTCCAATTATTTTTCCAGAGGTCTCGTGTTTGATTGGTCATCCGAGGTTGGCCTCGGTCCGCGGCAGCCCTTTGCCGGCCTTTATGCTCGATCCGCATAGCGACGCCACTCGAACGATCGTCGAACTCTTATTTCCGGCTCTGATGGTTCAAACGTGTCTTGTATCGTGTAGGATACGGCGCGTACTTATACTCGTCGAGAATGGTACTTTCGCGGCTAATCCCTGATGTTCGAAGCATGTAAAAAGTGGCGCGATTCGCTGCATAATGGAGTGGACGTTGGAAAGGGATCCACGTAATTGTAATCTTCGTGGAAAGGAAATACCTTTGATTTTCTTCTCTTCGATATCGATATAGAAATGCCCTTAACGACAGTTTGCTCTTATATACGAAGCGGTTGCCAATTAGGAAAAGATCGATTATGAGAACTGGGTTTGACGATAGTCGCTGAATCAACGGAACAACGGTATAGCGTGATAACAACGCGCGGTTGCTTGGACAGCAGACGAAACAAGCGTGTACTTGCTACTTTCTCGTTGCTAAAGCATTTTACACACCGTGAGACTCGCCTCGCCTCGCACGATCCTACATCAGATCTCACGCCAAATGGTCTCGGGTATCGTGTTGCCTACTCGACCATGCCGATATTGCCTCGTCCACTTAACCATCGTTTACGTATGTACTAGCTTCGACTCTTACCATTTCAATCAGAAATCTAGTCAACGTAGTTGATCCTTCGCCTGGAACAATAGTCGCCGTATAGAAATTTACGAGCCGATACTTTTTTCTCGCTTACTCGCCTGATCAAAGGGTACGCTGTTTCTTCGTTGCGCACGATCGCATTTGTATCAGGGATACGTACGTACAATGGTTTCTCGCTAGACGCAGCGAGACGAGTCTCACCGTGTGTAAGCTACTTGAGATACAATTTCAATTGACCTATGGCCCCACTCTTGAACCTTCCCTACTCCCCTCGACAGTCGTACACGTTCTGTTGATAGAGCGGAATCGTTGTCTTTCGTTCGCTTCACATCGCAACGACCGTCCATCGAGGATGAACCGAAACAGTGCGCTACTCGTTTCCCTCTTCTTGTTCGTGGCCTTGTCCATGGTCTATGCGGAACTCGTGCCGTGGCGGCAATGTCCTTATCTTGATCGTGAGTATGGCTCGTTCGATTCTACAGATCGGCATTCGAATCGCGTTTCCTACGAAATGGCGAAATTTTCGAAATTTCAATTTATTCGATTCGAAAAACTACAAGTTTTTAAAACGCGAAACGGTGTAGCGAGTCTAACGAGCGAATTTTAAACCGTTCGATCTGAAATTGGAAAAATCCTCGTGCGGCAAAATCGTCATTTGTTAATTAACTGTAAATTATTGCGCGAGAGCAGGCCGAAGACCACACGCGGAAAAAACACGATGATCCGTCTTTCTTGACTTTCTTATTTTAGCGCGGCTATCGCAATATGCTATACGCGGTTGAGAAAAGTTTGCGTTTTAAAAATAACAAATCGATATTAAGTTTTATAAGAAACTAAAGGTATAACCAAGTAGTATAAATAATGCTGTGAAGTCGATAATCGTAAAATGTTCGAAAAAAAAAAAAGAAAAAAAGGTTTCCCGGTAAAAAAGGAGAACACGACACGGCTTTTGCCTTTATCACTATTTAGTACTATTTATTTTGCCCGTTTACATAATCCCTTGTATGCGATATATTCGTTTGAAATCGTAATCGCAAATAATCATTTACGTAGTATCATGCGTATCGCATAAAAATCTCTAAATTCTTGTATTTACTCAAAGGTGGTGAAAACGCGAGTACACGCGCGTTTACTCCTTTCGGCATTCTACATATTTACAAATGACAATGAGAATTTACAAAATTATCATTTGTAGTTTTATAATGCTTCTTTCCAATTTCTACGTGCCGCATTTTGCCCTCTATCCACCGAATAGAAGATGTTAGATTTATAAGTGGTACATAGTACATCGAGATAAATGTACAAAGCTGATTCAACGGCGTATCGCGTTTGACTATTTCGTCACAGTTTTATAAACAACCGTATCGCAAATATGAATATATACGTGCATATATATAACAAGCTTGTCGCTATATCGCGTTCATAGCAGGAAGAGATGCGATAATCAGCAAAATTTATTTATAAACGTTACAGAAGCATCACCGATGAGAACTCGAAGCTTGGACTCGATTTCTCACATTCTACGTAGTAAAAGTTTGTCAGTCGATCAACGTCGAGAATTTATGTTTTTCTTTTTATAGCCGATACTCGGTCGAATTGCACTATTCACGAAGTATACATAGATCCTTGTAAAGAAAGTGCAGAAGGAAAACCATGTAAATTAAAAAGAGGAGTTGTTGGGAATATGACGTTCCACTATACACCTTGTAAGTATCGGTACTATTATCCTTTTTTACGACTTAGGGACAAAAATAATGTAACGCGACAAACGAAATACGATATGGCGGTAACATGGTTCCGTCTTTGCCGAATTTAACGTTGTAAATCAACGGATTTCAAGAATTTAGTTCGAAATACCTTGTGAAAATGAACGACTCTTCGTTTTCTATTTCCCAGCTTTCTCGTCGGAAAAAATACAAGGTCGAATCTTTTGGGCAAGCCAGGTAATGGATATTCCATTTTTGGGAATGAGTCCCGACGCCTGTTTATCGACTTCTTGTCCAATCGAAGCGGGAGAAAAGAACACGTACCACGTGGAAGTACCAATTTTAAAGAAATATCCTGTCGTAAGTATACGTGGCTCCTTTAGCAACGTACTGTCTATCGATTACGTTTCAATTAATTCTATTGCAAGTACATTTCTTAACTAAATTCTTAATTAGATATACGTTTTTTAAAATCGTCAGACTTCTCTATCAATCGTCCTATGTATTTGTTACTTTCGACAACGTGTTATTTTCTTGTACTTAAGGCGCAAACGTATCTATGAAAGTAGTTTCAGTTTAGGTATTATACATGCCTCATCGTGCGTACAGTACTGCTACTAAATTATACAATCGTGTCGATTGTGTGTTAATTAGAACTTATTTTTACTTCAGCGAACGTACGATCTTAAATGGAAAATCTGGAACGAAGAAGAGCAAGAATGTTGTTTTATGTTTCAAATTAAGATAACAAAATGACGTTAATTACGTGCGCTTCGCCGTCTTATTGCGTTCAATCTCGATTAAAATTTACCGTTCGCTAACTTAATAAAATAAACGAACAAGTATTAATAAGAGTTTGTTTATCCTTTCCCGTTACATACGTACTTGCGTTATTAAAATTCCTAGGATCGGTCGGTAACAACTACCGCCTAAAATAGCTCGTTAACTATTGACTACGAAATACGAGAGTTAAGTTAAAGGAAGAAAATACGAAGTACGAAAGACCACGTGCTTTCGTCGCGAAATTAATGTTCTCGTATACGTGTAAACGGTTCCACGCTGTTACGTACACATAAATTTCAACAATGGCTTTTTTTACAAATAATCATGCGTTACGCTAGGTAAAAGAAATGGCGGAAAAAAAGAAAACGCCGCTGCGGATAGGATTCGAACCTATGCGGGAAAAACCCATTGGATTTCGAGTCCAACTCCTTAACCACTCGGACACCGCAGCTTACGCCACGCTCGTTCGTAACGTTACTTTATTCGCAAATTATAATATCGAAAGAAATAATATTAGATAAAGCCAAAAGTCCTATGAATGTTCTTTCGAAATTGTAATGCACATAAGAAAGTAGAACAGTCTCGCATAGTATATTTCGTATCTATTCCATTTTTAGATATTTTACAACAGTAATCGAAAATTTAAAAAAGGTACAGTATCGGAATCAAACGGTGGCTAAAAATAACTTTGATTACGAGTTAACCGGAATGATCGTTATCAGGATCAATGATCAAAATCGTTTTGGTCACTGGTAATCGGTATTAGTACGTACATGCATTTACAGAAGACATTTATATCGGCTGTGGTAATATTTTCGCTTACCATATTCGTGTTACCATGTGCGACGTGTTATCGACTCGTTGCAGAATAAGAGCGTGCAACGAGATTCGTTCGTGGTGCAACGTTGACAGTGATTGCAATTAAAACTTAACGAATTACGGCAACAGAAATAATTTTTCACATACGCGTACGGTGAAATAGATCGTTGTCAAATACGCTGTTAAATACATCAAAATTTATACTTTTGCGATCGATATTGTGGTTGATTTGATAAACATCGATACTATTATATTCATAGAAGAGATTTTCTCTTGATAAAACGAACGAAAATCAATACGTATACGTACACGTATACCAAGCGGGCACATGCGACGTAAGTGGATAAATAATTATTTCTCATAGATGCCTCGTTTATTCCGCGGTGGCGTAATTTCAGTTAAAATTTCAAGCCGTGTATACACACGCGTACGCGTGCTATTTAGCTGTTTAGGACTTTCTCAACCAAAATCACAAATTATTTAGCGTCGACGTGGACTACTCGGATCTTTAGCTTGGAAATTACGTAGCACCTGTCGCAACAACTTTATTATATTTATAGGCGTACCGATTCTTTTCTTTTTTGGTTTAATTCGCCAAACGTACGACACTGCTATGAACCGATCGTTTCTCTTTTTTGTTTTACAACATTATATAGCGTCTAAAAATGACGCAAAATATGAAGTCATCTTTGCGGACGGATCAGCGACACCAAAGATGGTGATCGTCGATAAATATATTATAATTTCATCGCTCTATGTTTTAATAGTAGACGAAGCGCTGGAACTCGAATCCAGCGGAATCGAATCCAGAGGAATAAAATCGTTGTGGAAGTGGGCGGATTCGGTGGATCCTCGTAACGGATAAATGCACGGAGAAAGGAAGATAAGCGCGGAGTACGCGCAAAGTACTTTCGGAATGCAAAACGGTCTGTCGAACATTTGAATAAGAGTTGCAAAACTAACTGGCCACGCACAATATCCATCGCGTAGCCCAACAAAGGATACACTTTTACCCGGCGGACGAAAGAAAGTCTGGAAACGCGAAAGGAAGCGGTTCGGGTGTCTGTAAGTAAGTTAACGAGTAGGTACGTAACCCACGTTCGATACGATACGATTCGATTCGACGATTCTGCTCGATCCTATTCAGTTTCTCGCACGCCCGCGGATCTATTTCGGTCGATCCGTACGCATAACTAATTACGTGCCTGTCTCTGTTATCGTATCTGGCCATTGGATGGAGGACAGTGTCGAAATGACGACAATTCGACAAGTTTTAGGAAGTGGTGAAACGTATATTTCGTTAATTGGGTATCTCTGTTTTACGGATCAGAAATTATTCCGTCGTTTCTTGCTTTCCGATATTTTTCGCTCTCGAATAAAATAACGAATAATCGTATTTAAGTATTATAACGTATTTAAGTCGTAAACCATAAGTCATACCCTTAAGGGCTTTATTTCGTCGCTGTCGATTTCATTTTTCTCGAACGTTGTAAGCGAAAGCCGATCTTTCGATCGTTCGTTACCAACGAGGCATCGTTTCAATGGTAACGCGATGAAAGAAGAATGGGTTTGCCGTTTGAACGTTGCAGGTGTCGATCGAATACGAAGTAACACACGACAAGAATGCAATGAATTTAATAATTCGAACGAGCCATGGACAGCGTTACGGGAGAAGAATTTATAATTAATTGGAACGCGCACACCGGCTCCTACATTTATTATTTAAAATTTAATTGAAACGAAAACGAAATTTACTTAATTATCTCTTATTTAACTCGGGAGCGTTAATCGAAAAAGACATATTACGTGAAACTGATCTACTTGATCTTGACATAAAATAAAATTACTTTGAACAAATTTTGCTTCGACAAAAATTTGTCCACCGATTTGTGTGACAAAAAGAAAAAGAAAAAAAAAAGGTGGAAACGAAAGAGGAAGACACTCGTAGCGTGGAGCGTGCGATAGGCGTATCAGGAAAAACGGAGTTAAACGCGGCGTTAATTTAGGCGAGAAAAAAAGGAAGAAAATAAAGTAAATCGAAAGCAAAGTATATTTGGAAAGCGGTCGATCGTTTTCTGTCGCAATGGTACGTCACTGCGTCGGCTCACACCTGTTGCCCTGAATAGAACACGCGGGTGATACGTCACTGGCCGTAAACTGTTGGCACGGCTCACCTGTTGGCCTCAACAGTGCTTGGCTGGGTTGTTGAGCGTGCGGTTCCTTTCGCCCGGCGCTGCTTCGCGATCGCTTCGTTATCGCGTCTCCGTGGTCCCTTGGTGGTGCGTTTCCGTGAGAACTTCGTACGAATCGCGGTTTCGAGTCGAAGAAATCACTCGGCCGTTGGGATTCGGCGTTTCGCGAATCCGTGTAAAGGACAAGGGCGACGGCATCGCTGGGAAGCATCGACGACGCCCAGAAAATTCAAAACGGAAAACGACAAACGAAGAACGCGTCGATCGTTTAGTAGGTGGTAGAAAAACGAAAAGAAAGGAAAGGGGAGAAGAGCAACGGCGGCAGGGCTTTCCACGGATTCCTGAACGCCGTGAATTCGCCTGGAGCCGGATTGTATGCAAATACCTAAGGAAATATCCGCAAGCTTGTTTCTGCCTCTGTCCGACCCCACCAGCCTCAGCCCCGGCTATCGTGTCGTTATTTACGCTGCTGACTAACGTTCCTGTCTTCCCGTGGAAGAGGTCCACTCCGTCCGATCGTGCATACCGCACGATCGTTTCGCACACAGGTAATGCCGTGCATCTTTTTTCTTTTCCTTTTTTTTTCCTTTCCGTTTCTTTTTTCTTTTCTTTTCTTTCCTTTTCTTTTCTTTCCTTTGCTTTTGTCTCGTTATTCCTTCTACATTTCTTTCTTTCTTTCCTTCTTTCTCTTCTTTTTCTTTTCCCGCGTGTTCGTCACGCGTTCTCCGTAGATCAGCCGAATCGCCGTTACGTTCGAAAGAAACACGGATATTCTTTATTTAACGGCGTCCAATTAGCGACTGTGATTATTACAAAACTATTATCGATTTGAGATTTGGATTCTTTGGATCCTCTCGCGATCGAGTTCGATGCACGATGCACGTGCATCGGCTACCACGTTCGTCAGATTACCGATCCAACTGGATTTTCGGTATATATTCGTATATATTTGTATATACACCAATATATATATATATATATATATATATATATATATATATATATATATGTGCGCGCGTGTGTATGTGTGTAGATATACGAAAGGCAGTGCGCTCTGCTTTGACCTTGTGATAGTATTAAATCGATAGCGTTTACATCTCGTAACAATGCGTATTCTTAGAGACAAATTCGAAGCAGCAAGAATGTACGTATGTACAAGTCGTTTCGTATATTCGTTACCTCGTCGACTCGGATAAGGCTACTAGACGAGAACTGTTTAGCGTAGAATTTGTACTTACGCATGAACGTACAACGCGTAAATGAACGATGAAATTAATCTATATATCGAATACGTTTCGTTTGTCGCGGATGATATCTTTAGGAAAGAGAAAGCGAAAGAAATCTCGGATTCGGATGGCATTCGTTCGTTTCGGTCGAGCAAAATAATTTGCGGAAAAAAGCGCGTCCGAACGATAAGAAAGCGAATATGTAATAACGTTGATATTATTTGTTTCGTTGCTCGATTATACGCATCGTTGTTGGATTCGGAACGTTATCTGTTGTAATTACGTGAAAGACGATAACTCGACATCGATATACGCATAAAAAGACGGTGACGCGCGTGATTGTTGTTTGACAAGTGCTTGCCGCAATAGGATACGGTTGACAGAAAGCATAACGTGTTGCGTGATTTTCTTACACACCCGTCTTTAGTCCTTTACCCGTGTGAAATTCATTTCGTCAGCGAGGCTGAAAAGGTGAAAGTACAATTCCCACAGCTGCCAAGGGACTACCACGCTCTCAACTTTTCCCTAAAAGTAATTTCGGATCGGCGTCGCTCGCCGGGCCGTGAAAATAATCTTTGATCGAACGTTATTCCTTCGATACGAGCGTGTACTCGTTCGCGTAAAAACCCTGGACCGTGCGGTTGCAAATTTTCCAGCAAACGACATTCCGTGATCGCCGAGTCAACATTCGCGTCATAATGTCGACTCGACACGGATCGTTAAGGATTTATACGTGCATTTTCATTACGTTCTTTTCTAGTTTCTTTCGTATTTCTCAAACATTTGACGATTTGAACTCTTTGTCTGCCATAGGCCTACTTGTATACGTACGTGCGTCTAACCGACTATGCATTACGCATAAACGAACGTCGTCCAGATAGCCTGCACACTCGACGTATACTTGATCGGTTCGAAATTATCGTTAACGTTTTATAGATCGTCGCAGCTATGTGTAACATTACTGGTTACTCGTATGTAATAAGAAAATGGCGACAGCCATATATTCGGACCGAAATACACCACGACTCTTTGCCACTTGCGATCAACTCGCGCACCACTCGTAGCCGCGCGAGCACAAAATTCACTGTCGAGTACGACACAATTTCCATTCGCGCTGTCGCCAACTAACTAATGGATAAGTAACTAATGGACTCTGCGGACACGACTGTGCGAGAGCGTGGTATGTGTAAATTGAAAATAAGAGCGCGTTGTCGTCACCGATTTTCGACCAACTGTCGCTAGGATCCGCCGTTAGAAGCGTGCCGATTCGATTTCGGCAAGTTTGAGCGTGTCCACGTCGCTTCCAGACGGACCATAAACAAGATATCGTCTCGAGGCGAAGATACAGAAATTTTTTAATCGACACCGTTACGTTCCACTTTTTCTCTTTTTCTTTCTCTTTTCCTTTTTTCGCGCTACCAAACACCACCGATAAGAGTCGCGCTCTTTACGCCTCACGACTCGACGTAGTTAGGTAGGGACAATGGAGAGAGAAATTACAACGCCGAATGTCGTGAGAAATCCGGCAGCACGTTGTCGGCTCATTGTCGGAACCGGTGCTCGTAAATGGCAAAGCGGTACGCTTCGAATCTTGTTCGCTTTGTTTTTCGCAAAACGCTTTTATTTCCACGTAGACCGTGTATCGAGCAACGAGACGAAACGATAGATGGCAATGCTTTTTCGCTTTTTCACAGTTTCCTATGTTCGATGAATTAACTTTAAATTGCCAGAGAATCTCGAGATACGTTGCCAGAGCAAAACGATCGAGGACTTTATTTTACCCGGACATCGGCAAGAGACTTTTTTTTTTTTTTTTACTCTCGGAAAGGCTGTAAAGAAAAGAAAATCCGATGTACGGAGAATCTGATTGTCTATCGAGGGGCACGCGTTACGAAACTACGGTACTAAACGATCGATATCGTTGTATGTCGTATCGATATTGTTCTCCTATCTTTAGTACGAAAGATACGTAAGACACGTAAGCCCCGTTTTCGTAATGGAGAACGGTGTTTGGCTGCTCACGATAAGTGTCAAGGTTGTTGGAATAGTGAATCACAAGGCGCTCGTTTAAGGCGTTTAGATCGTCGAAATTGCGTGGAAAATTGTTGTAATCCTGCGATGATGCAAACAAAAAGAAATACAAGGAAGAAGTACCGGCAGGAAGTTCATTGTTGAGAACCTTCGCGATTTAATCGTGCCGATACGTAATAGGAAGGAATTGCAAATGAAGTTTTTAAAAACAGGCTGCGTGGATATTGGACTTGACGATGACACGTACATGTCAACGATGAATACGTACGCAAATTTGTATAGAGCGAGTTTCGTCAAATTAACGGGCAACCTAGTAAATACTGGAACAGCGTTTGCGAACAAAGTCTGAGGTTGGTTTGCAATTAGTCGCGATAAAGACCAACGAACGCTTTGGCGCTTTTTATTTCGAGCCGAAGCGGAATTACAGCTCGACACACACCATCGTCCACCTTTCATCGAGAATCGTTCGTCCGTACGCCTTCCGCGCCTACGATTACTCTAGTCTCGTTGGCGATTTATTTCAAAGGAAAATGACTAACATTGCCGTTTACTAAGATATTACTAAAAATATTAATTTGTCGTTTACGATAATCGTTCGAACGATACGATCAACGTGCCGATCGCAAATTCGTAATAAAATACATTTTGGAGATAATAGCAGTAGATAGTTGGAACGATGCGATCTTTAGCAATTATCTTTCAAAGGATAAAGTTTACGCGAAATGCGGCTCGAGCTTTTCGTTGATTTGTAGTGGTAATAATTCCATCTATTCGATGGAAGAGTTCGGAAAAAGTAGAATAATGATTTTCTGTGAAACACTGGCGACCGCTGGAACTCGTTCTCCATTCTCCGGAACGAAAATTTAAATTGCGATCTTAGAATGCCGCGGTAGCTATCTTGCGAGTGAAGACACCTTGAACAATCAGCAGTTAAATCTAACATAAACGTTTAACGATATAATTTGGGGGGTACGTGCGTAAAATACGCGAGACGCGTGAGATAGGCTGTAATTAAACGAGGTGGGCTTAGAAAACGCATTTATTAAGATCTTTGTTCGACCGTTCGTTACCTAACTATTCGTCCTTTTGCCATTATATATGCCAAAATATAATCCGTCTTTTCGAGCGACAGTGCGAATAGACTGAAACTAGAGCTCGTACATATAGAACGCAAGAATACGTTTGGGAAAATACAGTATCACGTATTTAGTTAGTATCACTGGAAAGTGGACAAGTTTCGACAGAGTTGGCGCATTAATTCCGTCGTCGTCGACACGCGAATGCACGCTTTGCACGGTTTGCATAGCATTGCAGTTTACTGACCTTGGCGTTACGTGTACCAAGGCGTGCGTTTCTCGATAAGCAACTCGGTAAATCGATGAACTTAAGATAGTCGTTAGAGACACGTTTCGAATATCGCGAAAAAATCGTCTTAACAACCGGTCGAATAGTTATAAATCAAAACGTGTAGTCGTAAATTAATTCTGCGCTGTACGCGCAAGTGCATAGTTTGCATCGCGTCGCAGTTGAGCGACCTCGAAGCGAAGTAACGATGGCGGTTAAATTCACCTCATTGGAATTTCAACTATTCTATCGTAGGACAATACCAACGCGGATGACAATAAAGTTCTCTTCATTTTCGATACACGGTACGTACATAATACGCAGGTACTAGCGGGTATAACGTTATTCTCGCTTAATGCTGCGATTTTATTATCCGTGTCGTTCGCAGAAAGGGCCACAACTTGCCTAATTTTTCTGTTTTATTCGCTACATTGCGTATACGTGTTTCTTATTCGCGCAACTCCTGGTCGAACGCAACGTGGGACGATAGCATTATGCAAATTTCGCTACTCTATCCTATCCTCCTATCCTATCGTGTTAATGACACGGTAGCAAAGGACAGATAGCCAACGTGGAATCAAATTTATGCAAGTATAGTCGTCATCGACTTCTAGCTTCTAATCACGAGCCACCGTCACGCGTTTCCCACTACGTGTGTCGAATTCTAGACACATTGATAACGGTCTATACGCATACTAAACCAATTTTTGCGTTAATGTCGATCGACGTTCAATGAGTTGTGCTCTTTAACCAACATAATCGTAAATCGTTGTAAATCGTGCGTTGAGATCAGGGAGAGAGAGATGTGGTGTAATCGAACCCAGTTTGAAAAATGTTCGAGATAATCGCGCACAATCTCAGTAATAAAACGTATCTTCTATATAAACTCTTATACTCGTCGAGTCGTATCATGATCAGAAGACGTTCGTATAATTATATACCTATTTCGAATTGATTGATATCCGTGACGCATACATCGCAACGCTTTCAAGAAGGTATCTTGACGAGTACGGCGTCCTATTGTAACCATATGTCTCGATAATAAATAGCAATTACAACCGCCTATATGAAACATTAATTAGGTTAACGTGCCACTTTAACAATTTTCTTCGATCGATACTGAGTCGTAACTTTCAAACCGATACTTTCACGTATTTGTAAAAATATACTTTATTTATCGCGATATATAAAATGTTGAAAAATTTCTTATACAACGCAATGGGTTGAAAATTTCTCTTGACTCTAAGTAATCGCATCAAGGTCGTTGTGTTTGGAAGGCCGATGCTATTGGAGTATTTGCGCACAATTACAAAAGTCTGTCGCGAAAACTCGATACTTCTTCGGTGCTAAGTGATGTTTAAGGAAATGAACTGTGTGTGCGTGTGTTTGTGTGTATCACTAACGATAAGAAGATAGAGGATACGATCGCTCGAAGTTAGACATCGAGACCCTTGGAACCATCGCTTCGCCGGTCTTTTCTAATTCTAATGTTTACTCTGACATTTAATGTTACGTTTGTGACGCATCGGTCTCGAAAAGAGTTGAAAAAGTAGAAATTTGTTATAACATATAGGCAACTTGGCAGGGACAGGGGGACATGCGGAATTGTTTAATATCGTTTTCATATAGTATACCTAACCCCAACCTGCTTAAAGTTCGATAGAACCAGCTACGCGAATATTTTCCTCTGTGACGGTTTATTTTCAGTACCTGCCGCTTTCTATGTTTTATTTTAAACCGCTTTCAAGGTCTTAAACAATCGCGTAGAATACATAATCGGGAACTCGTTTTTAACTCGTATTCGTTTCTTTGTAAACTTACGGACGATTTTAATTTTCAAACGATTTTCGAATCAGCTGCGCGCAACTGAAATCGAATAGATTCGAACGAAAGGTGTACACAGTTTTTCGGTTATCGTAGATAATGGAAAAGGAGTCGCGTTCTAAGCGAGCGCAAGACCAGGAAGACGTAACGCAACTGCGTCTACGCTTATATAAGGTGTTCCAGATTAATTAAGATGCTTCATTAAGTCTAATGAATATACCATCTGCGTGTTGCCGCAACGAGAAACTCCTCCGTATGATTTTATCATCAGGGAACCATGTTGCAAAATAAGCGAAATTTACAACATCGATCAACTTGGCTTTTTGTAAATTTCTCGATTTTATTCGTCCGTCCTTTTCGTTGCAAGATCGAGAGATAAACCATCTAATTCCGTAGGATTACTCGTTAGAAACATTTATTTTTCGTTTATTTTCGATATGGCATATAGAGCGAAGATCAAAGGATCAAAGTAGGATCGAAGTAAACAGGGAACAGACTTTTCCCATTCTCGTCAACGAACGTGATCTACTTTGAGCGCGTAGTCGGTCTGCCTGTTAGCTAGCAGGAATCGCGCTTAACGAGACTGACGAGTTTTATTCGAGCCGAGCAGGCTATATCAATGCGCAGCGGCCACCATTCATAGCGTGGTGACATCAATTCGCGTGAATGCAAATCCAGTTTATCATTAACATAATCCGATGTCCGCCGAGAGATTGTCATTCGTTGTCCGACTTACGTAAGGAAGAAAGTAAGGAGAGAAGTATGCGCGGTGGAGCGATTGAGAAACGAGAATAAACGATAAAAGGGAAGGGCCGTTCCAGACGGCGGCCTATCGGACGCGTGGAGGAATCGTTTCGAACGAATGGCGGTGGTGAAAATGACGATACGAGTAGAAAGCAAGGAACAAGCACGTGCTTACTTATAGTAATTTCTTTACGGTTGCCGGTCGCTAAATTGGGCCGGTTAATTACTACGTGTTAAGAGCGTAACAGTACAAGTAACTTATTATAATAGATACAAACGTAGACACTGTGTATGTACGATATATCGACGCGTGTTTTGTGCGCGCGCGATTAATCGCGGAGGTGTGCCTCGCTAATTATCTAACTTTACTTTAACCTGACTTGGTTAAAATCAGCGTAACGCGATAACGATCTCGATAAAGAAAGGAAAACGTAAGAAAAAGGAAATTTCTATTCATTCGTTTTTTAATTATCGTATTGCCGCAGTAAGATCGACGCGTGAATTCGTTGTCGACGTATGTCGTAACGGAGATTTATTAGAGGCAGAATGAAACTTTCGTCGAACGTTCCTGTCAAAGGATACGTGGAACCGAACACCGGCGAATCTTAACGCTGACTTGATATCGAGGTTGCTTACAGACGGCGAACCAATTATCCGCGTCGCGTTTAAATGCGCGCATATAAGGAACGAACGCGAAGAGAGACGCGCGTGTGTCTGTTCACAGGCTGTATCGTAAAATAAGCTTCGTGGGGGCCAGTCTTATGCACCAATAAGGCAGCATTCTGGCCAGGTCAATGCTTACTGGTTTTGCGTTTCAGCTCGCTCCCGCGTCTCTTGCTCTTTCAGTCTTTCAACGATCTCCGCTTCCAGCGAAATGCTCCTATACTTGCCTACACTGCTTAAGTACATCGGTAGAAGGACTCCCCCGAGCATAGGCTTCCTTCTTCGAAGGATAAGCCAGCTGTTTCTCGATACGTCCTGATTCACGGTTCTCCTCCATTCATCGTATCGGCAAACATTAGCCCGCTCGTTTTCAGTCATTCCCCGCTACCGTTTTATTCCTTACGAACCAAATTCCTTTCGTTTCGTCCAATTTGATAACCCTTCTCGTCCCATGCTATCTTCTTCCTCTAACAGATTTTTCGCGACTATAGTCAAGAAAGCGATAAGCAGACGCGTTTCGGTCGCGCGAATCACCAGCGAAATATTATTTAGCGATCAACGCGATTTAAGAAAAAATACACTTGAACGTAAAATTAACTCGTCGCGAGATTCCATATAATCTACTTACATACGTACGTACATACGTACGAATACGATATTTTAGGCATTTTTAAAATCGGCCTACGGATATCTGGTCCGCGGGTCTACGACGTTTGACATTCTTGTACATTTGTCATTTCGAGTCTCGACTATCCGGCATGCCTTAATTTAAACGGTACACCCCGGTGCCGATTAAACCGGTTAATCGAGATTTTACGAGCCGAGCAGCGATGGAAACCTCGCAACGTTTAAACGTGATTAATAATTGATTTTGGTCGTGCTTAGAAGAACATATGTATTATAAATCAGATATATCCGATTGTATCTCGTTTATTTTTGAGAAGGTTGTATAATACCGTCCAAAGTGGAGTAAAGTGTTAATGTAGCGAAAAGATTTTAAATGGAATCGCGTAATCCTGCATTTACATTACAGATAAACATTCGGTTTCTGATAAAAGGAAATATCGAAAAGGAATCACGTTTCGCCGTTAGATAACAGATGCTTTAAAAACGATTACACTCATACATACGTACATGTATAAGTTGCGAAGAGAGAAAATTGCCAGTTTGCCGCATCTGAATTCACGATAATTAACTCGATAGACTTTCTTCTTCTTTATATTATACACGTGTGTATATATATGTATATATATGTATATATAGAAAGGAACGCAAGCGCGAAAGGTGTAACGCGTCCTAGTTTCTAAAGCAACTTCACCTGGGTTCGCGATCGCGTAGCGCCATTCGTTTTCATTGATCAAGGTCGCGTCGGGTTTCTATTCTTCCTCTTGCCAGCAATTCAATTCTCGGGTAGAGACGAAGAAATGTGGAGAAAAAATGAAGCGAAACTTTTTCAAACGTACGATCTGTAAGAATGCGATCGATTTCCGAGACTACGTATTCGTTTCAGAGAAAATCGCAAACGGTTTAACTTTCAAACGTTTCAACGGGGCTTTCGAGCAGTCACTCTCGTCTCTCCGTGTTCACTTGAGAGTGATACTCTCGAGAGCTAGCTCACGATAGTTTTACTCTCAAATGGACACACTCGGGTTTAGAAAAAGTCGAGAGAACTTTTTCCCGCCGTCTTTTTGTATGGAATATAACGGTCGCCTGGATTTTATTCATTTACGGATTTTATTCGTTTAAAAACAAAAATATAATTATCGTGGTACATGTACGTATATTTTGCTACGTATATTATTATTATAATATATTAGAATCAACGAACTCGATAAGGATATAGTCGATCTGTAATGTCTTTTCTTTTAGATACGGAGTCTTCGACGAAGGAGCAATATCAGTATGAAAAGAAAAATTCGAACGCGACGATGCACGTGAACGGGCATACGACACAGGACGCGAAGCAAGAAACGAGTAAGTTTTTTTATTGCATACGTATTCACAAGCAAATACGTTGTACGTTCTTTGGATCGTAAATTACATATTCTAACTATATAAACGCGTTTAAGGGAATTCGATTTTTTTCTTTTAAAAAATCTATTTTACGATAAAATCCGTATTGTAAAAATAGGTTTTCTAGTCGATGTCTACGATTCTATTTGTACTTATTTGCGATTAGCAAAACTTGCGTCATCTGCGAAGAAAACGTACTATCGCGTTGACTTACATAGACCATGCGTATATATAACACGAAATCTTTCCATGATAATCGGTAAATTCGGATAAATATGGTTGTAGATTAATAAGCTGTTGAATGATAGAATCGATACTGTTTGAATTTAATTAGAATCGAGGAATCCAGCAGCGGAAACATTGAAAAATTACCGGAGTTAGGAAAGAGTAATTTTCGTAAGATGATGGAAGAAGAAGATAAAAAGAATTTATTTGAGGATAAGGAAAGGAATATCAATATCTGTTAGACATGTACGTAACTATGGATTGGAAAAGACGATTGGAGCGGCGCGTTGCCGTAGAAATAGCGAGTGAGCCGAACGTGCGTCGTAAATGCGGAAAATAGATATTGTATGGTGACCGGTGTCACTTGTTATATAAGGCATTGAAGGTAGCGCGATGACGTTATGCAAAGGTGCGCCATGCTCATCCTGTTCTTTCGTTAATATCGATCCCACATTTCGCTTCTCTAGTCGACGATGTATCGTAACGTTGTAACGGTCCTTGACTGGAATTTCGCGAAATTTCAACGTTCACCAAGCACCTGAATTCGGTGGAAACGTTCGACGTTTCAATGCTTCGTCGAGTTTGTCGAGCATCGGATCGTGTGGCCGGAACGTTCGGTCTATGAAGCGTCATCGAAGCCCCGTTGTCGTTACCAAGTGCGCCAATCTCGAATTTAAATTCCTTTTGGTCGGGGGAAGAAATTTTCGATCGACTAATTAATCTCATCTTCGAATAATGTAGCTGCGTTTTTAACGAAATAACAACGAATATTGTACAACCGGTCGTCTCCGATAATCGTAGTTTCCTATATATTATTAATTTACGTTTTATATTTTAATCAATTATGTTAGGATACAACACTGTATCAAGATACGTGATAAATAAGCAAAGTAATAATAATGCGATGGTATTGTGTTAGTAATAGCGTAAATCGCTAATTGCGTTAGATTAGAACGAAAATTGGTGTAATCTGATAGCGATATAATTAGAAATTGTCGATATCCGGAGACGGTAGACAAGATAAGTAGTATATATATATAGCTGTATATTTGCGTAACCTTCTTTTTGGCTATTAATATACATACATACATCGAAATTAGCTAGCATGGCCACTGAATATTCTACACCTACGTAACGAAACGTTTGTCTGGACTAAAAATATCATCGGCAACCAACAACAATTCGCTATTTTGCCGTTCGGTTGCCAACGTAACGACAAAATGTATCGATAAAAACTGAACTTTGTTATATCGTAATTTATATATTATATACTTGTATATATATATATATATTATATTATAATTAGTGTATCAGTTTAAAAATCAATTTCAACTACGTTACAACAACGTTGTAATAAGCGATAATAGATAACTTGCATAACTAGATGTCTGCGTTAAAAGGGTCGTATTAGTCGTGTTCGATACTCGTGGATCAATAAATGGCGTAATGGAAGCAACGCACATTCTTTAAAAAACGGACAATGCAGTTGTTGCTTTGATTAAATAATTTAAATTCATATTTTGCTATTGGATACATAATTCGTCGGTTTCCTATTAAATTAACGAAGGAAATTCTTTAATGTCTGGAAAAAGTCGGAAATTCGTACAATTCTTTGCACATTATTCAAGCAGACGTTGGTAAAGAACGTGTAACAAATAATCTCCCTTCTTACAATCAGAAAATTTTCGCCGGTAATCGTTTCCCGTAAATAGTTTATTATACTCTTAGCCGCTTAAAATAAAACTTGCCTGTCGCGTGGAAAGTTTTGGTAATCGGTTTACGATTTCGATAGAGCTTGACTCGTTTTGCAGACTGCGCGATCCGGTGGAATCGTGCCGGAGGATGACATAACCGAAGTAATTTTTAATGGAACGACTCCGTCGATATAGGACAAGATGATTTCGAAGAATAGCTAGGGTGTGTCCGATAACCAGGATGCGACTCGTTCATTAGAGACGACCTCAAATGATAAATCGAACGCGTCTAATCTCATCTCCGGAAATGAGTAGAGTCGTTTGGTTTACGTTTATGGGATAGGTTTCTCGCGATCGAGCGAGCAAACTTCGTAACGAATATTTTTCAAAATGTTTACGGGTAAATAATCGAACAACTGCCTATAAATATCGATATCTATCTATATTAATTGACAAATAAAATATCGAATATCCGTACAAGTTCTCTGCTTGTCCCTGTTCTCAATGCAAAATCTTTTAAAGATATTATACTTAGAAAAGGGTGTATGATTAAAAGCGAAAGCTTGGTTAAGTTAGAATCTTGAGTTAGAATAGACGTTATTAGCAGAATTAGTGCTAGTGACGTTAACGCTGATTAAGTCGAAAGAATACAAAAATTTAACAAACTCTGGCTAAGTAAAATCGTCGTACGTAAATCGTCGAGCGTCGTAAGTCGGTCACTCGAGTTTTCGTACAAAATTGCCATTTGGCAAAAGTGTGTCGCCTACTTCAGGGTGCTTTATGCGAATAATTCGTTCGCGCTTCGTCATCTCTAATCTTAGACTGATTCAATTTTAAGCCATTGCCGTTGTACAATGTTGTACTATCTTTAAATCGATAACGGAGATTGAAACTTGCTATTTAATAAAAATTCGTACGATCGTCGATTAATTATAATATAATTAAGAAAGATGCCCGTTTATAACCGGGTTTCGTTAAATTTACTAACTCGTACGTTTTGTCAAATCCTAGGAGGGGAACGTTCTTTCGTCGCTCCTCGAACTACGTACGATTTGAATTCTACGTATCCACTTTTCACCCTCTACACTGACACCACCAGAATTCAAAGAAACAGTAGGAAGGAAACAAACAGAGAGAAAAAAAAGAAAAAACACGTAAAATACGGGTGGCCGGTGCGCGCGCGCGTGTTTGTGTGTGTGTGTGCGTGTGTGTGTGTGTGTTTGTGTAGTTGTCAGTGGTATCGTGACCCCGGTGAATGGCTGGCGTAACGTAGCCGAGTCATCTGGATCATCTGGAGTATCTAGAACGTATTGATCGCGGCTAAGCAGCTGTACTCTCGGGCTGACAGTAACGTTGGGGCGACCGTACGGAAAACACACGTGTACGCGTTCTCGCGACGGAAACGTCGTTGTCGCCGGTGTTATCGTCATTCTGCTAGCTACGGGGAAACTCGAGGGAAAGTGCAAAGCCCTTTGTCTCGGATCGATCCAAGCGATTTCCAAGTACCGTTGCGGTCGATAAAAATGAAAAAAAGCGGAACGGAACAGGTTGGGTCGCTGGTTCGTTGAAACGCGATTTTTCCTTCCTACGCTTCTCGGGTAAACAGATGGTTTAATATTCGAAAGGTTGGATCGTGGTTCCACGCGTTGTAGTGTTTTGTACGGTGTTACCGAGAAAGATTCTGCGAAGATGCGGATCGGTGACAGTGAATCTTTGGAATTTTTATGTTTCGGTGTTTTCAAGGTTCCGCCCCTTTTCCGTAATAGTTTTTAACAAAAATGTAGTTTATATTTATAATTTATATACATGTAGGTACATCGCGATTTTAGAACGACGAGCCGTTCAATTTTCAGCGTTCGTTTTCGTCTCAGTGCTTGTACAAATTTTGCGAACGTTTTAATAAGAATCTGCTTCGCGGAAAGGCAAATGACTTTATTTGCGCCGAAAATACAGATCGCAAAAGATATATTTATATCGACGTAATTATTATATAAAACGAAGAGAACGATTTAGAGAGTAGAATAAAAATAATTGAAACGACCATCGTTCCAAACGAATGCTGTTATCTGGTGTAATAAAGATGTCAAGCAAAACTTTCCCAGATCCGAATAACAGTAGTACGTAACACACGTACTTGTACAATACATGTATATCTCTCTCGAATCGTGGAATGACAACTATAAATATAAATAACTGTTTCAAAGTTTGATATAACGTGGAATAGTCGATCGAAATGTTTAGCCTTACAAGTAAACGTAATTTATTCGACGCTTATCTTTTGAAAATGGAAGGGGAAATACCAAACGCTTCTTCGTCTATCCGTGAAAGATATAGTTTTATATAACGCTGATATTATATTCTCGAGTCTGATGATGGAATAGCAAGTGAGTAGATGTCTGTCTTATTAAGAAATACTAATCTTTCGTGAGAAGCAAAACGTATGTTGTCCGATCGTAAAATTATTTTTCTCGTCGGTCGATGGATTTATTTATATTTTGAATATAAAACAACATTTTTCCAATGAAGAGAAATCTCTTTAGAAATACCGATTTATGCGATATTAAATTTACGTCGCTGTGTTTTCAAACGACTACGCCGCAAATTTGAACGTATCGCGCTATCTCTACAATTTCATGTTGCGGATAATAAATATATTATTACTTTCGTGTCTTCTTTTCACTCATCTGCTTTATTGGTCACAATTTGTCTTTATCGACATTAGAATCCTCTCACTCGTTTACTCGCTCAGAAAAGAAAGCGTTAATTGATCTCTTGTTTTTCGCTGTTCGTTCTGTTTTCAACGAACGGAGATTTCGTTCGAAATAATACGAAATTTATTTTTCTGCTTCTCCTCGTGCGCTGTTGCTATCGAAGATTTTTTTCTGAAAGAATACGTGCTTAGTCATAAATTGCGAATAATGTTTCAACGATACCGACTTTCATGATGTTTCGCAACTCGAATCGATTATGTATACAGAGTTTCCTGGGTCCTTTCCGCCAAACGGTACTAATATATTCTATGAATAAACATAGGAAGAGAGTGTTGTGTCGTATAAAGATGTCATGAAAAGTAGTGAGAAGAATAACGGCGGATTTATCTTTCGTTCGATAAAAGTTTTAACAGTTACCGCGTTCTTCTCACGTAAGAAGAATTAACGCAACGAACGCGTAACTCGGCTGTTGATGGAAATTCTAAAAAAATTTCGAGTGCCACGAGTTTCGCGTTACGTCGATGCGAAACTTGTATCAGCACGTTACACGTATAACGACATTCCGATAGCATATGTTTCGTTGATTTCGTTTCGTACAGTACTAGATTTATGTGGAGAGAAATTATTTTTTATATCGATCTCTCTGATCTAGCCGGTTGGTGCGAGTGCATTGTAATTAATACTTTAATACTTTATTAAGGTAAATGGAACAGTTTGCTGTTACTATCTAGCGTTACAATTGTGGGAAATGGGTCATTAAATAATTCTACGTTACAGAATGATTTGCATATAATCGGAGTAAACGTGTATGTTATAAACCTTGTGAAAAGTTTCTTTCGCTTCTTTCTCGTATTCTTTACAAGAATACAATGTTATAGCGATCATAGCTTTTTAGTATGTATATTATTAGAAGTATTTCCTTCGAAGCTCCAAGCCACTCTCGATACCGAGAAATCACGATATTTCTATTTTTTATAGAAATTTTCACCACATCCCATTTTTTATATAAACACGATCTCGACTCTCGACTCCAATTTTGTTCAATTTCGGATACGTTATCCCGAGGGACCCGAGAAACAGGCGCTTCGTTCGAAGCGTGACGCGATCGTGCTTGAAAAGTTACGACGAAAAGAAAATCCTACTTGCTAGATTACATTTACACCGATATAACTGGTTAAAAGTGAAATTGCATACGCATTTGCATAGGATTGCGATCTTAACATCGGTAAGATATAGTCAAGTCACGTAAGTTTAGATTACATTGAGTGGCCGGGGTGCCGAACCCCTAGATTCCTCGAAACATCTAACCTAATCTAAGCCAACTTTTAAATCACGATCGTGACACCGTTCGTACAAAGTACGTGTTACTCGAGACCTTCTCCTCTACGACGTATCTCAAGGTCAAGGTCAACGCCATTGGACTCGCGATTCCCTTTTACGCGTAATCGTCCATATTTCTATTTATCGAAAATATTTCAGTAGCTCTTCGTTCGATTGATAAAAGTTTCGTAGCCCAATTTGTACAAGCACGAAAGTCGAAGAGAACACGCGCAAAACCCGTTCGACCGTTCTTAGCGATGTACTCGTGTAGTTCTAATACGATATATTCGAAGAAATTTCGAATCTTTCGATTAGGAAATAAACGATGGATCGAACGAAACGCATCGACCCACAGAACGTAATAAACGCTTGGAGAAAAGTGATAACCCGGCCGAGGAAGGAAAATGAATTTACATTAAAGCAAATTTACTCGCGTTTCGTAGAAGAAAAGTCACAGTCGGTGGGAGAGACATGCTGCGAAACGGAGCACGTTGGCTCTGTCTGCGTTCGTTGATCAATTCGATCGTATAACGTATTAATACGTCGGAGTCATCGTAAAGGGTTAATCGCAATGTCCACGCCGGACGCGATGGACACCATCGACGAAGCGGAGCAGGCGTGGCGTGAGTATCGCTAGAATTCCGAACACATTTTTCCCTTTTCCCTTTTTTAACTCGATAATCGAATAATTAACGCTGATGATGGTCAATTCTAGGAAATGTATGTTATATCGTTTTTTACAGCCAAGTGGACGCTATAATACGCGAACAAACCGTAACTCGACGATCACAAGCTAGAGAAATCTGACAAATCTGAGAGATCCGATAAACGCGTAGCTGTGAAATAGCCTTTGAACGTTTACAAGACGAAAGAATTCCCACGTTTCATTGCCATATTTTTATTCCATTGAACGCGACTTCCCTTTTACAGACGAGATGCTGGCGTGCGAGACCGGATCGCTGTTAGGCCGAGTCGCGGACCTCGAGAGGCAATCCTTGGCGCAGAGGGACGAGATAGTTTGTCTTCGAGCTACTCTGGCGGACGCGCTGAGGCGAATTGCCCAGCTGGAAGGACGCGAGAAAAGAGAGGATGAGAGAAACGAGAGGAGAAACGAAAGAATAGTGTCCTCGCCCTTAAGGAACGGTCATGTATCGCTTAGAAGTGAGTACGCGTTATACGTTACAGTCGCAATCCTTGCGCCAATTAATTCGGTATTTGCACGTTCTTCGCTCATTAGAAATAAAAGAGTCTATGTATATGTACATTCGTTGCGCAGTTATTAGCGAGTAGCGGAAAAAGGAAGAACCGACGAAGAAAAGATTCGCGTGGATATGGAGAAAATCGGTGGTTCGTTGGAAGCGGATATTCGCGAGTTTCGGCTACGGCTTCGATTAACTTGCGAAAATGGACCGCGAATTAGAAAACGGAATGATATAAATTTTCGAGACACGAAAGCCCGTATCGCGGCTAGGAATTCCAAAGCTTCGAAGCTAATTGTTACGGAAGCCGTAGAGGCAGGTCGCAAATCGCAGATACGGGGAAGCCTCGCGAGTTTCAGCCCATTTAAAACAAAGTTCAGCGGGTGTAGCTGTTAGCACGCGACTGGTTAGGGTCATGTTTCGTTACCTTCGCGTTTCATCGAGCAATCGGTGCGCTTCGAGGTGAATTCCGGGCTGCTACCGGTTCTAAACGAATCTAAACGAAACGTAAAACTGAAAGAGAAACGAACCGCGTATTCCCTGTGCTTCGATCGATAATAAATAATAAGTGATCGATAATGTTACGTTGTTGATATTTCGTGTGTCTCAGGTAATCAAAATTCAACACCCCAGAAAGACATACGTTTACGACAAACTGGCAGCTCTTGTCTGAGGAATTCGTCTTCGTCGGGATCTTCCCAGGATATTCGAGACTCGATCTCCAGCCCACGGAGACCGGTCAGTTACACGCACTCGTCGCAACTTCCTCAACGGTATTTATATCATTTGAAATGTTTCGAACCAAATCTTCGGAATATACGATATCTCTTTTTCTTTAATGCACGTGTATTTACCTATGTGCCACGATGTGTACAGGGTGTAAAGAACGTAAGTAAGTAAGTAAGTAAGTAAAAAGATTTTGAAATTCAAGATCAAATGTTTTTATCGCAACCTACTCGTCGTACGTATTGCAATCTACTGATCAGCAGGAACGAAAGTTTGGAGAAAATAATGGGTCGCAAATGACCGCTTCTCACGGAAAAGATGTTAAAGTTTTAATAATTCTTGAAGCAGCTTTACTCGCCATGTATTTATATTTATACGTCTATACGTACATCTACATTTAGTAAAAGAAATAACGTGCTGCCGATGAAACAGCAAGAATATATCAATTACAGATATATCGGAACACAGAAATAATGGAAAAATTTTACGCGCGACAATATGATTTTCAACGATTAATTTAACAATTTCGTGATCACGACAGTCAATTTTTCAAGTCGAAATTTTGCCTACAAATCTCCGTCGATTCCAAGATTTAGAATCACGCTACGATCTTCGTTACGCTTACTTTCTTTACTCACTGTGCAAAGTATCTTATATAGAAATATCGTTTGACAAGAATTCCAGTTATGGGCTGGAATAGACGGAACAAATTAAACTGAATTTTCAGAAGGTCAGTTCATTACCAATCAACGGGTTCGTTACACTCGGACAGTCCCAGTAGTAGTAGCGTTTCCCCGGTGCCATCGCCGAGTCCTAGAGCCACGCCACTGCCAGTAGCCAGGTACACGTTTTTCAACGAAATTCATTCGTTTTCTATTTCGTTCGTAGTTTTCTTACTTAAATAATTCGTTATCTTCGATGTAGAGAGCGATTAGTAGACGGTATAGCAGAAAACGACGACCATTCGAAACGAAACAAATCGAGACGAACGTGGTCGCCTTGCTTACCAACTCGTTACCCTTGTATGCAAAACTTACTGCTCCCGTTACATTAAGGATTTAAGTAGATATTCTTCTCGATGTGCATGTCGTCGAATACAATTACGATTGTTCGAATTACGATTTAGCGGTATAAATTGGAAGCAAGTTTCTATTCTTTGGATAAATACCCTTTGAGAAATCATTCTCTTTGGTACTTGTTCGTAGTGAAATGCAAACCATATATTTACCGATGTTATTGCTATAAATTATTGCTCTGTCGTTGTTTTGTTAATTTTATAGAGCATGAAAGTTCTTAGTAGTATATGGTCTTTTGCTTTCGAATTTATCACAGATGTTAGAGACGAAGCGCCGGATATAGAGGAATCTAATCCTTTCGAACGATATTCGGCCGAATCGTATACGTGTCTTTCAGGTTTCGGATCGTATCTAGAGAAAACGCGAATTCTGCAGAAAAATCTTAGGCCACGTACCAAACGCTGGATTCGCAGGATTTCTTTTTACATCGAGTAGGACGTAAACGTTAGAAACAGCGTAACCCGATTAAAAATCGTGAACAAACGTTGTACACATGCGCACACGCACACGCACAGGAACGTCCGCCTTGAATCGGGCGAGAATAAAGAAAAAAAGGGGAGAGAAACTACGTATTGGGGTTAAGCAATTAACAATGCGAGTGGTAATCGGTAAAAGGGCGATGAATCGAGTCGTCGCCTGCGCTTGTCAAATCGTTTGATATTTAAACGTCGATATCGTTGGAACGAATCGTCGGTGAGATTATTGTACGATAACGGAGAACGAGAGGGGCGAATTTCATTGAACTTGAGATAAATCGAATCCTGGCTACAGAGTGACAGTTTCGTCATACAGGTAACGAGATTTTTTCGTCACAGAGTAATCCTGTTATTCGATAGATCGCCGACAGCGAGATCGAACGGGCCACCGCAAAGCAGCTTAAGAAGGGCGAAACGGTGGTCGTCGACAGGGGACTTTACGCATTCCCCGCAAAATCAGGGAAGCAATTCGCAACTTGTCAGTAACAGGTAAGCAGGGGATCGATATTATTAACGAGCGAGTGCACATTTGCCTGCTTTCGTGATTTCCCTCTTTTTCACACACCGATTCTGGTCGAACCCTCTCTCGGTGCACATTTTCGCTTCTATGAACGTTTTACGTTACGCGACGGTCGAACGTGCTTTTTCTTCTTGAATGAATGAAAGCGAACCGAGCGCGCGCCTACACAAGTACGAACGCCTTTGAAACACCTCGTTCGGTTTGTCCAACCATTAAAGTGCAATTTCCTCTCGAAAAAATTCCAACAGTCGTCACGGTGAACGATCATCTATAACCATCGTTAAAGTCTTAAAGAAAACATTCGTTGCTTGTTTTAACGTGAAAACGATGCAATTCGTTTCTGGATGTCGAGTCGTCGTGGCTCGTACAAGATTCGCGAGAGTCGCGTTACCGTCGAACGACATCTCTTCTTTTTCCTTGTAAAATACGTATTTACATGTTTCTACCCTTGGCACTTTACAAGTCGAATCTGAAGAGTAAATATCACCCGTCGATCGACGAAGCGGCGAACAGGGCAACGGACTATCGATTGTGTCTCGCGATGTGAATTCACTTCGCAGCTCATTAATCGTCAAAAGCGTGTAACCATCTCCCGGTTGCTTTTCATTCGCTCGAGCTTCCCTTTGGTGGCAACTGAATCGAGAGAGCGCTGCCGGAAGTGTATAATTCTGCTCATGGCGGGGCAGAGCGCGCAAATCGTCCATAGAAAAGAAAAGAAAAGCACGTACGTTCCGTCGCGAAATTCCTCTTTCTTTCTCTCTGTTCTTTTTTCTTTGTATTACTATTATTCTCTTTGTTTTGCACCGCATGGTTTTCGTTTGCATTTTCGTTCATTATAGATTCTCAGCCTCCACCAAGTCTCTGTTCAACCTCTTCAAGCCACCGGCGCTGAACAACGTGAAACACGGGTAAATAAAGATATTTTTTCGCACTTTTCGATTTTCGTAGTGCAACCTTTCGAAGCTTCGCCTTTTCGTGGCCATAAAGCCATTGTTTAGACGCAAGTCGGTAAATTAATAATCAAAAGCTCGTTGAATAACAAATAACAACTTTAGTTGTCGACCTATTAACTTATTTATACGATAAAAAGCAATAGTGTATTCTCTCTCTCTCTCTCTCTTTCTCATTTCATGACTATAAGACAATTTTAATTTAATGCAAATAAATATAAGATATTTATATAATATAAGATAAGATATAAGATAAAATCTATCTATACGAATGACAAAGAGTATCGATATCCTATAAGACGTCCTTTCTACATCAGGCGAGGAACCTCAAGGAACTCGATACGACTTTGCGTGGATAAATGCAATTTGACATGTAGTAAAAGCACGATTCGATATATATATATATAGGATGTTTCCGAAATCGTAATATCGTACGATCGGAAAGGGAACGATTCCAGTGACGTTAATGAAGCAGGCCGTTATCGTAACGTTCGTCTCTATAGCCTACGTTTATAGTCGCGCATTTATGACCTTCGCGGAAAAGGCAAAGCGTCGGCGTATATGTGTTTGCGTATTTGACCAGACTAGTAACGGTATGGGAAATATCGGGAGGAGGGGAATTTGCATGGAAATAATTAGGGAGTAATTAGGATCGTGTACATGTCGAATACGGAGCAGAGAATTTAAGGCCTGGAAACTGAAGTAAGGAGTTGACAGATTATCGTTAGTTCGCGATTCTTTAATTCATCGAGCAAGAATCTGTCTGCCACGTCGAACGCCGCGTCTTCGCTAAGTTGTAAACGATTAAAGTAAATATGCCATTAAAACTATCTGCATTATTTAACTCCATGTTTGCTGATATCGTTCATAATCGTAAGTAAAGCTTTGGCTAGCCAGACTGGATGAACTAAGAAGATCGCTCGACCAACTTTTATTCTATATTTTCGACTTACTTTTACATCGCTTGCTTTCCGGTTTTACCACGACTTTGGAAACACCCTGTATCTTCTACAGTTTAAATACTCAAGCGAGACATATGCGTTTCACTAGTCACGAAAGGGTTAAGCGGATGAACGCGCCATGTGCGCGTTGCACGTTGCACGTTGCACGTTGCACGTTGCACGTTACACGTTGCATGGTGCACATTGTACGTTGTACACATGTACAGCCGGTTTTAAGACGTACCTTTTTACACCTCTTTCAGGTGAGTGGTGAAAGGCATGGATAATTTTTCGTTCGCGCGTTATTTCTCGCGATCCTTTACGATTAATTTCTTTCGGTAGTACTAATCGATGAATCCACGACGGCCAATAAAGTTAGAAACACGTCGTCATTGTCGCGTTACGTATCCGTACGATGTAAATATTTCCTTGTATCTCGGAAAACGACGAAAATAATTGTTAAGACGATGAAAATGATCGGCCCGTTCCGTATGGTTGCAACAGATGTACCAGTTAATGTTATATTTGTAACGGAACTGAATTTCAGTAAGATTACTGAATTTTGCGAACATGGCGATATCGTACTACGATAACGTGGCATGCCGTTAATTACCATAATAAAAGTTACCTTCGACGTTCGACCTCGCACGCGGATAACACGAGGTTGCACGAGATCGCCGCTGGCGATGGACGGGCACGCACCTTCGCAGCGTAGGACGAAGAAAAGGTCCGTGCATGCGTTAAGTTTTTACGCCAAAGCCACGAAGAACCTTTTTAATTTTTGTTTTAATTTTAAATGGGAAACGCTTATTTGGAATGTAGTAACTCGAGCATGACTTTCTTTTCGTTCGTGAAAGGAATATCTTGTTTGGAACGCGGTCCGCCTTTTTATTTCTTCTCGATCAGCCCTCCGTAACCCACTGTACATTCGAGGAACGTTTCAGAGACGCATTTCTCGGTCTCTGGATTTGTGATCGTGATAAAAATTCCAAGACTCGGCCTAATAGCGAGACACGTCTATTCGAACGGGTGAGTTATCGAATACCAGATGGTTCGACGTGTTTTCCTCGCAGCGATGTTACTTTATATCTATATACTCTATATCTATATATATATGTAGATATCTGACAAAAAAAAAAGAAAAAGAAACAGTACGACGATTAATCGTGAAAAATGTGCGTAATTCTTTAAACGTTTGAAAAAATTGATCGAAGTACGCTGTATCCACGCTATATCGTTATATTTTCTCAGGATACGGTTAAAGACCGACTCGAAAAACGCAATCGCAAATTCCGTTGAACGATTCGAGACGAACAAAGACCGCAGCGTATACCGACGATATGCAAACGGCATGGAATCACGCGAATCCACGCGTTAAAGGCTATCCGCGATACACGTAAAGAGGAGTGCGAGACGTTGTTGCCCCGTATAGATTCGGACACGATAATCCAAGGAATACTTGGCTAAAAGCACGACTACGAGGCAACAGGTACGAACGAAAGTCACGTGGATAACGGGCCGTTTAGCGCATAGCAAGCATCGCCATTGCATTCCCGAAGAAAGAAAGAAAGTGAATCGCGATTCTTGTCGTTATACAACCGTGAATCCCCCGTTTCCTGGTACACGCCGATGCGTTTTCAGCGTACCTTAGACGCTTGGCAAAAAATTTGTCAGGTAACGAAAGTTCCTTTTCACGCTTTACCGATTCATTTACCGGCTATCCGTTTAACCGTTCTGGGCTCGGTATTTGAACGCGCCTCTCTACTTTGACCATCCGGTCAGAAAGTTTACTTGCATGCGAAAATTCTACCGCATACGGTCGAGCTTGCGTAATTTTTGTCAGCATGCTATGTAACGGTTAACAATTTCATGACACAGAAATTGTTTCAACCTTGCGAGTAGATAGATCTTGTTCGCTCAAAGGCAGGAAGATACACGTCCGTTTCGCCTAATGTGTTTTCAAACTAGGGGTTGTTCGACGCATAGCCAAGTAGAACAATATCGTAGCATGCTCCGCGAGCCACACTGCGCAACGTATTCTTCTTATTTGTATCGATGGAATAATCTGCGTCGTATATCTTGTGAAATATTTGACTCGACGAGATGTCTGAGGCGGCAGCGACTGGATAATATTCCGTTCACTCTGATTGGCATTCACCGGAATGGTTCACGGTCGCCGTTAACGGAAAAACGTGGTTTCGATCGAGAAAAGAACGAACGACCTCCACGCCTCGCCAAATCACCAGTTTCGGACATTTCGAACGAGTCGTAAATCGCGTCTCGAATGGTAGACAGTCGTTGATCGTAATCCAGTCGCGAAGGAGAACAGACGATCGAGCAAAAAGGAAGGCCAAAGTGACGTAACGCGGTAACGCGCAGAACTATGCCCGGCTTGAGTAATAAAAGCAGTCTCGCGCACCACGCGTGAGTCACTCTTGCCTGATTTCTCGAACACGTCGCCACGGTAAATTGCGCGTTTTCGTGATTTCGATCGGTATATCGGTATATCGTTGGAGCTCGATAGGTGTAACGCTATCCGTGAAACTAAAACGAATCGATAAGACACGGTGATTCTTCTTTCGTTGTTTTAGAGCGGTCCCCGATCGACTATATCGAGGCCTGTTCGTTTCTCTGATAAAAACTGAAATGAAAGTAAATAAAGCGATTGTCGCGGTACGGCTATCGACGCGAAAGTTGATAAATGACGGATAAAAGTGGAAAGTAGTACTGCCACGCGGTAACGCGTTCACCGAGGAAACGTGAAATGCGAACGTTTCTCGTTTTTGCGAGAAAGACCGATCGTTCCGAGTTGATCGTGGAAAGTATCGTGGAAAGTAATAATGGAAATTCGAACGTACGCGATAGCGAACGAAAGAAAGTTATTTCGAGATATTACGAGTGCGTATTCGTAGCTGTTCGCCTCGAACAATCGAAACTTACCTACCTTGGTATCCACCGTTTCTTATCCTTATCCGCGTCTATATAAATTCTCGCTTCGATCGAATCCACTTTCGTAGCGAAGGAAGGTTGGTTCGCACGAACGGATTAAAAGGAACGTATCTATGAATTCGCAGTACCAGAGACATGCAGTACAACGAGGAGGAAAGCACCGTCCGCATGTACCTACGGGGTCGGCCCGTCGTCCTTTACGTCCCGACGCCTTTGATGGAGTTGTACGACCTTCACAAAGTCAGCACACCGCCCCAGAGTAAACTAAAACTCGACTGGGTGTACGGTTACCGAGGCAGAGACTGTCGAAGTAATCTGCATCTGCTGCCAACCGGGGAAATCGTTTATTTCGTCGCGGCCGTAGTGGTCTTGTACAACATGGAAGAGCATAGCCAGAGGCACTACTTGGGTCATACGGACGATATCAAGTGGTGGGTTAATTGAATTCATGCGTGGATCTGCTCCGTCGATCTTAATGATCGTGCGGAACTAACGGCGGCGGTATCGCGTCTTCAAACGGCTTTCTTCTCCATCGTTCTACCGAACCGAAAGCACGTTAATTAATTGGATTTCATCTTTGGATACGAGATCGTCCACTCGCGGTTGTAAAATCCAAGATGCTACGCTCGTGCAGCTCGAACAGATTAACAAAAATTAAGAAAATCCTTCTCCTCGCGTATGTGTATGTGCGTTATCGCACGAACGTCTCCGATCTCTTTCGATAGTTTCGATCCATTCTTCTCGCGGTCTCTAAAGGTGAAGGAAATGAAAAGTAATTTGCAATTTGCCACCGAAGATTCAATTCAACATCTGCCGTCAAAAGATTTCTTATTTGAACTAGTAAATCTGTTTCTCTCTCTCTCTCTCTCTCTCTCTCTCTCTCTCAGCCCCTCTCTTTCTGCTTTCGATTCGTCGTCGTATTAATTGAGAAATATTTTAGCATAGCGATCCACCCAAACAAACTCGTGGTCGCCACTGGTCAAGTGTGTGGAACCGACAGACGAGATGCTATGGTAAGAACGTATTATATTAGATTTTACCAGGGTTGGACGAAGAGTAATACTTTAAAAACGATGATCGACGATACCAAGACGCTTGACATGCCAACGATATGTTTATTGTGTAATTGTAATTTATCGTGTAATTGTAGTTGAAGGGAATACGATCGCGTAATGACTGTTCGATACGATTCGGTTCAAAATTGACCTACTACCTCCGTTAGGAGGTTGTAACATCGAAGGTGTATTGCTCCTGGTTCGACCCTCGCACATACCACGTACGTGCAAGAAATATGTTGCGAATTTTTCTCAGCCTCACATAAGGATATGGAACTCGGTCAGTTTGACCACTCTTTGTGTGATTGGTAACGGCGAGTTCGATGGCTCGATTTGTTGTCTCTCGTTCTCGAAAGCGGACGGTGGAAATTACCTGTGCGCTATCGACGAGACTTCTGATCACAACATTTCGATCTGGGATTGGCAGAAAGGAGAACGGGGTACCAAAGTGACGGAAACAAAGGTACGTTCCAATCAACGTTGGTTTCGCTCTATGCGCGGTTACAGATTTAAGTAACGCAGACTCGTCAACATCAATCTCGTACGAATCTCGTACTTTCGTTGCGACTTTTCCTTCGATTAAAAAATGTTTGAAATTCCTGTTACGATACTTGATACTTTAGCGCTATTTGTTAGACACCGTGTATGTACGCGCATATATTCGTCTGGATGCCGTCTGAACGGATCGAAGGAAGAAAAAGAGTTTGGTTGACAAAGATACCCACTTCGATACTTCGCAGCGATTCGAAACCGGAACCGGCCCATTTTATGAATGACGGATTGTCGATTGCAGTGCTCGGTGGACACGGTGGTCTGCGCCGAATGGCATCCGCTGGAACGGAACCAGATCGTGTCCTGCGGAAAGGGACACGTGTCCTTCTGGTCCCTCGATAACGGTGGCATGCTGTACAAACGGATGGGCATTTTCGAGAGCAGAGAAAAACCAAGATACGTTACCTGCGTGGCTTTTAATCAGAGCGGTGATGTTCTTACTGGCGATAGCAACGGTAACATCATCGTTTGGGGCAGAGGTAAGAGGAATTTCGTGTTACTATTCGCACCGACCGTTGATGTATCGCGGCTAGTAAAAGTCACTTTACGTAGGAAAATGAACAGAAAGCAAAAAGCAGAAACTATTTGTATAACGCGTACATGTTTGCGTATACAGGATAGTATGCCACGACACGGGCAGTCAACGCAGATTGACGAAAGGACAATAAGATACGGATGCATTTTTCTTTCGAGTTTCAAGCCTAAAAAAAGTATTTCGGATTATTTCAAGATATCGCTACTATATTACTGCCAAGTGATTCGACTTGATCGCCACTTAGATCGCTTATAGATCGTTGAACGTAAAGAATGAATAGTTTTGTCGCGCGTTTGATACTTGCCGGCATAATCACGATATTATATGTGTAAAGATAATACAACATCCTATATTTGTAATAATAACAATCTTTTAATCGTAACATTTTTTGTATAGGAACAAACACGATTTCGAAGATAGCGAGGAACATTCACGAAGGATCTATATTTTCGATTTGCGTTTTGAAAGATGGTTTTATCGTCACCGGAGGTGGCAAAGATGGCAAAATATTGTATTTTGACGAATCGTTAAACCTAACGGGGGAAGAAGCACAAGTAAGCTTGAGAAACTAATACCAATGCTACTACTGCTGTTCTCCAAGGTTAATCGCGACCCTTAGAAATTAAAACGCGATAATTTACTTAAGCTTATTCTTATCTACGACGTTTATCGTTTCGAGTTAACGCTTTGCCCATATTTCCTAGCGTTAATGGTAACAGAGATGCGATCGATAAGATACACGAGCCTGCGTAGGCAAACTAGATCGTTAAGAGCGTAATTCTTTTCGTTGAATTTCCTCAAAATACTTGGAGTACATGCAGTGGCAGTATTGTCGCGTTAACGTTAATATAATATATCCGATTTATTAGATCGAGGATCACTTTGGCGGGATTCGAACACTCGCGGAAGGCAGAGGTTCACAGTTGCTGATCGGAACAACCAGGAATTGCATTTTAGTCGGCGACGTGGGAATGGGATTTAGTCCGGCGATGTTGGGACACGCGGAAGAAGTTTGGGGACTCGCGGCTCATCCGACTTTACCGCAGTTTGCAACAGCAGGCCACGATAGATTGTTGCAAATGTGGGATAGTCTGAGTCACACTGTGGTCTGGAGCAAAGATATCGGGGTAAATTATAACTTAGATCAGAATTTTAAAGGCCCCGAGCTCGCTTTAACGTCGTAATATTCCAAACCTATGAATTCGTTGTTGGAATAACCATATTGGGATACGACGTTCTACGCGAACGTGTAACTTAAACTTTGTTATAAAACGGCGAGTCACGCGATGATATTTTCGTGTGCTGTTTTTCCTTCCGACTCACCTTGTATATGGATTGCCGAAGGTTTCGAAATAAACGATAATTCCTAACGACGCGTCGACCGTATCTCGATCGTTATACACAAATAAAGATAAACGTTGAATACTTTGTGTGCAGATTGTGAGAAAGAACGAGCGTACCGTAACTATAATTCCACAGCGATTGAACAGAATTTTCATTCGTTTAGGAGCAAGCACAGAGCATCGGGTTCACACCAGACGGTAACGTTATGGTGGTCGGATGCACTTCCGGAAAATGGTTAGCGATCGACAGTGAAACTCGAGAATTATACACTCATCACAGCGATGGGTCTGAACCTATTCAGGTAAAACTCCTTATAATTGTCTTATTTCCCATCGCGATAAACTTTACTTCGCCAACGACTCTCTAACGATCGTGTTTTCCTTTCAGGTCGTTAGATTTTCACCGGATGGAACGCTATTAGCTCTGGGTTCCAGAGACAACTATATTTATGTTTATCAGGTAAACGAAGACGCGGTGAAATATAGTCGAGTTGGACGATGTATGGTAAGATCGTTTTCTTTGTTACAAATTTCCTTACCTAATACAAAAAATTAACGCATCTATAGAACACAGATTTGTTACCATGTACATATAATAGGATTCTTATTGGCATTGAAATTCTTCGGTCGACTAACTTTTCGATATCTTATTTTATTATACGCATTGTAGTAACTGGTGCAATTTCAAACTGTGTGATAATTCTAATTTTTCATATTCTTCGTATACTGTAAATGTCGTACATATATACATGTATAAACAAGTGAGAAAACATACTCGTATATTTGATATTGAATCGATGGGTTTAAGATTTGCTGTACAAACTGCTTTTATGCATCAAAGTTATACCATACCATTTGTATAAAAGGCACTCGACGATACTCGTACTTTTAGATGTTCGTTCGACCAGTCTTTCTACATAGTAAAGCGAGCTACTTTCATTTACGAGCGTGTTGTAATATATATATATATGCATACAGAGACGATTCGTTTCAGACAAATACACGCCATGTTTGAAAAATTTATCCGTAGTTTCTCATGGAATATGAATGGAATTAAATGTATCGGCTGAATGTAAAGCTACACGCATTGTAAATATTTCGTTGTTCGTTACTCGTTCTACGATATTAAAGCGATCGCTAAAGAGAATCGACATTATAACGCATTGTTTCGACCGCAAGGATCGATATATGTATTTAAGCGAAGTACACGTAATTAGGACATACACATCCATCGTACATCATAGTGATATCGTAGTTCCATCGTACATAATATTTCATTTACGAAGAAAGCTGGTAACAACTCGCAACCACACGTTCGATATAAATTTATTTACGATTAGAGTAACGTCGTAAAATCAAAAATATCATAATACACACGTTCTTTCTTCGTTTCTAGCCAAAGAGGATACGCAGGCGTGGTGTAAGACACGTTTTTAGTTGATCAAAGAACTAAAAAGAGACATTATGTTACAAAAGCATTTATTCTACGATTTCTTAAAAGTAATTTAATTCTACCGATTTATTTATGTAATAAAACACGATTGTCGCGAACAATCATGCAAATGTGCCATTTCGTAGACGATATAATGTCTCTAAAAATGATACAATATTGCCACAGCTATTTATAGCCGCATATGAGCAGATATTTCTTTTTAAAAATTGCTTACGTCAAGCACGCACGGTAGCCATTGTCTGCTGCACAAATTATTAGCGCTCCTTTCATAGTAATGGCTGTAAACTCGGACACTCGCAGCTGTTTCGCGAAGCTAATCATTTTATTATAATGTTATATCATTTTTTTATTCGCAGCTTATAGAGAGAAAGAGAGAGAGAGAGAGAGAGAGAGAGAGAGAAACGAGGAATATTTTTTCATTGCTTAGACGGCAAAATTTTGTTTCAGGGACATTCCAGTTTCATAACTCATTTGGATTGGTCAATGGACGGGCAATATTTACGTAGCAACAGCGGAGATTATGAACTGCTATATTGTAAGTAAATTAACTTGCGTCGTACCTGTTATTATAATTTTTACATGCTTGCGCAACGCTTTTGCATTTTACAAGTAGAACGTTTGCCAGTTGAAGGACTTATCTACGCTTTAGTAATGATTTATTATATTACATTTAATAATCAACGATACGTATAAAACCGCAGGGAATCCCGGAGTTTGTCGTCAGATCCCACAACCATCGATGATGAGGGACATGGACTGGGCGAGTCACACCTGTGTAATATCCTTCGAAACGATTGGGATTTGGCCGGAAGGAGCCGATGGTACAGACGTAAATAATTGTACCCGTAGCGGTGATTCCAAGTTGCTCGCAACCGGCGACGACTTCGGAAAAGTCAAGTTGTTCTCTTATCCCGCTTGTCAACCGAAGGTAATCTTCGACATAGTATTATTTAGCTAAGTAAATTGTACGTTTTAAGTTTGTCCGAGCTACGATATAACGAGTCGGAGCTCAGGCATGCCTATAAAGAAGAGAAAGCAATAAATACTTGATAGCTATAAAGGAGAATAAATTTGCCTGTTTCAGTCGCTGTGTCATGCGTACGGTGGTCATTCGAGTCACGTTACGAACGTATCGTTCCTTCAAGACGATACGCGACTAATTTCCACTGGCGGAAGTGACACGAGCGTTCTTCAATGGATCGTAAATTACTAACTCTGTTAACTACCGATCGAGTCGAGTGGAAAACAGACAAACGGTGAAAGTACGAAGCACCACAAAATAATAGCATTTCGGCATAACCTGCCGAATTTAGTGCAGGAACTCCGTGACCACTGTTCTCGTTGCTGGCTGAAGTAGGAGTGGAAAGAAACAAGCGGCGTCGGTTGCGACCGTGGAAAGGAAAACTCCTGGTTTAAAGAGAGAGGAACGGAAAAAATGCCGCGTACAGTTAAATAATTTTACTCTTTAAGTGTCCTTCACGAATCAATGACTGAAAGTCATGACGCTAATTTCTTATTATTGTTAATCACGAACGATCTTGATCCGTAATTTTGCGCTGCGAAAACAAGACGACGTGAAAATATTAGTGAAATCTTGTCAGCCAATATGGCGAACGATGTAATAGACTATACTTGGTCAATTAGTATGTAATAACGTAACAAAGTGTCTTTTCCATATTTCATGTATTTACAACTATTTTTCGAACGCCGAAGCGCCGCCGACTTTACAAATTTACGCGAGTGTTGGTCGTCTAGTAATCGCTGACGAAACGCACCGTGATCTTTTCCACGTAAACACACAAATTGCACAGTTCGTACATAAGTAGATACATACTTTCGTATAATTAGTAGCGATAAAATGAAGTTGAGTGACTTTCAACCGATTCGATGGGAAACGTCGACATTCCAATTGCTCGTGCCCGTAAAAAGCTAGGATTATCGTTATCCTCTAGCCTGTGCAGCCACGTAAATTCTATTTCTTCTGAACGTTGGCTATCACGCTACCAGCCACCACCCAACAATGTGTTTATTTTTCGCGAATCGATCGTCGTCGATCTTAGTTACTGTAAGCTTATTTTGTGGCGGTACGAGCCCTCAAAGCAATATTAAATAGCGACAGCCAAAATAGATCGAGCGAAGAGTATGCAATTGGGGAGAGCGAAAGAAATTGCGAGATAATAGGATAAACGATTAATCGGTTAAATCGTTCAAATTATTGAAATTGTTCTATTTCGTCGGAAAATCGTGGTACACACGTGGTGTATTTATGTTTGGTCTGCTACTAATTCTTTTTCTTTTTCTTCTTCTTTTTCAGAAATACGATATTTCTGTAATGCAGGCTTTTTTTGTAATGCTTCTGAAAATATGAATAAAAACGTGGACGAAGAACGTCTTGAATATTATCGAATAACTGAATTATATTTCACCTAATTACTTTCTTGTCACGCACCGTAGGTATAAATCTGTTACGGTCATCAACAGGCATACACTTTCTCATTTCATGTTATGTCGAAGCTTTTACCGCATTCCTATATATGTGTGTATATACGTTGTTCGAAGTTTGACCACTGGTCGTTGGTTTTAGATCGATAGCTTGATTCGTTCCATATCTATCATTCTCTATCGATGCACCCTAACGAACATTCTAATGGAAAAAAATGGAAAATATCGCGTTCAACGTTGCGTTCGTCGAATTATTACGTCGATCGGTCTGCTATGTGTAATTCATATAATTCCAGTCGTATTACGAAGGATGCTTCGAATCAGACGATCAAGTAAAACTATCGAGAATAACAAATTTATAATGCAACGATATAATATTATAAATAGATATTATATTTGAAACGCAAATGAGCAAAAATGACTACTGTAATTAATAATTATCGTGCTTTTATGTTACCATTCGATAAACAAGAGATAATTATCGATTTGAAGATTAATTAAGTCTGTATTATCTATCACCTATTCCACGATCAAATCTATCAAATCGACATTACACTCTGTTCTTAATAAAGTTATTATTTATATGTGTAATACGTTATAGGTTTCAATTAATAAACAGAATTAAACGATACAGCGTCGTTTGAAGTATCACGTTGTGCGTCGAGCTTATTAATATTGAACTAATGTTAAAGTTAGAGAAATTAAAGTGACGTATTTGGGCGAAGAATGGACAACAGATAGCCAGGTTGACCGGCACAATTATCGAACAATGGATCGTATCATAACCACAAATAGTTGTGTGTTGAAAATAGTTGTGTATGATTATCGAAATGTAAGGTTTGCGCGATTAGTGTCCTTTCAACTTACGTTTGGCCCAGTTCTTTGGTCATATTCTCTAGGATTAAGGCGTAAAAGTTTGCGGACGTCATACGCTGGCAACCGTGTCGCCTCGGTTTCGCAAGTTTCCACACGGCTTAAAATTCAGTTTAGACGCAGAACGAGTCTCGAGAACCTGCTCGTGCATTAATTCGTAAAATATTATGCAGCCGGCCGATGCGAGGCTACATGACTCATAATCGCCTATGATTAGAAGTACGATAATCGATGAATCCCGTTTTACCGTGGCTTTTTATTGGCACTTGGATCTTATCCTCGAACGGTCGAACCTAAAAACGTAAAAAGTCGATTTCCAATTACTCTTCCATCTGCAATTCGGCGTTAAACTTTTGTAATTCGGGTATGTGTTCATCCGTTCCGTAACGTGTAATGTTTTCTACGGAGGAATCGCGTGATAAGAAATGGTCGGTCAACGACGAAGGAGCGTAAATTTTGCAACGAAATTTAGTTGGACTTTCTCACGTCCGTTTATAACTGTTAACACACCGTTGAGACAAACTCTATAATTAAGCGATTGTTCTCGTTCGCTGTTTCGGAATCGCCGACCGTGCAGAGTAAATGAAAAGTTCCCTTAATCGCAGAGTACTTAACGTTACGTGCCATCCACGGTTGACCGTTCAAACAGAAATCCTTTATGCTCGATAATTTGCTCAAAGTATCAACTGGCAGCAACGCTACTGCAATTTTTCGTTAATCGATTTTTCCTGTATCTAAGAAGTAACGGGTTTATCTAAAAAGTACAAATATGTTTTGAGCAATTATAGACAGGAACATACGATACCTGCTTACAATGATACCTTTATCGATCTTTGCCACGCTCTGATCTTTATTACGTTAATTTCGTTGGTTTTGTTATTTGTAAAACGAACATCGAACATCGTTTCGTTTGGCTCTGGTAGTTATTATAGTTTGAAATAATTGCGTACCTGTCTTCTAAATTGCGCATATCAGGCAATGCTTAAATGAACGAAATCGCAAACTCGAACGTAAATATCGTTTTGTCATATCAATAACTAGAACTTCAAATTGACTTTCAAATGCTTGGAAAAAAAGGAAAAACTATAAAAGATAACGAAAATCGAGCTGTTTATTCCCGCGCTGTTAAATCTGACGCAAGCAACTGTTATAAAAAGGAACCTACTTTCAGTTGAAACGTGTTTAGGTAGTAAAGCAACTAGACCATGAAGGAACAAGACATTTCCCACACGCGATTTTTCTCCGATTATCATTCCAACTAAAAACTTTCCTCGTTAAAGAGCGTTAACAGCATCCAGCTGGAATTATGCGAATAAATAAAATTTATTCTTTAGCGATAAATCACATTTTTTTTCGCTAGGGAATCGTAAATAAGCTTAAGAACGTTGAAAGCGTTCGCTTGAAAAAGGAATCGCTTCGAACCGCGATAACTTGAAAGCGAATGTTTTAAACGTTACCTCGTAAGTAAAGGTCGATACTTTTATCGTAGGTAAAAAGGGCAGATAAAAATCTATAGAGAGTAAGACGAGAGTGGACGTGAATCGTGGGGCGAGTTTCTCGAAAGAAATATAGAATGAAAATGCTCGAAAGAATGCGAATATCGCGGATATATGCGCTCTGGTTTCTTTTTAGCGACTTTTGTCAAAAACTAAGACGCATTTCGTGTTTTGCAGGCTGACTTCAGCGTTATGCTACTTCACAGCATAGACGAGATATACTCGTCGGTGGTCAGAACGCGAAATATTTCACGATTTATGACGGCGATAATCGTGTCAGCGTTTATCAGCGTTCGTTAAGAGATTCTGCGATATTAGTCATACCGTACGTATGTTCGGCTATCGTAGGATTGAACGTGTAATTTTGGCCAAATGGTCTGACTAACGATTAATCGATGTCTTCACGAGGGTATTATTTCAAAGCGATAACCATATTGGTCGTAACGAAACATTAGCGTTTTCCAGGTATATAAATTTACAGAAATTGTTTAGGAAGCATTTTAGAATCGATTTTAAAGTTAAAGTTAAATCGATTTTAAGCAAATGCCGATAAATGCCATACTGTGAGTAACACGATGGAAATAGTAGAAACGAGAGCAATTATTATCTGTATTATTATTATCTGTAGCTGTTTCGTGAAACGAATTTTTAGCATAGTAACTGAATTTTGTTATTCCGTTACCGTGAACGTGGCCTTTAGGCACTCGTGCATCGTTTCTTAGAAAAGTTAATCAGAGGCTTTTCCTCTGAATATCGCAGACGAGGTAACGATAAGTGGAAAATTATTCGACGTTTTGTCCTTTCGAAACCTGTAACTGTGAATTTTAACGATACAGATTTTCGTTAGAGATCGTACGTGGCGCTGACGCGCCTGATCCTGTTCGATTCGTTTTCGTCGAAGGAGAGAAGGATCATCGGGGGACCAATTAGAGGATACCGCGGTCTTATTGCGCGGTCAAATATAAATCTCGGAAGGGCGAGGAACCGCCATATCAGGAACGGTAGCAGGCAACGCCCTCGGAAAAAAGGATCGAAAAGGAGGGTTCGCGGCAAGGATCGAACGACAGGCACTCAGGGATGGCGGACACGGTCGAACCGAGGGAGGACCGAGGGGAATCAAAATCGAGGAAAAAGAACCAGGGACACAGTGTGTTGGCTTCAAATCAAGAGACCAGACGAACCGGTCTACCTCTCCGCGAGATGCGTCTAATTTTTTTCCCCGTTCTCCTTCCTTTTTTCCTTCCCCTTCTTTTTTTTCCTTTTCTTTCCTTTTTGCTTTCTTTCCGTCTCTCTCTCTCGTTTTTTTCGCTCGTCCCTACGTTTGCCCAGAGCCTTTCCTTTCACGCGTCCTCCCTCTCTTCGCCGTCAGGATCTACCTTTCATCCCCTCTTTTCATCCCACGGAGATGCCTGCAGGTGTCCGGTTGGGGACTGACCAAAAATCTTGGCCGGGAGTCTCGATTTCCGACTCCCTTGTCGCTGTCGAACGTCGCGTTGATACCGCGGTGGTGCATCTCTCGCCAACTATCACGCGATCCTCTCGATCCTACTATGGCAAACGAGGTGTCAACTGGAGGGAATAATTCCGCGTATAAGCGCCGTTGTCGTCGAGCAAAGGAATCACGACGACTGCTACAGAAAGAGTATTTTGCTTTCGTTTTACTTTTTCTCTTCTTTTCTCTTGCTTTCTCGTCTCATTTTCTCGAACATAGCGCGAAAGAAAGGGAATCAGAGTCGTGAATTCCAAAATGACTATCGACTATCGACTATCGACTATCGACTATCGGTAGGTGTTTACACGAAATCTGCGATCTATTTAACGATAGATTAGATATCATAATTACCCGTGATAAACACGATCGAGAATACTCGTTAAAAATTGATTGGAAACACGAAATACTTTCCCAAGCATAATAATATTATTCGATCGAAGAAAAGATAAGATAAATTTATTCGACTATTTTCAGAAGGAAAAAAAGGAGCGAAAAGATTTTAATGGTCTTTAATTGGCAATCGAGGCAAGTGATTTGGCAGTTCTGAACGTGCCATACGAGGATGTCTACGATATTTCAACCGTGTTAGCCATTATCGAGTAAACTGTAGCTAAGCGTTGCTCTGCCGCAAAAAAAGGGCGTCTTTGCGACTTTCGCTTAAACCGAAGATATAACTGGCTGTAAGAGCTAAACGAAAAGTGATTTTTCTTAAAACCAACCGAGAACTTTTCCACCAGGTACGACCTATTTGGATTGACACGACAGCGTTGTCGTGGTTGAGGTTTAATCAAGCCTTTAACGTCGATGGATAAGTTTTACGATAATTAATTATCATCGTCGTAGATCGTAGTAGGTATCTGCAGTTACGCAACCAAGTCGATCAAACGTATTAGAGAGAAGAAAATGCGATAGGTTTGTAACTCGAGTAAATGCAAGTATAACGTGTGATATTTAGGATGACGAGAACGACGTTTAAAAGGAGTACGAGGCGATACTTTTCGAAGAATCGGGCGATCCTGCCTACGGAATAACGACGAAACGGCGGGCCTTGCCGCCTTGTAAGCGAGCGAGCCAGAAGAGAGTTCAAGGTGATCCAACGTTATTCAGGATCGGCGACCCTTCGAGACGTTCAGGATTCGTTTAGAAAACGTTCGGTAGGAGGAAATCACACGGTTGTACCGGCGATACGACGAGAATACTTAAAGAGGTGCATTGCTGCACGGTTCCTCGATTCGAATGCAAAGCCGGATCGTAAAAGGCGCATCGAATGGCTCTTAACCTTAACATTTTCTCTCTACGGAGGTTTTCGATTTTGTCACCGTTCCTTTTAAACGTGACACGATCTTCCGCGATTTCTCCGTTTCTCCGTTTCTCCGTTTCTTCGTTTCTTCTTCGTCGACCGCTTCCAACTATGATTTGATGTTAAGTCGCCGTGATCGCGAGATATTAAGCTACAATCGAAGATATTTCGTTCTACCTAGACTACACTCGACCAGCGGTGGATATCGACGGCGATGGAATTAGCTTCGATACGTACAGGGTCCGATTGAATAACGTGTAACGCATAAAAGCGGTCGCGACGTGATTTCTTGTGGAAAAAAATAAGAAAAACATATAGAACAAAATTTGCTGGTTATCGGATTAGTTTGCGAGAAAATCGAGGTCGAGAATTTATCGAGTTAAGTCTAAGTAATCGTTCCTGTATATGTATACTCGCGAATCCCAGTCGTTTCTATCCTTTACCTCGATAAACGATCCCCGATATAATTTCTCAAATAATTTTCAATTCCAGTGTATCGACGATGTTTTCTTTCTTTCGCCTTTTATCCGAAATAAAATTGGCGCAGGTTTCGATCGAGCCTATCGATCCAACAATTAATATAGCGCGAATTGCCACAACGAATTAGATGAAAATTTCTCGAATATCCCGCAGCAGAGATATATCATAAAGTAACATCGCTATAAATTCGAAGATCACGAACGGCATGCCCGTTTCGAACGCGAATGAATTACAGGGCAAAAGCGTAACGAGAGGAACATCTCGCGCCTTTCTCTGCGAGATAATTTGCATGCGACCGACCAATGAATAATTTCGTTCGACACGAGTGAAAATCGCTTGGAGCGATCGATTGCTCCGAGCCACGCAAAGCAGGACTACCTCTTCTAATATCAAGAACCACCATTCCAGAGGCAAAAATAAATTACGAATTTGCGGATCGATAAGTTTATTACAAGAGTTCGTTGCAACATTCGGACACGTATAGAATACATTAGGCCAGCTGTGGTCCAACACCTTGATTTCCACAGCTCGTATCCAGACATGGAAAATTCTCTTAATTTCTAACTTTGTCGATGCGAAACCTAACAGGTTTCTCCCTTTTACTTCGGATTATAGCTTCTAAATAATATGCAGAACTGTCGCAACACCCTTTCAAACCGAATGGCTTTCTTGAAATTGGCTATTTTCGAGAAGTCGGAATCATTTTTCAACCTTTTCATCCAGGCTTGTAGTGGAAATTTAAAAGATATATTCCGATCAATTGCAATTTATTCGAAATTTTGTTAGACATCATCGTCTAGCAAACTAATCCTTCCATCTTCTAAAAAAAAAAAAAGAAAAAAAAGAAAAAGAATAGAAACAGATCGATCGGAAATTCGATTTCGACGAACGGGGTCTTCAGCTATCTTACCTGGCTTCATCCTTGGAACGCAGGCACGCGTCATTCGATCAACTCGTAGTTCCTTCTCGATATTTCGCACCCGCGATAAATATTCCCTTTACGCGTGAAATTGGGCACGCGAGGTTCCATTAATTTATTAAACGCGAAAGCACATGGACAAGCGACCTGACCGCTGCACCGTGGTTGTCGCTGTGACCGTGGAGCGCGCTCGAGGGGAGATGTACGGCAATTTAAAAGCCCGTATTTTCGAAGAGCACACGAGCTGCCTGCTCTGACGTAACACCCCCCTGGCCTTCTGAACGGCAGAGCGGGTGGTGAAGCGGCTGGACGAGCAATTTACAAATCGGTTGGAGCGGCTGGACGACATGCGGGTACGCAACCAGGGAAATCGAAAAACCTGGATCCCGAAACGTTCCGACCAATTGTCCGGTCGCGTGTCCCACATCCGACATCCAACGGCACGGCGATTAAGTAGCTTCTCGATTTCTTCTTTCCCACGGGAATGCTTGCTGCGCGTTTCACGCGTATCGAGGAGTCTGACGCATTCGTAAAATACGTTCAATTAGTCAGAGTTTAATCCAAGGTAATGGAAATGTGTCCACGTTCTCGCTGCTGACGTTAAATCGAGATATATCGTCGAAGCGTGCAAGTCTATCGAGCAGAAGGATTGAATCTTGTGATTTTCTACCGTCCAGCTTGTGCATAATGTTCGAATAGCATGCACCTAAGAATATCTTTTTTCTGTGTTTCGGTACAGGTTTTTGATGTTTCGAAGATATCGTTGAAAATGGATAGGTCGGACCCGTCGGAAAGATTGCCGAACAATTGCAGTTTGAATAGGAAATACGATAACGTGGAGCACGACACTGTCTCTAGGTAGATTTTCAGAAACTAGCGAACCGATCGACTTCGAGGCTTTTTCGTCGCTCTCTTTTGCGTTCGAGGGATTCGAAGTAAGAAAAAGAAACTTTAAATTGGATCGCAACGTTGATTTTAATGAGGAAGAAAATGAGAAACGCGAGGGAATAATCCAAAACACGAAGTAGAATCTTCTTTGGGGAAAAAAAAGATGAAAAGAGGAGAAGGAGAAAGGAGCGACGAGAGGTTGATCGGTGAAATTCGGCGGTAGCGAATTCTTGGCTCGTTCTTCGTTGAAAATGTCCGGCGAAACGAAATAAAGAAAGAGGAAGAAGGAGGAAGAAGGAGGAAGAAGGAGGAAGAAGGAGGAAGAAGGAGGAAGAAGGAGGAAGAAAGAGAAGGTGGCCGACGATGCCGAGAGCCACGAAGAATGAAGTAAGAGTCGTAAAACGGGTTCTCCTGGACCCCCTTGGCTGTGTTTTTCTTTCTCTTTTTAACCGAACCTTCGATCTTTCGCATTAAACGCCACGATGTTTTAACTTTTAACGAGCGACAACGGCAAATTTGCCGCTGAAAAACCTGCCATAGTTTCCGGTTTCGCGTTACCAGATGCGAGTGTCGTCGACTATCTTATCCGCAAGCCTATCGACCGACGTGCATTTCAATCTACCGATAAAAGCTAACGTGATTGCTTTATTGAAATTTCCGCGAAGAGGCACGCGGCCAACCTGCTCAAGTTTCTCGTTAGATCGCTACTTATTACGTATCGTTAATTTTGCTGAATGGAGGATTTTCGACGTTCGTCTGTGCGTTCTAAGGAAGGAGCTGCGTGTCTCGAGACACGTTTCTTACCTCGAACGGTACACGATCATCGATTTGAATGTTTGGATCGGGCGATCTGTCGATCGTTTGTCATCGCGCTACGATAATCCATGTTATCGCTGTGCGATCGATCGCGAAAAAAGCAGCTCGAGTATGTTTCGCCGAGATGACAGCACGACGATCGGTAATACGTATTTCGGTTTCGATCGGCAACGATCGATCGACGCTACACGGCGTCATTCCGTTTGCGGTCGAACGCTTCCGATCGATTTATCGGGTCTAATCGCGTGCCCGTGGTTACGTGACCGCGATCGTTCCGTGTATGAAGAGAGTCTAACACCGTTCCAACGATAAATAGAGTACGGCCGTGATTTTTCTCTTATTACGTCCTGCTGGCACAGCTTGCTTTTCCCTTTTTTGCCGGGGACCGGTTTCGGACCTTTTAACGGGCCCTCGTTAATTATCGTCGTTCGGTGTTTGAACGTTGTTCAACGTTGCGAAGAAACTCGCATCCACCTGGCAAGGGATAACTTGGGAAAACCTAGATAGAAGAAGAAGTTATCGTTCGCGTTAAACAACGTTGTCCATTAATACGATGGTATAAGGAACCTTATTTCAGCGAAAGAGATTGCGATACGTACGATGAGAGAGGAAATTGCATAACAGAACTGTTACAGATCGGCAGAGCAATAATTCATTCGGAACGATAATGCGAGCAACTCGGCACGGCTACAGGCAACGATCGAAGAAGTATGTTTGTTTTTCGGAGAAGAAGAGGAGAATCGCCATTGTGCGGTGCAACGATGTCGGACTGTATTTGACTTTAACGATCTAGCACCTAACCCCAATAATAACCAAACTCCGATCGAATTCGGGCAGTAAATTGACAATCGGCGAAATAACAAGAACCACTTTGTTCGCGTGTACGAAATAACCTGATAAATGTATTTCAATCGTTAAAATGAATATCAACGAATAAGAAACAATGCGAGATAAGATATTAGAAATACGACAAGAATATTTTCAACCAAATAACTCATTGATCTTTCTTCTGAAACTTTTTTTCTTTTCCGTCTTCGCTGTCATCCGTTGTAAATCCTTCGTGAATCTATCGTGTATTCTGAAAACTTGTGATCGGCCTTTACCGTTCCATCGGCACGATCGACTTTGATTTCCCGTGTACGCTGGTTTTCCTTTAATGCCATATTTCATTATCTGCAAGTTTTGTTCGTTCGCTCGTGCATCGGTATACTTTAATCTGGACGAAGGTTCCAAGTAATTTCATTTCCGTTTCGACGCGCCTTTTATAAATTTCTTCGCTTCTCTGCTAAAAGTAATTATCGTTTGATCCACGATCTCATAGACGTCTTATAAATTTCATTTCGTCGCACATCATTCGTCCGTTTCGATGAAACCAACTGCAAAGTACGATAGTATAAAAGTTATGACACTCGTGGAAGAAAAAAAGAGCGGGAAAAACGGGTTCTATTGGTATTTAGCCGGACGAGGTATGCGGTATAAGGTTCTCGGCCTTTGACCCCGGCGAGCTCGTCATGGAAAATCCGTCATGGCGCCCCCTTCTTTTCCATGGAAGACCTCTTTGTAATGCACGATGGCGGAAAGCATACGCCGTGGTATTTCAATCGTGTCGCCTGTGCATCATGACCGCTGCAATCGCGAATGCAACGACTTTCATTATTCCCCTCGCTCTTCCGCGATATCGACGTTTCGTTGCACTCGCCAGATCAAAGAATCGCTGCTTCCTCCAACTTCTATGAATATATTTGCCTTGCTCGAACAAGCCGCTATTTATAGTTTATTTTCGTCGTAGCGCATTTGTCACTACGATAGATCGCAGCTTACCATTCCATAGTATTTATTTATCCGTTTTGCGTATCTAGTAGATTCGCATAGTTTCTCTCTAGTTACGTATCTCTTCGACTTTAAGAAGATATTGAAACTGACTTTGGCCGGTCACCATTTAGAAAATCATTCGATCCGGTAAAATAGCAACTAAGAGAATCGTACAGCTTGTTGGAAAATTTATCCAAAAGATGATAGAACATAATAAAAATAACAAATGATTATCTTTTTCGTGTAAATTAGCCGTGACGCACCCTCTCCTTAAGTTAAGTTAGTTAACTTGCATATATATTTTGAAATCTTCAACCAAATGAATTATTTATGATAGAACGTTACACTCGTTGAAGCAGAGAATTATTCTCTGCATCCGAGTCGAAAGTTCTAATTATGCTTGTTAAATTTTCCAAAGCGATCTCTAGTTGCAACGATTTTTACAGACACTTGTCAAAATACTGTATACTGGAACGAGTCTACTACTTTGTTCGATTCTTTCGAACCATATTTATAATCGTCCGATCGATTGTAAATATGGCATAATGAATATCGTTTAATTGGAACGATTTTAATTGGAAAGGCCGCGTCATATTTCTTAATTGAAGGTTGAAAAACGCTGTGATAACGAGCAGTAATTTTTAATCAAGAGGGGGGAACGCTGTAATTGTTAGAAAGATCGTTACTCTCCTCGCGAACCATACAGTTATGGCACAAACCGCATAGAAATTTTTCTTCTACATCCAATCGAACGACTCGCACCTTTGAAACATTCGAAACTCCATTTGATATTTACCATCCTCCTCTTGTTTTTCTCCGATTTTTCTTACAGAATATGCTGTTCAGATGTATCACGTATATACAACATTTGTCACACGTTATGGCCAGAACTCGTGCAACGTGAAATTAGCATCGAAGGTTTTCGGTAAACTATTATTCAAACAGACGCGTAGATATCGTCGTTACAAGTACCAAGCTAAATCTACGACAATACGCTCATATCGTTATACGTGTATATGCAACAATATAGGACATCGGCCTGTTGCGAATATAACACATGTTATTATCTGCATTTCCCAACAGACGCCATACTATTGAGATCGTTTCTTACAACTCTTACGTAGCACTAAATTGTTTTTCGACGTTTCATTGTTAGTCTTTTAACGACATTTTAATGACAAAAGATTGACAAAATTTTCGTAGAAAGCGATGATCGATGATCGAATACATTTGATTATTATTATCATTATTATTACACACACATGTGTATATATATATCGGTCAGAGAGTGCTTCTAACGAGGAGAAAGCAATAATAAAAATTAGAGTACGTCTATCCCTTTCGAAACTGCACGAAAATAAATCTCAACAGAGTATGCGTTGTTACTTGCCCATCGACAGACAGTTTCATAGGTTTGTTTAACGCAATAGTGACCCGTGGTGGACTTTGTAAGTAGCCAGTTGTTACCCGGCAATTTTCAACAGCAGGCGCTTGTCGTTAAACGTCAGCGTCACTCTTGGCCACTTGAGACCATCATCGTACTTAAAATGAATCGACCATAGCAGCTCGTAAATACCGCCATCTCAGTGAGCCAATATAAGTCAACGTGTAGTATGCACAAAAGTTCTATGGCCCTTGAAGAAATATTCGATCGTTTTCTATCTTCGATCCATTAGATGATGAAATGACAAATTTTCTACATCGAACGAACGGTTCGCTTTCCATATCTGTGTGTGTGTGTGTGTGTGTGTGTGTGTGTGTGTGTAGATACACAGAGTATTTGCTGGCTAAACCTTTCCGATATGTTTTACAGATATAAATCAGAAAAATTATATTTTTATGTAATGTAGCGCTTGGTACTGCCAAGTGCTAAGATTCGAGTCGAACCGCCATTTCTTTTAAAAGCATAGGGCGTTTCTTAAATATGCATCCTAAGATATCAGAGAACGTAACATTTCTATAAATATATAATACTGGTTTTCACGAGAAGGTTACTCGACCGAATTAGGATTACTTGTAAAATAGTTGTCGCCGAGAGAAACATACTCGAATATCACGGTTGCGATATACTACGTACCTGGTTTTCCCTTTTGAAACTCGTTAACTGTCCCATGCGAAAGATACAGCGATTAAAACGTTGTTTATGAATGAAATACGTTGGAAACGGTGACGTACGATAACCGTGATATATCGCTACGTGATAATAATGCCTGCATAAATATGGAATCGTTAAGAATTTCTCCGCCGAAAGGAAAGTGCGATTATACGATTACTCATCGCGTAAGAAGCATCGTGCAAGAGGAAATAGAAAGTACTTTAGCTATTTCGTTAAATGTACATAAATGTAATTTAAGCCCTCGGCCATCCAAGTGATTTTTACATAAAGCTTATATTCATTCTGCCGACAAGGTTTACGCTGTGAAAAAAGGAAAAGTGCAAAAACTTGTATTACGTGAAACTACTGTTTGAATACGTATATCTTTACATACCCGTTTCTTCACTTTCACTGAATTATCGATAAAAATTTACTTCGTCTATTAACGTTCGTCTTCAAATCGTATACGCGAGCGTGATTAAGCTTCTTCTTCGCTTTCGTCCTTTATACGTACCTACTTACTTTCATGCAACTGGTGAAAACGAACGATTACGACTTTCCACGTTAATACGACAAGTCTCCGAATCATCGTTTCTTAATTCTTTGCTTAAAACTTTGGCAGAATGATGTTTCGAAATAACTTTGGTTCGCAGAAGCACGGCGCAGAACCATAGAGCAACGAGCTTCATAATGGAACTAAATATAGGTCTGGAGAATATTTCGTGCGATTGCTCTTGTAAATTACAAATTGGACGTAGTTTTATGGGCACAGCCAGTATATAAAGACAACGTACACAAATACGATACGATATATCGTACGTACAAATGTATATAACGTATAAACGTGTGTACCAGCGTAGTCAGCGATAAGAGATACACATAGGTATGAAAACAAATAACACCCTGTGCAAATAATCATATTTTCGCTATTTATTTTATTTTTCTTCGCTATTAATAGCGACAATTTCGCTATTAATCACGTAGGACAGAATGCTCGAATGCTGGAACGAAATATGCTTGGTTCGCGTCGCCTTTTGGAACCTGCAACGCGATTCGCGGATTTTACGATTTACGCGGAAACTTGAAAATAATTTGAAAATAATTTTATCACGAAATAACGAAATAACGTCGAATTCGTCGCTGGCGCGTGTTGACAACGAGCGGCGATTGTTAAAAAATTTGCGAACAAATAGGAATAAGAATCGTTGTAGGACTGCAACGAAGAACAAGCTTTCTCCTATTCGATAAACTATTCGCAGAAGCGAGTACTCGCGTCTAGTAGTTGGTTATCTATAGGTATCGAGTTACGTTACCGCTCCATTAATACCAGCAAGCGATGAAATAATATCGATCAAGATACGCTACTGTTTGCGGTATGACGATTTTCCTTGATAAACTGTTATCGCAAGTGTTTACTGTCCCATTCGGTCCTCGTACTATAAAACGACCGATTATTTGTAAATATGTATCAATGACTGATTAGAACCGATCGATTCTCTTATTTACTTTTGTAAAAAATTCCATCGATTGAGAAAATATTATTAGTTCAACGAATGATTATCTTCGTAAACAATGCGGAAGAATTAAAATCCTGAACGATGATATTTGATATCGATAGGTTGAAAAATTTCAATGAAAGAGCTGATAAATCGAATACGAGGCGGAGACATCGTGTTTTCTTTTCAACGATCTCGAACCTTTCCATAGCCTCCAGTCACCAAGAAAAATATCAATTACCATTTATGACGTGTCCTCGTACGAGTCGAAAAAGGAGAAGAGAAAGAAGCGAAACTTTCGCTGTCAGTGCGTACCCATCGTAGTTTGTAGTCTCTACGAGTCGCATTCTCCGCGTAAACTATACTGAATGGGTTCCTTTCCATCTCGTCTTTCGCCTTTGCCACACGGCTTCCACGACGACCGTCTGTATCCGCCACTGAACACGCAGGATGTCTCGTTTAAGAATATAAATGCGAGTTTCACGAAAACTACCTTGCGCGAAAAAAAAACTGCTTGCTATTTTGGATCGTGTAGCACGGGCTGCGCCTCGTCGCGTTCCTTTTCTAGGCGATAATCTTTCAACCAGCGCCCTATCGAAAATACATCTGCGTATTTGTATTAATCGTGGAAACTAAGAAACCCGATACTCGCCGTTCCAAACGGTTTGGCGTAGCCGTGGTGTTATAATTAAACAGAAAGAAACAATACAGTCGAATGGTCGTTGCGAGTAACCAAATGGTACGAATAGACGTCCGTTTTTTATCGTTATATCGTGGTTACTTGCCATAAATCAAACCGTAAGTAAGTACGTATTAGCTGGCCACGGGATCGCAGCAACGGGCACCTCGCCGTCTTTCCCCGCCCGAACGGCATTCGGATAGGTCAGGTTCTATCTCCGGTTCACGTGAAAAAAGTCGCATCATCTTGCTTCGACCGCGGAGGAATATAAAGTTTTATCGTTGACTGTACCTACAGACTCGTCTCAAAGACCGAACACGCACGGTGACGTGTCGGTAACGTACTCACACACCAGACTTAATTTGTGGTTCGACGGCGTCTCTATCCAAGTATACGTGAACGTGTGTACAGACAGAGAGATAAGAGAGGCTATACGTGTGAATGGGCAAAGCGTCACCTTGAAAAGGAGTAAGCGTCGAAAGAACGTCTTATGTACGATGTACTTAATATGTAACGGATATACCTATGTATGTACGTACGTATCCATTCGCATGTACCGAGTAAATAGCGTCAGCGTAAGTCGACGAACGAATCCAGGCGCTTCTAACTCGATGAAAACGCGGTGTTTCTTCGGTTCCCGTGTATATCGTTTTATCTGGCTCCTAGTCGATAAATAAAGTAACGCGTTTATTTAAAAATCGCTGCGAGGTAAATACGAAACGATCGTATTGCGATTATTTTATTTACATAAACGACAGATCCTGTCTGAAAACCTATTACGTAAGACGAGAACGTGTTCGATTTATGGTATCCGGGTGGTTGACGATCCTGATTAAACATTTACACGGCGATACAAATTTCCCCACTCGGTCGCTGCGTTTTGTAATAAAGGACAACAGCGTGACGACCGCGAATAATGGGTACGCATTGGTGTACGCGAGGTCGTCTATGTATCTGTGCCATATCTGTGAATGCGTATAGCAGCGAATTATTAATGCTTATTTATGTATATACGCTTATCTAGGCGAAACGCAAACACGCAATTGAAACTCGTATTCTTGCAAAATGCACGCTTCGATGATTTTAATAACGTTTAATGATCGCTAATTGCGCAAACGTAGAAGAAATGCAACGTGAACGATGCTTTTAACCGAATATTAGAATATTCGTATTATGTCGTGCGTTCGTGCTCGCGTCGTAAGAAGAGAAGGTGGATCGGAGCCGTTTCAGACGATGACAGGCTGAGCAGTGATAAAAGAGGCTGTGCGTGCTAGTCGCAAGCGTGACTCGGCTCACAATTTTCAAGAATACGAGTTTTTCCTCGCCGAGATGTTATTTACTATGAAAGTATACTAGGAACGCTCCGATAACGCGATTGTGCCGTTAAATGGAAAACGTGGCAGCGCTGACGCTTTCCTTTCGCCGAAATTCACGTCCGCAGACGCACGAACCATTGCCACCTAGAATTTCCATCGGCTCGTACAGATAAAATTATCGATACAAATCGGTGTTATTATTACTTACTCGGTAATTAATAAAATTAGGGAAACAAAGTAAGAGAATAAACGGTACGAGCCAAGTAAAACATTTGGTAGCTGAAATAAGTGGAAAGAGGAATTGAAAAACGTTTGTAGAAGAAGTTTAACACGACGAGAAAGTGTTGCTGTGTTCGGGCATGCGAGCAGCGTTCTATGTACTTAGGTATATAGCTGGCAACAATAGAGATCGTATACGCGAGAGGCAGAGATCCGAAACGATCGTTTATGCGCCCTCTTTCTCGCCTTCCATTTCACTCTAGCCGCTTCTTCTCTACCTTTTTATTATTATCTACCGTTTCTTTACTGCGAGTTGACACTGTCGTCACGTAGCAGACTTCCTACGTCCTACGTCCTACGAGCCCGACTGCCTTTCTGAATACGTAACATCCCTTTTGTACATCCCTTCGGCTTAATCTCGGATATCTGCGCTTATCTCGTCGAGAGACATACATAACGAAGTTAGGAAAATACGTAAACTCGATATTTCGTCTGTAACGAAGGGTTCGAAGGCTCGTCGAAGGTCGAGCAATGTGCATAAAGCAGCGCATAAGGACGCGATGATACGAGCGTAAAACAAACCGTTGATTCGAAAGCACGCGAGACCTCTGGCTAATTCATTTCGGACGTTTTCCGTGTGTAACGGGTTTGGCGTACGTATGGAACGCGAAACGAGCATAAAACCGTCGAAAGCAGCACGGCATCGTAATAAACGATGTACTTAAATTCCTTAATGGTAATTATAAAATATTGCCAGACAGAAGGGACAAATATGCCTGTTACGGCTACTGATACATGGAGACGCGCGAACAATGTTCCCACGCGCAGAATATAAATCAAACGCGAAGAACGTGTAAAAAGTCGTGTATAGGTTGTTTGGTATAGTCGAAAAGGGAAGCGAAAAAGGGAGAAGAAAATGCAATGCCGTGAATGCAGCGCGACATTCCGTCTCCTGCATATATAATGTCCATTGTCGTTACGCGTGTGTTGGTGACGTGGCGTAGCGTGGCGTAGCGTGGCGTGGCGTGGCGTGGTGTGACGTGACGTGCTTTACTCCTCAGGATCTCTCTCTCCCCTCTCTCTTGAATAGGTACGCAGGAGGGATGGTGAACCGTTAAAAAATGTCTAGAATTTCGAGCGACGACTGTCTCGTGAGCGAAGAAGTTTCTAATCAACGTGCAACCAAGACCCTGATGGTCACGCGTCGCTGCAACGTAAAACGAGAAATCCTTTTTTCACGTTGGAGATGAGGTCGCGACTCCCGGTACGATAAAGATTTATAGACGAGCGTTCTTCTACGAAAGACGCGTTCTACGTTCGAGAAACGATCGCCCGACAAAGCGATCCGGCGCCTTGCGGAGCAAAGAGGAGTCCGAGCGGTAAGATCGACGCCTTATGCCTCGGACTGTACGTAAATTTGTATCAATTGCCGGTACAGCTGCTTCAATTTATTGTGGGATTAGAAACAATGAGTGGGGTCAAATGGTCCCTTCTTGTCATAATGTACCAACCCTCGTTGCCGTCTGTTATGACGTCACTCGCACGACCGAAATTATCAGTCGTCCATTTGCTTTTCGAGCCGCGCCTGCCCAATCGTCGTTTCTCTCGATTGAATCAAGAGAAAATCATTGTGCCGCTCGTATATACGCTGTACACGAGTTGTTCTCCACTTTTATTCGTTCGTTGATAGGGTCACTAGAATTTTCCACCGACGATTCTTCTCGATACGAGTTATCGCGAGTGTATAACGCATCGAGCATGCGTTCAAGGAAAGAATGATGTAAGGACAGCCACGACGATATACAGATATACAGCAGATATAGTATATTAATTTAATATACTATAAACTACGTTTAACGTAAACGTTTACGTTATGTGTACAATATGTGTATGAAGTATCGTTTGAACGCTGTAGATTCTTCGCGCGTCAGGTCGTCTGAAATAGGATCTAAAGTCTATTCTTTTTACCATTTTCTCTTTTAAAATATTCGTTTGCGAATAACTGTCGCGCGTCTTTGTAATAAAAAGAAAAAAAACGATCGTACGTGGCGACGAGGAAAGGTAGCAACGTACCGTGTTAAAAATTTTTTAGTCCAACTACCGCGTGTCATGAAACGAATTACGTTTCACAATGACTTTTTATCGGGTCGATAGAGATCGAAGAGATGGAAATGAAACGTAATAACAGCGATTAATGCGTCCGATCGAGTCACCCGATTCACGCGAATTAATCAGTTTACAAAAATGAAAACAACATCGATCAATCCTATTTATACCAATAAATTGCACGTAATCATGGTGGATAAAGAACAACGTTGCGACAGAACAACGCTTCTATTCTATTCTATTCTACTATTAACGAATAAGCGGATCTTTGTTGTATTTACGTATTACATGCCAACGATAAACAAACGAAAATGTTTTGGTTCGCAAACGCGTACACTACCGACCAAAGGTTTCGATCGGCTTAAATAGGCGACTCGATGAGAAGGGAGAAATCTGAAAATGACCGTTACGCGTCAGAACAGCGAGGAAACGTAGCCTAATAAAACGTAGCACCGATGGACCAACGACCAACGACCAACGACCAACGAAACGCGCATCGACGAACTTACGCAGCCTGATAACGACGAACCCTTGAATCGACTTACTCGTACGAATATAAACGCTCGCTAATAGCATCGACGCTCGCGATTCCTAGATCCATGTAAAACATCGCGCGTACAACGTCGTTCGACGAAGATAAGAGGGATTGACGCGAGCGAGGCTCGATAACAACGACTAATTTTTTCTCCGATTCGGTTAAAAGTTATCGGTAAGACCAACGTACGTAACCCTTTCCTTTTATTTCGTTCGACGCTTATCACGAAAGTCTGTTTTCGTTTGCGCATCGTTGCCGAGCTTATCTATACTAGAGAGTAACGCTGCACTTTTCCCACTTTTTCTCTGTCATTCAGTGATTCTCCACTTACTTACTTACTCGAACGTTTCGTAATTGATATTAACCAGCACTAACAATCCAGTAAAATGCTTCGCTCTTCGAACGACATTTTTCTTGTCGTGTACCGATTATGAAAGCGTCTGATACGTACGCGATTTCGATTGCACGATCGTTGTACGGATTAAACCAACGAATACGATTTTATACGTGTTTTCTTCTTACTATTCCCTCTGTCATCCCTCGGTTCGTCTTCTTTCTCGAATTCGCTTTTTTTCTTTTCAAAACGCAACTGCACGCATCATCGTCCTTATCTTCCGTTTGCCGAGTCACGAACGATAACGCAAACACTTGACTCGAACGGAGACAAAATTGACTCGGTCGATTCATCTGACGATGAGAGGGCATCGTTTTATCGAGTGCATGTAATTATAACCTACGCCGATGGACACAGCATAGCCGGTATTATTTAGCGCGTTATCGACGTGCTTACGTTCGTATTATATTTAAATTAATTTCACGATAACCTCGAAAAAACAGAGATAACCCCCTGGAAGACGAGATTGCCAAGCCAACTTGGAAAAGGAAGAATGACAATGGCATCTTTTACGCGCATCGAGCGCACATTGAACGCTTTTGTGAATGTAGGAAAGTACAGCCAGCTTCCTCGACTGCATGATACTGGATAATTGGTAAAAGAGAGCCAGCGTTAGCGTGTTATCGAACAGTGATTTTATTGTTCGGCTATTGAACGCGTAACAATTAGATGAGCGAGGAATGTAACAACGAGCCTCCAGCGTTATGTCGATAACTAACGTTTCGAGCGACCTATTTTTGTCTGTATAGAGGCGCGGAGAGCGGTCGCGTGATAACGAAAGGCAACTTTTCCATTCTCGGAACGCGTTAGAAACGGAGAAATTTGCCTGCGTACGGAAAAAGACGGTGACGAAATCCTAATACGTGTGTGGAATTAACCGACCGAATATCATCGATCGAATAAAGAATAAAGAGACCGTTTTATCGGCCAGAGGCGGCTGGACGGTGTCGCAGAGAGCAACGATACTATCGGGGACCAATGGATTCACCTGGATAGATATAACGACGACGTACGAAATTCAGCTAAAGCCGAGGAAAATTGAGTCAACCGTATGCGGCCCGCTCGAAATGCAAAGCTATTCCGCATACACGTTCCTACAATTTCTTTCGTAAGGGGTTCAACGTCCTCTTGCCGCGTCGATTTAATTGGCATAGGCGATCGCCGATCGCCGATCTCCGCCGCGCCGGAAGTTTGAATTTCAAATGCGCTCGCTCAAAAATAAGGCAGCGAACGAAAACGATTTGACACAGCGCCGTTAAATCTTCCCCTTTTACCAACGTTTAACCAAATCGAACCCGATTAATCTCACCCGCTTTTTCCACTGTCCACTCAAACGATAATCTCGATATCGCGAATTTCAATCGCTTTCTCGTCCCTTTCCAATGATCGACGACGGTACGGCATATTCGAACGATGTTAATCGTCGAACGTGTTTTGCCAAGTGAATTATCATCGCTGGGCTTAGATATCGTGCCAATTGGTTTTAAATTGGACAAATCAAACGATAATAGTATTAACGGATACGTACGCAAACGGAACGATCGACATAAGTAAATCGATATTCCGACTTGTAGGAAATTTACGGTCACTGTAATTACCTGTACACGCTGATTATGATACGAAAAAAGAAATAGAACCGCGACATCGGTAGACATGGTAAGAATCTTGGGAAAAGTGTCGATAGCGAACGAGAACACGACGGTGTCATCTTCTTTTTCCTTGCAAAAATTCATCAACTTGCCACTTGGATCTCGCGATAGCCAGTAGCCAACGAAACGAGTCTCTCGATCTTTCGATCGAGATGTGGCGAAACGCGCGTAGAAGAATGTTTATTTAATCGCAGTGTCCCTCGAGAAAGGTACAGCCTAGGAAAAGTATTTTTCACAACAGCGCAAAATACCGCAACGACTGATACTTTTTTTCCATGTATTTGAGAGTTTACACGATACTGGAAGAAGATAAGTAAGTAAGTAAGTAAGTTTGAATATTTTTTAAACACACGAATATTAACTAGGAGTGTTTAATTAGCGACGCGCTTTCGTAACTTGTCCTTACAAGAATTTCACTTCGCCTTTTTCGTCCTCTTGCTTCTTCTTCGATTTGCTAATACGCGTGTAATACGTATCCACGGTCTCTATGGTCTTACGAATAACGGAAGAAGGAATAAAACGAGCGAAGAATAACAAAGTACGTAACTTTGGATAACCGAATCTCGTAATAAGCATACGTGGTACGTTAGGGAACTTCAAAGCATAAACCATCGTCGGGTTAAAGACAATTTCGTTTTGTCGGAACATAGGGTAAAATAGCGCTGGTTCCCTGCTCTTTGCCGCGCGTAAATAATCACCGACGCGTAAATCAAACGCGTAACGCACTTTCTAACAGGAGGCCGAGAAAGGGACGAAAGTATTTCTAATCTTGGGTTAGAAATTCAAATGTAGGATACTTATCGTCGACTCCCGGAGACTCTAGCTCGTGACGCGATGCCAGTCAGAGTGGAGATGAGATTATCTTTGCCGACAGGAAACGCCGGAACCTTTGCCCCAAGTTGTACGTATTTCGTTTCGTTCGTAAAGCGTGCTGCGATCGAATATAACCGAGCTTCGCAAGCTAGCGGATTTTCTCGCCGATTTCGATTAACGAACCAACGAAAGTTGTACGCGTGTACTTACGAGCGGTGCATCTAAGCCCGATCTAACCGTAAGTAAGCGGATCGTCCAGCCAGTAGAATGGGTGTGGAGAGTGCGTTCGAATTTTGAAAGCGTACAAACGTGCTTTTAAATAGCGCAATTGTCTTACACGATAATTAGCCGACCAATAATAAACCTGGGCGATCCTTTCGTTGAAAATAAAGGTAGCGAATTTGCAGCGAACGCGCAGTGGATTGACGCGCAGTGGGGAAAAAATGAGAGCGCAGTTAGACGACGAATGGTTCGAGCAGGCTTGGAACACGATCAGTGGGTCGATTTCGTCTACGTAAAGGTTCTCGACGTTGCTCGAGACGTGCCTTCTTATCGTCGATACCGTATAACTAAAGCGGCAGAACAAGGCGCCATATTGGGAGACCGAGAGAACGCCTCTACCCCTTTCCTCTGATAGTACGAGTAGAACAAAGGAAATGCACGAACGCAGACGATAGTAAAGTGGCTTTCAGTCGAGATTTAACCGCTGCTGCGAATTTTACTTAATTTCTAGGCAATTTTAGAAACGTTTGAACGTTTAATCAGATCCAAGCGTTTTAATAATGATTGCGCGCATAAAATCGTTACGGCGTTCGAGTTGCGTGAAATTTCTTTCAAATTTTGTTTCAAATTTGTTACGAACAATGGTAACATACAACGCTGCGATAATTTACATTTTTTTAGATGCGACATAGTTGTCGTACGTTTTACTATGATCGAGTGCGCTTTGATCAGGTTCGATATAGATAGAAGACGTTCGTTGTACGATAATGAAGTTGTTAAAAAGCCACTCTGGTAATTCTATTGATAATACGATATTCGTTCGATATTTCTTAAGGTGTGCGTGTAATCAACGATCATGCTACAAACCTGTTGGAAAAATTTCGCCTCTCTGCACGACGCTGTCCACCATACAAACTCGAACGACTCGATAAACGCGAAACCGCAGCCGAAGCGAAAAGCAAGGAAGAAAATTCGAAAAATGCCTGAATCGAAGGTACGATCCGAAGACAACCGCCGGTCGGAAAGCAAATGGAGCACGAAGGAATGAAAATCTCGGTCGAAAATACTCAGCAGGAACTGTAAATCGGGCAAAAAGCGAGCGGGCCGTTCGATCGACGTTAGGGTAAGAAGCGAGTTGGACCGAGCGAATAGGAGAAAAAGAAAACGGCGAACGGGCCATCGAGGATCTGAGAACGAACGGAGGAGAAAGAAAAATGGGCGTCCGACGAATGGACAAAGAGGAAGCTGCCTATCGTTAAATTGGGAACCACTGTCGAAGATAACCAATGGTCCAGGCACACACGCGTGCTCGTACAGGGGCAAGCATATGCGCGCACACACGCGCGCTCAAGCATACAGTCAGCGTTCGTACGAGATCCGTGTAATTCCAAGAAGCGTACAGTCGTTGGAAAAAGCGACGGGTTCTTCGACGGACTGCGTTGGGCCGTAAATCGCGGGGGCGGAGGGCGAGGAAGAGAAGCCGATGGAAATGCGCGCATTACGCCGGTCGAGCATATTCATGAAAGTTCCTTGACATCGACGTCGTTGCAAGCAAATGACCAAACGGAACCCAGGAGGTCCCCGAGGTTGCGTACCAAAGTTCGGCCATCGCCGCTGCTCACGCTACCATTTACCCACGTTGATTTTCCCACAGTGTTCGAAAACGAACGATAGACGTACGATGGACGTCCTACCTTTCCGTATCCAGATATCCAACCTTTTTAAGTCTGTTTGTTACCATTTGTAAGAAATTATCCGTCTATACGGCTGAAACTCTCCGAGCGTACTCGTCAAATTCTATAATAATCGTTAATAATTGTCAAATTATACACGTGTATCGAATACGTATAAAAGAATAACGACATAGTTAATTCAAACACGCGGTATAATCCGCGTGCATCGGAGCATCGCGCGCGTCCTCCACAACGAAACAATACGTAAAAATTTATCTATGACAAGGACGCTTGTCATTCATACTGCAATTACTTGTGCAAACAAGCTGTATCGTATGTAAGTATTAGGTACGTCGCGTACACTCTTGTATCCCACTTTACGTAACAACCACCGATGACGTGACCGTTCCCCATAAACGATAGAACCACGCGGGAATTCCGATAAACCGATGAACCGATAAACCGATAAACCGATAAACCTATAGGCAGATTCGGCCGTGTAATTTCCGATAACGTTCACAGTTGGAAGAACGGAGCCGGGAACGCGTTTTTTGGCAGTAAACCTCATCGGACGCGCGCGATTTTTAAGCACGTCGATTCTTCTTCCCCGAAAGATCGATTCGCCGCGACTCGACCGTTTGAACGGTTCTCCCGCTTTTTACTTTATTTCCGTATCCGTTAGCATGAAAGAAGGATATTCATGAGCGTTTTTTACGCGATCCAGGCCGGCCGTAAAGGGATGGCGAGAGGAGAGGAGAAACAACGGGCCGTTTGTGCATTTCTGGTGACGATCTCCAACCGGTCGAGCTCGCTGCTCGATGGGCCCTATTTGCCCTTTGATAAAGTCCAAGCCTTCGAACAAGCCCGATCTTCGTCCATCCCGGAACACGACATGGCAAATTTTCACCGAATAAATAGTCGAGCGCGATTTCTCGCCGAGTTCGAGTCGAGAAAACACGAAGGTTGACGGCGATATCCTCTTCCGTGAGACTCGTGAACGGCCGTTTCAGTTCTCGCGAAGTTGCGTCCTATCTATCGATCGAGATTTAGAGAGACGCGCGTTTCCAGTTCACTTTCATTCGCTATTTCCCCTTGCTTTTTTCTTCACCTTCGGTTACATCGACTTTTTTTACAAAGATTTTTTACAAAGATCGTTTAAGATCGCACATAGAATGGGAAAACGAATGTACCGTACGATAGGTATGAAATTTTGGCACGCCTTTAGTTCCGTTTTACGAATCTGAAAGAACGCTACATTTTCCTATTTATATACATACGTCTGGTACACGCGAAAGTCTTTTGTCGTTATAAAAAGGAAGAAGGTTCTCTTCTTGTAACGAAAGTTCGAGTTGCGAAATCAGCCAGTTATCGTTCCGAGTATCGTCGAAATAACAAATAACTAATAGAAAATTGTAGAAAATTGTAGAAAATTAGAGACGCGCTTTATCGAATATGACGTAGCGAAGAGAAAAATTCTTTGACGTAATTTGTCAATTCTTTTTATCGTACCTAACCTTTATTTAATAAAAATATCGGGGCACGTATCGCGTGTCCTTTAAATTATCTTGTTTAGCTATACGTCGGAGACACAACATAAACGTAAGATGTGAAGAGCAGTTTTTAACAACTCGCCTCTCGATAAGCAATCATCGTTATATTTTTTAATGTAAAATCGCGTTGCAACCTACTTATCGGGCGTTTCTTTATTTAACAAATGAAAAATTCTTATCACGGTGTTTACGGCCTATACTATTTCGTTAACAATGCATTCGACCGACGTCTAGCGACATCTCCGGACATTTTTTCACGTTCCGTTCATTCGCGTTACTTACGAATCGAAGATTAAAAAATATCAAAAATATCAAAGCTTCGGCCCGCTTTGTCGACGAATCAACGAATCGTTGGCAGATTGTTTCTCACGTATAAGAAAAGAGAACTCGAGAGCAATAGGAAAATTAACTAATTTTGTCGCACGACGACAACGACGACGACGACGGCGACCATTACGTTTTTTGCATAACAAAAATTATCTTAGCTTAGTCAGCGAACGATGGATATACGATATCGTTGAATTTGTTCGGCGCGGCGTCGAATTTGCGTGTCACACGTTCGCACTTTCGCGTCATGTAGCTTTCGCTGACATCTTCGCGATTGTGTTCGCGTAAACAGGATTCGGTTTACGCAAGCGGAAACCAACAGTTAGCAGAAACGAAGCTGACGATCGATAAATCTCGTACGTTTTGCATCCTTTCGAAATGCGAGTATTTTTATTTTATGCGTGTCTTTACTTTACCAAAGAAGAAGAGAATTCAACTAGCGATCCATCGATTAGTGATTTGCTACGTTCGATCGTAGAAATAAGCCTCGTATACGTGTACGGTGTACAACCTTACGGCATATATCTACGTACGTAGACAACTCAACAAAGAATCGAACTCGAATAATGTTTCATTTTTACAATAGTATTCGCAAATTACGCAAGCGTTACGAAAATAGAAATCGTTTAACGTATATGCGTACGACATGGTAAACTAAAGCCGGTTTCACACGGAGATACTCGTATCGCGAGCTGCGTACCGTGCGGATGTCGCCATTTCTTTTAACGTTTCGTTTATCGCCTTCGTACAAATAAAAATCGTTACCAGAATAGACGAAACGAGTATCGCGATGCTGCGTATCGACAGATTCGTCGTGCGATCGCATTCGTTCCTCTACGTGTATACATATTCAGCGTATAATCGATGGAATATGTAAGAATCAGAGGAAATTCATTACACCTTAACGATAAAATATAATCATTATACTTATTTGAAATAAATTTGAATCGATATTCGCGCCATTATCGGTGATACCAAGAGCATATATGTATAATTTCTCGTATCGTAAAACAACTAATTACTAAATACGTAATATGGAGAAGCAGTTTACAATTGTTCTTCTCGAAATAGGAGGAGCAGATTGAGCTTAGAAACGCGCATATATACACGAGTGCACATAAATATAAGTACAAATCTGGATGGAAGAAGAGATAATTTGTGGAAGAGAGGGAGAGAGAAAAGGTAAAATACGAGGAGAGAAAAACTACGTTGAATCGTTCGTTGTACTATGAAGTTATCAGCATCCGCAGAAGGTTTACCGTGGAGCGTAGAATATGGATATATAACGATTCCGTTTCGGAACGTCCGCTCTGTCCCTCCGTCGTTCGTCGATGACGGTGCTGAAGCCACGTGGTGGCGGATCACGTGCGTGTATGCACAGCCAACGTAAGTAAGCAAGTAAGATACTCGTACGTACGCACACCACGCACGCGATGCGCTTCCCACACGTACGTATGCTCGCACAGGTACATATATTGCTGGCGAATGCTCGACGAGCAAAACGGATTCTCTTTTGTTCGCCAATGAACGCGAGTACAGGGTCGGTCTGCCCTCTGGTCTACTTCGTCTTAATCGCGGTCGAGCAGGTCCTTAACCTTGCCACTGGCAATTGCTTTCTTCTTCGCATCTTTTCCATCTTTTCTCCGATCAAAGAGAATAATTTGCTCAATTTGACGAATCACTCGAATCAACTTTTTGCTAACTTGTACTTTTAATTTTAATCCATAGATCGGTACGAACGTCGCCAAGAGTTTCGGCAATAAACTTTCGGAGCAGATCTCTTCGCGCACCGATATGCGTATCTACGTACGGTAGGAGCCACTTTCGACATTGTCGTTCAGTTTTTTCCGTTAACCGACGTTTATCAAAATTTGTTATTTAGTTTGATTAATTAATAAGACGTAGCGTACAGCGAAACGTTCGTTCGATGAATTACGATTTCAACGGGGATGCGAACTGCGAACTACGCGCGCGAGAAATCTTTCAAGCGGTTTCTTCCACCGACAGAAATATTTTTATGCGTTCCGTGTTTCGCGAAGCGTTGGAAAAGGATCGAAGAAAGCAATTCCATTCGGTGAATCGGTCGCGTCGCCTCGTTTTCCCCCTTCTCGGGCGTATTTTACCCGTTGAGAGTCTACCGAAATCGTTACGTCTGCTAAAATTACTCGCAGCACGGCAGGGTGTAAACGTAACACGAGTTTAGGTTTGTGTCGCAGGAACTCCTGGCCAACGGATCGATTCTGGATGTAACTCGTTACGATTCGCCGTAAATAACGTCGTCGTAACGAAGCAACGTGGACGTCTCACGGGTCTTTTCGTCCGATTGAAACGTAATCGTCACCCTCGGAGCGAAACGCTAACCGAAATAGCGGGAACATCTGCTCCATAGAAACGAGAGAACCAGCCTGCTGAAATGCAATGGAATCTCCACTTGTCGCGATTTAATAGACAACGGTATTTAGATCGAGCACGAGAAATCCCCGAAGAAATACAACCGAGAAATAAAACACGACCATATATTGTTCACGCATGTCCGACATTCTCTCTCCGGGGAGGAATTTCTTCGCTGGCTGTACTCTACCCCTGCACACTAGCAAACAGTTGAGAAACGAACAGGACGGCAGCTTCTTATGTCGCATTCGTTGTAATATTCGGCATTTTAGACGCCGAAATTACCGATATATTTCGCGTTACTTTTATTCGTTGTTTTATTCGCAAACGGTAAGGCGAGAGCTAAATTTTTCAACGACATATTGGTCGCTCGAACAACTCTGTAAGAAGGATTTTTCTGCGACTAATCAGAAAATCATTTTAGCTGTAGATTGCTATAGAGATTACGTGTGAAAACATTCATCTTTGAGATACGATGTACAGATAATATGCTAAATAACGTATCGTCAAAATTTCAAGGGAAAGTCGACGCTACGAATACTTTAACCGAACTTTGTCGTATACGCAAAGCGCTTTAAATTATCGATCGATATCTTACACGGTAAATTAAAACGTAACCGCGAACGTTAGCTGCCAAGTATTTTGGTAGTATTCGGACGTTGTCAATGAGAATCGTTCAAAACGATGCCCAGGTAAGATAATAATGGGCAAGTGAAAGTGATTAATCGCGACTGATCGACCGTAGTCACGACTCGGAGCTAGTGAATGGATTGGATGGCTAGTAAATGAAATATAATAAAAACTGGAGCACTGCGTACGGTTGATCGACCTATTTTCGAGAATTTACACAATTATTTTTTACAGCTGCGTGTTAAATCGAAATCATTTACCGATATCACTTAACGATACTTGTGACTTAACGATTTGACGATTTTACGGCTTATGTAAACATTCGCAAGGTGTGCAATCTCACATAATGGCGTGCGAGAGAAGAATTAATCAAGTTATAGCATGAAAAAATACATGTACGAACCGAATATTTACATGCACTTTGGTTTCGTAGTAGTAAGCGTATCCTTCATCGAAAATAATTGCTGGCTTCTCATTTTTCTCAATCTTTTTTCCCCATTATCGACTATATAACGTCACTCTTCTCGGAATAAATATCGTAAATATCGAACTAGGCGCGATTAAACGTGGCAAAGTTAACGACGATACAAGCAAACCAGTGACCATTTCTAATTCGAGTTTAATAACACGTGCGACGATCGAAAAGACTTCTAGAAGAAAGGCCTAGCCGTAGAAGAATTACAACGTACAACGTAGCGAATTATACGAACTGATCGATCCGGCTGTTTGGTATTAAGAAATTCTCCTGTTCTTTTCGCTGTCGATGACTGCGTGCTCGATTACTTTATTCGTTCGAAGGGCGGACGTTCCTTTCGATCGGAAGAATCCCGCGTACTTGATCGTTGATCTAAAGCGCGCTAAAAGGGTTGGAAAGAGTACGAAGAGAACGTAACGAGCGTGGTTCGTGAACATTTCGGATACATTTTGTAATTCAGCCACGGCCGGCTGCCTTGTAGCGTGATAACGTAAGTTGTCGTAATTGCGTGCCATGCATAGTTAACGACGCTTACCTATGGTACGCGTATGGTCTGGCGAATTAGCAGATTGCAACGAAAATCTCGTCGATGACACCGTTCACTCGTTGTTCCCATCGTCTCCGATTCATCCTTCTCGAGATAACAACGTACCAGCTTTACCCGCCAATTCTCTTCTCGATCGATTCACTCCGTTGATCGATCGATCGATCCAACGTTATATCGCTTTCGCTTTTCATCGTTTTCGTATATTCCCCATCAAATCGTTTCGTAAGTTTTCGAACGGAAGAATATTTAAGAAACTGTGAAAATTCTCCGTTTTACTTTTTACATAGGCTTCTCAACTCTTAATTGGAGTAAGTATCTAGACTTTAGACCGTGTATTTTGGGAAACCGCCGGCGTTTTTCACCGAGCTCAAATTTTTTCTCCTGACAGCCGTTTCTGTCGACTGTCGGTAGAACGTATATTTAGGAAGGCTATTTATATTTTGTATTTGTTATACATCAGCCCGTCAAACAGATGCTATTCTTTGAACGATCTATGTACATACATATTCGTTATTTGGTGTTTGGGATTAAATCTTCTCATAAACGAGTTTGTATGACATTTTTCATTTACTGGGAAATTTACTCTACGAGTAAATATATATATATATGTGTGTGTGTGTATAGATCATCAAATTTACAATCTCTGTTGTATCGATTGTCGTTTGACGATACACGATCACACGAATCGTATCTTTTCCACATCTATCGCAAATTCTTATTTATTGTTTACGTCGTGTAATTATTGGATTGAAATGCATTCTTTTGTACGTGAACGAATAATACGAATCGATCAGAGTCGATGATCGAACAAATAGATGTACGATGCAATCGTAAAACTTGTTTCGCGTCGAACGTTTCATTTCGGATAACTTGTCTAACAGAAACCCACTCGACACCGGTATTTCGAAAACGACTTAGAAACTTGAATGGAAGCCAAACTTTACTGGCTAAAATAGGTACCGAAAGAATACTCGTTCCTTTTTACACGTGGGAAAGTACGGCAGCTGAGAATCATAATTCGAACATCGCTAATTACGCGGTTAAAATATACTTATGTTTTCGTCTATGTACTATACTCGCAAGCGATACTATGTACCACTATGTACTATAGCGGTAAATAGACGCGTACGCTTCCAAATTTTCTGGTCCCTTTCTTAAATTATCGGTGGAGAACGCGTGTCATTTCGTATCAGCCGAGTTAACCGGGCTCCGATAAATATTCAGTAGCTCTGAATTATCTACTACATCGCAGCAAACTTATGATTTACGTTTTGTAATTCGGGACTCATTCAGCTCGAGCACCAGTTGCGTAATTACAAGTCACTCGTAATTAAACATGTGCCTATTTCGAAATTTCAGTTGTGTAGCGACGCGACAAGTAAATATATATACTATACCGAATAAATCTACTAACAGGTAGTTGCACACTACGATATCGAATATCTTGGGCCATTTTTTGAACAATCGGATCGTTTAACGTACAGTTTGATAGGTATCGTTTAGAACGTAGAAAACGACGGTGTATAAGAGAGGAAGGTAGTCTGGAAGGTAGCCTGGAGGGAGCACCACGAACGTTAACGGTTGAGAACACTGTTCGGTCAGGGAGAAGTCACGAACGCAAAAGGAAGGCGACGCGACGTAAGGTAAAAGAGTTTTGTTTGGGTAGAAGAGGAAAAAAAGGAAACGGCTTCGGAAGCCACGTAGACCCGACCATACTCGATTCTTTGTTGAATTTTCGACCATGAGTTTGTGCAGCAATTACCGGACGAGCATTTCTGAAAAGCGATCTCCCCGTCGTCTCGATGACCACGACCATGGTAGCGCGCGTTCGGATAGCTTCGCGTCGCCATGGAATATTCCATCTCCGTACTAGCTACGTTTTATCTGCATCTATACGCTTTATCGCGTTTATTATCCCCGTCGATTATTTCTCCTTCTTTTCTCTCGGCTCTCCGTTCGCGTATCGCTGTACGTACGGTAGGCTGTTATCGCGATGAACGCGGTGGAAATTAATTCCACGATATCCTCCTGTACAACGTTCGTTGAACGAATTCTGTCGTATCAACGTACCGTTGTTTTTCTCTTTCTCCGGATCGATCACCTCCGATCTTTTCTAATCTACGGGAAGAAAGATCGTTTTTCCACACGGATCGCGGAAATACGTATCTAGTATATAGCGAAACAACGAGCAAAAGCAGGAACGTATTAAATACGATATTGAGATCAACGCGATCGTATCGCGCTATGTCGTGTGTTGTAATCTATTATTGTTATAGCTTATATATATAGAGTGTTTCCTCCACGAATCTCGATCGTCGTCGGTTCATTTGCAATCGTTTGCAAAAGCCGCGCGTTTTCCGAGCCGCGTAACGCGCGACAAACCTTTCCACGTCTATTCCAAATTACACAAGACGCAGCTCGACGAATCATCCGTGCGCAGGCTGTGGCGCAAAGCGCATCTCGACGCGTATTCGTCATCGGCTACGACGATGCTGGCCCGCGAAAATCGAAACCCCGTAATGATTAGACGACGTCTTGGGGATCTATCGTGGATCTATCGAGAGGAATCGGCCGAGCTCGTGCAACAAAGGTAACAGCGCGGTGGATGGTTATTTTCGCCGCTCTCTCTTTTTTCTAGCCTGTCGGGCAGGTCTAGATGCTTTCTGACCTGCTAAAACAAATGCCCGACCTATCTGGGGTCGCTTCTTATCCAAGCGGAGACCTATCTACGTCGAGAAGCCGAAAAATACCCCACGATGTTGTGTTAGTCTCTCGCTAAGCCAACCATTCGAGCGGACTACGAACACCGTTTTACATTCGAAAATATATATCTACGTGTAGCGTGTCACGTCGCTGTTGAAACCGAGGATAAAGAAGAGAATTCGAAAGAAAGGAAAAGGATGGAAATAGAAATTTCCATCTTGCTAAATTTTTGTCAAATAAAATTCGCTTTTTGCTAAGATATATTTTCCATGTTTCCACGATATTCGTGGCATATCGAGCAAAGATTCGAGCACGATCCGAGTATCCCTGATTACGCGCTAATCTCTCGCCTTATCTCAATCGTATCTGTCTTAACCGATGCGATCGTCGAAAACGATCGGAAGTAAAAAACGATTGGTTTTATACCGATGTAAGGCTTCGTTAACCTACTACGGCGATTACGCAGATACGATCGCCTAAAATTTCTTCCGTTCCATCGATACTCGTCTAAATTCGATCGAACCGATTATCGTGAAACAATCGTCGAAGCAAGCGCCGTTTCGTCATTTCTGTCACGTACGAGCCAGCTTACGCATAAATATTATTCATCGAGTAACCGCGTAAATACACAGGCTGCGCCATACGAACATGCAAATAATTTAACGCGCGTAAATTCCTGCAATAGCCCTCGATCATTTCTGTCTATTCGCTTTCAATCGTGTCGTCCTAAGGAGCATGGAAGCACGGTTGGCTCGATCGTACACGAATATTACTATTACGGGGAAAAAAGTGTTAATGGTCGATCGTTGCTCGCGATCGTTAATCGCTGTAAAAGTTGTTCGATGCGAGTCATAAAGTACAACAAGTACGATAATACTAACAGGATGATAATGAATGAAATTAAAAATTGAAAGATAATAAAGTGGTCGGACAAGTTTCCAGTAACATTGCAATATACAGTATAAACACGAGTGACTTTGCTAAAAGAAAAGAGGCTGATAATAAAACAAAAGTATAGAGATAACTATATCTACATACTTTATATCTTTTATTAGCGAACATGATATCTTTCAAAACGAAAACGTAACGCAAAATCTAACTTGGTTTCGCGTCGATATCGGGCTAACTAATTCGTGAGCGGTAAGACCGGTTTCACACGGAGATACGCGTACACCGATGGAAACGATCGCACGACGATCCTCGCGAAACGCGGTACCGCGACATTCGTTTCGCTTATACTCGGAAACCATACGTTTCGTACGAAAACCACGGACCAAACGTTAAAACAAATAGCAGCATTCACACGGTACGCAATTAGCGATATAGCGCGCATCGCGGCACTCGTATCTCAGTGTGAAAGCAGCCTAAAACGAGCGACGTCAGCCAGACGTATCAACGATCGTGCAGAACGTAATAAAAGAACGATGCGCGATTTTTCCGACTACGACAAGCAGAAAATACACAATCTTTTGGTAGACCAAAGAAAATATTAAATGCACTGACCACTGATATCGCTGTTACTAATGAAACACGAATATTCGTTAGTTGGAAAAATGATCCCGTGGAAGAAACCCGAACGCATCGTCGCTGAGCAGAAAATTACATTACGCAACGCGCGAGCCAGCTGAAGCGATCGGACGACGGAGAGGAGCATCGCGCTACTTCGTCTCAGTCGGAACGTTATGACAGCCGTAAAAGTGCAAAATCTCATCTTATTGTCCTGCATCTCGTATTCTTTAAACTTTAAAGTATACGTTTGCCGTAGCCACTTGATAAGCGAGCGGCCCCTCGTGCAGGCACGCCCTGAACCGAGAAAACGTTCCCTCAATAATTTCAAGCTTTTCTTTTCTCCTTCCCTTCTTTTTCTTTCTTTCTTTCTTTCTTTCGTTCCTTCTTTCCCTCTACCCTTCTTCTTTCGTTCTCCTGCTTCGCTTTTTTGACTGCGTGCAGCGTGCTCCGCACTTGCTCCTCAGCATGGGGTCGGTAAAAATGTAAAAACCTCTACGAGGTATCGTCTTCTTCTGTCTCGTAGATCGTCTTTCGGTACAACGCGTTCAAGTACCGACGTTCCGACGCGACGCGGCGCGATCTCTCTATCCAGCTTCGACGTCATTTTAAACGAAGTATTTGAATGATTATGTTTCAATCCGTGCCCCTCAAAATATCTAATTATATAAGAATATATAAGACTATAGAAATATATCATAAGAATAAGGTTATCTCAGAGTACTTTTTCGAAAGCAGCCTCGTTCGATGAGACAGATGGAAAAAGAAAAAACGAGCTTCCCTTGTATCGTAAATTGACAAAGGAGTGCGATGTTCGCTTAGGCCGGTAGTGTGTCAAGGACACAGGTGAAGCTCCTCGTTTTTTTTCCTATTTTATTGTATCAAAATCGACAGAGCAAGCGATATTATTGTTTTTTAGGCAATTCTGAATACTATTTAAACTAGCTGAACAATTACCGCAAAAGTATGGCAACTACGAAGTGTGAGCGTCGATATAATATATAAATATATAGGATTATAAAGGACGATAGCACGAACAGTTAAAATGTTAAATGTTAAATTATTCTAACGAGAGCAAGAAGGGAAAAAAGACAAAGTCGGAGAAATAATTTTTTGTTGCGTTGATTGAAACGATTTGGCCATCTGGAACACCGTAAATCGATTTAGAAAATGAGGTGAATTTTCCTTATTCGTGCGCACAGAATCGAGAGAAGAGTGGTATTATGTAAAAGCAAATCTATTTCTCTTTCGACGCTTTTACGAAATTATGAAATTTCGTCCGAAAATGATATATTATTTAACGTAAGAAACGTTGAAAAAGAAAAAATATATATAACTATTTTTATTACGAGCTAGGTATTACGAGCTAGGTATTACGAGCTAGGTATTTGGTGTTCCTAGGTTAAGAAAATCGAGTTTCCCGATCTCCTAGTGTTGCGGAGATCCGGTGATTAGCAGCGTACACGAGGGCGTAGAGAAAGAGTGCGAGAAGGATGAAAAATAAAAGAAAGAACGAAGAAATTCTAGCCGATTGTTCGGTATGAATGAGGCACCTTGCTCACTGGCGGCGGTCTTTTCCCCCTTGGCCGCAGGTGAGGTCAAAATTTCAACGACAATGAGTCGGAATAACGACTTTCCAAACAGACTGCACAATACCTCAATAGGGCATGTCGTCTAAAAGGTCTCGTAAATTTTCCATAAGGACGATCGGCACCGGGGTAAAAAGATAATCCGATGAGTCACCACTGATCTCGCGTTTCCCGTATTTTCGAGGAGCGACGACTGACTCGAGAATCTTTCTTTCTCAGTTACTCTACTCCCTGACGGATAACTTCGCGAGAAGGTGAATACAGGTGAATATTCTTTAACGATATACCTGTAACTTTTATTTCTCCATAAAATAATGATAATTTTAATAAGATAGATTTAACAAGAGATTTAATAGATTTAAGAAGATATCGTCGAATCTTATTGATCTGTAGTTTTTACTTTTTAACGCGTCAAATGTAATGTAGAAACCGTCGGTTTCTCTGATAACGCAGAGGAGATGCACGCTTATGTATAGATCGACGATAACCGCAGTGGTAAGATCGCAGAGATCAACGATCGCCGGTAAAAAAAAGATAGCGGTTGTTCGAAGGAGAAAGCTATAAGCATTCGTATTTGAATAAATTAGCTGCGCGGAGAGAAGAGAAAGAAATATCGGCGTAATCGGTTCTCTGGAAACTAGCTTTTACGCGTTAACCAAGAACGTGGACGATCGTCGAACGAAGCGACAAACACTCGCGTTAAATATCGCCACTCTCCGTCGATTCAAGAAAGATGAAAGAATATGGCTATGAAATGATCGAACGTTTCTAAATGAATTAAAATCGTCGCCGTGTCTAAAAAGATATATATACATATAATCTCGAATCGTTTTCCTAAGAGTAAGGATTTCCTAAGAAATTTACCAAGAATAAGGTTTAACTATTACGCTCTTGAGAAACGAGCTCGATACTTTTCCTCTCGTACGTTGCCTTTCAACGATGAAATATCTAAAACATTCGAACGTATAATCGAAACGCTTTCGTAAATCAATTTTCTGCAACTGGAAAACGCTATGAAACTACGTGTTTGCGTTTGGCACGTGCTAAACCGTGAAAGAGTCGATAAACGTGAAATTATACGTAGAATAAAGAAGGCCTACGTATCCTAGTAATCTTCCACCTCCTTGCTCGTGTCCGTCTTCTCCTGCTCGAAACTCGTTAAAGTTCCAACGTATATATCGGACCGTGTTTACGCAGGTATGTAACAACGAACGAGAACAACGTTCGTACATGTATTTACGAGAGTAACTTCAGCGTCGCTTTGCGTATCCCGGCTAAAGCGGAAAATGCAACTTTCTGCCACTTTCTGCGGGCCAACTACAGAAATACGTGGCGCTTTAGTGCTACCTACGTTCTCTTTCGAATGCTAATGCGTCTATTGTAAGAAAGCTTGTATAATGGAATAGCTCGGGACAAGCGACGAGTCGAAATGATAAACAATGTAAGCGTACGAAAAAAGAAGAAGCGCCTTCCTTTTACCGGGAAGAAAAATCGTAGGAATCGGCTAAACTAAAGTCGAAAGTTCGCTGTACGGCGATTCGCGTAGCCAGAAACATTCAACGAGTCGATCGTTTAATATACATCGACGGAAATAATTTTGCTTTTGTTCGTTTCCGTGGAATTATTTGCTTCTATCGAGAGATAACATCGGTAGGAAATAGGGGGCGTGAGGAATCTTACGCGATCTATCCTTCTGTATTTTTCCCACGTGACTTTAAGACGCTACGAGTCGTGTCCTGTTCACCCATTTTCGAAGGACCTTAACCAACCATGAAGTAACTTGCACGCTAGTTATCTTTAATATTACAGACCTGCGATCGACGTCGAAAATCCACGCTTCCTTCTCGATACTTTCGAAGTCTCCTCTTTGTCCTGTCCGCATATAATTCTATTATACTCAAATTTTACACTCTGACGTATTATTTTGCTACTCGCTGTATCAGAGATGAAACGGAACTGCTGCGATTATTTTTAGTAGAATAATTTTAAACTCGCTTTCAGAGTAAGAAGCAGCTTCTAGCCCAACTTTGCCCATATTTATCCGCACAACGAAAATAATATTTTCTAACACGACTAGGATCGACTAAACGATTAAGCGATTTTAAGTGGAAAAGTGTTGCAAAGACGAACAACAGTTGATCGGTGATACGTACATACTTGCATATACGTAGTCGATTGTACACTTAAATGCACGGATTTACGGGTGTTGAACACCGAACACCGGAAATCCTTGAGTAGTGTTGACGCGTACATCGAGATGACTGCACTAAATACATGCATAATTGTATTGTTACGCGACCCATGTGAGTTACAAGTTGCTTAATACGTATGGCTTGCATCGAATTCAGCCGTTTCGCTCGAATTATGATAAAACGGTAATTTACGATCAGGTTATCTAACGATCGAATTGGCGAATTTAACAATTTTTACTTTCTCGATCTGTGAAAGATTCATCCTGATATAACAGAGAGAGAGAGAGAGAGAGAGAGAGAGGAACGATAACAGAGCATATCAGACATTTAAGAATGAAATACGTAAAAGAACGGATTGAAAAATTTGCGACAGAACTGGTTAAAAACCTGACACGAACTTGAAGCGTCGGAAGACTGAGGAGAACGAAGCCATACGAGTTGCTGGCATGAAAAATAAGGAACTGGAGTGGAAACACTATCGAGTGTTGTCCACACGTACACGATATCTACGCTATTAGGTTTGCTGGTTAGGTTAGGCCTCGATAGAGCCAGTAAATGTAATATAGATATTAAAGAAAAAAATGTTGTCCCTCGGGTAAATAAATGACTTTTCTCTATTACGTATACTGTACTATCGAGCGTACTATCGATACTGTCTACCAAGTGTAATATATTAAGCGTAAGTATCTTTATATATTATACACGTTATAATCTAAAAAGTTTCCAAGCGTTGGTCGTTCGGTACTGAACATCGAACGTCGTCCAGTACCGACCAATCGGCCGTCGACAACTGCAGATGAAATTTCTTTTATCTGGAAGTTTAATCTGTTGGCAACTGAAATTAAATTGGACGTTCGTCTAATCTTTCTTCTATCTCTCCCCGCGGAAAAATGTTTGAAATTCCAAAGTAAGAAAAGAAGGAAAGCGGACAGGAGAGAACACGAATGCGGCTTTGAAGCTACTCTTTGAAAATAAAATGGCCCAGAGACGCAAGCCGTTGAGGCTTTCGATGTTGGTTTTCTGCTCTATTTATTGCATAGGTTTTATAAACTTTTGTTTGCCTGATAGTCATCGAAACCGTGTTGTTATTATCGAAGCTCGACCGAAGGTCGTGAATGATCGGCGCGGTAACGTTAAGAGTCAAGGTCATCCGAAAGTCACAAAAATCATGGAGATCGTATTGTTAGCAGTCAAGGTCGTTTGAATGTCAAAGCGAGGTCAGCCAGATCATGATTTCTATATAGGACGCATTAACTGACCAAAACTATCGATCATCTGGAACGTAACGAATTACCAATCTGGTAAAAAGTATCAGAAATTACAATTGAGAGTGGCAGCGACAATTTTCTATCAATTTATCGGAAGCAAACAATCTTCAGAGTATCGTTGCGAAACATCGGCAAACCTATAAACATACGTTAGATGTTAGATCAGACTCATGCTACGACAGACGCCATGGGAATACGTGTAGAACGTAGTAGAGTTGTGGACTATAGAAAGTACACGAATACGCTGTATATACGCGAAGGATAGAACGTATATACGTACATACCTATGTATGTATGTATGTATGTCTGTATAAACGTATGTACATCGTGTGTGTACGTATGTATGTATGAGGAGCCGGATACGATAAAGAATTATCATTCGGGGGGGGGGGACAAACGGCGAGCCCAAACAACTGTTCGGTCTTCTTTATCAGCCCTTAGCTCGATAGATGTCACGAATAGCGATACCTATGAGAAAGTTCGAAAAGGGGGAATAAAAATAAAGTAACGATACGCGACCACGCGACTATCGTTATAGTTGTAACGGATAATTAAGAAACACATTCTCCGGACCATCCATCAGAGTAGCGTGTACTCGTTTTTTATTTGTATCGACTCGTCTCTATCTATTATATTTCGAATAGACAAACTGTCATGAATAGAACTGTAGAATTCATTTATAAAAGGTTGGTATTATCTTGTCAGATTGAAATTTTCGATCGAATCAAAGGTATGGCCGCGGTTTAAATTTTAGTACCTTTATGTTTTATAGCGAACCGGTACAGCCAAGTGAGCCGGGCTATACGGTAAACCGGTTTATAAATTTTATTCAAAACAGCTCACAATAGAGCGCAACTATGCGCAAGCGTTTATACAATTCGAAAAATGTCGCAGCAAAACTCATTAATATACGTCAATTTCAATTCTTAAACGTTCTTAAACATGCTTGAACGTTTTATAACATAATACGAATAAATGGCGAGAAATCGTTATAATTCAAATACTATTTCGAACAGATTCTTGAAAGCAAATTTATAGAAAAATATTTGGATAGAAGTTGGATTTGGGATCGGAAAAGATATACGGATATAGAGATAAAAAGCAGAGTGCGCAAGGGGGCAGATATGTGCAAGTTATAGATGGACGTGGTAGCCACCGTGGGCATCGTTTTTGCGCGGGAAAGGTATTTTCGTTCTGCGGATCTGCTTTGTTGGTCCGCGTGTTAAAATATCTTTGCACGTTAGAAAGTGTTTGCGGTCGGAAGATATTTTAAGACATGGAAACGTTTGCATGGTGAGGTGAGGTCAACCAGGTCGTACCATAAAGGAGGGATCTACGAGTGATAAAAAGCTCGTAATGCGTTTTAAGTGGGGGAATTTCTGATACCGTAATAAATAGCTGACTGGAAATTCGGCAGAACGATCAGGTTATGCGTGCAGCGAAATGTAATTGAGATGTAAAGCACAAATAACCATGGTTATATTATAGTAGATCGAGGTGATGATAAGAGGGAGGGATTTGCCGAACGTCCTTGTTTAAATCTACATTTCCTCTGGAAAGAGATAGTTTTATACGCGTGTATATCACAAAGTGGTAGAACAATTGTTATATCGATCGATTACAGCCGATGATGTAACTTGTAAGTACCATAATACGCAAAAAGATACGTTTCATCGCATTTCGATGAAAATTAACGACGTCGAAAAGAAACTTGATTAATTCGATCGACTGGAAGGTGCAATTTCTACGCGCTTGATAAAACAAACTCGAAAGATAAAAAGACAACTATAGCGCTACACGTTGTGAGGGCAAATCGTTTAAACGCTTCACGCTATGCTTTCCGCGATTGATAAATCTGCGCCGAATAGATTGCCATTCAATTTTGAACATGATTTTCTTTCTCGTTCTCGTCGAGCCTAAGCCAAGTACAAACAGTATATGCGAAGAGATAGGAAAAACACGTTGATTCTTTTACCTTCGAACGTGAAAATCGTATACAGCTGTCCTCGACTAAGCCTTCGAAATGATCCGACGCGAAAACAAGCCGACCGGCACAGATGTGCGATCGCAAACTGAAATGCACGTGGAAAAATAAAGCGTGACTCATACTCGATATTCAGACGCGAATCCTATAAAACGAACAATCGTAATGGCGCGTTCGAAAAGTTTTCGCGCGTTGAGGTTTCCGCCGAACGCTTTGTAAATAATCACTCGTTACAGGCTGTGCGCGTAGTATGGGAACGATGTTGTAAGAAGACGGAGTACGATTAACTTTTTCTTTCTCAAAGTTTTAAGTCGCGTCAACTTGCGGCTAATTTTATATTCGATGGAAACAATCGCTTCTAACTACGCCCAATTCGAAACGAGCCAGCCAGGGATTAAGTACTTTTCTACATTTCACCAAAGTACGTGCGATATCTGTTTTCCGTTTCCTCTAGTGAGTAATGAATGCGGTACATTGGAATTATGTTTTCATTTCAGTACGTATACAAATATATATATATATATATATATATATATATATATATATATATCGGCGTTACTCGCAACTTTTCGTCATTTTCATTCGCTTTCCGTCTGTCTGATGCACGCTATAAACATTATACCGTTAAGCATCGTAGATTACCCTCCGTGCGAAATAAAATTTCCAAACAGTTGAATTTAGTTTCGTGCAAAATATACGACGCCGTGGTAATTTAAACATATGTATTGTCACCGTGTATATCGTTATATCGTTTAGCGCGATAACATAATTCGGTAAATAATATTAAGGAAAAACGGATGGCTGAAGAAAACGATCGTCGTTCTTGGTAAATTTAAACAGATGTTCCGTGAAACGATTCTCTCTGTAAATACGTGCTACGTGTTTTGAAGATGATTTTTTCTAATCCATCGAGAGATAATGCATCTCTGGTATACGCAACATTTCAAAGGGCGATCGTCCTTATCGGAGAAGCGGCATTATCGCGGCCTAAATGTTTGTCGTAGACGATACACAAGTTTTCAGGCGGATTGGAACACGTCTACTTTAAAAATTCCTCCCGCTAGTGCTACGCCATCGCCGATACGTAGTACTTAGGTACTCGAGTACCTACTAGTGTTTGTTCGCACCGTTTATTTTTTTCTTCCCCCCCCCCTCCTCCCTCACCCTACCCCATCCAGCGCAAACTTCTTTACGATTCGTAATAGTGAAATGAATATGCAGAATGCGTGGCGATAACTTAAGAAAATGTTGGCTAGTTATCGTCGACAACTCGGAAAAATCACCTATATATGCTATTAACATATATAGAGTATAAGTTTGTTTCGGAGCACCCGATATATACACCCATCTACTAGCCATAATTCGTACAATTTCGAGTTTTTCGAGATCGGCGCCAGATTCCACGTGAATTCTGGAGATACGATTTAATTCGACGTACATGTGATTAAGGTGGTTAATTAATGGAAGATCGTCGGCGCGGTGAGGGCAACAGGTCTGTAGAGTTGGCAACGTCGCTACCGTTAAAATGTAAACAACTCGGCGTAGTACAGCCTGCGAGAAAATTTTAAAGGTTGCCACAAGATATACTCGAACGCAAAACTTTCGGCCTTGCGTTCGAGCTCGAATCTTCGATTCCATCTCTATTACTCTTAATTCGTAAACGAGACGATCCTTGAGATTTTCTACTCCATTACCTTTCTATTCGTCATTGACAAACGTTACACGAAGAACCGTCGTGTTAAACTTGCAATTTTAACGTTGAAAACAATTTTTTCGACGATCGTTTCGTTTCTTTGTGATTACGATCGCAAACGTTCAACGAACGAACGAAGATGGACGAAACTTGAACGCTAACGTTTCAAGATCCACGATAAATACCTTAGTTATTAACCTTGAGAAAATGTTACTCTCGCGAGTAATCGTTTCGTCCGAAAAATTCCATAATTGAAAATAAAAAGGAGGTGGCTGTGGATTCGGCGTCGGAGAAGCAGGATACGTGACCCGACGCGACCCGACGCGACGATACGCGTTGAAAATTTCCGTCACGAGGGTCGTCATGGTTTTGTACGGCAAACTCGTATGTTTATCTCGGGAATTGCCGCGTGCCAGAGAGAGAAAGCAACACAATAATAAGGGGTTTTTTGGGCAGCCTTGGAGAGAAGAGCGAGGAACAGTCGACGAAGAGAAGGAAAGGAGAGGAAAGGAAAGGAGAGGAAAGGAAAGGAGAGGAAAGGAAAGGAAAACAAAGAAAGACGGAACGAGATCGTTGGTGGAGCTGCTTCGTAGCTGGGGTCCTGGGGCGAGGAAGAGAGGAAGACAGAGAGTGGACGAGCAGGTCCTTAGATCCCTTGAAAAATGAATCTCCCACAGATTCAGGGTCATCCCCGGCCCGACCGTCCACCAAAAACGATCCCTAACCTGCGTCAAAATTCCAAGGGAGCAAATTTTACTTTTGTAAATGGATACTTTGACCGATACAGATCTACTAAATATGACGTATAGCTTTTAAGGTTGCACTCTCGACGATGAAAACCGATCCTTTGAAACGAACATTTCGTCCTTGAGGCGATTTTCCTATCCAAGTATCCACATATTTCGGTGCGCAGATAAAAATATACGTTGTATCGATAAGTAGGTACATAGTTCAAACGGCGTACGCAATTTTTTCACCACGATGCAGAGCTCCGATGAAACATTTACTAGACGTGTTGCAAAGCTATATCTCCGTTCTACTATTTCGTATGCCGTAGTTGGAACCAAATTGCAAATCGGAATACGATACAACGAAAAAGATATAATATCTGAAACGATGTTTGCCCTGACAACGATGTTGTCTCTGAGCGATACCTATCTAAAACGTAAAGTTTAGCTTTTAACTTATCCATCAGTGGTAATAATATCATTTTCCAAGGTTCTAGTTTCCAGAAAATTCGATATTTTTTCGAAGCTTTCGGTGTTATGTACGATGCAATTTGCATATTTACAATTACACCAGAGAAGTTCCGGTATTTGAATTTTTATCGAAACGATTATTTCGATCTTGTCTCGTCAAATCTTGTTTTTTTTTTTTTCTTTTTTTCATACGATAGAGACAAAGTAAATTTTCCATGATGAATCTTAAAATACATAATTTCTTCTTACAAGAAATATTTTCTACGCGAGCTAATCGACTCGTTCGAGAGGAAATACATAATACCGATACGAAGAAATTGAAACATGAAACGGAAAATTTATACAGTTTCGTCGAGCCGCTAACTCAGCGTGTTATAATTAAACTTGGCGACACGAGTGTGCGAATCGAACGTTCATAATGTTATCAAAGTTTCGTAGATGCGGTCTTACGAGCGAAGAAACAAGTTTTTCGTGACACACATACCCATGAGTGATGTAACGTAATTGCAACGATGAAGCAATTCCGTAAATATACCAGCCAGTTTTGGAATTCTACGGCACGCGTTTTTTCAAATAATTCGTACGCCCCCGATCACAGGAGAAGAGAAAATAAAGAGGAGGAGAATGAAAAACGTGAATTTTATGTCGGACCGAAGATAAGTCGCACATTGTGCGGATAATATACATATGTGGATGTACTACTGCTCGAAGGTTTCGGATCGTTTATTCGACGAGACGATAACTTGGATTTTTTAGCCGGTACGAAAGTGCGAAATGAAAATACGAAAGTATATCGTCAGACGATTTAATAGATTCGACGTAAAAATTAATAAACGGTACCTACCTGATATCGGAGTAAGAAAAATATTCGTTGCTGACAGAAACGTATTATTACGATAACAGGGTTTAAATGTAGTCTTTTCGGTCTTTTCGGTTTTAGGAAAGCTGAGAAATTACTAGCCATGGAAGCGTTAGGAATTTCAACGCGACCAACGCAGCACGTTTAAAATATCGACAAATCGCGAAGAGGAAAGGAAGTTCCGCCATTTCCGGCGCGACAAACCGCAACTCAACCAAAAACGAACAAATTGTTAAGCAGCGTGGAAAAATATTCGCGATAATTGGCTGATCCGTTCGCGCTGCTCGATTCTTACGAAACGTTGCCAGCAATTAAACGCGTCGCGTCGACTCAATCAGGAAAATCCATTATCGCGCACGACACTTGACGGATCTCTCTCTCTCTCTCTCTCTCTTTCTCTCTCCCTTACTGCCGATATTTTATGCGATAAAACAAGCGAGGCAAACGTGGCTACGTTCGTTCCACTCCCCTCGTCCATCCAAGTTCGAAGCCTCGAAGAACGCAACTCATTCGTACTCGGTTTCTGTGTATGGTGTATGGAGCCACTGTGTGGCTAGAGCGACAATTACTAACCTGGGTCAATGAAAGAGGAAAGAATACTATGTAGTTGGCTCAACGACGCGTAAAATGTACGTAAAAAGTCGCGCTACCGGCGCTCGGTTCTCTTTATTCGCCATTTAACGGTATTAACGTCCGTTGATTTTTTCGGCAGCAAATCTAGTGGAAGTTCGGAAGACAGATTCGATGAAATTTGAGACGGGCCGATAGGGAGGTAAGAGAAACCGCGCGGTTGGTTCGAACGAACCTGTGATTATTATTACCAAGTAAGCAGATACGTTTGCCCGTTCGGCTACATTTTCGCGAGCTAACGAAACATTTCGGTGCGGTTACGTGTGCTGCAACTGGTTTTTAAACCTACGATTACTGACCTAAGCCAACGAAACCAGAGGGAAGCGAGGGCGAGAAACAGCCGGCTCGGTGGTACGATCGCGTGAATTTGCTCAACTAATGACACCGCTAACGTTTACCGTGCAATCGCGGCTCGTTATCGTGAATGCGTGGTGCCAACTTTTGCCGCTTGGTACACGCGAACGCGTTCCCGCGATAACGTCGTTTCTGGACGAGAATTCGACGGTCGAACGAGCAAACGTACAGCGTAACCGAGTCTTTACTCGGACCAAACGATGACAGATATTTGGGGGATGAATTGTCGCGATGGTATGTTAGTTGGATATTTTAGAAGTCGTTTCCAAGCGTGAGCCAACTCTTTGAGGAAATTTCCAGCGCTGGCGATTCACCAATGGATCTTTCTTCCTTAGAAATAGGAATACTTCTTATTTAGAGATAAGGAACACCGGACGTAGTTTCGATGTTGGTTCGAATACGAGTAAATTATAGGTGTATAATATATGTATGACCTATGATCCAGCGAGGATACGTACCGGTTCTATTGCCCCTTGATAGCGCGATCCTAACACACAGAGAGCATGCGTTCGTCACCGCGCCACGGTATCCGGGACTAAACTTCGCCTTGGACCGTCATAAATCTAATCCGATTTCAAGCTTAAACCTCGTTGTGATTTACAGTTTCGCGGATGTATCGCACTACGCCAAACGCGGTCCAAATCGATTAAGAAAAAAGTGACCTTCAAACTAGAAATTACTTAAGTCGAAGAAACGTATTTTTTGACTCTGCTTGTAGAGCATTATCGAACGATTGGAACGTGTTTTGTTCTTCGAGACGAAGTTCTGCCATATAGGATGGCCGTTGTTTCACGGTTGATAGGATAATTATTCATATGTACGTTATGCGTATGTATCGACGCTTGTATCCTTCTGCTTCTAGTGCCTTGCAAACGTAATTTTGGAGGTAGCTGTACCGCTTCTATCGTACTGCTGTTGCAGAGAAATTGATATAACTTTACGCACACAATCTCTTAACGTACATACGTACGTCACACGAAGCTTGTTTCTCGTGTGCCTGACTCGACTCGACTCACTCGACGATCCGAGTAAGAGGGAAATCGGCCGAACAAAGTGGAAGGGAAAAGGAGAAACGTTCGAAGATCGTGGTTGGAAAGACGACGGATGCGTTCGAGCAAAGTGGAAGAAAGAAAACAAACTGGAAGAGGAGTCGCAGAGCGAGAGGAAGACGCTTGTCGAGCCACCGTGGATAGAAAGAGATGCGCGATCGGGTCGGATCTAAAAGAGCGAGAGTAGAATAAAAACACGCGTTGAGGAGCGAGGGAGAGAGAGAAAGAGACGGATCGAAAGAGAGAATGGACGGAGACTGGGTTCGGTGAAACGAGAAAGAGAGAGAGAGAGAGAACGCTATAAATCATGAGACGAGAGAGAAGGAAACGCGTTCGGTGTAGAAGGAGAGAGAAAGGACTTCCGAAGGCTGCGGTGAGCGACTCCGGCATGGCAGTTAGAAGGGGAGAGGAACGGGAGAGGAAGAGATGCGATAGTCGCGTTGGGTCTCATCGAAAGGACAGAGAACGGAGAAGCGTTCAAGGGCGTGATAAGGAGACGCCGATTGGGCGAATGCGCGAGAAAGAAAGAGAACGAGAACGAATGGTTTATGGGAATAGAGTGAAAAAGAGATAAGAGAGTCGAGTGGAGACGTGCGATGGGGCGAGAGAGAGAGAGAGAGAGAGAGAGAAGAGAGACGCTAAGGTGGAAAAGGATGGGCACGTAGGGGGGAAATGTAATGGCGGAAGAGAGAGAGGGAGAGAAGGAACGGTGGCGCGAGCGAATAAGGGAGAAAATAAAAGGACGCGGGAGGTGGAACGGAAAGGAGCGCGTAAGAGAACGAGAAGGAAAATGAGGGAGGGCAACGTCGAAAACGAAGGAGGAGGAAGTGACTAATTGACGGAGTGGAGGAAAGCCGGCGGTGATGCGAGAGGGAGCGGCGGGTCCGGGGGAACGTTCGACGATGCAAGACGAAGAGGGAAAGTGGCTTCGAGCCCCGAGACATCTCAAGATTTTTTATCCCTTCAAGGTCAGACCTTCGGTATGGCCGTCGCTGGACCACGGCTCTCGCCTTGTCGAAGTAACTCTCGTTAGAGTTAACAGTATCGAACATCCAACGGGGTAAGTCCTGGCCATTTTATTTATAATTATCGCGTTGTTATCGGTTTCGTTTTCGACTCGCGATGAACTCGTAAATTTCTGCGCGTCCGTGTCTACTCACCGGACGTTACGTAACAACGAAATAAAAGAAGATGAAATAAAATCGACGCGGAAGACGAAACGGCACGGCGACGGTCTGCCAGGCGGATCGGTAAATCCGCGAGAGGAAGCGTCGACCGTTAGTTTAGCATGAACGCGACCCACGAATATCGACTATGAATATCGAATGAAGTATGGAAGCGACGAGACGGCGATTCGTCGTGGTCGTCGCATCGCCGTCTCGTTTTCTTCGGTGTTCGTGTTTCCCGATCCTGGTCGTATTTCTTGGCACGATGCGCGTGCACGCGCGCCGATTCCCCCTTTCCCTGCTGGACGGCTATACATCGCTGTAAAAGAAACGACGACGATAGGTACTTGATAAAATTTCTCTTCCGGCACAAGGCACAAGTACAAGCAGGCACGTTAAAGGCAGGGCCACGCGTGTATACCGTTGCGATCGCATTACGCTGTCGCACGGTTCAATTCGCCAGCGTGCAGACGCCCCCTTAAAAAAATATTCGCCAGCCTTTCGAGTATTGTTCGTACACGGTTCGCGAATTAACGGTAGTTTATGCTGCTACCTGAATCCCAACAAACACAGAGGACCACCTTCGCGCGTGAAACTTTATCGAAATGGAACGGATATTTACCATTCTCTCGGTCTCGTTCTCTCGTCTCTCGATATCGATCCAACGATAACGTGTCCCGCCTTCGGAAATTAAAACTTCAACGGGCAAAAGTACTTTCAAATTAAATTCATAAAACGAGCGTGGACATTTTCCCTTGCCGTGTTTAGGCTATTAGGCGTAGAAGGAAAGAAACGAGGACCTTGAGTTTCATAGGAGTCGAGGTGAAAATAATTTCAGTCGATAACTACGTATTACGTATCGGATCGTGTTATCTTGCGTATGGTGGTAATTCGCGTCTCTTAAAAATTCAAAATTAACCATTATAATTCGCTTTTCAAGAACGACAGCGGTTACGAGTCGATGAGTACGTCGCAACGTCGTCTTTCATACCTATACGTGGATGCTTTCTTGCCGAGGGGTCAGCCTACCAAGAAGTCGCGATGACCAAATGACAAAAGCCGGGGTCGCGTACAGCAACACGATACGAGTATAAGAGGAAATTCGTTATCGAAGAACGCAAACGAGAATTCCGCTGCCATAGGACCGGCAGTTTGGTCAGAGCGGCTGACTTCCAACCACTATCTACGCGTTGGCGTAACAAGTGGCGGAAGCGAAACGACCGATCCGGGTAGCGTTTTATGATTTAACCCACTTGTACGAAGGTCAAAGTCGAAATTAGAAACTCCTACGATCGTTTCCGACTTTCGTTCGTTGTCGTGATCGTCGACCGGTGGAATTGGTGGCGGAGAAAGTGTTTGGTCGACGGAGAAAGGAGCAGAGAACGGAATGAAACGAGAAGAAAGGGAGCAACGTCGATGGGAGAAGGGAGACGCGGTGTCGGAGGTGAAGGAAAGATGAATTTGTTCGTTCGATCGTAAGAAACTCGGGTGAAGGGGTGTCAACGGAGGAGTATAGGACGCGGTTAGAGGAGGGATAGAGAGGGCGGCGATAGTTTGGTGCGCGAACGATGCCGCATCGCAGAGCTCCCGTATAAGCGAGAGACATCGACGGCCGAAAAAGGGGACCGGTTCCTTGCCTGTTCTTCGACCGTAATCCACTGTCCGAGGGAGGTAATTTCGAATTTTGTAAAAAAAAAAAAACTATCTCCTAACGGGTCTTCTTACCTGATCCTCGGCTATGATCCGTCGCAAGGGGAAACGTAAATTCCGAGTTTTTAGTCGATCGGTCGGTTTTTTTTCGTTCCGTCTCTAAATAATATCTCGTCTCGTTATTAAATTATTACCTGAGGTGATTATCGGGCTGCCGAGTCTGCCCACCATCGAAACGTTGGTATTTCGATAGTTTTCATTTTTATACGCGGTTATTTACGGCCGAACGTATCACGTAAACTTATCTTATCTTGTCAAAGATCTTTTAATATTTGGGAATCGAGTTGATCGTCGATCGAGCGTAGATTTCTCGTGATAAGGAAATTCTAATATTCCGTGATGTTAAAGGTATCGAGGATATTTTTAGATTACACGTTTTTTTATAGTAACGATCACGTTACATTGTACAATTACGCGGCGTTATTTCCTCCAACGAAACAAGCTATTCGTAACTTTACGTTAACCGTCTAACGTCTGCCGGTGTATCTTTTCGTTCCGATTAATCGTCTTTAAATGCAACTACATTGACCTCGTGATATCAACAGTTAAATAAACCACGCGATATCTAACGACGGTTAATACGTTTAACTTTACTTTAATATAAAAAGCTAAGCACAGCTGCTCCCAACTCTTATACATAACAGTATTTCAATTATTCGTTTTTACCTATTTCGAGCCGAAATTTCTCGAGTAAAAGTCAAATCGCTCTTCGATCACGGATAACGATAACCCTTCGCTTGCCTAACAGATTCTCCATCGCACGGCCCAAGCTCGAATCATTTTTCAACGAAGCATCGACTTATCCGGCGATCGAAAGTACGCCTCTCGCTATCACGAAGACAAAAACTCCAAAAACTCGCTTAGTCGGTTTTAAAGTCCTTCTACTCTTCTTATATTGTTCTTATATTGTCTTATATTGTATTATATTGCTCAATTTTACTCTGAAACGCAACGTTTTCGAATTCTTGGCTCGGTCAGCTTTCACCTTCCTAACTACGTTTTATCGTCGCTAATCTTCGGATAGCAACGTGAAAAATATTTACTCGCGAGAAGGTAATCGATCGACCTAATCTGATCGCGGCGAACGCAACGCAACGCAACGCGAGGAGAAGATCGATTTTGTCGTTGTTTGCGAGCGGCGTAATCGACCCGATGAAAATGCCATTCCATCGTTGCGCGCAACGCCACGTCGGTATCGAGAGCGCTTCCAGCTGAAATCAACACGAATGGCCGCCGCTTATCTGCAGTTTATTTTTACGCTTTTTTTTTATCTTATCCCAACTAATATTCCTCCTGGTTGTGTTTGAGAATGATTGATAAAGACGGGAGCTGTTACGCTGGTAAGCTGGCCGATGCGCGCGACGCAACGATCGAGCGCCCAAGAGCGGTGGTTCGTGGTTCCGAGGCGAAGCGAAGATGCGACGAGGTCCGCGAGCGCTGGCCAACGATCTATAAATATTCCCATGTTCGATACAATCGGCTCGCTAAACAAGATAAAAAAGACGCGAACGGGAAGGCATGGAAGATTTTCTGTTTCAGTTTTTCTTATTATCGTTCGTATGGACGAGAAATCGCGCATCGACGCTCTCTTATCGTTTGGGGCATTCGTCGGATCGTTCCATTGTCCTTCTCTGCTCGCTGAACGACCAGTTTTTTATGCGGATTTTTATGAATTTATAGGAAATCTGAAAAAGTCTGTGCAACGTTGCACGGAATTCGTAGAATATGTGAAATATATAAGATATCCAAAGAACGGTGCTTTCTATAACGCTTGGTAGATAAAACATTTTCCTGTCGAGATTTCACTTAATTAAAAAACTATATTCTCAAGAATATGGATCTGCGGAAAAATCTGTCGTCTGACGATGGATCGCATACCTAGATCATGAAAAACGTTCGCTCCATGAAAAATTTCAATTCCGTACAGATACTGAACGCGCTTCCTCGTAAGTTCGATGTTTAATCAACGACGATCCAACGATCCTGTTTCGTTCGACGATTTCGAATATCTAGTTTTTTTGTCGTATAACGATACAGAAACGGAAGAGAGAAAATTTCTACAGCATCGTTTTCTTATAGTATCGTATATATGGTAAAAAAAACCTAGCGCACCGAGTACGACGAGAACTCGGCAGACGATAAACCGTCTGGAAGAAATTCGAGAGGATAGAGCCATACGCAGGTACGAGCGATCAAAACGGGTCTTTACACCCCTGCGGTTCCAGATCTTTCGATTCGTAGACGACTCTCCATTTATTTCCCCTACCGGTAACGTTCACCGACAAATGTTTCGTAGTGTCTGTCGACCACGATTTCCACCATGCGTATAAATAACTACGTTGGGGTACGCGTGTATATCGTATATCGTATATTCACAGGGGTGCAGGTTGTTCAGGTACACAGGTGTCGCATGAAACAGGTAGATGACGATTTCGAGGATTACGTGCAAATTGTATAGGCGAAGTCGCACGATTTCCTGTGACGTGATTCTAATTTGAAACAATATTTTTCTTTTTTTTTCCTTTCTTGCAGCTTTCCAGATATTAATAAAAATATCTCGTTGCCTTTTCCTCGTTGTATCGTTTATATTATCGTTGCTTATAGTTTAACCTTTTCAGACAGTACTCGACAGTACACGTACTATCTTCTGTACTATTTTTATTTTGCATCGTTACGTTTCTACGTTTGTGCGAGGTGTTTAACTAAAAACATTTAACATAATCGAGAAAACGTTGAAACATAGTCGCTAAGAATAGGATACGTTGACAACGAATGATCGCATGAAAATGACCTTATTTTCGGTTCATGAATCATTCATCCAAATCGTTCATCATGGAAAGGTGTTGTTGTTTACCTTGTATGGTCACGTACGTATTGCGTACGTATTCTTCGTTTAGTTTATAATTCACGTGTTTTTTCAGGGACTGCGGTTTAAAAATGCGCGTGGAAAATTAATAGTTCGTAATAACGAGTGCTACGAAAGGTAAACAGGAACGTTACGATTATAAAGGAATACCGATCGGCGTACGTAGGTCCGCGGTTATTTTAAAGCGAGACTAACCTGTTTACATTCGCGATGTTAGTAGCGATACTAAGAAACCGTTGCGATATTATTAAAAAAAAAAAAATAGTGAAAACGGTGGGCGAAATGGACGATGGATAGACGGATAGAAGCAGAGAAGGAAAGATTCTCGAGTTTCACGATTTCGGCGATCGAAAGACGCTTCACCCCTACGGTATTCCGACCCTTGGCCTGTCTCCCCCTGCCAACCCCGTGGCGAGGACATTCATATATTTTATAACGCAGGTCGCTTTTACCCCCGGGATAAATAAACACACACGCACGGATGCATAATGGAGGAACAGGTCGAGCACACAGGTGTCTGGAAGGGGCCAGAAAGGCCACGGATGGATGTTACGTGCGTCATCGTTGATGCGTGTATGCCTTGAAAATGGGACTTCTGGTGTCCGACCCCCTACACGACTCTCCTTTTTCGAGGGATCCGACAAACGCGAACAGAGGCTAGACGTATGTATGCGCGTGTATCGTCCTATCTCATTTCTCGTCCAAGTTTCCCCTTCTGTACCGTTTCTTTTTCTTTTGCTTTCTCGTTTTCAATTCCTTCTACACCGCCGCACCCCCATCCACCGGGCCCGAAATGACGCAGGTGCTGCCTCCTATAAAATCCTACTAAGGTCGGCATACAGTGGCGTGGGTATTATGTTAGTCGAGCGGAACTAGTTCCCTTGGTGGAAGACGAAGGATCAAGGACGACGTAGAGTCGCGGAGTAACAACGATATTTTCTAGTTAAATCGTCGGTGATTCTTAAACGGTGATTTTCTCGAACCGTGCTATCGAGTGTTTCGATGCGTGTTCCTTAACGTTCGACGTATTCGTGTTCTACGGGCAGGTCTATTCGCCGAATGTGATCCTCGAATTTACATACCGCGCCCAGAACCTTGACGAGGAGAGGAACATTAGCACGGTGCGTGTCGATCACGATCCACGCCCATGCCACGTCTCGTAGTCGAACGTTCTTAGGGATGCGACGCACATGTATAGCGGTACGCCACACGTTTGGAAAAGTATTGACCAAATCTCGTCGTCGTAGCTCGGCTTTCCATCTTTGTCCGATTTTTGAAATTCAGATCTCACGAATAAGGCCTACGGGATATTCGTAAGAACGTAGAACCCTCTGTAAAGATCGATTCACCGACGTCCGTATACCGGAATGATCGAAGAAACAAAGATCGATATAAAGAGAGAGAAGAGGAGGGATTTGGCGCGGACGTGGATCGATGCGGTGGCTTTCAAAAGATTCCAAGGCTGGGGCGTCTTTCCCACGACCACAACGAACCCCGAGCGACCGTTGAAGGAGCTGCAACGTCTACGGGGGTGGGCAAGTCTGTTTTCACATGTGGCTCGCGAAAAAAAGGCCGTCGGAAGGCCGTTATGGGGTCACGGGTCGACTTATGGCGCTGCCTGACTTATGGTACTCTTGCGTATGCATGGTCTTTGTCTCTCCAGTTAGAACCTCTATACCGGTCGGTTTTTCTGACGATCTTTGAAAACGGATTCCATGGAAAAGGACTCCGTCTCCAGTGCAAACGAGCTCCAGCTAATGAGATCCATTGGATCCAAGGAGAAAAAAAGAAGGAAGAGAAGAACGGAGCTTTTGTCCTGAAAGATATCGATTACGAAAGTGAAATTTCTTTCGAATATTAGCTCGATACGATTTGTGAAAGAGCGGTTGAAAGGTGATTGCGAGGTGGAAATCGAGTTAAATGCCAGTTAGCGTGTATTAGACGCAGCACGTTGCTTCGACGTCGCGCATTGAAAAAGCAATCGATTATAAAATTACCGGTCTTTCCTTTCTTGTTGGTTCGATGAAACAGAAGTGGCACAGCGTAACGGCTGTTACGATTCACGGGCGAAACGCGGTGATGGTAATTGCGATCGAGCGATCGATCCGGCAACAGATAATGCCACGTTCGCGATGGTATTCGATAAAGATCTGGTTAAAGGAGCGTGAAATTAGCGGTGAAACAAGCGAGATCGTCGTGGCCGTGTCGTTGGCAGATGTCTAGACCTGTATAATCATAATCGAGCCGTAGGATTTTAACGTGATCGCTGTTTCCTTGTTAGGGGAACGTGCGGACGCTTTATCAATACGAGAAAGTGATTCGTGGCCGATACGACGAGACGACGATGGCTCGTATCGGTTCTTACCGAAATTGAATTACACGATCGGGGCCAGTCGGCGGATTAACATCGGCGATTCTCTTCTTTTGTTCTCGTGTTTTAAAATGTATTTTCGGGATCGGGAAGGTCGGTCAAAAATTACGCGTATTTGTGGTTCGTGTGTTTAATCGTTATCTTTATAAGTGTTTCAATTTCTCGATCAAATGGCGCGGCAACGAGAAAACGAGACCACAATTTCTGTTTAAATTACATAGGGTTATCGCGATATTTTTACAAGCGTTAATTTCCCATGCTTTTATTAGTACGATTATAGAACAGAGCGATGAAAAGGAAGAAACGAGAGAAAGAGGAAGCTAATATTTCGATGCGACAGAAACTATTGGCATAGAATGCATTATTCATACACGATTCTCGCGTAAATCGTCGATGGATAATCCGTTCCTCCCAGGAACGTAGTTCTTCCTCCGGCAAATCGTATCGGGAGGCGTGACAAGCGCCAAACATTTCTTCCGCAATTTTCTGACACCGGCAAATCGCGCGTCGCACGGCCATGCTCGCGACTAATGAAACCAGACTTACATAACGAATAATCTAGCAGCTCAGGGTATTAATTACCGGTGTGATTTTCTATCATCGCCAGTAGCAATTTTCATCAGGCGGCTCTATATTTCCTTCCAGCCCCACCAGTTTATCGTTTCTCCTATTCTTTCTATCCTTAGCGCCGTGCGTGTTGCCTTCTTTTCGCCAAAGTTCCGCCGATCTTCTTCGTGCATTTATTGCCATTTATTTCGGCTGAAAATATGTCGCGGTTCTTCCAGTAGACCGAAGAATTACGGAGAAGAACGAAAGATGGTTATTTCGTTTAACGCTCGGCCGTGCGTAAAAGTTTTCGTATAGAGGCTACTCTCCCTATTTACGCTTCCATATATTCGCATATACGTATATTATGTATCGTTCAAAATAGATACGTAATGACGTTAGATTCTTTTTTATCGCAATCGACTCTTGTTTACTCGATAAAAAAATGAAACAAGTTCTACCGCTTTTAATAATTGTTTTACGCAATTAAAATTCGATCGCAAAGAAAGAAAAATCGACCGAATAACAGCAACGCGAATGCAGAACGTGTTTCCGTGCCAGCAATACGTCGTCACCTTGTTTCACATTATTCCACATTTCCTCGTTTAACCTAAATACGAAGCGCATAAGTAGTATCGTATAAAATCGTCGATGTTTTGTTTTTCTACTCCAAATTCGACGTGCGCATTTGACTTTTTAAGCAGCGAAAGTCTGACCGATGATTCTCTGACCCCTCATCAAGAAACTGCTTTTAAAGAGTGCCACCACGCCACACCACGCCACACCACGCCACACCACGCCACACCACGTCACACCACGCTACGCCACGCCACGCTACGCCATTCTACGCCATTCCACGCCACGCCGATACGGTCGCCAGGAATAATTTTATTGTAATCCGATGCCTGGTGGCCAGTGGCGTAAGGCGTAACGCGATGTACGCTTTCGTCGCCGCCTTTAAAATCGTACAATTTCACGGTGGCGAGCGTTTTCGAAACGTGACGATCAGCAAATAGCTTTGACGGAAACTCGTTTTAAACGATTTTTACAGTTGCTTAAAATTCGGAGTTTGAAATTAACGACGAGTCTCGCTTTTCTTACATTTCGAATGTGAACACGCTAAATCTTATAATATTCGTATACCACTAGTCTATTAAGAGAATCATTATATCACCAGATATCTCGTTTTTAACTGAACTCTCTTGGTATACGAAGAGCGAAAGTCACGGAAAATCCTAATTCTCTTTTATCTTAACCCTTTCTGTCCGTCTCTGTTTCATTGCCTTTCGACCGAACAAAATCCTATACTCGTTGCCCGGCTATTTAATTAATTATTTTTACTAACCTTAGCTCCGAATGCGAACGGATAAAAAATAAATATGCTTTGAAAAATGGAGGAAAAGTTGGTTTTGTTTTAAAAGATCATCGATATTAAAGCGAAAGTGAGACAAAAAATGTGTCAGAACTTTCGAGAAGCGTTTGTTGGTGGCCCATGTGCCCTATCGCATCGGAGTAAACAGATTACCTCGAAGGGAAGTACGCATACATATATATATATATACATGATCGGTCAAGTATCGGGAGGAAAGGCCTGCGGACGGACGAGAGTACAGGAACCTCGCTAAAAGCGTCGTTTGTCAACGGAACTATAAAATAAGTATGCTGGAAAATAGGTTGAAAAGCTACTGGAAACTATCCGAGAGAAGAGGGACTCAGGACGAAAAGGATCGGTCGTCCTGCAGGATTTTTAGGCTTAGGATTTCCCTCTTATAAGAACAAAACTCCGTCCTAGTCTCGTTCGAACAGCTTTCTTCGTCGTCTGTGACGAGAAACGTGCGAGTGGACACGAAAGACCACAACGTTCACCATAAAGGTCTTCTAATCTCCCTCGAGGATCCCATGCGACGCTTTCACGCGCAACATGGTACAAAGTCCGAGGATACGTAAGCTATGTACTCGTGTACTTACGTACAGCAATTACCGTTCGTAAGTATAAGAATACTCTGATAGATTTTTACTGTTCGCAAGGCTGCACGTAAATTTTACCAAGATCCACGAGTTAGCGATAAATCGAAAGCGAATCTTGTCACGTTGTAGATCGTTTTGTCGCGTATACAGTAACATTTTCTTTCTTGGTTCAAGCGGAAATCTTTTTCCTTCTTATCGTCCTCTGCGAATATCGACCAACTTTCGGTACGTTTTTACGAACAGATGACAAACGCGTTTCGCACGAGCCTCTAATTACACGAAAGGATACGACTTCATCGTAGCATAAATGCCTGTTGCTGCTATTATTCGTAAGACCTTTAATCCGCTTCTGCGGCACGTAACAGAAACTAATACATGTAATATGTACTGTAACAGTGTCACGACGAAGGCGCAAACGCTGGAAGAAGCGAGCGTGCGTAACGCCCGAGGAGAACGATTTACGTTAAGAGGGATCGCTATTTGGTCGTGCGTCGTTAAAATAAAACGACGCGATTAGCGTCTCGCTAGAGTTTAGGTCAATGTTGCCTTGTGTTCAAACTTTCCACTCCAACATGCATTTTTCTTCGTTCCTTTTAAACATACGTACCGCGATTCGAACGTTCCCTGTCTTCGAATTATAGATCGATATGCTGGACGATTCGACGATTATACCAGGACCAACTACCACGTGGTAATGATAAAATAAGCAATCGAGCGAGTTTATTAACCGTGCGACATCGTCGATTTCCTGACTATATATAGAGTACTATTCGTATACCAAATGCTATCTTTAATAATAATAAAGCGATTAACTTGGTCGCTGCAACGAAGATGAACGCATGCTTCTCATTTCGCCATCTTTTTCATACTTATCGCTTTCGTTGTTATTATCGTTGTAAACATTTTATTCGCATATTTTACTCGTTCTGACACGCGTCTAACAGTAAGAAAGTTCTGTTTATCGTCGTTTAGGTTCTGTAACGTAGGAAGAGTTTAGGAAACTCAAAGTGCTCCACGTTGCACAAATCTGATAACGAAAAGAGGCATACGAAGACGTAAAGTGCCTTAACCCGTTGTAAAAAAATTAAGATAGCGTTGAACTGTTTCCCTCGAGAACATAACGCTTCTTTCTTTATCCGGAGAACGATAGATAGGGCTTGGTTTAATTTATAGTAGGTACGTACGTTTCGGTTACAAAAAAGATCAGATTTATTCCAACTTACTGGCAGAGCGTCTGGTTTCAATAACGAATGCTTTGAACAGCAATTACGATCGTATAACTATCTAAAACGAATGATAAACCGATTATTTTTAAACTAAAATTTCCTTTCTACAGAGTACTTAGGTTAGTGATAAACTTAGGTTTTCAGCTTTACGGCGAAGAGAAATTTTATTATTATTTATTTTATTATTTATTATTATTTATTTATTAAAATTTGTATTACGCGTTTATCGCGGTATCGTTGCCTTCGATCGTACGAGCCAACGAAAGCTCCACTAAGGAAAAACATGCGCGTTTTCGACTACAGCTTCTGCGTTAGCATCAACGCGTCGTTGCCGTCGCCGAAGCTGACGAAACTGTTTGATCGCCTTCTCTTCCGCTATTTGACGGTCGGGGGCATAGTATCGTCGAGAATTATTGGTTCTTTTCCACGATGGCGTGGGTTCCTGGTATTTTATTGGAAGGAGCGAACAGGCCGCACAGGGTGCCTGGCGTGCACTTGGTCAAACAACGAGGTCTCTATGGAGGCCCTTCGTTTATTGGCGCTTCTAATTCAGGAGCGGAAGTGGCCGAAAAGCAACGGTGAAAACAGACCTCCCGGATTAAAATAGGTAACCATAACTGCTCGGCTTAAACGTTTTGTATTAATAATTAACACGTTCCGCGGACAAGCTGCGCCAACCACCATCCCTTTTTAATCGGCTCGTTTTACTGCCCTCGAACTTCTTCTTATCGTCGATTTTCTAGCGAGTCCTTTGGAAGATTAGACAAAAATTGAATTGATTAGAAAAATTTGTACCTTCGAACCTGACGAAACCTTGATTGTTCGAACGAATCGTGATACACTCATCTTGTTTTCGATAGAAAGACGATAGAAGCGAGTAATTCTCGTTTTTCGTGTTTCATAAGCGTTTATACCTCTTCTCGAAAGAGCGGTCGTGATTTATCGGCGTAGGAAGTTTACGCATGCTCGCATTCTCTCTCTAGAATCCCGGTAATTCGTCGCATTACGAAACAAAGTTCGTGAAAGCAAAAGTTTCGTTGTGACAATGAAGTTTGTTTCATTTGCTGAAGAATTTTACGTTGCGCGTACTCCTCGTATCGGAAAGTTTCTGCGATTTATTGTTTCGACGTTGCATACATCGCGAGATAGTGCGTACTTCTGTCGTCGTCATAGAAGATAACGCAAGTACAAATTTGAACATGCTTTTGTGTAAAATTGGAAAATTCGACGTTTTCCTTTGCTCCGTAGATCTAGAATTTGGAATATGAACTCGCGATAGCTAAATTTTAGACCTTTTTTCTACGAAAACAGGAATGCTATAAACTAGGATCGGATATTATTTGGATATATCATTTAAAGGACGATCGTTTATGCATTATGCATCGTGCGATACTCGCGACTTATCGTTCAGGCATTGTTATCTCTAACGAATAAATTTAGATCGGATGATACCGTTCGGAAACAAAATGAATTACATCGTAAGAGCCGCGAGAATCGTAAATATATTTCGTTCGACTCGGTAGTTTCTCGTGTATCCATTTCTATTTGAAAATGGCAGAATGCTCGAGAGACAACGAACGGTAAAACGTAGTAAAAAATGCATACAGATGCGTACAGAGTAACGTATAATTTATCGGTTGCCATTGAATGAAATATGAAAACGAAAAATGAAATATCAGAGCATAAAATCGAAGACAGAAATTTCTTTCGTATCTAACACCACGTGCCGTTCAATTTCTTATATTAAGTAATTTCAATTTCGTAACAACTTCTCGTATTCGTTGTATCGTTTAAATCGTATAATCTTCGAATATAACCAAATACGTGTTTCCCTTGTTATTAACAAAAGTATACAGGATGAAGATAAGTGGAACGTTAAGGCTTCGTGCTGTATACGAAGTATAAAGTGGCAGTTATTCGACTCTCCAACGATTAAATAGTGCAACCGTGCGATCTTCTCCCTTATGTGTTCTACCTGCGAGCACCGAGCAATAATGCCTTATTATCGTCGGATAATGAACAATCAGATTGCGTGTATCAGTGGTACGAAAAAAAAGTTAACAAACAGGCAAAAGAGAACGCTTCCAAGTTGGTGGTGCCTTGAAATTATTTATCGAATCTATAAAGCATATTACGTAGCTACTTTGTTCCGATAGTTTCAAACGACTTGCGATAACTTTACGATCCTGTTTCCTACGAAACCGAAAGTCGTTACTTTTGCAAATTTGTCTAGATGCGTTTGCATTGTATCATTTGCAACGATTAATTTGTTCAAATATGTATTTAAAAAATTACGTATTCTAGGTATATCTCGGTACGAATTTAAAGAGCGACGGATCTTTGTTTCAAATCACCAAGGAAATAGCTATTTCCTTGTAATTTTATGCGATAAGTAAATTATTCCTTTCCCATATCCTACATCGATCGAACATCGTCGTCTTAACGTTAACGATCGTTATCGTTTCATCGTTATTGTCGTAATTAAACAAATGGTAACAATTAAAAATATTGGCAAAGATCTAGCAGGCAGGTAATGCCAGTTAGAGGAGAAATAGCTATATCATGAAATTAAATACCGAAAAGTATGTTCGTGTAAGTAACGTTCTATCGCTTTTGCTCGATCGAAGCAATTGTTATTCAAACAATTCGAATCGGTAGGATTATTAAACCGTTAACATCGATGTTTCGTCCGGGGACTTTTAGGGTAGACCGGAATCTACCTCTCGGTCGTGCCTACCACTTGCTACGTCACACAATTAGATGGACCGTAATAATCATAAGGAACTGTCGTAAAACTGAGTATTTCGATTTAAGCCGTTACAATACCGATATAAAACACCTTCGAGGCAAAATGTTCCTTACGGTTATTGCTCCATCAGGTGGAAAGTAGGGAAATTTTTCCCATTTTCCCAGAGGGATTTTTCCATTTCCAGGGATTTTCAACTGTGCCCGAGTGGTCAAGCGACCGGTGGTGGGGCGACGAACACCTAGCAAGAGTATTCCTCTGCGACGGCATCGTCACCGAACTTCACTGGTTCATCATTTTTGGAACACTCAACGTCTCTTCGCCGGGTTTTCACCCTTCTATCGTTCATCTATCGAACTTATACCTTGCAGCCGCGTGGAAATATATACCGTCTTTCAAACCGTTGATCAAGCATTAATAAATAAATAATTGGCATTGATTAATAAATAAAGATATAGGGGATCGGTCGGTTCGTGGCGTCGATCGTCTAATCGTAACGAGAATTTACGACTGCCGTTGACGCGCTTCCTCGCGATCGCGTCTCTCCGCGACTGGTCGAATAAACGATCGATCTATCGTAATGAAACTGTTGTTTGAAGGTATAATAGACGTTACAGTTAATCCTATAGAGCTATTTATCGCGTAGTGCGATATACATGTGGCATTGTAAACGGAGCTTAACATCGTAGAGATAGACCTGCAGTGATAAGTGTCGTCAGTGTGAACGTTATCTCTGGAAAATTCCACGAAAGACCGCGGAGCTTCGTGACGATTGTGAAAAATGAAAGACATTCCGATAATTACTGCTGTAGTTTAATAAAATTCTACGTCAAGTTACCAAACGTTTCTCATACAGTCACGCAGATCGATAAAATGGTAATCGATTAATTAATCTCTCTTTCCGTTTCGACGTACAGCGTTTCCTGCAAGAAACAAAAGCGAACAGAAACAAACGCATGTAGCACGATGTATACGATATAACGTATGATTAACAAATTAATCCTAAGAATCGCTGTCGTATTACATGCGTCTATATTCTCGATTATATCGTAAGAAGTTTTACCGCATTTGTTGTTTAACGCATTTTTCGATTCTAGTATGACTGTTATCCGGCTATCGTCCAGTTCGTTCGAACAATCCGATAATTTTCGTACTCGAAGATCAGATAGATAGATAGACACGATCGTTGCCGCCTATTGGTTATTTCCTAATCGCGTATTTCTTATTTCTGTATATTTAGTAAATCGTAACCATTATCGACAAGCTACAAACATAAATATTTAGTCGACTCGTTTCTTTCCACCTCCTTCCCCGCCCCCCCCCCTCCTTGCTGTTTATGCAAATTTATCTCTAACCTACTTAAAAGGACATTTCCCCTAATAAAGGCTAATAATAAAAACGACTCGACGCCAATATTTGACAATAAGTTTCGTAGAGTCGATATCTGTGTTAAAGATTACTTTTGTAAGAAAGTTTGGAATCTTAGATCGATTTTCAACTGAAATGTCGTTACGTCTTCGACGTTTGGTATTTCTGTATCGTCGTTGACTGTCCTTTTCACTAGTACGATTATCGTTAATAAAAAACTGAAAACACATGGCATGTATACGCGTAAAGTAAAAATAGTAGGCGATTAAAATGGGCTAAAGGCAAAAGGAATTTCTATCCAGATGCTGTTTTATTATCGATGTCACGTAAAGATATGCATTTACATAAACGCCGTCGGGTTTTTTAGTTTAATCGTCGGGCCGCGTAATTCTATTACACGCTTGTCTATTATTCATATTTTATACTTATCGGTTAATTCAATTAACGGTAACTACAATATTGTAACGACGAAAATTGAAAGGAAAAAATACCGACTTGTACTGACGTACAAAGCATTGACTTAGATAAGAACTTATACGAGCTGACGATCACGTATCCGGATGATGCAGAAACATAATGCATGTGCAATGCGCACATCTTGAGACTGAACGTGCGCTGACGTCAGTGGTTGTCGATTCGATCTAGGTGAAATCGATTTCGCTACCAAGGACGAAATTCTACCACTATCGATGTACTTGACGTAAAACGTGATATCGATCGTTAGACGATTTAACAAGGATTTCAAGGATGTTCGAGAAATGTGTTTTGCTTTATTATTTCTCAACAACGAGTCTGCTTAGTTTTCTACTGCTACGATTCGTAAGCGATAGTTTTGAATCTTAGTATCGGCTGGTTCAACGACGCTTTGTATAATTTCAATAACGTTAGCGACCGGACAAACTTTCTCACTTTGACTATCGTTTCTTTCGCGAGATAAAAACCCGAAAAGTCGCCTTCGCGTTCTGTTTCAAGCGTCGTTTATCGAGCAATACGAATTAGCGTATCTGGTAACTTTCTAAATATGCGGCATCCGAATGTTTCGCGCGTCGCGTTATCTTATACGTTATAGAGCGAAATGAAAGAAAGAACGGAAGAACGGAAGAACGGACGAACATAGAAGTAGACGACAAGCTCTAAACGATTGCGATCTCGGAGGCGGCAGACTGATACGTTGAGTTACAGAGGCCAGTATGGTGTGTAGAGAAAGGGAAAGTCAATCGGGTGAAAGTCGCTCGTCCGGATAGTTTTACCTCCGTTTATCCAACGTGTACACGATCCTACGCGACGAGACCACGATCTTTCGCCCTCTATTACGCTGCCTTTGCTCTTTTTCGATTTCATTTCTCTTGTACCCTCACCGTGTCTCTGGCTAACCAAGCATTCCGTCACTCTGCTTCTGTGGCCAATGTCCGACGTAAGATTCCTCGTTGATAACGAAGTTTTTGTTTTTTATAAATTCTCACTTTATAATAAATGTAACAACGTTACGTTTGATTATTGCTGCGTGGTTATCGGTACGATCTTTGCTCGTTTAAACAGAATCGAGTTAAGCGAACCCACGATGACCTATTCGACTCAGCATTCGATAAAATCTCATTCCAACCTACAATAATAACGATAAAAGAGATAACGGCTCGAATTGATATTACTTTGCTTTTTCATGTCGTTTCAGGCAATACGTTGAAGCAAATTGTGCCTATAACTAACAAAATTGACTCATCCGAACGTTTCGAACTTGGAATACCCCATCGAATTATGAATCACGAAATTATTTATCGCGATCGTAGGTATTTGGAAACTAAATATTTTTAACTATCTAGTACTTGCGCGCCAAAATTGTTTGAAATACAAAATAAACGTGGAAATGCTTTGATCTATGCGTTTTCATTTACTACGATGAGAAAACGTTGCCTTAAAGTATATCAACTTGGCTCTTAAATATTTATTCGAACGATCAATATGCTTGGAGATAATCCTACGGAAAGATCGGGCAAAGGTAATTTATTACATTTTGACTGTAGAGTTGTGAATTTGAATTTATACCTGAGTAGGACCGGCGAGCGATGATCGAACGAGACGGTAATTAGCCTAAGCGATGTGAGTTATGTTAATCGAAAGAAACGTCTATAAAAGAGAAATTCGTAACACTGGTTTGATGATAATGGTTTTGCTAAATTTATACATTTCTTTTACCGCAGAATGAACTAATGGTATACAAGATTTGACGAGTAGAAAAATGTTTCACGGTCTTACGCAATAGAAATTTATCGCTTGTTTGAAATTAACATGACACGTGAAAGTCGTGATCGACGTGGCGCCAGTCGTTAAAAATGTGACAGAATGAGAAAGTGATTCTTCGTAATAAGTGTGCGTTTGTCGCGGCCGTTAATCGATGTATAAAATTGCTGGCGGAATCATTAGCTGACAATATATAAAAATATCGTTCAGTGAAAGCGTAATTTATACAGAGCCAGGCAAGAGATTTCAATTGTTTTATAAAACTAACGTAAGACAGAAAGAAGGCGAATTAAAAAAAGTTGTACGATTTTTAATAATCCATTAAATAGAACCATAGAGCCATAATTTCGTCGTCCTATCCCCTGCCTTTGTCGCTAGCAACGAGGTAACGATAAGAGGAACAAGATGCGATTAGTCGAAGAATTCGTCTATCGAGGTTTTGATCTGTAGATTTCAATTTCAATGCATGCGACTTTAACACGAGAGCAGCGTCATAAAGCCAGCTCTCCTTCCATCGTTCAAACCACACGCTACCGATAAGAATCGGAGGCAATCGGTACGTCTACATCGACACGTATCCATGTATATAACGCGCTAAGAACCGCATCCTTGCTTCGCGTTGGAACGTTTCAAGGAAATCGTGCATCATGCTGTACCCTGAAGCTCATCTCGTTGTGCAATTTTTTCTCGTATACTCACGGTCTATCGTAACTTTACGCGTTCAGCGATGAAAGAAACCTCGCCTGCAACAGAAAGTTTCAAATATCCTACCAACGTGCAGTAGTAGATGGTCTATTAAGAGACCGTTCGATTTCTTAAATGCCCTCTTATCCGTGTAAATTGCGTAAATAAGACATGGAAAAGGGAAACCGTAGAAGAAACGCTAATCGCAGTTGCAGAGAAGCGAGATCGCATGGAAATAATCGCGGTGTTTCGCGTTGCGGCGTGGTGGTGGATACCTCGTTGTGGAAAAAGTGGGATCGCCAGCGAGATAAGCTCGGCGGAATGGCCGACGTGCGCGATTTCGAGGGGTCAGTTTTCGCATCGACGGTAAAGAAGGCAAGCGGATAACAAGTTTTTCGCACGGGACACTAGCGTGGGGCCGCGTTACGCGAGCTAACTCTTCTCTCCGTGCAGTTTGCCGAGCGCGGCGTGCATTTGCCCGTATGGTTGCGCGACTACTTGCCTGGCTGGCAGCGTGTCGCTGCCTTGGCCTTTAACGATTCCTGGAACGATCTCGCAGCTCCGATTTCCATCGATTCCGCCGATGCCGATCTCCGCGACACGCGCGCGCGGCTATCTACCGGCCTTTCTCTCTCCTTTTTCTTTCTTCTCTATCGCCAATTTCAACGGTCTCGACCCATGCCGCCTCCACCTTTCGATAACTCGTTTCCATCGTTTGTAAACAGCGCCGAGCCGGGTGATCGGACTTGACCAATGGTAAACGAAATCTCGGTGGATCTTCGACCAGATGGAATTTACGTTACATCGTGGCGGCGGTGAAATCGGGCGTGCGTACAACACGTCGACACGCTATGCGACAGAGATATGCCTGTGCGGCATCTGTTATCGTGGATTCGGCCGAACGATAGTCTCTTGCAATTCTACGGCGCTACGATTAATTAGACAGTACAGGTACGACATAGGAGAAAAAAATAACTAATAATACTTTCACTTTGGATGCCTGACGATTTACGCAATCTTAGCCGCAAGTAAAACATCGTTTTCTTTGAGACGGTTGCGTTCGATCTTAAACGAGACAAACGAGAATAGAATCGCGTGCACTCTTATTAGTATCCGATCGGTATTTCGTCACTTTGTTCTTTTTTTGCTGCTACTTATATGCCGTAGAATGGAAGTTTCGAAAATACCTTTCTCCGAATAAAACGATCGAATGCGTGCGATGCAATGACAATGCAACGATTCGTAATTCGCTTAAACACATTGAAAACGCACATTTAAGACTTTCATCCTTTTCGTAGTACGTAATTACGTACGTAAACGCGTAATATCGTTTTATTACGTATTCGCAACGATTACGTGCAATTATCTAAACGAGTTAATAGATCTTAGAAAGTCGGGAAGAGTCGGAAAGTCGGAAAGTCGTGAAAAATTGAAAATATCGCTAATAGCGAGGAAAGTTAATTTATCGAGAAACGAAGATTGCCATTTGAGAAACGGTTTGAATTGTCTTTATTTGCTTGCTCTGTGTCACAGAAGAACGACTTCCATAACGAGAGAAAGGAACTCGAAAGAAAGAAACTTCTGGTTGCCGGTAAAAGGAAAAGGAGGAGAGAAAGAAAAGAAAGAAAAGAAAGAAAAAAAGAGAAGAAAAAAGAAAATATAGGAGCAAGCAAGAGGAATACGATTAAATTTCATGGAACAGTGAGCCGATCAAGATGCTATCTTTTAGAAGCAACTACGTAAATATAATTTTTAGATTAAGAAAGCGAATTCATCGTTCGCCATATCCAGATCGATGCATTTCTCGAACAGAGAAGAGACGAGCGAACTTACACCGAATAGGTGTGAAATTTGCATGGTAAGAGTTTCAGCCACTTTTCTCCATTAGCCGTTGTGAATAAAAGCGATTCGATCTGGGGACCGTGCGGAACAAGAAACGAGCAACTGGAACAAAATCCATCGTCGAAAGTTTCGAAAGTGTCCGTGAAGACGTCGCGGTCGATGGGCGAACGAGAGAAACAGCTAGAGGAGAGACAAAGAGCAAGTCTCGTTACCGCGATTAAAGACAGAATAGGGTAACAAAAGCGAGGCAGGAAGAAAAGGAAAAGTCAGCCAAGTGTCCAGCAGATGTACATACGTTGCGTACGTATGCGTTATTATTGGAGTTCACGAGGAAAGGCAGGGATGTACATGTGTTAAACAGAACCCTATGCATGGTCGGTCGGTCGACCTTTCTTTCGCAGACCTGCGTCCTTCCTATTTTTCTTCTTATTTGACCAATGGTTAAATCGGTTCGAGTACCGTTAACGATTAAGAGATATGCGTTTTTCCCTAGGCGAAGCGATACGATGCGACGTCCTGTGACTTTTGTTTCCGCTGCAAGTACCGCAGGGTGAAAACGAAACATCGCCCTCTTCGGTTCTGAGAACTTGGACGAGAAACTCGATCGAGGATCACGACCAAGGTTAATGCGCTCTGGTGAAACGCTGCGCGATCAATGGAATTTCCTAATCGACTAAACTTTCCATATATACGTATAATCTTTATTCGTTTCATTAAACGTTACGATACATAAACGATTTTAATTACGCGATTATATCGTAAAATCTGGAAATATCATACATCTGATAATAAGAAAGAATAAGTATTCGGCAGATTCGAAGATAATTATCGATTCGAGCACCATTGTTCAACGTGTTGGCCGATAACTGCGTCCCTTTCGCAGGAGAACGATCGAAAGAAGAGGAAGAGCAGGAGGTGGAGGATTCTCGAGACGAGAATGTGCCGGCTAATAAGAAAATGCCATGCTGAAAATGTCACACGCTGAGCAGCGTGACGTCACGCTACAACTCGTTTCTGCTTGTTTTTACGCTTCTGTTGTGTCGTCGAAACATAATCTTCGAAGCGAGAGTTCCAAATGAAAACGAATCCAGAACTGTTTAGCGGTCGAGCATGTAAATGCCTGGCAATGTATGTATTTCCATAAAAATTGCTGAGAGAGATCGCTTTTACCGTATGTCTTAAAGTCAAAACAATTTACTTAGTAGCTTGTATTAAACTATATTTGTGCTGTATCGATCGTGCGTCTTTCCCGTGTGTTAGAACTTGACGAGTGTCGTGAAAGTATCAATTAGAACGAAATCACAGTACAATCAGATACGATGAGAGTGAAAAGATAATAGAAAACGCAGTGCAGTTTCGAATAATCTTTCCAACGTTCGTAGTTTTACCGCTGTGGCTAATGTAATTTTCGTGTCCTTGTGTCGTCATTGTAACCCCGTTACCTTTATGCCCTAAGCCGTTACAGATTACTGATCGTGTATCTGTGCCATAATTATCGGTGTTTCTAACTTTCCAATTCTACGACTAAACGAAAGCAACGTTACTTTAAACGAGCTCGAGTATAGTTTGTAAAATACTTTTGTAAAAATTAAAATTTAAGGAAAATCGGTATATCAAGGTTATTCGAGGATTCAAATTTTAGGATAAATCAGTCACTGTTGAAAAATCTCTTACGCAAAGATTCTAAAGCCTAGCCTTAGAGAAATCTTAGTTATCGCTCGTTCGATGATTATAATAATACGCTGTCTCCTCTCCCGATCGACTTTCAGGCAAGCAGCAACCGATTTTTACAGAGCTGCTGGCAGCTGTAACGCCGACGTATCGGTCGAAGGAGGAAGTGACATTTTGCGAAAGGAAAGCCGGAAGTTGTTCCGACATGAGGTCGTTCGAGTAGGAAGCGAGGTTATCGCCAATTTTATAGACACTCAATGTCAAGTCAAGTACTCTACGAAAAGATCGAGCATGACTTATGAATATTTGTGAAAAATGTCCAGTAGATTTCGACTGTTTCCGATTAAAAAGTTTGTCCAGTGATAAAATAACCTTTTATGAAAATAGACTTTTCTATATCTCCACCTTATATTTGCACGATGACACTTCACTTATATCCGAATAACGTAATTGCAAACATTCTGTGTCTTTACAACGCACATCATTTTTTCTTACGCTTTGTGATTGTAGATTAAAGTATTAGGTATCTTTCCTACGATGTGCATATAGTTTCTACAAAGATTCATGCGTTTTATCGTTGAAGCGTTAATTATAGACACTTATCGGAAAGGGAAACCGAAGAAAATATTATTGTATTAAACTTTTATTTGTTTACTAAACGCTTAATTTGTTTAAGAATTCAGCATGATCGATCGATACGATCGGTATCGCTAGTTAACCAGTGTAATAAAAATCCTTGTATCTTTTATCTGACTACGGTCATCGTGTTATAATCAACATCGTTTGATAGTAGCTTGGAAGTCAGGCTCTGTCCAATTAGAGGATGTCACGGTTTTTCCCATGACATACGGGCCCATGAGGGTCTCTTCGCGATAGAACCCTAATAGGGAGAAGGAGGGTTAATGCTTTCAACCCCAAACAGATTCTCATGGAGTTATATATAACGACTAATGGGAGTCAGTTTTCGTTATGGTGGCCTAGCTATACGTAGGTATAGATATATCAGTTTGGAACATGCGGGCTCTTTGTAGGCCATACGTGTTCTATATGAACGAATCGAAATCTCCATTTCCACTATGGACGACACCGCGCGCTACGTCCACTTGCGAATGAAATTCAAAATCTTATCGTGTTTGTTTTTCATCGACGACGTTTCTTTCGAGTTTTCTTCCAGTCTGTGCGTCATTTTACATCGTTTCTAGCTTTTTTACCGAAAACTTTTAGAATTTGTTTACTCGTTAGGTACATAAAATAACATTTAACATTTCATTTTCTGCCGGTAATAAGTTTTTTCTAAAAATAGTACGCAGAACTGTGTAGGTAACGATGAATATTCGAAATAAATTCAGCATGGAGTAAAAAATAACAGTAGGTACCGTAAGCCTCTAAGCTTGACCTACGTAAACATAGTTTTAGTACACAATTTTCTTTTATTACTCCATACTTTTTATTACGATGTATCTCGAACTTTAACGTCGGTACCTCTAACTTTATGTCGCGAAAACTGCAACCGTTCACAAAGGATCGAGCGAAAAACGTTTGTATATCGTGTCTTCTTGTTCCAATTCGGCATTCGTTATGTTTTCCGATATTTGTAAAACCTATACGTTACTCGCTCGAACGAGCTTGAAATTTTCAACGTTTGAAATTTCACGAAAGGACTTTTCTCGTATTAACGTAAATCGGCGTATCGCGTCGTTACTCCATTTACGACACGTTCAAATTGCCCTACGTATAATCGAATGCTAACAATGCGAGGACAGTGGTTACTTACAATCTACGACTTACATCGTGCATGAATAGAAGCTCAATTTCATTCATGCCACTCTTCTCGGTATTCTATCGCGCGGCTACATTCGAGCTATCCTATCACACTGCATTGAATACCGCGAGTGCAATAATTACGCGGCCTTTCGTATGTCAACGTAACGTTTGGTTATCTTTTCGCCGTATATAATGTATAACGAAAACCTATGTTTAATCACCATCGTGCATTAATCATCGATTACATATCTATGCTCGTAAACTTTTATCTCTTTCGATTTGTATAAATTAGTCAAAGCATTTCAATTTTTTAATCGATAATTTCTATTGCCAAATACGCATTACGAATGTTTGAAAGTTCAAGCGTGACCGAACGATACGAGATTTATGAGAAATATCTTTATCCTGTGAAACGAAGTTCGTTCATTAAGTGCTGGCTTTCTCAAATAAATAAATATCGTCGTAAAGCTTCTTACATCGGTTTTTATTCAATTTATTATTTGCACTGTGTTAAGAGCAGTCCATATAATTTCGATTATCGTTATGACATAATTATCGTTATTACGTAACTGGACTTTACATTGAAGCAAGATTTTCGCGTGTGATTACTTTTTACCAATTTTCAATTTCGAAATGCGTATCGAATCACGCGGTGATATTTTTTATTCTTTTTAAATATGGGCTATCAGGCTGATAATAATACGCTCCGATACATATGTATAAAAATATGTTTTTAAGAATAATAAATCTTGTACTTACATTTATGATAAATCAGTTGATAGAAGAGAGACATTGAAATCGCCGTTTCAAATTTATCCTCTGGAATCGAAGATCGTTATCACTCCAATCATCGTTATTGTTACAGCATTCTATATCCGATGTATTCGATTGGAGCTTCGTTTTAATCGAGATTCATTGGCAGAAACATATTTGGAGTGCTGGTGGTGGTGGTGGTGGTGGTGGTGGTGGTGGTGGTGGCGGCGGTGAAGAGGCGTGGGCGGGGGGGGGGGGGGTTGAAGGGAGAGAAGCAGTAAACACTGTGGGGAACGATGGTTCTAAAAACAGCCATGCTACTAGGTATCCCGAAACTACCCTAAATTTCCACCAATGAGAAAGAACAGGATAAAGAGGGAGAAGAACTCGGAGGGATTTGAAAATCGCGGATCAAGGGGTTGTTGATACCGAGAGAAAGAGGGAGAGATGTTTGCATGATTGGCCTGAGGAGTCGGCGCGGTTGCCAAATCTCCGGCGACAGTGACGCAAAGATGGTGGGGACGGGTAGCAATGACGCGTGGTCTGATTGGTGGAGCTCGCGGTGCCGCCTTTCGAGTCTCACGGAGCGTCGCGCGGTCGCACGGATCCGCAGTTCGCATTCGGAGGCCTTGCGAGCTACATCTTTTCGAGAAGAAAAAGAAAGATTGGACGGGTTCGTCAAATTTCCCCCTCCACGGGAATCGCGATAAAGAGTCTTCGATTCGAAAAAGTGCCAAGTTTCTCTCGCAAATACTCTTTCTCCGTCGCTGGTACACTACGACACATACACACACGCACGCGCACGCACACGTACACGTACACGTACAGGGTCACACAACCCATATATACGTAATCGTCTTTCGTTTTCACGGTGATCTCTACACGTGACACAAACTGAGCATCGAAGAGGCTCCAAGGCGAAAGAGCGGCGTGTTGCTTGCTGTTCGAAGCGAGAGGAGATATTCGTCGATCGTTCGAATTTCTTTGTCAGCCTGTTTGTACGCTGAGAGAGTCGAAACGGGTGTGCTTCCAATGTAAATCCACAAGAACGTATCGTCGGAGTGGCAGTTTTTGTGTTCTCAAAGTTGATACGTACAACCGCGGTTTCTTCTTAACTATTAACCGGCTACCGTGCTACGACACGCACGCTGTTCTGCTCTGAAAGAAGAAGAAGGCTAGTCACGGCCGGATCGCGACTACGTTATAACCTAACTCCAGTGTGTTTTTGTGCGAAAACGAGGGAAAATGTCGACTGCCGTCATGAGCACCCCTATGTTCGTCGAGTGTAGCGAGCACTTATTTAAGGTAAGATACTTTACCATTTGTCACACGATCGTTTCGTCCTTTAGCGCCTTCTTTTTTCAAACGTTCCATGTTGTCAAGTCGTAGGTAGGGCAAACATAGGCGACTGAGTATAGGAGTGTCGAATACCGTTGAACGAACACTTCAAACGATACGATTATCGATATATTTGAAACGTTGCGAATGGGAAGAAATCTTTCTATATTTAGACTCGTGAACTTTGTTATGAATCAGGTGAGGCTCGACGTGTTTGTTCGATCAGTGGTTATTTCGTGTCGTTATCTTGGACGATCACTTTCTATTAAGATTGCACTATCACGAACGTGTGTTCCCTATCGTTTCGAAGAATCGAGAATCCGACTGATAAGCAACAAAAGCAGCAGGTTCTAGATGCAAAGATGGCTGGTTCAGCACGTGGCATCGTGAATACTTGGAAATTCTGACTATAGTATGGTGGTGAATAAGTTCGTGTTGGATTCTCTCGTGGCCGTTGTAGTACTCGCTGGTACTCGGTGGTACCGTGGCGCAAACATTTGTGCAACGGTGTTGGTACGTATTCTGTTCCGACTGCCACGGTCTATTGCACTGCGGGACAAATATGGAATGGAACGGATAGAAATGGTGTACGAAGAATCTGCGCGGTTAGGAGATACGTAGCAGAAACAGGGCCGCGCGTTAGGAAATCTCGCGTCTTCCCAAATAAATTATGTATATCAAAATGAAATGTAGTTAGGTAGACGGCTATAGCTACATACTATGTATTACCATTGCTATGGTAATGGTATTTATTTTACCGCGCAAAAGAACGAGAGGTCGTGATGTAAGAGTTATTTTCGGTCGTACGGTCGCTGCTTTCTTCGACGTTTATTTGTTTTCACTACAATTTTTACTTTAAATCGCGTTAGTTCCTGCATCTGTTTAGCTTAACTCGATTTTCGGATTTATTTTTCGCTTCGTCGTAAACATAGTAAACTCCCAAGACATTTGGACTCGTCTTTGCACAAGAGTGAATTCTTTCATCTCGCGAACCATCTATTTTAAAATACTATATATTTTGAAATATATTTTCGCAAGTATGCTCTCGGATTTTAGCGCACGACCAGGCGTCAAATTCGTACGAAAACAAGCTGGAACTTTTATTATTTTCTATAGAAATTAGAGGTCGTTCTCAATGTTGCGTCGTTGTAAATATCCTTCGTTTGATAAACTCGATTGCCGATGATGAGTCTTTGTGTTTAGGTTTTGCAGCTCGAAGCGTGTTTGTATAAGCTCTATCTCGTTACACACGACTCTGCTTACTTGTGTGCCTGATTTTGCATATGGTTTTCGATTGTCAAACTTTTCACGGATGACACAGCTGTCCGCAGTCAATGATTCGTCCGAATTTGCGACGACCCGACGATCGTTTCAAGTATAGAAGCTCGTGCCAACGTTTTTTCGTCTCGCGTCATTCGTTCCCGCTTCTGAAATCTCCGATTACACCGATTCTCAGACCCCTGGCAATTTGGCTTCATTTTTATCGTCGTCAAAATTTACGCGTTTCCAATTCGTCCATTCGTGTCACAGAACTAACAGAACAGGAAAGTAACTTCATTTTAGTTTTTTTACTTGGAAAAAGATATTTATTTAGGTTTGATCTATGCAAAAAATATGTATTTATATATATATATATATAAAGAATAATGCATTTATTGCGTTTATGAAAGAAGAAAAAGAAACATATAGGCTCCTACGAAGATAATACTTTTTGAATTCATCTTCTTTTGACATTGTATTTTGCTTACGCCGAGGATGAAATTATAATTTGAAACAATTACGTTGACCGCTCTGTATAGTATATCCAATACATAAATCAAGTTGCCAACTTAGATCTGGGAATTTTGATAAATTTCCTGCAATAATGTTCGCGGTAGCTTGCTTCGTGCGTTCATATCTGTCTGGGTTTCGTAAATCATGTTTCGTATAAATTCGTTAATGTACGTACGAATTCCGTCATGCGACAGGAACTTGTTTTATAAACACGTGGCAGAACTGTTCTTCCCTCGTTTCGTCAGTTTGTTAGTTTTTCTTTGTAGCAATATTGGAACAACGCGGTATCATATCTGGCGATATTCTCTAATTTGAATACAAATGCCTTTGTTCGCTGTTACGAGAAAACAGACAAATAATTTCATTTATGTTTACCAACTTCCTTTTGTCCGCATTACCGCCAATCCGAAATCTGGTTCGACGATAAGAATATGTCTATTTAACCAAAGTATGTTACGGCTTCCCTTCTCGAATAGCAATCTTTTTTTTTCATAGACATTTGTATCTACGCGTAATGCGATTTTCCAAGATTTTATTTTCCACTGTGCCGCTTCCACATTTTACGAGATATATAATTAAATAAATACGTGATTCTTGTAATTTTATTTCGACGTAATTCGTAAAAGTGGTGAAACCGCTTGTCGTTTCATCTCTCTTTATTGCTATTCTTCCAACCAATACCTTGAAATTTTCAATAATCGTAGTGGCAGCGTAATCTGTTCCCTTTGATCAGAGTTCAAATACACGCTAGATATATGTTACCTACTACCAAGCATCGGGGATTCGTTTAAGTATTTGAGCGATAGAACGAACTTAAACCCTGGGCAATTGTTCAAACGAAAAGCAAAGGAACACGTGGGCGATCGTATTCGCGAGTAAAAATACCACGCGTTCGTTCTATAAATTGTTTCTTTGGTGAATTACACCTCCATTCATTTATTCATAGCCAAGTCTCCACTTAACTAGCTTACTTCGGTCACGATTGGCACGGATAAGCGAGTTTAGAGACCGCGGGGGTCTCGTTACATTGAATTATCAATTCGGGTATACAGGGAGTGTTCCAGTTTTCTCGACTAAATGCTACGACGGTCTTTTCATTTTTTTTTTTTTTTTTTTTTTTTTTAATATAAATCGATTTAATATAAATTTGTAGACCGTAGGTAATGGACATTTTTGTACACGATCCGTTACAGTGTCGAAGAATTTAGAAACGAAAACGCTACATTGCAATCTTTTCGTGGTGTTGTATAAAATCTTTCCACCTGTTTCTGTCTGACGGAAAACAGCTTCGTCGAACAAATCGTAATTGTTATTGTTTTCGTTTCGCGACCGACGAAATGGTCGGACGAACGGCGCGGCAGCGTTCGAGTTTTATCGCGAACTTCTTTCTTTTCCCTCTTTCCTTTTCATCTACGCGCAACTCGTAACTTTCCTCGGCAATTTCTCCTCGGCGATTTCGAAACTCGTTCGATCCGGGAAAGAGCCTTTCGACTTTCGTGCTCGATGCCCATCCGAAGCTCCTCTCGAAATTTGGACTTTGCTACCTACAGTTTAGATGATCGTTCCGTTCCGCCCGGACATTTTCTCTTCTCGTTATTTTCTATTCTAGGAAATACTTTAATAGGATTACTTTAATGGTACCAGATTTGGATCCTTTTAGGTATCGTTGAAGGCAAATTCGGTAAAAATGTACAAGTTGCGCGTATTGTTACGCTACGTGACGCACGCTTCGCCGAAATCAGAAAGTAGATAAAACTTTCTAATACAAAATCAGGAAGCTTCAACCGTGAGAGGATAAATCGTGTTCCTTGTAATTCACGCGTATAAACACGAGTACGATATGATATTCGTCCATAAATCTCAGGCAACCCCATATACATACAACCGAGTAAATCTAATAAACATGCGTGTAACGTTAGAAATTTCAAAGAAATTGTTCGCCGTGGAATACCAAGAACTACAATGCTCTCATCTTATTCCGAACGTGTACACGGTAGCGTACTTCGTTTCTTCTTTCCTCCCGGCCGTTAGGACGAAATTTATTCAAATATCGTCGAGTTAAGTTCCGAGCGTCGAGACGCTAGATGGAAGGAAGTATGTATAAAGCGTACGGCATGACGCATCGGAATGATCGAGCAAAGATTCGATTCACAAAGAGCGAGCCTTGTGTGCATTAAAACAAGAATATAACCAGGTGTCACGATATAAATACGCGTATTAAAACCTACTGTTATCGAGATACAACTTTACGATCTCGTTACGCCTTTTATACCTTTTTATCCGAGCAACTTTTAACTAATCCCGTTGGACGAATCTTGCGTGTAAGATAGAGACGCGTTAGGAAAAATACGTTGTAAAGATGGGAACCATCTCGTAACGAGAGATGTTAAATTGTTTATCGCGAAAGGATGAAAGAGAGAGAGAAGGGAAGGGAAGGTTGGCTGATAGAAGTCGGTGATCGGGCCACGTCCATGATAGCGCCGAGTCTTACCCTTTCCGTGGAATTATCGGGGTCCGGATTTTTCTGAAAGTGGAAACCTCGCCCTGAGCGTGCAACGTGCCCGACGCTGCACCACGCCGGCACATCAACAAAAAGCGGCTCGGCAAATGCAAGCCGTAAGCAGCGTAGGAACCTGTTGCTTCGGATTTATGACGGAAGGAGAGCCGACCGAGGAAAAGACCGAGTTCGAGTGAGAGAATCAGAGACAAGAGCTGGGTGGGGGAGAACGAAGGGAACTCTGGCTAGACGAAGCCAGAAACCGTACGAACGACCGAGACACGAAAAGGCAAGACGAGGATAGGTGATCGAGGCAAAACCAATGGGGCGCAGCGATGCTGGAAACAAATGGGGAAAAAGTGGAGAAATGTAGGGGAGCTGAAAAGTGGAAAACCGCGGGAGGGCGGGAGAGAGTGTGTGTGTGTGTGTGTGTGTGTGTGTGTGTGTGTGTGTGTGTATGTGTGTGTGCTAGTGCGGATAGAAATGGAAGTGGGTGAGCAAGAAGGATGAAGCGAAAGGGAGACGGAGCATGTACGGTTCGTTGAAAAAAAGAGAGAAACCATGCTTTGTACCTGGTTTCTATGCAGGTTCGTGGATGCTCTGCCCAATGCCATAATATGGTCACCGTAGTGGTATTTATCCGTCGTTTCCTTTACGTTGTTACGAATTTTCTATGTTTTTGAAAAGAAACGGGTTTTGCTGTCTCTAAAACGCTAATGAAAAAGAATGGGTTTTTTCGTGCGCTTTGTTCGGCCAATCTTCTAGGCTTTGCTTGTAGAATATTCCTTTTCGTCTGCTTTCGCGATCCTACGTATCGCTTATAACGATCAATTGTTGTCATTTACCGGTTCATTTTTATAGTGTCCTCGTGGTTCTTGTTGTCCCGTTTAAAGTGCGTGTAATCTTGGATTAAAGTAGGGCAAGCAAAAACCAGTAGTTCTTTCTAAGATGGTATCGGAGCCGTTGAAATTGTCTTGTTATGAATACACTGGTCGATCAGGAAAAAGAAATAAAAAATAGCAGAGAGTGCAACTAATGTACGTAGAATATAAAGAGGAGGAGGGTGTACGTAAGTTTTCTAACGGCAGAATTACGTTAATTACGCGAGCTAAATGGAACCGGTTGCGTCGAAACGAAATGTACGAATTTCTGCTGCGATATTAACCGTAAAAGATCAGGGGACATCGGTCGAGTATATTTTATTAAAAGGTTATCCCACTGATTTACCGTTTGCTCGTATCCCTGTGAGTTATCCATGCAAATACATTCAAGTAATACGACTCGTTGTATACAAACTTAGAACCTGCAAGGTATTGTTTAGATTTTCCCTTACCTGTTCTTTTATCGCGATATCTTTATTTTCTTTCAGAACTGTGTTTAATAGACCGTGGTAAAAGTAAGATTCGAACGCTTTAACGTCTCGTAGGATTCGAAAGGAGGACTGAAAGATGATCGAAATTACGATTTGGAACTACAGCGTTGCAACTGTGGAAAATACAACGGAAGATGCTAGTAGAAGGGTGGAGAATTTTATTTCTTCTTCTATATATAAATATATATATATAAATTCTATATATAAATTCGCTTTCTTTTTTCTTACTCGCATATTACTTACTCTTGATGGAAGAGATTTTGCGAGGTCATAAAACTAGTCAGGCTTGAAGGTATAACTGCGGATTAATTTTTCTCAATAAGATAATTACCGTAGCGTAGAAAGTGACAGGGCCTGGTCAGGCGTACTACTACGACCCTAACTGTGGCTAGATCGATCGACGCGTTTACGTGTTTAACGCTTCGATTTATGATCTCGCTACATACGTACATCTTTTCCGTAAAGATCTCATTTTCCATTCTTCCTTTTCGCCCGACTGCATCGTTTGGTATAAGGATATCTTTATCTTCTCTTGACGAGTTTTGATATAAGATTTTTCGACTTTAACTTACAGGTAGCTTAACGGCTATAGTCCGTTTATCCGCGGGAGGATGTAATAGCTGGTTTTTGAAACGCCAACAGCAATTCATTCACACGAACGGTTGAAATTTCACACCGGCGTTTTTTTACGCGTAACTGACTTACACCGATTGGCTTCTTAGCCATCTATTTATCAGACGCGCGTATCTTTTTTGCTGGTTTATCGGAGCGGATTCGCCGATTACACTTCGAGGTCTTCGGGCGTTCTTCCTTGTTCGTGTTACGTAGCCGTATTTCTAGAAAAAAAAAACGGTGTTTTATTTTCCCACAAATTCAGCTTATAACGGCCCAAAGATTCTAAACTCGGTGAAAATCTTATCGCTTTCTGTATCTTTCGTATTCCTCTTTTATTTATCGATGTCCCAGATTTTCTTACGTCGTTGATATTCCGACACGGACACGGTAAACTTCAGTCAACAGCCGCTAATAACCTTTGACGTTGACGCAACTATAAACTTGTGGCGGCACTCGACAGCAACTATGACCGGACGACGGCAGCGCCTTTGCTTACGAACGTTCGGGACCCCGGGTTCTTCAAATCCCGGCGCTCGTAGTCCGATATTTCTTCCACGACATCTAAATGAGAAGAAAAAGTAGCACTATCGCCACAACTATATACACACCTCAAACGAATAAACGAATAAACGAGATACATTGTTACGCATTAAGAGAAATGCCCGGTATCTGTCGCAATGAAATGCAGACTGAAGTAAAATTCAAGAAATTTTTTTAATGAAATTTCAAATTAAAATTTTTCTAGAACGTGTACGAGGCATTGTGTGGATGTTAAAAAATGAAAGAAAAAAAGAATCGGTACATCGTGGCCTGAAAGAATTGGAATTATATTGCGGAGACAGAGAGAATAGTGGTAGGTCGACGAAGGATTTCTCCACCAGATGGAAATCTCCTTTTTATTCTTTTATGAGACTGAGATTCGAGCGTGTCTCCCTTTTGCGGTTCTCCTTGCAAAAAGTATGTTGGACGAGACGCTCAAAAACTGTTCCCGTATTTCTGAAAAGAAACTGGATACACAAAAGCGTAGAAGGAAGCCGAAGAACGAGAAGGGTGCACCTTGCTTTCCTGCGTTCCTGCGTTCCTGCGTTCACAACGCGCGTTTCTGTTCCCAAGGAAGCCTAAAGGTTGTCTCACACGCGAGAAAGCGAGAGTGCCACGCAATATTTTCCCGGCCTCGTATCTCTCGATCCTTCTCTCGATATTTTAGCGCCTCTCGATTTCACTTTCACGCTTGATTTACCCGACGAGATCCACCTTTCCAATTAAAAACATTCGACTTTCCACGCCGTGTTGCCGATCCACCGAAAAGATTTAGGCCAAGTTTCCGTTCGTTCGATTGGGAACCAACCTGTTGACGAGAAATTCGATGTTTTATGGGCTCGTATTCCGAGGATGAGAGAATTTAGAGTTCTGGCATCGTTTAATCGCGCGTCGAACTTAGAAGCGGATCAATGGTTGAAAATTTTATTGTTTTAGAAAGTAGCGCGGCTCTTGACGAGAGCAAGCACGTTTCTTCGATCATTCTTATAACGACTGTAATAATCGTGATTGCGAACCAGTTTCGAATTTTGATTCCAAACGGAGTTGAGCTCGATCGCAGAAATAATTCTCGATCGTCGATCGTCGGCATTTTTGTGACTACTTTGAATGTTTTTTCTTCTCCCCCCGCGGTATGGTCAGAATTAAACGAAGAAAATCAAATGTACAACTTTGTTATTTTCCAGTTGTTTTTATTCCACTTGTAGTTATTGATTTCGACTTCAGATATACAGGATTACATTAATCTATTACAAAAAAAAAGAAAAAAAGAAAGAAGTTGAACTACACTGATAAGTATTCATTTATGCTTACGATGCATTTATTTGTGAAATCAGAATCATAGATAACCATGAACATATTACTACATATATTATTTTTATTACTCTTACATATACGTTACTACGCATATATGTTATTACATTGTGTATCTAAAGTACTTGTTTTTCCGACGGTTATCGATGTGACGAGACATGGAGGTCCGATGTGATGAAAATTCCCATCTGATTGATCGAAAACTTAATTCGAAACAATTATTTTTCTATAGGCATTTTTTACAACCTGTACAAAGTCAAGTGAAGTGAGAAGCGAGTTCGTGGGAGCTGTTTAATAAGTAGCTACTTGTTGAATAAAACATATCGAGCGCGGAAGGTTAGTGCTATTACGATCAGCGCGAAAACAGTGTTTTGCAGCGTATCTTTAATAATAGAGCATTGGCGGGAATACAGAACGAGAGAGAGAGAGAGAGAGAGACGACGACGACGAGGAAAATATGTTGTTTTGTAGGGGCGATCGAAGCGAGACTCTCGAAGAAAGGCGTGTCGGTGGAGCGTGCAGGCGTTGCATTGCTAAAACATTATACTCGGAACACGAACCTTGTTGAGAAAGGTAGGAATAGTGATTAGTGCGGAGTGCATAAGTATTCTGCGTGCATCGGACAGCTATTTCGAATGAGATATTGTGTTGTGTTCCGCTGCGTGACCGGAATAATGAATTCATCGTTAATGACTTGTTATTTTCTGCTTCTTCTTCTTCTTCTTCTTCTTCTTCTCCTCCTCTTTTTTATTTCTTTTTCCTCTCCACTGAACGATCGATTAATCGTTAACGGCGAAAGGAAAACTGGCACGCTGAAACGACCGTGATTTAAAAAACGAAAACAAACGTGAAAGTTGCTGGAGTCTAACTGGTTACTGTGACGTGCAAAATAGCCGATCGAGAGGAAAGATCACGATCGTATTGCTTCGCCCCGATTGAAATTATTTGGTCGTTGTACGCGAAACGCGCGATTTCACAAACGCGCAAGCTCTTTCGCGATTTAATTTGCCAAAAGTGTCGCGTGAATTTCAAGTTCGAAGAATACGGTGGATTGTTAGCAGCACATTGAAACTTGTCTGCGGAGATTTTTAGTGGTTAATCGATATAGCCGATATAAACTTATTTATATATGAGTTTATTTTCGGTAGTTTGCATACGAATTTCTCGTCGCTGGTTTGAAAGCCGTATGCTTCTCTGTACGTATAGATCGGCTTGCAGCAGTACTTTCCGCTCGGCTAAACTTGTTCTTTCTCGATCTTTTCGACGGTGTTACAGGCTTCCGGTGTGATTTATCTCGGTATAGTGACTTCACCTTATTATTTAGGTCGCTAACTATATTCCAAGTTTTTACTTTCCTGATAAATCAGTCAAAGTCTGTGGCCATCGCGTATCGTTAACCAAACGACACGGAGAACAGTCGATGTTGTTGCTACCATCGCTTGTCGCATCATGGACAACTTCATTTTTACTTGTGTTTTAATTATACGCATTTGCACTACTGTGATAGTTCAACGAGGATAATAGTTGTATAACATTGACATTAACTGTAACTGTTTTTGTAATTAAGAGAGAAAAGAAACTATCAATTAAGAATTAATCACTGTTTCTTAACTTTAATCATATCTAAATATAAAATACAAATCTTGTATAAAAATGTTTGTATGCGTTTGCCGTATGTAATTATTATATAATATACGATATATAATTGTTTTTAAACCACCGTCATTCCTTTAATCGTTGGCCGACTTTAACGCAACGTAGCGATCGTGTACAGGAAATAAAATTTGCATAGGTGCATCGGTTCAATTGGGGTAAAGTATCGCTTTCTCGGCGTTGCCGTAAATCTGTAATTATGGCTTTTATGATACAATAGAGAGATACGTACGTATCCCCATTGCGGAATTCATTAAGCACAGAATGTCGAACGCAAATGGACTATGAGGACGTGCAACGTTGTTAACCAGCAATCTACAAGATATTCCGCACGCGAATCGCGTTCTCTGCCTGCTTAGGCCACAATTCCTCCTTTTCGTTGATCATTGCTTTTCGACACGTCGCTGCGCATATAAATCGCTATAAATTCGTTTTTCGTTGCCATTGTCGCGAAAGTTGCCACTTTTGCTATTTTATCTTAGCGGTTTTAGTCGCTGTTGCGAAATTGTTGTTTCCTTCGGCTGGTTTAGCTTTTTGCCAAGTAAATTTTGCTTGCTATTTTATATCTTCTATAAAAACGATGATATTCATTTATTACACACGCGCGTACATTCTCTCTCTCTCTCTCTCTCTCTCCCATTCATTCATTCACCTACTCAGTTGAGGTTAATTGGCATTAAATTTTTTTACAAGCATAATGCGCGGTTGCTTGAATAACGACATCGCGTACGTCGCTTCAAGGAGAGCCTTGGGAAAGAATCGAACTCGCTTGCGGTACAAGACTATCGCTGTGAACGTTTGTAGGAAAATTTTGACGACTCGTTGCGTTTCCTCTTCGTTCGTACAAAGTCAGAATACTCGGGAAAAACGTGAAATTGAAAACAAAAATGGAACGTATGATCGATTCTTGGTCTCTCGTCCTTTCACGAACGCTGGTTAGCTGGTCTTTCTCTCGTGAAAAATCGAAACGAGGAGGAAGAAAGCCCGAAGGTAGAGCGCTGGAAACGTGGTGTGCCCTTTTTGTTCGGCCATGTGTACGGAACGCGTCGTTTTTACAAACAGGCGCACATGTGCTTTCTTAGCCTGGATGGATTTTCTCGGACTCGCGTATGGTTATCTTTTCAAAGCGTTTCAAGTGCTTACTTGTCGTTCCACGAAGTGAAAATTAGAGTCGAGTCGTTTCTGAACAACGTACCAGCAGCGTTCTACAATCTATGAAAATATGAATAAAATGGAAAGGAAAAGCTTTGCCTTGCGAACAAAGGCATATTATGTTGGAATAAAAGAAAGAACCGATGTTCCTAGACACTTCCTAGGAACGACATTTTCCCGCATAACTCGACAACCAAGCTCGAAGACCGATTACCTATAGCAAAAGAGTCGTTCTAAATGTTTACAACATGTTTTAAAATCATCGAAATCGTATTTTCACCGAGTCACAAATTCGTCGAACGAGGATATTTTTCAAATCTCCAGCGGTTTCCGTACAAAATCCCAAGTGCCACTTACGCTACTCTATCGATGCTCTGTCGATGCTCTGTCGATGCTTTATCGATGCTCTAACGATACTCCAACATCTGTAACTCAATCGTGATTTTCGCGAGGATTCATCACCTTGCACCTAACGAAACGTAGTCTGTAGAAGCGTGCAATTATGGCGTATCTGGTGAAAATAGCCGATGAAACGGGAGATTTTCCTGACGATGCGCGGACAGTTTTACCTTTGATTCTCGTTTGCCAGTAAATTTAAATGATGCGGTGGCGGTGAGGCGGCCGAAACGGAACGGCAGAGAAGTAAAAACTAAAAGGAAGCATGAAAACAGCTCGATGGGCACCCTATGCTCGCTGGCGAATACGTTGGCTGTGCGTGTTGGTTCGCTGTGGTGGCTTCGTGTCGCACACTTGCTCTTTCGATGCACACGTGCATCCAGTTTCTTTATGCGAAGGAAAGTCATGGTGGTCGTGCAGCAACGCCTGAATCACGCGGCGTTGCACTCAGCATCGTGCGCGCGCCTGTGTCTGTGTTTTACGACCAGTCAACTTTGCGGCTTCTGCATAACTCTCTGTATTTTCGTGTGTCACGGGATGTATTCGGTGGCTCTTTGTTCTCGTGTACGTGGACACGACGATTTCATCGTGATTCAACGTGCAACCTCTTTCTCTATCTATATCTCGCGTTTGTTCGCGCTTTACCTTGTTTCACAGTTACCTCTGTCTGGATCGCGTGCGATCGCTTTTCAGACTTTTTCGTCCATCTTCTGTACAAATAGAATCTTTGCCGTAGGAGCTGGCGGTATAGCGCGAACGTCATGGGAACGTAAGACCTCTGTTTCTCAAGCTTGTTTATACGATGTGTACGAACCATGACGAGGATAGACATTTTATATGTACTCTGCTGGACTATGCGTTTCTCGTACAACCAGCAAGCGCGTTCCTTGTAATCGCCTTGCGTTAGTTTTACTTACCGATGCAAGTTTGTGACACACGAGCTTTGTCCGTACTTGGAACATTTCTAGTAGATTTGTCGAGCGAAAGTTAATTTAACGCTTTGATTTTCGAACCGTTCGAAGAAATTAATTTACTTGAAATAATCCTGCGACCACCGATAACGTCGACAGGAGATATTACGTGATAACGAGGTTTCAATAATTTGAGTCTACATTTAATAGAAAATTAATCGTCGTTTGCCTGTTTTCGCGAGAGGAAATTCTCTAGGTTGCAATTTTTAGCGACTGTACGTAATGTACTGTACAAACGTACGCCAAATCTGTTCCGTATGTACGATATATGGTATATAGAAGAGAGGCAGAGGAATAATTTTAAACGAATACACTTTTCAACTTCTCATGGTCTTTCGTTATACTTATCTCATCGATCATGTTCGCCGTTCTATACGCAAGTCCTGCAATTACGCAGAACGGAATGCAACGTGGCCAGCTAGAAAAAGTCGCACGTGTAATTGGCCTCCGATCCTTCGATTATTTTAACCGCTAGTTAATCGCAAACACGATCGTTGACGGTTTTCATAGCCTTTAATTACAAGACGAAGTTTGAGCCGCGTTATCAAGGTACACGAGTCGAGTGACTTTATCGTAAATCGTTCGTCCGTGGGAATCGTGCGATTTGCTTTTTGATTAGGAAAATCGGTAGCTGTGGGTAATTTTTCAAACGTTCTCGTCCCAAGTCCCGAATCATTTGCTAACGTTAAACGCGTAACGCTTATAAAAGACTTTCGAAATACTATAAAAGACTTTTGAAAACACCGTTGATAAAACGAAACGTTTTACGTTTTATGCGAATGTTGCTGCTGGTTCACCACGGCCTCTCTCAGTTTACCGTTTACATTGTACTCTTAATTAATTCGTTATTTTTCGTTTATTCCGGTTCTGTTTTCGCTCGAACTAACGAACTAGCGTTGTACGTGTATACATCGTGGTTGCAATTGGCCAGATATTTTTTACATTGTCTCGTGATGAATTATCGTTACGTGTTTGAATGGTACATTGATTGTGGGCTAACGTGTTTCCCGAGTGGTTTAAGCCTGACTCTGATGTAGCTACGTAAATCGTGTCTCGTACGCAACGAACAAACGACTGAACCGTGACTTGCCCTCGATACACGATGAATAATGTGTAGAACAGTTTTCTCAGCCATCGGAATAATATCATTTTTCAGACGACTACTAACGTTCTAACGCACGTCTTTTCTTCGCCTCCGTTGTTTTCTTCGACTACTCGAGGTACGGATGGTGCAACAGCGGTGATCTTTTTAGCGCTCAAGTTTAGACGTATTGGCGAAATCCTACTCGACGCTGATGCACGCGAATAATACCTCGTTGCGTCTTTAGCGTGTAGCTAGATGCTTCTGTTTCGAGCAACGTTTCGTCGTTGTCGTAGCTCAGCGATAAAGGTAAACTGCGACAGAGGAAAGATATGATTTATCCACTTTACGTCCACTTTTGGTATTTCAATATCGGTAAAGCTCGTTCCGCTTTGTTCGGTGTTTCTCCGCTTGATTCGCCGCATTGTCTGGCCGATCGTTTCCTATTAGGATCCCATTAGCGTGGAAAAGTAGGGGAAACGGGAAGGAAAAGCTTGGAACAATAGGTTGGTGGAAGCATGAGTAGTAGGTAGGCTACCACGTGCTTGCGTTGTGAAAACTGTCTAACTTTCTACCGGCGGTGAAACGTTACAGAAGGTTGATTCTGATAAAGCAAACACAATGGTATTCGTACGCAGCCACGAAACAAATACTAGTCGCGAAGATAGTCCGTACACTCGGTACATACGGTAGTATTGAATTTTTATCAGGTCACATCAGTAATAAATCGCGTGTCATCGCTGTAGAAATCTGATCTGTGGTACACGTAGATATATACCGACTGTGCGATACAAGCGAAATATGTACAACGTATTTTTTCAATATTTCGTTTCACGGTTCCTTTAACAGTCTACTGCGTTTTATCCGATATACATATGTATATTTTATTACGATTATTTGAAATAAAATTTGTGAAGAATCTGCTGACCAACCGGTGACGCTAAAGCGAAGTAAATATTCGCAACGAGCAAATCAGCTGTGGAAACAGACTGAATATTTAACTGGCGGAAACGCTGTGTTTATTCAGTTATTAATGTTGGTTTCGCTAGCTTTTAACGCTCACCTTGGATTCCCGAGTGCGAACTGGGATTTGCATGAAAATAAAAAAATTCTCTCTCTTTCTCTCTCTCTCTCTCTCTCTCTCTTCCTCTTTCTATATATAGAGAGAGCTCGATTGTGATTGTCCCGTAAGGAACTGGAGAAAAAGTTGCGCATTCCTAAAAGGTGCAGTTAAAACTGACGTGGATCTTTGAGTCAGAGAACAATGTTCAACCAGCCGATACGTGTCATTCGGAATAACGAACGACTTAATAAAATCTCCGATCTTATTGAAATTTGTGTATAGTTTTATGAAACGCGATGTACTTTTATAGCGAATATTCCTCGATATTCAACGTTACACAGAAGCTTGTTTTTACGCTATTATTATTCCGAACCACTCGTATAACAGCGTACGATGTAATAAAAAGTGTCATTGAACGGTCGGTCGAGGAAGCAGAGAGGAGAGGAACAAGTGCAGGCGAATCGACTCTGAAAAGTTGGAATCCGGTTTTTACATGGTCGGCGTCGCCATCTTTTCCACTCGCTATCAGACCTGAATCATACGTTAGTCATCGCGTTTTACAATCACTCGCGTCCCGTGCACACGCACGGTGGTCACGTCGACAAAGGGAAAAACCAGCGCGCCAGGTCTCGAAAGGGGCGACACGCTCTTCTGCGCCGGAAAGCGAAACGTTCGTTGGCTCTCCTTGTGCTCGCCTGCCTCTTTTGTCCGTCCAGCCGAGTCGTGCCTTGAAAACGGTCTTCAACTTCAACGTATGCGAGCGAAAATCTCTCGATCGGATGCTTCTACCGTATCGCATCGCGTAGTAACCCATCGAATCTCTCCTCTACCCGATCCTTTCAAGCAAGCCGACGTTTTATAACTAAATTATCATTTTCAGAAAAATGGCCACATTCTTCCTGATTTTTCCACTTACGCGCGTTTTATACGAACAAACCAGGTTAGTTGGGTTCTTTCTTTATTTCCTGCCTTATAGCGAGTACGTGCGTATTTTGTTTTAAAGATTCTCCCTCTTCGCGATTCACGTATCACCAATATCGGTATTATATCGCGTATCAAATACAACAATAACGTTACCTTGCTGAAAAAACATTTCATACACGACGCATACATACGACGCCCGCGTGCAATTCGCCGAATATTTCGTTACTCGGTGTTCACAATGCCGTCTTATTTTCTTTTCTTTCTTTTTCTATTTATTGCGTTCACGTGACATTCGCGATGTCACGATATCACAGCATGCCTATGTATACGAGCAATTGTAGGACATTGGACGTTACGTGTTAAACAGTTTGTCGCAGAGGTCAATTTATCGTTAAGAAATATATAGCGTACTGCAAATTCGAACAACGAGGTTAACAAGAGATCGCGCGCTATTTATTTTTGCCTACGACTTAGCTTGGACTTGGCGATTCGTTTCTCGTGTAAGAACAGAGTCGCTTCTGTTTCTCATCGACTGGGAAATCGGCGAGAAACACGCAGTCGACGAACGAGCGAAGCTCGCGACTGCCGTTGAATCGGTCGAAACCTATTAATTGGGATAGTTGAGCGAGTCCCGGCGATGTGTCTCGGTTACGTAAGAATCGGTGCATGAAACGCCGATTTCCATTGAGTCGCGTCGCACGGCGTTGCTTCTTCGCTCTCGACTTGCCTGCCGCGGCGCAGCCTTCTTCCTCTCGCTTTGCTTACTTTCATCTTTGACCTTCGAAACGAATCCATGGTCTACGCGTTTCGACATACGTATAATAGAACGACAAAGCCGTGAAACCTCTGCATCGATGGACGATCGAGCGATCGATTTATTTTTTCCTGTTTCCTCTTTTTCACGATTCGATACGATTGAGCAAATCGATTACAACGAGTTAACGTTTCGTATTGTATATTCGATAATAGGAAATACGTATAAAATTTATCGAAGGCACAGTCGAGTTTTACCATGAGAAGCGAAAAATCAGATGTGTATTTTGTTTGGCAGAAGGAAAGGCTTCTTTTCGCGCAAAGCTGTTGGACATAACTGGGTGAATCGGTATTCGTTGTAGCGTATTTCTTCTTTCGATTGGGAAAAGTGTGTCGGGCACTGTTAAAATTAAAACGCATCGATCGACCGCATTTTTCTTTCCCGATATAATGTAATTTTCTGATGTCATGGGAACGTGAAATATTTAAATATACGTTGTAAGCGATTTATCGCTGGTAATACGCGCGATGTTTACGATGTTGCACGTTGCATAATGCTGTGGTGCCCTGCCGTTCTACGTAACGATGTTTGCGCCTCTCTACGTCGAACCAATATTTATCAATATGTAGATAGATTCAACTCAAAAGTAACTTTCATCGTTCCTCCGTGAGCAATTTTGATTTCCTATTTAGACTGTCCTATTACGTACGAAAAATAGTACAATTTTTTTTTATTTTTATTTGTCTCGCGATTTTACGACTTACAGAAAAAACAAAGAAGAAAAGACGAAGAGTTTGGCATTGTTTTATCTAATTATATTTACATTATAATTAACTTATCCGACCGTGTCTGATAAAACATATTTAAATTGACGTTTGCCATAACGTTTCTCGAAAATTTGTTAGCCATTCGAGAACACGACGAAACAGCTCGCGCTAGAAGACATAATTCTTATCACGTGTTTTACTCGAGAAATCGCGATACGTGCTAATTAACGACAAATTGCATACTTTGTATCGTTCGTGGAAACAATTTTTGTCAAGGATTGTTTTGTCGTCCGTCCATACGTTATACGTATCTTCGATACGATATCGAATTGGTCATTCTTATTGTTTTTTACATTTTATTCTCTTTCGTGTCCAAGTAAAGACGACGATACGCTTAGAAATTATCGAAGGATCGCCGTGACTCAAATGAAAATGTGATTCATCGCGACCAAAGGTATCGTCTTGGAGCTTCGAAACCTATATACATCCGATAAAATCGTATCGAAGTTAAACATTTATATCTCTATGACAACTGACCTATATTTTGCGAAACGCGGAACCTTTCCTCGATCGTAGGCGTGTTTCTTAACAAGTATCGTCACCGTTGAACGTTATTTCGCTAATAAATCGTATCATACCGATCGAGTATCGAAACTGTCCGAGAGTTTGACAAAAAACGCGGTTCCATTCGTCGAACGCGTGTCGTACGTTTTACGTTTCCTACAAAGGATAAGCGAGATTATTCTCGTAACTTTCCCTTCTCTATCTTCGGTACCATTAGCCTGAAAACACGATTATCACGGGAGATGGCCATGCGCCGAACTACAAAGCTCGTTTAACGTGAAACGTAGGCTTCTGTGGAGGAAAACGTGCGAGCCAGATGAATGCACGAAACGCGGTACAGGCGGCGGAACAGCCACAGGCTACTAACTGCCGCGCATTCTCGGTGTCTCTGTCGTCGAATCCAATGAATGAAAGGAGCTACGACTATTTTCAGCCGGTTTCGTGGAAACTCTCTCGAGTCGATCCGTGGAATCGACTCTTAACACGTTTGTTACACGCAGTCGCGTTTACAAAACGGACGCTGGGGCCTCTGTACGGCACGCATTCTCGTTCGAGTGCACGAACGCGGAACATGCGTGGAACATGGAACTTTGGTCGAGAGTGGTAACGAACAATTAATTCTTCGATTCTTGCTGATGCAACGTATCGTTTTTCTTCTCTCGTTCGATCGATAATTTGAGGAGGATCGAGTTCGTGGATAGGAAAGTCGGAGGACTGCTCGAGAATTCTTAGCGCTAGGAAAACTCCACCCTGAAAGACTGTTTCGAGTAGAAACTCGAGTCACGTACTTTTTTTCCCCCGTGTTTCGCGATCGCCCGATCTATTGCCCTCCAATAGCGTTTCGACATCTACGTTCTATCAGAACGAACTGTCGTTCTATCTTTAGAAGATTTTTGCGACGTTGAGCGTCCGTGAAACAGAGCGATCGATTTACGTCAGTGAACGCGTCTCACTGCGTCGATTGTTTCGCACAAGTTTCGTTTCAAGCTCGGCGTAAAATCAACAGCGTCCGGTACCGATTGTTGCTAGTTCGCGTCGTTGGCAAACATGTTTTCGAGCAATATGCAGATGACGAACAGATATAACGGATGACGAACGAAGCGCGTCTCGAATTATTTTCGTCTATCGACGACTCATTTCGCGATCGTACACGTTTTTTCCCCATGGAATTTTTTGGAATATGGTTGACGTTGTCGAGCAGTGGACGTTAAGCACGTTTTGTCAGGAACGCGTCATCTCAGCTGGTCGCGTTACGTTGCGCGTTTATTCGTCCATTTCTCGATTCCAACTTTCGCGCGACTTCTCAAGGTACACTCTAGCTTTCGTTCTGGACGCACCAGACAAACGCGTTCTTCTTCGTTAACGAGAAAGAAGAAATATTTGCATCGAAAGATACGACGAGAGGAAGGATTTGTCGAAAATATCGACGTTACTTTATCGCCGGCAAGCCAACGACGCGTCTCTCTGTAATCTGTGCGACCAGTATTACGATGAACGTGCAATAAACCGCGACACGGAAAAAGGAAGCGTAAAAACGTCTCGGTGACCGTTCGCACGTGACTGCATCTAGCCGAACCAGGTTCGGTTGACAAGGAGCGAATAAGTAGCAGCGAAAGAATACGCGTGCGCGTTTGCGTTCGCGTTCACGACTGCGCGATAAACAGCCGTTGCGCGTTGATGATCGCAGGATAACCGACACTCTTTCATTCCTGCCTTCGTCTACGTTTCTTTGCATTAATACCTGCAGTCGACAGACTAATTACGCGTGCGCTAGGAACGTGTATCGCGCGGCCCGTGTCCGTGTGCGCCGTGAACAACACGGACGTGCTCGTGGAAATTTCCAGGCGATGCGATATAACGCGACGTGATCTCTATGGAAGCTGGAACGGAGGAGGATCGATTAACCTTCGGGTTCTTCGACATAGATAAAGATTTACGGAGAAAGTATCGATTGATTTTGGTCCTACGGATAGATGGATTCGATTTTTGGTTAATACGTTGAATGCCCTGTTACATAGCTGTTCGTTGGTCGTAACCGTTTGGAAAATGTACAGCTGCGCGCGAGTACTCCAGTTTACGTTGTTTCGTCTATTGGAAAAGAGTTTTCCAAGATCGTTAGGTTCGACGATTCGACGCATCGCTGTTTTTATTTGTTCGGAGATTCGATGGTACGAATAACGCGTTTACAGGAAAGCAACGAGGATTTGAAGAAAGATAGACGATTGAAATAGAGATTTCAGGGTTATCGTTTGCGTGCAACCGTAGCAACGTTTATCACGAGAGCCGAACGTACACGCGTCTAAAGACCATAAATTACCATAATAAGCCATTTAGTTGTACCTGGCTATTTATGGTTATTATTCTTGGATGGAAACCAAGAACATTTCGATCGATTCGCATCCTCCGCACGATGATATCTCCAACTTGATTTATTTGATCGTTTAATCAATTATTTGGTCGATTTAACTGTTCTGCAAGTTATTCCGGATTAACGTTTAAATCGATTTCGTTCCAAGATTTTTCATTTGATAAAAGTTCGTAGCAACGAATCGTTGGTGGATCGAGAGCCAAATTAAAAACTAAGGATATGATGTTTGGTCGAGCTGGAGAAGTATGGCGCTCGACGAAGGAGGCGAGGATGGAAAGTAAAACGTCGTTCGTTTTATGGTTTCGTTCTGTGGAAGATTCGATCTCTCGAAAGGTTGGTCCAAGCAGATTTCTCGGGTTGCTGGAAATCCCGTAACGTTTCAAAAGCTTGTTCTTTCGGTCGACGTATAGTTCCAGACTTTCAAGTAGTTTCTCGTTCCACGAATCTTCGCCGAGACGTCGAACCTTTGTCTACTCTCGTATACCTGGGTCCACTGGCCGATAATTTTAGATCCTCGATCGTCGATTCCTCGATCCCAAGCCGATCGACCATAGCGTTATCCATATGGTCGTGAGATAGAAAATTGTAAACGATACGCGTGTTTTTCTTGTCTCTTTATTTACATACATCGTTTACACTCACATTTACATACGTATTTATCGTTGGATAAACAAGAGGTCAAAATATCAGCAGACCAGGCGTTACTTTTATCACGTTTCGTAACCCGTTTCTCAATCGCGATTCCTACTCTTACATACCAAGTTGATGTTAACGGTTTCTCGTAAAAATACAAAAAGTATTCGACGAGCATCGTCGAACCACTATTCGAATAAAGCAATTGTGCACGAGCTTCCTGTATTTTTGATTAGAGTCTATTAGAAATAAATGGTCGTTATTGGTCGAGGGTTCTCATCCAAGTATTATTCCATTGCGTAACGCGTCTCTAACGACGTAAAATATCTGCAACGAAGACTGGCGTTTTCGGGTAACGTTGTTGTATATCGTACGTGTAGCGTGTATCCATCGAAATTACCACGATCGTGCCTATTCTTTCGTTCGTTAGGTATTTATCACGGCAATGTTCGTCGCTCGGTACTTGATTCTTCGAAACGGTAGTTTGTTTGCGATTGAACGTTGGCGGTAATGCTTGGCCGACGACGCTTCCACAAATTGGAGTAGCTGTTTCTCGAATGAAACGCGCGGTGACTCGCGTATGAGCGCGGTTATTACGACGACGACGACGACGACGACGTCGTCGTCGTAATTCGTTACTAATAATACTAATCTTGCTCCGAACATGTTTACGCGGAGCGTTACCTCCGAGCATCCCTATTAACGTATTAACGTATTAACGAAACAGCCTTTCAGTGTTTTAACGTCTTTCGTCCCGTTGCGAGTTGCGCGAAAATGACACGATTGGAAAATTGCCAAGATCGTTTTGTTCTGCCAATAACTTTTTTAAACTTGGTCGAAGATCAACGAAGTTCGGAAGGAATTTCTGATCGTTGGAGTCGGAGCCGAAGTTGGGACGGACTTTGCTGTTTTTCGTATAAATTCCGAAGCGTGTCGGAGCGAAATTCGTGTGTCTGTGTGTTGTACAGTTTGTTTCGTAGCAGTATTTTTATACGATCGAATCAATAGCCTTTTCGATTGCGATAAAATGATAAATTTTGCGTTTTATAGCGCGTGAATGAATATCACTGTTCGTCAAACGTTTAACATACATGCGTACAATTATATGCGTGTTACGTAATTGGTACCTTTAACGAACTGTGGCAAATGGAGTGTATCGGGGCGGCGTCAAAATTGGAAGCTAAAGAAGTAAAGAAAAGTCGGAGTGGGGAATTTTTATCCCCGAATCTTTAGCTGTGTAGCGAGTCGTAAAGTTTCATTCGTTTTCTTTTTTGTTTGTTTGTTTGTTCCCAACTTTTATTTCAGAAAGGAAATTGAAAGCGGTATAACTAATTTCGATTGTCGTTTTCGCGTGTGTGTTACAGAACGGTCCCGCAAAGACGAAGGAGCCAACCTCGACATCAACGACGAGTACCTCGGGCAACGGTTCAGCCGGGAATAATGGCGGACACGCGCCTCTTCGCCGTAGCTACACGTCCCTGGTGACAACCCTGATCGAACAACATCGTAAACTAGATCGCAGCGCGAGCGAGCCAACGTCTCGTTATAAAACGGAGCTGTGCAGGCCATTCGAGGAAAGCGGCACCTGCAAATATGGCGACAAATGTCAGTTCGCTCACGGTTACAGCGAGCTACGGAATCTCGCCCGGCATCCGAAATACAAGACCGAGCTGTGCCGCACGTTTCACACGATCGGTTTCTGTCCGTACGGACCCCGTTGCCATTTCATTCACAACTTCGAGGAGGCTCGAATTCACAATCAAAAAGTGAGCGCGCAACTAGGATCCACGCAACCGAACATACTGGGCTTGAATCCTATTCTAAGCGCGGCAGCAGCGGCAGCCGCAGCCGCAGCCGCCGGTGGAAATACCTGCAGTGGCTCGAACGTCAATCCGACGACGATCAGCAGCGTCGCTCTGCTCGAACAGATCGCGGCCTCGCCTCAGGTAGCGGCAGTGGCGGCCGCGGCGACCCCCAACCTCATGAGAGCCAATTCCTTGAGCCTGTGTAGTACCACCAATGCCTACAATCCACCGCCATTGCTCAGAACCAACTCGTTGAGTCTAACGACTAGCCAACACCACCACCACCACCACCACCACCATCATCATCATCAGACTAGCTCGACGACCGCTAGCTCGTCGGTGATCGGCGCCACCAGGCCCAAGCCGACCTTTTCTCTCGGCAGTACCGGAGACTCGGTTTCCCCGTCGTCCAGCCTCAGTCAGTCGCCGACCAACTCTATGGCGAGTTTCTTCGGCGACGACAGCAATCAGCAACCGTCCGTTACCTCGCCGTTCAGCTTCGGCCAGGATTTCGGGCTCCTTGCCACGAGACGAAGTCCCAGCCCTCGAACCAACAGCGTGTGCAGTCCTTTGAGCACCGAGGAGCCCACGCCGAGAACACCGTCCCCGCTCTCACCGAACGCCGAGTCCAGACTGCCAGTTTTCAACAGGATCAGCAACACCCTCGCCGACTTTGAGAATCTTAAGATCTAAGGGATTTCTCCTCTGGGTCCTTCGACTTCCTTTGGTATATTCTATTTTCCTAACGTTGTTTCTGATAAATGTGTACGTCAATGTTTTAAAGAGCAGAGTAAGGACAGAGAAAGAGAGTGAGTGAAAGAGAGAGAGAGAGAGAGCGAGAGAGAGAGAGAGAGAGAGACGATAAAGAGCGTTGGACCCAAAGCACACGCGTTAATTTATATATATATCGACCGAAAAGACAAGCGAATATTTAGGGAGAGGGGACGGACTCTTCCACCGACTCAAAGAGGTTTTTCCTTTTCTCTTTTCTTGTTTTTAACATTTTGAACTATATTTCTCGCGTCAGACGGGCCTTCCTCTCCATCGTACTCGGCTTCTTATTTAAGCGTTTCTCGTTCTTTAAACTGTCATTTCTAAATGTTTATAATGATTATGATCACACTATTATTATTATTATATAATTATATTATATATATATATAATATTATGTCAGTATATTATATTATCATCGCTACAATTAATATTAATAACGTTATCAGTAATATCACTAGCGACTCTGAATATCGCTGTTAATTCTAACCGCATTAGTAGCGTCAGTCACTTTGTGACTCCGACTACAGGTCCGTTTCCATCTTTTTTTCTCTTCTTTACTTTAGGTTTACGCTCGTTTAGTGGAAAGGTCGAGATGGTATCAGCCCGGATGTCCCGACCTGCTCGTGAGAATCCTTGGATGATTCAACCGTGGAAAAGGAGAAAGATAGAGAAAAGAAAAAGAGAAGCGCAAAGATCCGGGAGCGAGGATAGCGTGAACGTAAGAATATGCAGAAACGAAAAGGCGGCGATGGGAGCGAAAATGTACCGGAAGAACGAGTCCAAGTTTCTACCGAATTCCGACTTGGCTCGAGCAAGTTGTTCTTTGATCTCCTTTGGACTCGCGCAGCCCCATCTCACTCGGCATCTCCGCTTTCAATGTCCGATCCTCGCCTTTGTCCTTGCTCCTCCGTTTTGTTGCTTGGTTCACGCGAGGATTCTCGCAACAACGAGGCGTTTTTCCATCCGGGGCAGGTGAAATGTTGCAATATTCCAAACCAACTCGTTCGTTTTTTAAATAATTCCTGGATTTCTTCTTGCGAAAAAGCGGCATGGGGAAAGTAGACTTTTGAGAGTGAAAGGAAGGCGAGATCGAGTCGCACGAGAGAAATAACTGAAAGCAAAACAGATGGAGAGGAAGATATATATATATATACATATATACACACATATATATATATTTATATATGCGTGTGTGTGTGTGTGTGTATGTGTGTATGCAAATATGTGTATGTGTATATATACACACACACGTATGAACAGGAGTAAAACGTGTCGCGTTGGTGTTGGGTTTAGGTGATGAAGCGCACGAGATCACAATCAAAGATCATGCTATGCAAATTAAGTGGCTTAGAAACTCCGATTGTCTTCCAACGAGCAAGTAAGAGTGTGTTTGTGTGTCAGTGTGAGTGTACAATCTCGTGATATTACGAAGTAACCTAGACAGAGTGGAAGAGAGAAAGAGAGAAAGAGAGAGAGAGAGAGAGAGAGAGAGAGAGAGAGAATGAGAGAGATCGAATGGTGAGAGCAAGAAGCAAGCAAAAGGAAGATAATGAGAGAAAGTGATGCTTTAGTGATCGCGCGCGCGTGTGCGCGCGCGTTTGTGTATGTATGTATGTGTGTGCGTGTCATGTGCGCGCGTGTACGTGTGAACGAAAGAACGTGCTCATTTAACAATAAGTTATAGGAAAATAGATATTTTTATAGACGAGAATTCGTCAGGGCTTTCAATCGTTTTACGCGTTCAAGGTGAACTTTGTACGAGAGACGCTGTACGCCAACGAGAGGTTGACAACTGATTTATACGTTCCCCGAGAAAAAAGATTTCTGTCTTTGGAATAACGTTCTATCCTGAGACGAAAATATCCTCTAACGGAATTTCTTACCAACGTCAGAGTTACTTTTATAATTTTCTTTTTAATCGATTTTTAAACATTTTATCCATCTAAAGACGTTCTTGATTCTTTTTCATTTTCTAGTTTATTGGACCGAAGAAGCATTATCGGACGTACGTCATAGCTTGGTTGAAAATTTTGGTTTTTTCCATGTTCTTGTTTGTTTTCTTTTACGTTCTCGGTTAATCGATCGATCAAAAGTTCGAAAAGAACAAATAAGAAAGTCTATTTTTACCGACTTTCCAAAGCTAAGACAATCGAGTAATTGTAAGAAATTTTAATGGCAAAAGAGAGCCAATTCTTTCCACGACCAACTCGTACCAAAAGCAAATATTGGTAAACCTATTTCTTTCTCTAACGTACCATGAAACGAATTCGCTCTAGCTTTAGCTCGACAGGACGATATGCCCTCTCTGTTCCTCCCTCTCGTTCAAACTCTATACGATAATTGCTGATATTTGCATTGCGATAGCTACATATCACTTTTCTTTTTTTTATGGGAAAGGACAATGTGTATATATATACCGCGAAGTGGACCCGATTACTCTTTCCGCTTCCCGTCGTTCGCCCTCTCCTTTCAACATCTGGGCCTCGACCGCGATAAAAGCGTTAACATTATGGAGAAAAGGAAAAGCAATTGTATTACGAAGAGAGAGAACGGAGAGAACATATAGGTAGATGGAGCGAAAGCGACAGTGAGCTTAGGGCAATGAGGCGGCGTAATTTCCAGAGTGCTTCCGTCTGCCAGCAAATAATCACTTTTCGCGTTAAGATCGTTCAAAGCGTCGTTTCGAGAAAGTGGAACGACGAACCGACTAGCTCGTCGGTGTATATTTTCGTTTGTCTTATTTTTTATTTTCGTTTCTTTTTCAAATATCGCCAATGGATTTCTTGGCGAAAAAAGCGCGTTACCCCTACGAGAATGTCGAGAGAACAACGTTGAGCAATACGAAAAAAAAAGAAAGTGCTAAATAACGTAGTTTCTGAAAGAACGAAATACATTTTGTATATATGCACACCACATACTTACGCTGATAATTAAGTCTATAATCACGTTTGCTTCAAGTATAAATTAATCGAAATCGTTTCAGTTTAAACTGTTATAGATTTAATTATTATCGTGTATTATTATTATTATCATCGTCGTCATCATCATCATCATCATCATCATACTAATATTATTTTTATTATTAATTATTAACTATTATTTTATATTATTATTATTATTATTATTATATTATTATTATCATCAAATTCACAACACTATACGCATACAAAGTAAACTCATCTCTTCTACAACAAACAGCATAACATATTCATTTAATATCGTCATATTATTTATCTGACTGATCGTTTCTTTTTCTCTTTATATTATTATTATTAATGTTAATAGCATTATTTTTATTATTTTTGTTTTTCCATTTTCATGTAAAACGATGCAGTCAATTGCAAGTTCCCATCATGCAGTCTATTGCTTCGACGATCGTCGTTCAAAGCACCAACTAAGGTCAATTAATATCTTGTCTCATCCAAAATATATAATATATATATATATATATTATATATATTATATATATATTATATATATATATCGCAGTAACTTTTGCGGCTCTGTATCCGTTATATTATGGTATTATTCTTATTCTTCTTTTTATTATTATTATTATTATTGCTATTATTATTATTATTATTGCTATTATTATTGCTATTATTATCATTATTATTATTATTATCATCATCATTATCATCGTCACCATCGATACTCGTATCGCTATTACTTCTATTATTAATACTGCTACTGCTACTACTACTACTACTGCTGCTGTCGCTATTACTTGTTACGTTACTATCACTTTACTACCATCATCACTGCTGCCAGCACTGTCTTCTGACGTACTAGTGATATCCTAGGATTTTCACAGATCGTCGCATCTCACCAACGTTATCGATCATAACTTCGTTATTGCCGTTATTTCGCGTTCAAAAACGCGAAGTCCTCCCTTAACCCATTTGTGCTTGGTCCATCTTTTGTACATTTATTATTTAACGAATATTATTTAATTCCTTGCCATAACATACATACTCGTCCCTTTCTCTCGTGCCCGAACGCGACGATACGCTCGATTTACGCGACTCTCCTTCCACGAGCGCAGAAAGCAGAAAGCCTAGAGATTCCGAAATCTAGAATGGCGAACGAAAATCCACGTGTTTCTAATTCGCCGATTCGAGGTTTACCGGGCTCTCGACGTTGCTCGCGCTATAGGCTGATGCGTATCGCGTATTTGCTTTTGCGCGCGGAAAGACAACCTTTCCGTTCGCGCGCGCTCACCATCGACGGCGCGCGATAAAGTGGATTAGCGAAGGCGGTGATTAAAAAATCTGCTGGCACGGCGCTGTCGCACGTCGCGGCGCGCCGCTCCGGTTCGCGCCGAGAAAGGAATAAAATCGCGGAGGAGAAGTACGTGAACGAAGAGGGAAGGAGAAACGGTGGAAAGAGCGCGTTTACCGGGCACGGAGAGTGAAAGTCCCAGAGAGTTTGTTCGTCGGTCGATCGAGACAGGAAAATAAAAAGATGCGTAGGCACATACGGGGAGGGGAGGGGGGGGGGCGGGCTGCGGCGGGTTCGGTTCCGCGCGCGTTCTCCAAAACGAAGCTACGGTGTATACCGTGAAACGTTTAATACGAATACGTATACGCGTATACGTATACACTGTCACGGTCCTGACGAAACGGGAGGAGGCACGCCGGACTCTCTCGACGAGTTCTCGAGAGCTCGCGGCAGCCCGCGCGATTTCACGCACCACGATGAGACAAGTAACGACTAGCAACGACGGCGTACGCCTTTTGAGAAAAAGCGTCTCGCGATGCTGCGACGGCATCTCCTTCGTTGCGTTTCGTCGCTCTCGCTATCTACCAACGTATCGTGTTATGTCATCCATCTATATATGTATGTATCAGTGTACAATATACAGGGTATTTTCAAATTGTGTCACTGTTTACCATGTAGGCAACGATGTTCGCGTGGAGCCGCAACTCGTTCGTTTTATCGATGTGCGCTGCACACGTGATGCGAGAAGATTCGAGATCGTCGTTCAAGCTTTGATATAATTTTAAGAAACCCTGGATATAATATATATATATGGATATGTCTGTATCCGATTGGTACATTTACATCGTTTCGCTTGTCCACGTTGATCGATGTTTCCGCTCTTTCTTCGTAGATCGGAAAAAGCGATTGCCCGGATCTTTATACTTCGAAACAGAAACTACTTGCGTATCGCCGATACAAGGACAAATTTTCTTCTTCTTCTTCTTTTCCCTCTCGTTCTTGTTTCCTCATTTTTAATGTCGCTATCGTTAGGCGATTACTTCGTGCGTGGCAATTTCGCGAAACAATCTCATACACTTGCAACTTTCTGTATAACCACGTTTATTTCGCATAACTTTGAACCTCCGCGCTCTTTGAAATCGTGGCAGAATGGAAGGCAAACTAAATACGGTAGTATCGGATATCTCTCAAGAGATCGAAAGCAATCGGTACTCGATCTGCGACGAGAGAGAATCCTACTAGGGTGTATTTAATTTATTTGCGAATGAAAAAATAGTTTACCGTAGCGGCATAGATGCAAAGTGGATGTACTATGGTGGTTTTTTTTTTCTCTGTTTCTTCTCCCCTTTTCTTTCGTTTCTCGATCCATAGTTCGTGGAACGAAGCGAGTTTTCTGTTAATTCACAAGAGAACGATATGCGTCAATTTCGAATATACAGTGTCGTTTATGTTTCTTGCATCTTTATTCGAGCACGGTGCATGCTTCTTCGATTTCTTTCTAGTTTTCACACGTTTCCCTTTTTTATTTATACTTGCGAGAACGAGAGAGCAGTTGGCAAGGGGAAAGGAGAACGTAAATTTCAGTTGACTAGTGCAATTAATATAACTATATGTATTTATTCGAACTGTTTTACATGGATAGTTTATTTTATAACACACACGAAGGAACGTGTACGTCTCTTAGTTTCCCTGTTGCGCAAAATGGCGTGCATAGACTTCTTGAACTTTAAACGCACGAAGGCACGTGTACGTCTCTTAGTTTTCCTGTTCCTGAAAATGCCGTGCACAAGCTTCTCGAACTTTAAACTATTCCTGGCAAAAGTATCTTCGTCTTTCTCGGTTCCTCGAATCCTATTGGCGAGCAAACGCTATGTGCCGAATTGTACAAATAATACCTTTGTCGATCGAAACACACGTACATACATCATATATGCATACATATATAGCATAAGCGACTGGATGAGACTCGGTCGCAGCAGCGAACGACGCTAATTTCGTACCCTCCTGTTATAGACTTGACAACTTATACATATTAAATATAATATTAATAATAAAATATATACTTTACGTTATGTCTCCTTTTTAATTTAATATATTTATTTTTTCAATCAAGTATTTATATATTTATACAATATTTTATACAACGTTCTTCACAAAATACACTATATATATACACACATATATATATATATATAAATAAATAAATAAGTCAATAAGTGAATGCGTAGTACATGCGTTACAACGATGTAATGTGACAGGTCGATCTCTTGGCTCTCAGAGGAAACCGATGATCACTAACAAACCATCAAGATTCTTTACCTTTTATAATTATTATTAATATTAATATTATTATTATTATTATTATTATTATTATTATTATATTATTCTTATTATTTCTTTTTTTTTTTTATTATGTATTTTCTTCCGTTTCTTCGAGACCAATCTACCGGAATGTATTTCTCTCCCCCCTTCTTTTCTTGCCCCGTGGAGAACCGGTTCCTGTCAGGGCCGACTAACCACGGTGTGTTCCCATCAAATGAAAAAAAAAGAATAAAAAACGACGAAAGTATGTATACTTAATTTCTCCTTGTGATACGCGACCGCCGTGCGATGTCGACCGGCAGCCGTTCGAGAAAACGATTTGCGCCACAGATATATATCATGTTCGACGAAAGCGAGCGAGCGAGCGAGCGAGCGAGCGAGCGAGCGAGAGAATGCGTGTGAGAGAGACATTTAGCGATATGTACTAAGAGAGATCAAAATGCGATTTTGGGAGCCAATTGATAGGCTGGCGGAAGTCGTTCGAACTGGACATGTCCAACTGTCGAAGAGCTCGCGCGTAAGGTCATCGCGAAATCTCGGTCTGTTCGTGCTGATTTTCTTCCTTTCTTCCGATCATCTTCGAAGATCCATCTTCCAGCTAACGATTAGCGGTTCAACGGTGGATTGAGATTTTTCACCAGTCTCCCGTTGGGTCGTTTGCCGGAAGGTTTATCGTCGTTCAACGAGATTTCGCAGGAACGATCCAAGGTTCATTTCTGTTTCTGTATCTTTTTTTTTCTTTTTATTTTGGGACGATGTAGGTTACGATAGTGCGTGTGGTACAGTCTCGAACGACTTCAGTCTAATCCACAATGGGACCACAAAGGTGATAAATGCGTATAGAGTTTCATTAATTAGAGGATTGGCGAGGAAGATAGAGAGAGAGAGAGAGAAAGATAGAGAGAGAGAGAGAGAGTGCCTTAAAAAATAAAAGAAAAATACTAACGCCGTTTGCGTGAGGCGACGTTTGTTCGATCAACGGTGAACGCGAAATTTTCTACCGGAATATTTCTGTTAGCGACGTAGTACGTAAGGACTGTGCGTCGTTTGGCGAATGCACGAGTGATTTTTGTTTGTGTCTTTGACATTTTTTTTTTTACCGCTTTCACCCGACGTCGAACGAATCTCGCCCCGCGCATCGGCGATCCTCCTTCGTTTCATGTACCGAAAGAACACACATATACGCGAGTCTCATGTACCACGATTGAAGAAAATTGTAGTTTGATAAGTATTGCCAACAATACACTATCTATTTAATACATTTTATTATTACAAAATAATGGAGTTTGTACGATTGATTTTTTCGCCACCGTGATTCTCCATCTTGTCCTTCCCCTTGTTTTCATCCCCTAAATCTAGTTGCCAATAATCGCTGACGGTAATATCCGTACGTAACTACATTTTTATTCGTTCATCGATATACTATATGCGCGTGTATAGTTATTCTTAACTTTACGTACAAATAATTTTTGTTCGCCAAGTGCGATTTAATTTTCTACAAAATTAAACGCTTTATTACGATATCCAATAGAATTTCATGGGATTACGTGCAATCGCCATTTCTACCGAAGACCATTGTATTATCTCGGTCGATTTAAGAGACGTAGGAAATTTACGCTTCCTTCGTTTGGAAATTTTCCAGCGTAATGACATCCTGTCGTCCGTAGTTGAAAATTACGCATCCTGGTTTACGACACGATGTCAAACGCCTCGCCTCTGCGTAGTGCGATCGAACAGAGTATGTATTCGATTTGACCGGCGGTCGGTTTAACGACTGTTTCGGAACTCGGTAGAACAGACGTTTTCTATCAATCGAGAATCGTATACGATACAGGGTGATTGCGAGAAAATCGGCTTTGAAACATTTTTGTTCCGTGTTTTCCACTTGTCCTTTTCACATGGGCCGAAAGTTATGGTCGTGTATCGACGTCGCAAAAACGCGGTTAATCGGTCTAAAGGGCCGTTTCGGAGAAATAAGAAGAAACGGCTAGGGAGAAAAAACGCGAACGGCAATTAACGGTTAACGACGTGGCCAGTGTCGATCGAACGATCGGAACCAGCCTAGCGCGCGCGCCCGCCAGCCGATAACATTGCCAGCGAAACGGAACTCGAACGAGAGCAACGGCTTCGTTTCGCCGATATATCGTATACCTTTGTAATAAACTCTGTCGGGAACTGCATTCCTCCCGTCGTTTCTTCCCCGCCCCCCTTCCTTCCCTTTCGTTTTCGTTCAGCGCGATGACGACGATGTCGTGGCAATTTTACCGTGACGGCAAGTTGCGAAACGCGATAAGCCTTCGGTAGACAGCGGGGGATTATTGAAGCGAGTCGTTGTTTCGCATAGGAGATATCTTAGCATGAATGAGACACGAGTACGAGCGGTGCAGGGGTGAAAAACTAGTAAAAGCTGGTGTAGAACGACCGATATCGCGTAGAATTTAATCGGATCGTTTCGAACAGTTCACGGCGAAATTTACGTTTCTTTCGGTGTTTTCACGTTTCGTTCGTCCATCGGGTTGAGTTTGACGAACTTCGTTTCCGAAAGCCTTCGGAAAGATCTTCGGCCAAAAGGGAAGCAGCAGTCGCGTGTCGAAGCGTCTGTATCGCTCGATGCACTTTCGCAAACAAGCACAAGTAGATTACGTTTCCTCGAATCAAGCAACGTTGACCGCGATGGAAATTACAAGCAACGCACGTACATCCAGTCGTTTCGGACGTTGCGCAATGAGATTTAGCCTTAAAAAGAGCATCCCTCGCGTTCGTACGATCCCCGATGTCATTTTGGACAGACGTTAACGATACCATTAGTTTTACGATGTTACGAATAAATATTCTAACAATAATTATCGCCTAGCTGCACGTACTTTGATACATTCTTAACGAGTTATTATGTCAATGATTCGGAGCAGCAACGGGTTATCCTCGATCGTATCGAGTCCTTGTTCACCGTCCCTGACCGTTCCGGTCTCGTTGTTCCTCTTGGTGACGATTACGCAGGGAACGATCTAATTTGCGTTCTTATCGCGCGATCGTGTAGCTTTTTCTTCCACGCTGTCGATAATCCGTGCGTTATAAATAAGTATTCAGGATACACCGCGGATGATATCAAGGGGGAAAGAAGGAAAAAAAACGAACGTATCTCTGTTATGTTCCGCTGCAATTAGAACCGCGAGATGCCGTATACGCAATGTCAAAAATTACATTTTCTTGTCAAAGTGTGTTTCGCGTTAGCGACGAAAACGCGATTCTTTTGCTCGGACGTACAGTTTGTAAAAGAGACACGGTTTGTTTACGGAGACGCGTCGAACGTAAGCACCGGTATGAAAGTAGAAAATAGACTGTGGCGTGAGACTCGAAGGGTCGAAGCAGAAACGTTGATTGCATTTTCGAAGCGCGAAACTCGACGATAAAATATCGAAGCGCCGTGTCGTGGCGGTTACCTGACATTTCCATGCGCGAGTTGTAAAGCACGCATCGTTACATCGTCGACCGAGTACAATTTCATAGTGAAAGATATGAAGAAACACGTAAGCGTTTATCATCGGATAGATTCAACGTAAAACGTATAGTAGGTGGTAGTCCGGATCCGCAAACTAACAACCGTAAATACGCAACTGGTTGCTGCCATGTATTTTCGTATTATAAACGTTCTAACGAGGAACAGATATTTCGATACTAAATACGAAAATATTGTAAATTCGACGTAAGAAGCAAAGTTGTAAATGTAAATTTCGAAGCGAACGGTTTGGGAGCAACGAGAAAATGAAAGCGGAAGATGCGGAACAAGATGGAGGAAAGTTCGAATGGAAGGTAACGTATATGTATACGTGGATAGCCGCTTACGCGAATATATAGAATATATAATAAAGAAAAAAAGGGGGGGGGGGGAAAACGTAATACGTTGGAGCGGAAATACGCAGGAATCGACAAGGAGGATGACTGTGATCTTTGACCGGTTTCCCCTGGCTCTGTTCGCGCGAGCATAAAAAATCACGACTGCAAGACGAATCCGTAATTACGCGCGGCCGGTTTCCTTCGTCGACTTATACGCGCGACGACGACGTCGTGAACGTAAAGGAAAAGGTAGTTTAGAGCGGCGCTCACCAAGCTTCTGACATGTCGCGAACGAGTCACGTTCCGCGGCTGCCCGGTGCGCTTTACACATCCGGTTGCAGCGAACGTGGGCGCAGTAGCCAACAGGACGGGCCGTGCATCGGTGTAGAGAGCGTAGAACGAATTAGAGTGTGGTAGATCCGTGCTTGATTTCTATTTAACGGGCCGCCTTCGAACGCCGTCTCATTAGCGATCGACCGGCTTGAGAATCGATCGCGTCGCCTTAACGAGCTTCGAATCGACCGAATCCCTTCGATCCGCTTGGTTATTATGTCATCGTTCTCGTTCGGACATTTTCCCGCTTCTTCTCGCCTCTTCGACCGGCAAACGCTATTCTCTCTCCTCCTCTTGCTTTCGATCTGTCCGGTTTAGCAAAGGTGTGGCGGAATCCGAATCGAACGATTTATTTCGTCTATTTATTTGAAATTTAGTTGAAATTCCAAAACCAGGGACAAACGATCGTCGCGCTATTGGAAAATTCGTTTATCCGAGCGATCGCGTATTCGTGTCTGTTTACTCGGACGAACGTGCAGTGGAATAAAAAGGTGGTTCGTGTTTGACAGTGTTCGTGTTCGTTCTAACAAGCAACGGAGTTTTTATAGTTGAGTATATCAGGTCGGTTAACTGACTGACTTTTCGTATCTTCCGTTGGCTTTGTTCGACGGTTTTAAGGTTGTTCGCAGTAAGCGTCTTTTATGTGGCGATAAAACGCATAAACCTGGCAATGTAGAGCGGACGTAACGGTTACGATAGCTACGATTTCATTCACGTAAGATTTGCGTCGTATAGACGCTGCTGCTCGCGAAGCAAGAAATTCGGCTTCGTAAAGCACGTTATGCGAGTTGTATTTTAAAACGTCGAGATTGAGGGAATATCTGGAAGAAGATAAAAATGCCATCCTATCGCGATTACTTCGAGTCACTGATTGTCGCAGCGAAGATCTCGCAGGAAAAGTTACACGGCGATAATTCGAATTCTTCGATCGGCTAGGAGCTAAACGGGGGCAGTGGAAATTTGAAAAGATTCGCACGCTATTAGAGAATATAGGGTATAACGAATCGTGCTCGTTGCTTCGCCGTTGCCCTCTTTCGCATCGATATCTCTACGGTTACGTATCTTTGAAAAAATCGAATCGAATCTCTCTGCTACGCCTTCTATCCACGGAATTTGAAAAATGGCCGCCGTCGTATCTGCGTAGCGCGTTTAATAACGCGACGCGGCTTGAAATATCGTCGCACTTTGTTACAATGTAATTAATCAACGTATTTACGGTGTCTCGGCGCGTGATGTGTTTCGATGTTTTTATAGGGATACCGGTAAAAGCGTTCGTTCATCTTGCGCGTGTGTAATAAATCGAGTGAATCTTTATCGATGCTCCCGCAACCGGTGCACGCGACTTCCGGCAGAAAAAGCGTGCAGAGGAAAGTAGGCCAGAGATAAAGAGATTTTTTAAACGAGAAACGCCGTGAACGTATGTATATTTCGAGTCGGCGAAAGAAAGTTGCCGTTTTTCTGCCAATCTCCGACAAATGCTTAACGCGCGACGTATTACGCGTTTCTGAAAATGGGCCGACGTACTCGAGTATCGTACTCGACCGGGCTAGAAACTATCACCGAACGAACAAAGTAGCAACGCGTAAGGCTTGTCGCGTGGCTGATTTTTCATCGGATCTGCCGCTACGAACGTGTCCGATCAGCGAGCAGCGGAGCAAACGCGAGCAGAAGACGCGGCTCGGTGTCTAACCTGTCGGCGATCGAGCTTGTCGAGTCGCGAGAGATCGAAAGTTCGAGTAGCGTGGAGCGAGGCCAGTTTTCCCGCCGTTTTCCATGTGTCCTTCCCTCGCGTGCATCGCCTCGAGGTCGTCGACCTGCCTGCCGGCAGAGGCCGATCGTGGACATCCGAAAAGACGGGCGAGATTGGCGAGGGCGAGAGCCAACAGCGAACAGAGACCAAGAGAAAGAGAACTCACGCTCTCCGCTCTTTCTCGGCTCTCCTCGGCTCTGTCCTGGTCGCACTCTGGTCGCACTCTGGTCGCTCGCCCTCTCCCATCTCGCCACGTGTTGGCTACGTATACGTAGTATGTTGTACCTTGGAGCATCATTCAGAGAGCCACCTAAAATTAGCGAGGGAGTATATGGCGTAAAGAAATTTGGCAACGGTGATCGAGCGCGAGTCTTTAAAATCGGACGTTGCTATCGCGAGTATCGTTTCGTCGGACGTTGTCGTCGTTTTCTCGTTAATTAGCGGATGACTACGGCTCGAGATGCTCGCACGTCGAAAGAAACGCGTATCGTAAGCAAGCGAGTATCGTTCTAGAAGAATCGACCAGCTCGCTTTGATTTTCCAGATTTCTCTACGGCTTTCGACGACTCGTCGAGGCAAGTGAAACGAAGCAGATAGCCTAGAACGACGATTATAGAACGCGGTACTAGTTAGAGTAGCTATCGAATTTTGCACGGTCCTGAATAGCGAAGCCTCGTAAAGCGAGCCGTGTTTAGAGTAACCGCGTGGCTACTGGAAAATACCGCTCCGTTCGCTCGTTACGTCTTCCGATATCCATTGCTTCCTGCATTCTTCGCGTCTGAATTTCTGCCGCTTATTACGTAGCATGCGCCGCGCCATCCGATAATCCACGGTAAGTAGTTTGCTCGAGATTGCGAAGCGGTGTTTCGATAAGTTAATTTTACCAAAAAGATCTCTGTGTCTTGGTTACTCGATCGCGTCTGAGGTTATCGACCTCCGAACCACGCCGCGCCATAACAGATCTATTATTTGTATAAATACAAGTCTCTATTCCTGCTCTTCTCTTTGGAAGTTTCGCTCTCTCGAAACCTAAGCCTCGTCCAACCAATTACGGCAAATACAATTTTCTTAATCGTAACCAGTTTTCTAATACCGTCGACTTTTCTTCTAAATCCTTGGGTTCTTTCGAGCTATCGGCTCGCAACGCGATCCGTAACCGTCAATCGTCGATTCTGTATTTCATCTTATTACCTTTTTCTCCTCTTCTGTCTCGTTTATCTACACCCTGCAATGTGTATTATTATTATTATTATTATTATTATTATTATTATTATTACTATTATCATCATCGTCATCGTAATCGTCATAATTATTATTATTATTATTAATATTATTATCGTAAGAACAGAGAATTCGATATCGTTCCGTTATTTTGGACATGCTTGGTGGTTCTAGCGATAAACCGTGCTTTTAACATCTATGGAAACTGGAAATATTTAAGCCAGCTTTGAACAAATATCTGCCACCGTGATCGCTGCGATCTCGAAGGAAGATCGCGTCGTCGTTGTTCGACGATGCTTTAGAAAATATTTATCGGCGTCATCTCTAGAGAGCTCCGTGTTCCTCTTGCCAAGAGAGGTTCCACGTTCTACTCATCTCGTGTTCTACAGAGTCGGTTCGAATTCTCTGCGGTTTCGCCTCCGCTGCGTTGCCCCTTTATCACCACTGTGTCAGAGGCCATTAACCTCTTCCACTCGGTTTCTTCTTCTTCTTCTTCTTCTTCTTCTTCTTCTTCTTCTTCTTCTGGCGTTTCTGCCTCCACCGCCTCCAGCCCCCCCCCTCTCCATCAACCGAACGACTCTCCTCGTTCCACCAAACTTGCCTCTTCTTTCTTTCCTCGCCGACAGATCGCTACTATGGCGCTTATCTGCCGTTTCTCCCCTCGTGCATCTCGCGAATGCTGCTTTGCCGCGTGGTTACTTGGTCGCTTGGTTACTTGGTTACTCGGTTACCAAGGTGCCGAGGAAAAAGAACCCCGGTTCCTCCGTCGATTTCTGCGAAGCTAAACTCTCGGCTCCGTGTCTCTTTCTCTCTTTCCATCTTTCCCTCTTCCTTGTCCAGTTCTCTTTTGTCCTATCCCCTCTGTTTCGTTCAGCTACGATCAAAGAAACGCTCGTTAACCCTTCGTCGTCTTCGGTTCGTATTACAATCTCGATGCCTCTACCGTCGACGCGTTAATTCTGCGCGCAAGCGTCACTCGAAGGAAATATTTCTCTACACTATCGGTTGACTAACCGATTCCTTCGCGCCTAGAAGCAACTTTTTCTTTCCTTTCTACCGTTCCAGGTCTCTGGAAACGTTCGAAACGACTGCGAGATATCGCGCTTGTCGTCGTATCTCTGAAGCGATATCGTAGAACCATTGGTTAAGTCGAACGACGAAAAACACAGCCGAAAAGGAATTTGCAAGAAATTGAATTCGAATTTAAAACAAAGGGAGTTTGCAGTTTACCAACGTGTCGTTGAAATTATTGAAACCGATACAAGTTTAAAACTATTAAAATTTAACGTAACAAATACTCCGCGTTCGGTTCTGCAAATCGAGCAAACTGTTTGCTACGAAAATAGCCTCTCCACGGTTCCGAGTTCCAACACGTTCGAACCTAATTGCTCGAGAGTAGATACACGCGACATCGACACGTTCCATGAAAAAAATATCGGAACGTGTTTTTAAGGCCTCCGAGCGTTTCATTATTTCTGACAACGTGTTCTTTGCGGTAGAAATATCGCAACGACGAGCTATATGCATCACGGTTCGCTATAACTTTCCAAATCGATCGGCAATTTGCCCGTCACGCGAAAAAGGGCGTTAAAGTCTTACGTGGCGGTTTTCGTCGCTCCGCGGCGGATCATCGGCTTCCAAGGAAGCGGCTACGGCTACGCTGATTTATTGCGTTAAATCAGAATTAGAATTAACGAGATTCGTCCACGCGGTTACGCGAACGAACTGCGCTTCGTAGGATCGGGCCGCGCGATACGACTTGGATTATTTGGCAGGAACGATAGTTTCGGTTATGCGTTTGTAAAAAGGTTCGTAAGAAACGCAAGGAAAAGGCGAGTATCTGTAATATCCGTATGTAAATAAATGTCGCTATAAGCTCGGCGAAATTCATAAACGCTAATAAATTGGTCGCAAGAGAAACATTAAAAATTGAATTACTCGTCGCTATGGGATAGGAAATGCGAATAATATCGGAGGAGCGTAGCTGGTAATATAGTAATTTCTTGCCAGTTTCGATTCGATTCTCTCCAGTACTTGCGACGCTGCTACAAACTTTCGATCGTACGCGTGTACGAGAGAGAGGGAGAAAGAGAGATATTTACCCGGTCTGCCGTGAAAATATTTCATTTTACGAGAAAACTGATAATGTTGACGAGTTATTTATACGTGCCATTTATCTCGTGTTGTAATACGTTTATTTGGATAAGCATGGAAAATAAACGACGTAAAAGTGCGACAAGTGTGAGTAAGAGCGTAAAATGGCGATACCTTCGAGGTCGAAATACGATGCGCGAATTACGCGAAACGAAATACTTTTTGCGTGATATTTTATATCGACGTAAACGGATTATCTGCGTTTGTCGTTTCATTGAAAAAGCCTGTAATTAATGCATGACAAAAATTAAGTAGCACGGTATTATTAAGCACCAAAATATTGTTATTTATTTATTTAGAGCAATAGACTTTAGAGCAATAGAAAACGTTCTTTATACTAAAATTATATTTTTTTACGTATTGCGTGTATCTCGCTTATCTCTCGCTATATCTGTTCTCGAACATCGTCGAGCTGTGCTCCAGTCAATCCCCAGAGGAAGAAAACAAGCGAAATGCCGACGCACTGATCGCGTTAAAATGGATAGATCGGTACGAAGTGGTTGTCCATCGAACAACGACGCGACGATAGTTCGATGATCGCGGACGAAACTGGAGCTACGAGGAAAAGAAAGATCGGGAGAAATTTACAAAGACGTAATTGGTAAGCATATTCGTAGGAACGTGTCTCCGTTTTCCGTTTCCACCGACGAACCGAAACGCGCGAGCGTTTGCTCGTTAAACGTTCTTCTTACTCGAAATCATTTCGCTTTGGAAGACTCGAGTGAAATCGTGTCGAGTGAAGGCGATCGTGCTTCGGTTTCCCACGTAAAGCATCAAAGGACATCGACCAGAGACGTCGATCGCGTCAAGAGAACGTAACGAGCTTAATTAACAGTTCGGCATTGCTCCTTGCGTAGTTAATTATTTGAATCTAACTTTGCGAATCTAGTATAACTTTACACGCGTAAAAGAGTTTGAGAAGTACTCTGATTTATGCGATCCAAAGAGGAAAATTTATCGAGAAACGGGTATATCGTCGCGAATCGGCATCGAGTTGCAAGATCTTGTTGGATTCTTTGCCAGCTCGCGTAACTTTAAGGATAAGCGAACGAGACTGTATCTTCGTTCAAGATCTTCTAGTCGACCAAATAGATGTACAAACTTCTTGTCTTGTTTTAGCTCGTAAGATCGAAGTGGAAATAATCAACAAGCCGCAACGCGAACGAACGTAACGTAAAATATTTTTTGTTTCTTCGTTATCTTCCAAAGTATAAGAATGTATGCAACGTGCGATACTGGCAGATTAAGGTACTTGTAGCGCGACAACGTCCTTCGAAAGTAAACACGCCGAGGCTCTACGCGTGTCTCACATACTCTCTCTAGGAAGATATTTTTTACCTATTCATACTTTCTGCTTATTGCGTAGGGATTACGCGTCGAAACTTTCAACTTTAAAGATGAACATTTCTATTTCGGTAAGGTTGATCTCTCTAAAAATCGAAATACCTAACGTATCGTGTCGGAATTTCGAAGAAATTATAAAAAAGGTACAACCTACGAACGTCTTAATTAAAATTATCGGTAAGGAGCGTGTTTTTCGTGTTTTCGTTTTTATTCTCCATTATACGACAGTGATCGTATATTTACACGTACGTTAGATAGGCTTCTCTCTAAACCAGTTGATAAACGGATCGTTTATTTTCAAAGTCGATTATTTTTTTTTTTTTTTTATTGGGAAAACGAACATCTTTATGTATACTTTAACGCGAACTTTTTATTCGTGAAAATTCATTGAAATTTCGATTGATGAAAATAACGAGGAACAAGACGCGTCCTTATCGAACCGACCGATATGCTCTATAGTCGATCATTTTTTATTAGTAGCTGGTATACGGGGCGCGCGTCGGCGAGGCAAATACGTCGTTTCACGACGTTGCAGTCACATGTGAGCAAACACGAGGAGCAAACGATCGGTCGTACGGTCCTTCGGACATAAACGGTGAAAAAGAGCGACGTCGGAAGGGGGCGAATTGCTTGTTTCAATAATACGCCATGCGACCAACGAGTGATTTGTGTTTGAATGAAAATTACGACGGGACATTCGATACCTCCACAGATGCCCATGCAAATGATACCGGATGGACATCTGCCGGCATCGGTCACAGAGTACCATGACCGTACTACCATCCTTTCATTCTCTTCGCTAATTTTCCACGGGAAACTTTGTCCTTTCCTTCGAAGAGCTCGGCGGTGCGAAAGTATAAGTTACGTTTTGTCTCGTTCCATTGCACTACGCACCTACGTAGTTAGAATCAGCGATGGATCGGGGCTATACACCGATTCTCCTAATTGAATTTTATTTTCTCGGGCGAACCGCGGTTCGGCCTGTGATGGAGAGATTTTAATGGACGATAAGCTGACGCGTTTAATCGACTCTCTCGAGCATTCGTTGCTCTCGCAATTTATGGTTTTCGTGATTGCGCCGATATACCGCGAATCTTATGTTTCGAACGACCAAGTTTCAGACGCGTCTCGTGATCTTCTTTCGTTAAATGCAAACATCGGTGCAACGAGGCGACATATCGTTGTTACGGGAATAGAAAAACGTTCGCGAAAGAAACATTTCCAAAAGATCGACAAGCGAAACACGTATCGTACTTTGAGACAAAATTCGTTGGACCGTTTATCGCGTTGAAAGAAAAATTCCATCGAGATTTTCGAAAGAATAGAAAGGAAATTTCGTAAGCTTTCGGAAATGGAGGAAATTGCCACAACCTGTTACTAGAAATGGAAGCAATTGCAAGTACAGGGACGCGATAGTTTTTAGTTTTTAGTCTGTAATCAAGAATCTGGTAGATTCGATAAAATCATACAGAAGATATCAGGTCGAAGCGATATAGAGTTTACGTTAAGTAGAAGAGCCATTAAACAGTGGATTTAATGCGAAAACATGCAACCTCGTTAAATACGAATAGTATTGCTATTACTTAAGCAAGAAACAAGATAACGCGAGACATTTAAATGGCCATTTCATCACTGTAAAAATGGAATGAATAATACTGTCCGTTCAAGGACTGTACAAGATTTGCACCAAGTAACCAAGAATCTCGTATCAGATTCGATGTGACGTTTTCTGTAGTATCGCGAGATATTCTCGCGAGATAAACTCAACTCGATTCTAGAACCATGGGTTTTCGTTTTTTTTGTTTTTTTTTTTTTTTTGTTTTTTTACTATATCTAACATCTATTATCGTTGTTATCCATAGCTGTCGTTCTGCGATATTTTATCGAACGTAGTCTGGCTCGTACCGCCGCGTTATTCGGAGCCGTACCACGAGTCGCAGAAATTTCGCGAAATATCTACGAAGTCGCGTGATCGTAGATGGGTAAAAATTGGAATAACCGTTTCCGGTGTTAACGGAAAATCGAGCGCGTTCGACTCCGATGGTACAAGCTCGTATAAAAGCGAGTGCGTAAGGAGAATGGCGTGACACCTTCGGTGACAATAAAAACGCGTCCATCCATGGGAAAGAAAAATCTCGGCATCTCGGAGCGCCCATGTGCGCCATCGGGCGAACTGGTTGCGCGAAGTTTTTTGGTCGGCTCGAAAAATAGATAAAAATGTGCAAATAAACGCCGGTCGTGGCTCAGGGACAACCGGTTGCCATCTTGCTTTCTTATATAAGTCCCTCCTTGGTCTTAAAGACGTTCCATCGCCGTGCACTCGCTAACATTTGACTTACCTTCGCCTCTGCCTCCCTCCACCTTCCTCTTTCTCTCTTCTCGTTCCTCTCGCGTCCTTCTCGTCCGTCTCGCTTTCCCCCGCTTTCTCTTTCTTTTCCTTCCCTCTCCGTCTCTCGCGCAACCGTGCGTCTATAGTCGATCGTTTTTCCCTCTTGCCTTCGTCTTTCTCTTCTTTCTCCTCTCTTCTCTCACACACACACACACACACACTCTCTCTCTCTCTCTCTTCTCTCTCTCTCTCTTCTCTCTTCTACTCTTCCCTCTTTCGCGTTTCCTCCTTTCTTCTCGCTTCCATGCCCTTCTTCTCGACGCTTCTCTCGATCGAACAGCACGCGATATACCATGTATACGTACGTGATTTCTTTCTCCGCTTTGTTTCGTCTTTTGTATCGTCAACTTGTACATACGTTAATTTCAATTTCTTTTCTACCGCTAAGAATCTCTTCGTCCTATGCGACACAAGACTGCTCGATATCCAGATTAGCTGTAGCCCCGTTACTTACAACGAACAAAGAGTCCTTTCTTCTGTATTTCCATATTATTTCGTTCGATCCAACCTTTTATTTAATCGTACACGGAATAGAATGTACGTGTGTCGCGTAAAACATTTATACGATGATTAGCTGTTTTTTAAATGCCTCTCGCAACCGTCGATCTCGGATCAGACGACTGATGACTCCATTTTTCCCGTTCCTTTCCTTCCGCCGACCTATCGTCCGAGCACGTATCGAGCGATTTTCTTCGTTCCCAAGGCTCGAACGATCCCAAGCGAAGTAATAGATTAACGAACCGAGTCTACTCGAATCTTCTTTATTAATAGATAGATAATAGAAAGAGTTTCTGCATCTCTCTCTGTCTCTCTGTCTCTTCGGTTTTTTCCCCTCGGTTCTTCTCGCCGGCAGAAGCAAGCGATCTCTCCTTCTTTCGTAACGTTTCTATTTTTCTTTTCCGATTTGCCTGAAAGCATATACAATGCATAACTTCCCTCTCCTCTTATACTCTTATTCCGTTCGTTATTTTCGTCTCTTTTTCTATCACAATGCACTCCCACCTTCTCTTTCCACCGACGATTTTCTCTGTTCCTTTATCTTCGACCTCTTCCACCTCTTCCACCTCTTTGCTCCTCGTAGCCTTCTCCGCTCCTCTCTTTCATCCCGTTCCTCCCCTTTCTCTCTCGTCTCCGAGCCACCGGATCTCAACTCGGTTACATTTTCAAATATACTTGTCCCATCCACCGTTCCCCTTTTTTCGTTTTTCCTTTTACCTTTTACCGGTCCGACTACGATCCTTCGTTTCTTCGTTTTTCCAGCCGTTGCAGCGCGGAGACACGCGATCGCCGCTCGCTGCATCACGAATTACGTATGTACCAATCGATGATATATCTACGTTTTAGGAACGATTCGACCAACGATTGGATGGATCGAATTATTCGTTCGATCGTAGTTTCAACCTTCAACGATGGTTTTTAAGTCTCTGTTCGTTTGATCGATCGTATCGTTTCGCGTGCGCAGGGATCCGTCGTCGATTTTGCCGCGAGTATAAGAATTAATTATTTCGTCGTAGATAGGACAAAACGCGACCACGAAGAATAAAATTCAATGTAATCGCGATACTTCGAATCGGCGTGAAGATCACTGGCAAGAGTGGCGACGACGACGACGACGACGACGACGACAACGACGACGAAGTTAGGATAAGCAAGATAAGGAGATTGAGGAAGGGTGAACGAACGCGTGATACAATAAAACGTGTCTTGACGATTGCATCGTTCGATCGCGCTCGCACGACGGATATTTTCCAAGACGCGCATCGTATTCCGACTCGTTCGTTACGTTCGCGCCAAATTACAAATATTTACAGTTATACAACCTGTGAATACGGTTTCGAGAATTTATCGTTGCAAACTGGCAAGCTGTACGTTGAAATCGTCGATCGAGTTCTATCTCGCCTAAATTTGTCGACTCGTCCAACGTACTTCCGACCATCGAAACAATTCTACGCGTATGTGTCGTATAGTATACGGTATACAGGAGGTTTCACGCAACCGGGACAAGCCGCGACGTTTGAAACGATGGACGGAGTGAGGTTTCGTTAGAGAAATTAAACGAATATGCGCGTAATAATAGACGAAACGCGTGTCTCTTCCGAAATTGGAGACGTTTCAAAGATTTCGAGACCGTCTCTATCCTTTTTAACGAAGCTATACGTTTTGTCGTTTTCTGCGGAAACAAAAGCATCGGGATACGGTAAAACTCCATTTATCCGACACGATCGGGGGACAAGACGTATCGGATGATAAAAGTCCGATAGTTCTACCCTCGCTTTGCCGTTTTTTCATTCGTACGATCGATCGATTTCTAATATACCTCTATACGCGTATCATCGGATGCGAGGTACGAAACACAAGGCCTGAAATTCATCCGCTTCACTCGCAACACCCTGTATGACCGCGAGTCAGGTCGTAACGCAAGAAATCCCTCGATCCAACGTTTCCGTGGACCCGCGATCAGCGGTGTGGGTCGCTCGTCGTACTTAAGTTTAAGTTAAAGGGGGCCCGAGACTCGTTTCTGGTTTCCGACCGTTCTACTCGGGACCCTCGCCTCCTCGTCGGAGATCTACCTGCGACGCAGGGGGCTGATCCGTCCGCGAGATATTTTTCATCGCTCTAGGTTACGGGGTAAGTTACCGTGGTTGGCAACACTTGACTCCACGGTGCAAGGTTACGGTAGGCGGACTCTGTCTTCTCCTCCTCCTCCTCCTCCTCCTCCTCCTCCTGTTCCTCCTCTCTTTTTCTCTCGTCTCTCATCGTACAGAAAATATACCCATAAACTCTGGCCGTACATGTGTACACCGGGCATTTGGAGTTACACCCACGTGTATTTTACGCGCTCGCACACAGGCGCGCGCGCGCGCGAGCGCTAGCACGATTCCAGCGCACAAAGAAGCACGCGAACCGGGTGCAACGCGTGAAAGAGGAGGACAGGGTGCGAACGGGTCGGACAGAGAAGAGGAGACCGGTCGAGGAGGATGAAAGCGTGTTGTGAAAGGAACATCGAGTCGGAGTTTCGCCGGGGGAACGGGTGAAAGACGAAAGAGAGAAGAGGACGGAAACGCGAATAGGTGGGCGAGGATGAGAGACGGTCGACGAGGAGGATGGGTTGATAAGTTGTGGGAAAGAGAAGGAGGGCGAGTAAATAAGGAGAGTCGGTTGTAGGGAGCCGTGGGACGAGCGAGAGGGAAGAAAAAGAGGGATAATGGTAAAAAAGGAGAAGAGGAGAGGGGGAGAGTAAAAGGAAAAAGTCAAAGGGTAAATGAGCCGAGAGAGGCTGAAGAAGGAGGAAGGGATCGTGGAAAGGAGCAACGGAGAATAGAAAGGGAAAGGGTGAGTAGGAAAGGGAGTAAATAAGGAAGCCATAGGGGAATGGAAATGGGGAAGGAAGCGGAATGCGTGTTGGCTCTGCGTGCGCGTTTACTCCTGTAGAAATACAAATACTCGCTATTTAACGCTTCGATTCTCGTCGTACGCAACGCAAAGTTTGTGGATTTTAACGCGTTCTAACGCCTATTTCGTATCTCTTATGGGCCGTTTTATCTTATTCGTTACGCATATTCGTTGACGCGTACGACGTAAATTCGGAATTATCGTAATCGGAGAAAGAAACGGCGATAAAGAACCGAGTTAAAGCGTCGTCGAGCTATACGGGCGAACGATACGAAATAAAACAAAGGACACGAGGCGGAAAATAAAAGGAAAAAATTGACGACACGAGAAAGCAGAAGGTAAAGTGGAGAGAAGCGTAGGAAACAAGAGGGGAAAAAGGAAAGCAGCGAGAGGAAGAGAAGCTTCTGCGCAGCATACGTGCAAGTTAAACATACGGGGGACACTTGTCGGTGAAAAATGTGGATTTATCAGCAGTGCTTGTAAAGCGCGACAAGAAAAACGTTTTCGCTTCTGACACTGGGACAGCTAGGTTTTTGCGCGTCTCAGAAAACAATGTCGCGCTTTGGCGTCGATGCCATTAAGAGTTTAATCCCCTTTAACCGACTTTAACTATCTAATTTTCGCGTGCTTCGGCAACGCTAATTCTTTCGTATCGCTGGAAATTTTCGGATCGTCTACTCCGCTGAAAACCGTGCTTGAATTTTATGATCGAAGATGGACGTACGATGGATTTTGGATACTCGGATCGATATTAAACGATGCGAGGACACGCCTGTTCCAGGCTTTTATACGATCGATCGACGCGCAAGTTATTCGAGAGACGCGATTACACGCCTTCGCTGAATACGCGATAAAAACAATCAATGTAACGGCGTACGGACAGACTAGACGATAAATCCAGCTAAAAGTCATTAAGATTCCAATAGAAACCAAGTTCGGAGACACGGCAGCGGTTAGAAAAAATCAAGAGAAGCGAATGCCGCGGTAACGGCGATTGCTAAGCGACTGGTTTATGCGTATGTATGAGGCTCGAGCAGCGGACTCCAACGTTTACCATGCGACTCTGATAACCCAGGCCCGCCGTTGATAATGAGCTTTGTCGAGGAGTATCGATCGAACGGTCACGACTCGCGTTATATTGTGCAATTCGTATGATAAATACCTCGGTGAAAAAATAAACCACGGATTTCGGTGAATTACGCCGTTTTTGCCAATCTAACTCTTTTATTTAATTATTATTCCGATCTGCGCGTAACGCTTTTCACTCGCTAATCTTGGATTTTTCGTTTCAACGAAATCGATAGACGTAACACCGAAGATCATGGCGACAAAAGAGAGAGAGAAAAAAAAAAGAAAAAGAGTTCTGTGCGTAAATAACGCTACTCACGTATACGTTTACGTTTTACGAAATATACTCGAATATGCTCGATACGGCGATACGGATTTGCACCGAGATTACGATTAGACGCAAACTTACGATTAGAAAAGCGAGCAGCGTTGTGTTCGCTGTTCGTTTCGGGGAAGAGCGAGTAAAAAAATTCGTGGCAATTTATCAGAATTAGTTGTGGGACGAGCAGAGTCTTTTTATGGCTTACCATAATTCACCTCTTTGTGCAACATTGGAGCGTGTGCGCGCTCTTTCGGAAAAAACAAAGCTTACGTAGTACGCGAGTACAACGAGGACGAAGTCAGAACGCGGGTGCGATGCACTCGACAAGGACAACTCGTGTTTTCATAAACTCCGTTAATGAAACACATGCGCGTAAAATGCTCCCCCTCCTCGTCGACGTTTTTTCCCTCCCTTCTACGCTCCACACTCTACTATTTCCAATTCAATGTGGCTTGAGAAAGCTAACAATAGCCTGACTAAATCGTCTCGGTATTTATTAGCGAATATCCGAAGAATTCTAATTCGATTCGCTGAATTCGCCTGTGTATAGACCTTGTCGTTTAGTGAAAACATCGAAAGTGCCGTTAATCAGACCGAAAAATAACGATGTTGCGAAGAAAGTAAAACGAAAGGACACAGCGATGCGGTTAAAATTTACCTTTCCACGGAGTACTTCGATCGCGATATACACGCCGTTCTTTCGGCAAAAATTATCCTCCTTTCGATCGATTATTTTTTTTTCTTATTAAATTTTGCCTCGGCCGCGATATAATTTAAGGTTTTTACCGAACGAACGCTACGACAACCGTCGTACGATAGGAGTTAAGTCAACAGATACGCTTTTGTCCACGATAAAAGCTTCTTATCATCCGCGTCTGAGTTCGCGTTCCCCTTCGTTACAATGACAATGAGAGGAGCGCTAACAGGAATAGAATAAATGTGGCGGTAAAAAGGTGAGTGGCGTCGAGTTTTATTCGTTCGTTCTGTTCGCGACATAATAAGGAGATAATGAAGCTTAACGTATTAAACAACGCGCGATAAGACAGATAGACGATAACGGTATATCGATAACAGAATCTCTCGGAGAGCAGTTATAAATTAGCAGTTGTAAATTAGTTTCAACGGTAAGAAAATGAAATTTTTATTTCGCACGACGATGTATCGGGTTTTATCGTTTTTTCTACACGATCGGAATCTTTACAAACGTGTGCTCGTATTTACGGATACAAATATCACGTGCTACAGCTAAAAATAAAAGTAGCGCCGATGAAAGTAAATCTCTAACGATTCGTCGAACGTTGAGTTCTTTGCCCATGTTAACGTTATTTCTTTCTCCGAAATGCATCAAGTAAAATATGATGCAAATGAATTTACACGCTGTCTTTCTTTTTATCGTAAGATCGCTCTAATTTATTTATTCGTTTTAGGAATTATACTTTACTTTTGTAATTTGAACATATCATATTGAAATAATAGTTAAAATTTCGAAGATAAAGCTATAATTTATCGCCGACAAACCGCTGATAAGGATTTATAACAAGGGAAACTTTTCAAAGGAATTATTTACGTTTATGCAGGAACGAGATTTCTCGTTTTATCCTCGGTTCGACGCTTTTAAAAATACATTCCAAGCGTTTCGTATATTATTTTGTTCGGATATTCGTTAAATCTCTTCGGGCCATACGTGTTATTACATTTTATTCGAGGATTCACGCGGTAGAATTTTCTTATCGAAGGCCTCTTGTTATCGTGTTGTCTAAAGATTTCCACAGATGATGCATCGTTAAAGGATCGCTGTAAACCTTCGTCATTTTGTATCCCTCGCGAGAATTTAATTTCACATTTATCGACCAAAGCGTCGAAACGGAATTTGCCTTGTTTCGTTTTATTCGTTCACCGTTTGCCTCTTAGAATCACGACACGAAATAGTTTCGTTTAATCGTTTCGCGTAAAAAGACGAATAACGATTATCGATCATTTGGCGAACACGACCGGGAAAACAGAAACACCCTGTAGAGCGAACGGAGACTCGATGTGTTAGCGGAAAACACGGTTGAATCAGAAAGACGACGGCATGGCACTGCGTGCTGAAAATACGACACCCTTCTTCGCTCTTCTCCGTAGCTTTCATTGACCCGCCAAGGACTCGTTCGGTACCTTGCTTTTGTTGTATGTAAATTAACAGCCGAGAGACGCGAGAATACGAAAGGAGACGCAAAGACGACGCAAAGACGACGCACGCGTCTTTCTCGGCGCTGTGCCCGCCGCTTCTTGTCCGCTCGTGCCAACTCAGTAACAGCAACAAACTCGATTGTACAAATTCTTCCAGTCGTCCAATTCCTGCTTTCACCATATTTTATGTTCGCGCTTTATTCCTCTCGTATATCAGCCAAATGAATGGTTACACCTGTACACACCTACACCCGTGCGATTTAATTAGTTCTTTCACCTGCGCCGCGAACGATATAAAAGCCTGGAAATATGTTGGACGTGTCGCAGGTGTGGATGACTATATATTTGAAAGGTAATCGGCAATTGTCCGTTTCGAAACACAGCTAAACTTAAGTAGTTTACACGTACCTATGGATATAGAGTATTTATACATTTTTATATCGCAGTTTTCGGTTTCACGTTTCGATTTTCTGGTCGAAGGAAATTCAACTTTGCGTTTCTCAAGTAGGGATACGTAGACACGACCTCGACCATGTTTCAAAATTATATGCTGTGCCGGTGGCATCGTAATTACGACTTGCAACGGTAACGAGCGTCAACGTTGTGAAAGCAACTAATCGAAATTGCGGTTAATGACCAAACCAGTTGATCAATTAACTTCGTCGCTACTATATCATTCGTCTACGTCATGTACAAATACTTTTATTCGCCTTGTCCACCTTTATAGGTGTAGAATTTCATGGTTTCACCGTTCCTTCGTTTCCGATAATACGTCCGCCCTTTTGCCGTGGATCCAGCAAATAGAGATCTAAAGATCGATCGAAAACACGTACAATCCAACGATACAATCCAATTTGGATATGCGCGTGTATTCTTTTGCCGTTTTCCTGTTAATACCCGCAAAAGCTCGTAAAAGCATAGTAATGAAATATCGAACGCGACTTTGTAATTTCGATTCTCTGGAACCTTAAATTAACTTTCCATGTTGTAAATAACAGGTGGTGAAAAAAGAAAAGGTGTTCGCGTATATTCGTGGCTCGGTTAAAACTTGCATTTTCGCGCACCTGAATTTCGTACAGCAAATTGCAATTTAGCCTCGTATTTATTGCACTTTCTCCTTCTTTTCGGCATAATTAATTTTTTTTTTTGTACACGATTATTAAGATTATTTAAGACGCTTAAAGTTACCACGTTACTTAATCGCGTGCACGTATTTCCGTGCCTATTAACAAGCATTATGGTCTGCTTCTTGTTTTTATACGGTTCTGTGTTATTTATTCGAGAATTTCATCCGATCGAAAGGGCCATTAGCAACTATTGCAAAGGAGAATTATTCGCGTGTCCAATCGCTCCGATCCTGCGTCCCAAAAATCAAGCAAGGACCATATTACCGACGTATCGTATTACCGACATCGAACGCATCTAACAAAGTACTTATAGCCGTACGTATGTGGATCCAGCGACCATGGCGTCCGTTCGAACCGAAGCTACGCATAGGTTCACAGTCGCGAAGGGATTGACAGTCCACGACGAAGCTATTTACAATTAACTAAACGAAGTTTCAAGCTGCACAGCTGGCGGCTGGTGGCGATGGTTTAAAAATTACCGACCGGCTCCAGGCCACGGACCGCGCCAAAGCGAAGCAAGGCGCGACAAGGCGAGGCGAGGCAACGCGACGAGACGCGTGCTGGTCTTTTTACGAATGATTCGATGCCGCGTAACGGCGGCAACGACGCTTTCCGACGAATAGAAATGCTCGTCGTAACGGAGCTTTAAAAGCGGCGGTTGAAAGAATCTTCGGCGAGATATAGTCTACGTCGTGGCGGCGATCGCGTAGCTACGCGTAGGTAGGACACGCGGATGCGATACGTATCTGCAGCAATCCGCGGTTCGGGGCGAGCCTCGCTCGCACCATCTTCTGCTTCTTTACCGGAAAATTGACCTTTCGATCGTCTCGCCGATGTCACCGCTCTGCGATCGTCTAACGGCCCATGAGATGTGTTCGACCACTCTCCTGCCAACCCTTCGAATTGGCAACTTCTCGAAAAAATAAAAATAAAAAACAGACGAAGAGATTACAGGAGCGCAGAAACGTACCAGTCGCGCACGAGTTAATTGAGTAATTGAGATAAATATATTGGGCAACGTTTGCCGCTGAGATGACTTTTACCTGATTCCTTGGTCGATGCTGTAAATGTCAGCAACGTTCAGCCGCGTGTTCGTGGTAATTTTTAAAGCAGCCTCTTTTTGCTAGCTACGCGATGAGCGATCGATCGAACGTCTGATTTTAGAGAAACGGCACGTTGCGAAAGATTCGCTTGTTTAAAGTAACGAGATGCGTCAGATACGATTTGCGCGTTAATGCTAATATTTTCTCACTTTGCAATTTTTCCCCGAATATCTAGTCCAAACGACCGTTCGGCCATTTCCTTTGAATTATATTTTCCCATCCAACCAGTCGAGTTATAATAAATACGCGCGTGCGTGGCGTATATGATACGTATAAATTATTCTACATCGTCGGTGAAACATCGTTAATCGTTTGAAACGTCGTGTTCGATTAACGCTTTGATGCATAGCGTTACGATTTTAATTACAAAATTGCCAACGTTTTAACCGTCGAAATTAATTGTCGAGATAACTTACGTTAGTCGAATTTAATCCTCCAAATAACCAAGATAAATACTATACTATAGACCATTTTTCATTTAACAACGTTTCATTTCACATATGGGCAGTAACGTAAAACGAGTGAAAGTTGTTGCAAACGACGGTGGGCAGACCGAGCACGGGCAACAGTTAAAAGCTACCATAACCGGAGATGACATTCCTCTTTACTATGGTAATTTATTCCTTTCATTTTCCATAAATAATCCTTCTTTCCACATCCGAAGATCTCGATTCTTTTCATATGTAAACGAACGCGTTTCCTAATCGTTACGCTGTTTTGCCCACTTCTCACTCTCGCACGATTAAATTCTAAGACGGTTGACGTTAAATAAACACGTTAGATATATACGCTACGTGTAATTAATGAAACGTATAATAATAAAATATAATCAAAGAACTATATAGTCTGTCGTGGAAGATACAGGCTAGAAAATGCAGAGACGTTGATAGCGTCGTTTCCTGGTAAAGTGCCATGTGGTTTCATATAGCGTGATACATACAGAGAAAACACGCGCGTGTTGAGTACAGGTAGGAATTTTCGATGAAAAGTATTTCTCGAGAAGTATACTTTACGTTGTTTGTTCGATCAAAACGTATTAAAGCCGGCGTCCTGCTTGAGAATTATCTTCCACTACACGTGGATTGGCCATTTGCCGTACAATTCGTCATTGTCAGTTTCCAAGGAACAAATTGTTTACGGATAATTTTGAACGTTTGAAAATATTGCCTTATCGAGATTACGCGGCACGCGTAAAATACGCACGCGCAAAGTACGAAAGATGTATCGGCGGACGTGATCGAGTAGCCTGTCAGCGTGCATCGTAATTGCACGCACCGAGATTTCTATTTGTCTCGCCGGACGATCTCTGTGCTCTCGGTCTGTGCCGTAAAATCGTTACACGTGTGAGTCGTTGCTGAATTTTCCACGAGATCAGGAAACGACGTTTTACATCCAGCCTAAAATCTCTACCGTGACGAGTTTCGCTAGTTCAGACACTGCTGGAAAAATTCGCTCTTCGATCATACTTTTCCGATTAACGTTCGAATCAACCGATTACCGCTCTGGATAATACGGAATGGAGGGAAAATTCGTCTGCCATCGGAAGATTTGAAACGCGAAAGTTAAAAATATCGGTTTAAAACAATATCGGTAAATCATGGCGGGAAATCGCGCCGAAGTCGGGAATACGGTAATTTCCGGTAGTAACTCAGCGCGGACGCGAAAAGTCATTGAAAATAAACGGAAATTACAGTCCGTACGTTCTCTATCCGTCTGTACGCAAGGTAAGGTCTCGAAAATACAAGCGAACATTGTACGTTCGCTCGGCTGGTAGCCGAAGTCGCCGGTTTGAAGCCTGAATGGCAGACGTTCGGCCGTATTTTATCCTCTCTTGTTGCTTCTTCAGCTTCACTGCCATTTCCAGCCGGCTCTCTATAACGTTTCATTATTACGGGCCGGCCACGCTGTCCGTGATTTATCTCGAGGCATACGTTTTCTTCAGAAAAGAAAGATCAAACGGCGCTACGAGCCTTCGTCGCGAGGATCTCCGTCACGAGATAAAGCGGTCGAATCTTTGCGATCGAGCGGCGCGACGAGACTAAGGACGCGATGAAACCATGAAAATACTTTCGAAAATGTCGCTTAGCGACACCGTTACGTAAGATACGTGTCATGCTGTATTCGTCGTTAGGGGGCCGTGTAAAATCGGAGTAGAACGAGCGATCGATGGAACGATCAGCGGCGGCGGAAGAGAAGAAAGTCGATCGATATAAGTGGCGCAGCTTTCGAAAGCGAAAGTCCTCGTTGCTCGTAGCTCTTTCGTACAGTCGTGTATGTAAGTACGCGTTCAAGCGCGATAAAAACATTGAGCAACCGGATGCCGGATGCCGTAGCCCTGGCCACGAAAATCGGGCGGCCTCTTCTCGGCCTCCTGCCCGAGGCCTTGAAGAGTTTCAAGCACTCGTACTCGGTTCTATTTTCAAGTGTGCCCATTGCCGGAGCCTCGCGCGAACTCTCGCTCTCTACCGTACGAATTTTTCCATGTTACGGATTTTCCATGCGAAAGAAGGACCAGTTCTACGATTCTACGTCGAATTATTACCGCGAATAAACTTACTATCGGTATTGCCGTAGCTCGAGTTTCTTTCTCCTTCATCGAGTCGTACAAACGACGCGTTAAGCTTACCATGTAATTGCTATTGTACGTTAACACGCATCGCGATATGCCACTTTGATCGATAATCGCATATATTTTCCCGCGCTTAACCTGGTTCGTCCGTTGACGAAACAAAACATTCCCAATTGATTATCGATCGATAATGGTTGGTAATCGGCGAATCGCGGCTAGTACGAGAGTAGGACGTTATCGAGGTCGAAAAATACAAGAGTCGAAACGATCGTATCGAGGGTTGACGTGCGAGGTCAAGAGGGATCAAAAGAAACGCTGTGCAAGCATACGAACACGCGGCTGACATCGGAACAACGAATTAATTAAACAATTAAATTCACCGCGCGATTATAAGGAACAATTAAGGTCGTACATCGAAGCGGAAACTGGCGTTCCCTCCGTTGTTCGGTTCAACTATCGTCGTGGTGACGTTTACAAGCTTAACTGGACGGTTACCAGTTTTTAGAATGAGCGTTTTTAGAATGGGGCTTTGTACAAAGAGCCGAGCATCCAACCGATTAAAGTTCGGGATAGAGTTTAATTGGACGACCGGCAGAGACAGAAGCGCGGCAACGAGCTGCTAATTAAGCAATTATCGTCACAGCCGATGCTACTTCCATTATCGCAGCCGTCGGAAAATCAGCCGATATCGTACGGCTTGCTCGATCCGATTCGTTGATTATATAATTTCATTTATGTATACGATCTTTTTGCAACGAGATTAACGGCTGATCTTTTAAAGACTTGCTCCGACGATGAAAATCGACGAAATAGTTTGATTCGATAATTTAGTTCTTTCGATGTAAATTTACCGTTGAATTCTATACCGTTTTGTAATATACAGAGTATACGCGAGTCGAGTAATTTGTCTTTACCCGGTGATTCAAAGGAGAGTAAAATACAGCAAAGCGAATATATTTAATAACAACGAATTGGTGGAGTTGCGGCGTCGATGGTATTACAAGATAACAAGGTAACAAGTTTTGCTAATCGTTATTATGCCGACCTATTTTCCTATAGAGGCACATGAACGTCTATTGTATCGCATGATAGCTCGAGTACTTTATTCTAATACCGGCTACCACAGCGCGTATTCGTCGATCGATTTGGTGTAATGGAATTACGAGATTTACGAATTAACCGCCATTCTACTCTCTGCTTGACGAATTCTACTATCGCTGAAACGAAATGAATCGTTATTTCCCATTTCGTAATATCGAGAAAATTGTATTTGGCATGCCGTGTTTACCGGTGTTTTGCTCTATACCGTGTTGACACACGTGATCTATCAAGTATAACAAGCGATATCGAATTTCAAGACAACCTCGATACGGTTTGTCTTGAAAGCCGATACTATTGGGTCGAGGTAGAAATGAAACGTCGTTTTCTCAAATAAAATTATAGCCACGCGTACTTTCTTCGAACTTCTTCTCCTTGATTTCTCGATTGTACGTGGAAATGATGTGTATTTAGCGGAAATAATTTCCGGTGTAATCTCAGGAAATAATTTGTTTTTCCAAATTTATAAGAGAGAAATTCGAGGTCGAACACACGTCGTTGAAAAATAAAAATCTATCATCGATGTTTCGAACATTTAGATGAAACGAAAGTATCGGATTTATTACTATCCGATGGTGGAGGGTGCAGCGGAGCGGTGAACGCGGAGCCTGATAAATTTGGCAACCACTGGATTATCGTGGGTTGTTCGAAGCGAAGTGGAAGACGCAAGAAGGCAAGAAGCTCCTTCCGAACAATATGCCAGATTAAAATGGAAAGTTGCGCGAGATTTCTGCCGTTACAATTGAAAGTGGCCACTTACCGCTTACGGAGCGACTTTCAATGTAATCTCGTCGGTGCAGCAGAAGACACGTTTGCAGTTCGCGAAAGTCGAGCGACGTTTATGTCGACGAGACGGGATTGCTACTCGTGTTTACGTGGTTACAGCCACGAAACGAGACGTCGTAACTGGTTGTGTTCCACTGAAAGCAGAAACTGGGTGGCAGGCCGTGCTTGGAAAAGGAATTCTCTTTGATTTCCATAGACTGAAACGAGATAGAAATTTGCAAGGAAATAGATTTGTATCGGTTGACCGTTTGCTATCTGATAAAACGATATCCGATCGATTATTAGATCGCTTCGCGAATAACGCGTCTGCGTCCTTTACTCTTACAATTAAGCAACACTCGCCTCTTCTCTAGCGAGGAAATTTAAATGTCGCCATTGTCCATTTCCTCCGATGCAAAGAAAATTACCCGAAATGAAAATTTACAAATTATCGTCGACCGATTGAATCAAAAATGGCTACTACGTGTTTATTGTCGTTCGAAATCAGGGGAAACATCGTAACTTACGTTATAATTACTATATAGACTACGCACGAGTTTATGCAAACGCATGTTTTTATGCAAGGTACACGAATAGGGGGGATTTAGGAATCGTTAATTCGTTATCAGAGAATCGAACGAATCCCTTCCTCTTTCTCGCGTAAGCATTGGAATATTGGAATTTTGCGTATCGTATTGCGTATTTTCTGCATACGTATGTTTATATGTTATCTCGCATATATTTTGCGTATTTCGATATATCGTATCTGCATAAACATCCGCAGACTAATTATTACGATTGCCGTGCGAGCGCACGATATTGCAATCGTATTACCGCGTGAGTGCAGGGTCGAATGGTATGAGTCAGTGAATTTCAAGAAGTCGCTTCGTTTCGTCATAATCGTAACACTTTCATCGTTCTATTTATTTATAATTCTCGCATATGTAAATAATCGTGCACCGATTCGCAGATTCGAGCTCGATAATCGAGAAATCGAAAGGATGACGCGGAAACATGGAGAAAAAAGTGCGTGGCGTGTCCGGCGAAACAGTTATTATATCTTGCGTTTCTAATCGAGAAAACGAACGATCATAATTTTTTTAGGACGCATAGATTATCTTGGTTTCTTAACGCGATTGCCTAGTTTCTCAAAACTAAACAAATTTTCTCTTTCTCGTAAACGAAATCGTGTACGTAAATCGACGAGCTTCGAATTTCGAGTATGCGCTTTACATAGAATGTTACGAAGAGGAAATTTCAAGTATCGCTAAACGGAGGAAGAGTCATTGCGATCGTACGAAGACGATCGAACAGCTGGACGGTTCTAATATGCACAAGTGGCGGAAAAGGACAAAAGAGGATCGCTGTTTATCGCGATTAGCTATCCACGCGCGGTAAATATTTTTAGAATGCGGAACAGGGAAACCAGCTGGCCAAGGTCAAAATGGGGAGAGGAGAGGTTGGAACGCGGGCTCGTGGTGCCGCCTCACGACCGATACCTTTTGGAGAACGATCAAGAAACGTCCCCGGCCACGTCGAACGATCGAACGCGGGGACTGACTTTTATTATGTTGGCTATGTCGTCTGGCATGGCCTCGCCTTAATCCCCACCGCTTACACGCTCTTCCGGGGTCTGGCTGACCCCGCTCGTAAAGCGGATTTAATTCACCCTTTGTCCCTGTGGTTTTTGCTGCGGTGTTTCCACTGTTGCGCGTTTTCCTTGTTTCTTTTTTTTTTTCTCGTACTTTTCTTAATCCGCGTGGATGCGATCGGAGTTGTTTTCTAGGAAAAGGATCGTTTCTACGGTGGAATTAGACTGAAATTTCTTTCGAAAGCACGATAGAGAAAGTTTAACAAGAATGTACAGCGAATCACCGAGTGACTTAATAAGAACTAGCTTGCCGACACAATTATATTTTTAAATGAAAGTGCTACTCTAGCTTACGCAATAAGTTGTTTTCCCTTATTGTTCTGCATACAGCTACTTGATAAAATCACACGCGTAAAAACCTGTAATAACGAAGCGGATTAGCGACTCGGAATTTACCATGTCTCGTAAATATACTTTTTCAATAGAAACATATCGTTCTGTTTCATAAAAACTGTAAATTACAAGTTGCATCATTCTAGTTACCTCGTTCTATCTTATCCTATTCTGGAATACATTTTCCTATCCATCTTCGCAATTCCTCAGAATTCACCGAGTCACTGTAAGTGTTTCATAGCATTTTCTGCTTTAGGTGCAAACGAATCAAAAGACGACGTTGGGTACTGTCCATTTTTTAGATATATAGTAGCCATAATACGTACAGTACCATAGAAAGAAACAAAGAAATCTTAACGCGATATAATTATTTCTAGAGTCAATCTAGAATCGAAAAATTATTGACATTTCCACGTTAAATCGTATCGTAACCTTAAATTATCGCTACGACGTTGGGAATTAATTTTTTCTATCGCTTATACACTCGAGATATCGACAAGTTGCGATCAATGTAATAACGTCGTACCGTGACGATGTAATTATAATGCTTTTGATATAAATTAAAATTCTACCTTGGAAACGTTGAATAGCAATTGGAAAGCGTCAATGCGAAAGATACGTTTACGCAATTTGTATAATCGTTTCTACGTATTAAATGTACTCGAGCAGCGCCGAGTGTTGAAACAGTTATCGCTTGTAATTATTACGATATTATTGTAACTTGAAATTTTATCAAAGTTCTCGACGATAAAGCGAGATGTTTACGCTTCGGCTACACCAGCCAGAAAAACAAAACGAATTACAACTAAAACCTGTATGATCAGCAAATTCTAATTCTCTCGGCATATTTGAACTTTCTTTGCATACGCGTTAAGCGTATATAGCGTAGCGATGGAGCAATTTTAGATGTAATATTTCGAAATGCGAAACGTTCGAATCGTACAGGCAAATCGACGACACGAAGCCAGGTCCGAATTAGGGATGCTCCGAATAAAAGAGGAAAATGGCGAAGATGAGGGAGCACTGGGGCGAGTCGCGCGTGCAATTTTCCCGCGTGCGCACCAGTACACGCAGGAGGAAAACCCTCGGCCTGCTGATCTAAATGCAGAGGCCCGTTGTCCGTAAGGAAATTATTTTATTTGAAACGATCGGCCGTAGAATTATATGCGAGTGAAGCGGAGCCAGGTCTAAACGCAGCCAAAACAAAACGAGCAATCGTGGCTCCCGATTTGCGAATTCTCGGTCTCTACGATGATGCTGCCGAGGGAACGAGCGACTTTTACCTCGCATTGTCTTTGGCCGATCGCCAAGAATCTTGGGAATCTTCCGTGGCTCGTGTAAACTCGTCCACTGAGCGCTGCGAATACATTTTCCATGTCAGCAGAGAATCCCGACTTTTCCATCTAGGTAATTGTAAACGTTGCATAGTTACTCGCTGGAAATCGCGTCTGTCGAATCGCGTAGGGGAATTTTGAGCATTGTTGCGCATTCGCCGTTTATTCTTGCCACGTTACGCTTGAAATTAGAATGTTAATGGAGTTTGGAAATTCCATCGCGTCGAACCAATTACGGAATGAATTATCGGTCTTAGGAAACGATTCTATGCTTTTCCGAATGAGATAATATTTGCACGATTCTTTACCGTAGAATTACGATGCTGTTTGTTCGAATATCGCGCGAAACGTCACAGAAACGAAACAAACGCGTTTAATTGGTAAAAGAGGTTGCTGAAATGGTGTCTCGATATTAAAAATTTGTGCTTTTTAAGCCATCGTCCATTTATTTAAATATTCAACTTTCTTACTTCGAGAATCTTCTCCTTGCTTGTCATATCGTCTTGTGTACACGTTTATTTAGCTGTTCGTTTACCTACTTCCGCGATATCGTCAATTTCATCTATTCATTCGTTCATTCATCTACCAGTATCTACATGTTTAAGGTCCTATCTATTTATTTGCTTAACAGTTGGCTGCGTGTTTTAAAGGAAAGTACCTGCGCATAGAAATTATAAACACCACATGTTGCACGAGTGTACGAAAGTACACATTTTGCTATTTTATTCAAAGATATTCCGTTGGTAGTATTTTGGCTCGTAAAAGATAAGTTTTATGATTTTGGAATCGATCGTAAAATATGGAAAACGCTGTTAATACTTGGCCAACAAACGCTAGTCGTTAAAAAAACACGTTAATTTTTAATACCGAAACAGGTTTTAGGAAATATTATGCTAGAAAGTGCGTCGTTTGTAAATTTGAGTATAGATATATTTAGATCGATTCGTCCTTCGAGATCGATTTTAAAGATTAATCATTCGAATGATTGGAAGAGTCTGTGATCGCTGCGTGTCAAATTACGCTGGTTGTTAATCATGTATATCGAACGTTCAATTGCGGATTACGACTCTTTCGAAATATCGAATGCACTTGAATAAATAATTTCTTGGCTTCCTTTCTTAAAGAAAGAATGTCTGCTGGTTTCGTTGGTAAAAAATTTCCCAATATTCGTAATAAGAGTGTCCGCTGAATAAATAACACATTCTTGTTCATTTTTCATTCGTAGACTCTATTCTTCCATACGTTGTATTCCATTGAATCGATCGGTTTCATATTTCCAGAATAAGATTACGCGTGTCGTCTACTCGTTTATTACGAGTAAAATAGAAATTTCGCTTCGATGCGCTGCCAATGTCGGTAAGTGCTTCTTCAGTGATTTGCATGTTTCGAAGGTAGAAATTTTAGTGACGAAATAATAGGATGAGAAACATACTTGAAGCGTGTGAAGAGAATTTCGTTAGTGTCGAAATCACTGAACTACACAGCCTTGAGGATCAGCCTTGTATAAAATTAGACGAAAATATTTTACAAATTACTTTGGCACAAAGTGAATGCTAAATATGTATAATTCATTTTGCTACTCGTCCTTATCGATCAGATAATGGCCATATAAATTGAAAAATATACATAAAGTTAAAAGATTAGTTGCTAGTTGCTGTCCGATTGTATATAGAAATTAACGAAACACAGAACCTGATTGTTACTTTATAAAGCTTTTCAACACTATCTTCGACTTCACGATCCTAATGTGGAATTTAATAAAGAGAATTCTAATATTCGGTATCGTTTAGAAACCTGCTTCGCGCATCAGCCCCGCAGCCAGTCGTTTCATTTTATTAAGCATTCGGTAACGAGTCAAACCGGCAACGAGAAAGTCCATATTCAAACGGACGATCATTGATTAAAAATGGAAAAATGTTTGCAGCTGATTCGCGACGGACGAAGGATCGACGGAGCGTCGAGACTCGATGCAATTGGGAAACGAGTGCACGGACGTCGAGAGTCGTTCGGTTCCAATTTCGAAATGGTTCGACGCCGCGTGTCGTCCCGTAGCATTGCACGCAGCCACGTACATCATTATCGAATTACCAGGTGTTTTGCGGCGCAGTTTCGTAATCGGGCCGTTCCGTTGCGCTGAATATTAAGCCGGTATTACGCGAGAATTGTCGCACGCGCTCTGCCCGTGTCTCACTTATGACTCTTCGTGACTAAGCACGTGCGCCCCGAGTCTTCCGAATTTTTATTGCTAAAATGTTGCTCGTCCATCGATGGCCTTACCCATCGGTAGATTCACGCGGAAACTTACACGAGGAGATCCAGAGCGGAGAAGAATCACTAGATACATAAACTATCGTTCTCCGAAGTTTCAACTTGACAACTACCACCGATCAAATTTTCTTCTATCGTTAAATATTAACTGCGTTAAAGAAGAAGAAATTCTCTATACATCACGCGTATTCCACTCTGATGAGTCACGTGTATTTCCAAATCACGCTTCGAAGGTCCATACGTTCAGGTATCTCGTGTCACTTTCATCGAGTAGTAGTGCCCTTTTCGACAAATACGTACTATATATGTGATGTTTTTTAACCGGCCGGATAAAAAAAGAAATGAACTTTCTACTATGTCTAGGTAGGTGACGGACTTTCACAAATATCTCCTTACGGAATTGTCCCTGCCACGAATCGTGGTGCACAATGGCGAAGGATCCGTTCCGTTTAACGAAGAGTGGTCAATCTCTCGGAAATCTGTACGTTAGAATCGAACGAAATATCGTTTAATTCGCGCTTTTAAATGCTTCAGACGTGGATGAACGAAAAATTATATCAATGAAAAAGGTAAAAAAGAGTGGGCAATAATATTAGAAATATCAATAGGTTATAACGTTTCGAGTAATCATTTTTTTAATTTTCTTTTTCCTCTTTTTCTTTTTTCCTTTTTTTTTTTTCTTTACGTATCACAAACTCGTGAAATTTGTTGGAAGTTTAACATTTAGCATCTAGTATGATATTCGTACAAGTTGTTTTCACGATTGATCCCCGATTTCGTCAAGGAACATTCGTAAATGGTAAGGATGTTACTTAATTTTCTTTAGCGAGTTCTCAGCGAGCATCGTAAAGTGAGTTTAATATTCAGCACGCCAAGCGACAAGTTACAAAACACGTTACGATATCCCTGCCAAGACGATAACATAATCTTTGCACAACGCTCAAGAAACTCTCGTTGCGCATGTAAACGTCGTAGAATATCATTTGTTGATTTTATTCGGTGAAATAGAAATTCGAGTAAATATCGGCATTAAAACATCGTGTTTAGCTGATCAATAGATCGTACTCGTCGAATGCCTCGTTTCGCTTAATTCGTAGCTTACTAAAGACGAGATAACGAGGATTCGTAAACTATGAACATTAGTAACGATTCCAAACTTTTAAGCATAGAAAGTCGGTTTGCTCTTTTTATCGAGAGTACAAATTGATAGCGATGCCGAAGAATTTGGCACGAACTTTGTTTCCCTTTATCGTAGGTCGTTCGAATTTCCTTCGAACGAGAAAGTAACGACGAACGCGTAAACATTGACGCACGCACGTTGATTAGCGTCTAACACGGTCGTGTCGCCGTTATGTCACACACGCGGCTCGATACGACGAGTACTGTTTACAAGAAGCGTACTTCGTTCCGTTTTCACTTCTATTCCACCGCTCGGGACGGATGGCACGAGGCTGGCTACTTTCGACTAGTTTCGAGGTTTCACTTCTTCAAACACTGTCCAACGTTTATCGGCGGCTACGAGAGAATTATAGTTGTTGAAAACCTGAGACGAGAAAGGAGTAGCCTTTTTATTTATCGCTGCTTTATAGCTGGTTATAGTTTTTCCTCGTTATACTTCTTCGTTAGCACAGTTCTAGATCGAACTGTAAGTTATTATCGAATTTCTTTAAAAAGAAAACAGAATCTATAACCACATAGTTGAATATTTTATTTTTAACCAACTAATCAGGATCTGCAGGAGCTTGTCGTTTTATTCCATTATCGAGTAATACGTATTTACGAACTTCGGAGTGGATTTTACGTAATGAATTTCGTCGCAATTGCGTGTTTTGTATAAAATAATAATAATTAGAAGTATCCGATGATATTGCGAAACTGTTTGAATGAAATTTTCGCTAACGACTCTGTTTTACTTTCACCGAGTCAAACTCGTTTTCCAACGTCGTTTTCCCCGTAACATATTCATTTCCATCGCGAACGTAACGTAACTTTTGCTTCTCGATATTCAAGCTTACTTTAGTTTATCGAACGTAGTATACGTATATCGTTCGTACGATCGTTTTCACCACTCCGATTACTTCGATCAAAAGAATACGTTGGCGATTATGAAATTGAATCTAAAATCAAGTTTAATCGCGACGAGTTTTTCGATCGATGGGAAATTTGACAGATTACGCGAATGGATTTAATGAGATTCCTTAATGAAAGATTAAATAGTGATCAACTTTAATCTGTTGGAAACAACAGGTCGCCCGCTTGCTAATTACAGTTATAATTAATTTACCAACATAGCCAACAAAAGCTCTTACTTCAACTTTAGCAATATTCGTTGAAATTTATTAGCATCTTGAGAAACTGTGTTCTAATGCTCGTTGTATTTCTGTACACACATCAGGAGCAATTTTCTCTCATATTTTAATCTCACCTGTAATATTATTTTCTAGCGCCATGTCGATAGTTATCGCTAATAAGTAATGTGGCGCACGTTTTGTTCACCTTATTAGACTGAATTTCCATCGCGTTTCACTTTCTTCGCCATACATAATCACGATACTATATCGATAGACTGCTTTCGGAGGCGGATAAAGTACGCACATACATATAAAACGAACCGACGCACGAGACTTCAATAAGCAACCAGAACCTGTCTATCGGCTCTAACGATTGTTTGCCAATCGACTTCCGTGTAATCGGTCGGTTAGTTGTTACGCATGCCTTGGGCCACCTAACGATTACCAACATTCTTGCTTTCTCCTGTTCCTCCTACCATTTTTTCCACATCAGATACCATTATTCTGACGGTAATCGATTATAAATTAATCAATTAAGAGCGACTGTCTCATCGTGTTCGATATTTCTAACAAAATGTTCATTTTTCCACCAGTTGTTTCAACGTCTTACAATGTCTTAATTTCTTGTAAACGTGATAATAAAAGGGCTATAATATTCGACATTCGTAAACATCTCGAATAAAAGGCTTCGAAAGATACGATAAATATTTTGCGAGCGATATTACTATCGAGTAGTGGCATCTAAAATTTTCAAACAACACGTGTTTCGGCATTTCCAACCGCTGATAATTCCAATTCAAATTTCCCTCCTTATCGACCTATCCGTTATCATATCACGTTCGCTTCTGTAGGAAATTTAAAAGGGGCAGCAGGTTACGGATTTTTTAAATTTCGCGCCATCATGACATTGGCTCGCTGGTAAAATCTTTACGATGTTCTATGCGTTTATTAAGCATAAACATAACGTTCTCGCAACGTTGTTCTAAACGTTGTTCTAAACGTTGTTCTAAAGTATCAAAACATTGGTTGCAGCGTTCGTTGTTTTATCAATTATCCGGTGTGATAAACTTCGAATCAATAGCAACGCTTACGCTATTCGTTCGGCTATCTTCGTAAATTCTTCGGAGATCGCCGAACCAGTTCGGACGAGGACGATGCTAAAAACATCGAGCCTGAAGAACGTAGTAAACAGACGCGATTAACCTCGATGAAAACGTACGGTCGCTGGTAGGCAACCGTAGGCAAGGCCATTTTTTCAGTGAATCAGGCAGTTCTAGTACAGACAACAACGGACCTGCTCTACCGCTATGGCGTTCCTCGCGAGAATCGTTAAGTGCGAGGTACGTTTAGCATTTATAATATTTTCGCTCGACTTTTACACCTTATTACTGACATATCTTATTAGAGAATTTTAGTTGGATATATTTCATGTTATAAAAACGAATAAATGCTTGCTACAATTTTCGATTCGATAAAGACATTCTGCGTTTAAATTTCATTTGGTTTACGTTATCATTTGCATCGATATATTTATACGATCTTATACTATACGATTGTACATATCTGTATGATTGTATGGAAATTTCTTCAGATGTAAGGTTAGAAACAAAGTATTTGAAATAGTTGAATGGTTTGAGCAATTTTTTATAGGATTTCAATTGAATTTTAAAGCGAATATACAGTTATATCCGGTTAAATTGTTTCAGGAGAAAATAAAATTTTATTCTCAGAATGTAACGACGTGGAAAATTGTAAACTTATTTAACTAAGTTTATGTCTATCTGTATTACGTTCAATTCTTCTTATGTATTATAAGACGATTAAATGATAAATATTAAGACGTTAAGTATGCGTATATATTTAACAAGTTTCCATTAGTATAACTCAAACATTGACGAAATACCCCGGAATATTCGGTTAGATGAAGAATTTCGAACTATCGTGGAATATTCTTCTCGTGATAATGCCGCGCGTTATCGACAAACATATTATCGCTGTAAATATTCAACTGTACATACGTCATTTGTATAGTAAAGTACCATAATTCATCGCGATATATCCATTCCTATCGTGAATCACACATACTTTACATCGTCTTGTATTATTTCTGTAAACAGTGATCATGTTACGTTATTATCCCTACTGTGTACTGTTATTCGTAGATGTTATCGGTATATGCGTTGCCTCATCATTAAATAATACCAATGTTCCCTTACACAAAATGCTACGTGAAATACAAATTTTTGATTTATACGTTAGTTAACACTTGATTGGGTATAGAATGTACGCACATACTTTACTTGTAATATCAAATATGTAGAGGGTGGTCTACGCAAGTAAATACGCAAGTAGTTACAAATGTAACTACCTCGATTTAAAGTCATCTCTTCGATCAAAAATTACCTCGATTAAAAATTTTGTCGGAATACTCGTATCGTTCTGTAATACTCTTACACAAAGTTGGTGTCGTTGAAAAGGGACTACGCGTCTTCGCTGCAATTGACTTGGATTACGAAGCTAGAATCATCGGTGCTAATAACGCTGGTCGAGAGCAATACAACTATCGATCTAGTGTAATAGAGTTTGCATACTTTACGTAACTGGGAACGAACCGATTTGCCTGTGAGAAGAGTACCGTGTCAAAGCGATTCTTATCGCGTGTGGAGCAAACAATCGCTCCCGATGGATTTCGTTTCTTATCGAGGTCATGCTCGCTCGGAGAAGCAGGCCAATTGGATGAATTTATTCCGATGCTGTATTTAAGCTTTTTCGAGCAAGAAACATACGGGTCTCCGTGGAAGTGATACGTTTGCACGTTATCTGACAGATAGAATTGGACTATCGATCAGGGACTCGAGATTACTTTACAGTGAACTAACGTTGATTCGCTCGTTTACGATTCGCTGATTCGAATAGGGTTGATACGAAATACAAGTACAGGCTACGCAAAAAGTATTAGAGCGTTTTATAACTTTTCTCGTTTTTTCATCGAAAGATCGTCAATTGTAAACTGATATGAAATTACAGGAACGTATTCTCCATTGCTTTTTTTCTATCATTCCTTCCTATCTCTACGTGACGAAGAGTGGCAAAACTTGCAATATAAAAATTTTTTCAAAAAAAAAAGAACGGGTGAAATTATTTTGTTATTTCATCATTTTTTCCCGCGGTAACATTGAACGTTAAGTCATCGTATTTCGATTCTAAATATTTTAGTTCAATATTTATCATTTCCTTTGCCTTATTTAACTGCTGCATTATAATCTTAAACAATTGTAATTGTAAATGAATGAGAAGCAAAGGTCATGAATTTAAATACTTTACAATTGAAAATCATTTTCGACAATTCCAATACCTTATTATAATACTTAATTTCTGTAGCGAAACGTCTTTAGAAACATACGTGGACTTATTGTCGTAGAATTTGACCGAATAACGTAATATCGAAACAAGGATTGTTTAACATTAACCGAATGATCTTTTAGGCGCAATTTGTCGCAAGGACTTACAGCAGTAGCGTACCAACGGTTAAGATGTACATTGATGGCCAATTCGTAGGTAATTATTTTATGGTATTAAAAATTTACGTACCGATTTTCACGTATGTTGTATCTCAGTGTCGCTTGTCGTTGCAAATTTTTCAGAGTTATACGAAAGAAAAAGTTCTTAGTCCAAGAGGGTACGGATTATAAAAAAAAAAAAAAACGCAAGAGTATTAAATCCCGATTGAATAGACATTTTGAGATTACAAGTTCAATAGGAAATAACGTTACTTAGCCGTATTTAATGCATCCGTTGAAGCACTGAAACGCGTGTTTACTTGGTTGAATTGGTTCATTCATGATTCAATTGCCAGAAAGTAAGACAGCTAAGACTGGCATTATCGAGATCGAGACGTGCAATCTTGATGAAACAGATACTTGATCTTCGAAGCGCTCTTGAACCTATTTTTTCGTACGATACAGCTCGTTATGAATATTTAAAGCGTGCTTCTAAAGGCATTTAATCGAAGCTCGTGGTCCATGAATACTGCTGGAGCACTCGTTGAAACTGTACAGAAAAGGCGCTATATTCCGAGGCGAATTCGATTCTAAGAATTGCTTTAACGAGGAACGTTTACGAATGACATAAATAGCACCGATTATAAAGAAGGCATCAAAGTTAAATGGAATAATTATGCTTCGAGTAAAAGTGGCATGGGAAAAGTTCGAAAAAACGCGTCACGTCTGTTTCAGAAGCGGTGCATATTTTCGTAAACTTTCTCAACGCGCTACACTTGAAAAAATCTAAAATTAAATGTCGACAAATCGATATTATTTTGCTTGATCGAGTCGTAAGGAGGTTTCGATCTGTTTCAGAATCGAAGGCCACAGAGTTCACCGACGTTCATGATCCAGCGACGAACGAGCTGTTATGTCGCACGCCAAAGTGCACGAAAGAGGAAATGGAGACAGCTGTGAAAAGTGCGAAGGGAGCGTATGAGAAATGGAAAAATACCAGTGTATTAACTAGACAAACGCTGATGCTTAAATATCAAACTCTCATACGCGAACATTCGGTAAGTTTATTCGTATTTCAACTTTATTTCGTAGGCGCGAACAAATGGGTTGGCCAAGATCCTATAATTTATTACAAATCAGAATTTAACGCGTTCCGCTGATATTTTTTCATATTTATACGAGAAATGTTTGTACGAAGAATAGTATTTATAATAGAAATATCGATATCTTCCCTAGAAAGAAATCGCAGAGAACATGGTAAAGGAAAATGGGAAAACAATGGCTGATGCTGAAGGCGACGTTCTTCGAGGACTTCGTGAGTTTTCTTGAAAAATGTATTATATCATAGTCCTGATAAATATTTCGATCTTTTATCGAACTGCCTACACGCGTATACGCGAACAACGTAAATTCGTTCTGAAATTTTCGATCAATACGCATACACGCATACGCGGACGAAGCAATCTATCGTAATTACATTCCGCGTGTCCTGCCCGCCCCATAAACGTAATCGCATCATCGTACAAGCGACAGATCATACGGCTGGTGTTGATTTATGTTACAGAGGTCGTCGACGCGTGTACCGCAATTCCTTGCCTGCAAATGGGCGAGAGCACGCCAAACATCGCCACAGATATGGATATCATTTCCTACAAAGTTCCCCTTGGCGTAACTGCCTCCATCTGTCCGTTCAATTTCCCCGCGATGATACCTCTTTGGTCGTTTCCGGTCTCGGTCGCCTGTGGAAACGCCACGATTCTCAAACCGTCCGAGCGTGTACCAGGAGCTTCGATGATCCTGGCTGATCTATTCAGCAGAGCCGGTGCTCCACCAGGATTGTTGAACGTTATCCACGGTCAACACGCCGCTGTCGATTTCATCTGCGAGCATCCCGATATCAAAGCAGTTTCTTTCGTTGGTTCCGATCAAGCGGTACGTTGCTATCGATCGTTGCTTTGTGAGCGTTCGTTGCACCGGGATAACGTTCCCTCTATGTAAAATTGTTGATTCTATACGCCATCGATAATATCAAATCGTAATAACTGACAAGCATATTGCATGCATTTTGCAAGTGAATCGAGATTAATCTATTCCTCTTCCTCTCCCATTTATATCGTTATTTTCTTTCGTTAAGAGGAAAATAATGGAAGAACTCGTAAATACACGAAACGATACCGAACGAACGATCTCGACAAATCGACGTGTCTAATTTCTAAGAAACCGTTCGCAGCTAAAATATGCGTGTACGATAAGTATGTCTGATTTTACAGGGAAAATACATTTACAGACAGAGCAGCGCGCATGGAAAACGCGTGCAGTGCAACATGGGTGCGAAGAATCATTGCGTGGTGCTGCCAGATGCGAATAAGAATAAAACCCTTTCTCAAATCGTGGGTGCTGCTTTCGGGGCTGCCGGCCAACGATGCATGGCGCTTTCTGTGGCAATATTCGTGGGTAAATCGAAGGATTGGGTGACAGAATTGGTGGAAGCCGCAAAGAAATTAAAGGTGAATGCGGGACACGTACCTGGAACCGATCTCGGGCCCGTTATATCTCCGCGATCTAAGAAGAGGATATGCGATCTGATCGAGACAGGGGTGAAAGATGGTGCCACGTTGGCTCTCGACGGCAGAGGTCTCGTTGTCAGTGGTTTCGAAAAGGGAAATTTCGTTGGACCAACCGTATTGACAAACGTGAAGGTGGTACATCTATGATATACAATCGTGTTATGAAAACGCGAATGACGATCGATGCCTTCGATGATGATGCAGGAAATTCGTGTTACCATCGATCGATGTAGAAAGAGAGAAGCAAACTTTTCTTAAAGAGCTATCGATTTTCATGTCACGTTTCATACGGTAATTTAAAATTGCGTATAATTTAGATCGCGGTAGCTTCTTCGTAATTCCTGTGCATCATTGATCGCAGCGCTTTAAGTGCTTTGATCTATGTTAGATCGCATAATACGTTTCAGACCTCGATGCAATGTTACACGGAGGAAATCTTTGGGCCCGTTCTTTCGTGTATTTTCGCTGATACTTTGGACGAAGCTATCGACATTATTAACAAATGTCCTTATGGAAATGGAACTGCTGTGTTTACGTCAAACGGTGCAACGGCTAGAGCATTTGTAAATAGAATAGAGGCTGGTCAGGTTGGCGTAAACGTTCCTATTCCAGTGCCGCTGCCCATGTTTAGTTTCACCGGAAACAAGGGATCTTTCTTAGGCGACAATCATTTTTACGGAAAGCACGTAAGTAACGTCACACAAACTACTATCGTACTTTTTCTATGAACATTGAAAATATTCGTCGAATGCACGTGTCATATTTTTCTAGGGTATAAATTTCCACACGCAAGTAAAAACGATAACACAGCTGTGGAGATCCGGAGACGCTGGTGATATCGCATCCTCGACGGCTATGCCAACCATGCAGTAAACTAAATGTTCCTCGATTACAGTGATACAAAGCGTTACAGTTGGAAATCTTTCTGTATACTCCATACGAAATTTTATAAACAGACGAAATTTCTGTTTTAAAAAAAGATGACTTTCCAATACTACTGTAACGAACAATGTCTTCCATTAGTCCGAAATAACTTACTGTCGGATAAATCGAAAGAAATACGCTTCCTATTGTGTTTACTATGTTTGTTTATATTTTGTAACAAAATAATAAAATACCACCGGTGAAATTTTGTATTCTATATTCTTTAGAAGAACATATACGTTTATGAAATAACGTAAATTTTTGTACTATTTTTTTAGTAATCTTCCGTTCTCCGATAGTTCTGAAAAATGTAACTATGTATCCGCAAATATAACTATACCTTTCTTGTTATTTAATTCGACCCTACTGTTTCAAATTAATCCCAGCGGGAAAGCAATTCCTCCGACAGCGATACGTCGGATTATCCCCCGCGCTCCTACGAACACCACCACCACCACCACCAACCGGTAAATAAAGATAAGAAAGGTCTCTATCCAAAATCCAAGATCGAAGACAAACGATTCATCGCTGGATGTATGTAACGAGAGAAGTTCAAGGTCGATGCGTCCTCCAACGTCCTTGAACCGAAGCTAGTTGCTCGCATCCTCGTCGATCGTCGACGCGACGGCCGAAAACATTGAAACAGTGACGGTCTTCCGGATGTTGGCTGTGACGTGTGCGCACTGCGCAGCCGCGTCAGCACCCCCTTTCCAGGCGCATCTGCGCATTTTCCAACAAAATTTCTCTCACAGGCGAGGTTCTGCCCGTCCCGGATCGTCGTGTTCGTTCCGACGGAGCAGGCTGCCGGAAGTCGAAACGGAGAAAACCAACCCCTTCGATTGTTCACATATCGTGAGTATTTGCACGTCTTCGTTCGTTCTTCTCCGCTCTCTATTCAACGATATTTACACGCTGCGCGATCTTTTTGCTCATCCAATGGACGACATTCCTCGAATCTTGCCATTTGTTTGCAAAGGAATAGCGCCTCGTTAAGATTGTCGTCGGTTCGTTTGTTTTCATCGACGTCGTCGCCTTTGTTCCGCTACTCGTTAACTTTTCGCGAAAGTCGTTGCCCCGTTCCGGTACCAAAGAATAGTTTATTCATTTTGGAAAAATTTGATTTCGATTCTCCACCGAAGGTCTTTTTATTTGTCCTTTCTTTCTCGTCCCTTTTCTGTCCGTTTGTTCTTTTTCTTTGTCCCTTTCGATCGCATTAAGAGAATTCGGCGGTATTAACCTTCGTACGTGAGCGACCGATGCGAGGCTGCCTGAGGATTTAATATCTGCCGTGGAAAATCGCGAATCGATTCCTCCCGGCGGAAGACATCGACGTCTGTTGTCCTTTCTTTTCTCTAGCCACGCTCGATAATCTCTTGGGAATTTTGGAAAAATATGGGTCGTTGTTGCTATTGAAGTATAACCATTACAACGGAGAATTGGAATTTTGCATTTTAATATCTTGTATTTTTACAAATATTTAAATCATTTACAATAGCGTTATTTTGCATCTCGCTTTATATCCATCGTTCGATATTATCCGTCTTAAAGAATCGGTTTCGTTGTTTGTTTGGTGCTTCAACCCTTACCCTTTATCCTTAGTGTTATCATACTTTTTTACCTTGTCGTGGAATTTAAAATTCGCCGAAGGATGCTTACACCGCTACAAAATTTTCTTACCTATTTTTTAAACGCGTTTCATTTAGCTTCAGATTAGTACGCAGTTTCCAGGCCTTTCCAAATAATACTTGAAATAATTAGTAGAAAAACTCGCCTTTAAAGCTTTTAAAAATTGGAGATGTTTTTACCTCTGATCTTTTTGTTTCTATCAACAATTTTTCGAAGAATCGATCAATGGGTATTTGTGTAATTTCCAAGGGAATAAAAACGAAGTTTTAACGAAGGATGGAAAGAAACGTCTGCGTTTCTCTGTTTGAAAGATGATTTCTACCGAATGCAGTTGACGCATGGAAAATCGTCGCGGTTTCAACTCCGCTTTGTAGAACACATTTATCTTTTACGGCCGTCAAATTTTATTTTTACATCGTCACCCGAATGCAAACTATTTCTTCTATCCAGATCGAGTGTCCGTTGCCTCGCTACGTCCTTGTTTAAGAAAACAGAGTTCCGATCGAACCGGGTTTCAACGGACGGTAAATTCTACGATGTGAACTGCTTCCAACAGGTCGCGTATCACGGTCACTTTGTCTTTAGACAGGCAAACCTACCTTCGTTTCATTAATATACAATAGAACAATGTCGAAAGCGGGACGTTGCCTCTTCGAGTCCGTACAGGTGTGAAAATAAGCCGCTCGTCGTAATTCAAAATATTCAATTTAGAGATCGTAAAATCAGACACTGTAAAATTTCCTACATAAATTTTGTCAAGCAGCACGGAGATTCACGGGTCGATTCTTCCAACAGGTTTATCAATTATGTACAAAACCGTACGAAAAGGCGATGCCAGTCTGCAGTACACGATTCTACCGCAAACGGACCAGTTTTCGTCATCCGGGTTCCCTCAGACATCAGGCAAGGCGGGCTGGAGGGTCCTCAAGTACTCCATATGCACGTTGATGATTCTGTTCGTCGTGTCCTACGTGGCGGTAACTCTTTTCATGAATCAGAGCGACGAGCGGCTGTTCGCCAGTACGGTGCTGGCTATAGGCCGAGTTGGGCACAACTCGTCGAGGGCTAGAAACTCGTCGAGGAGTCAGGAGAAAGACATGGCGAACAAAAGCAAAAACAGGCTTCCAGTAACGACCACGGTTTCATCTACGGAAGCTTACAGGAAGCAGGATATCGAGGACGAGATGACTACGTTGTTAGAGGCGTCGAACGTAGATGAACAAGAGTCGCAGGAGTTCACTACCACAGGTATCAAGTTCCTCGACGAAAGTTACGCGATAAAAGTCAGTATGTCGAAAATCAACGCGATAACACGCGTATTTGCGTTGATTTCTAATCGAATAACGATCAAGACGATAACAGTGTTTTTAATTTTAAAATGAATGAAATACCATTTCCGCGATATTACTCGATAGATGTACAAGATAGATATACGACAATTATGCTCCAAGCAAGTTCTTGTGTGTTATATTTACATGTTGGTAAAATCTATTAAGCTATCCAGTTACAAAGTTTCAATTTCGGATCAATTTGGATTGGCAAGGCTGGCTAATTTGACAACATATTCCAAGCGCCAGTAACTTACGTTATCTTTCAATCGGCCTTCTGAAAGTTGCCCGAATGTTTTACTAGGGAGCCTCGAGCCGTGGCAAGAAAGAAATTAACAGTAGCAACGATTTGATTTAACGAAGCGACGAATTTAGATTTAACTGTTTCTACCGCGTGACATTTATCGTTTTTATCGCGTCCACTGTTATCGATTTTCTTCGGTCGTTGTATTATAATATATACTCGGCTTTCCCTTCCATAAATCATCTTTCTGCTACTGCTAAATAACGAAATGTTCGATAATAAGCTGCTTTATGGGGAAATGAATGTTTATTAGTAAACTAATCGTTCATTGTTATTATCGATGAATACGATCCTCGTGTTTCCTGTATAGTTGATTGATTATCATTTACTCTGTCTAACCCTAATAGTAAATGGGTATTGGAAAAATACTATCCGATAAAACGTTATTCAATTGCCATCCAATATTCCATTACCATGGCGATAAATTTTTTATTTTTCACCATCAAATACGCTACTTACTAAACTCGCTCAACGAAAGATCCAAAAATTGTACCATCTGGTTTCCTTCTTTTTGGCATTTTCAAAGTCCGTTCGTGTGTCGTTGTGTTTCCGTAGAATTTAGAATTTCTCCGTAAGGACCAATCGTTGTCGTTTAAATATTTAAAATTGTTTAATTTTTACCAAAACCATTCTTTTTCGTCCGCTTTTTGTTCGCAGATTCCACAACGAGTAGCACGCAACGTTCGAAAACATCCACGGAATCGACGACGAGCGTCAAACAGACGTCCACGTCCACCACTACGTATATACTACCGACAACGTGGTCGACCGGTTTAAAAACGTTAACCAGCACCCCGAGTGAAGCGACCAAGACGACGTCGAGCGCGCCAACGAGGAAGGCAAAGATGCCAAGGGTGACCTTGAAGCTCAGAGAGAACGAAACGATACCACAAATGTACATGAAGGCTGGGATAGCGTCGTACAAAAAAGGAAACATCACTACGAGCGTCCTGGCACACGGCCTAAGCCTGGAAGGGTTGATCTTCAAGACGCCAGAGGGAACGATAAACCCCTGGACGCAAAAGTGGTTCTTCACCAATCCTTCCTCCGACTTTCAATGGAAGGTACAGTTGTCTCGGCAAGTAAGTTAACGAGCAATGACACGTGCAAAAGTACTGATTATTTCGAGTACAAGTGGGTCGAGCTGCATACTTTGCACGCTCGCTACTAGTTTCCGATACAGCTATCAAATACGGTCGCAAGTATCGCGAGCCGTCGCTTGTTTTCGACAGGATTATAGAATTAGCATTACGAAGAAAATTAGTATTAGAAAATTACTGACGAAAGGATATGAAACTGAATATGAATTTTGAAATTCTTAATAATATCGTATACGCGTAAAATGTATCAACGTGTCTTTTGTTACCAACACAGATACTATAAAATTGTTGGTAAATTATCGTTCAATGTCGCCGAATAACGCGAATTTCTACTAACACGTATTTGCGGTTTCTTATCTCTTGTAGACCGTACGACCTATTATATTCTCTCCGCTCCAAATAGTCGAGAACTTTGCTGCTGCGGGATTTACAAGCATTGGGTGAATGGCGGGCGATTACGTCGAAAAACCGCATGAACTCTATGGCTCGTTAACTTTCACACCGGTCTCTTGAAAAGGCCTTCGCTTTAACGTTCTCGCGTGGATTTTCATATTATTTATTCTTTCTGCGTTATATTTTCATTCTTGTTTCGACGTGTAACGATGGAAGAAGAATTCGTAATAAAGATTCGGTATCGAGTAGAAGAGAATCTCAGATAAGATTCCTCGAGATTTCGTGCGTATCGCTCTGAGAGACACAGGGCACAAGATGTGGCATCGAATCGAATGGAAAATTGTAGGAGCATCTTTACGGATCCCAAAGGTTAATTTATACTCTGTATAAGTATCGATCGCGCCGCAGCAAAGACATCCAAACCGAATGGCACCGGTGACGATCGATAGGACATGTTGGAGAGTCTAACAGCATGGTTCCTTTTATACGTATGTACTTCTTCCGCTGTTCCTCAGCTAGGCTGTCGTTATCTTTTCTTTTTCTCGCCGCGAGCCTACGGACTACTTTCGCCGTTCTCGTCTTTCTACTTATTTTCAACGTGGTTGGTTATATCTCATCTCTTATCTCTTAATTTCTTGCTCACCGAATACCGAGTACCGGCGTTCCTCTAGCCGCTACAGATTATTCGAACGAACCTTTTGCTGCGTGGTTTTTAAAAAAGAAAAACAGGGAATGGGAACGATCGTTATACGACAGTGCGTGGAAATTTCTAATAACGCACATTTCTAACGGCTGCCTCGTTTTGTTCGAACATCCCTCAACGACGTAGGAATAATTAACACCATGGATGGAAATCGGTGCAAATAAACTGTAGCTCGTCTGAAATTAGTAGATGCAAATTGGTTATTGATAAAGCGGTGGTTTTGCATCGTAACACAATTTTATATTCGATATTAAGCGAATCGGTATCTAGCTACACCGAATCATGAAAAAGCTGCTCTAAACCGATACATTTTCGATCGATTAATCGCCTATAACGTAATTGTATAAAAATATCAAATTTTATAAACTTTTATTTCTCATCAAATCTAATTTGAATTTTATTATCGGTCATTACACCGTTCAAGTCCTCTCATATTTTGGTATGTTTATCGTGATTCGAGATGCAACAGACTATCGCCTTATGTAATTTTCATAAATCGCGCCAAACGCGGTTAACGCAGTGATAACGCGCACCTGTTTATCACAGCTTCCGGTTGAGGTAGCAGACACAAAGAAGCAAATCAGCTGTGCGCGAAATGAGACGGTTCATTAGCTCGTCGAGGTGTGGGAGGGGGAGGGGTTATTATATAACGCTTGCCTCTCTCAACTCTTAACAATGATGGAGGATCTGAACAGCTGAAACGATCTCGACGGGTGATCGTTTCTCTTTCTCTCCATTTACGTAACCAGCTGTCGCTTATTCCGATGTTTATGAATATTCTTTTCTTCTTTCACGGAGATATTCGTCTTGCGGAAGTAAGACTATTCTGTTGTACTTATTTACCTACTTAATATATTTCTATGCATTACATTTCCAACATAGTGCGACGAAAGCTTCGTTTTAAAAGAAAAAGTGATTAAATTTACTTAAAAGTATGTATATCTATAATCTTCGTTAAGTAGAAAGTTTTTCATTGCAATAATCGCAATTTTTCCATCTATCCGATGTAGACCAGCGCTAATGACATTAAATATCAATATTCCGGTGTCGACAACAGGTTTTCGCGGTTACACGTTCGCAGCGAAAGAAAGCTGTGAAAAATTAATCCCGAAGGAGTACGGTATTCGATTTCGCAGATTAAGATGAATTATATTCTGCGAGAAATGTATCTTCTTAAAGGGGATGTAGACGTTATTTAAATAGGAGATTATACTGCATTTCGAGCGTTGGACGACCCTTGGAATCAGAATTTCAAACGCGTTATTCTCGTCACTCTTCGGAGCTAAAGATCTTCTTATGGGAACACGCGGAACCAATGTTCGATTTCAATGGAAATCCCATTGGATATCGATTTTCGACGAATAATTTCTGTTAAGAATACTCTTCGAGGCGAATAACAACGGGAAGAAAATCTAGTTTGATTATGTCCCTATGTAGAGGGAAGGTTCTTGGTTAAAATTATCGAATCCTTCGTGTAAAATCTGGCATCTCATCTGCTGACACGGATTCTCATTTTGAACAAACGGATAACGACATTCATATTGGGAACTATCTTTTTTCTTCGACAACTTCTCAAGCATGGAACGTGTATCGAGGAGTCGTCGATTTAATAGACACGAAGCTTAAAACCATTATCATACCGAGTTAGTTAACTGGGTCAAAATTTCCGATATTGAGTTTCATGTCGTTCTGACGAATAAATTTAACGCGAAGTCATAGAAGTATTTGAACGAGTATCGTTCGCGAACACATGCGTCCATCTCTCGAGAACATCGTGTCCATTTAGTCGTTTAAACTTTATCGCGCAATCTTGGTTAACTAATTGCGATATTCCGACGCTAATTTTGAACTACAGATCGTCGGTCGTGTTCTCGAAATATAATCCCCTTTACTTTTTAACCACCTACTTAGCTTATGTTACCTAGATCCGATATAAGATATAAGGAAATTGAATAGCGACCCACTGCTTTCACTAGTTCAGCTCAGGTTTTATACGTTCCCCTCTCAGTCATTAGTAATGCCGTTTAATCTTTCGTCAACTTTTCGATGAACAAATTTGTTACCGTAGGGATTGATATTTTTACTATTAGAAACGTTTCACAAACCAGTCGCATTTTTTTAAACCGATATTAGAATTATTAGCGATACGGATTAAAGAAAGGGTGCCGTTATGTTATTCCACAGAGCTTCAACCGGATCCCGGTGAAGGTTTACATTACCCTGGCAGTGTTCCTCACCTTCGCGAGCATTCTCGTCTCTCTGCTGTTGTACGTGCGAAAGACCACGAGACGCCTGCGTCAAAGCGTCGAAGAACCAGAAGTGGAGGGACAGGAGGAGGACAAATCGACTTTGTTGGGCGTCGAAAGCCAGGAAATCGAGGAAAAAGAGTAATCGTGATTCAACCATGGGAGAGCCACGTAGCTCGTAAGATTCGCATATTTTTACAACGTGTACGTCAGTTTAGATTTAGATACTTCGCGTGAAACACCGAACGAACGATCATCGAGATGTTGGGAATACCGGTTAATATTTTTCGGGTTCGTTTAATCGAGCGTTGAAAGCCCCGTTTTAAGGAATTGACTGATCGAATAATCATCGTTCTCTTCTTATCGTTTGCTTCGTTGCTATTTTGCTTACTTGGTTATAGTGGTTCGTGGAGAATCAAGCTCGGTGATATTTTAACAAACGTACAATTTTCTGAACGCGAGTCACGTAATTCCTACCAAGGATTTATTTCTCATAGGAAATAATTCCAGCTAAAAATCGTTAATATCGTGGAAGATTTTAAAATTCGCGATATTTCCTGAAATACCCTAGCGAAGTTTTTGTCTTATAATTTGTATATACCTAGACGTGAAAAGTGAATTTTCATTGATTCCGATATGCTCGATCTATGCGGAGAAGATGGTTCGAAAGATAGTAGCCAGCTTTCGAAGGTTGGCTAGATGGACATTTTTCCTCGGTATACCTTCTTCTTTCTGCAAATACAATTGAGACGTAACGCGTAAGAACGACTGAAAAGAACGACGCGGCTTTCGCATGTTCACAGTCTTATCCTATTGCTAGGTTGCGCTAGCGTGTTGTGGTCCGATTAATTTTCGCCGAATTTTGTCTGACACTGCAGACTACTTACAATCATTGACTCGCGATGATAGTCTTCGAAATGTTTCTATTATATAATTTATAAAGACGTAGAATACTTTTTCGAAAGTTATTTTCATCGCTACTGATTCTACTCGATACTTTTTTCTATTTCACATGTATGTATATCGATACATATACGATATTAATATTAATATGCTTGTGTCTATACTATATTTTATTCGTGCCGTGACATCCTGCTGGATATAAAGCAATTCCTCGAAAAAAAGAAACAGGTGAATTTTGTACGAGACAAATAGTTACATTCGATAGTTTATAGCGTCTTTGTGCGCTTAGTGATGATTTTTTTTACTTCTAACGATTGTGACCTTATTTTCTACCATCTTTTCAACATGAGTAGGTAAGTAACGATTCTCAACCATATTATGTCTTTAATACTACAAGTTAGGCAATTTTTTCAAGTACTTACTTATGTGTTTATGAATGTTATTCGTAAGCAAATAAAAGCATTGTCATTCGATTAGTCTGGATGTAACATTTGGAGCAAGATGGGGACATTTCCATGAACGATCATTTTTAGATAATATGGACGTACAGGAGAAAAACAGAGCGACAAAGTTGGATCGAAGAATCTATGCGGAGAGCCGTTGAAGCGATTGTACAAAAAAATGGGCTATCGTAAAGCAATTCTGGTCTTTAATATTCCTAAAACTACATTGGAGAAGAGGTTGGCTCTCTAACGAAAAAAATTCTCAACAGACGTTGAAGACAATTTTGCACCTTTCTCGATTGTGTTTTCGATCGAACGAGAGCAAGAGTTAGTAATTCTTTCTGCCTAAATCTTTGTTACTTTCCCTACGGGATTACAATCTTCTGTTTCCACACAAATACCACACACTACCATTGTACATATAGTACATACGTATAGTACATATAATACCACCATACAGTATTACGAAATGTAGTAAAATCCATATATATATATACATATATACACATATAAGATCATAACTGGAACATACATATACGATCAGAACCCATACACACGTTACACATATAATAAAGAAAAATTAGTATTTTATTTAAATGAAACGGGCCTACCATTTGGTCTAACAACAATCGATATATACAAATAGATGCGTACTATTTTTCCCCGTCACTAGGGCATTGTCGCTACTTTCAAAATTATATTTTTCTATCTTTTTTGTTAAGTTTTGGAAGTTTATTTTAACATGTTTCGATAAACAGGCATTGATATCATATATGATATTTTTTGTAGATACAACATCAATAAATCTAGTATTCTAGAGCAATTTTGTTTTAGCATTTCCATCTTGCCCCAACTTCCCATGCATGAAGTAAAAACGACATTCAAACTACTCATCTTTTCTCTTAAATCGAGACGTTATCTTTCATTGGATAATTCTTCGATATTTCAATATATTATAATATCTGGTACGACGAGTCGATTAATTTAAAACGACAAATTTATAATTACCAAACATAGTACATAATTAATATGTACTTGGTCGGACCATGACGTGTTAGATGCATCTTTTTTGGAATGATACGATCAAATTTCTATCGACAGAATTTCAAAATCGTGGAAACGTCCGAGAAACGTCGTTCGAACGAGAATTTTTCTTCGACGACGGAAGGACTCCATTTGATTACCAGTATGTAGATACTTCCTGGCTATTCTATTACATTAGTGAATCGCACGGAAGCTAATCTCACAATATCAGGAAGTTTTAATGATTTTTTACAAAGCATCTTGCATATCCCCTGTACGTGTCGAGAGTCGTAAATTTATCAGAGAATTTTCGAGCTCTTTCCTACAAAAGAGCTACTAAAGAAACAAATCTATCTATATATATATATATATAAGTGAAAAACAAAGTTACGTACCTCGATGACCGATTAAGGAGACAGTTTCTAAAAAACAGATGAACGACGGAATCGTTAGAGAAACGAGCAATCTTTCTATACTATTTGTTTCGCTTATCTATCATGATCGACCGAACACGTATATTTTATTAGAGAAAGTGAAATTAAACGGTTGGTCATCTCCGTAGCGGATTTTAAATGAAATTAACCTGAGCATATATAAATATGTCATCTCGAAAGTAAGAACTTGTTTAAGGGTTTTATAAAAGCGAAGTAGAAAATGTAGTAGAAAGATCGTGGGGTCTTGCGATTATCGGAAATTCCGACTGAGACAGTCTGATAATTTGCAAGTGATTTTCCAGTTGACATTTCCGACATATACTTCGACATGTTACGCCTTTAAAAATCAATCGATATTAACGACAGACGCGTCGAAACGAATGTCAAACGTTAATGTCGGCGGTCTCCTTAATTCGGTCACACTATGTATTTGCTAAACTTTCTACACTGTGCATACAGTACACAATACGCTCCTGTATATGGCCGTAAAATATTACAAATATCTGGCCGATTTTCTTCGAATGTCATTAAGAATCGCACCTTGAAATTTCCTAGCACCGATGTGCTTCGAAAATATGTCGCTTCATCTACGATCGCTATAAACTTACTGTTATGGGAGATTGAAAATTAATTTTATTCCTCGATTCGCTTCAATTTGCGTTCGAACAAAACATCAAGAGGATCGTAGCTTCGAAACGTACAGAAGCAATCTTAGAAAATCATGTATATTATTTACGTTCAATATTTTATTTCTTTATTTCATTGTACGATTCAATGAGTAACGTTCTCGATTTACTTCTCTTCGTCCCGGTTCGTAATGCGAGTTGAATGTTTCGTTAAAGACGGCCTGTAATATTACCCGAGAATTTCCCTTCACCCACATATAATATAAATTATAGCGATCAACTCGTTTAAAGATTTCTTTCCGTATTTTTATTTGGTACTTATTTAATCACTAACACGTTCGGATATCTTCCATGTATTACGAAAGACAGCTTCGTAACGAGAAAAACTGTTGTATTAATTTAAAACGAAAAACACGTGTGCTAGGTGCATAAAAATTGCGTAAGAAGACTGTGCGTAGTTTCAAGCGCATATTTTCTAGGTATATTCATATTTTAATGAATATATCAGGTAATATTGGAAGTAGCGAGTTAAAATCACCAGCTACTAATTACTCTTTGTCATCGTGGATGATTAACGATTGATCGAATTGTCTCGCAAATTGCGTTATTCGATATTAATATTAACGGAGAAACTGCGTTTTTAGCGTTATACATTTTCCCTAAGGGTGTAAAGACTTTCATTAGTGAAATGTATTTCTATGTGTAATTAAATAGCGATGGCCGCAAAACGACATCCTTAACAAAATTTAGGAGACAATCGAACGCAATGTTTTTCACGCCAATTTTTCTGCGATCTTTACAAACAACGTCGTTCAGTATTTTTAGAGCAATACACAGAGCGTAAAAAGTTAGTCGTTATTTAAGAAATTAATTTGTACATTTAAACGCGTTTCGATTAAACGATACTAGCTGTTAATAATTTAACGATACAAGCTCAAATAATTACAAATGTTAAGCGACTAATCTACAGAAATTACTACGTTCAAGTTTTATTTAACAGATACACATTGTCTACGTTTCTTTTTTAAATACGTAACGTATATGTATACCGTACTGTTATATCTACGAGATCGCTACATTCTTTTAGATATCGTTAAGTTTTGCAATGCTTCCGAGTGCTTGTGAATAACGTAAACTGTTGAATAATTTTCCTCGACTAAAATTCATCCGAAAAGAAGCTTGCAATTGTTGCTAACGAAGAAATAAAGTTTTTGAAATCTGCGAAGAGATTATTAAATTCTGGAGGACTTTATAAAACCTGTTGCTCAGTTAACATTATTTTATCGCGAGGAACAACATCAAGATTTATGAAGAAACGAGTGCAGTCGCCTTTAATAGGTGCAGGAAAGGCCAGTAACAGTAGTTACTAATTACCTAACAAGGAAAACATTTTATTCGTTGAGATGAATGTACAGAATGATGTGTTGTGCGTTGTATAAACCTGTGTTATGTGTAATTAAACACAATCATGCGATATGATCGATTATTTGATACTGGTACACTAGTATACTAGAAAACGATCTTGTAAGATTTCACCAGTAGAAAATGATGACACGCGAACAGTGAACGTTTGCCATTTTCTCTGTGTCGCTTTTATTGTATTTTTTCGAATGCAATTGACTGATTTGTTAAGGATTTTGTGAAAAAGGCAAATTCGAACTCGCTCGATCACGGCGAATCGGTTGTCGACGTTCCTTCGTTCTCGAACCAATGAACACGCAAATAGTAAGTACACGCGCAATTCCGTACAAAGAAAATGAGAAAATAGAGAGCGAGAGAGAGAGAGAGAGAGAGAGAGAGAACGAGAGAGAGCGAGAGAGAGAGAGAGAGAGAGAGAGAGAGAAAGACAGAAAAATGTTTGATGCGTTTTCAAAGAAATAAAGAACAAAGAAGTATGAGAATAAGGGACTTATAAGTGACACAATAGTGCTGTAGCTGAGAAGAAAGAGACGGTTATAGTTTCTATTTTGAAGATTATATTTTTTTAACTTCATTCATTTTTGACTTCCACATACATGTATTTATATATATACATATAATTGTATATACATATTCGCATACCTATTATATACACGTATAAATATAAATAAATAAATATATATACAGTAAATGATAAGTGTTAAGTGGATAATGAGATATTGTATATATATATACAGAAAACACACGTGTGTGTTCGAAAAGGAGGTCGTATAACGCATGAAATCGTGGACGTCCTTTCCGTAATAATATGTATATGTGTGGAGTCGTACAATTAAGCGTATCGCGAATATCGTTTGTACGAATACACTACATTCTGAGATAGCAATCGGAAAGAAGATTGGAAATGCGCTTTCCAGAAGGAATTTCTTACACGAGACGAACAATTATGGAGCTTTCTAGAAGAAAATGTCTTTGGACCATTTTTTACGGTATCTTGTTCTATTTTCGAAACGGTATTCTTATAACCAGCAAATAAAATACTGTATATTTTATCGAAACAACAATTTTTGGTAAAAGCTGTAATATTTAATTTATTCGTAATGGAGATTTTTAGCCGGCCCAATTCCACGAACTTCGCGGGCCAGCTTCGATTTCTATTTCTGTTTGAGAAATTCAAACATTCGTTAGTCGCAAACTATTCGTTTTGAGAAATGTAATTTTTATCAATTCGTCGACGTCATTTCTTAGTTTGAAGCGGAATTTTTGTGCCAACAGGTCGTCGCAGCGTGACGCTTAACGATTCGGAAGACATCGATCGCGTTACTTTACAAACTCAAAGCGATCTACCCTTTGATCTATCGACGTTCAAGTAGGAAGTCAACTTATCGACTTAATTAATACCACAAACGTTAAAAGTGTATCGACTTCTCACGGTAAGAGGGTGTTGCGTTCATTCATCAATACCAATATTAAATATCGAAAACGGAACGGTGAAAAGATGTGACCGAACGATTAAACGATTTAATAGGCGAAACAATTCTGCGTATGTACATATACTATTAACATTGTACGTCTCGGGAATCACGACATAGATCATCATTGATCGTGATACGTTTACTATTGGACAATTGACTTGTTAATTCGACTTGAAAATGATATAGCTCGCGCCGAATTAGGGCCTATAAATGTATATAACCAAATAAAAGATGCGGAATAATTATCAAATTTTGATTTGTTTTACTGTAACATTAAAAGTACCAAACTCGTCATCTTGATAGGTTTTAGATTTTTTCCTACCCTGTGACCCATTTCTCGTCTATTTTATTACTTTTTCTACTCTTAAAAACATATGTATTTCTTTAAATTCCTAATTTTGTATTCCTTTTTAATTTACCTACTGATCAGTATCGCCGGTTCACTGGTAGATGCGGCACTATGCCCAAAATAGTATTTTGCCAAGCTAATATCACTGATACCATTAGTACCATCTTTTCACCGCTAGATGACTATAGTATCTTAGAGTTTATGTTTTGATAAAATTCTCGCAACAGACAATTGCGAAACATTTGGACAAGAACCCGAAGTACGGTTATCAAACTAACCTTCGGATAAACATAGAATCACACCCAACAACGCAATCCTGGCAAAAGCTGAGATTCCATTACTTAAGAGGCAGGATCGAATATCTCTATGGTAAATACACTCGGAAAACATTGAACAACCTAACCACTCTTATGGCAGAATACATTCAAGAATACATAGAACTGGAGGAAATTGTCTTATACAACATCCAACTCAACAAGAAGAGGAGAATAATCGTGAAAATCTGCTGAGAAGGATAAAGTACAATACCGTTCGTGCCACCCTGATGTATCTGAATATGTATCCAATATATTTGAAAATAATTACACCGTACAACGCACTTAGGTGAATATATACAGTTTACTTGACCAAACTATTTAAAATTCTCCATGTACAAAATTCATAGACATAATAAATTTATTACTTTTTTCTTACGTACGTACCTTTGCAGATGGTTTCAAAGCACTACGGCCAAATCCCACAGAGGCAATCATCGTCCGCCATGAAATTTGCAACTGCAGTTCACGAATGGAAGACAACAAACTGCTAATTTTCTGGATACTAGCACACGTGGGTGTTCCTGAAAACAAAGAAACAGGCCAACCAGCCAAAGGAGCCGCAATCAAGCAACCAGACAGTATGGAGAAGTTACCTCTTACAGATTTCTACGGTGTGTTGAAATATAAAATATGGAACGATTCGGAAGACAAATTGAATACTTCACTGTCTTCTTTAAATCAGGCAGAATATCTTGGTTTATCGATCTATATTAAATTGCATAATATGGGACTATTGGTTGTATACTAACTTCATGAAGAAAATGACGCACAGATTGTAAAAGAAAAGGCCTCGCATTCGCTCAAATAATGGAATCATTTATACAAAGTCTTGATATACCAGCCATTAGAATAGTAAAAGATCGTTTTAAAGCAAATGATAAAGTATATAGCAATACATTGTAATATTACATTGTTATTTCTCTTCTTTTAATTGTAACAGTATCAATATATATCGCATAAATGTATCAAGCTTATATACGTAGGATGATCAAAGTTCAAATAATAAAATGAAAGTTTCGATCAACTTTCTCATTTCCGAGAAAGGTTAATTACAAATGTATATAAAAATAATACACAAGTAACAAATACACGAAATGTATGTACATTTAGAGATTTGCAAATTCTATTGAATAGATCGAAGCACTCACATGAATAATATTTAATTTCGCGCAAACTACACTTGAAACTATGTTTAAAGTCGAAAGTGAACAATTGAAAGTGGAAAGTTTGAAATGCATACGCGCGTAAAATGCTCAAACGTGTGAATGTAAGAAATTTATACTTATACGTACTTAACGTGCACACGTATGTATGTTTTTATATGGACATGAAGCGATTAGTTCCACCTATTAGCTGTTAGATGGTATCCCATGTTCATCGAAGCAACTACGGCCATGGTGGAACGACTTTTAAAACTCGTCTAAGTACATGATCTTGCTATGGATAAAGTACAAAATAGTCATGACATGTAACGCATTTTCGTGTCCCACGTTTGAGTGTTATCCGATATGTATCTTTGTATGAAATGTGCGCGCAATGATCTTAAATAAAGATTACAACGTCGATCGAACGACGAAATATGCAAATATATATTACGATAGTAAATTATAATCGATATACATACATAATTTCTTCCGATCGATCTATCGTATCGTAGAAGTGTCAGTTTTAGGTGGGAAGCACAGGACGAAGAAGCGTAAACGTTTCATCTAGAAGTTATCAGGTAAAGAATACAATCAATAGCTTTTACCTTTGTTTTCATATTGTCGAATTCGTCTATGATTAGAACAACGAACATTATTTAGAAGAGTTATTATATAGACACGTATGTATATCCAATCCGATCACTAAAGTTGGTTAAGAGTAAATATACGTACGCATAACTTCCATATACAATGGCTGACAAGAGTATTTCAAATTAAAATACTTACCGTAGAAAACTTTTATGTATATTATATGTATCATGTAAAGTATTTTGGCACTGCAATGACTCAGTAATGAGACACGACTATTAGTGGTTATGTTGAACAAATTTAGAAGCAATCTGAAAATGTACAATGTATAAAAGTTACGAGATATCTACTGCAAATATATATTTACTAGAAAGTTAATATGCGGTATGAACAGCCATCTTAAACACGCAACGAGCGTTAAAGATGGCCCCACTAAGTGTCGAAGTTTGTTAATGTAATGGGCAATTGACCGTTTAAATATTTGTTTCGTCTGTACGAAATATTTACTTGCACTAAATATCTACATACATTTTCAAATTGGTTTCAAATATCACCATAATCATAATATCGGATCTAATTCGTAAAAGGTTTCTATATATATATAAGTCTTCTAAATTTTCAATTTCGATGTTCCAGTTTCATAGAGACTAGAGTTTGTTAGAATTTTTTTTTTATCATTATTAAAATTCCAAGTTTTTATAGAATCTGATATTTCGTTATCTCAAATTTCCTAAACAACCATCACTGTTTCACGGAACAAATTATAATAACCCATATTTTGTTAAAGGTTTTTCATTCGTTCCTCTTCTTCCTGTAACCTGGAAAGGACTTTAACGATGCTTGAAAACCAAGAAAGTAAGTAATTTTGTATTTTGTACTTTCAATATTACTATTTCGCGTGTATTTCACATTGAGTACTATCAATTAAAAAGTAGAATCTGATCGAAGATAGAAATTTCTCAATTTATGTACTCGGTTACAAATAATCCAGGTGGGTGAGTCGATAGGGGATAGATTTATATATTCCGTGCCGCGAGAACCAGTCGACAAATTATCCACGATAAACCGTGAAACGCACGGAAGAAACGGCCGGGTCTCGGCAATGAAGCATATTGTTGCAAATTTGCCAATCTAAAAGGAGATTTATTATTCCTGTCCCGTGCAATGCAAAGGTTCGTTATTATGGTCTGTCTATGGACTAGTTTATTTATAGATATTGCGCAAGAGATATCCATTCTGTCCTGACAAGATATTGCGCAAAGCTTAACACGTTACTTCTGTATATTCGCTTCAGGTTTGTCGTTTCACCAATCACCTACGCAACGACCGACCACTATAGTTCTTTCCAATCTCCGAGATGTTAACCAAAACAGAATTTTAAACTAATTCCTCTCTTACGAAGGTCGACCTGTGGCGTTATTTCTCCGGTTACGATCGCGATCTTCTCTATTTCCACGACAATCTATAATCGTTCTATTCACAACTACATATGTACGCGTATCCGCATCGATTACCACCTATAGCTTTGTTTTCCACGGGTTGCGTTCGACAAACGAATAAAAACATGTATATTTTCGTAGGAATCACGTATGAGGATTCGTTTACGTCGAATTGTATTGTCCGATCCCGGGTTAAGCGTTTATCTGCATACGGCATACGTTTAATTCACGAACGTGAGGACGAATGGGAACGCGGTTTGACGCTAAAGCCGCAAAAAAATAAAAAACGAATAGTCGCCAGTGAATAAATATCTATTATTCGGTTTTCAATACGTTTGTAGGAGAAGGAGGCGATATCGTTTTGTATTTAAGCGTTTCTTTCGAAAACTAATATACCCCTTATATGTTGCCAATACCATCATTTTCACGTTCCGTGTTCATTTGCGGCATAGAAATAATTTCCCTTGTTCATTCGCGGCGAACGTTGTCGGGGTAAAGAATTCAACTATCGGATAGCAACTTTTCCAATTAATCTACGCCGTTGAAAAAGTGTAATAAAGAACGTAAGCAGATAACACACACACAACTTGTCCAATGTCTGGTTCTTTTACAAAGTACGATAATTCGGCTTGTTCTTATCGCGAATAATACATTTCGAATGCACGATACCGGCTGGTCGACGTGTTAACAGTTTAAACTCGATGCCTGCAATATTATTAACGCCGATATGATAGAAACTTTTGGTAATAACGAACTTGCCAAGCTATCGTCGGTATAATGGCGGTATCGATGTAATACCTTGCTATAATAATCGTTAAAAACGCAATTTCTTCGCATAAAATTCTAAAATTCCAAAATTCGTCCTTCGCGACTATGATCCGTTGCTTTTCCAGGTTTGAACGGTGAAAGTCAAAGGCCGAGCATAAATCTAGAAGTCCTAATAACTTCTTGCGCGCTCCCCTTTCGGTGATGGCACGCTTTTGATGAATTAACTGCCTGGGGTAAACTCGTATTTAAATGGAAATAATTCGTGGGATTATCGTTGTCCCTTGTCGTCATTACTTTACCGAAGACGATTAAATATTATTGGATAAGTAATTCGTTTGGTAATCGGTTCTTAAGTAGCGGATGGTGATAACTTAATTCGCGAGTAGGGTTCACAAATTTTAATTAGCTCGTCTACATCTTTACTTTCGCGTTAATAATTGGTTCGTTTGTGATAAATAATTTTTGTTTATTTCATGAAAATGTTAGGAATGGGATTCGCGCGTGTACAGGTGTAAGCATTATAACCGTTTTCAGGATATAAAGTTAGGGATATTATTACAACTTAAATAATTTGCACAGGTTGTTCTCTTAATTTTTTAATAGTTCCTTCAGTTACTTTTTATCGTACAATATCTGCTTGATTTCACATACAAGAATGAACGAATTAAAGACTCGTTATTTACACGTGATGGAATATAATTTTGAATGTAAAAGTTTAAATGTGTGAAATTGGATTCTCTTAACCACATCGGCTTTAAACCAGTTGGTTATTGATTTACATATATAGGAGGAAGCCTGACAGTGACGGAAACCAGATCGTAACGCTTCAGTTGATTTATTAGTCTTTCCAAGGCCTGCCTAATTTCATTGCTAATTTTAGACTCGCTCTTAGACGTATCGTTTGCGACATTGATGAAGCTTTTTATTCCGCAAGGTTAGCTTTCTTCCTAGAGTCGTTTATCGTAGCATTGAAATTCTCAAATTTTCAAAAGAAATAAATTTGTGATTAGGAAAAATTTCTAGTTCTTTTCAATTAGAGGTTAAGCGCATTGATATTTTATTTGAATCACAACATGTGCGTGAATGATTCGCAAATATAATATACATATATAATAATTTCTTTAATCGTGTTTCCGATGTAATGAAAATTGGGCGAATATAATTTCTCCTTCTGATACGATTACAACTTTTGTCTACAAGAGATCCATCGAAGCAGCGCAATTCCGAATTTTATTCTAAGGTCTTACCATTCGAGTTTACTTGTTGATTCCGACGCACTCACACACCTGAAACTTTGCTCACCTTTATTTTCTCAAAGTAAGAGAGCACGAGGGCCAGGTAAAAAGCAAATTTCAGGCGTAAGAGTACTGTCGAGGATGCTTGATTTCCACCTAGATATTTATCGCGTACTTCGCCCTACCTACCCTCGTAAATCAACTATTTTCAAGGAAACGTTAGCTTTCATACGCTTTATCGAATTTCTGGCATCGATACTTTGAAAACCGTCCATTCCGATATAGTATTGCTTTCAAAAATTTCGCCGTTTCATCTTTTCGCCGTTTCACCGCTCTTTTAATCTTAAAAACCGATTCGCGTCTCTCGCGTGTAATATTTATAATAAACATATGAAACGTAACTCGTTGATCACAGATCTTTTTTTTTGCATATGAAAACGGTATAGCTTTTGTTAAAAAAACACAAATGGATTCTTCGTTCCTGTACATATTTGTATATCGCTTCGCGAGCCAATACAAGAAATATTCTTCTCGTTACACAACTTTACGACTCGATTTATCACTAGATACGGCGGACTTTAGTATAGTTTGGACGTTTTCCAGTCGATGGCAGTTTTTCAATGCCAAGGCTCGACTGGAGATTGTTATTGTTCGTTATTCGTTGCATCGACTATGATGGATCCATAGGCCGAGGGAAGAAATGACACGCTGCGACGATAGACTGTCACGGACACACCTGAAACTTTGCTCACCCAGAAGGAAATGTACGGGCAGAGCAAAGAGTCAGGCCCGACCGTAACGTTCGAATTTTACACTGCTGGGACATGCTCGAGTGTTTCTTCTTTCCGTTGTCACGTTGCTCCGGGCGAGGAACTCGCTACCTCTTCTCCGATTTTACGCAATAGCGCCGCCACGAGGACACTGGAAAATAGAGGCGCAGAGATTCTTCATCGAGAGTGTAGTAGATCCGAGGGAATGAGTTACCGGTAAGACAGGGACCTCGAGAGCCATCAGAAATTGCGGAAAAATAGGCTGTCGGATAGTGAAGGAGAGAATCGAAGGGAAAGAAAGAAGTGAAGAGCGCGGAGAGAACTGTGCGAAGCTCCGCACTCAGCAGTGGCAGCCAAGGAATCAAGACCGTACCCATGTTTCATCCTACTGTTCGCTCTTTCTCCCTTTGCCTCGAGAGACGACACTCGAATCTCCATTGTTCGTGGTTCGGCTGAAACAGAATTGAAAAGACGCGTGATATTTACCAATAGATTCCATTCAGGCCGCAAATAATTCATAGGGTGACGGGGTCAACGAACGGATTTTAGCAGAACGGACTCTAATCGTTTTTAAGACTTTTCTAAGGAGTTCATTGTGTTTGAAACGGTGAACTCGATGATCGATAAAACGGTGGCCCGAATGTTTGATCGTGGTATTATCGCGTTATCGCTGGAAATAGCTACAAAGTTTACAAAGAGTTTAGTCTTTCTATGTCTTTTCGAATCGAAATCAATTGTAACTTTTATTCTTAATCGAGCGTTCGATCGTAAAATTTAACGAGTCAGCAGCTTGAAGTAATCAGATTTTCGACAAACGCTTCTTTTCGATAAGACGATGTAAAAACATTGTAACTGTTCTGTTTCTCGTGTGTCGGAATCATACGTAATCCCATCGTTACATACACTTTGCTAAATACCTGATCGACCGTGAGCGAGGGCCCCTAAACCGATTACCACAGTTTATGCCGTGCCGTAGTAACAGCCACCCATATAAGTGCGCCTAACAGCAACTTAAATGTATCCGAAAGCCTGTTAAAGATCAATCTAATTTCAAATTAATCGATGGTTATTAATCTTCCACTTTCGCGACGATGGGAATCTCCACGGGAAAGTAATTAGCAATTTACGTTGCAACTTCAGAGTTTGAACATTTGATAAAACATCTTCGCACCGGGTTTAGAGAAGATAGAAATTTTATTTAAAATTTTGGGACGACGATACTTATATGTATATGTATATGTGTATTATTATTATTATTATTATTATTATTTCTATCTCTCGTATTCGTTCGATATTTACCGGCCTGTTATTCGTGGAAATCGGATTTTCATTAAATGCTTCTTGGAACATAAAAAGACATTCACGACATCACGACTCACCGCAGTGCTAATGAGATTTCAAAATGTTTTGTACGGCGCGCGTAACGTATTCGTAAGACGTTTTTTGTAGCAGGTATTGAAATAATTCGGTGAGTCACCGTATAACTCTAATTTGCCAAGTGTCCACGTTATAAAGGGTTTTCGATCTTGCGTGTTCCTGCTCTTCCGTTGCTCCATCCGCTAAGGTCAAACCTGACCGATTCCACGCTCCATCCCGAAGAGATAGAGTGGTCAATTTCCACGCACCCACCAGATTTCAGGAAGTTGGTATTTTTCTATGTATACAGAGATATATATCTGATGGTTATTTGGTGTCCGTGGCAGCCTGGAAGATGGTAGCACGAAAGAGAGATTCGCCATCTGCAGACGCAGTTTGTCAGAGGGCAAACTCGGTGTCCAGCAGCGGAGAGTATAGCGTTACGGTTGGATGTCAGTGACCGGAGCATAAACCCAAGATAGTTTCACCATTACATCGACGGTCTTCCTTCTTGGCTTGGCTCCTTTCTGTCGGCCTGTACCATCCGCACAGCCACGCACGGTCGCTCGTTCGTCGTGGCCGCAACACCTGAGTGTCTCCAGTTGCAAATGCACGCGTCAATAAGCTGCTTTCCACCTCGAGGATTCCCTCGATCGAACCAAAGATTCGTTTCCTCGATCCGGTACGATTCGTCGTTCAGTTCGATCGAGGCCACTTGAAACTCGAATGGAAACCCTTTTTACCGATCGTAACGATCGATCAGTCGATTAATCGTTGGTTTCGTTCTACGGTTACTCTGGTGCTGTTCCAAAAGAAAAATTCCCGTTTTGAATTTAGTTAGGTTCGCGATTTTCATTAGCGCGATCAGAGCCTCTAAACGAGAGATTAGCCAGCCACGCGATGACCTACTCCCTTCGTTTCAACTATCGTTGAATGTTTAATCGAATGGTTGATGGAAATTCGTTAGCTTAGCCTTTGTGATTACTATCTGTATTTTTGGAAAATTAAGTTCGAGTTCAGATGATTTCGATTCGGGATAAAAACAACGATCGTCCGATTAGACCCTTCTTCGATTCGTTGATTAGCGATGTGACAAAAACCAAAGGATTGTGATAAAAGATGGGAGAAAACTTGCGAATTCGAAACATTGCTTTTACGAGGCGCCCAGAGTGCATATGGAATAATAATATTAATAACACGCAAGTGAATCGAATTGTGTAATTGATGGTGTAAAAAGATCCAAGCCAGCTTGTTTCCGATTACGTGTAACATGGTAGGAGATTCGATCCAACCGTATCTTGTGTAATTGGCACACTTTACATCACCTCCGTACTAATATCTTCTCACGCGTACTAATAAGGATCATATAAAATTACGTTCGTGAAATTCTATAGAGAAACTAATACGTTCGATGTTTTTATTAACTTGAAGAACCTGTCTCTTCTTCACAGGTTATATAACATTCTAAATCATGGAAATTCGGTAAATTAGAAATACGGAATTTTAGCTACGAAAGCCTAACTTTTGATAAAGGAGAGGAAACTTGTATCGGTACTAACTAATGAACGACGAATCTAATTGAAATCGCCATAATCGCCTGTAATCGAACGGTACCAGTTGAGAGTTAACGTGAAACAACAATTCATTTCTTCTTACCTGTTACGATACAAACAATTGTCTCTGAATAGCAATGTGCGATAGAGTATCGTTACGTTTATGCTACCCAAATATTTGTTAGGAATTTAGCGTGTTAATCGATTTGGCGAGCAGTGGTCATAAAATTGAGTTTCGCCTCGGACGAGGTCGGCGACAACGTCGGCGATCGGGAAGAAACGAAGCTATGGTCGATCGATAGACGCCGAATTGTTGAGCCCCGTGCATCATAAAGGCTAACGACCGCAGGCAGTTTGGCAGCGTTTGTGAAAGCGGTCTTTCTTCGAAGTAATGCAGCCGGAATCATGCGATGACGAGAGCGATTATGAACGTGCCAGCGAACGAAGGGAGACAGAGTGCGCTTTCATTTGGTATGCGTGGATGCGTGTTTGCGTGAACGAACGGGGATCAGAGTGAATCAGGAGGAGAGTCTGAATGACAGCAAAACGACGAGAGGAAAGAATAAACGTCAAAACGGAGAAGAGAAAGCTGAGACAAAAATAGAAAAATAAAAGAGAGCGTTTGTGTTTTCGAGTATGTCGTAAATAGACTTGAATCTGAGTTTGGCGTGCTTTATATTGTATAAAAAGTTGCAACGATACAAAGGGAAAGAAAAGATGGGACGAGGAGATAGAAATGGCAATAGGGAAGAACGCATATACGGTTAAAAATGTCACGTCGGATGCTCTGAAGTGACTTCGTTGCCATTTTATCTGGTTGCCTCTGTCCATAACCAGACGCCGCGCCGTGAGGTGTTTATATATATACGAAATGTGACAGGAAGCCGGAAAAAAAGACGAACAAGGAGAAAACCAGCGAAAAGGGGGTCAGTAGCGGCGCCACCGGCAGCAGCACGGAAGGGTTTAAGCAAACATTCGTAATTACACGATCGTTTAATATGTATGGGACTTCCGCGTGACCGTTTAACGCACGCGTACCTTCCAAAAGCGGGAGTCTGAATACACGGCCATTAACGAAAGGTGAACTATGGAACTTTCGATACTACCGAAGAAGAACGAAAATGGATTAAAAATCGTGGAATTAATCGAACAGCGTGAAACAGATCGTACAAATTACGCTGTTGCAAGATAAAAGACAAATTGTTTCCTTCGATGGTGGAGCGATTACTTCTGGGTGCGTTAAGCGGTGTAACGAAATAGAAATATCGGAAGGGGGGAAACGAATAAGGTATCCAGAGACGAATTCGGTTTAATCCATTAAATACTAACGATACGTAATTTTTTCTCGGTCGATCTTTATCGAATTCTGCTTCTTCGTTCTATATGCTGTAAGATTCGTCGACGAAGAACCTGGAAGGAAGTTCTATTTTCTTTCATATATTCATCGATCTTTTTGCGACAAAATCTAGTCCCAGTAAATGCTCTTCGTTGAATCGATTATCTCATAGACTGTTCGTAGAGAGGTGCGAATGATGTCTGAAACAAGCTGTTAACGGTATAAAAATTGATGTGCTTCGTAATTACACTTATGTAGTACGAGCTGGACGAGATTTATCGACCTCCTCGAGTTTCAAAGAGGACACGCTACTTTCCCAAGGCATTTTTAACGATCGTCGTCGGAACATAAATCATCGTTTTCCCGTGATTTATATATGTTAGCGTCTCGTGTCACGGAGGCGTGGCATAGGCGTGAATCCCCGTAGTGTCTGCTTCTAATTTAATTTATTACATCAGCCCATCAGCGATCCATGACGGTATTAAAGATCCTGTAAATTATTCACGTTGGGTCGTGCTCGGTAGTATGTAATTCCATTACGGTTGATTATCCTTTCGAATAACTGCTATTCGGTTTAGATGGGTATAAAGTTCGTTTGATACTTGTGTATTCAGTGGTGTAGCTTACGAAAACTGATATAGGAGCTTCAAGACACCGTTATTATCGTTCTTTTCGAGCGAATTAGGATCAGTCATCGATAGGTTATTGTCGTGTCAGTGCTCGAGGTAATAGAACGATGTGTTTGAAAGCGTGTATTGATCTCTCTCAGTCAGTCTCTGAAAGACAGTATGGCAAGTCGTTAAATACGATAAATATCTTAAGCTATTATCGACGGCGCGTTTTTACCACCAACTATGATCTTGTTCGAGTCGTATCTTTCGAATTAAATCAAGACGTCGATCTAAGAATTTAACGAGACTAATTTTTATTTTCGCGTTATTTACTTAACGTTGTGCAAATTATACGCTGTTTGAAATACCAAGAAGCGCATCGAACGTAGATCACGTACCATCTTCGATAACAAAGCTAAAAACCTTATTATTCCATGATTTTTAGAGAAACTCGAAGAGAATTGTCTGTATCGTTGTGAAAGGCGAATTTCTAGAATTTTGCTACCAGTTTCAAATATGACCATAGAAGTAACGAAAAAATAGGTTCTTTGTACGCGAAGGTTTCGAGCTTAAAATTAACAGCGTTTCGAGCGAAAAATTAAAGAGCCCTCGTAGCTTGATAACAATCCGAGATTCATCGTTACATGGAAAAAAGGTACAAGCGACGGCGGAAGTGGGGAAAGGGGGTGTAGGGAGGTAGAGAGGAGGGCGGAAGAAAAAGAGGAGACGAAAGAATGCGAGGAGACAAATGGGGATGTGCTTGGAAAGTTTCAATGAGAATAAACGAAACTGTGCGCCCTTTCGTTCGGTCGCGTGAGCATTCTTTCCATCCGTGTGCGTGTACAAGGATGCGAGAGAAAAGAAGAATTCTAGAATGCAGAGACAAAAGAAAATGGAGTACGAGCAAGAAGCACTAAATCTAATTGCCCGACGACATCGTCATGGGAAACGAACGAACGACGGGACGTTCTTGTTCCACATTTTCCTTCTCCTCCTCTTTCCCTTTCTTTTTCTTCGTCTTTTTTTCTTTTTTTTTTTTCTTCAAATCTATCGTTTCAATAATTCATCGAACGCTCTTCGATGTAAATGGGTACGTTGATTCTTGATAGTTGCCGCTTCGAAATCTCTTGCGAATTCAGATTGCGTTCTTTCTCCTTTTGTGTTTGTCGAAAACGTAAATCTTTAGTTTTCACGCGACACCTAATTTTTGTAGAAAGTCGAGTGTTTTTAGAAAAATTCACGTTTTCGAAAAGACTGATGGAGCAATTCTGCTTACGGATTCGTGTAGCTGACGAATATTGCGGAACAAAATTCGTGTTAGACGGTGAAGTTTAAAAGGCACTGTTGAGACGTCTAAATAAGACGAAAAAATGCCAAAATGTGTACTTACGTGGAAAATAACGGAAAATAGCACCAGGAATTTTCTTAGCATATTTTTGACACCGTATAAATCTCGCGAAACACCAGGCGTAAGATTAAAAAAGAAAAGGCAGTATGCTACTAATCAGGCTCGAGCGTAATAAGCTCTCGCAAGATCGCAATGACGCGAGCTTCTCCACGAGGCGAAGCTCCGGTACCGGTGTTAACCGGCCGCGTCTTCGAAGAAACAGGAAAATTGGACGCAGATGGGATTTAAAGGAAGAAGAAACGAGAGCCGCGTGTACGAGGGGAATCGTGCAGCAGGCACATGTGACTTTTGTTGGCAGGCTGTGCCCACTAAGGCAACCAAGAGGAAGAACGAGTTTTAATTTCTCGCGTCCGCGGCTCATGACCCCGGAGAATCGTCGAGACTTTTTTTCTTTGTTGTCACGATCGAAGTGGGTCAAGCCTACTGCTTCCATCTATTAGACGCGCGCTCCAGCTACTATTGTCATCGTCATCGCTGACATTCTACGTCATCGAAATCTGTTCGCAGGAACAGAGAATGAATACCTTTAACGAATCTAATAACCGAGAATATTCATAGATAAGAATGCCAATTATTCGTATCTATAACCAGGAAAGAAGCGGCTGAAAGTTTTAATCAAACTGTTAGTAACTACCGAAGTAAGTTGTTGGGTAAAAAGTTTGAAATCCTATTTCATAATAGCATGCATAATTTGACAGGGATTCGACGTAGTATCTATGAATACGTAATCCACTGGTACTAATGGAAACCATAAGCAGAACCACACGTAATTTCCTATATTACATACATATATATATTATTATATAACGTACAATACAATACGTTATATTATAAAATACACGCTGCATCTTGTTCAAGATTCAAGTTGTGTTCTATCGTCTTCGCCGCTTTATTATTAGCCTGTGAACGCAAAGATTTTGAATTTAATCGAACATCCGATTTAATTAATATTCAGGGTACTAGCCAATGGAATCTAGCCACGATAACGAACAGCGATTTACGCGCTACCGCGCTTGCACAGACTTTTAATCGTCAAGGTAACACAGCCATCTATAGAACGAGCGGTTCGATCGGATCGTCATTTCGTTCACGAATCCAAAATGCTTATCTCGGTCCCCACGATCGTGCTATAAGCCGCTCGGTAACGTGCTTAAGTTAAAAAACGCTCGACTCGCAAGCAACAAAACGACCAGCCACAATAATGCAGCAGGATACCGAAGGGTTTCGAGTCTCGGGTTTCTTAAGCAGATTTCGTGTTTTTGCGCGGCCAGAAGGAAACTCCATTTGTTATACCGTAACGGAAATCGTGGACGTAACACGCTTTACGTTTAAACGTGGCGACGCAACAACGCTACGTTCGCTATTTCCCGTTTAGATGCGCGCCCCACGATAGATAAGAAGGCAACAGGATAAAACGAAAACGCCGACTAACGTGTAAATTTTAAGTACTTCCCATTCCCCGCGTAAACTGTATTCCCACTTATCTCTCACTCTCGCCTCGTTCCGGTAGTCAGCCCGCGCCTTCCTTCAACTTCCGTCCTTTCCACCCTTGAATTTCCATTTTCGCTTCAAGTTGGCCGACTGGCGCAAACGCGATGCGGAAAGACGAAGAAAGAGTCTGGAAAGCGACTGGGCGGAAGAAGGAACGAAGGTTCGAAGGCCGTTTCGTCGCCGCTCACCGCGTAAGTTTAGCGAAAAAAGTCGTTTCGATCGAATGGAATCGTCGTCTTTAAGCAGCGAATCGGGCAGTCAGCCGGTTCTCTGTTCCAGCTGTTTCTTTCGGAACAACGTTCTATTATCCCCTCGTGCACCTCCCACGGGAGATTACCCGCAAACGTCTCCCTCTCGGAAATTTTCCGATGACAAACGAGCCGTTAGAGAAGCGTACGGATTTAGATTTCGGCTCCGCTTCGTCGTTTGCCGCCTGGTGGAAATTTTTCTACCGTACGAAGCACCACCTCCCGACCAGTTTACGTGAAATACCACGAAGGGAATAGGAAGGGGGAGAATGGTGGACGAGCGCGTGTGTGCGCGCGTGTAAGGGCTGAGAGTCGAGAAGTTTCTCTCGCGGTAACTTCATTCTAATTTCCAACGGGAACGGGCTTAAGAGAAAAATAATTCACCGGATATTTTCGAATAAATTTCCTGCACGCAATGGGAGAGTCTGCGGAAGCGAAAGAAAAAGAGGGTTAGCGAAGGGAAAAAAAAAGGACGACGCGGCGTTAAGCAGCCAACCCGGTTTTCTACGGGGGTGTAAATTATGCTCTTCTTACAGGCCGCTACGCGGCAGTTTTCACTCTATCCGGTACCGGCCGGCCAGCGTGTATTTATGTTACGAGTTATTAAGAGAAAGTTTCAGGTTTTACGTCGACTAACGTCCCACACGATGAGCTCGCTGGAGAAACGGCCTGCCGGTCTTCTAGGCGATATTAAAGCCTGCTACGAGATAATCGAATCGCAAGACGCGCGTTTAGAACAAAGAGTTCATTTTGAAATCATCCGATTGTTCTCAACCCTTCCCGATCCTCGAAACACCTTTCCATAGAAATAAAAACTCCGTCTCTTTGTAGGAAGAAACGTCAGCGACGATCCAGGTTTACCTACGCAGCATTAAAATAAGAGAATCGTGTAAACGGCCGATTGTGCGTTACCGCAGACTGAGATCATTTTTCGCAGATCCGCTTCCTCTCGTAAGCTCGAACGAAAACATCGCGTTAAATTAAATTCAGCAAATACATTTGCCAAGTTTCGTATGTAGCGTTCAACGTGCACGGAATTCGTTTGCTTCGCGGAAATCGCGTTTCCTCCCCTGCCGCGCGAACTAGCGATTGCTTCCGAACACCGATGGATCGCGTGGTTGTTTCGTATAAAACGATTTCGACGAGTTGTACGCGGTTACGTTTCTTTTTGCGAGTTGCCTTCGAAACTTCTCATTGTACGAACTATAAAATATCGCTTTGACGATTGACGTTTCTTTTACCGATGAACGTTAATAACTTTCCAGCGGCTGAAAAATAATAATTGCTCGGCTTCATCGCCGTAAATAAACCTGTCGAATTTATCGTTTAAACGATCGTTTCAGAAGCTTTATTTAAACTCTTTCTTTAAACGTTAAATATTTGACCAGAGTACACGATTATGATTGCTCGAAAGGGAGAATTTGTTCGCTGTGCCGCGAGAAGATCAAGCGGAATCGGTTGTGGAATCAGCATCGAATTACGTACACGGACGGATGAGGCAAGGGAGATAAGCGTAAGAAAAGTCCTACACGAAGGCAGTTGTTCGGCAGTTATTTCAGAAACCGGGCTTCAGAACCATGCTGTCATCCCTCTGAAACCGCTATCGAATGTCTTTCGAGTGACTCGGCTCTCTCGATCTCCTCCTGTCTTGTTCGCTTTTGGCAAAACCGATCGATCTCCCGACAGATAAGATTATACGGTGGAGCGATCGTAAAGGAATACCGCAAACGCGCCGCGTCGGTGCTCGTCCTCCGGATTCTTTTGCACCTTCGTCCCTATCGATAACAATGATCGCACGATACGCGTAAGAAGCCTTATGCGCTGAAGGAAGGATCGCACAGGAAACTGGGGAAAAAACGAAAGGGATGCAAGGGACGAAGAAGGACCGTGCAAATTTAACGCTCGTTCACCGAGCGAACGCTGAGCTGCGTTCTACGTGCCAAGGTTCGATCGAACGAAACGCGAGTACCACGCGTAGCTCGAAGCATAGAATGTGGATAAAGTTTGAAGGTATTAACTCGTAAGTAGTTAAGATAAGAAATAAAAGGAATAGGACCATGGACCGAAAGTCGACGATAAAAATAAAAATTGACGGAAGCTCGTAGAGGTAATATCGGGCGAACGATAATAGCGACACGCGTATTTGGTAATTCGAGAGGAAGCGGGACCAACATCCTGTTTTAATATATTTCCGGAAGGTTACGGCTATCGAATCGCACGAGTTTGTGGTTTCGACGCTTCGTTGCTTTTGCATTCTTCGCTACTGCCGCTGCCGCCATTGATGTCATTGTCGTGATCCCCTTCCTTTGTTTTTCTCTATTGTCTTGTTAGACTCTTCGTAAAAACCGATCGGTCAGTCGATCGATCGATGAAATATCTCGCCAACCAGAAATTTCGAATTCGTATTTATACAGACAAAAATCATTTATATTTATATTCTTTGATTCGAATTACTTTCTTCCTGCTCTTTCGTATCGCTGATACTTTTATAAGAGAATCAACGTTACGTTAAAGAGGCATTTGCGTAGCAGGGGTTTGTCAAGATATCGTACGACTATTTTCGCTTTCCAAAAGACGCTTACAGAGCGAATAAAACGAACGAAAGAAAACTGGTGGACCACGCAGAGATCTCTTACCAGGGGGAAAATTATCGTGTTTCGCGAGGATAAAAGTTCAGCGGCTTGGCGTACGAAACAATTTCCCGACATAAAAAGTTAAAATATCTGCGTATGACTGGGACGGCGCGACGCGTAACTCGTTCACAAAACGCGGAGCAACTTTCTTTCCGGGGAGTCTTAACTTGTAAACTTTATTCCCCCATAGTTCGCTTTAAAACCGTCGGGCTTGGCCAAATCTTCGTCGAGATGGCATCGCTTCTTAATTAAAATGCAACCTACGTACAAATATTCGTCGAGCAGCGAGCTGTATTTACCTACCAGCCGAAAAAGAAGAGACCGAATAAGAGAGGGCAAAAGATAGTAAAAGGAAGATGGCCAGATATGGGAACGTTTACCCGCAGCGGTTGAATTTTACAGGAAGAAACGATCGTAACCGCTGATTTCGGTCACATAGTCGTGGCACGAGCAGAGGGCTCCACCAGAAAACCGAGGTTATCATGACCGGCATGACAAACCATGATTACAATAATTCTTTCCTTTATTCAAACAACAGACTTCCTCTTTCATCTTTCTCGACGATCTCGAACGCGCTCTCCTCACTTTTCGGATGCTAATGGAACGAGAACGAACCCGCCAGCCAACGACCTGAAAACGCTTGGAAAGTTTGGTTCCCGATTTTCTCGATTTCTCTCTAACTACCCTACGATCTCGTAACACTAGAGATAAGGGAGATATGTATTCGAGCCAAACTTAAATATTAGCTTCTCCAATTAGAATTCCGATATTACAGCTTTCGCGTGTCGGAAACGACGTTTTCCGCAAACATTATCTTTGAGAAATTGAGACTCTTCGGACGGTAAAGCGGAATTATAACATAGAATTTTCAGTCTCTATCGAAATCAAGGGGGGGGGGAAGGAAAGGAAAGGAAAGGAAAGGAAAGGAAGACGATAGGACAAATGATCGGTGGTTCGGCAAAAATCGTACAATTCTGATAGATTTGGAGCGGTTCGGAAGGCCGAAGAGTAGAAATTGCGAGAGGGATGCGCGTAGCACGCGGTGATTGAAATCATTCTCTACTCGCCTGTACGCGAAGGATCGAATGAGAACGAGCGACCGGGTCGAAGTATCGTTACCGAGTCGCAATTAAAAGAATCGCTTCTCTTCCCTTCTCTAAAAGTCGATAGCAGAGCAGATCCTGAACCGGCGTAAAGAAACCTTTCGATCGAAGAAGCCTCTTTACGACAAACGTTGGTTGGCCTTTCACGTTATTCTTCCGTCAGCGGCATAGCCTTCGTTAATGACAAATTTCTTTGAATCTTTCCGAAGCTTGGAAAAAAGCTTTTCCTATTATCATTATCGCCCATCGTCCGTGCGCGCGCCATTACGTCCGTGGAAAACGTTTCGAGCAGACTCGAGTATAGGAAGAAAAAACAAAATACATAACAGGAAGAAAAGGGTTGAGAAAAATGAAAGGGAAAGAACAAATCGACAGACGTGTACAATGTGGAAGAGAAAAAGGAAAGTTTTCTCCCTCGTCTTGAAAAATTTCCCGTTTCCTGCGTGTATATTCGACGCTCGACGAAGTGCCACTCGACGTTCAATTTCACGTGAACACACGCCGAGGAGCGGTTCTTTTCCAGCGATAAACAGATTCCGTCGTAAAACCGTGAGCTCGCGCATAGGAGTCTCGATGGTACGCGCTGGATAAGTGGCACGAGCCTTCCTTTCTTCGCTCTCCTCGTTTCGCGGTGGCATGGCAATGGAAAAGTAGTGGAAACCGAGTGGAGACGAGTCGCGTCTGTTGAGATTTTTTCCGCGGAGGAGTTAGTTTCGAACTGAAGCTAATACCGATGACGGCTGCGCTGCTGTCACGCGGGGAAGGGAAACGGTCGCGAGATGACAGAGAGAAAGAGAACAGCGGATCTAAAGTGGCGTTCGCGAATGAGAAAGAAGAAGCCTATGACCTGACGTTTATATGGGGTGTCTCGCGAAAGCATGGATTCGGCTCGATGGCACCGATGTTCAATTAACTTGCACGGTATTTCGTTTCTATCGAAAATCTTCGTTTCCGGTGTTTACGTCGTTTACCATTCCGAATGCGTTATGGCTCGTGCAACGTCGTGGAATGCGTTCGATAAGCCGCCTTTCTCCTATAAGAAGCAAGCAAAATTTCACTCGTAAAGATTTAAACCTTCTTCGGGTATTTCCACGAAAAATAAATTGCGAAATAAATCGACCTGTCGAGCAACGCGAAACACCGAGAAAATCGTCATCAGCGCAGATTATTCCATCCAGCGCGAAGCAAAAAGTCCAGCTGGAAAAAGTTCTTCTTCCATAAAAGCGCCTGTTCCGTGATTCGTCAAACATCGAGCCGAGGACGATTCCACGTACGAAATCGAGGAAACGAAACGAAACGAAAAAAAGAGGAAAAAAGAGACGATGGACACGCGATAAGTCAGAAAGGACGAGCGTAGTGAAACAAACGAACAAAGCAGAGCTGTCGGTATCTACCGGATGGGAATATTCGAAAAAAAGAAAAGGAGAAAAGAAAAAAGACGAAGGATCGTTTTGGAAAACGCGAGAATCGGATAAGGGTCGTTAGATCGGACACCCTGTATACCCACGTAATACCGCAGAAAGTCTGTATCGTGTACAAAGCCAGGCTGGGAGAAAGAGGAACAGTGAAGAGATGAAAAGAGAGTCCGGAGGAGAGGGGCGAACGAAAGAGTAAGAGAAAGAGGTGAGAAAAAGGGACGGAGAGAGAAAGGTGGAGGACGATAAAGAAGGATGGATGGCGATGGCGATGTCGATGGAGGAAGAGGGAAAGAGAGGGCAGACTATGCCCGATAAAAAGCCCTGATTCCCACGAGCGTGGATAGCCTACGATGAAAACCTCTCAGCTCGCCGACCACGGCACGGCATTAGAACGTCCACGAGTACCATGTCGGATTTTTCGTCCGCAGACACTATAGCTAACAGCGTAGAACGAGAAAGACAGATACGAGGTAGCGAGAGCGGCGGTAGCAGCAGCACCACCACCACCACCACCAAGTATCCACGTAACGATTCGTTCTCATTGTACGTGTTTACTAGGCTATGATTATGTAATCACTGGCAGCTTCTACGAGTTTGAGCATTGTTCAAATCGTCGTTGTCTTGCTCGTTGAAGACTTCTCGCTCGAACGTTTTCCCTTTTCCTTTAACGCTCGTCTCCATGACGTGTTCGACGGTAAACGGAATTCCAGCTTCCCCTGTTTCGCGCGAAATGACGCGAAACGCCAATTGCTCCGCTCGAGACGAGCACTTGCGATCGAGTGGTTAGATGGACTGGACGGCCGAAAGAAGCGAGAAGGAGATGCGTTTAAACGAACGAGTATGGGACACTCTGTTCCACATTTCCGAAGATGTTATAGACATCGCGGGCTCTTAAGAAAGACGAACCGTGGATACGAACGAGTCAAATCGCGTACAAAGCGCGAAACGCACGCACCAAGTTTGCCCGAAGATCATCGTGGACACGCGTTATATCTTTGGAGAATAATCCGAAAGTCTGAAGTTTCTCACTCGAGATACAAAAGGAATTCTGAAAGCGGAGAAAGATGAAAACAGGAGGTGAAAGGCTCTGGTATGTTAATCGGCTCCAAGTTGAAATTAAGGAAACAAGAGGAGAGTGAAAAAAGAAATATCATTTCTCTGGAGTTTTATTCCAATTCCTCGAGTGCGTCTGTCGGTAATCACTACGCTGGATTTCTTTTGTGGAGTATTATAGAGAAAGAGGAAAGTCGTGTCTCTCTCTCTCTCTCTCTTTCTCGTCTTTTATATTCCCTCGCTATCGTGTTACAATCAATCGCTTTGTCCCGTCGACGTTGTGCAGTCTGTTTAAGCTGATGCTCGACTAACAATATATTCGACAGAGGGAACAGAATGTTCTTCCGTGAAATCGATGCACGACTGTTTCTCGGTCCTGGCGTCGGATAAAATAAAAGATGCCTTCGAACTCGAGCGTAGGATAATGCGACAAGGTGTGTGCGCACAACCCTCGTTCGATCGAAAGCTACACACGGGGATGCATATTCAGCGGGCGCCGCGCAAAATTGACACGCTCCCGCGCCGGAATCCCGTGACAACCTGTACCTCCAATTTAAACGATTCGACGGAACGAATGGAAAGGAAATTTGGGGTCTATTGTCCTCCAAGAAAGAAATAATTCTCGAGATTCACAACTCGGGGAACCTGTAGCCGGCCTTGGAATTATATCCGCTTCGGAATTTAGGATTCTTCCGACTAACTAGGAAAGTTACTTTTCAAATTTTATTCTCCGTCGGGAAGAGAAAAAAAGATCGCGTTGAAACGAGGAACGTTTGATGCAACGGTGATCAAGCCCCGAATCATGAACGCGAAATTGCACAGTATCACGCGTTACGACCACCTCGCGAAACCAATCACCAGACGTTGTAATCCGACGATGTTCGTTGGATTTTCAATCTCCCGAGCCGCGAACCGTTAATCTCCGCGTGTATTACCCGAGCGTGTCTAGCGGTAATTGTCTAATCACTGTTATCCGTTTAATTGCATAGCGCGTTATGCGTTTCGTGCGCGCTTCGTGAATTCTAAGCGTTCGTGGATTCTAAAAAAAAAGAAAAGGAAGTTAACGTCGGTTGGTTCGATCCGCAGAATGATAGCAAGGAATCGCTCGAGAAATCGATAGAACCAAATCGTTTTGATAGAAGAAAAGCTCCGCGCGCAGAAATTTCTCGCAATATCTCGTGCAAGAAACGGATGGACAAGAACTCTGAAATATATCCAGCCGGCACAAGCAGCGATACCACCGCCGCTTTTACTATCTCCGATCTTTTACGATCCGCACCGTTACGTGCGTAGGTACGACCTTACCACCGCACCGTAAAGTTTTTTTTTTAAAAAAGTCCCCGAACTACGGTTGTACGGCTCGGTAGAATCGAAAGTAAACCGGCATCAGGGGTATTCGTATGGATGGAACGGTAAAAGTCTGGTCAAGATGGATCCTCGGTCGACTCGGAGCCAACTGTGTTCGACCACCTTAACCGATGTTAAGGATTAAAGCCTCGATGGAAAGCAATCGATCGTAAGTGGATAGAAGTGGATAGGCAAGGAAATAGGGAATGGAGAGACGGAAGGGTCGTCCAAGTTCCTTCATGGAAAGAAATCCGGTGGCGTGATTATCGGGCAGACACGATCGAGGAATTGGAATCACGCTTGAACACGGTATGGCCGTTCTTTCTAATCCGCGACGAGACAAGAACCGGTCGATAAACGCGCTATATATCAGAGGCCTGGAGTACGCCGACGGGATGAGAAAGCTGAAAGGGCTACCGGTGAAAAAAAGCCAGCGAAAATCTGCAGGCGTTTGCCCTACATTACCCTTGCCGCGAAAATTTCTGATATTTCGCGTTACCTGGCTCCTGTATCTCTATACGAAACGTATGGAATTCGAGGAGATCAACGGAAGCGGATTGAAGGTAGAGGCCGGAAAGCTGGAACATCTGAAATTCGAATTGCAAGAAGGATCGAATCGAGTAGATTCTCCGTGTGTCGCTTCGTCATTCGTGCGGTGATATTCCTCTGGTAACTAGATTATCGGAGTAAGTTGAAAAGGAATTTCACTGGATGGAATGGCTCGAAGGAGAATAGCCTATGTTACTGTACTCGGAGAAATTGCCCACGTTCGATTCCGAATAACCGATTCAAAATGTTTTTCGATATTTTATTGAGGTACCGAGCGGTTGCGTGAAATTGTCGACTGGAATTCGATATTTCGTCGAGGTACGAAAGGGCTCCGATGAAACTCGATACATTTGCATTTGCATAAGCTGCGTGGAAAGCTCGCGGGGTATTCGCAATTTGTATCGTTCGCGTGTGCTCGAATATCTACTTACGAGCAAATTAAGTTTTCTTACTCGTATCTTTTATTTCCTTCGTTGAGATATTTGTCGAATACTTCAGCGAAGAGTCCAGCCTAGTCCGTTTTGGTCTTTTTTCTTTTCTTTTCTACCAAAATATATCGATCAAATTCGAAACAATAACCGTAAAATTCTACGAACGAAAGCGTACCGTACGAGCTAAAATTTATATAAATGAACATAGATACGCAAGCATCGAGAACTGCGAACCTTTTTCAGAAATCGAGCGGGACCTTCCTTTTAAATTTCACGAGAAACAAGTACATGGAAACGGCGTGCCCGTTTCAATTTAAATATCAATTGGTTCGGGGAAGAAGATAGACTATGTTGAATGAACGGAACGGATTAAACGAGCCGAGAAATCAGGTGAAAGGTTGAGATACAAATGGATGCGTCTGAGAACAGCAGTCAGCAAGGCTGAAAGAACCCAGAGCCGTTACTGCTCGTACTTCCAAGGGAAAAAGAGATACGAAACGGTTTATTCTCAGCTCGCGCGTATTTTCTTTTGGATCGAGATACAGCCGCGTTCCTCCAGAGAATGTATTATTTCTCATTGCGAAGATGTGGATCGATAATGTTCGTCTCGTTTATACAGAAGGCTCTCTGTGGCAGACACTCGTTCCGTGAACATCGTGATGCAACGCGTTGTGACTGATTGTCCTTCGTTCGACTGAAAAGCCTTTGTCACCCTATACATACACGCTCTTTGCTGAACGCGTCAGCTTCCGGAGACGTGGAATCGCAGGCGCGGTAAACCGAAAACGAAAGAGTAATCGACCTGCCCGTCCGATTCTTACATTCTGCCAGAATCTCTGTCGCTCGTCCAACGAAATTACGTAACACGTAAGTACGCGATTCGTCCATCTCCTCTTTTGAAAATGCATTCGAGATTTCTCCGTTATCTTTTCAGTATCGCTTCCAAAAGCCTTAATTCCATTGTCGAGTATTTTAGTTGCCGCCGAAACTCTTAACGTCAATTTCGATAAGTCGATCTCTCCAACTCTCGACGAACACCCTCTTTCGTCGTTGCGCGGTACGGCGCGGCGAAGTAAAGTAAACCAAGACTTTGCACCCAAAGAAATACAATGACCCGCTTCGAAGGCTGACCGAGCTCGATTGTTCGAGTCTGCCAACTTGCCATATAAAATCCAAGAATTACAGTTGAATGTAAGTGGAGTTACCGTTCAATGAATTTATAGGGGCTGGCTTAATTTCAAGCGTCAGCTTAACTCGCGGCGAAGGGTAAATTAGATAGAAGAAGACAACTCTCTTCCATAATTTAATGCGAGGAACTCTGCGTTTACTCTGATGCTTTAATTCCAACCACTCGGCGCGCGCTCTTCGGCAAAGGAAAATTGAGGGTCCGTTGATAAATCGAGATTACGGGCTAACCGTTGCCTCGAGCTCGCTACTTTCTATGGAAAGAATGGCACGGACATAGCCATGAGAAATCGTTGCTCCACTCCGCTTGTTATCTTTCTGTAGAATATAGAACGTAAATTATACGAGCACAGTGGTGGTAATCTCGAGGAAATCGGAGGAATCCTGCGTAATATGTATGTGTTTCGAAGATAAGCGAAGCGATTGCGATGCAACTTGATTCGTTATGTTCTTAGGATTATTGACAGCAATATTATCGGTACGCTAGTACATAATTTCTTCGACTCGTGCGTGCTGCTTACCAAAATCTCCAAGTATACGGTTTTCGACTTCCAATTTTTCCGATTTCTACCTGCAACAAAAGAAGACCAATTATATTATTAATACGGGTGCAGATGTTAAGATTACTAGCTTTAAAACGCCTCTTTATCGCCAGGAGCATTCGATGATACGAGTTTGCTAATGCCTCTTCTCCGATTAAATACGATTCGTGTATTTTTTTCCATTTACTTACTCCCGAAAGGATATATGTATCCATCGAGAACCTTATACCTCTATCGGATAAATAAATCATCTTCGACTTTACTGCGTGTTGTGAATAAAACAGGACGTGAAATTGAATTCGCTTACAATTAATAATTTCTTTGCGTCAATAATTATCAAATACCATTTCGTAATATTATTTAATCAATACGCTAATGTCAAACTATATTTTGCTGTATTCGATCCTGCTGCAAAATGGAATCCATAGTCGAATATATTTGATTTTGTTCCTTAAAAGTTTCTTCGTTCGCTGTTAACTATGGTCAATTATGATCATTCGAGTAAATGGATTTGACTTAATTTTGATTTAATCCTTTTGTTAAATATCGCTTATCGTACACGATATTAAAGAAAAAACAAACCTATATTATCGAGAGAAAAACATTCGATTACCACTGTACGATCATCTTTGTCAATTTGAATAGAACACAGGTTGCTACGTAACGATACATTGGTTGACCTCGACACGTGTGAAAAATGAGAACGCAAACACTCGTGATTAATTACAACATACGTTGCTCGTTCGCTTATTTATCCTTGGAACTTTTGGCAGAAAAAATATCCGTAACGCGAATTCTTCCCACTCGATTTTGTCGTATAAAGCTTTCGAGATTTGCCAAAGTGTCGAACTAATAGCAGATAAATGACGGATTTCTCGTTTCTTCCATCATTGAGATTTACACACTTTTTAAAGAATAATACGTTGTAATAGTCGAATAAAATTCGTAGAAAGGAGACAGAAGAAATATTTATTCGTCAAATCAGTGAAAGAATCAACAACGAGAAATACCATTTCCCTGGATGACATGGTCTGAAAAGCAAACAAACGTATCGGCGACACTCAGGCAAATCTCGATATTACTTTGGTACATATTTCGTGTTTCCAGTGCTCTTGAGCGTAACGCGAAACCTCTCCCTACAAATTCGATGCAGTTTGAGATAGTAGCGGATAACACAGGAATTCGGAAGGGTAAAAGTCGGCGGATAGAGGGCAAAACCAACCTGAAGAAAAATCCAGATTTTCAATTTGTCGGATACGTACGAAAGATGACAGAATCTCGATTCTATGCACATTTTTCGAGACCGATCTCCGTGAATCTTTCGTCAATGGCTAAACAGACGATCTCCTTTTCTTAATTCTACTCTCGTGCAGTTTCTTTCGCTAACGACGGATTTGTAGGTTTTGACCTCATTACCCTTCCGTACGCGGACATTTGTTTTTGCGGTCTGTTGACAAATTGCAGTTAAACTATAAAGAACTGGACTAAAACGCTCGAAATCTTTATATCGATAAAAATACAAATTCTTTTGAAAAACATTCAAGAGAGAAATTTTGCTTGGCTCGTCGATTCTTCGAATTTCCTAGCAGAAACGTATAATGCAGTAATAAATAATCTGGATATCTGGAGAATAGGAAACGCGGGGTTGGAAATATTTTAAACGCGTCTATACACGAACAAAAGAGGCGAATCCCGAGTGCGGCAATGTTCATATTGGTCTCGCAGGTCCGCCTGGAACTACTGAATTAAATTTCGTTGGAAAAATTCACGAGGCAAGCAGAGAAAAGAGATCCCCAGGCGAACGCGATGCTGCATACGAACGGTTCTATCTTATTTGTTTTGTATGTTAAACAGAACTGTATATAATGGCATGCAACGTTCGCAGATGAAATCGTTGGACGCACGTGCCCCTTTCTCGGACTCTCCATACATATCCTTGTTATTTATGACATAACAGAAGAGTGTCTGACACGAGGAAAGAAAGGGACAAGTCAGACACCAGCTTATGATAAAATCGAATTTCTTCCGATCGGATTGGAGAATGCAAGCTAAAGCGAACAAAAGAGAATATCTGTTCGGTAGCCGTTCGATTTCGATGCTTTTGAATTATTCACTGGGAACTGTTTTATTTCCTTGGTACACCGTGCGATTTGTAACGTCACCAAACAAATTGTCACCTGTTACCGGACTTTTGACCCTTTTAATTCGAATGTCCAATCACCTAAAATGCACCAATACAGCGACATCTTCGCTATTCGAAAATTTGTTATCCGAGTGTCGTATTATACGAAAGTTCCACTATTCGAAGGTTTTATTAACGGAACGATATTTCCTCTTTGCGTCTTTTACCATTACGCGTTCTTTCTACAAGTTTATCGTACGTGTTATTATCTGGTGACGTCATAATGACGTCAGAGAGGAAGTGCGTGATTGTGCCAAGCGTCGGAAGAAAACAAAAGATACGTATTTCGCAAACTAGAAAAATACGCGGTAGTGTTGTAAAAACGACAAGAATCTACGATCGATGGCATCAAGAAGTAGCATTTGAAAAAGTATTTCAGAAGTATTTCAAAAAGTAGAAAATCTTTAAAGGAATTGGAAAATAAATATTTAACCATTGTTGTATAGCAACGATTTCTATTAACATAAAGTAACGATAGAAGATAGCGGAATGCCTGTATCTAGATGTACGTTATGCGAAGAAGTTTCGAAATAATACATATTGCTGTCAAACATCGGAAGTCCTTGTATCGTAAGAAAGAAGATTGCAATGAAAATGACGATGAAAAGCTTCGTTATTTCAAGGTGTTTGTGGCATTAGAAAGAAAATTTAGATCGAAGTACGAGCAGAATGTAAATTCAACGTAGCTTGAATCAACAAATTTATTTAATTTGAAAGTAAGAAAGATATGGAATCCATAAATAATTTTTGTATTATTTTGTACATAGAATAATTCTACGAAAAAAAAAGTGTTCTACTATCCGAAAATTCTCCCATCCGTTATTTGTTCTTTTCGATCGAATACGTCAAACTGAATATAGATTCTATACATAATGACATAATTGGTGCACTATAGGTTATGGGCAGCTAGCTTTCATGGCAATGAATATTTGATCAATTGTTTCTATAAAAGAAAAATGTTACGTTTTTCTTCTGAACAAAGCATTATAAGGAATAAATGTTTACGAAGCAAGCAAAAGAAGCGAGAACGAGCTATAGCGCTTTCAAAGAATAATACGTTTCTTCTCTTAGCAGAAGACTTTTCTGTCCCTACAAAAACATGACCTAAATTCAGAGGCACTGATAAAAGGGAAGTACTCTGGCTCGAACCTAGTTGCAGAACGCCGTTTGATCTTTATTAGATCATTTTGTTAGGGTAATTCTATTACGAGCATAATTGGAAGCTTCGCTTCTCGAATTCTATTCCATTTAAATTTGTAGGCGACCTGACATCAATTTTTTAATAAAGCTACGCTTTAATCGGCTATAAATATTCCATATTCGTCTCGAAAGAAACGACTTTCTGCTTGGCTTTTTAATTACCGATAGAAATTCATTTATTTATTTAATTTATCGGTCTCGATTAAATCCCTTTCCTGGATTAATCTCTTCCTTTTACGTTACTTTAGATTAACAGGATATCGTTCATCGAATAGAATATTCTTAAAGAAAATTCTTTTTCCAGATGTTCTTCTATTATAAATTTTATATTTCGCTCTAATTAATTGCTCGTACATGACGCGTTCCTCTTCCGATATTGACTTTGTGATACGAAGTTTCAGTTTACAGCTGACATGTTCGCATTTGGAATTTGCATACATAATGTGACGATTAAAATGGCCGTCCCCACCTGATCAATTTGTAGACCCTTTAAGACGTTCGCACACGTGCGTTATTATGGATCGGTCCAACCAATTCAAGATCGTTTACATGTTGCAAGAAATATTATTAAATATTAGTCGTATTAGAAATGGCAACTATAAATAGGGCATTAATTATAGATAATTAGAAAATTATCACGATTCGTTGTTGATACAAACATCCTTTTAAACCGCTAAAGTCGCTGCAATTCCAAAGTGAATAAAATTGTACTTAGACGGAAACAGTGGAGCTATGAAAATAGATCAATTGTCTGGTAAGAATTTGTGTCGCATGAGTAGATAGAAGTAGTCCTCTTTACAAGAATAGTTACGTAATCTCGAAACTGCAGGTCGAATAATAGATATGTTCGTATAATATACATATCATTGTATAATATAACAATAAGTATCTCGTCAGCGATAAAAGCGTAGAATCGATGGATGGTAAATTGACTTTTGCACCTGTTAAACACCGCGACGCGTGAGACGTAATTTAAAAAACGACTGCAACATTTCTTCGTGGGCTGTTCTCAAAGTCAGTGAACTCTTTGCATTCTTTTAATGAGCTCTTTTAAATTCAGGGCCTGCACGCTGGTCTACCACCTGCATTATGAGTCCAGACGTTCGTTATTTCACAATTACATATGAAATAATATCCCTACCGTTCCATCCCTTTCCTCTGTCGTTGTTGAATTTCGTAGCAACTTGATTTTTATTTTAATATCATGCACGATACATCGTATCTTGCAACGAGACTCGGGTATTTCGTACTGGTTGGCTTTCCCCTCGTAAGACGCGAGTTAATAATAAATTTTGTAACTTTACAAAGCGATGAATCTGGTTGGAAAGATTACGACCAAGATTTCAAAAAATTCGTAAATCGAGAATGCCGGATCTTTACGAGTTGCTGGCAAACAGCTAATTGCAATTGACGTTTTCCGATGGATGCTATCGATTCGATGATATTAACCGTCGAATCGCAATCATTTTTACTCGTACACTTTAGATCGTGAATGCCAAAATTAACGACGAGAACGACTCGGTCGCGTCGCGTATAAATCACATTTTCCCAGGTTTCTGGCCGCGTCTTATCTTATATCGTCAACACAGAGACGCGCTCGCAGGGAAGTTTAAACGGGCAAGATTAAAACATCGTCTGTGGGAAACACGAATATGCATTTTTCTCGTATTAACTGTAAATGATGGCCGACACAAACGTGTCCGTTCCACTCGTAATTCATTTTATATTTCCCCCGTTTCCTGTTAACTAACACACACGTGGAGAAACGCGTCGCAACATTACAGACCCTCGCCGTTCTTTATCTCTATCTCTATCTCATTCATAAAGGAGCATACACACATAAACGTCATGGCGAGCTCGTGATTCGCAAAAGCGTAACCGAATTTCCCTCGGTCTTTAATTTTTACTTCTTTTTCTGCACAATCTCTCCGTAGCGATCCGCTTTGTGGATTCACCTCGACTCTCTCCATTTCCGTACCGGAGAATCGGCTTTCTCCTCCCCTCCCCCCCTTTTTTGTTTCCTCTTTCTATCTTTTTGCTCTTCTTGTTTTATCGTAGAATCACTGTATTCGAGACTACGGGGGGAATTTTCGCGATACGCAGCTTAGCAGCGCGAACGCGAAATTGTCGATGAACGTTTGCACGGACAAACGTAATTGAAGTTGCAGGCTAAATGATACCCGCGAATGCTTTGATACTTTGACGAAGTACTAATTGATTTTTCCAAATAACTTAACTACCTCGGATTAGATTTAATCTAGATGCGTTTACCGTGTAAGGAAAAAGCAAAAAAAACGAAGAATTGCGAAATATCTGGGTTAATTAAAAAAGAAATAAAATAAACGAGAAAAACACGATGTAGGAAACGATCCTACCGCCTCGATGGTATTGGTATGTTGTACGTTGAATCCCCGATGGGTGAACGCTGAAGGAATCGATTGTACGCGACCCTGGCTCGCGTGGGCTCGTAGATTTTCCAGGATTTCGTAACCCAACAACGCAGCCTGGTTGCATGATGCAATCCTCGAGTGTAGGATGTGCTCTGGTGCGTGTTCAACCGCAAAGCACGGACGTGCACAGGCGTGGGTATTCACGTATTTACGCCCGCATCCGAGCGTTCGCGCTCGCGTTCTCGCTCGCGTTCTCGCTCGCACTCGCACCCGCGCCAACTGAGACGAGGTGTGCCCCGAATAACGGCACCGTTCTTGTACGCTTGAAACACGCGCAGGTATAAATAAGGTTTATGACGTCATCTTGCGAGCACAGAGCCCCGAATCCGTTCCGTTGTTCCAGTTCCTTCCTCGTTTCTCCCTCTCTTCTTCTTTCTTCTATTCTATCAGCGCCGCCATCACTGCGATCCTCTTCCGCTTTTGTCGGCTCGTCGAAATACATAAGCAGAAGGCAATCGTAGATATCGGCGATTATTCGTTTATTTAACGGGCACGGGCCCTTTTGCGTCGAACACGCGAGCACAAGTATAAAAGAGCGAGCGTTAATCTCGAGCTACGATTTCTGCACTTTCACATAATACGAATGCTTTAAAGGAAGTTAGGGGATCCGTGAAACAAGTCGGCGATTTCGCTAACGCCGTTCGCAGTTGAGCAACGTCTCTTGATACGATCGACGTTACTTAAGTTAGTCCGCTATGGAGCGATACGAAGAAGTTGGCTTCTTCTAATGAATAATCCCGGGAGCATGCAGTTTCAGACGTTCTTTTCGAATATCTGGACAGTCAACGAACCGATAGAGCACTTAAATGGTTAAATTCGATGATTTCACAAGAAGGTGACGATTCGAGAGATAGCTAGCTATCCAGATCATGGTTGCCGGTTTACGAATTAGAATAACACGATCTATGTTTGCGAGATGTCAACAAAGACTTTTGGCATCAATGACGCAGTTTAGTGATAACTACGTTATCAGCTAGGGCTATCTATAGGCAAATTCCGGTTTCATACTTACAGGCCTGGTATTGAGTCGAAAGCCTGTGTATACACCGTGTTAACCCGATGATCATTGCTCCCTCGATAAATAGCGATGATACATCGTGAGATTCATGGTCGTGAATCTTCCTCCAACGAAATCATGTTGCTCAAATGCAACGTAGTTTTTGATCTCTGGATCTCTAGAATAAACTAGCAGTAACTGTACGAAGGCACGATAGACGACAAATAATCGCAGGATTATATGTATTCGCTTCGGAAAGTGGCCGGTCGAAATCGTGGCTGTTTAGCATTCCACAGTTAATTACATCGTGAACGGTAACCACGGCGCGCGAGGGTAGCTACGTAAAATCGTGATTGTTATTTTTACCTTTGGCCGCTCGCTCGTTTCCACTTATTCGACCCAATTACGCGAAATCTAATTTTCCATGGGGCTCAACACGTGCGGTTTACCCGTGCCACCGGACCAGTTCTCATTTTATAAAAGTGCCTGCCCGATTATCCAGAGGAAAGAGAGAACTGATACGAAACGCGACAAAAAAAGAAGAAATCCCGTTAGAACCCAGACAATCGTCGACTAGTTGCCAGTCAGATAAACTCTTAATTAATGCTATAATTAAGATCAAAGATTCGAAGCTTTAGCCGGGCTTTAAACGAGAACCGGCCTCTGTGCATTCGATCGGGTTACGGTGATTTATAAATTCATTCGTGTGTCTTGTGGAAATTCGTTCAAAGTGTTTTTAGATATCGGAATAATGTACATGTGTCTCTTGAGTTTTAATTTACTTGGCTGCCGATTAAGGTATACAAGATATGCAAGATATCGCTATTTTCTTCACGAGTGGGACAGCAGAGTGCGGGGACAGCGCTGTATAAAAAGATCGGTCACCTAGAAACGTATCGATATCAGGAGAAAAAAATATAAAACGCTAGCGATCAATTTCGAAAAGGTACATACGTCGTAACTACGGTAGAAAGTATTCGTAATTTCTTTGAAACAGAATAACATTTTTAAAGTTCGACCAAGCGATTTGAACTTTCTTACGCTAAGAAGTTGGAAGGATTAGTTTAGTAGATGACGTGTAAAAAAGTTGTCGAGAGAAATGCAATTGGTCCGAATCGTGAAGAAAAACGTAAAGCATCTTACTCGTTATCGCATTTTACAAGTTTTTTTTAACGTCACGTTAACCGTGACGAAACTTTATATTTTAAAAAATTTATATATATAAACCGCTTACATTATATATTACACCACTTATACAAAAAATTAGGAGATACGATAAACACTGTACGACCGAGGAATAAAACCAGACCAGGATTTCTCGTTTGAAAACAAAGATAAAGAGAGGCATATCTGTTGGACCACAGATAAGAAACTTAATAAACGATGAAAGTTTCACAAATAAATTACATGGGAAGACTTTGCATGTACTTTATTTGGAAGAAACGAGGCAATGCTTCCTCGGAAAACGAAAATGGAAAAATTCTATTCCGCATGAATTGATGGAAGAATATATCCTGAAAAGTACATTTTCTGCGCTCGCGTTTGGATAACTTTCCTTCAAAGTCTGGTAACGCGAACGACGAATGGACCGGTAGAACGCATCAACCGAGAAATTTCTATTATAGAAAGCGGTATATACACCAAGGAAAGGAAATGGCTGCGATGATTACCGACTACTGTTGAGCGCTTATTAACGATAATAAAAATTCATTGTACAAACGTCGAACAAGTTGCAAATATCTTTAAATCTGAAGAGAAGAAAATTGCACAGCCTCGCACCATCCAGAGCTGTTCTTCGTATTTCTTTTTTCGTTCGAACTCCAAAAAGATTAATCCCCGTGAATCGTAATCGCGGAGAAAAAAATATGGCGCGTTCCCGTGCAACAGCCGGTTTTTCCTCTTCGCACATTCTGTCTCCCCTTTCCATTTTCCAACCGCTCGAAACCAATTGAATTTTAACGACGAATCGTTAACAGAGCTGCCTGAATGCAGGTACATCGTCATTTCTAGCGGAGTTAGATAGGAAAGCACGAAATTCATCGAAGAATCCTATTATTTGTTTCGATTGTGAGACGATGAATACGCGCGAAGCGAAAGATGCAAAAACAGATGCATCGACGACCCACGCGTATCGATCTTTTTCTCAATTCGGAAAATTCACGGTCTAGCTGTATACCGCTATTAATTGCGAATAGAATTTGATTGAAAAATTATTGAAAAATGTGATATGCATTTCACGTTGCCCGATTGATTGGATTTTATTTCGATTGATTTGTTGGCTTTGAACAAAATTTTACTGAATTTTAATATCATTTTTATAGGTAATTTAAATACTAATAATGTGTTTCATGACTTTATCGATATGTTTATATGATTTTTACGAGGATAGAGTTGTTTCATCGGTGGGCATATATTATTTACAAGCTTCGTTCAGGTACTACGACACAAGATCTTTCGATCGTTCATTCATTATTTTCATTGCTTTGTAAAAAAACGTCACCTAACTCGCTCTGTATCGATCGTTTATAAACCTGTCGGAAAATAAATCGGTACAAAGTAATTTATTTTATTATCGCGTTCGAACGGCGTGCTAATTGAGTGGTGGTGCAATCTGTTGCAAGCTCGTCGATAATAATTATTGCTTTCTTCGCGTCGTAATCGACAGCGCTTATTTTCGAACGCTTGACGAGTGAAAATTCGATGCACGAATAGTCGAGGATCGCATACATTGGACGGAAAATTTTCTATTGTCAATTGTTTCAATCGCGATTTAATTATAAAACAGTTACAGAATTCCAAGTAACAGGTTGCTTTCTAAATATATATGTTTACTGATATTTTCAATTTTTATTGAAAGCACGAACCTACCTTTTGAACGAACGTTCGTGTAATTGCGAACGGGAAATGAGTCACATAGGTGACTCAAAAACGTCGTTAAGTCGTAATTAATTCATGAATAAAGGCAGGTTTGCTTGCACGATGAACCTAAACGCGTTAAGCGTCATTAAGTCTCAGAAAGTTAACCAAGGACAAGCAACACGTAACACTGTGACAATAATATAAAGCATAATGTCGAAGGCTAAATTCTTAATGGCAAGATGCGTTGATCGCGAAACCACCAACAACTCTACTTACAAGAGCGCAACAGCTTTTACCAATGTATCGTGCAAGAACAATTTCAATCGACCATCTGTTTATTATTTAAAGAAAGCACAGAAAGAAAGAAAGAAAAACGAATGAATGTGCGTAAAAATATCGCATGGTCGCGAATCGAATCGCTCGCAAAGAATTGAATTCCAATTGAGGAAACGAAATCATAATATTTTCTCTGACGTTCTTTAGCCTGGCGTTTTCTGTAACGACCAAATCGCCGGCCAGATGCTGCACGTACGGTAGGCCAGCCTCGTAAATTATTCTTAAGTGCTAAACAACCTTGCGTTAAGTAACGTGCACAACCAGGCCGGAATATTCCTCTAATAAACGGACGTTTGTGCGCTCGAATTCCGTGAATTCGATGCTCGTGAATCAGCGTGCCAGGAATACTCGAATTTAAAATTTCATACGTACTTTGAGAACAGACTTCTGCAGAACCTTAGATCGCTCGAATATTTTAAGCTTGAAGCCCGAGCTCGTTCATTAACACCCTTGTCGCGAAATATAATTTCGCTTTGGGAAGTGTTACTATAGACGTTCGATCGCCAACTGCACGGATTGTGGCGCGAATTTTGGTCCTTCGCCGAATGATGGATAATTGATCAAGGGGTGATCACTGCCAAGGTTCACGGCGTTTGCGAAGCAACGGCAGGTCTCCTGGGAAATAGAAGCACATTCGAACGTTAGAAACATGTCGATGTCCAAGACGTTCGAATAACGATACTTTTTCATGTACATATTGACCCTATCGAGGGAAATTTCGTCAGATTTTTGACGCTGCGAATTTTCAAACGCAAGCGTTAACTCCTTGATTACTTGCAATATTTTACTTGTAAATTACCTGTAATATTATATATCTTTGAAACTAGAATTTTGTTAAAAACGTATGTATATAATGTTCCAAAGAGACCAAGAGATTGGAATACAAAAATCTACGTTCTTGGTCCGTTATTTTTTGCTTCAACGATCAAAGAAATTCCACCCCGGTAAACGTTTAAACTCTACGCAGAAATAAAAGTCCTGCAAATCCAACTGGCTCTCTGTAAAATATCACGTGCAATTTACATTTACGGCGCGCTACAAATTTAATACATAAATTTCATGCCAAGCGCGGAGCCGTTTCGTTACTCAAAAAACCGACAAACAAGAGACAAAAGGATAAAAAAGAAAAAAGCAACAAACAGGACAAAAGAGCAAAAAAGCAAAAAAAGTTGATACGCGCAATGACAGAATCGGATTGAACGAACAAGTAAACCGTTGTTAATCCGTCGATGGCGTAAGTATTTAGTTTCTGCGTTCTCACATATGTTTATGTTTTATACGTTTTTTCTCTCTTTTACTTTCTTTTCTTCGTCGAACGAAGAAATGCCAATAAAAATTCGTATCGCGACTCAGTTTCCATTTCATCTCCGTTGAACAGCGATTATCATCCGGTTAATGATCACCGGTTTTCCACACTTCACGACAAGATCGCCGTCGCATATAATTGCGTGACCGATCTCTCGGATACGATAACGACCAATTAGGTACAGTGTGCGTCATAAGAAATTATTACTTAAGAAATTATTTCACCATTACTCGAGCTCGTTAATTTCCGGTTATTCAGATTTATCGCGTAATTCAATTAACAACACTCGGCAAGAATAATTAGATCGAACGACGGGACGACGATCCATCGATGTTCCACTGCTGCTGTTTCCGTTGAAACGCGTTGGCCAGAGAAATGACTAAAGCAATTAAACGGATTGAATGCCAACTATTCTTGGCCGTTTCTTTCGGCGTGGAAGTTCCAATGTTCCTAATATACGGCGTATACGCTTCTCCAAATTTTTCAAAGCAGGTATACGAGTCAAATGAAAGTTCGCATCCCTCGTAATCCCACAACGAAGATTCGTTGAAACAAACTTCACTGGGTTAACTGGACTCGTTTATCGTAGACCGTACGCTAACACCGCTGAACCAGACCGAATGATTTGACTGATCGAACGCATCATCTTTGCACGAACGGCCGCGCGATTCTTCATAAGTCTTATGCAAATCTAAAGATAGCCGTAAGCGAACGGAATCTAAGAAAAATGCAAATTCAGTCTCCGGCGTTGGTCGAGATCTCCGTCGATCTGGCAGAACGTTCAACCAGGTCGTTGCATAAAGAAGAGAAAGAGCGAAAGATCGAGCTCCGGATCGAGGTACTATACTACGCGTTTCGTTGGTTCGACGACGATGATAGGCGTGTTACGCGTGGGCGGCTCGTCAGTGTTTCCTCGACAAAGGAGAACACGGTTGTCGGTGGTTGACGTGTGATCGATCCGCCGGATCGCTGCTCGATCCTGATTTACGCCCCCATAAATAATGGCTCCCTTTGCGCCTCCGTGCGATCCTGTCACAGGAATCTATGCACACGAACGACGATCGCGCCGCGGCCATCCAGTGCTCGGTCATCGATCCGTCAAACTGTCGATTCCTCGCTCGCCCGGAGCGGTGTTACGCGGCAAACAGAGTGGAGATGCGTGTCATAAGCAACCGGAGGATACGCTGCGTATCCCGTGTAAACTGTTATTTTCCATGTTAAATGGCTGTTGTCGGGAAACGTTAGAAGACCAGATAAGAAATATACGGCTTCGTTTCGAAAGAACCAAGTACACACGGTACACTTTTTATTCTCTTCGTGCGAACATTTATAACTACGCCCCCGCGAGATTTAACTTTCGAGCAAGAAATATTTATAAGAAGTGAAATGAGAAATTTGAAAAAATTGAACGACAAACGAGATACAGTGTGTCGAGTGCGATCGAAAGAAAAAGAAAAAAGGCCAAAAGCAAAGCCTAGACTCGAACGAATCGACGTTTATCGCGTTTACTCGTTCGAGCAAATGTTCAATTGAATTACCTAACGAACGCGATTAATCACCATTTAATAGCGCATAATGACGTAATAATTTTGCACAGTGCGTGCTGCGATCGATCGTCGGTGACCATTACAACCGGTTGTACCATAATAAACGATGCCAATCTCGCAGGAAAGTACGTAAAACCGGAGATCGTTAAATCGTCCTCGAATAAAACTAAATGAAAACACATCGGCCCCGATGCGTGCGCTCTTTTTACGACCGCGGCCGTGCTTTCGTTCGATTTAATATTTAATGAACATTCGAGTAGCTGTACACGCGCCATTACATCTCGCCGTTAACGAGCACGCGTGTTTACATAATAATTAGTAAACGGAACTGCTGTCTTCTCGAGCGAAGAAATTTGACCAACCGTATGGACTCTTATGAAAATTCTAACGGAAATCGGTCATTAAAAATTATGCTCTACCGATAAATTGCAATTTACGCGCGATATTTAAGACGATTAAGTCCGTGTAAATCGTTGTTCCGTGTAAATCGTTCATCCGTTTCTTCCTAACAAAATGACAAACGAGACAGGATATTATTTTATCCTAACTGCCGTGTGTATATATTATCACAACTGTTAGACCGAAAGCTGAGAAATAGCGAAAGAAAAAAGAAGAAAAAATAATATACAGCTCGTTATTATCGTCCACGAGGATCGTGATATAATAGTCTCGTTAAAAATTTCATTGTGCCCCTTTAATCCCGACGCCCCTTTAACTTTGTGTGCCACGTAAAAGCATAATCGCGGCCCTTACATAGTCATCATCGTCAGACGCTGAGGCAGCGAACTTCGTCCTTATCCGGCTATCTTGGCCGCCTTCGGAAACATTAATCACCCAAAGTATCGCACCAGGTAAAATTTCGTTCCTTCGGTTTTCAAGCGTTACTACCTCGCTTTTCTATTCGTTTTCGGAACGAATCGTAAGGTCGAACGGTAAAACCGTACCTTTTTTATCCTTTATCTACCGATAAACAAGGACCAAACGCTCAGCTATAATTGCATCAGCTGTTCGAATTTTGAACCTTTTTCTCTTCGTTCTCGGTGGCCTCTTTTTCACGATCCCAACACGCCTGCAGGATATGTTTCAACGAAATTTCAGCTGGTTCACACCTGTCCTTAACAGGTGACGAAGTTCCTGCCAAGCCGCCTGTCCTCGTGAAAACCTTCTTAAACTTACACGTGGAACGAGAATCGGCGATGAGGAACTCCACGCGTTTGGACGGTGTAAATTTATCTAGCCACGTGACGTTTTTACGGTTCTCTGGCCGCTATTAGGTGGCTTGCAATCGAGTAAATCTATAGATAGAGTCGTAGTGTATTCGATCGGACTTCTGTAGCGTTGGAATTCAAAGCTTCGCCTTAGAAGCATAGAGAGCGAGCTAAATACTTGCGGAGCTAACAAACCGCGAAGGAAAGATTGTCGCGTAAATATCAGAAATCGGGCGAAGCGGTTAATCGTGCAGACCGGTTGCTGCAAACGTCGCTGTAGGTAAAAAGGCGACAGGTAAAAAAAAGCAAATTCCGTACATTTAAGCGAGAATCGCACGGAAAGAAGATAATAAAAATGTAGGAGACGGCGTCGTGGAGTGCAAGCGTTCGTAACTCGACGTGGGTGTTGTCTGCAAGGACACACGGACGCGCCTCGTGTAATTCCACTCGAGGTCCACAAAGAGGAGGAAGAAGTCGAAGAGACAGAGAGAGGTAGAGAGAGAGAGAGAGAGAGAGGGGGGGGGAGAGAAAGAGGACAGGGAAGGACAAAGAGAGAAAAAAAGTATGTATGTATGTAGGTATGTATGTATCTGGTATCGCGATATCTCGAGCGGAGGCGGACTGCGAAAGAAGCAAGAACTTCTGGATCTCGATTTACGGATACTTAAAGCACACCCACGAGTATAGTCTTCTCCATAGACATTAAGGAAAAAAACATCGTTTCGATATTGATTATTGTCGACCTTGCGCTTAGTTACGTCGAAGAGCTATCGTCACGCGGACTTCATTCGATCGACTTTGAGAATCTTCTCGTCTCTCGCTTAACATTGCTTCCTTTTTTTATATTTACAGTACCGTAAAAAAGTTTTAACAAGTCCGAGGTAAATACGCTATTGCGCTAGATAAATTTGGATAAATCGTTGTATATCTCTCGTTCTTTTTTTCCACAGTTTTTTAATTAAGATCGAGCGTAGTCGATACTCGAACGATAGAAAGAAATCAACGACCTGACGATTCCTTCCTTAAACAACATTTTCACGTTAAGTGGCGTTCGGATGGTGGAAGATGGTGGGATAATCGTTTGCCAGAAAATTATCTACAGTTATAGACGGTGCTATAACCACGCTAATCCTCTGTCAATAGCGCAGACTCTATTTGACTTGACGTAACTTGCACTGTAATGAAATCGGCCGCCTCGAAACGATTAAGCAACCAAAGTGGTCACCTCAAACGAGAATAGTTAACGCGTTTAACTAGTTACCCGCTGTTTCATTAAACACCTCAAAATGGGTCTATTTAACACCTGTTAAGATTCGCCCTAAGATCAACCATGCCGATGTTTAACCAAATCGATACGTCCTTACCTCCAACTTGAAATTGCTTTGCAAGTTGCAGTTTCGTACATGTTGAATATCTAATCCAAGATATCTCGGCCGGTTTATTTAAAAAGTCGCACGATCAACAAACGCAACTTAGACATTTACGTAAAATTTCGTCCTTTGATAAATGAAATTGCGAGCACAAATATTCAGGGTAAGCTAATGACAAAATCGACGCCTATAGAGGAGATTAAAAACTCGTTATGGAAGATATTCGTAAGCTTATCAGTTTTGCGTTACGTCGCAATAATTGGTGCGAAAGAAAAAAATTGCGGATGTTGTTCGAGCTGAAATCATAATTGCGTTCAGCGCGCTTCCCAACGCGATTTAATTAATGCAAAGTTTGCGAAAGGGAAAGACGAGGAGAATGTTCGAGATAAGCGGGCGAAAGCGCAAGGAAAGAAGTTATCCTCGAAATATCGTGTTTGTTGTGCAAACGGGCTTTAAGTTCTCGAAAATGTTACAGTCTCTGGTAATTTACAGGACGAAATTGAAAAACGGATATAAAACGAAGTTGTACTCCTTCTTTCGATATTTCTTGTCAGGCTTGCTAGACGTGCTCTACTTTTAAGCAAGTTCGTAACGTTAGCGCATGGTATACGATTAAATTGACACCGATTCAAACGATAATTATATAGTCGAGAATTGTTTAAGTTTTAATTAAAAGGCAACATACAGAAAATCGTTCACTTACGTTGCTATTTATCGCTGTTTGCAAAACATCGTAAGAGCGAACGCAGATTAAAACAGTTGTTTATTATCCGCGGATTACCTGTCGATCAAATAACGAGGAATTTCTCTTACCAAGGACGATGTTGAACTTGCCATTTTTTTTATTAACGCGTTAATCGCATCGCGATGAAAACATTTATTTACCGTGTTTTGTCTCGCTCTCTTTTTTTATCCCGATGCCCTTTATGGAAACTCTTGCCGCAGACAAGTATTTGCGCGCGTCAACCGCACAATGTTTCCACCGGAAATGTTGGTCGTTTGTACCATGGAATGGCTTGTATTATTCGAAACAAATGACGTTTAAAATAAACAAGAAAATGAAAAAAAAAAAAGAAATACGCACAACGAAAAAGAAAAAGACTATAGATCGCTCGAAAGGGACAGATCAATTTTTTTCTCTCTCTTTCTCTCTTTCTCGTCTCTATTATCTTGTCTGTTATATACGCGTATACATATCACGGGGACAGAGAAATAGAAACTTGATTTCGACTTAGAATATGTGATATATCCGAGCAGAAGATAATTTTACGTGCAAAAATGAGCGGAAGCCTCGCACTCGAGAAAATAGAATTCGAAGCATGTAAATTATACCGGTGTCGTCGACGATCGCGCTAAACGCGTTTCATCGAGAGTCGCTTAACGACGAGCGTGCATTTCCTTGAAAACTTTCTTCTTTCTTCTCGACTTATTTTTCCACGTAGAATAATCCAGGACAGGATTCGGTCGCTTTTCAACGATAGGCATCGTGGACGCGTTGCTTATTTTAACTAACAACAGTCAAATGCAATTACGTCGGGTCCCATGCCCTTGCCGGAAGCGCCCACATAAACGAGCTCTTGTATCCGCTCGCCTCGTCGTAAGGTCGTGCGCCGCATACCTGACGCATGACGCCAAGTTTTTAAGATACGCTTACTATTTGACCGACGGTAATTTCGAACCAACCAACGGAATCGTGCAACGTAACGACGATTAACCCATTTGCATCTGTGACGCGTATACGCGTTCGATTTTCTTGCTCGCTATTCCTCACGCTTATCGTAATGTTGTTGGTGTCGTGTGAGCTGCCGTTAAGCATTAGGAGAAAAATTAGAAAAAATTAGAAAAAATTACATAGTACGACGGATAGAGTAGTAGTCCTTGCGTTTTTAAAGTTTCGGCGAAATCGATGACCCGAACGTTTTGTATTGTCCTCGTTCGATATAACGAAAGAAAATTTGTTTCGTAATAAGGCTATATTGTTCATTTTTCCCTATGATGCAAATGGGTTCGGTCGCATTTCACGGTCCGTCGATTCGTCGATAGCATTGTGCGCCATTGGCCTCGGTATCGCGCGGCTAGACTCGCTTTTCGTTCGCCCTGAACGCGAGAATGGTTTCTTAGAGGGATTCCTTTTAGAGGCCTCGACGAGAACGTTGGATACAATTGATCAACTCGATGCTAAAATAAGCAACGCGTTTGTTATTCGCTCCGGCGGGGTTTAAATAGAAGCGGCGGAATGAATGACGCGAGTATGAAACCGGAGAATGTGTGTGCGTCGCTTGCTATACTCGATTGAATGGTCGTGGGCCTTGAAAGGAGTTCTACGAAATTCAAAATTTTACTTTGCAACGAATGGGCACGAACATTGATAATACGATACTATCGCTCTACGTTTCTGTAAACAGTTGTACAGAGACGATTCGAAGAGACAGAAAGAGATCAGTGTCAGAACTACTCAAGACTGACGTGGTACGAAATTAGTTATCGAGATCGATTTAAATTTGACGATTAGAGCTTTTCAAAGTAGATATCTTTGATCTTGTAACTCTGGAAGAAGGAAGAACGTTCGTTTCGAGGTATGGAAATTATCTTCCACCGTTTGTCGTTACGACACCTACGATATTTGTTTAACTCGGGCTCACGGAATTATAGCTGTTATCTTCGCGCAACCGATTGTCTTTCTAATTGATGAAATTCGCCTGACTGCTATAGCGGAAGTAATTTCACGCCAGTGTTTTATGATTTCTTTTCACGCCCAAGTATTTTCTAACTTCCCGTTATTATTGCTTTGTGGCTTCCATTACCATCGATCGTTCCTAGACTCTATTTTGGATATGCGATATAAAAGTTTAGAATATCGAACATCGAGCAGCGAAATAATACGATAAAGCATTACTTTAAATGTCCTTTAAACGTAAATCCGTCGTAAAGATACATAACACGCAAAGTGTCCCATTTTAATAGATCCACGAAAATATCTCCTAAAGTATACGTTATTCGAAAAAGTGATTCGAATAAGACTTACTATGTTTCGAGGAGGACATCGTAACGATCGGGAATCTTAATTACGTGGACGCGATTTCGACGCATCAAGCTGACCTTTGTTTTCTCAAATGGAACTATACGTTTTTCATATACCGTTCGACGCAGTCTTTGATTCTCTGTAAAGTAAGTTTCAGTCGAATCGTTTTTTCGAATAACGTATAGCTTGAGAGATATTTTCGTGGATCTATTAAAATGGTACGCCCTGTATGTATATTTATATCGGGGCAGAGCGTTTGAATTATTCTTTGGTTCCTGAACGTCGAGTCACGTTTACGCCGTGTTCTCGGTTTTGCGCCGCGACAAACACGCGTGAATCATTGGCGTATTACGCAATGTTACGAGCAGAACCGTGAAAACGGTGGTGCGTATAAAGCGGTGTGTATTTTATATCTTTTCATCGCTCGTCCGCTTCGTCGAAAGAAAAGTCGAATAGATTCTGCTCGATTTCTTCGTGCCACACTGTGCATTTGATTGATTTTTTGTTCTACGGGAATTGAAGATTAGATATGCATGAACACGTAGTATACTACATATCTCTATATATAATATACGCATCTCGCATTGATATCTAGTACACTAATGCCTTTTACGTAATGTTTTATCGTTTTAGAATATTATTTTTTTAGTACCAGAGCTTTTGCGAAAGGAAAAAAACGCCAACACGCGTGGAAGCTAGCGAGTTATAAAAATTTGTTGGATTTTAAATTTCTAATTGATATTGTACGCATATATATATATACACACCATATATATGGTCAGAAAATTCTCGGAAATCTCTCCGTAACGAACTGAGACTCGTTTAATGCAACAGTTACGTTACAACTACATCCATTATCATGGTAATCGCTACGATCTCAATACGAATTATTTTAAACGCATCTAGTTGTTCGCTACGTATAATCACGCTTCTAACATAGCTATCGACGATTACGTCCGTTGAGTTAGCAATTGAATGCTTAGAAAAAAGATGGGAAAAACATGTAAATTCTTTCGGACTCATACGACGGTATAGTACGTAATATGAGATAATTCCCATTGCAAAGTTATGCCACGACGTAGCATATTGTGGTTCTCCTACATACCGACGTCTTTCGCGATACATATAAGCCAAGTATTCGTCGTTACAGTTTCTTTTTTCTTTCTTTTGTGTCACTCACCATGAATTCCAATGACAAGCTCGTCAAGGACACGCCACGACAGCATTGCACTCTACCAACAACTCAACGTCGCTCTTGCCAGTCACTTAAATAATAGCTTGTGGAGGACCGTTGGTCGTGTTGTTGTTTTAATGACGAGACTACTTGACATTGAAACCGTCGAATATATTTGAAAATATTTATAAATATGATAGAAAATACAGAGTCAACCGTAGATCGCTCGATACTGGTCGTTATAAGAATGTCGGGTAAGAACGCACGATACCAACTGATTCGCTGATAAAAATGCTCAAGACTGAGACTGAAAACTGGTCGTCTTAACGATCGCGTTCGTTTATTTATACCGATCGGGGAAGTACCGAAAAGTGTAAGTGCAACTTCGGTTGACGGTTGCTCGTAGCGGCAAAAAATTGTTTCGCCCGGAGTTTGTTTATTATTACATTTTGTATATCCTAACGGTGTTGATACTACGAGGTAAAACAAAAACATGGTTGTAATTGTCCTGTAGCTCATGTGCCGCTACAAGCTCGAGTAACAACAACACCATTGCGTTCTAAAAACGCCTCACCGCAATTTTAGACTTTCGACAGGGAAACATTTGGCTTACGAATACACAGATAGATTCTTCGATTTGTTTCACGATCATAACGTTTCACGAAATCGAGTCACGTTCGCTTTAAAAGCGTTTCGTCTTATTCGAAGCGGCGCGGCGATTTACGTTGATTTATTTAGGCGAATTGCTCGTTCGAAGCAAACGCGAAAAGCAGAGATTAGTTGTCGTGTTAAAACTCGATCGATGAGCAAAGATGTTAGACGATGCGAGAATAACGCGCATAAAGCTTCGATGTCGAGTTACGAGAAAATTACTATCAAGTAAAAAAAAGAAAAAGAAAAACAGAATACCCGAAACTCCTTAGCCTCTAAGCGATACCGAATCGAAGCGAATTTTTAACCACTGTATGCCAAACTGGCCAGACCACGACTCTCGCTCTCGGCTCGGAAAAATATATTTCAATTTCGAACCGTACGTTCGTACGCGAGACTTGCATCGGCTTCGATCGTCGCTCATTACGATAGCAAAACGCGAGAACTCGATGACGAGAGCATCGCTTGCATGAAATAACAGTTGAAACCTTGATGTCACGTCGATCCGAGACGCGGTTAGTCATTCAATAATCATTTGTTTCAATTCCTCGCCTCGGAAGAACGAGTTCAACTCAACGACCTCTGCTCCAATTATTATTGGCCGTGTAATTCTCATGCCATGCCACCGTTCTGGCACTCTGATATTTCACGTAATTGTGCAATCCCGACAAGCCACGACGAACCTTGAACGTAGTACGTACATCCTCGGTAAAACGGTCGCGCGACGGAACACAACGAGTCATTGTGATCGTCGAAACGAGAGCGACCAAATGGAGCCGCATAATGGCCGGCCTGTGTGTATCACCGTTGACGACCAATTCCTCGTTATCCTGTTGGAGGCTCGTGAATCACTCGACGTGCGAGAAATGACGAATTAGCAGCGTCGATAGACGGAATGTTAGTCAGGAGGGGATCGTTAGTCACTTCGCGAGCTTCTCCTTACGATCTTGCAACCATTTTATTCTTCTCTTTTCATGTCATTTTCTTTCTCTTTTTCGTTCCGTTCTTTCCTCTTTGATATACGTGCGATCAACTAATTACTTATCCTATTTGATTTTCAGATAATTTTCGAAACACGAAGAACGTACGACAGTCTGACTAACTTGCATTTTGCTTAAACTTTATTTGCCAAAAACCCACCGCATAAAATCTAACGCGTTATTAGAACTTGATTAATTAATTCGACCCGTACTAATAAATTGTGGCAAATACGGGCAGCGGAGTTACGGGTAGAGGAGATCGAGTCTTGTACCGCTCGTCGGTCGAGTGCACGTGTACTCGATGAAACTTCAACAGTTCAGTTTGCACCACGATTTTCGATACGTGTACTCCGTCCTATATTTCCTGCCTGAGAATCGAAGTTCTTCGAGTCATCAATTTTTCATCGTTTCTAGCTTTAGCAGATATTTCCATTATTCGGTATATCAAACGAAATTCTTACGATTATCTCCGAATCTCTGTAAAAAGATAAAAAAAAAAAAAGATTTTTTAAGCAAAACCTTAATCAAAGTTTGGAATTAAATAATTCTATTTCTTCCGCTATCGATTATTCCCGACATATTATCGAATTTTAAGCTCTCTGTTTAAGCGTTTTATCCTTTGTTCCCACTACTTCTTGCTTTTATCTAATGCCTCGCACGCACGTGCGATCGCTTGTTCGTTACATCGAACGAATCGACTCTTCTTTTTATTCATTTCCTCCGAGAATTTTTTACCAACTTCGTCGTTCGTTCTTTTTCGTTTTTTCTTTTGCCTTCGTTCTTTGCGGCTTTTAACCGAATAGACGACAACGGACGCTAGTTCGAGACTACAGGTTCTTCGTAACGCCGCCGAAGGCTGGTAAAAGAGGAAACCGAAGAAAGAACCGTGGCAAAGTTTACCCTGAAAGTCTTTCTTGAAAGCGAAGCGTCACGGAAGATTGTTTTACCCTGTCTGAACGGTGAAACAACCGATGTTGTAGATTAATGTTCGCCAATGTATAAAAGAAAAATGGCCGGAGCGTAGAGAAAAGATATCACGTTACAAAGAGAAGAAATTTTGTTGGGCAATTATCTATAGAGAATGGTTAAAAAGGTTACGATACAAGTATCGCAACAGATTAGAAAGTAACGAGACGACAGTGTTCCCAAGTTAAAAACGCATCTTCATCGTGATTTTTTAAATAATTCGCTTTTTAATTTCGATAAGAGCATCAACGCGATAAAAAGGCGAGAATAGAATTGGATCGGTTAACCATGATCGTCGGAGTTCGTACTAAACGAGTCGGCTTGATAGTCAGGTTCGCACGTCGAACTTCCGCCTCGGGTAGGCGTCGGGCACGCGGAAGCGGCGAATCGCCAGGACAACCACGTGCTCGGTCAGGTTTCCGTCCTCGTTTTCCATGCGACCCCGCGTCGCGTCGCGTCGTCCCGTAGCTTGTGTACACGTCGTTAGCAGCCACTTGTCACAAATCCACTTCAATTTCACGCGACGTAACGCGGTCTTTCCATTTTCTTTTTCCCTAGTGTTGCCTTCTCCCTCCTTTCCCTCTTCTTCCATCTCTCTCCCTCTTCCTAGTTCCTTTGTGTCATTTTTACTGCTTCTTAAAGCGAACAGACTTCCCTGTTTTTCTCTGTCGTTCCTCCACAACGAGAGTAAACTCGGACCCAAGAACACAGCCATTCCTCTTTCTGTCTATCGCCGCTAACAAGGCGGACGATTCAAATTGCCCGCAGCATTGTTTCTACCTCAACCCATGTCCCTTTTACCCTCTGTAGCTCTCGTTCTTCTTTCCTGACACCGCGTCCCACTGTCGAGCCGCGCGTTTCCTAGCGCTCTTGTTCCGCCGAGCGCAACGATGATTACCGGCCCGTGAAACATTGACGAGGATTCGAACGATTCGATCGAAATTACGCGTAACGAGTCTCGACTTGGGTCAGTTCGGAGGTTAGACGTCGTCTCCTCGTCCTTTCGTTCCCTCCTTTCCTAATCGTTTCATCCTCTCGGATACGTCGCAGGGTCGCGAGGCCCTTGGTTTATCGACTATCATTATGTGTTTTCTTTCGTATAACTTTACACCAGGTTGTATGTAGGTTGTATGTAGGTTGTAGTTTCTTGAACGGGACAGATGGAGTATTCGAGGGTCAGTTCGTTGACTTCGCTCGGACTGATTTTGAGTTTGGAAGGTTTTGAGACGCAAGTAGGAGAAGAGACGCAAGGACGAATGAATTGCCCGCTGTGACCGAAAAGTCGAAACGACGAACAACGACTGTCATAGCGGGAAGATGTAAATTTTATACGGTGGAAGAATCCCGCCGTTACGCTTTCTTGTCTCCCATAAACGACACGAAGATCCTAAGAAACGGGATCAGCGATAAACGGGAGAATGGCCGATCGTGTTTGCGAAGCCTGCCGCCTCTAAGAAGTTGGCGAACCGTTTCTTCCAAAGTTTGGCAGCGTGACGCGTGTGTGCAAACTTATCAAACTTTAAGATTGCACGGCAACTTCATAAACGTCTCTCGCCTAGTCTCTGAAATTTCTGACAGGCAAGACAAACGTGAGCGCCCAGGCCACTCGCTCGATCTGTCCTCAGAAACGAGCCACACGCGGAGGAAAACTTTTTGCCGCCGATCTTTCTGCATCGAATTTCCGCGAAATCTCGTTCGATTCGGCGTGTCAAGCGCGTCTGGTCGGAATAAGAAGGATAGCAGGCAGCGAGTAGCTGGCTATGCTTCTCGAAGATGGCGTTAGAAGGGGAGGCTGTATCCATGGCAGCTTTAATTCTGTCTGTAGGATGGCTTCCATCGTTTCGTCTCTGCCTTCCTGTTATCGAACCCATAACGCGAAGAAAGCTCGATGTCTCGCTATGCTTCAAGCGTCTATTCCTCCTAAGATTCGTCGACTAGAAAAGCTCTGGATTTAACCGGCTTCGACTTTCCATTTATTATGGAAAGATTGTTATTCCGTATTATAACGTATTATAGAAACGTTCTTGATTTATAATTATTTTAATCGACGTCGTTTCTTCGCGATATTTAGACTCGGGATCTAGAAACGATAGATGGGTGGGAAATAAAAGTAAACGGCGCGTGAAATTTAACATTTAACCCTTTAATATCGCGTCGCAGTATCGAGCGATCGATGTTAAACATCGACGTCGAAAAAGCACTGTCCGATGCGTCCATTTTTTTTATGCGACGCACCAAGCGCTATCGATAAATTAATAACAAGCACTATTAATTCCCCTGGTGATGGACCGATCTCGCTGGCGAGTCCTTGATCGAATGAATTTTTGAAAGCTTTAAAAAAAGGGGACAAAAGCGAAAAGCGCGAGCGGACGTGAATGCGCGAGTCATCGTGTTTCGACGAGGTTCGTTTAATGTCGCAATCATTTTTCATAGCTTATAATTTCGATAGAGACGGATTGGTTGTTCGAGGAATTAAAATGTCGAATTATGTCGTCCGATCGATTCCCCGTTTTTAGATTTTAAATAGATTTTAAATAGATATTTGGAATTATACGCGTCTGGCAGGCGCCGACAAATTGTAGCTGCGATAAATGTAAAGGAGAGGACGCCACGAAGCAAAACGATAACGGTTTCTATTTAAGAAAGAACGAATAAAATAGCTGGTTGATAGGTCCTTTGGTAAGCAGTTTCTACGTCTTTAATTTAACGAGACTCCACGAAGGCGTTGTTCTTTATTCTTTATTGTCCTCTTTTATCGCCGATAAATATTTTCTTGCCAAGAAATGAAATTCTTGCGGAGCTTGCAAGTAACTTAATGGCACTTGACCCCACTTCGGTCCAACATTTTTGCTCTTGCTCGTAAGATCCTTGTTCGCATCGTAATCTCCCAAAGTACAGAAGTTTTGCTCTATAAAGAATGATCATGCGAATGACCGTCGAAACTATGGTCGTTAACACATTTTCACTCGACGAATTCAGGCAGGATAATGATCGTCCCCTCGAAAGCTGAGAGTAATTTCTGAAACTTGGAGGATCGAGACGAGCACCTTTGTCAAGCGAATATCGACTAGAGAAGTTTTTAATCGATCGCGTTGATAAGACGTTTTTAGGTCGTAACTAACGACGATGTTAAACGCAAGAAGCGTTTACACGCCATCGTTTCTACTTCGATCTGTTAAGGTATAATAAATTAATAACTTTATTAGCACACGACATCGATACATATATATTACACTCTGAAAACCTCGAGAACCTTCTTACACGCACGCTTGTTGTCAAACAGACTATTCTAGAAGCTTCTAACATCTAACAACAGTCTTTTGTCTCAACTAAGACCTGGACATCCTCTGACGCTTACACACACACTCCCATGTACAGTGGAAATGTATCATCTACCTAACACCATCCTGTAGTCGCTTACGCCTAGTCGCGCTTCTGTTCATTTAAGAATCTCGAGAAAGAATTTCGAGAAATAAAATACCGAACTCGAAAGGAGTCTATATTCGCTTTATTCGTGGAATCGATACATCTTTCAACTCCCATTCCACTGGCGTACGGTTCATAGCCGTATCAAGAAACCGCCAGAGCGAAGATACATTTTATTGTCGCGAATACAGCTCGTGCTTCCTGTCTCTCGCACGGATTCCAACAAAGCTGCACGCACACCGATCGTAGCAGCGTATCCTCTTTCCTCCTCGGAGTAACCGAGGTCTCCTTTATTCCCTGCCGTCCCTCCCTGACCTGTTCTCGTTCCTTTTCGCGGAACCTTACGCTGGAAACCGACGTTACAACGTTTTTATGGGACATGCCCCCTGGAGAGAATCCGAGTAGGAGGGTGCAGATTCATCCGGCCTCGTTTAGATACGACTCCTCCGCCAATTCAGATACACCGAAATTGCGCAAACCGGCGGGCATAACCGCGGCAGTAAAACCTTCATCGTGCCTCTCGTGTCCCCTTCCCTACGTCTCATACCCCTGCCATCATTCTACCGCGCGGTGTTCTCTTCTCTCTTCTCTCTTCTCTCTTCTCTACATCCTCTTCGACCTCTGACCCCGTCTTCCGCGCTCGTATTTCGCTTTTTCCCTTTTCCTCTGTTTTTTTTTTCTTCATCCTCGAAACGGAGGCCATTTCTCGCGCGCATCAAACGTCTCGACCTCGCCACAGCCCACCTCTTACTTTTCGTTCGTCGCGTCGTTTGCATTCGTTGGCTGTTATTCTTTTCACTCTGATGAGAACTCGGTAACTCGGAGGATAAGGAGAAATTCGAAATGAAATTATTTGACAATTTTAATCTGTTACTTTACTTTAAAACTAGCTACGACGTGGCGACAAACGTTTTGTCGTTCCTGTATTTCAAGCTTGCGCTGAGAACATATTTCTTTACTGAAAAAACTCGACCGTTACTTGAAATATATAACAAACGCACACGCCGCGAATAACGTAAAATGTGAAATATCGGCAGTAAAAAGAAAACTGTGTTTCAAAGCATCCGACCTTCTTTCGTGCACACGTTTCGCGCAATTTTTCGCGGTATGAGATTTCAGGGAATTTACGCAACGTATTAACGCCGCAGATGTTTAGCTTCAACGGAAGTATTTACGCAAGAAGCTATTGAAACACAACATATGGCGGCACTCGGCGAGTGTCGAGGTTTCATCTTTGCCTTGTTTCCGGTGAAACTGCATCTCGCGTAAACGCCGTGCTCACGCTGTAAGTGCAGAAATGTGTTTACACGGAGCCGGAAATGCATGTAACCTTCGTAAAATAGTTGGTGACGTGCCGAAGACGAGTTACCGCTCGTAAATCTTTCTAACGTCTTATTTGCGAAGAAAGGCGATACTTTCCCTTTTAAGAACGATCTGAAGAATTTCAGCAGCAAACTTTATCAAATCGACAGCAAATACTTTGTAGCGCAATTACGATAAAACAATCGGATAAGAAATCGAACGATCTATACTTTCGATGGAATTGGCATAAAAAATATTTCTACACGAAAGGAATTTTCGCAAATCGTGTCGGTTGTATATTCCGAATCTGTAATAAAGACGAATCGATATACATATTTCCATCGATATTTGTTTCCGTTTCCATTTATTCGCGTAATTTATGCCTCGATTTTATATTCTATACAAACGACTCTATCGAGTCAATTTATATATGGACGCGTTGCATCGAGAATACAACGGACATTTATGTACGGCGTGAAAATTTGAAAGCTACAGCGGGCCCGTGTGTGTTCCGACTTTTTACATTTTGTAATCTCCTGTCACGGAAATACAGACGGTATTCTCGTGTCCGAAGTCAGTAGTTTACAGTTTACAGCGATGCTTCTTTCGATGCTGCCACAAAGATTTCTCTCTCAACTTCTAGAATCAATACACAGACCATAACCGAGACAGATGTAATTAGAAATCTCGGTCCCTTATGACAGAATGAAGTTGCTACAGGCTCTCCGTATGTAATTATTAACAATTATTTTCGAAACCATCTCGACTAACCGTCCTGGAAGAAAAGCAAGCAAACGCTCGCCAGTCACCATTGACAGGTTAAACCGACGCGATTCGAGCAGAACCGGCCGCCAATTAAACGGTTTAAGATTCGCGGTGTCAATTATCCCCGACGATGACTGTATAAAGTCATCGACGCCGACAACGACGCCGCCGACGCGAACCGCCCGCGGCCTGTAACATTCTCTTCCCCGACGGATCCATCCCCTTCTGCCCTCGTTTGCCCCTGTCGACATCCCCCTTTCCGGAAGCACCCTTGCTCTTCCTCGAGTCACCCCCGTCACCTGGCAGCCTCGAGCCGCAAACTTCGTACCTATGCTAATTGACTCGGCGTACAACCCGTTCTCTTGCTCACGCTCCGCATTCCTCCCTCGACTTCCCATCCATCTATCTTTTTCTCTATATTTCTCTCGTTCCACGGTCGACACTGTAAACGATGGTGGTTTAAAGTCAATTAACGCGTTCCCCGAGACAGCTCGTTCTGACCTTTTCGATCAACGAACGACCGGCTCGGCGTCGAATTCCATTGTTCCTTCGATATGCGGCCGGCGAACTGATTTTTCTTTCTTTTTGCTCGCGCTGCTCCGCGTTTGATGAATTTATTTTCAGCGTCGGATTCAACTCGTCTGATTGAGTTATCGATTTTCGTCGACGTTCCTAAACGAACCGCGGACTCAACCTGCGGATATCGCAGTCTGTGTTAGTGTCGCGAGTTTTGCTTTTTTACGGGGACAAATATGTACACCAGCCGTGACGACACCCGTACGTCGGGTTGTACGATATTATTTTTAAGAGACTTTTAGCGTTTCCTCGAAGAGTCCTCGCGACAAGCTTCGATAGACTCGTCGGAAACAAAGCTGGTCAATTTAGTTCGAAGTTAGATTAATGGTCGAAACTCGTAACAATCGTACAAGGATACAAGTTATCGATGGCCAGATTCGCAGGAATGGAAAGTTTTGCCGTTGAATATTAATCGATAAGCTGATAATTAAGCTTCGACATCGATGAACCTGTGTACTCGTCAATTTGGGAAGTCCAGCGAAACAGCTGATTAACTGTTTCGAAATTTTGCAATTATAGATTACGCGACGCAACGTTACGACTGAACAACAAATCTAGGCGACTGTACTCTGTACTTCGCGAAACCACTTTACGACTTAAAAATATCACCGATCGCGTTTCGCTTTATTTATTATTAATTATTGAGCCGAACCGAACTTGAAATTGTAGAAATAGCTGGTGATACGCGTTAGTTTCTGCATAAGGTAATCGGTCGATATTGTTCATAAAATTAAGACGAAAACTTGCTACGATTAAATAGACCGAATTCATCGAATCGAAGAAAAGATTGCGCACGAAGAGAAAATCGATCAGAGAATGAATCAAGAAGCAAACCACGAAAAATGAATCATCGATGTCTCTAAGAGCCCAGCGAGGAACGTTCTGGCGAGTCTTATGAGCGCAACAAGCGCGGTATAAAGACATCGATGTATAAGCGACACGGAGAGTCACATTTCTGGCCAATTCAGCGAGTTACAAGGCTGACGTCATCGGCTCGACATAATTCGATTCAATTCGCTTAATTTTGCGAAAATTGCCAATCTTCTCTGGGGGCGCGTCCGCGTTACCAACCTCCTCCGTCATGCTGACCTATCCTTCTAAATCCCTTCGTTCGTCCGCCTCTGCTACCTTAAGGGGAGGCTATTCCTCCAAATTCGTATTAAAGTTCCACGACTTTTTTGATTGTTAGAAAAGAAGTTACAGACTATTTTCCACTCTGTAAACTCCTTTTTTTTAAATATATGTAGCATGGGATCTTGAAGGAGGGAGCAGAGACGTTGTTCTTCTTAAACTTGGGTAAAATAGAATATTTAACGAGAAGAGAAGATTAGACCAAAAATCATCCGTATATATCATTGTACGTATCGTCCGACCTCGTACGCATTCGTACATCCATTGGCATATTTGATTTCCCGCAAGAAATTATCGCATATATACAGAGAATCGATCGATTTATTTATTTTTTTTGTCAAGGATGCATGTTCTGCTGATTCGCCTCTAAGCCGTCATAATAAAAGCAAATGAATCGATGAGCGAAGAGAATCGAAAGTGGAAAGTTGTACGATCCGAAGAGCGATTCGATCTTAAACGGCAGTTCGATTTGCTCGTCGAAGTATCATTCGCCTGTTGCAGCGAGGAGATGCAAACGATCGTTGCCTCTAAAAGCATTTTTCGATTCTCGATATTCGGTTACGACGTTCTCTCTCCGTTGTTCTTTCGCGTTTGCATCGTTTTTGATCATTTTCGTAAAGTTAGAATACCGTTGGCGTTGGGAGAAAACGACGAAACACGCGGCAGCTTTTGCACGATCCTCATTTTCTTTTAGATCGTGGCTGCGCATGCCTGCCCGACCGCCATGGCGTACACCACCATTAAGGTCATGGGGTCAGAGTATCTCGAACCTGACATTCCTTCCCACGAACGATTTGGTGCACCGTCGAATTTACGATCCACTCCTTTTCCTCCCCTTTCTCGGCGCTTTCCGTTTCTTCGGCTTCATCTCCCCGCTTTCGTTTTTCGAACAAACCCACGGTTTCGCACAATTTGTTTTTCCAACACAGATTTCCTACGTGTGCTGCTTATATGTTGCATATCACAGTGTCATATCTATCATCTCTATACGATCACAACTAGCTTTCTATTTCGGATGATATCCTCCTGTCTACTCTCGGGAACCGTAGGATCGTAACGTACTATTCGTTTTTATTTAGAGTCATTAATGGTAAAATAATAAATTGCGCGTCTCTTTTGGAATAAAGAAATCTGTCATCGATCGACAGAACACGCTATAATTTGCGAAATTCATTAAATAGAATTACTAAAGTAGAAAATCGATACGCTGAAAACGTCGACCTCTTTCTTCTAGCCACTTAACCACATTTGGAACGAAGGCTATGATCACGACTATTTATGTATATGTTTATTAATATGTTTATTCACTTGAGATATATTTTACTATATTTTGTTATACCGTATTGAGTAATAATAATAATAATAATAATAATAATAAATGGAGTCCTACAATACTTTTGTATCATGTGATATCTACTTCTTCATGATCTTTGTCCCGTTTCTTTTCTCCTTTTTCTTGCTTTACTTTTTTTCATTCTTCAATTCTTTTCTTATCGTATTTATTATTGTATTTTTGTATTTTATTCGGCTTATTATCGGATTCTACTCATATAATAACGATAATAATAATGATTGCTTGGAAACCTCTAATCGCTTGTTAGCTGCTCAGATAATTTTGAGATAGTCGTTCGAAATTTAATTTAGATTTTAAAAATTTTAATTAACGAGAAAACTGAAACATCGATGTCGCGATCGATTATAAACTAATATCTTCACCAGACCGTAGATTTGTAAATATTAATTACATCGTAATAATTACGATCGCGATTCGATCGAATTACCCATCTTCGATGAACGGATGCATCTCGAAGTAATTGCATTTTTCTTCGGTGAAATACGGACGCGTAATCTGACTTTGAAGGCCGAAGATCATACGCTTGTGAAGTTTCAACGAAAGAATCTTGTTCGGTGAAAATAAAGTTTAGATTTAGAATGCGCGAGTTTCTGTGCCAGGATCGAGCATAGAGCAACCCTCGAATAGTCCGAGCGCTCGAAATTTCAACTCGTCGAAAGTTATTCTGTTCATTTTACTGTCCAACTATTTGAAGGATGCTTGAAATATATCGAATAATTTTATAGTTTAATCGTTCGCCCTTTTTGCCGATTCGTCAAATTATTCATCGAAACTATAGAAATGTACAAAGAATAACTAAAAAAAAAAACTATAGAAACTTATCGAAATTGTTATCTCGATTCCACTACTAAATATATAATTGATGATACGAGATAATAAAATCCAAGGAAATAGAAGCAGAAATAGATTGATATTACACGCGATCAAAGAATACTGTGATAGGACTCTAACATGTTTATGAAATCTAGCGATGTTAAGGAGTTGCGAGAAGGCTTGTTTGCAAGGTTGATTCGGCCTTTTCACTGTTTAAATAAAATCTGCCCATGCAACTTCTTTATCCTTCATTTTAGACAGAAGGTTCAGCTCGCTCGAAGCAAATATCCGTTACCTCGCAGCACGCGAAACTAGATTTCTCATTTGGAGAAGAAAAATAACACGTCGGACGTATCTCCGTTCCTCTCTCCAAGAAACGAACGAAGGTAAATGATTTCACGACAGCGTATGATATCCATATTTGTAGAAACGTTTCCGTAGGAATTATAAATAAACTTGACGTAGACGGTGACATTTTTCATCCTTTTTCCATACAACACGATTAATCTATTAGACGAACTTTTCAAATGATTCTAAAGTTATGTCTCGATTTAATATACAGGTTGGTCTAAAACGAAACGCTAACGCCTCTTCTTAACGACTCGATGTCGTACGCTCGCCACAATATCGCTCTCGTTCGTCTTCCGACTGAAAACAAACGTGGCGAACGATCGTCAGATACCGATATCGCTCCCGACTTTCCTCCGCTAAACAGGTTTTCGGTTTTTTTTTTTTTCGTGGCAAAGCAGCTGCTACGCTTTTCATAGTAGTATCCAGCGAAGAATGGGAATAATTAACCTTGTACCAATTGCGAAGAAAGTTGAAAGATCAAAGAACCAATTCGACACCTTTGGTCGCGGTAAGCGATAGTCTCTAAAAACCGGTCTTATTTCACTGAATCTCCATCGATTTCTATCTAGAGGATATCGGGATCGTGCTCGGCCAATGATTGGATCCGATAACTAGATCGAATTCCAGTGAGTGGCGATAAAAATCTGCCTAGAAAGACTAGTATGCAGACCAGGGAGTAGGAGTGAGACATCAGATAATCGAGCCTTTCAGCTCTAATCTCTGTTACTTTGCCGAGATTATGCTGACCCCCGGTGTTTGCATCGAATGCAACCGGCGAGACATTTAGCAATCCGTACAAATTGGATTCCCTTCGTCTCCGTCTCCCCGCTTTTCCCACTTCGGCCATCCTCGAAACAAGAGGGAAAGGGGGAAAAGGAAAAGGAAAAGGATAAGGAAGAGAGCTGGCATCGGAAGAATTAAAAGAAAAAAAATTCTGAACAGCGATGGAGAAAGATGAAATCTATTTACCAGCGAAGCTCGCGCGCGCGTCGATTCAATTTTCCGGGAAGTGTTTTGCGTTTCGAAGCCTCGGAACGACGCAATTATAACTGCCGTGAAGGATATCTACATCTATATATATATATATATAGAGAGAGAGAGAGAGGGACATACACCTCCGTGCAAAAGTATGAGAACACTTGCCATTTTTTATCGTATCTCGTTTTGGAATGTAAATTATCGTTTGCCATAATCGAGCAAATTCTCGTACTTTTGAACGGGAGTGCAGGTATATGTGTACAATTAGGGAGACTGAAGGAAGGAAACAGGAAGTGCTCTTCTTAGGCTCTTTACATTCACGCAGAGCGGATTGCCACGGATCTCGCGCCAAATAATTTCCAGTATGTATATACCGAAGCTCGCAAGCTTGCTCGGCAAGCGTCGTGTAATTTCCTCGTAACGGCCGACACGGTTCGTTCGAACGAGCAGGATTCAGCGACTCGCGTCTATCTGCATTTATCGATCTTTCGCCCCCGCACCAACGATCTCACCCCCGTGTCACGTGTCCGCGATAATGCATCGCGTATACGTGCCGCTTCGCTAGCTAATATTTGGCAGCGAACGCGACACACGCGGTTATGGCCGGGCAGTACGAGCACCGATGAAATGTTTCGTCTCTTGTTGCTTTCTGTCCCGGTGATATTGCCAGGTATTTTTACAGTTAGGCAGCGACACGTTGAGCATTATTTATCGTCGAACAAGATTTTTCAAACGGTCGTGCGGTCGATTCAAATGGGAATAAACGACCTGATCGTTGCGTATACGGTTAAGCGTAACGCTGTATCAATTATCGCCGTACCACGTACTTTGCTCATCTCGGATTGTACAGTCGATAGCAAATAGTAACATTTCTAGTTCAGACTATAGAATCGTCGTCGAATACTATCCTCTTGCCTATACGAAAAACGCATCAGATCGATAGTCGTATCGAAGGGAAGTTCGTGGCAAGAGTGGTTTAAAGAAAGTTAGTTTTACAAAAATTTATTTATCCCATCTATTCCTCTGATGCCGACTATAGCGACATTAAAAGATGTAACTGCTGTGTTATTTCACTTTGTTTTCGTCGATGATATAATGGCATGTATTATTCAACAACGTATCCTATCTCTGTTTCTTTTATGTCCTCGTGTCTCTTTAACGTCTCCGCCTTCGTATACGCAGAGACATTTTATCAAGTCTATCGGTTCCCAGAACTAGAGTAGAGTCCCTTCTGAAGTACATCCATAGGGATCGCATGGCGTCACATGTGACCCTGTTGCGTCTAAACTCTACCACGTAAAGAGACAGACGAACAGAAAGAAAAAGAAAAGCAGGGTGTAAATTGTCGATAAAAATGATTTGTTTTCTACTCACCGATTTCGTCCAACGTGAAAAACGATGCTCGTCGTCTGTTCCTCGCTCTTGGAAAGAACCGTTCTCATCAATCCTTCCCGATCACTCGCGTGAATTTACTACTCCCTTTCTCGGATCGATCGATTCTATTCATTTTCTCACAGGGCAGACGAATTCTCTCGGCCTGCGCCGAGTATCGAGAGACCATTTTCGAACAAGGAAAAAAAAAAAGAAAAAAGGGAAACGAAAGAAGAGCTTCGCTTTGGAAAGATTTTCATCGAAAGATTTTAATCGTTTTTCGATATTGTCGGAGTTAAAAGAATCGAAGTTAAAATTGGATAAAGCGTCGGGGGAGAATGAATTTAGATGAATACCTGTTTTAATTGACGGAGGCAAATGTTTTTTATTATTCTTCGATTTAATCGATGGAAAATAAAGAATTAGGCTAGCGAATCGACAAGTTCGAAACGATACGAAGTAAAAAATATTTTCGTTTCATGAAACGAATTATTTCGCATCTAAGGAACCTGAAGTTAAGAGATTAGAAATTAGCTACTGACTATTTAGAAATCGGCAAGCCACAGCCAACATTAAGGAAGAAACGAGTTTTTTTAATTATCACGAACTAATTAACTTCTTGCTTTCTCTTGAAAGAAGTCTCTTAAAACGAGCAGTTTCGCACCAAAATATCCTGCTAAAGCTACGAAATATGTCAAGACAATGGAAACGAAGAATGTAAATATAAAACCCGAGGGTCGTTTGTACAAGTACTTGGAAATTTCTAAACGACGAATCGCAGGCGAGATCGTTTTTGATCGATAAAAGCTCGCCAACGTGGAACAGACGCGACGATTAAGCGCGTCTCCGGGCCAGAAAATCCAAGTTAGAAATTGCTGCGAACCATCGAAAAATTATCCGTTCCCGATTAATGACATTTTCAAAAACGGAAGGGCAAAGTTGCGACGGAATGGCTAATTGATCGATAGGCAGTTGCCGCGTCCAATTCCGTCGATTCGTTGTTAGAACTCGCGTGCAACAGTTGACGGTGAAGCTGGTCCGAGCTAATTGGGCTAATAGTTGCGGAAAAGTGGCCGACGATGTGTGTACACAGGAACGTGTTATTACGCCGAGTAAGAAATTACCTTTTGGTCGCTCGTAACGAGCCCGCGACACGGAACCGGGTATCAACCGACAACTGCAGAAGCTGCGAATCGGAATTACAATTTGTCGGCGCGCCATCCACCGAACGATGTCGCTTTTAACTCCAACGCCGCACATCGATTCATCTTTCTTTGAAACTATTCGCTTTAATCCGCGCGGTTCCTTATTCGTTTATGTTCTCTTCGACATCGATATCGAACCGATTTCCGACGATGTATTAATTTCGAGAGGCGACGATTTCGAGAAACGTAAAGAGACTGGCAAAGCTGGCACAGCGTCGTACTAAATGTCAGAGGCGCGAAAAAGGGGCGCGAGTTTGGCCTCGTGCCGATAATTCGCGCTTACGAGTGCGAATGGAACGGAAGCAAAGGAATCATTCTGAAACGAGCCTCGCACGATACACGACACTTTGGGGGCTATGGTCGTCGCGTCAGCTTTCTCGATTTTCGAATATTTTCCAATCTGTTGGCGATTAACGTTTCCGTCCGTTTCATCGGTCGAAGGAAATCGTCTTCTCGACGAAGATCGTCATTTCGGCGAAACACGATTAGAATTCATTAAAATACGAATGGAGAAGCGAAGAATGGTTTGCAGGAAAGAGCAGGTTAGGTCTTGAAATCGCAGAGACCGATCGATGGGCTGGGAAAGGTCAAAAGTGGAACGAAGAGTCTCTTTCGATCGAGAATGTTGGACCTTGCACAGAAATCGTAGAAGATTATCGAGATCATCGGTCTCGGACTTTTAAGCATTTCGCCTGGTCATAGCAAGTAAGTATGTACTTCGTTCCGCGATATCGGCTTTAAAGGTGGCCCCCATCGGAGCACGTAGCAACAGCGTTTCGATACCTTTCGTATGGACCAATCGTCGTGGAGAACGAGAAAAATGCATTGTAAAACCAAGCTCGTAAGAAATTCTCGCCTCGAATCTTCCTGTTCGTTCCACACCGATGAATACTCGATGAAATCTTACGTCATACGTGATTTCCACGTCCAATTACCAACGTCGGAGCGTTGGAAAATATCGGTCGAACGCGTTCGACGAAAAATCACAAGAACATCGAAAATCACGATAAATCTCGAAACAGATTCCCGAAAAATTCGTTGCCCCTCTGTTTTTGAAACGACACTGATTAACTCGGCTAATTAACTGATAAAGCGTTCTTGGTGAGCGAGGTGGTGAGCGAAAAGTACAAGCGAAAGAAACGTTTTCGATGGAATCGATAATTTCAAGTCGACGACTACCGTAGTGGCATAATGGGTTCTCTGTGCGTTCTCTTGCGAAAATTGCGAGAAAGAAACCGGTGATGAAATTGAACGAGAAGAATAGCACAGCGGTGAAGGCGGCTACGGTAAATTCCGATGTTATTTGCGTCTCGTTTGCTTTCTGTTCGTTAGAAATATGAAAAATTCGTTAGCACAATGACAAAAAAGAGCAGCGAGGATCGGCTAGGGAAATTCGGGAAATTACGTAATTCACGGATCGAAATAGCCGTGTTTTATTGATCGACGTGGCCCCGCGTAACATGCATACAGCGTTGCGAGCAAATCGAAGAATCTTTGCGAAAATAAAGAACACGATGGCTTGCATCGAAACAGATTGACCGCGAGTTCTTGGAAAATATTATAGCGGATAAAGATCGTTGTAGAAATTTAAATTCGATTGGTGCGATACAGGTGAAAAAGTCGCGGTTGCCCTCACGAGAGAAAAGTCAACAAGTTATTCTCGCTGATCGGGTGGGAACGCGAAAAGCTGTTGGGATTCACGGAGGAAAAACGAGCAGGCTCTCTCTTCGACGAGCAGCGGAGTTTAAAATTGCAAGGCGCCCGGCTAACAAGTTACTACCGAGTTGGACAAAGGGAACACGAAAATGTGAAACGGCAACGTCTACTTTCCCGACCGTTTTCCGAAATCTGCCCATTCGTATTTATTTGTTCGATGCCCGAGAAGTACATCGTCTCTTTCTTTTTCGTCGAAGATCGGTCGAAATCACTCGAAAGATAAAGGAAGACCTCGATGCGCGTTTCGAGGACATCCTATAGACACGGGTCTGCGGCTCGACGTAACGGAAGCAGCTGACTCCGAGGCGCAACTTTGACAGTCCCGGCTAGTCCACTCAACTGAATCAACTTGGAGTTTCCTCGGACACGAACAAGACAAAGAAGATTATTCCAGACACCGTAGGATCGATTGGATTTCCACGAGATTCTGGCCATCTAGTCGAATAGGTGAAAATTGCGACTGAACGCTATTATTCCGGAAACATTTCGATCTCGATACTCGACGACCGATACCGCCGTCCCCCTTTCCTTTTTTCTTTCTTCTCCTTTCTCGATTCCCAAGTTTTTCGTTCTTGAATCAGCAGGATGCACAAGAGTCTTGATAGAGAAGGAACTCGGCGTGAAAACGCTCGGGTCCGTTCCTCGTACGAAAACCCTTTTTCTTTCTTGCAAGTTGAGAATCCAGCCGACGCACGTTTTCCCCGAAACAAAGCGGAGAGGAGGCGAGGCGAGACGAGACGGGAAGCGTACGAGAGGGTGAGCGCGACAGACAGAAGCAAGTGTCACACGCGAGAGAGTGTCCGGTTATATGGTGCAAGAGAGTGCGGGTGAACGGTGCAAGGTACGCGACACGTACTCGTCGAGTGCGGCTGGCCCAGCCAGCGCAGACTACTCCAACACTACGGAAGAGAGACCTCAGTGGGATGGCAGTTTAAATGCAACTATGCTTCCTCCGGTTTGGGTTGAGCGCGCAGGGTCCGAGTCGGCCCGGCTCGGTCGTGCTCGGCCGCTCTCGGATCTCGTCGATATGCCCATAGACACAGTGTATATGTCTATGGATATGCCGTGTCGGTCCACGCTAAGCTATGCTTCCAAGCTCGACTACTCTCTTCTCTCTTCCGTCTTCTATTCTCTAGCCTCGCGTAATTGGCCCCCTTTTCCTCCTTTTCCTCTTTTTCCTCCTGCGATATTCTTCCTCCTATCTCCGTCCCTGTTTCTCCGACCTTTCCGTTCCTCTATCTTTATCTTTCTCCGCTCCTTCGGCTCGTCCTGCTTTTTCGGGTCGCCTGTGCTCCTTTCTTTCAGCACCGACTATCCTATGCTTACGGAAAACGATGAGCTGACTGCAATTAGCGTTGGTCACTGGATTGGTGGAAGTGGTGGCAGTAGTAGTGGTAGTAGTACGGGCGATACGGTCGACGTTGGCGCGTAGTAGTGGTGACGACGCTGGTTCTATGTGTGGCGTGCGTGAAAGTGCGGGGGTGTAAGTGGGTGGGTGAGTGGGTGCGGGCAGGGGGCTTAGCTGGCTTGGAGGAGAGGGCAAGGAATGACGGTAGTAGGATATCGGCGGCCGGTAGTGGGGGAAGGAGAACCGGCAGAGGGGAAGAGCTTGCGACAGAGACGGTCATATGGCGCCCGAGTCGGAACAGGGATGTCTTATGTCATTTTTCTTCGCGATATTCTAACGGGTGTCCCGAGAGTCGTAACCGGTGAGCTCGCGGCCTTAACCCCGTTCGAATGTAGATTTTTCGTGAAACTTTTATTATTTTGTCGGTGGATCGTGCGCGCAGCTTGGCAAGCCGGCCAGCCTGTCGGATTTCAACCGGGCGACCCCGTTTAAGGAGCAAGATTTTTGCGGAATTTTTATCGTTCTTTTTATTGTCCTCTCCTTTACTACCTCCACGTCCGAGGAAGTTACCCGGGGAATAGTAACTTTGAATTTTACTGGCGCGAAGGTAGTACGTATATCCTTCTCGCGGGGCTGATTGGCGGAATGATAATTGGATCGCGGTAAGGGTTTTTAGCGAGTGGATCTCGCTGCGTACGTTGAAACGAACACGACCCTCTGTCTTTTTATTTTCTGAGATGCCTCTAGAAGCAAAGGAAAACATTTATTTCAGAGTTTAATACGTTTATTGAAATTTTCCTCGTTCCGGTATCGAAACAACGAGGTACTTTTCAACGTGCGAACTAAAACGCCAAGTTCCAGGAAGTACGTAACGATAAAACACGTATGGATTTTTTCCAACTTTTCCTTTCGCCTTGCATTAAGATTATCATCGGCGAAGCCGCGAAGGTACGATCGCGATATCCGTACAGCGCGCGAGTAGCGCCGATTTCGAAACGCATTTGTACGCGTTCCATTATTCATCCGCGGTAATGACACCGATCTCGAATATTACGTATCTCGCGTGCCCGTTAGAACTATGCGTCGATCCTTCTGCTCTCGATGAGATTGCTTTAGCTTCTTGGACGCTGTTCTTTTTTTCTCCTTTTGCTTTGTCGTCTTATTTCACTCGTATGTTTGTGGTTCCTGGTGGTGATGATTCCTACGAAAAGTTTGCTCGTTGAATGAGAAAAAGGTAGAGAGGGAGAAAGAGAGAAGCTATCGAGCTGGACGGATTTTCAAAGTTGGTTCCCTGGAGCGCTAATCGAGCCGACCTATGTAGCTAGTTTCTGGATGAAAGAGGAAGCGGCCCCGTTCGCAGCCCGCGGCTGCTTCCAGATGCAGCGTTTTGAAGATCCGCCGCCACCGACGCGGACTCGATTATCATAATAAAATTTAATTGGCACGCTACGTCGTGGCCAATCGTAGCCATGCCTTTAAACGGCCTCGATTTTCTCTCGGGCTGTTTTCCCCCCGATCGTTTCTGTTTCGTTCCGAACTGAGCTTCGATTCGTTTGGTTAAATCCGTAAAACGAGCAACTCGGAGCATACCGAACGTGAACTTTCGAACGGTAGAGAGATTTTCGATTTAATTGCATCGCGTGTAATGGCTTGAAATTTGATAACGCGTGTTGCGTGTTAGAGGAGACAGAAGGAAAAAGAGAGGTAAGAAGAAATACGAAAGCCGTAGAGGATAAAGTAAAAACGAATGTCGGTTGTGACATACTTCTGTGACATATAGTTGTAGTAAAAGCGGTATATTTTTTCGACGCAAAGAAGAGGAGAAATGACGTTATTTCCGAATGATATTCAACGAAAGTGCATTCCACCCAACTATTTTATCGAAAACGACATTCCATTTGTGTAATTCTTTTGGTTATTCGCGACTTTTGCGTTGTACGTTAATTCGAGGATTTCCTGCAGTTTTGACCTTTGTGCGAGCAAAGATGCGATAGAAACTATCAAAATGTGCTGACGAGAGGCACGACTGCCTTTGGAGGAAATTCAACAACTCCAACTCGATAACCCAGATTTCGGTGTAGCCGCATAACGTTCGGGGTAAGCAATACAAGTAAATGTATCGCACCCTCTAGTTTAGGGAGTTTGCAACTGCAAAATTAATCCTCGAGTCCTAATATCGTTCCCTCCGGATCATAAACTACCGGTCAAACTGGGAGCAGTATCGGTCGATTCGCGTATCCCTTTCCGTACTTACGTACTTATGCGAGCTGAAATAAATCTAGCTAATCGCACCTGCGACTTCGGCTCTTTAAGGATTATTATCTGTGAATAAACTCTTCGATTGTCGCAAGATTTAGGACGAATCATTCTCTATGGAAACGGCCCTTCGTTTTGCACCAATCACGTAGAAACGCGTCTTTCTTGAAAATTTTTTTCTCAAGTTCTCTCAAACGACTGAAACGAAACAATTTGAAAAAGGAAGATCCACGTTTACGAATACGGAACGATGCTAAGGCGAAATCGGGGCAAAAATAAGGAAGAATCGCGTATTAAATGCGATGGGGATGGAATTTTGCACGTACGAGGTTTTTGAAGGGTTGAAGTGCGTGTCGACGAGGGGTAGAAGCACTCGAATAACCTAGATTTCGCGAAGACTCATTACATAACTTTTGCGATCGATGGTTGCAACAACGGGTCTCTTGCGCGTTCTTCCGGCGGTGCATATGCACGGCAGAAGAGCGTATAGTGTACATGCATATATTTACGAGGATATTATCTAGCGTACGTTCGACGCGCTGATAAAAGCGCGGGCAAAAGAAGAACGGTTTCATACGGTTCCGGACGTTGTCGGGCTTTTTCGCCAAACGCTTCTTTTACAAATCAACCGTGCAAGCGTCTGCCGTCCGCGAGAAGAGAAGCGGAATCCGTTTTACGAACGATCATTGAACGTACTACCTCGCCGTGCCGTTACAATTCCGTCGTGGATGCAGTTCTGTCGAAACCAACTATTTCCACAGAGCGAAAAGTGTAAAAGTGCCATCGAGAAATTGTTCTTCGCTTCGAATTACGATGATAGTATCCGGTCTTTCTATAAATAACATCGTATTAGAAGCTCAGCTATGGTAGAAAAATAATAATAGCCTACTCGACGATGAGCTACGGGACTAACAATAAGCATACGCGTACGTCGAATCAAGGAAAACGATCGTTTCGACAAGGTGATACAGTGTTGTGTGAATATGTAATAAGCGTTCAATGACTGTCAGTTGGAAACACGGCCGACGTGACAGTAGGTCGAGACACGTTCTGCGCTGTTAATGCAATTTTCTGCGCGATATTGCACCTTCGCGCGTACAGATTCACAGTACCCTTTTAGCCCAAAAAGATGACAGAACTTTTGCATTAACCTAAAATTATATGCTTTCAGCGTGTAATGTAATTCGATGCGGCGCTCGGTTAAAAAATTCCACCGCTCTTCCTGACCCGCATCTTTTGCCAATAGTTTCGTGGATAGAAAAATTTTGCAAGGCTACCATAAGCAACGGATGTCACAGATATCAACTTTCTTAAATAAATTTTTGCAAAAGGGAGAATAGCTGATCGAATTCTAACTTTATGTTCTTGTAAAAATGTGTGAGAATTTAGGAAGGAAGAAACTGATTCATCCGGAGTAAATTGGAAAAGAAAAACGGTAACTCATTCGGAGACAGTTCGTTAAAAGAAGTGGAAAATTCGATACGCGAACGAATAAAGTTCTTCGAATATAAATTTATAATAAAATATACAAAGTACAGTGGCAAAAGTTGGAAATTTTGTTTCAATTTTATGTTCTCGTAAGCATGAATTTATTTAAAAAGCCGGAGCAACTATTTCATATTTCATGAGCATTTTATTAGAGAAATAAATTATAAATGCAGAGTAGCAGATGTCACGTGCAAGTAAAATATTTTAAAATATAAACCTCAAAATATTACTACGAGAAAAATTGGAATTCGCATTTTAATTTTAAATCCTCGCAAGCGCCCTATAACAGCAACCGTCTAAAAACGCATTCGGAGCTATTTCTAGCTTGCCAAAAAGCTCAACATCTCGCTTAAATGGGATGCACGAAGATCTTCTCGAGTGACCGTAAATCTATGCGAACGAAATAATTTATTCTCGAAACCATTCTTACGAAGAAACTGGCGCTCTTACCATATCCTTGCCGAAGGCTCTTGCTAATCGTAATATTTCTTTTAAAAACACAATAACTCGCGTCGAAGAATCTCCATTGCGATAATTACTCGGAGCTGCAAAAATCTCGAATCTCTAGAATCTGGAAAATAAAATAAAAAAGGACGTTGCTCGCTCGTTGACAACGCGATGGATTTATGAACAATGATCTAAATCATAATCCGGTATGCCGAATGGTAACACCATTAAGACTACATTTCAGCGAGCGAGACAGCCAGCGGAACGTTGACGTACGGACACGCATACAAAGTTGCATATATGTACGTTTGAATGGAATGCATTCTGCATTATGCGTCACGTCAGAATTCCGAGCTCGAGTACGTTACGGCAAACGACCGTAACGACGAACAAGTGGCTGCCGCGTTTCATCTCCCGCGATTTTCCATGAGAAACGCGAAACGTTGTTTGGAAAAGTGGCGGTGATGGTAGTCGTATGAAGATAAATTGATCCAAACTTAGCCATAACGTCGACGTATATATCGCCTTGAATTAGAATTCCTAATGATTATTTGTCACGTGAGAGCGAAACAATGTTTCGTTTCGCATTGCATGCGACGAGGAAAATGAGTCGCTTTGTTTCGACGGTTTTGTCTTCTGTGATATCAATGAGATCGTGGAATATTAATGTATCTGTTTCGAGACAGATCGCCGATATACTCGCGAATCACGGAAATTCCTTTTGCCAGGAAGAAAAAGAGAAAAAGTAAAAAATAAAACTTCAGAGGTTGTTTTTCGCGACTGAAGCTGGATTCTGCGAGTACCGACGACGAGCCAATCGCAAGCAATCTCTTCACGGTGCAAGAAAGAATATAGAAAATTATTGCAACCAGGTAATTACGTTTCGTTAGGGTTTGATAGCTCGGCTCGAACATTTGCAAAAGCAATTCGCGACGACAGAGCGTGCTCCGAGTCATCGAGAGTCCCTAAGTACCGGATAATTAACTCGACTTTTCTCGTTGCTTGCGGTTTCTTTGTAAACCGCTTTATTTAATCGCGAATCGAGTTCTATCGATCTGTCTCGTGGAAAAGATATCATTTGAACGTCTAAAACCAATCTTGTCTCTGAAGCATGTTAAGTAATAAAATCTCTAAAGTTTCATTTACTGGAGAAATATAATTTTAAGAGTGGAAGGTAATCAATTCGTAATTTTTCATAGCGACTTTATCGTAGATCGACAACGTCGGATATTGATGTTTGTATCGCGTTGTATTAGTATTCTCTGAATAATTATTTTATTCCTCGGATCTCGAATCGGACGTTACAAATAACGAGTTACGTTTCTCGTAGATCTTAATACTCGACGACTCGTTGAAGATCGTTTCCGGTTGGTTCGACGCGGTCGAGTCCATTTCGTTTCTTATCAGCGAACACGTGTGTGACAATAATGGCTACGCGCCACGATAAATTTCGCGTTGATTTCGAGCACCTGGTAGTACGACCTAAAACTTTTCTCGAAATTGATGCATCGGAAATATTTTATCGGAGATTCGGTAACCCTTTGAGCGATTAAACTGCACGGAACAGGGCTGAGTCATTAATGTCACGTATCGGAGGATTTATTTTGTTACGTGGAAATTAATCTTTTTCCCCCGTATAGCTGCCTCTTGTCGTATCACGTATCCAATATAGGGTTTCTTAGAAATTCAACGTGAAAAGAATAATTAACGTGTTCGAGTGACGTAGTGCTGCCTCTTACAGATTTATGCGACTCTTACAGTTACGATCGCCTAGATATATTCCCTTCGGGATTGCACAATTTACGATCGTAAAAAGATTTGCGAAATTTGGTCAACCTAATAAAGCGTAGACATTTCAATAAACTTTCCGTGTATTTCCATGTATTTATGGCTGCTAAAACTTAAACGGCCGCGTGTTTCGTCTCGAGATCGCGTTCGCCTCCTGGTAAAATATCGAAATTGAGAAAAGAAAAGCGAAAACTATACCGTGTAATTGATTTCCGAGTCTATTAGGAAGTCGGGACTATGGCTTACTTGTTCCGCGTGTTTCGCGTCTACCTTCGTAACCGAGTCTAATTGAAGGTTTGCTTTCGCGCGGATATCGTGGTCATCTACAATGTAAATGACGGCTCCCTTATTCGTTGGCTGTAAGACAAACGAATCGGAGACTATCGTATCTCATCAATCTGTCGTAACGGTATCGCCAGATTATAAATTAAAATTGCGAATTAAATTCGGAAATTAAAGAAAATTCGCTCATTTATTCCCCTTCGAAATATCTTTCGTCGAACTTCCTTCGTATAATATCTAAAAATCGGCGTTAAAGATACAAGCGATCCGATGTACTAAAATTTCAATACATATATCAACGTTATACCGAACCTCGGATTAATATTCAAGCCACGTCGAATTTATTACGATTATATGGATTGGAGTTGCGCTTAAGCGACGTTTATCGCGATTAAGTGGCCATTATCGCGAATAGATACCATCAGTTTTATCCCAGTTGCGTTATTTATCTCTATCGAACTATGCGCAAAATTACACACCGAAATACACACGCTAAACGATGAACAATCGAGCGAAGAGTAAAATCCTGTAAATGAAAAATACCGCGAGAGTCGGCTGTCTCGAAAAGTTTCGGGTAAAATTCTTGCGAAAACTGGATACCACGTACTACGTACATTTCGTGAAAATGGCGTTTCATATGCGGTTAATCCTCCTGGCTCTCGACGTAAAGCATCCTAGAAGCGCTCTCAATCCGAAAATAAAGTTATCTGAGCGCGTAGAGAAGAAGCTGATGCGCGACGAGTCGAAGGGAAGCGAAAGATTCGCGGAAAATTGTCGCGAGGATCACACCGAAATCGAAGAAAAAACGATAGCCTCGAAGCAGAAACTATTTCGTATTTGTGCGTTTCTATACGGGTTAAACGAAATTCCGAATCCCAGCTGTTCCTATGTCTCGTCGTTATCCCGTTCACCCGGCTATTGTGTCACGATGGACTATTAAATATACGTGTACGTTTGTTGGCTGGCGGAGCATGAAAGGAAAGGAGCAAATAACGGACGAGGAAACCGTCTTTGCAAAGGATGGAAATTTAGAGGGAGGCAAGAGCTTCCTCTCCGTCTCCGTGAACGATTCAAACGGAAGGAATACTCTTTTCCTTACGCGTCTCGTCTTCGTTTCTTCTCAATCTTCCAAGGAAATATACGTAGAACGAATAAAACCCACTGTCTCGGCTCCGTGGATGTTGGAAGCTCGATACGAAATTTGTCTGCAGATATCTACTTGTAAACTGTCCTCGATCCGAGGCCTTTCTTTCAGAATAACGATGAAATATTTCTACGACTAGTGCAGATGTTTCAATGGCGATTAATTGATATTTCATTCGTGTAAGTGTATCTAGGTGGCAGTATGGCAAACGTAGCGCTTTAGTACTAGCAATTTCAGAACGTTTCTCTATCCGTCTTACTGTTAGACGCGGAATTTATTTTGATGACGCGGCTTAATAAGTGGCATGCATCCAAAGCTGCGCAAGGCATTCGTTCGTACGACCTCGTTAAAAATATCGAACCTGATTCAAATCCACAGCTGGAAATCTCATAGCTATCGTAATAATCGTTGTCGTTCTTTTCTTATTTGACAATTATGATCGATTACAAAGAAAATGGACAATTATGACTTTCTTTTACCTACTGTACTTTCCTTTACGTATTACGTGCATTCTGTACAGTTTTTAATGTGTACGATTTTCAAACGTTAAGCATAAATGTACAAGCATCCGTAGTCCAATTACGAATCGCAGGGGGACTGCGTAAAGGCCTTTTCAAAATCTTGGCCCACTGCGATGAACGACTTATCGAATCGATCTTCGGCCAAATTTCAAATAAAGATAACGCGTCGGATAACAAAGAATGGAAAGGAAATTTCAATAAATCTGTTTCGTAATTTCGCGATATTTTTTGCGAAAGTATCGGAAAGCTTAGCTTTCATTTCGTTTAAAAGCGCAATTATTCGCGTGCAATATCGTTCCTTTAAAACGTGCTTTTGCAAGAGCATCGTTTCGTGTAATAAAATGTAAGTAATAAACGATGATCTTGGAGAACGGTAGAACCGATCGAAGCTGCTCCACGATGCCAGAAAGCTATTATTTCCTCCTTTAGACGTGTTCTTTCAGTGCTTGCGGGAGAGGAAAAAATGCGACTGGAATAATAAGAATCCGAAAAGAGGGGTGGGAGAGATATAAATAGAGGGAAGAAAGAAGGAGAAGTAAGATAAAGGATGACATAGATACAAAGAGTTATTCCTCGTGGAAGAACTGGAGAAATTCAAGAGGAGGAACGATGCATTTCCGTGTACAAGTTTTCTTTGAAATCCGTCAGATGATACTCGGAGTGGTGCGTCTCTTCAATTTCATTCAGAATGTAAATTGCGATAACCTGGCCTGATTCCGTGCGTGTATGTTGGCTGGGAAAAAGGAGAGTGGCCTAAGTATTTGCTAGAATAGAAATCGTGATGGACGCGGTGATTTAAAGTAGAGTCGTTATGGGTCATTTTTTAAAGATAATAAACGTTCGATCGAGCGGTAAAATATGTTAAAGGAAAAATTGAGCTACCGGGAAGCTCAGAGAACGCTGTGACAACGATTCGTACGGATTAACTGGAAAAATTCAATCGACTCGACGGAGCTACGTAAGAGAGATAAAAAATTTGCCGCTGTCATTGGGCAGATGGAAAAGCGGGCAGCGTCTTTCTTATTAAATCGGCGTAGGAACGCGACGCGGCGGATCGTAAAAATTTCTCAGCAAATCCCCCGGTATCTTTAGCACGGCCGAAATTACAATTTAAATAGCGACTCCCTTATTCATCGACCGTCAGATGTGAGCGCTCGCGACTTAAGGGTGGCTATCTTTGCCGCCGTTCCACTCTTTCTTTTTCTTTCTCGATGTCGATGGTACCGCGAGTACGACCGAGCGAGATGGAACGAACGAGAAGTTAGGATCGTGCGAACAGGACGAACGATAGTCGACGACGACGTCTGAGAAACTATCGCGAGAAAGAAAAGTAGAAGGAACGTGTAGAAGGAACGAAGAGGATGAAAGGCGAGGCAAGGGGTGAATTGGAACGAGAGATAGAAAGCAGAGGGTGGATATTCTTTGTGATGGGATTTGAGAGGCGAGCGAGGAGAGACGTTCTTGACTCGATGCTGTCCTTAAACCACGAAAAAGCTCGAGAAGTCCGAAAGCCAAGAGCTGAGTTCGCGGAAATGAAGATCCGCCGTGGTAGCCTTGTCGCACTTGTTCTTCACCTTCTTTCGTTCTCGACGAAGGAGCGCGCCAGCTTCAACGACCAGACCGCAGTTTTACCTTCGTTCGTTCGTTCGTTCGTTTTCATCGCCTTTCGTCGGCCACGGTCGACGAGCTTTGAACGAGTTTCCGAAATAATTTCCACCGCTGAATGAGCTCGATTCTTGAGCCACGGCAGACCCTGGTGAGCGGCGTTAATTGCTATCCACCGGTTCAATGGTTAGATGTGTTATCTTTATGACTTTTCTCCTTTCTTTTTAGTCTTTTCTACTTTTAAGTGTAATTAGGAATTTAAAGCGTCGAGATCTTGCTTGAAAATTATTAAGTAAATTAAGAGACGGATATATCGGGGCAAACGCTTTATTTTTAGATTATAGGAATCTGTTTCTTTAAATATAATTGCTAGCTTTCGAACGATTTCTCGTCTTTCGGACAGACGCGTGTCCACCGAATTTCTAAATACGATCTGGGAATTTCAACGATAACGTTATTTTCCCACGTAACGTTGTTCCCTCTTCCCTTGAATCAGTGAGTATCATCTATTATTACGTATTGCATATCGTTGCGGTATAATGCAACCTTACGTCGGTTATCCAAATTCCAACGTTCTACGCCATTTACATCCCCTGGCTCGCGTGAAATAAATAAAGAGCGTAAATCCAAATATGTAGTATTTTTCTGCTAGGCAAATACATTCGAACCAGCAAGCATAAATCGTATATCGTTCGTTAAACGAAAACGTTGCCGAACGACGTTCATTTCGCGTGAAATTATAGTAAATTTGAAGGGACAGTGGCAAAGGAAAAACGATAAATTGTAAATGAAATTACAGTCACCAATTAAAACAAGTCATAAAACGATACAAACTCTACCGCGAGATCAAAGCAAAAGCCCAAGGAACACAGTGCATATTCATCAGTTTCCATCGACCTAGCCCGCCGCCTGTCGGCCGAAACAAAAATCGATATTCCAATTTGTCGAGACATCTAACGACACGATCGACACAGTCGCTCCTTTAAATCGTGTTTTGCCTTTCTCGTTGATCGTTAAGCTTCCCTGTATTTTTATACCTATAGCTGGATGGTGCAAATTTCAATTTGTAGCCACGCGAACGTCTCGAAATTTCTTGGGACGATTAACCTCTCGTTCCCTGGGCGGAAGGAAACTCGCGACGCATCTCGCGAGGGAAACGCTGCTGGCTGTACGCGAGCGTCGACCTCGAAAATTGGATTTACCCGAGGATCGATAAGCCGTCTCATAAATCTGTCCATTATCGTCCCGTAAAGTTCTCCATACGAGTCGCGAGATCGGCGCAGTTCCACGTCTATAGATTGCTCGCGATCGACAAGATCCAGGGATTGCACGGAAGAAACGATCGAGCAAGGTCTCTGCTAGATTCATCGGTGAATCGAGATTTGCACCAGACGTAAGAAACCCGAATATACAGTATGTGCTGTTTAACTGGAAACGCTCAAACGTAACGATGTAACGTGGTGCGTAAATAAGTTCTTTCCGACGAATTTATTTTTATTCTTCTTAAGTCTGCTCTCTCGTTGTCAGTCTGGAGAATTTCTCTGCGACGCTTTGAAATTTCAGTGCCTCGGTCGAATGTCAAAAAGTCTAAACGAAACACGGTATTCGAGAGATCTACAGGTCCGTGGAGGCGCGATCGGAATATCGGTCGATCCGCAGTGGAAGAGCGGCTGTGAATTCGGCATTCCGAATCGGTCGTCAAGTTTGGAACGGGGGTGTCGAAAAACTAGTCTTCTCTCTTTCTCTCTCTCGCTCCCCCCCTCTCTCTCTCTCTCCCTGCTTCTTCACCACCCGTTTCCCTTCGAGCTTCTTCGTCCGTTTCTCCACCACCCTCGATTCTCCTCTGTTACTTTCGTCTGCTCGTTTCCCAGCTGCAGCCCCGGCCTGGACCGAGGAGTGCATTAAAATAAATTAATTTTCATGAGATTTTCCCGTAGCGAATGGCCGTTACGGGACTTAAAATAATAATTCAACGAGCCGCATGGGCGAAATTTGCATTTCCACGTCACGGCACGCTTCTGCCAGCCAGCCAGCGACGATCTTCAACGGCGTAACGGAAGTCGGAATAGAATTCAGAAGGCGGCAACGCCAGCTGAATGGAAGATGGGAACAACGTAGAAGAGCGAACACGAGGGCCACCAAATGGGACTGGAGAAGCGAGAAGCCGCTTGTTTATCGTAGAGACAGATATTCGCCGACTCAAGATAGAGAGAAAGAATCGCCGACTCGTTTAAGCGGCAGAAATATTGCCAATTGATAAGCGTCGCTCGCGTGAAATTTCACTCGTACAGCTCAGGGTAAAAGGTATCTGAGCGCTGTCATGGGAATATACTAAGCGAGCCTGTTCGCATATCACGGTTTCCTGAAATTTAAAAGAGTGATTTAACTTTTTAAGTCGCCGGTACAGTAGTGGATTCGCTAATTTCGCGAGAGAAATTACGACGGATAAAAGCTACTTATCTTTATGTTGTTATCCTTTCACGGATTTTAACGAAAGGAATTCTTTTTGTCAAAGAACACGGACAATACGGACGGGTATAAAATAGTTGATATTCTTGATATATCGCTGCTTCGCTAAAAAAAACGTCTTATTGTACTTTAAGATCCACTTGAAATAATTGAACGTACAGCGACTTCGCTGAGGTTGCCTTTTATTCCCGCTAAAATTGTTCCATGTTCACGATACGTAAATTACTTTCGCGAAGTACGCTTCGTGGGATATGGAATAATATCTGTTTTCCTTGTTACTATCAGTATTCTGACTTCGTTTCAAATCATTATACGCAATTGCGAACATTTTCTTGGAAAATCAAGGCATTTGAGATTGAACTCTGGCTTTCAACAACACAAACAATCTCTGGAAACGTTCACTACGCGTGGACTTGATATTTCATGGAATTATCGCGTCGTTTCACAGAACGGTCATTAATGGCCTTGCCCGAATGTCGAGTCCTTCGGAGGCGCCGAGTCTCAAAGTTTCAGCATTAATGTTTAGTTCCGTTTTGTGTAAAGCGGTTCTGTAAGCGGAAATCATCGTAAAGCCGGAAGACGAGCGAAACAAAAATATATGAGCAATTATAATTTGTACTATTTTAAAAACCTGCTTGCAACCTGCATAAGTTTCTCGCAATAATCGTAGAAGCCGTTTCGACGTGTCTCCGAGAGGGTAGCGATTCGAGAGTTACGATCTCATTTGAGAATGTCCCCAATACCAGATCGAGCGTTGACTCTTTTTATTGGACAGCAGTAAACGTGCCGAGTGGAAGTGCCTCGCAGCGTCGCGTTTATACGCGATAAACCCTTCCGAGTTCGAAAGTGCCCTTCGCCACTCCTTGACCAACCTTGTCGTCTCCTCTATGCCTGAGCCGAGGCAGCGATGGAACGTGTTATTTTCCCTCTTAGGTTTTTCTCGGTTGTCGTAACGGAACAACGTCGGCACGAGAGTGTCTGGTGTCGATTAAACCCGAAGAATTTCCCCGCTTTTATTCGAAATAATAGAACGTTCCGATAAGAGGTATTTCGTATAATGGATTCGTTCTACTGTGTTTCCAATGGGTCCTGCACCAACTAACGGACGGGAATTTAGCGGATCGATTGACCATTTGTCCTTCGCTTCGTCTGTTCGTTGCCAATACGAAGCATTCTGGGAGCGAACGGTAACAGACGATGAAACATGGATACTTTACAAGAACGAGTCCATTGGAAATGCTGAATTTTTAGCAGCTAAATGATCGTTGTACACAGACGAATGTACTTCTGTATATAGGTACTATAGTTTATAGGACAATGCAGAATTCGTCGTATTATCGATCTAATATCTTCTGATTACGAAACAGGTTTCCAACTACGGAGCTCTAACTCACCGAACGTAGAGCGTAGAACGTAGAAACAACGATCGTCGACGTCCACGAGAACTCTCGCCGAAAGCTCTGCAACGAAAGAATGAAATTCTTATTAAACAAGTTGTTACAGATTAAAGCTTTTCACGTTTTCACGTACGTGATAATATTTCACACTTATCAAAGATATTATTTATCGAAGATGTTTATTTATATAAAGATTTATCAAGGATTTATTAAAGGTTCGTTATAGGTTATTTATTATCTATTAAAGATAAAGGTTGTAAATACAATATCTTGCAGTTCTATCACGGTTCTACAGTTCTTGTTAATTAAAAACTTCTTATGAAAACGAAAAGCAGGTGACACACATTCGACACTCCTCCTTGGAGTATCGCGAGAAACGTTATACCCTGTCCCTAGTCGTATCGATGTTAATTAAATTAATTGCAAGAAACGTTGCCTCGTTCGTCGAATCAAAATCCAGAAAAGCTGTATTCCACTAACGAGTTACAAACACATTGAACGAATTTTCGTATCAATCCGCTTGTTCGAAAATTTCGCTAGAGATGCATTTTCACGTTGATAATAGAATACATTCTTTTATGTTTCGGTGCCAACGATCGATCGGTCCGTTCGTCCTAAACGCACCAAATATTTTGCGTCAGAAGAATCAACGACACGCGTGTCTCGACCGATCGCCACGATGCTTAACCACGCATCGGTCGATGCATCGTATTCTTTCAATTAACTCCTCGAAAACTTATTGTTACGGCGATAACTTATTCGTCGACGAGGTATTCCCTGGACGTTATTCTCGACGTTCGAATAAAACAAACCGAAGCTTGCTCGTGGAGATACGTAGACAGGAAGTAGCCGGAAGCAGTCCCCGGTGACTCTTTTCGAGATGGGGGTCGGGTCCAGCGAGGGAAACGAGCGTGTCGTACCCGTGAGCTTTTCTTCTCCCATGACGATCCTAAAAACCGATGCACCATTCCAGCCTGCTGCAACCCTTCCCCATCCACCCCGTTCATCGTTGGACCGTCCCTCTAGACCGGTCTTTACAAGCTTCTTCTCTCTCGAGTGTTTATGGATCGGAGACGACACTTGGACTCGCTCGGGTTCCTTCGTCGTCGTGACTTCGACCGACCTTCCAGGAATCGTAACGAGGCTGGCCGGGCCGCGTGTTGCGCCACCATTACTTAAAACTAAAATTAGTTCCTCGAGTGCACCCTTGTGGCCTAGCTACGCCGAGCGGGAACCGTTGGAAATTGTTAGACCGTATTGGCAGAGTCCCGGCGCACGCGCTGCCGTACAAACGAAATCGTTGGATCGCGATTACGTTGGAATGCACGTAGAATTTCAGCATGATGGTCGGACTATATGGCGATACCTTTACAAACAGTGGCAGATACATTTGAAAGAAGGTATAGGTCAGATTTGACCGAAAAATCGGCTCTGTTTTTCATCTTTTACAAATTCAAACGATTTTTCACGATTTCTCGTACCTACGTATTTCGTCGGCCATCTATAAATCCATGTCTTTTTTTCACTACTTTTATTCCTTTTTCGAAAAGGAAAGGATAGAACTGCTTCTTTCTACTTCTCGTTTTCTTTAAACGCGAAGACCCAGAGAGGCAGAAAATTCGTACGCGTTTTGCCGGACGATCGTGCAGAAATTCCGATGGCCGTATGATTACCAGACAGATGCTCGGCGCGGCACTTTCGTTTCCTCGTTCCTCGTTGGGTCCGCATATCTTTGATCTTCTAAAGCGTCACATCGAGCGACGCATCTCAAATGGAAGGGAACAATGCATTTAAATGGGGACGATCCAAGGCGGAAGTCGTAGCTGGGTCGCGTGCACTCTCGTCCGAGCATTCGGCTACGAAACAATTCGACATAGTTTTCTCCCTGCCACCGTCCAACTGCACAGTTTTTTCGCCGGAAACCACTTAGAAATATTAAACTTTGCCACTCGTGACAAGTCACGCTATCAAAAGTTACGTATCAAAGTGGAAAATGATTAGGAACGAAAATCGCGTAAGGGGAATATGCGAGAAATTGTTATCTTTTGCGATGCTGTGCGTTGGATGATGTAATAAGAGACTGGAGCAGTTCTATAGATGACTCGGTCGAGAAAATTAGAGAAGAAAATTTCTCCGGAAAGTTGCTTGTACATTAATTACTTTTCCCTCGTCATCTTTCATTTTCTTCCTTTTCTTTTTTTACATAATTAGAGACTCTTTTAATTCAATTCGGAAGGATTTATTCATTCACTTTTTTTACTCTTGAGATAGATCAACGTAGAGCGTAGTAACTCCGATGCGAGGTGAAAGAATTTGAATGTGCGTGAAATTGAGATTTGCAAAAATAGTCAAAGAAAAAAATTCGCTGCTCTATCCATAAAAGATAAACATTTTTATCGAGAATCCCGAGTAATAAAATTAATCGTCTAAATTTTCCAATAATTCCCTTTTCGAAAATAATTATATCGCGATATAAATTCATAGCTATATTACGAGAGTTAATATACTAATTAATATGGTAATTAACGCAGATTATTAATCCGACGTTCTGTCGCTGAAGCTCATTAATATTTATTTTCTTTATGATATTTCGCACAGTATTGTTTCAACTTACCAAGAGATGGTATTTAAAAATGACAGTGCCAGTGGAGTATGAAAGTTTAATAATACCTATCTTTAATCTAGCTTCGTTGAATTAATCCGGAAATAAAATTTTTTCAAGTTGCCTCGTATCGAATCTCTGTGACCGGATCTAAAATGGCAAAAAGCGTGATTCGAGTCTCTTCGATTCTGCTATTTCGCAAAACGTTGGGCTCGCACGTCGTTGATCTATGGCGTTCTAACTTGATTTATCAGGGCGCCCGGATGATATACTCCGATATTCGGATTTGAAATGATAATGCTACTAGCGTGGTATTCGACTGGCTGATTGACTATCGGTTTATTAAGTTGAAAACGGCAATACCAGGGATTCGAGTTGACTACCTTTCTGTCAAACGTTGTCAATTGATATGAGATAGTAGGTTCGAGATATTCCTGAGTCGAATCGAACGTATCTTTAAATCGACGAAAATGATTTTTAAACGTATCTCGTCAATTGGTCGGATATCATATATGTATTCGTTATCGGCAATTACGAGAAAGTTCGTAAAAAGATATATACGCGACACATTCGAAAGATATAAATCTGAATTCGCGATCAAGCGATCGACGAAGCGTCGAACCCCAAACATCGCCCTTCATCGAAACGTCGTCGCTAATTACGTAAAAAAAGGGAGAGAAGAAAGAAAATGAAAGGGTATTATATACATATATGTATACGAAACTGTGAGACACGTGCTGTGACGAATGACGAACGCAACGGCGATAAATCAACACTTCCGAAGTATCGTCCGAAAAAAGCGCGCGAGCCCCCAGATGTTACTTCCGTTCGTTCTCCGTTGTTTAAACACCGTCCACGGGATTTCCTCTCTCTCTCTCTGTCTTTCTCTCTTCAACGAAGTCGCGCCCGGCCAACAACCCAATTTTTCGACTCGAAAAACGCGGTCACACGGCGCGCCGCAGTCTAACCGGGTAGAGACGCGAGACCAAACTTTCGTAATTCGCACAGACGCTGCGGAAATGTCAACTGGAACAATCAACGCCGCGCCACGTTGCAACGCGTGTCCCACGGGCACGATGGGCATTCCTTCCGACTAGCGACTGTCAGACTGGCCCTCGATTTATTATGCATTCCGTGAACAACGGTGATTACGAAATTGCACGATGGAAATGGAGGTTCCGGACGAATCGTGTTCGAGCTTGAACGCTCGAAACTTCAGTTCGAACGGTTTATAACGTCGACGGATCTTTTGGTTAGGTTTCAGCCGATCGAAGGATTCTAGGCATTGGATTTTTCCGATCTTTTTACGAATCCTAAGAAAGTTGTACAAGATATTCGACGGAATTGTATGTTAATTGTGAGACAGCTTTCGCAACGACGACAATTCTGGACAAAGAGAGAGTGACGCTTTAACTTGCATGTAAACTTCGAAATTGTCTGGTACAAACTCTATAGTAGATCATTTATCAGGCTCATTTTATCGTATCATAAAACTCTGCCCTTTCTTCTTTTTATATTTTCAATTCTTTTGCCTTCGGTTTCCTTTAAATAATAACGTAACGATTGTGTTTGACAAATATCCTTTGCTGTAGCCGCTCTAACTTTAAAAACGTAGAGAAAGTTTCAAATATTTTATATTTCGCGACAAACGCTACGTACATATTACGCAAATCGATTCGCAAGAAATTATTTAGAGTAGATTAGACGTTACTCTCCGATCTACCGTCATTATCCGCGATTTTCTATCCGATTTATATTTTTGAAACACGCGTACGCATGCACACGTACGCGAGTAGGACGTCAACTTTGTTCTATCCAGCGAGTCATCTAACGACACGGTGGATCTCGGAATGTTCGACGAGTTTGAGCGGCGAATTACTCGAGGTTTTACGAGCAACTCGAAAATTTGCGATTCCAGCGATAGCTTTCGGTAATTTCCGTTAAAACCGCCCTAAATTAATTTCGCTTTAGTCAGCGTTCAAAATGTGCAGATTTGGAACTTGGAAGGCAACTTTGAATTTAGCTATTACAATTTAACTCTGAATCATTCTTAATCCAGAACGCGTTATGTACACAGAGATCTCGAGAAATTGCTTGTGTAACATGGTTGCAATGGAGATACTAATTTGTAGTAATTGACTTTGAGATTAGATCGAATCCGTAATACGCCTCGAATAAGAAGAAGAAGGCTTGAACGCGTAATACATTTAATACGCGTTATATCGTTCTTTGGTCACTTTTATTCGTTTCTAATCGATGATCGTTAATGGCGTTTTTAGAAGCAATACCATTCTCTCGCGTCTTTTTTCTTTCTCTCGTTTTTCCTCTTGCCTTGCTGGCAACGTGTAAACGGTTACTTAGTAGGCAAATAGGTCGGCCAATAGGAACTTATTTCTGCGTCACGAGAAACAAGGGAATTCCCTGTGTGGCTGTGTACTGTGCCGATGATATCATCGCTCGTTCAATCATGGCTCCAGATACACGTGCGTTCAGGACCGTGACTAAATATACGAGAACCCAATCCGTTTTGTTCCTCCTCTCTATCTCTGTTCTTTAAGTCTGACTCGTTGCCCCTGGCCCCGTTGCTCGACCAGTCGATTCACTGACAATGAGATCACAAACACAGCGCAAAAAAACACTTTCTTCCTTTGCCGGACGACTTGGACAAGGTGCTCGCCAACCATGGAATCGCTGGCGCGTGGCTGCCTTTCTTCGGTCTTGAAGTCTCGAGCAACGGGGTTGTTGACACTTTTCGAACGTCATTAAGAACAACTGTATGTATATATAGGTTGTTCACACTGTCTTTGCTGTTTCGAGTATGGACGTTATATCAACGTACATAAAGTTGACTTTTAGTTGATTATTGCGATTTATTCGAGAAAAATACTTTCGCGTTTGTAGTTATCCATTTTTAATGGGTTTAAGAACGTTAACCGTTTCTGTTTGGAGAGTTGCTTTCAAAAACTGTTTTAGTCGCGTTTCTAGCCAGAGGATACCGTGATGTGGAAAGTAGCAGAAGGCAACCGCCACGAGAACTGCTCCCATTAAAATGGTTTTTTAACCTACGATACATTCACGAGTTTAAAGTAGCTCTCTTCGTAATTGCTTTTGTGTAACTTAATTGGCCCGCGGCAATGCTCCAGAGTAACGTATTCCACTCGCAAAAAGGTTAAATATAATTAAAGCGTATGAAAATGACGTGTATCAGAGCACGGTGCAAAGTCTTAGAGCTCGTATCACAAAAACAGAAATCTTTCGTATTTAGAGGGACACTTGGTAGTATTCGATTCTATGGTTATTCTTACAGGAGTATTTAACTCGAGAATTATTAACGTCGTAGCTTTTGTCGTTATCGATTTCCAATTTATAACAATTTGCAGTTCACTGATTTTAGGAAAATGTATAAAATTAAACCAAAGGAAATATCTAATTGAAATATCATGAAAAAATGTCGGCTTTCATTAATTCCAATACAAATAAACGTTACGATATCGAGTTTATAGAAATTTCATTTATATATAAAATTTTCATTGAATCGAACGAGAATTAATTTTAGAAGCTGAATCGTAGAGTAGAAAAAGATGAAATATGCTATTTTATTCAGATTGTACAATGAAACGTTGACAACACCGAGTATTCGTGATTGAATAAACAAAACGAAAATGTTCAAAACTGTGACAAATCTTTTTATTTATTTCGTTATTTCGTTTCGTTACGTTCTATCGTTATGTTTTTCCAGCCTTTTTAAAATACGCGCTGCGGCAGTATTTCTATGAAAATTTTTCATCAATTTTATTTGTTGTATATGCGACGGAAGTTCGGAACAAAGCGATGAAAAAACTCAATGAATAATAATTAAATATGTAATTGCTTATTTTGGCGTAACGTTTTCATATTTTATAACAAACACGGATCGTTGGTTTTTTTAATGAAAATAATTTTAAAAATATTTTTTCTTTCATTTCGATCCGGGTAATTCTAACGAATCCTTGAAAGAGTGTACAGAGACATTCGCCAGTCCTTCGACATCGTTGGTCAAAGGAGCGGCGAAATACAAGCGCAACATCGCCGGAACAACGATGGCTTTGTATAGATCTCGTTCCAAACGAAATTAATATCGCGTTTCAGGAACGCGTTATATTTACTTTAAATCGAGAAACGCGTATCGATCAGCGCAGTTTCACACCGTAGGTGTGCTTGCGCGTACATTTCGCAACGTCGATAACTGTTCTCGTACACCCGGAGAGCTGTTACAAATATTTGAGAGGTGACCGTATGGTTCGAGCAAATGAACCAAGTACAGTGGAAGTGACTTTAACATTAACCGTACCGACGCTTCACATATACCTATTTTTAGCCGGTCAATTTCGATTTGCTAATATTCAGACACAGAATTTCATCCATCTGAATACTCCTCGTTTATATTTTCTACGTTTTTCAATAACTTTCTCATTGAACGCGGAGATATATTCAGGGATAAGACAGAATACAAAACCAATGTATCGAATTCTATGAGATTTGTTCTCCCCTTGGCGTATTTGATTTCTCGTAGGCTTCGATCTGGGCTTCGTGACTCTGAAAATGATACTGTATTTAGATTTCGTCTAGCTATAGAGAACTCATTACGGAGGGAGTATATTTGTGAGAAGTATTCCTCGAGAATCTGCGACAAGACTTCGTTGTGTTTATGCGTTACCTGACACAGGGTCTGTCAGATTATTCAAGCGCTTACGACGAAGCCATACACGCGCCGCATTCAGATGTCTACAACTATAGCTGGCTGGCTAGATCTACTTGAGTTCAGAACCGAGGACCCAGACGGAGAACTTTAGAAAAAGCCGTAAATTTGTCGGCAGTAAACGAGTCAGGTGACGAATTTTCCTCGGTAAAAAGCAGAGAAAAGATTGAGAAATCGATTAATCGAATAATAGAAGAACGTACATAAAGTTAGACGAACGGAAGAAATAACGATGATAATATTCGGTCGATCGATGACCAAAAGTAAATTTGTATCGGTGGCAAAGTAAATTTGCAGATTATCGCCACTGCTGAGTCGCTGGAAGTCGACGTGAAAAAGTGAAAATATCCTTCTTCGATGTTACAAGAACATGTGTAAGATCTTTATCGTCGTTCGGCCAGTTTTCCGAAACGATTCGTCGTCGGCTCTTCACAGCGTTCGCCGACAACAGCTCGACGATATTTAAACAATTATCGTGCTCGGCTGACGCAAATGCACAAACAGCTATGATATCGGCTGATAAAAGGCCGACGAAAGAGTTGCCGAAGGCAAGAACTCTGAATGGTATGTGGTCTGGATGTATTACAAGCGAAGCCGGAGCTTCGAGTCATGTTCACGGTTAAATGGCCTGTAAAAGACGAACAATGCGATTGTTTGAAATATCACGTGTCTCGGGTCGGGGTCGTTTAAACATCGTTAACGGGTGGTTTTCTGCGAAACGGAGCGGCTGTTGGGCGAACGCGATTTGAAATTCGCGCAGATGAAATTCAATGACAGCGGTTTCGTAGGACGATTGTTCGAGTCCGAATTAATGCGCGGATACCAGAAGTTTCCAAAGTTCGGACCCAGACGTGCTTCTACCGCTGTCTGCCGGCCCCGTTGCATTTCCGCTGCTTGAAAACTTCGAAAGTTGATATCGCCGCATTAATTTGACGGAATGCTTCGCTAAAGCGAGACGTTCGCGTTGGCTTGCCGCAATTCCGGCAAACAACCGGCGAAAAGACAACGCTCGTCGTTCTGGATCGATCTGTATCGATCTGTAACGATCGGTCGCCCGTATAATGCTTTGAAACGCGTTCTTCAACGACATTTCTGGCCTCTGAAATATGACTGTTCGTTTCGAATGTGGAAAACAGTGGAGACGACTCTCGCCAAGTTTGTTCTTATTTTAAAGTAGCTATCTTAGTAGCCGAATTTCCATGATCTGTTGATCGTCGAAGCCGCAAACACCGTCCTTGTCTTTGAACTTGTTACGGTATTTTCTAAACGACCGTTCGAATAATTTTCTTCGCGAAATAAGTGTACGTTTGGATGAAATACGCGTGGCAGAATTGGCTGACGATAACGCCAGAAATACTCGAAACTTGGATCCTTCCACGTAAGAACTGTCCCTTCTCTTTCGCTATAAAATTCCGGCTTTGGAAACAGTCGGTACAACTGCAACGGCTGGCTGTGTAGTCCACGTGCACAGCTTATGGCGTCCAGTTCTAAAGGGAGGAACCAACGGAACGAGGGTGGAGGGAAAGGAGGAAGTCGAAATGTTTATCGAAGTTATTCCGGGGACCGAACGAACGGTCTAACATAAGCAAACTTTGCCGTGAAAGGGCAGCAAAAGCTGATTATGCCTGCTCGCTTTACATCCTGGCGAATTAAGACGACCGCACCAGTCGTCTGGGCGTGTCTGCTAATTATATTTTTTCATTAGCGAAGCCGTGCGCGGCGGAAAAAAAATGAAATATCCTGGGGAGGCTGCTGGTCGAGACAGTACTCTGAGGAAACAATAAATTCTGCAACATAACCGAGAGTGTAATTATTCGGTATTCGAGCATACGATTCGATTTGCTTCTACGTCACAGTATCTCAGAGTGTATTTTCGTAACTTTGGTCGTTTCTCTTTCCACTTATTTTTACGCTTCTTGCCAAATGACAGGATATTTTTATTAGGTAAGGTCTGATTCACTGGCAAGTAGTCGATTCTTCGGATTGATCCGCGTGCCTCAAGTTGGACGACTTTTTAGGTACGAACGCGTATCGTTGTTAAGCGGATTTTAACTTTTGCTAGCACAATACGTCGTTTTTTATCGGATGATAAAGCGGGATTTATTTCGAAAAATGTCAGCCGTATGTATTTCCACTGCTTGCTTTGTTTCAATAAACTACGGCTTCGAAATGTCCTATATTTTCTAGGATTCTCTGATAGTTATTTATCGCGTAGTTACACTCTGGTTATCGACGCGAGAGGAATAAAAAATAAAACGGAAAACGAAATTCGTTTAGCTCCAACGGCGTTATTCTCCGATAAAATTTCGCGAATAAACCGCTATTACAATATGGACGAGCAAATTTGTTTTTGCAAAAGTTGACTTATCTGTCGAACGATAAATAGCTTCGAGCGAGCAGCTAAATATTTTGGCGAACCAGTCACGAAAAACATGCGGTTTTTGATTACAGATAGAGTAATAGAAAAAGAAAAAAAAAAGAAGAAAAGAAAGAAAAAAATAGGGGAATAGCAGGGAAAAGAAACGGTGCGAAATGTTACTCACGCGTAGTTAGTGGGAAACTCAATTTCGAGGATTAACGATTCGTAGTCTTTCGAGGGTGCAATCGCTTTAACGCGATACTGTTCTTTCGCTGGCTATCTCCCTTAGCCGGAAGCGAAATGAAGAGATATTAAAGATGAAAGAAACACGAGGATAGATAATTCTCCGGTGGTAAGAAGCGCGATGAAAAGACCGAGGTGGGAAAGGAGAATAAATGGTACACGATGTTGCAGCTGTTGCAATAATCCCACCGCTCTTATCTGTGTGTATATCGTGGATTGATAAGGGTAACGCTGAAAGTCAAGGAGATTAATTCGGTCCGATGAGAAAGGGAGCATTGTGTACGGTGGTAGGAATATCGCGAGAATAGTTGAACCAATCTCGATTCATTTCGAACGTGTCGAGTATGAATTAAACATGGATTCGATGTTCTTAACGATGCTCCGAAACGACGTTCATAGAACGGCGAGTAATTATCGACCGAGTTAATGGAAATAACCTTTGCCTCTGTCGAATATTAATAGAGATAAATCAAAGAGCAAAGTGTACGTAGATTTAGGGCGAGGAGACTTTCGTGCGACGCGAAGACGTTGATTCGACGCGAATTCGAACGAAAGTTTGTTCATAGAAAATACGCTTCTTCGGACGCTTAACGCGCTCTTCGAGAAAGTTGGCGTACTCCAGCCGCGCGAAAGGGACATTAAGCTCCGATCCAGGCAAATATCTGTTTTCAAACGTCCGTTGGATATTTGCACGCTCGCCTGAATATTCAGCAGCGGTCGACGAGCTCGCGCGTGTACGCGAGTCGTGCATGAATACAACCGTACAGATATTATACGGCCATTTACATAAGACGTGGGTGACGTTCGCGTGGACATCGGGCGTAGACGTCAGCCTCCAGAACCGGTGGAACGGCGGAATTTTCAACGACAGGACGGCATGCCCGTGGAAATTCTCTAACGCCAGTTCAGCGATGCTAAATAGCCGGATTTGACCGGATGCTCGAGAGAAATCACGCCACTCTACAGGAAGAGAAAGAGAGAAGGTGAAAACCATGGTACACCGTTTGCTTGCTCGAGCACCGATTGTTTGGACGAGTGGCCGATTCAAGAGGCAAAAATAGGGTTCTCGCTTCCGGGGGAAAGATCGTGATAGGGGATCCTTGCGTGTGTGGTTAGGAGTTGACTCGTTACCTTACGGCTTTTCGGCTAGATCAGCTGCAAACCGTTTCTTGCCATACGAAATGAATAGCGAATAGAAAACGAACGAGAAGTAGATCGAAACTGGTTGCATGGTATTTTTTATTTTTGCCTTTATAAATCGAATGGAAAATCCTTTGGAAAGTTAATCCTTTGTAACGTTATTGGAACGACTTGGCGATCCTATATACCGTACCTCTATATCTCTATATCTCTTAAATATCGTTTTATTCGAAAATCTAGAAACCACTTACCGGTACTTCTGGACGTCGATCCGATATTGAAACTACTATGAGAGAGGCAATTTAAAGAACGACGGCCAATCGATATACGTACCGAATTATCCAAAGCATATTCGGTTACGTAATAAATTATAAATCCGCGTTACATTTTAGAGCCGCCTTCGTTGCCTTACGCGTAATTCGAGTCGAACTCGTGGTACGGGCTACCAGTACGCTACCAATGGATTACCGAATACAATCGTATTTCGGTGTTCCGTTTCACACGTAATACTAAGACGGAAATGAAAAAAGACCGATACTCCGAGAAGCTAGATTTTCATTTTCCGAACGTATTTCAAGTTACAAGGTCTTTCACTCCAACGAACGACTTCGTTAGGCGATCGGAAACTCCTGTTGCAGGCTCTTCTCGTTTACCGCATCAGCGTCGAACGCGTTTCGAAATTAATCGTTGGCCTCGAAGCGTCGAGCAGAACGTTTCACATACTTGCTGCATATCCCTGTCGGTTTATTTCGATCCAATCTGGTGCGACACCGGTGGAATATTTTAACACCGTAACACCAGGAAATCGAATCGAATTTAATCGGTCGATCGAGGGAGCTTTACGCGCAGCCATTTACGATTTTACTGTCGCATTGCATTCGCGATTTATACGTCTTTGAACGGCGGCCGGAACGTATTGAGATTGCCAGCCGATACTTCCGGTTATATCTACGCCCGTCCTAACTCCCGATGTCAGCCAGACTCGAAAGCCCGTAAAATTATCGACAGTATCCGAGGAAATAAAGACGTCCCTCCAGGCGAGAGACGAAAGTTCGACTAAAAAGATCGGGCCGATTGTACGACGTCAGCGAAACGTTCCTAGAAGACGTTTTCACGGTGAATTGTGCTTTTACATATAGTGCCATCCCTAGCCTGCCGCTCTGCCTCTGGATGGATCACGCGGAAGCAAGTTTTACGTTTCTCAGACGCTACAGCTACCTCGGCATTGGCTGTATTATACGTGTTAGAGATATTGGATGCTTTGGTATTCTAATTTCGTAGCCACACACCCAAGTGCCTCGTTCAAACGTACTATCGAACTCTAACTTGCCACAGACTTCACCGGCAATGTTCAAAGTACCGAATGCGGATTAAAACGAAATATTCTAAAGCAAAGTACGACTCAAACGACGAATTAAAGTCACGACTCAAACTCCTGCGTCCTCTGGTATCGATAGTGGGTTGATTCGACTCGGCTTTTGGGGTTTTGCTTTCGCGCGAAACTGTACGTAATTTATCGTAATGTATATCCGACTTTTCGGCACAAGTATACATATATCGGTGGCGCGAAATCGATATTCGAGGCAGGTGTTCGACCGGTGAAAATCGATCGCATCGATGCGAGTTCGAGCGATAAAACTCGTGCCGTGCGTCAATCGGTGCTAAATTTAGGCTTGGCTTGCACCATAAGCCGCGCCGACTAAATCTGTTTCGGCTATATACTACTACGTTGTTTTGCTTTCAGTTTCCTTCGAAACGTTTTGCTCTTGATAAATTTGACTGCTCAAGGAGCAAACGCATCCACCATTGAACATTCAGCCGCGGAGATTTCATCCATGGAATCTCCGTGTTCTCTGTCTTACTTCCTGCGATTAAGAGAAAAAATTTTGTTGCAAGTTTTACACCACGTTACCATATGGTGCTCTGGTTTGCTTCCTTTAATTATTTGTATATGTTTCAGCAAGTAAAATTCATCGACGATCAACGTAATATCGGAAACAACGCGATGTGTGTTTTAATAATAAACCAATTCTCTGTAATTGTTATTCCAATATGTTAACAGCGACGTAACATGGTAGAAACTTATAGAGGAAATATTTGGTTCCTTTCGGTAGAGGTGGCCTTGAGTCTTATATACGAGTCTCGATATTAAGTATTAAGGAAATTTCTTGATAAACGCCCTCGATATATGAATCGAGTCGTCAAAGATACAGGATATCCTTCTTTGTCTCGTAATCTTTAAGGTAACCAAAGTATCTTTCAAACGATTCTCGACTCAGCCCGTAGAAACCTATCCGCTTCTTAACCAACGCAAACGTATGACAAAGCCTCGGACGATGGTACAAGAAGATGCACGATCCACTGGATCCACGGTCCACGTAGATCAAAGAGTAGATCCATGATCCAAAGAGGATTACGTAACCAGCGATGAGAATCGGTGGAAGTGCGTACCGAGTCTGCGGCTAACCACGCTACAGGGCGTCGTCTGTCCCGTAGATAGCGACGGTAACTTGAATTTGAATACGTGTACGCCCGTCTGCCACGACGTATAATCGTATCTTTGGCTGTGCGTGTGGCCAGTGATTTGGTGTGTGCACGCGTAAGTAGATAGTTGTGGTTCATCGTATTAATCCTATTGCGGTGCAAACGAATCAAGGGAGTGGCAATCTGATCCACGTAACGCTATACTCTCAGCTTCTCGCTCCTATTCGCGAGTATCGATATCGTTAGAGACGGATCGAGAAACGGATTTCAAGACCTTTGTTTCGTGATGACACGATTGTCAACGTCTACGATCACGTTGGTCGAGTTTGAAACAAATCTTCGATTCCGGTCATCCGCGTTTGCGTTAGACCTTTGTCGATTAATTCTCGTATAGCTTAGACAGCTCACAGATCAAGGAGAAAACCTTGGTGAAATGAATTTTCGAGACGCGAAACTCTCGACGGTCGGTCGTACACCGGCTATTTCCCTTCGCCCGCTATGTACACGTCGATCTCGTGAAAACCCTGTTTCTTATACTTATGAAAAATCAGCGTTCGACCGTGGTCCATCGATAACGACGCGAAACTCGCGGCGTTTTCCATTATACGAGGCTGGAACGAAAGAGTCGAAGGAGGTCGCGCGGCAAACAACGGCGATACATATCCAATTAGCGAGAACGGGCCACTCGCCGGAATAACGAGCCACTGAAAGAAAATGAACGCGTCGTGGGCGTGTTGGCTGGTTATTCCGTGCAGCCCTTCGGCTCGGAGACACGGTGCCGTGACTCGTGTCGAAACGTTATTGCCGCCAGTCTCCGGAGAGTCGAAACGATAAGGACACCGGTTTCGGATGGTTACGTGACATTTGAGGATTGACATTAAGACGGCCGAGGCCGTTGCGCCGCGGCTCCCCATTCACGGCGACATTTCGTTAATGCCACCAGCCATGGAGCCGTCTTTAAGGGCGCTTTTTACGAGAAAATCCGCCGGAGACGCGGCAAGCCCTCACCCGTTGGTCTACGCTCGTATAAACCTGTGCGACGTAACTGCCGGAAGAAAAGGAGAAGCGCGAGTCACTGCGCGAGACATTTTCCAACGGCCCGATTTTTCCTCAGAGACGAATACACGGTCGAGTAAATTGTTCATCGTAGATAGTTTCGCGACCTGAGAAGACTCGCGATCGAGCGGACGTTCCATCCAATTAACAATTTCCAACGTTATACGACGCGTACGATAAATTTGTTTCGTTGTTGCTTTTACTCTGCTCTTTTCTATGGCCATAAAGTGAATTTTAACCCTTTCTTAGAGATGGCTCGCTCTATACGAAAGCGCGTGGAAGAGGGTGCAGAACGGCCATGTATTTCGATAGGAGACCCATTCGAAGAAGCGTGCAGGGTCGTCCATATATTCGTGGGGTGTGATGTTCGCGATAGAAGCAGGACGCATACACTGGAACTCTATTATCCATCTGTCTCTCTTCTCTTCTCTCGCTCTCCTTTTTTTTTTCTTTTTTTTAATACTTCTCTCCATTCTCGTACGTTGGTACCGAGTGATACGAGCTCCTCTGTACCCCCTCACCGTGTCACAGCCAACCGTGTTTTCGAGGATACTCGTATTCAGGGTTGAAAGTTCCCGAGAAAATGATTACCAATCCGGCCGAGTGTCACACCGCGTGAAATTTTATCGACGTAATATTTGTCCCGGTGACAGGTTTATAACGGGGGCAAACGCGAGCCGCGAATCGAGTCGAGTCGAGTCGAGCGAAAAAATTTCGTGCCACGGTGATCGAACGAGCGTTCTACGCCGAGAAAACAACGCCAAGATCCTGATAATAGAGTTTGGATCGTTGCTTTCCAACTCGAAGATATTAACGCGTGAAACGTTGCTCTTCCAATCTGTTAAATCCTGTTGCCCGATACCGCTAAATCGGCACCGTTAAATTTTAATCTATCAACCACGTTGGAAAAGAAGAAATTTACCACGAGCCACGTATACGTATTTACGATACGATCGACGTTATTCATCTTCCGTATAAACGCGCGCTGATCGCAATCTTCGACGCAAAATTCCTTCCTACCTTTGCAGCTCGAAACATTCGCGATCGGTATATGTTAATTTAACCTGACTCCTACGTTCCATGAATTTACCATTAAATATACGAAACAATTGTAATTCGATATTAGAAAAGAAAGCAGACGGCCGATAGCGTGTATCTGCATAATACAACGTCAGATTTCGTAAGAGCAATCGTGTTATCTTTGCTTTTGTTGAAGATCCAACGTGTCACGGTAACGCGGACATGGCCGGCAATCCGAGTGTTAAAAATGAAATTACAAACGCTGGATGTCCTTAATTAGCCGTAATATACGTGCTTTAAGCAGCGGAACAAGTAGGTCGCGTATCTGTCATAATCAGACTTAATATACTCGTTAGCAATATTTGTTAGATGAAGCAGTGTGCGTAAAAAGATAATCAACAGGTGACAGGTGACATCTCTTTTAATTATCTTGCAATAAAATCGTGGAATTAATATATCCGCCAATTTCAAAACAATTATGTACACTTGGCGTGTACGGTTACGAATTATGCGTGCAGCTCTATCTTCTGTAAAATCGCGTATAAAAAAGGGGATTAAATATCACGAGAGTAGGATACGCGAACAATGCAAAGCAATTGGCACGTATAATAGGTATAAATTGTAGGTATACATTGGTATATATATATATATAAAAGGTATAAATTGAAGTTCCGGGGAGTTCGTACGCCAGTACGAGCGGATGGTTCATCGAAGTTTCAGCGTTTCCTTCGATCCTGCACCGTTTCGTAATACCGCGCGTATTTTTCTTTCCATTTCGCGTATTCTCTGTTTTGTTCTCGATCGAGGCTCGCGATATCCTCCTCGTTCCCAATTTCCTCGTACTCGGTACCAACAAAGAGTAGCAAGACATCCTCGCGAACCACGTAGCCGAGTCGGATCCCGAGAACGAACTTCAAAGTATCAAATTTCGATCGACATTTCAAACGAATTCGTGCAAAATCCGAAAAAGGAAAAGCAAACGGCCGCTTTATCTTCTCGCCCGTCAAATACACGGCCCAGAGTAACGTGGCCGAGTAGGCTATGCGCAAAAATACGCGCAGTGTGCGAAGTTTGCGACGAAAGTCGCGAGCAACGATTCCCGATTTTACGCAGAATCTCGTTCTCCCTGCCAGCCGGTTTTAATCAAAATGACAAAAACAGCCACCTCCGGCGCAAATAAAAGCGCATCGCGCGTCCGAGTAGAGCGTTTATCCGCGAAAGAGTTTTGCAATCTACGCTTAATAGTTACGACTGTGCATGCCACAGTGCCACTGTTTGTACCGATCACAGACCAGAGAATTAACGGAATCGCGAGAAGGTTGCGTAAGCCGGTTGCGAGCTATCTTCTCAAAGTTTAGCGCAAGTTGCATTAGCTTCCGTTTTTACTGCTTTTCGACGATTTTTTGTAAAACGGAACGTAAAGCGTTCGTTGGACGTTGTTCGAAATTTTCCAAGCCTGATTTCAGAGTCAGATTTCCCTGCTTCGATTCGAAGGAGAAGCGCAAGAGGGAAAAGAAATTTTGTCGCGCTTAGCGTGCAACTTAACGTCGCGTCGATTGCCTTCCGTCTTCGCAACGTATATGATCCACCATGTAACGTGTAAAGCAGATACGAGGATGAAGCTATATCTATATAGAGATGCAAATATTGAAAATCGATTAGGATATCTACTTCTTACGAACAAATATTTTTCAACGTTCCATCTTCCTCCTTCCAACGATTTCAATTTTCTCTGTCAATTTTGCCGGTTCTCGTCATCTTTTCTTCGTACCATTTACGCGTTAATAAAATTGGCCTTTGTACGCGGCAAGTTCTATATTTAATTGGTTTCGTAGCACAAATACGAATATTCGTGTATAGTTTTGTTTGGTAACAGCCGCGTAGTTGTAGCAAATCGAATGTACGTACGTACCTACATATATAGAAATTGTTCGACCAATTGGTCGCGCATTGTACAGTTTTCGTTTCCAGTTTTCATCGAATCGTATCGTTGCGTGATTTGATTACGAAAAATTAAGAACGTATAAGCGAAAGCGAGAATTCTTGCAATTTTTCGAATCGAGTCGTGAATCAAATTTGCATCGCGTTCCTCGAGTAGACTGTATAAATAAATAACGTTTTGTTTGTGATCCTATTATTTTCTAGAAAGAGAGAGCACGAAGAACATAGTACGAGACTAAGATTACGGATTTCATATTTAACACGAAATCTTAAATTTTTATCTTGGATCGTTTAGAATTCGCGATTTTTGAACGATAAATTTTTTATCCGTAAACAGCTGAAAAACTTACGTAAGCTGATACGTGCAAGAGTCTGCCATTTGTTGGAACGACATCGTGCAATGAATTGTCCGCGAAGTCGCAACAAAAATGAGAGAAGATTTTGTTGGAATTTCGAGCGAGTATAAAATGGCCGAGCTACGACGTTTCCTTGGAAACTTTCTTCGTTTCTTCTTCGACATATGCACGAATGAATAATCACGCTAGATACAGAGATAGAACTGCTCCATTTTCGCTTTTATCGGACAGCGCGTTTTTCGTGGTTGATCGTTGGCCTGATTTCCAGTGGCCTCACGTTCGGTTTACCAGCGGAGCTTCTCTCTTTTGCGCGATACGTGCGTCGAGATAAAGATTTACCGCGTTTCGCCAAACAGCCATGTCGCGAATAAATATTAGATTACGCGAATAATGTGCTTCTGCCAGGGTGAACGCGGAATAAAGTCGCACACGCCTCGCCAACCAACTAGCCGATCGTTGCTCGTACTTCGATCCAACCAATTCGTGTACCAAATTGAACGTGAATACGCTGATCGTGGAACCACCACACGTTCCACGTCCAATGGATGCAATTCTAATGCTAAATCGCTGCCGAAATCAATAATACGTTTATCTTGGAAGAATCCCGCGCGATGTACACCCCCGTTTATAAATACGACAGGCTCTCTCTTAAATTCCGAGTCGTGTTCCAGCTCGCAACGTTATTGTTGCAATACGCGCTCTTTCATTTAACTCGATTATCGACAATTTTCATTCGTTTCCGATGAATTTCTTTCAGCGACCAAAAACACTCCGTTGTTTAGATAGCGTAAGACCGAGATATGCAGCAGATATAGAGAGGGCCATCAGGTTCCGATCGATCCGCGTGTTAATCTACACGCGCGTGTATCTACGCGCTCCCTTATCTATTCATCTATCCGTTTCTCCGTCTATCCCCTCTGTCCTGTCCGGCTGTCGATGACGGCTTATGCAATGCCGGAAACTGATCGGATTCATTGGGGCGGGTAATAATATTTTGCAGGGTCGAGCAGGTTCGTTCAGTCTGGCCGGTTCCCGTCCCGTGAACAGGTCGTATCGATTAGCTCCCTATTTCCCTTCTCTTCACCCCTCCCCCTCCCATCCCACATTCATCCCCTTTCTTCGTTTTCTTTCACGTGTCTTCTCCTCTAATAGTCTATCGCGTTGCGCTCTTGCGTTCCGTGTTTGCTGCCGACACCTATATACCGCTTCGACCATCTGCCTGAAACTTGGTGAAAAAATTGTCTCGCGTGCTTTCTCGTCCAGCTCTGATGGATAACCGATTGTTGCTTGCCGCTGTTTGCTCAGCTACGGGGCTTAATGGACGCGGAATGTTATGCTATTTGCGGTATCGTTTGATGTATCGGCTTACGGATAGTACCGTCGTGCTGTTCGTTTCCAAGATTTTCGAAGATTTTTCCCGCTGAAAGAGACGGTAAAAGGCAATGGTGTTGTTGGAGAGGGTGCAGCCATCCAGGAGCGTTGATAGGATATTATGCTACATGCTATTATGGTGGTACGAAGCTTATGATATCGCGTTATCGGAGTATTTTGGTCGTGAGTTGGAGATTAGAGGAGTTCCTGAAACGTTGTAGTTATTGACAGCGTATACGGTCGATACATTTTCGTCCGTGATGCATCGAATATTCCTTTATTCGAACGATCCTATCCCCCGGTTAATTGGAATAGCGACGGTGCCATTTGCAGGCGATTACAGGATACTTTGTTGACTCGATCGAGTCGACGAAGGAACATAGCTGTAGGACAATAAGCAACGGGAGACTTGCTACGTGCGTCGAACGCGCGTGTCTTCGTCGGAGGGCAGAAGCAGCGTTAAACCAGAATTACACGACGCTGCGAAAACAAAGCACGATTCTTGGTTGTAACGGTACAAGTACAAATGTGTCCGACGCGTACGTCAGACGTTCGCTGTCACGTCGTAGCGAGATTGCGTAACTCGTGTGATTCGGGTTTAAGATCGCTTCTGTTCCTGATGCAGACGCGCGCCTTGGACGCACGTAGGAAATCCCGGCTTTAGCCGGTTTGTTAACATTCGTCGTCGAAGTAGTTTCAAGAAATATGTATATTACGTTCTTTATCGTATTCAAAACCTGACTTTTATCCGTTCACCGTCCCTGCACATTGTAATTCTAAAATATTCAGTTTAGCGCGGTTTGTCAATTACACGACCGCGTTTGAGATACGATAAAATAACGCAGAACGTAACGCGATGTTACACATATATATTATATATTAATAATTTTAACGATAAAGGTCCGATTCAAAATGTAAGCGAATGATGCTTTTAAAAGAGAAATTAACTACCCGTTCTCGGCATTACACGTGTCTGTTTAATGATCTGGGACGACGATAAACCTTGAAATGCTGGCTGAATACAGAACTCCTCAACCCAATTTCAAAATTGTGTCATACACAATAACGGAACGTTCAAAGCTTCTCAGTTGACTAATTCTGTATGCCGTTATCGAAGTTTATTGCGAACTTGCGACTATTTTAGCATTCTGTTCTTTGATGGTACAAGTTGCTCGACAATTTTTGCTTCGCTATATATTTTTGTTAGGATAGTAGGATTCTTCCTGGAGAATCCAAAGATTCGAATAAGAGTCGTTTCAACGTTCGAAACTGTGACAGATTAGGTAGAGAAAAGGCAACGATCGATTATTTGTCATTTATATTCTAAATTCGTATTTATTTTTCAGGAACGCATTGCTCCTTCGTTCAAGTTTAAAAGAACAGCCTCTTTCTCATTTTCCAGATTAATTTAAATTGGCGATGCACATCGTGTTCCCCTTCGAACTTCATACAAACTGTCAAAAGTTTTTATGCGTCACGCATCTATTTTAAAGCGGCCGGTTGCCACAGCGAAGTCGTGCGCTATAAATTTTAATGAAAATATTAAAAGCATAAATAAGACTACGACCACGTACCGCGCTGTTGAGAAATATTCTTCGGGGATTTTAAATTTGTCCGCAAAAAACAAGGCTTCGGATAAAATCGATTCGACCAATGACATTTAATTTAAAATTTGAGGCGATCGATTCGAGTCTGTGGAACTTTTTCGAGAAAAGGTATTTAATTATATAAAAATATAGGTATCTCCTACGCGTTTCGGAGTACCCGCGGTGAAATTTCCTAGTTCGAAATATCGAGCTTTCTTTGATCACGTTTCAAACTATCGGCCATTTTCCAATTTTCTCTCCAGTAAAGATATTAACTTAAAATATCAAATATTAAAAAGAGAGCAGCATCGATTCCGTGACACGCCATTTTTTATATTTGTTTTTTTTTTCAACATCAAAGCGGCGAATTTAACCGAAACCGATGCAGCTGTTCATTTATGAAAAAGCCCCAGCCTCGTCTCGTATTTCCACAGCGCGCGACGCGATGTAATTCCTTTCGGGCACCATCGCTCTGTAATTTTCATCGGACAAACGATGCGCTATTGTTCCCGGTGTTCCAGAGAATGTTTTCTGGGTCTTATCCTCTTAGGTACATCAAAGTGCCAGGCGACGAATGGTGCAAAAATTATGTGGCGCATTGTGAATTTCGTTAGAACCGCGCGACCGTTATATACGAGCTTTTACATTCTGACGCCGTCACTACCAACCATGAATCAACCTCTATTCGAAACAAATAAACTTTATTTAATTTCACCAGCGACCATGCCTCGTTACTATTCCGGCCGTTCTCGTTTTTCCGTGTCGCGAATCTTTCGACCAACGTATTCTTTTGGAGAACGGTGCGAGAGCGTAATTTAAAAAAAAAAGCGTTAAACGACCCTCCGACGCTATAATGGGAATGCACGAGTTGTCATACTACGAAATCAGGTCACATAGTATAGGAAAACGAGACAAAGAGGAACGCGAATAAAGTTGTTTACTTTGAAGAATGAGTTATCGGCTTTCTATTGAATCTTTCCGTCGTTGGTTTTGCACGCAAAAGAGATCGACGAACCTTCGAATTTCCTAGAAAAGATACATAGTAGTGGAAAAAGGAGGTTATTCGAAGAAATCTGTCAAAGTTTGCGAAGCTTGTAATTTTTTCATGGAAATTGTTGTTGATTATATTTCATCTAGGTACAGTCCTTTATATTCTCTGTTGTCTTCTATACTCTCCTAATCGGCTTATATTCCATCCTTATACTTGGAAATTCGTGGACGTAATACGCTCAAGATTGAAACTGTCTGCTGACAGGACAGTCTTTGTTCTCAGGACGCCCGGTATACCGATGTACGCATCAGCCAGCTGCGAGGCTCATTGTTTTCGGAAACACGCCAGAAATACGAACATAAAAGCTGCGCGATTATTTGAAATTCGTGTCTATACGGATTCATACTTGCGTTAGTTTGCACGGAAATTCAATATTTGTTTAATTATCCCACGCTTTTTCTCATTTTTATTTGCGTTCGTTTCCACTTCGCGTGAATTTCCTTCCTTTCCACGAAATTTCGAAGCGCTCTTGTACGAATAGATCCGTGACGCGAGGAACAACCTAGGAACCCGAAAAGACTCGTTAAAAATTCAAAAGTCCGCAAAAGACAAAGAAACGAAACTTCTCTTAGCAAAGTCTACCTTGGATCAACCTATGTCCGATCGAGACGCGACATTGACGGAAATAAAGCCGCTCTTCGCGATATTTCCATGCAAGTGTCAAAAACCGGAGGCCTCTTCGATCTCTCAAAGCTCTCCTCTCGACGATCCTAACGCGACGTTTTACGTTCGCGTCTTAATAACGCCATCCTTCTTAGCTGCGTAGCTCGTAATCGGTGATCAGACGTTGCCGAAATCGTTGGAAAAGCGTTCGGTGATCCGGAACTAGCGGAAACTCGTCTCGAAACGTCTCGAGACTCGTCGTTAATCCGATCTCTCCGTGATTCCCGAAGAAAAAGAGAGTCTCGTGACTTTGATCGGCGATACGACGCGATGACACGAGGGCGGAAGAGCGAGAGGCGTGGTAGAATGGACCGACACGGTTCTCGCCCCTGGGAGACTCTTCAATTTTACGAAGAACGCCGGAAGTATATCACTCAGCGGCTCAGACATATTGACACTTTGCGCCCGGCAGGCTTGAGCCACGGTATGCCTTATTAAACTCACCGGTTAAATTATGGCAACCGCTATCGTCGCCGCACCCTCGCTTCCTACTATTCTCCAACCCATCGCCGCCTTTATCCACGCTTCTCCGCCAACGACGCGACACCTCGTTTCAAAACGAGATTAGGCTTTCAGATTCGTAGATCAGGCTTTTCCTTCGATTCGATAGCTGAACCAGCCAATTGTCTTTAACGGACGGTACACGGAACATGTCTTTATTCTTACCTTTCCTCTGATAGCGTCAACGATAATACCTATTTATCTGCAATATGGTATCGCCGATGAAAACACGATTATTCGATGTCGTTTCGTTCCTTCTTCTATCGTTGAATTCCGAGAAAAGGACAATTATATTTGCATTGAAATTTACATCGGGATGGAAGCCAGGAAATCGGTTATTTCCATGAGTTTTTATTCTCCCAGCGATCACACCGTCATTCGTGTTTCGATTCGCGACTAGAAAAACAAGGCGGCGGACTCCATTCCGAAAAATCGAAATGCCAAACTTGACACCGTGCGAGCTCTGTTTTCACCCTTCGTTTCTTTCTTCTGCAGTCTTCTTTCCTTTTTTCTCTCCGTGTCTCCGTCTCTTCTTGAATTCTGTTGCCACCGTGAATCGTGTTCCTACGAGAACGCTGAATTTTTAGCTCGCAAAGGAATAATCCGATTGGCTACAAAGCCAGTTGAGAGTTCGAAATTAAACCGTAACTGAATTGCCCCTTTGCCCGGCAACTCGAACGTGGATCGAGAGTCAGAAAGTGTTTAAGTACACGGGGGTAAGGGAGAGCGATTAACTTGAAAAGAGGTTTATTAAGTTCGTTGCGAATTTATTTCCATCATTTTTGTATTAAACGAATCTTAACTTGCAGCGGATTAACGTTCGCGTAACTTTCCGCTGTACTATCCTTTTGTTTTTTGCTTCCGTTGATTTTCATTATTACTCATATCGTATTAGAAAATCGTCAATTGATCGATTCGTTAAATTGGAACTGAAAATAATCATCGTATTTGTATCTAATACGACCGAATTGATATTTCCAACAGTCATCTTCCATGTTTCGTGAGTAAAACGAAACAAGGAGAAATCTAGCAGTTAACTTCATCCGTAGATCTCTTGAGTCATCGCGCGGGAAAAAACACATTGATATTAACCACGGCGTGACGAAGCTGCTAGCCATAGTCATCAATGGCTGATTCATAATTGTCGATCGACCGAGTTTCCGGCGCTCACGCTTACTTATAATGCCCGCAGAATTGAATTTCGAGCGACGACGAAGCCTCTCTTTTCGGATTCAGCCTGCGGGCATCAACGACGCCTGCTTTTGCCCTGTTATTTCAGGACTGCCGCGCCCGCTGGAAACCTTAAACGTGACTTTTGGATTATCTAATTGAAATTTATGCGGCTCCTGACACGCGCATTCCCTTTCACAACCGTGATAACGTAAACGAACGCCGATGGAAGCGTTTTCCGACGCAATTTATTTCTCGATATCGATGCGATCGATGCGATCGATTCGACTTTCGTAGCTACGTATGTATTTCGAAGAACGGAATGCAACGAAACGGAACGCGCTTGATAAAATCCATAGTAATCGTATTTTTGGGGATATTTATCTAGGTAAACGCGCGCTTGTAGCAAATTTAAACACGTCGAGATTATGGCACAACAGTGGCCTCTGACTTCTCCGCATAAATATCCGATAATAATCTTGCTGTTACATACCCTGTGTCCGTAAAGTGTGTTATTTCGGTTAGAAATTATGTATCGTGCTTCTCGAAACTATGTGTAACATATAGTCTGTACCGTAGCGAGATAAATTAACGCGAATAAACGCGCAAGCGTTTTATTTTTGTAAATGGACGTGCCTTCGAATGTAAGCGTAGTTTAAGTGGCAGTGCTTGAACTTGAACATATGGCGAATGGGGCTCGCATATGGGGAATAGTAGGTCAAGCATAATTTCAAAGTCAATTACTATGTTTTTAAGTGGAACGCCCTTCTATCGTATCAGAAGTCGGAACAATGTATCACCGGATATTTCGTTTCGTCTAATGTTTCGTAATCTTGCCGAAAAGGACAAATGGTCGAAGGGACGATGCCTTAACAAGGAACTAGTAAAATAAAATTTCTAAACTTGGTGAACGCGAAACTGAATACGACATTGAAAAGATTGATTTTAGAATATACGTTGATCAGACACTTTTTGTCTCCTCGATGAATTGCCTAAACTCGTAAGACCTCGCGTCCTTCTTCTGTAATGTCCTGTACGGTATACGGATCGTAAATTCGACTTAGTGGTAGGGAGAAAGGAGCGTGGAAATTTCCTAGGACGTCCGTCACGCTGACTGCGACTTTCCGATAATATCGAACGCCACTCGATGCCCGCAACGCGGCCCTCACCTGGCCTCACCATGGCACGAGGCGATTTTACAGTGCCGCGAAATACGGCTGTTTGAACAGGTGACCCGACAGCTGTTGTTCGCCAGAAATTCCCTACCACCCCTGCTCGAATGCGCGTCAAAACGGACCACGCGTCGACGAATGCTATAATTGCCTGGTTACAAGACATTCCGGTGGACTTAGAACACGGTGCTCGCAAGGTTTCGTCCTTCTCCGCGCGTCGTTACAGGACGAGCGGAGTTTAGCAACCGATTAACAGATACAAAGAGGGATATGTTGGACTCGAGAAGCGACTATTACGTCGCTTTGGAAAGAAACGAAACGAGATAACTGCGCGATTAACTCTGTACGCGTTTGTCGTAGCGAAAGAACGAAAGAGAAGAGAAGATACGAAACCAACGAACGAATAAAATCAAGCGTCGCGCTGTTCCTTCTCCTACGCGAACTTCCTTTAATTTTTCGCGATACACGCCCCTATCAACGATCCGAGACTGAAAATTATGTGTAAAAACGGGCAAGAGACGGTGCGACTGGATCCGCGTCGCATCTCGGCCTTTAGCGGAATAGCGATACGTTTTACGATGACCTCGTGACGTTAAAGTTGCACGGGGATGGGCCTGAGATGAATTGAAGGGGAAGCGCGGATGGATGCAAGGGAAATGCCACGGGGAGCTGGATTATGCGGCCGTAACTCAGGGTAACCGAGCTTCCACGACCTTACACGTATGCTAAGCCAGGGGAATGAAACGTAGAAAGCGCAAAGTAACCTTAGCACACCCTTCGTCCCCGCCGTCATACAGCAGAGAAGACTCCACGGGGTTAAGCGATGAATTTCATTTTACGGGGTCGACGCCGTTTCTGCCTTTTCCTACGGACGATTTGCGTGACGTTCATCGTCGTGCCCCTCCCGGGACCGAGAAACACCGTGTTCCTCCTGTCCTTTATTTTGATTTTCTTTCACCCCTAAGCGCGATTGATAAGTCTCGTAATTTCCTCGAATCGAATTTAACCAACGCGTTTTCCAAAGAATCGCGTATTTTAATTCTTCAAAATCGATCCTACGGGGTTTTGCAACAGGTCGCGTAGATCGTCGGAAATATTCACTTGGCAAAATGTACGATTATTAACGTCGGAGCTCGTGTGATTGTAAGCCCCGTCACTTTTTCAGACAAACGATTAGCAGCTATCGCTTCGCTTCGTAACCACGTACGATACGAATTTGGTCGTAATCTAAATCTATCGAATCTCTAGCCTGACGCTTATCGCTCGCGGAGCGAATAGTTGGCCATAAAACGTTAATATTTGAAAAGACTATCTCATGCCGGAGACAAATATGCAAGACGAATTCGTTCTTGATAAGATCAAATTTGATGAATCGCGCGATACGTTTGCGAAAATCGCGATTTTTTTTTACTTGCTTCGCAATGCCATTCCATACAGATATAGGCATTTGCGGCTGATGATATTTCTTTCGTTGCTTCGAACTGCCCCGAAACGATTGCTCGCGATAGTGTCCCCAATGTCTCTTCGAAAAGGGGGAAAAGGACGTGATAAAATTAAATCGTTTAACCAAGGCGGTTTGCGCTATATTCGATATAATCGAGCAGCATACGTGCGGGCCGAAAATTTCGTTATCGCCTAAACAGCCACCGCTTGAAATGTTGGGCACGTAGCAGGAGTGCTCGTGTCGTCGCGGCGCGGCGGCGACGGGATCGAAGGCGCTATTATCAGCTGGTGGCACGTGCCAGGGCCACGTGCACGAGCAGATGGCAAGGCCCTGGTTGCACCTTGCGAGCCCTACGCACTACGCACCATAATCTCGTCGTTAATAGCGGCCCCACAGGTTCCCAAGACGAAAACGCAGCACAGCTGTCGTTATGCGCCGATCGAGCGTAACGCGGCTATCGACCATTGGGATGAGAAATTGTTCGAGGAATATCGATTTGGTCACCGCAGCTATTACGCATGGACCTGCGGAAGGGGATCGAAGTCTAAAGAAAGTAGGAATCGCAGCAGTATCGTTTGGTCGACAGTTTGCGACATTTGGTCATTTCGATCTCGCGGAAAAGCAACTATCGATAGTTAGGGCTAAGGAGTATAGTACAAGTACGTAAAAGACCTGAAAAAGTTGAAACGTGCATTTAAATGCTAAGAGCCAGCGAATGTCAGCGCGCGAGGAAATAGCTGAGAACGCAAACACTTGCATTCTTCTATTAATTTTAATAAGGAAACTGTATTTTTGCTGAGCACGGATGTTTCTATAAGCAGATTTATCATATCACGAGCGAAATTATCTGCGCTTATCTCGCGCAATTCGTTTAACATTGCTTTCACGGAAATTGCGGTTAAAGAAAAAGTATAATTTTCATAGAAAAATATATCGAATAATACGATAGATACTTTGCAAGTTAAATTCACGAATTATCAAGATTGATCATCTGCGAATGTGTAGTAAGATTATCACGTAAATATATTTTTAACGGATGTCACTCACCGATTTAATACTCCAGTGTTAATATTCTGTTTCGCGCCGTCATGTACACACCTGCAACATAAAACATAACAACGTCATAAATAATTATGTAAAGGAGAGATATAGATGTATATAATTCCCGAAATGTTAACAATTAACGGACTAACCGTTAACAAGTTCCGTGGCAGAAAAAATTCTACTCTGTCCGTTCGCTCTCCCGAGTGTCGATCTCAATTTCGATCGAAAATTCGAGTCGTGGTTCTGGAAAATGGAAAAAAAGCCCGGACAACGATGGAGGTGTCAAAACTGGGACTCGTCGCACGAATTCCCGAAAGTCAATTTTCATTAGGACGAAATTGGGCTGGACTCGATGGCCTGGGGGCTCGAAACGAATCGAAGCTCGAGCGAGACAGCGAATAGAACGATTGAAACGGTGTGCGAGAGAGAAAGAGAGAGAGAGAGGGAGAGAGAGATGCAGCATGCCAAGTTGCGTGAACCCGAATCATAAGTTGGAACGGTGTGTCGGTGTCGGTGCACATGGGTGTACGAAGTTAATTAAATTCGGTCGATTAATTAGGCTATTTGTCAGCCTCGCCGTCGATTTCCAGATCCACCTGGAAGAGCAGGAAACTAACGATAGTCCGCTCTATCGTTCTACGAACGAACGACTATTCTATTCAGGAAGAATTATTAAATGTCGTTGATTCCAGCGATGTAAAGATTCGGCTGAATTTTCTTGCCAGTATCGTATACAATCGACGAGACAAAGGAGGAGTTTGCTATTTCCGAGGAGATATTTTTAGAAATTTTAATCGATTCTTCGTAAGAAATTCGTCGACGAGAATGTTGACAACTTTAAGCAGAGGATAAAATTCTAATTCCATTACTTTATGGATACATAAAACATCGATCGCTCAAATTACAACCGTATTTCCACGCTGCCATCTGCGGACAAAACTAATTCAATTTCCCGGATTAATTGCACCATCTGTCGCTTCTTTTATCAATTACAAACTTCCCTTTATATCAGGAAAGATTAACGTCGTTCTATCAAACCCGAAGAGAATCCTCCAGACTTTGATTCGAAGATTTTCATCTAAGATGCTTTACGAGTCGCGTTCTCGGAATTTAAAAAAGTTCAAATTTGAAGCGTAAATTTTATTCCAACGAAACAAAAGTGAAAGATACGTGAAATAATACGCGTATAATAAGAGGAAAAAATGGAAACTTCTATCTGTAGCCGTTTCTTTTTTAAATATTATAACGATGCGTGGCAAAATGCAGCCAGGATGTACGTAGCATTTTCTTGCGACAGATCGCAGCTCACAGCTGCGCTGACAAGAATCTGACATAAATCTTAATTCCTGCGCCATACGAACCGGCCGGTGGCACGTAGAAAATTTCCTGTTACCGGGAGAACGCGAAATTTAAAAAGTCGTCCGCTGGAATTCCCCGTGTCTCGCAAACTCGCGGAGTATTTTCAAGGAATATCGTTATGAACGCGTTGTAAATACACCGTGAAGAATTTTTGCTGTAATTTCTTTTAGCACGTTCGATAACGTTGAACGCAAACGAAGCGAAATAAAGTATTCGACGAGCGATCGCGCGAATAATATTTAAACAACCAAGATACAGAAACGACATATTCTTCGGTACGTTCAGGTTTCGGTACGTTCCGAGTTTCGTTTCTTCCTTAAAATCGACTGGAACCGCTATTTTGTAGTTTCTTGAATCAATTTATTTCATTAGCAGCGTCGTTAAGGGAAAACGATTATGAATGATCAAACGTTAAGGCCGCGTTATAGCTCAATTCATTTTCGAAGCTAACGACGGAAGGTCCAAACAGACCGAAACCTTTGGCCACTCTCGCGATGGGAGTTAGTTACATTAGAAGGAATGACTATGAGTCACGTATATGCGTTTGCATTCACGGTAAATTGCCTTGGTATGGCCCTAACTACGGTCATTAAAGTCGCGCAAACTCCAATGATTACCACACCTTAGGTTTGTCTTGGAAATGTTCCGCTGCCATTCGTAATCGAATGATATTGACATTGTTACTGCTACGGCTCCAAGCAAGGGAAAAGATATCCGATATCGTTACGCTATTTATTCACAATTAGTTCGGTTCTTTGTTATAAACTGTATTAGGACTTACGATCGAGTCTAGAACTTAAATACAGCATAATTATCTGTTTGAAATAGTAACTTTAAATCGTTATTTGAATCCTGGACTAGAGTTTGAAACAAGCGATAGAAGTTGGGTTGAATTATCATTGACCTGTATCACTGATACGTTTCGCACAACCGTGCATTTACACGTACTAATTTATTTTTCTCTTCGTGCACATCTTTGTACATTCTTGCGTATTTACATTTGTATTTTACCAACTACGTAATATAGTAGCATTGAATATTTTTAAACAATATCAGTAACGATTAGCATATACGTTAATTTTAAAGATACGTAAATTTAATCATTTTGCGTTGAATAATTAGCCAGTTATACAGGCTCGTACATAATGAAATTTGTTAGCATGTTATAATCGAATTGAATAATTGATCAAATAGTGTTAAATTATGATACGACTGCTATAGAGCTCGTGTAAATCGATGAAGCTATTCCATAATGCATCCATCGATGCATTATAGAAATTACACAATAAATTTTCCAACGTTAATCCTATTAGTTCTATTAAATCACGGACGTCTTATAATCGAAATATTCGCGTGCTATTAAAAATTCTGTCCAAGTATAAAAATTAATTTCCCGGAATAATACAATAGGAACGTGAAATATAGCAAGGGCAAACGCCGTGTTCAGGGGGTTAACGAATTCATCGCCGGTACGAGAACAAAGGCAGAGGCACCGATGGAAGCACGTGTACCGGCAAAAACCAATCGAAACTTCGTTCTATCGTCGAAACTTTGTTTCTCAGTCTATCCATCGGTGAGATTTCGAACTTGATTATGACGTAACTCCTAATATCCGGTAATCAGCCGTTCGATATGACCTGAAAAGGATGTAAGATCGATAAAACGCGGCTAGCAGCCCGGTCCTCGAACGTTTTTCTTTGCGGAAACAAAGTTCCTGTTGGTTCAATTACTTTTACGCGCATCGTCCCACCAAACCTGCCACTCTCTTTCCTTTCTCTCTTTCTCCTAGAGAGAAAGCTCCACCGTTACGAGTTTTCGTTTCCGCGAGACTCGTTGTTTGAAAACTATGATTGATCGTTCCGGTGTGTCCGGTCATACTTGCACGAACGCCAGCTTGTTTCGTTCCTCCGGTAATGCCTTCCCGTCGAATTGTTTAAACACCGCTCGTTTACGAGGTCGTTTCGTCGCGGTCCGGAGTAATGCGCTTAAATTATAAGTTTATCGCGCAACTTGGTCGAACAACGGCAATGTTCTTCGAGCGTGAAGTATGTCGAATAATTTGTTGGCGAAATATTCGTGTCGCCCGTAAAATTAGCGCTTTGTTTGGAAGTAGGATGAATCGCGTATTTTTTAAAAACAGTCTTCACTTTGGGAAGTCGTAAAGGAGCTGCTATGGTTGCATACTAGTACATATACGTACATGATGGTGTTGCGTACGAAAGAGAAACCGGTAGTTGAAACTCGAAAGTAACAACTCGCGGTTAAAATTTGATTGGAGCAAACGATTTCATATTCGCCGAGCTAATAGATCCAACGAAAAATAGTGTCTGGATACTTTTGAACGGTAGTGTACATAGTTATTCCCTGGTATTACCGTGTTCACCCGCATCAATGTGTATACCGTATACTAATGGAGGAACCAAGCCCACGGGCCACGATCACGGATGGGTGCGGCATTCTACTTGGGCTAATGCGTGGGTGTGCCGCGCGCGTAACACTGCCTTAAGTAATTGTTTATTGCCGTGTCGGCCACTCTTCGATCCCCCTGGCATCGTTTCCTCGAAACGGCAGGACCCTCCCAGGTTGGGGCTTTATCGCGTCGCACGGTTATCCAGCACAGCGTTCGCGTAATATCGTGCTTCCCGTTCATCCATCGGGATATGCGTGTCGGCCGGCTGTACGCCTATCCCGTCGCGATAGCACGAATATCGGATGTGGCGACCTAGCGACGCGTACCGCTTCACGAGAGGGTACCCCTATGTGACTCTACCGCCACCGGGGGCACCAGGTGACTCTATCCGCGGAGATAAAGGAAAAATGCTTGGAGAAGGTGTCTTCGTACGGAGACTCGTTCTCAAAGAAATTGAATTTCGAAGTCTCGTCGGTGGTCGTGTATTCTATATATATTCTAGTTTTTTCACCAAGAGCTTTTGACGTAGCCACGACATCGTCGATAGGTTTGAACGTTTGTGCTTATGGGAACGTATTTTCGTTCTCGCATATGGAAATTTTAACCGTAATATTTTACTTTAGACCGTGGCCTGGAACGGATTACGTCTAAATGTACAAATATACCTATTTCAATGTACCATTTACGTATATTCTAACGTATCTGTATCGTGCCTAGCACCCGTATAGAGGAGAGATACATCTTAGCTGACGCGCTTCTTCTCGCGCATATATCTTCGAAGATGAATTTCTCGGGATCCGCGGGGATTTTTACTCGAAATTTAGGATTTCGTATTAGGAGAATACGACGCGTAACATTACCAAGATGCGAAAGCTCGTACGATGCATGCACCGGTTATTTTTTAAACGCGTGGCATACAGGAATAATATAGTCTTTCATCGGGGTTTTGAAGCTAATCGAATGGTTGCGCGGGGCTCGCCAGCGATATTTTATGGCAGGCTTGTTCATGGATCGGTACATGTACCGATCGTATATTTGCCAATCGTATATCGCCGGTCGTATATTTGCCAAAATTAGATAAATTTCACTCGAAATACAAGTAAAGGCCAACTATTCGAACTAACGAGTCACGTCGACGCAATGCGCGGTTATAGGGGATTAAAAAGCCACGTTGTGCCCTTATTATAATAGAAAACATGGTAACAAAAGAGAAACAAACGATTCCAATTAATCCGAAACTGCTGAAAACACCGAAAGAACAACGAAGCGGCCAATGTTCCCTTGGAAATTCCAAAGTGGTCGTCAACGAGATTACGCGGCTCGTTACCAACCGCTTACAATGTTCATTTGCCAGCGTCAATACGCGTGCACGCGCCCCAATGTGCATCCTTTATTCCTCGATTGCTGCGGGGTCGAGTCACGTGGATCACGTGTTTACAGCGTGCACACCAACCAGCTCGGACTAATTAGCCGATACGCCGTTTAATTGTTTCATCTGTCAATGGCCTCGAACAGCCTTAAACTCCGCGCAACAATAATGCCGATCAAGGCAACAAAGCCAACCGACCAAAGGAGTGGCCCGTGTGCCGACTGAAAAAAAAAAGACAGAGGAAAAAAGATGAAAATCGATCGAGCGACCACGTGAGGGTCGCTCGCCTAATCGACGCCCCATGTTGCGCAATCTAATGCGAATATAATCGTGGAGATCGATTATTACGTAAAGCCCGATATTCACTCGGACGATGGATTAGAACATTGTCCTGCCAGGGATTGAGTCTGTGTATTGGTTGTTGCTAACTCGATGGGTCGCATGCTGTAGTTAATAGTCGGATGGAAATTAGCAACGTTTGCGTTGATTGGCTGATGGATGATTAAAGTTTTCTAATTGTTGGATAAATGGAGAGTGAAAAGAGATCGGAGCTTGTAGCGTCTCGTCTTTGCAATCTTTCGCAGGTGTCTTTTTTGTACTTGTCCATTTTCCAATATTTTTTTTTTTTTTTTTTTTGTATACGTATACTTGTTATCGCACCTTAAGATCTCGTCTACGAATTTTCAACGAGTATTCCGTATTAAAAACGTCATATTAAACGAAAAGACTCTATATCGAAAATAATTTTTCGCTAATGATATTACGCGCTAATCTTCTGGAGTCTTCGGTCGAATATCTTTTCCCGCATCAGCTACATTGGGTCATCGATGTGAATATTTTACGGCGAATCTTCATTAGCAAGGTACGCTGAAATTTTTTCGATACGTCTATTCCCGCGTGTATTTCCCACTGCAATCGATAAATTCCTGCTACCAAAACACGCTGCAATTAGCAAACAATGGAAAAATTGCTGTGAATTTGGGGAAAATATCACGGTAGCTGGTTTGCAATTATACAACTGCCAGCATTTTTATCGATGAACGTACGAACAACTTTTTTTTTACTACGATTTGTTTCGAATAACGATATCGACGATTAATAGAACCAAAAGGGAACAGAAGCCAACTAATGCCTGGATATATCCAACGCTATATCCATATGTTGCATCCAATGAACGAGGTGGAGATGTCAGGGTTGAACGTTCCAGCCTACTGAATATCTAACGTTTATAAAACGAGTTGCTAATCTTATCAACCGTTAACACGAAAAAGTATACCAGGAGCAATACCTGTCCGAACTTAGTATTTCATCGATCGATAGAAATTGACATATGTATGTCTTTTTATCGAAAATATTATAATTAATGGAACGTGATAAATTCGTGGATCGATCTATTTCTAACCGTAATAAGCTATCAAATGGTAATTATATGTAATCACTACGAGCTATACATACGTTTTAAAGTAATTGTTCCCAGTTCCAAAATTAATCAAATTTATTACCGCGGTTACATTGGGAACCTTCTGTACCAATTTTGACGTGATATATAGGCCGATATTTGGAAATTATCGCCTCTGTAAAAGCTATAATTTTTGCGGTAAAATGATAACGAAGCAAGTTCTGGAATTCTACCAACATATTCATTAAACAGCTATGTATATTACGGGGTATGGTGTTACCCAAAAAATTGTTATCGGAGAGAGAAATAAATTTATGATTTTATAATTTCTACGTTCATGTTATAAAGTTTTCGAATAACAACGATTTATTCAATGTCTTTCAACCAATCTGATATTAATTGTACAATTTGTCAAGGAAAGACGTCGGTTATTACTCTCTGATTGGATATTATATAATTAATATTATGCAAATGAAATAAATTATTGGTATTTCGAAATCCGTACGCGATACGAATCAAGCGAATGAAATTATTTATCACGATTATTACACAAGCTATTAAATAACGCAATCGAGTTATAAGTAATTCGTCTAATTCCCCTGCGGTTGTTGAAATGGAGTAAGATACTAGAAAATTAAAAATATTATTTAGCGAGTTACCTCGCTTTGCGAAACAATCACGAACACGAGTAGCACGAGTCCGTAAATAGAGCTTTGAAACGAACTATCGCAAAGGAGTTGCGCGAACTGACAGAAATTTTTGTTCGACAACTTTGTTACACGTTTGTTACAAAAATACGGTTAATAAACATCGATCGATTCGTTTCTCGTAATTCATGGATCATCGTATTCAACCGTGTCTGCCAAATCTGGACAATCGTTGTTATTCAGGATGTATAATTTTGTTAACATCGCGAACCGAACAATGGAGTGCTAACAGGCGCCGAAATTATCGGAATATGATGGAAAATCACCCTTCATAACGCATTCGAATTAGAATAATTGCGTATTGTTACAGCTACGCGTGTAACGTGTAATATTATCATTGAATGAGTAACATAATTAATGCGCATTATCTATCGTTGCGAGAGGTATTGCAAGAAGTAAAAAAACGCGCATAAGTAAAAAGGATACGTATGCGAAAGGCGTGTCAAAGATATGTCTCCTCCTACTTCTTGTAAACCTTACGGTACATACTTACATATTGATAACAAAACATTTAAACGAAATTGTAAGATATTTTCCTTTGAGTATCGGAAGTTGACGAGGCAATATACGACCGTCCTCGTGTATTATACTTCACTAGTATTCTCCTGACGAAAAACGAGACGAGCCGCGAATAACGTTTAATTGCAAAGACCACATTTTCCCAAGGACAGACGCGACTACTTATTTATCAATCAGTCTATCATCGTACTATGTAATTACTTGCGCGAGCGTGCACGAAAATGAGATCTCCGACTTCGTTAAATTCGTTTTATCGTCTCTTTGTCCTTCGTCGGCTTTAATAAATGGAATTTTCGATTACTCGCTTCTTGCATAAATTGAAACGCTTTGACAACGAAAACAAGTTAACTCGACGCTGTGTTAATTACGATACTGATTATAAAATTATCCAATCACGACACATCCAGTCGCATCCAATTACAGCTATTACGCCCGGAAGAGAATCAAAACGTCGAATAAGTTGATCCTTTTGGGCTTTAACCTTGACAGGTTGTCAGGGGCCAGGTGGAAGGAAGGAAGAACGGAAGGAATGTGCGACGAGTCGTGACCAGCGGAAGGCGGCCAGTCGACGATACATTTCCGGTGGTCGGCGGCCACTTGGAGCAAGTTTGCCCCTTGATCGTGGACAATAACGTGGGCGAGGACCGCTCGTTACACGCTACATGCCCACGAAGGATATGGATAGACGAGCGTCCTCAGCGCAGTTGGCATTCGTGACACGCACCATCGATGACATGAGCCACCATGGGATCCATCGCTTCGCCGCATCGCGTCGCACCGCGCCGCACCATGTCGCCAGGAATTACGATTCTCTATAGGCGCATTTATGCACCGAAATCGACGACGAACCCCGATGTCTCCACGTACGTATCGAAACGTTTCATTTTATTATTACACATTTCTTGTTAAAAAAGTCTCCGAGTGTGCTCTCAGCTTTATCGTCGTATCGAATCTACGAGATAGAGAATCGATTCAAGGGAAAGATTTGGTATCCTCGAGAAATATTTTGTAATATATTTTTCTTAATATTCTAGTACTTGCGCATATTCGATATCGGAGCACTTATTCTCTCTCTCTCTCTCTCTGAATCTTTATCTTAATATATTTAGCTATCGCCATATTGTTACGATAGTTGAACCCGATGAATAACGCGTATGGAGAACCACCGAAACAAAGGAACGAATTATTTCGTTGGCTTCGAAATAACCGGAAATAGGATTCCGAATAAATTACGCTCGGTTAATCGAAAGTGGTTCCTCGAATCGCATGAGGTATGCAATATTTAACCTTTTGGTCGCTCCATCGGAACACTTTAATCTTGTAAAAAGGATCGGGAGAGCTAGCCACGCTAAATCATCCTCCCTCTTCTACCTTATCGTGACCTATCAAATATCATCCAGACATTGATTTCAGAGATTGCACAAGAAATAGAGTTTCGTAATCGGAAGAAAAACTTTGCGCAGAATTTATGTAAACCCTGTTAAAGCGTATAGAGCAACTTGCGTGTAGAAATTTTTATGACTCGATCAATTTATAGATACGTTCACCGCCAAAAGGGTTATTAGGGTTTGTTCCTGCCATTTTACAAGCTATACCTTGTCCGTAATATTTTCGTGAGATACTTTAGAATTTCGCAAAATGTTGCAAATCCGTAGAAACGAAAGAAATTTCGACGTGGAAACTTTAGTTATTAAATAAATTAAGATGCTTCTTACATCAAAAGGTTCGCGGAAGTTGCTGTTCGAGGGACATCAAACAAAGTTAGAAAATTTATTTGCACGTAACTCGCCTCTGATACGTATTCATAAACTCTATTATACCGTCTACTATCGCTGCTGTTCGTTATTGACATATAATCAATGAGCTTCGATGACGTGATGGCCACGCGAATCCATTACACGATATACAGCCAAGTATACTGGGAGAAACTTATTTTATTCGAATACGACGTTTGCTCGTACTGAAATAATATAATAGACAAATAGAAACGCTTGAAGAAGAAATTCTAATATTTAAATTAAAAGGTATATACGATGATCCGTTTTTATAGAATTATACGATTCTTCAGTTCCAAAATATCGAGGAAATTCTGCATATCTATCAATCACGAGCACGAATATATTCTCTTGGATGGAAAAGTTCCTCTTCTAAAATAATTTCCATTCTGGCTATTAAATTTCTTGGTGCAGCGTAGACCTGCGTATGCGTCCGCTTCGGAAGAAACATCGAGAAGTTTAATTTAAAGGATCTTTTGTTTGAACACGATTTGAAATTCACGATTCTGCCGAGGATCCTTTCGATCGTAGCTACGTCGGTATCGATAATGCGAGATATCTCGTCGTTCGTCTTCCCTCTATCTGTCGGATCGAGTTACTCTTCTTCTTTTTTCCCCTATCCGAGTTTTACTTTTTCTCTTTTTAAATTTCCCTTTTCTTCCTATTCTCGATCGACCCCTACTCCTCCCTCGCATAGATTCTCTCGCATCCTTTTTTCCATTCTCTTCCTTTCTTTTTCTTCCTTTTATTACGTCGTGTCTCTTTCTCGTTTATTATCCCGCCCCGCTCTCTCGAATGCTCGTATCGCGACAGTTCTCTCGTATATTTTGTTATATTTCGTTTGTCTGGCCTTGCAAGCCCTTTTCTTCGTTATCGTCTTTCCGTATCTACTCTTATAATAATAACTGTATTGCATATGTTATTACATATATTATACAATATGTATTATCTGTATTAAATAAGTAAGTCTACGATGATAATATAACTCTATTGTTTATAATATAACTCAACTTGTTTCACGTTCCAAATTTCACGTTTCATCAAAACTCCGTCTGCTTACGCTTAAAAATTCGCATTTACCTCTCCTTTCTTCTTCTCCTTCTCGTTCTTCTTTATTTCTTCGGTATATCGAGTTTTCTTATGTCTCGTAGCAAACTTTTTCCCTCTCTTGTTTCTTTCGTGTAACTTCGTAGTTCTCTCTTGGACTTTTTTATTTCTCTAGGTCTTCCCTATACGTTTGCTGCTCATTCTGTATTTTCACGCCATTTACTTTTCTTTTCAAACTCATTATTCCATGTTCTACCGTTCTATCTCGTCGAATATCTCCCCTCGTATCTCGATCATCCTCCTTTTCATGTTTCCACTTTCTTCTTCTCTGCCTTCTTCCTATCACGTCAAATTTGTTTCATTCTGCTCTCTCTCTCTCTCTCTTTCTCTCTCTCTCTGTCTGTCTCGGTTCGTGCATTCTTCCTCGCCTTCTATCACGCAAAAACCCTTTCTTCCCTTGCCGCAGTTCTTGTCTCGTTAAATTCCATCGTCTCGTCCTTTCGGCCACCCTTTCGCGTTCGCTCTCTGTTCTCCTTGGCAGGCTTCCCTCTCTGTTTTCTGCCCTGTTCACCCGTGTCTCCCGAGGGAGTGCCAGGAAGCGGCGCTATTAGTTGGCGTAACTCTAGCCTTGTCCGTCCGAGGATAATTGCGCGGGCTAATGGTTCCTTTTTTCCTGTTCGCCTCGGAGCATCGACCAGGTAAAAAGACGTCTTGCGACCTAGGAATTTAAACACGCGCCACGAGGGAGGTCTGACCACGATATCCTTTCGTTACTGGCTCCGGAAGGGCTTCCTCTTTTGCGTACGATCACGGAATTCGAAAACAGATGCCCGGTATTCCAGGCGTATCGCGGTTCGTTTCCCTTTAATTGGCCAGCGGACTGCTGGTTGCGCCTCGTGCTTGCGGAAGAACAATCTCCAACGAGATGGTCTGAATTCTCTCACGGATGTCCCTTTACCGAGTCGTCCTTTCTTCTCACTAGACAATTCCCTTCTTTGTTTTATTTTATCCACGCCTATGTCATTTACCACTTCGATCGCTCGATGCGATAGGAGAAATTGGGCCGATTACACGGAATGGGGCACGTCTCGCCGATTTCAACGACCACGAAATATGTTGTCATGTAATTAGCGAAATTGGAAAATATTCCGCCGACCGTGTAATCGTTCCATACCTTAACGCAGCGGTGCTCCGCTTGAAATTTTCAAATTCGTCGTTCAAATTAAATAAGGTATTGAAATGTAAATCGACCGGCGAATTTATACGTCGATTTTCCCATAGCAAAGACTCCAAAATCGTATTTATGATACATATCGCGAACTAACGAGATCGTACAATTCCGCAACACTGCAAACCCGATATTTCAAGTGACGCGCTCCGAGCGCAGCGACAATCGGGTCCGCTATACTTTTATAAATACAACACGGAACTGTCGCGACGTACTATTCTCGCATTAAATAATTAGCCCGACGGGTGCGTGTAAATAATTAATTTGGTCGCGTTTCTGAATGAACGTTAATTAAAGCGGTAGAGAGGAGCGCGGCGAAACGGTCGGGCCCGGAATTTTCAACGGTGCCATCGGAAGTCGAGCAGTCGTTATCGTTTCAGCGAAAACACTTGGCGAATAATTATCCATTTTTAAGCTACGCGGAATATGCGATTTCGAGCGCATGATACAATTTTAATGAAACGTTAGCGCGACCGGCAAATTTCAATTATTAACGAAGGATCATTTGTCAACGGATGGAGAGACCGCTTCCAGTGGGTTTTCTTGACAACGAAAACCGTATTAGTGCAAAATTACGCGCAAAAGGCGAGATAAACGTGGTAAACGAGTAGAAGCTAGATACTACTTGTCGATACATCTAGTACATCGTTGAAGCGACAACGAAATAAATAGACGCGGGCGAGGTATGACACGTGGTAAATTTACTATTTCGTTAAGGCCTATTTTAAGTTGAAAGCTCGTTGGAAATAAGTGTAAAGGCTAAAAAGAGATCAACGCGGCATTCGATTACACGGGTTATTCGGAAGAAAAATAAGAAACGTGGGACTAGAATCGGGCAATCTTCGGACGAGCATTCTCTCTCAGCGGTCTTGCATTACCACGAATCTCCGGATTATGGGAAGTCTCTGATTGGAGTTCCATAGGTACACGGAACGGTGTCGCGGAACCCGCCCAAAACCGGTAGCCGTATTACCATACAGATTGCCGTCGACTGTTATACTCACCGAACCGGGGAATCTATGAATCCGACTAATCATAAACGTACAACTAACCGAGGCTAATCTGCCGCGCGGCAATTCGGAATTTTACTGTCAGACCGAAATACGACCGGCATTCGAACGGCGAACGGGGAATGTTTTGAAGGCATCCCTGGAATATTACGATACGGTTAAGATCCGGGCATTGGGCTTGAAATGGTCCTGGGACAACCACCGCTGGATTTATCGACGAATTACAACGAACGGTATAGGCGTGTCGACGTTCATCGATGTACGCGATTATTCCTCGCGTACGCCAGGTGTTTCGATGCTTAATTCACCATAGAAAAATAATGAAAAAAGTTCAGGACGACTCTCTGTGAGAAAATACACTATCGCGTAAAAGTTTCGGGTCGCTTGTTCGATGAAAATTTTCAGAAAAAGTTCTCCTGCTGGGGTATCTTTTATCAAAATATTTAAAAAGTTAGGTCCCTGACAATTGCTAAACATCGAACGTTGTGCTTTCGACGATCCATTTACTCAGACATCACAATGCGTTTACTATAAAATAGAGACAGAGATGTAACATTAAAAGAAGACGTAAAACGAAGGAACAGAGAGAAAAAGGCGATCAAATATTAAATTGGCAATGTCTGCCTTGTTCTCCCCTCGTGACGACACGGTTGCTTGCCGAGGGTCGGCCATAACCCTCGGACATAACCGAGGAAATCACTTGGAAAATCCTCGATGAATTCACAATGAACCGGCGGTTGGTACAACACGTTCATCCGTCACGACACCCCGGAGAATTTCTCTTTTTCCAACCTGCGTCCGCTCTCCAATCCTGCCTCTGTCCTTTTCATTTTCCTCTCGGCAGTCTAATTTTTTCTAATGCAAACTCTCCCTTTTTACATACTTGTGCCTCGACCATCGTCTTACCACTCTTTACCCTCTAACTAGTTTCTACGCTAGTCCATTTCGCAACCTTCCGTTTCCAGCTCATAGGATCTCCTCCTTTTTTCTTCCTCTTTCTTTTTTTCTTTTTTGATTAAACGCAATAAGCAGTCGGAGTTGTAATTTCGGCGAAAACAGTTCTGAATAGAAAATTAAGAGCTTTCCGGAATATTATTTTTTCTACTATGAAAATTACTCGATGAAATTTGGTATTCGAAGAATCTACAGAGAGAAAAAACGTTGCAAAAGATCGAATAATAATGCAACTTTTTTATGAACGTCGTCATAGTCGAATAGGTCGGTGAGAGCTTCGGCAATATTGAAATTGCAGCTACTTTCGTGATCGAAATTCGTTCCCTTTTCATCGCTTGACAATACGCAAAAATTCACGCTTCGACGATCGGTTATTTCAGACGAGCACTTGCATCGTCGAATACAGGGATTCTATTTTCTAAAAGGACGAGGCTAACCACGGGATAAGGACAATTCTGTTCTCTTCTGCTTCTTTGCCGCGATTGTTTTCGTTCGTGTTCGTATTCCTCTAATTATAACGTTTTTACACCCTACGAAATGTCTTAAAAGTATCAAATAAGTATTTCTCTACGATGTTCTCGTCTATCGCAAACTAAGTCCGATGTAATATTTCGGCAGATCTTAAGGAATCCTAAGAAATTCGACGAATTAATCATAGAACGTTCGGTTCGACGTTTCCTTAAATATTCTTATTTCAGCGGGCGCAATCGATTTCGCATTCTATCTTTCGTTCGTTTCGTCGCTAACGTTCCTCCGGTCGTTTTCCATTCTCCTTCCACCCTTTCTTTTTCACTTTCTTGCTCGTAGGAATGATGTCGTTAATCACCGGCTATTTTAATACGATCTCCCCTTCGTGTTCGCTCTCGATCGGACGCATTATATTTAGTGGGCGATCACGTGCACCGGTCTCAGCGCACCTTTAAAATGCATAATGTCGAACGGTAATAAGAAAATCCATTGTCGGGGCGAAACCGTGCATAATGACGTAGGAAATTAAACGAAATCTTTCATTCGCGTGATCGTGATAAATTTTCTTAAAAGACTGCGAGCAGAATACCTCTTCTTTTTCTATTCTTTAAACTTATTTTTTTCGACCAAAGATTAACATTATAATCGATATTATTCAGTTACTATGCAGATAATTTTGATGTCGTGGACGTGTCAGAGCATGTTGGAAAGGAAATACAAATATCGACCATAAGAACGATGACGGAATCACTTTTAGGATTAAAGATAATAATCCTATGTTTCAAGCGGAACAGACGTGGGAGAACATTTTTTGCATATAATATTTATTTTCTAATCGGTGGTTATAATTTTTTATTTTAATTGGCAATCAAAAAACTATCGCGTAATTTCTATAAAAGACTCATTCGATTTCAGTACATGTAATTTTGTGATCGATGATTATACCGATTTGGAAGTTTTAGTCGGCGGTGTATATAGGTACTACGTTTCGTTACTACATTTTCAAACGTCGCTTCAGGTTATCAACGATTGTTGCACGGCCGTTCGATATCGCTTTTCGATTCCCTACCAAACCATCGAAACAACAGCGGCAGCAACGCAACACCGATAAACATCCTGCAACTCCATCGAGTCTCTCGACGTTCGTTCCACGTAACGGCAATCTCCGTTTCCATTGCACTGACCGGAATTCGCGTCGAATACAGGAAGTCGAGCGTCGAAACGCTCGAAAAACCGAACACTTACGTAACTTTTACCTTGTTCGGTGTAATCGCCCCTGGTGAAAGCTCGTGAGCTACGTGGAAGCATAACCGTCCCGTTTATGAAACGTTTCACGGCGTAGATTTACGCCGATCGTGCCTTGAGAAACGAAGGGCGACACGCAAATTGAACGAACGTTTAGCGACGCTTCGTCGAGCGTGGCCGGCTGCAGGGTCATGTCAATATTTAAATTAATCCTCGGCCAGCGTGGCCAACTATGCCGTTAAGTTATATTCTCTTCGACGTGGCGAGAACCTCTCGTCGCGATCTCTTCTCTTCACTCCGACGACCACCGAGTTTCACTCCCACCCTCCTCCCCCGGTTCTATTAATCCTGCTTTCGTTGGCTTCCTGTTCGACCCGCGCGCCTCTGCTTTCGTCGTTTTTTCTCCAGAGTCAGCTTCGAATAGCTCGCTACGAAATAGGCGACCGATTCGTATTCCTATATTTTATTCTCCGTTGACAAGCAAAATTTCATCCACGAATTCTACTTCGATTAGGGATGACTTCGCATATATTTTAGTCTCTCTCGTCGTACTTTGCATTTCCACTTTTTTTATATTTCTTCTACGCATCTCTTCCGAAACATTTGTCTACTTTTAATTTCTTCGTACCTTTTCTCATCTCGCCACTCGGTTCTTCGATTCCTTTCTCCCTTTTCTTTATTTCATTGTTTTCTCCATCCTCGCTTACTCTTATTTCTTTCCCGCCCTTTCGCTGTCGTTACTTTTCCTCCTCTCATATTTGTCCTATTGTACAAAATAATCCAATAAAGATCGAAAAGAAAAGAGATGTAAGTATCAAAGGGCTGTCATCTTCTGGAAGCAGTTGAAACGAAAATATTAGGTTAAGTAAAAAGTTCTGAGCGTTTTTCGCTAGATGTCTTTAGTGAGCCATATCTCACGATGTGCACATCGCATCGAGTCATAGTATACACCGATTTCAAGGTGATATTACGCATCAAAAAGGTTCTTTGTCAGTTTTGTGTTCGGTGAAGCCAGTTGTGTGTTACAGCGTTCGAAAATGGAGATAAAAAAAGAGAAAATTCGATACATTCTTCAGTACCACTACGACCAAGGTGAAAAGGCGGAGCAGGCGGCCAAAAAAATTTGTGCTGTTTATGGACCCAGTACAGTATCGAATGCAACAGCAAAGCGGTGGTTCCAACGATTCCGTTCTGGTAATATGGACGTCGAAGATGAGGCACGCTCTGGTAGGCCAATCGTCGAAAATGTGGATAAAATCATGGAAATCGTCGAGTCGGACCGGCATGTGAGCACTTATTCCATTGCCCAGGAACTGAAGATTAGCCAGAAAACCGTTTGGAACCATTTGCATAAGGCTGGTCTCAAGAAGAAGCTCGACGTATGGGTGCCACATGAATTGACGCAAAAGAACCTTTTGGACCGAATTGATGCCTGCGATTCTTTGTTGAGACGTAACGAAATCGACCCATTTTTGAAGCGGATGGTGACTGGCGATGAAAAATGGGTCACATACGAGAACAACAGCCGAAAAAGATCGTGGTCCAATCGCGGTGGGCCGGCCCAAACGATCGCCAAGCGTGGATTAACGGCCAAGAAGGTTTTATTGTGTGTTTGGTGGGATTGGAAGGGAATCATCCATTATGAGCTGCTCCCATCGGGGCAAACACTTAATTCGGACCTCTATTGTCAACAACTGACCAGACTGAAGCAGGCGATCGACCAGAAGCGGCCAGAATTGGCCAATAGGAAAGGTGTTGTGTTCCATCAAGACAACGCCAGGCCGCACACATCTTTAACGACGCGTCAGAAGCTCCGAGAGCTTGGCTGGGAGGTTCTATCGCATCCGCCGTACAGTCCAGACCTGGCACCAAGCGATTATCACCTTTTTAAGTTTTTGCAAAATTTTCTTGATGGTACAAAACTGGCCTCAAGAGAGGCTTGTGAAAATGAGCTGGTCAAGTTTTTTACCAATAGGGACGAGGACTTCTTCAACCGCGGAATTATGAAATTGCCTTCAAAATGGACAAAAGTAATCGAACAAAACGGCGCATATTTAATCTAAATCGAATAATCTTGACTATGTTAATTTCATCGTCGAAATAAAGCGAAAAAGCGCTCAGAACTTTTTACTTCACCTAATAAACGACGAATGGACTACTCCATGATTTTTATTTATTTTCATAATTGTTACAAAACTTAGGATCTTCTATATACGTACATCAAATGTAATACATCTTCTCGACTTCCCTTCTCGTCACTCTAGTTTCTCATTCTCGTTTCTACTCTTCTCACGTTCGTGGCCCGTTCATATTCTGAATTTTTCAACTATTTCCAATCCCTACGTCTCTTCTCGTTCCTTTTAATCTTCCTACCGCCGTCTCCCCCTCGTCCTCCGATTCCCTTTCGCTTTTCCAGGATTCTGTCCTTTCCCAATGTCTCAGCCGCTTCAATACCCATGGGATCGTCTTTCCTCTCTCGTTCCGAGACATCGTCTTTCTCCCCGTGGCTTAATTTTGGAAGCGATTAACACAACCCGCGAACCAAACCCCCGTTTCTGCCCTTATTGAACGTAACCCCGACCTACCATCTTTTAGGGGAATCGAGTTATGAAAATGATCGTCTCGGATTAAGCGAGAAGTTTCACGTGGCGTCACATATATTTTCCACGAAATATATCTCGTATATTTTTTAGTTCCGTAGCTATGCAAAATGGTCGCTCTAGCGCGACGTACGATCTTTCGCTTATTCGTGGTCACGAAATAAAACATCACTTTGATATTTTATTCCGATATTATATATTTTTAACAATACCGAACATATGCAATAAAAATCTTCCTGTTTACGTATAATATAAATTTATACGCTTTTCCTGTTTCAATTAAAATTGGCTTTCTTCCGAACTAACGAGGATTCGTTTCTCTATAATTTATCACGCGGCTCGCGTACCGATGAACGTTCCTCCATTCGATCCAATTTCATTTTTCCTCTATTTTTTAACAATCCGCAGAAATCGCTGACCGAGCGAATTGGAGATTTTTCTGGTCTACTTCGTCTTCGTTGATGGACAAAGCGATAGGACGTCCCCGTAGTAATTCCATATGGGTGCGCGCGCGCGCCAGAGAGGGACTTCTGCCAATCGAGTCCTGTCCGGCTCTCGAATCGAATTACGTCCCAACGCGGTCGTAGTTTTTCCCGATCGTGCATTTATTTATCGGGGAGAAGCATCCGCTCGGTGTCGAGGCAAATTTCGCCCACGGAGCCAACCAGTTGGAAAAAAGAGGCACCGTTCTTCCGACGCGTTCCGGGAGAACATTAATTTCTTCGTTACTTCCCAATTTCCTGTACGTTGAGATTTTCCTGTCTCACGTGCCCCTGGCTCGTTGCGAGTCAGTGCACAGCGATATTTGGTCTAATTAACGATCAACGATTAACGATTACAATTAGGATATTTCGCGACGAATCCCGATCGACTACTCAATCTTTGTGACTGAGCTAATTTTCGGGTCGTCTAATAATTTAATCAGTGTTAGAGCTCGACACGCGTCTCTTATCTTCCATGTTATAAATTTTTGCTTATTACAGTAACATTATTTTATACGCTTCGTGGTAGTAAAGTTGTCGGGAGATTTTAACGCGAAAACAGGAAATTGGTATAAACGTTATATAAATATTCTTAACCCCAACAGTGGTACGACGTATTTGTTGCCTGCGGGCTATCGACACGATTAGCTTAACACCATCGACGACATGATAAGTCGAGGCGCAGGAAATTAGAAGATAACTTACTAAAACTGCTTTCCGATCGATTCTTGTCAGCCTAAGGCTATTTGTGACGAAGCCGTTTCGTTGGAAAAAGACCCGTCCATTATGCGTTATTTCGCTTCGAATAACACCGAGAAACTAGCAGAGCAAAATACCTTTACTACCCTTTGACCGGTTTTACGATCGTCGAGTTCATCTGCGCTCCATTTACAAAAATATTTTTTCTCTTTAACTGAAATTTTTTACCCGCAGCTAGATTTCGATTCGTTCCTCTCAACATCGCTCGGTATCCTCTGTTTTTCCAAACTCTCGACACCCCTTCCATCCGCTCTCGCGGCGTAACAGTTAGATTCTCGTAATAGCGTTGCTCATTCCGGTTGCAGCTTCTTCTCGTCGGTGCGCAAGTCACCCCCTACCATCCCTCTAAAACACTCGACCTTCGCGAACTTTTGGAAAGCCAGACTAACAGGCTCACCCAATTAAACACACGCCAGAAATCGTTGCCAAAATTCGAGTTGCTTCAACGTCGACCCCTTAATTCCCCGTTCCTCTCGCGTGTCTGTGGAGAAGGAAAAATCGTTCGCCTCGATCATCCCTCCGCTCCTCTCCCCACTCCCTATCGAACGCAAGCTGTATAGAGGAGGATTTTTTTTCTTTTTTGAAAACTGCCTGGCCGCTGCTGCGTGCAACTTGTACGGACTATTTTAGCCAGCTGCGTTCGGTTCGATGTTGTACCGCGTCTATTGATCGGAGCTCAGAGAAGCATAGAGTTACAGGCCAGTGGCGTCGGCCTTTTCACCCCCTGCCGCCAACCCCTAACGTTCCATCGTTCTCTCCCTCTCTCAGTCGACTATCTACTTCTCTTTCTGGTCACTTCTCAGCCTAGCACGCTCTGTCTATTAGTTTCTCTGTTTCGCTATCTCCGTTATATATATAACGTGTGTGTGTGCGTGCGTGCGTGTGTGTATATATATACATACGTATAGATATTTCTCGCTCTCTCGTTCCGTCGCAGTGGCGAGGACTGCACTATCCGAATTCCATTTCCGTCCAATTACGATTCATCCCCGTTTCAAAGCGGCAGTCACGCTGCGTTCATCTGTGACGCGCGGTCGTCAAAAACGAACGTTTGTCACCCTCGTGCTCGTCATCACCGTCACCCTCTTGGCCCACTATTTTTCGATGACGAATGCTCGACTCTTACCGCTCGATTCGAAGGAACGTTCATCGCCGCCGCTAATGGCTGCGTGTCGATTCGAGGATCACGACTAATCGAGGGATGGTTCTTCGACCCTCTTTCGCGATTATTCTCGACTCTCTCCCGAAAGGAACAATAGGAACGAGGTGGTAAGGTTCCATTCTGAGACAGGTGTCGTTTAAGATCGAACGAATCGAAGGAAGGGAAAGATCTTGGGCTACTCGTTATCTTTTATCCCTTGACGACGGAACTTTCCGATCAGGCTAGAATATCGATCGTTGATCGCAAGGTTCGAAATAAGACTGAACGAAATTCTACTCGGACAGAGAGAAAAACAGGCAGCTAAAAGGATATAGAAAAATTGAATACGAAAGCCGACAAGAATATTATACGTTTTATTCTGTCAGTTATCGTGTCAAACGTGAAAAAAGAAACTGTTTATATATTCGAATTTCGAAATTTCAAGATCCACGCGTGCAAACCGACCGATGATCGTCGAATTTGTAAAAAAATTGTCAGCCGAATTTCAATTATTCGCGAGAGGCAAATCCATCGATATATTTCCCTCCTGGCCTGTTGAATTTCGGTCTTTTCACTCGATGATCATTTTTCGAAAAGCGAAGCGCGAAATATATGCGCATTCTGATGTTTTCCGGATCGGACTTGGATGCATGCATGCCACGAGCAAACAAAATCAACAATGCGATGTAAACGAGTTTCCACGACGAACAATTTCACCACTGCGAATCGACATTATCCCATGAAACGTTGATTACCTTAACTGTGTGCAACTCAAAGTTGTATATTCCGATTATTATATTTTATAGATTTATATGCCGACGACTTATGATTGCTTTCTGCACGCACATCCATAAGCGCCTGGCTTTCGCAGGCAATTAATCAAAAGATTCAGTCACGATAATTAAGAAAACATAATTTTTACGTTGCATTGAATCCAACATGCATTGATATCCAATTTCAATTAAATCCTTTGCGCGTGCCTTCGTCTAGCCAACGTACACGTTGTAAATTTTTAGGCTGCTTCCCTTTCGCGTTTCATATACCAAACCAGTCTCCACTCGAAACAATAAGATCCGATACCGAGAAGAATCCAACGATCCTCCGTTCTTTCTCCCTTTTTTTTTTCTTTCATTCTGTTTACGCCAATTTATCGATGATATATCGTCGGACCCAATCATCCAATTAAGCGCCCACGCCTCTCCTTGCGTCTTTACTGAAAAAGTAAGTTGTTGATTGGCCGCCTACACGTATCGACCGACCGTAGTATAGTGTGGCTGCATTATCGATAATACAAGGACATATTATCGATGAACAGGTTTCGTTGATTTCCGGTGAATTATCGCCAACCACGATGGCCGATTATGGTCCTTGTTCAAAAGCAAATCGTAATTGCGTTCTAGTACGTACTTCGTTCCTGAATTGGGTCGTGAAATTGCTAAAAAAGTTCGCAGTCGTGGAACGAACCAGAGAAGGAACAACAATAGAGAATCGGTCGGATAGAGGATATTTTCGGTGCGACTGATTCTCATCCATTCGTTTTGCAAATTATTCTCGACCGTGTACAATTAGCAACGCCGAGCGCGATGTAATCTTCGGCCCAGCATCCGGCGAAACGCGAAAAAGTAACGTAAACGATAGTAAAATTGATTGGGTCGTGGTAGAAATCGAATGCATCGGGCGACAACAGGAAAACGAAACTGCGCGAAAGCGAAATACATCGTGGAAGGACTAGGTTGCAGCTGGCTAACGACATAATCGTGTTTCTGTCTTGCTGTAACTGTAAACGATCGTCGCTCGAGCAACGAACAATCGACGTCCGGCTTCGCGACAATTTCCACCTGATGCCGATACATATTCGTTTTTAGTTGGATTATGCTGACCGCGTTACGGCCGTTTGCCCTGGTAATCTGGTGCGCCCTTTGCCAATACCGACTGGGAATTTGCGAGCGCTCCGATCGATAATAATTGATTCGAAATTACCAAATCGGCCGTGCCGCCCCAGTTCGTGATTGGGGAACAGATGCGCGCCACGTTCGATCGAATCCAGCAGAAAAAATCGTGTTAAGTGCTCGTCGCGTGGAAATTACGGGGTGAGTAACCATCGCTTCGCTTCGCGCTTCGTCGCGAACCAATTGATCGACTAAGTTAGTTTTATATCCGGATTGTTTCCAGATTGTTCCGAAAGTTACAAAGTGTCGCGCAAATTTCGTTTGTAACTGAAGTAAAAGATGACAAATTGAAATAAAAAAAATAAAAAAGATCATCGAACGACAAAGTACAGGAGATAACGATATCTCCCGGTACGATATTCGCAGGACCGATATTATCGTCGAAGCACGATCGACTACCACCATAAATGTTGTTCCGGGCGTTAAGCGATTCAATGGCGAACGAACAGAGCGTTACAGATTTCGGGCAACGTTGGCTGTTTTCGCTGTATCGAATCGTTGCGAGACGCAGTCATTAAATCGAAACGCGGCCGCATAATACGGCAGCAATTTAGTTTCGCGGCGAAGTTTATTGCACATCTTGCGTCGTGCACCGCGAAACGCACCGGTAACAGATGGTCGTTGTGGATACCGAGTGTTACCATAAATCATTATTAGCCTGGATGCAATAAGAATAGTCTCCGTGCATAATGAATTCCATTAGACCGGCTGTGACTCGACGATTTCGCAAATCGAACATTTCCGAATTAATGGCCGTGGCACGTACGCGATCTTTTCGTTTGTAGGATTTCGTATTAATTATAACAAAAATGTAATATCGCGTGGTATATGCATCGCGTTTAATTTATAGTTGTGAGAGAAAATTAATAGTATCGTGATTAATTATCTGGTTATCGTTGATAATTTATCGGTTCTTTCTGGTAGTAATACAATACGATGGGGCCTTTTAATTTTCGCACGAATCATGTAATATCAAATATGGTACGCGGCATAAAACGGCATAAGTAATCCGATTTTCGCAATTCTCCTCTCTTTAAGTACATTCGTTATCTTAAGTGTCACTCGTAACTTCAAAGGACTTTGCGAGACTTAGGACTCTTGATTCTTAAGCGAAGAGCCTCTGCGATGGCACAATGCAGTCGAGTACTTTCATCCACGCACGTTTATTCCATTTCATTAACGCCAGATTTAACGATCGATCGGTTCGATCTCCAGCAGCAATGGCTCGATGAATCGCGATCTTGTTCACGGCAATTACCGAGCCGATAATTAGTGCAAATCGATGCATCTCGCCGCTTTGTCGCAGTCAGTCGCCGGAATATCCTGCCAGAAGCCGAGGCTCTCTTGATTTCAATTCAAATGAAGCTTCTGAACGTGCGATTCGCACGTTTCTCCTCCTCTCTCTCTCTCTCTCTCTCTCTCTCTCTCTCGGTTTCTCACGTCTTTTGCCAAACACCCTCTCGCTCTGTACATGCTCTGTCTCGTGTACATGCTTGTTTGCATCTTTGTGTACCAGCCTGGTACCATTGTCGCTAGAGAGATCGATGAAGCCGTATTAATTGGCGCTTTCGGTTTCCATCTTATTGTTGCTCGGCTTGAGTGAAATTTCAATCGACTCAACGATCGGTCTCGGCATCATTCGGACGACGATCTGTTTAAACGAATGTCGGATGATCTTAAGCGTCGCTGGAATCGTCGATTCCAGTGAAAAACTAAGAAACGACAGGTCTTTGATTAAGTGGATGTTACAAGGAAATTAAGTAGAACGAAGCTTAAGCAGAGCGAAAGAATGTAAAGATTCTAGTACGTAAGCGTTTCATTTGAGAAGCTGTCTCGTGATTAAATATACAGAAAATTTACCGTATGTAAAGTTGGCCATTGTATCTTAAACTCGAGGAGCGTGTAACGAACCACTTCTGTTAATTTCTGTCTTTCATTCGACCGATCGCGTTAGTTTCATTCGCGTTAGTTACAAGTACTCCAAGTTTCGCTAAAGTTCGTAATAAAGTTTAACAAGAGTTCGAGAGTTTCATAAGTTCAGAATTCGCAAGTTCGGAAAAGTTCGAGTATGATTATAACGTTTTTGGTACCGATAGTTGGCAAAGTTCGATTACCGAGAATCAAAATACATCTGGTCGAAGAAAGAGGGACACTATCGTTCGAAATATCGCTAAACGCGAATAGAAATGAAAATTTGGAACGCGCAGCTAGGAATTCCATCTTACGCTTAAAATGGTTTCTTGCGCTAGCTAGGGGATATTTATCGACGTGTTTTCTATACGATAGAAGGTCATTAAAAAAAGTGTATGGGAGGTGGATGGAAGCAATGCATCATCATTTAGTTAATGATGCATGCAAAAATTGATTTAAACGTGTCGGGCGTGTACATACGTATATTCCGTGGTAGGTGTTAAATGACATGTCACGCACTCTACCATAAACAGGCAGAATATTTGATTAATAGAACAACGCTGTTTCACGATAAATTAACTAATTTCGATATACGCAAACGTATATACTGTATCGCTTCTTCCATAATTTATAATAACGTAGGTAATAGCTCTGCCCACGTATCTAAAGCGTCTTGGAGATAATTAGCCTTGATCCGAGTTAACACTGTCCCCTATTTCTTTAACTTAATCAACTACAACTTTTTATCGCGTCGTTTATCCTCGTTGGTTTGCTACGATACAGAGAACGTTAATTCGGTAGTTAAAATTATTGCCCCTCTGTTAGTTTAATTATGCTTCGGTACATAATATAGGTTGGTAGTTCTAGTACTAAACTTCGTTATAACTTTGGTACGTTCTTGCTCATCGCGCGCCCGATACTTCGTCTCTATTTTATCTATATTTATTCTGATTGCTGTACTTTCCAACATCCAGTCGATCTTTCTCTATCTCCACCCCGGAACATCTCTCCTCTCTTCGATTTCGCGTTACTCTTTATTACATTCGCATCCTCGAAAGAAAAACGTCTCGACCATCCATCAAACTTCATTCGTCGACGCTTAACGACTCCCCTTTTTCGAACGAGCCCATCTATCTAAGATCGCCGCAAGATCGTGGGCAGAACGATCGACGATTAGCAATCATAGAGCTTGCGCTCTGTATAAAAGGAGCGTATCGATGCGTAACTGTTCGACAGTGCGTCGAGAACGTGTCTTGCAAGGAGTCGATCTCGCGTAACGGGTTACGTTCGATCGTGAGCCAGCCGATCCCACCTTCGACGCCCTATAAAAGATGTCTCAGAGAGGACAGGATGGCAGTGCCACGTGCGAAAACGACATGTCCGCGTCGAAAAATAGCTCTCTGTCCCGATTGAATCAGGATAGTCGACGAGACTCCGGTGACTGGCAGGATCAGGACACCGATTCCGAGATCAGCGAGACCGACTTCCTCACCAAGGGTGCCTTTTTGTTGACACCGAGCCACGAGCTCAGCATCGAGAAGGCAGCCACTATATGCGAGAAGATGAATTTTCGGTGAGGTTCACGCAGATTCCTTTTTATTGCCGTAATCGTTAGCTTTCCTTGTAAAATCCTATACGAAGCTGTGGTAGAAATTTGTTTATCGAAAGTTTCGGTGGACATGTCGCGGTTTCCCCAGTTGGGATATTTCAAATCTCCAAATGACATTTTCTAGCACTTTTAATGATCAGAATGTCTCAAATTTTTTTAAATCGTAACTTCAAGTTACGTAGTTTTACATTTCTAAAACTAGAGGATTTTGGACTTTCCATGGGTCGGGACTTTTCAATCTTCGATTTATAAAACTACTAGGCATGGCTTTTTAGCAATTCGATTAAACTTTCGAATTTCGATTAAGAACCAGTCTGGAAAAGATAAATCTTCATTTTTACTAATTCAATTGGATCTTATCGATATAAGTCACTTCGTTGTCTAATAGCATTTCGATGTATCTGTTGGGTAATATCGACAAATAAAGCTACGACTTCGTTACGCGATAAATTTTCGTTTCACGTAAAGGTTTATAAGCGTACACTATCGGTAAAATGGTGTATCGTACTGTTTGAAATGTCTCTAATGATTCGGCACGCGTAAATCACAACAGATAGGAGGGCGAAGGGAGTCTCTCGTTAATTCCAAACGGAGGCAAGCCAGTACGACGACGATTTAATTGAAATTCTCGTTGCCTTCGACGTTTCCATTTCGATGGATGACCAATTGATTAATTTATTAAATTTAATCGATCCATTAAATTGTTTGGAGATACAATCGTACGGAGGTTGAATAAACCGAGTAGCCGAGAAAATTGTAATAAAATGGACAAATTGGGGGAAAAGGGGAGACGAAGAACAGACGGAGAGCAGAAGAGGAAAGGGAGATAGGAGATAAAGCGTGGTTGTCGTTTTGCATTACAGTGGCGCGTTCTCCTTGACGAAAACGGCCACCGGTATACTCTTCAAGTTCAGCAACATCGACGATTTTCAGGCGGTCTACAAAAAGGGCTTCCACAAAGTCACCGGGGCACGCTTCTACAAGAAGGTACTTATCTTTCGGTACACAAAGGACCCTTCTCTTCAGAACGCCTCTAAATACGACGTTTCGTATTCATGAACGCAGGTCGCTATACCCTGTAGACCGGCGAAGACGTTCACCGTCTACGTTTTGGACGTACCTGAAGAATTACCCGAGGAGGATATTAGACACGCTCTCTACAAGTACCGGTCTATAGTCGAAATTACGCGGCTACCTCTCAACACGGGCACTGTTCGTGAGTATTTTCCGCGATATCATCGTCGCTACGCTCGTCATCGCGATACGACGATACGTCGGATCTTTCGAAATTTTTCGCGCCACGGATTTACCTACGCGGTATCGTCGATTTATATCGGATCGATTTGTTGGATCGTCAATACTTTTCGAGTCGGTTTCCATATCGATCCCGTCGATTTTCATATCGGTCGGAACGCGCAAAGAAGCGTTCGTACAATGACACGGAAATCACGGGCTTAACGCGATCGATTACATTAATTCCAGGCGTTTGCCTGGATCGTTTCTGATCGAATTAATTTCCCCTCTTTCACCGGTCATTTCCCAAACCGCGTGTCCGCTGACCCGGTGTCTGCTTTGCGAATTAGTGAAAGCGATCAACGACAAGTTGAAAAGCGACGCTCACAGCCAGAACGAGCCTGCGACGATTTACACGGGGCCACCCGTTATAAGGGTTACCCTGGCCAGCGTGGAAGAGACCTCGACGCTGCTCAGCCGTGGACTGGATTTTTATGGAGCCACATATTTCCCCACCGAAACTCCCCATCCAGCTGCTCAGCCCCTGGCCAAATACAAAAACAACAGGTGGGAAACGAATGTGTGTGCTTGCATATGCTCGCGATACGCTTTCCCGCGTCATTCCGAATCAATTTCAGTTTATCGGAGTTGCCGCTTTTCACTCCCTTGTTTCCGCTCTCGCCCGATTAATTTTCTTTCTGTGTTGGTGCTTTTAATTGGCCCTTTGATTCATTACACGCCGCATCGTGCGCCCGCCAATCATGCCCTTTCTTTTTTCAGATATCGAATATATTTGTATAAAGTTTATCCAGTTGCAATTAGGTAATACAAATTTCCTCGCGCGTTGTTACGATGAAAATGAACAAAATTACTATATGCGTCGACTGAAACGGAAATTAACGAATTAACCATTTTCCTTAGTATGTCCGGCAATCTAATTTATTCGTTGCTCTTAAAGAGCAATCGATCGTTCGACCGAGTAACGCGATTAACATTAAAACCCTCTCACCAATTAAACCAGACTTTATGCATGCAGATGGCAGACGTTAATCCGCCAAACGTCAATTATCGTGTCTGGTACGTTTCATCAAAGACGACGATACTTCGGAACGGCGTTGTTCACGAGTTTAGCCGTTTATCAGACGCGAGATTATTAGGTCGACGGAAAATAGACAACCGTATCGCCTGGTGGAATACGCGTCGCGTTTATGGAATCGTAAAAGCCACGCTTTTAGCTATTCGATTCTAAAGCGTAAATTGGAAATGCCGAAAATAACCGCGGCATCGAAATCTCCGTTTGTTTCTGCTCGAAGGGAGACAAAGCGACCGCGTATCGCTGAAACTGAAAGCGGATATCTAAGTTCCAGTCTAAACTTGGTTCATTCGACGATATATCCTCCGTCGCTTTTACGTCGAAATAATAACTACGACGTCCTATAGACTCTGTAGCGTGGAAGTATGGTTGGATAAGCGTGATTTCGTGTAGTCGCGTTTCTTCAAAAAGTCCATCAAACGTTTGACATCTTTGCCCGCCTTGTATAATATCAAATATATGTAGTATCGTGGACGAAAGGCCTGGGAAATATCGGACGAACTATGAACAGTGTCGCGAGAGCCGAGGCGCCGTCGGGCCCATCAATGTGTCATCGGTCTTTTCAAGTGCATAGTTTCGTGGAAAAGACCTACGTGACCCTGGCCACGAGCGTCTGCAGAACACGTGTGCGGTGGGCCTAGGAAAAGGGCAATAGAATGCGACAACAGTTAGTCGAAAAGCAGAGCGCGAGTCGAGAAACAGTGTACGAGTCGAGAAACAGAGTGCGAGTCGAGGAGCCGAGTGCGAGTCGAGCGGAGACGGAGGTTGCGAGTGGCGTTGCCGAGAGAGTGTGGATTGCGCTGTGTTCTGTACGTTTGGTATGAATAGTTCAAGTTAAGCCACAATCGTCTTTTCTGTCTGATTAACATCTCTATTGTCCACTTTTGTAAACATATTACATCACGATATTACATATTTTTGGGGGCTCGTCCGGGATTGGACAAGACAGAAAACGAAACGGTTTAACAGAGCTATTCGAGCTAGTTGTGAATTTACCGGTACGCGGTGCGGTAAAAGACGATATCGTTGGCTGTTTAAGTTTGTGTTGTGTGAAAAATGGCCAACGTCGGGGACGAACGATTGTCGGGTGAAGAGGGTTCGACGCTGGAGGAGCTGAGGAATAAGCTCGCGCGAATGAACCTCCCTATATCGGGTGCGAGGTCAGTGCTGATTGCGAGGCTGAATCGGGCGTGTAGGGCTGGACAATCGTATCGTAAGGGATCGACGGGCGGTGAAGAGCTAACCGGTCAACGAGATTTAGAAAGTGTACAGAGAGCTGAGCGTGATTGCAACGAAGATGAGGATGTTGAGAAAATGAATACGAAGGAGTTGAAGGAGCGCCTCGCTAGTTTGGGTTTAAAAACGACGGGAAGAAAAGTAGAATTACGCGCACGGCTACGAGCGGCCATGGATGGTAATGACATATCGTCGGAAGAAGAAAGCGACGACGAAAGTGAGGATGAAGATGGCAAGAAAAACGCAAGAGAATACAAGAGAGATACGCGAAGGGTGTATCAGGACCGTGACGAATGTTGTCGAAGGGCATGTGTTGGTTCGACGCTGAGTTTTAGAGACGTCGAAGATGCATTAGAGTCGTTTAGTGGCAACAGAGGTGAAAATGTCGAACGATGGTTCGAGTCGTTCGAGGAAGTCGCTGATACGTGCATGTGGTCGGATGGGCAGAAGGCAGTCTACGCCAGGAAGCTGCTGAAGGGATCAGCGAAAATATTTGCGAGCTTCGAGTGTCATGCCAGGACTTGGCATGAGTTGAAGAGGGGGCTAGTGAAAGAATTTTCGAGGAAAGTCAACAGTAGGCAAGTACATCAGAAACTTGAAGAAACAAAAAAGGAGAGTGATGAAGCATGTTTGGCTTACATGTACCGTATGCTCGAAATAGCTAGCCATGTGGACATGGAGGAGGAAGCAAAGGTGGAATACATAGTGGATGGAATAATAGACGACGAGAACAATAAGGCTGTATTGTACGGCGCTACGTCAATCAAAGAGTTGAGGAAGAGGTTAGTAATGTACGAAGAGCAGAAGAGTCGCAGAGCAAAGTCGATTGCGAAGTCGGCTAAAACCCAGAAGAACGGGAAGCCCAGTCAATCTGTAGATGCAATGAAGAAAAGAAGATGCTTCATCTGCGGTAGTGAGGATCACCTAAGTGTTAAGTGTCCGGAGAGGGGAGAAGGTGTTAGGTGTTTCAAGTGCAGCGGATTTGGACATGTGGCGGCGAATTGTACAGCGCGACAAGTAAAGACTTACGTAATCTCAAGACCGGAGAGGAAAAAGTACGTAAAGGACGTGTCGATAGATGGCTGCAGGTTTGTCTCGTTAGTGGATACAGGTAGTGACCTTACGTTCATACGAGCGGATGAGTATGTGAGGTTAGGATCACCACCTCTGGGAAACTGCAAACTTAAGTTTGATGGTTTTGGTTCCGCTGGCAATAGTACCTGGGGCGAGTTCACAAGGGTAATGACGGTCGACGGGTACGACTTTACTGTCACTCTGCATGTTGTCTCGAATAAGGTAATGACAAGACACAGTCTACTCTTAGGTACCGACTTTTTAGACCAGGTAGAGTTGCGAGTCAAACGGGGCGAGGTGACATTTTTACGACTCGACGATCAGACCGACGGTCACGAGGACGCGCCGGATGTACCGAGGGTAAACGCGGTAGAACAGACCGACGAAACAGACCTGACACACGTACGGGAACCGCATTATCGTGAAGCGATTCGCGATATCGTTAGGGGGTATAGGCCGGAGAAGAAGCGAGACGTCGGAATAACCGAAAAAGTAGTTCTGAAAAGCGACAAACCGGTAGCGCGAAGACCGCGAAGACTGGCGCCGTCGGAAAGAAAGGAAGTAGATGATCTGATGGAAGCGTGGATAAACGAGGGTGTCATCAAATCGTCAGACTTGGAGTATGCGAGTCCGATAGGTGTAGTTAGAAAGAAAGATTTGTGTGTGCGTGTGGCTAGATGGGCCTTGTTACTAGGCGAGATTAAGTATCAGGCGTGTCATCGGCCGGGGAAAAGTATGCAGCATGTAGATGCTCCGAGTAGGAACCCCCTGCCGAGCACTATGTATGTAACGGAGAGTGAAGACGGGCTGATTGCACGGTTGAGAAGGGCACAGAACAAGGACATCGAAGTCCGTAGGATTTTGGACGCCGCAACGTGCAGTCAGGCCGATGGGCAGGTAGTAAGAAACAATATTTTGTATAAGGAGTGTGAGGACGATGTGCTAATAGTAGTATCGAAGGCGATGCGGGCTCAGGTAGTCAGGCAAGCGCACGAGCGTGGGCATTTCGAGGTTACCAAAACAGAAGCTATGGTCAAGAAGGACTTCTGGTTCAAGGGGTTACGCGAAAGGGTCGAACACGTGGTATCCAACTGCCTTGACTGTAGCCTAACCGAACGAAACATAGGTAAGCTAGAAGGGAACCTGCGAAATTACAAGAAAAGAAGAAAGCGTGCGAAGCAGTACCTGAGGAAGGACCCGTGCACACCTCGATTTTATGAAACCTTGGGTCCTAAACGCCGAAAGTGACGCATCTGATGACAGCGAGATAAAAGGCAACATCTGAGGGCAGATGTTATTGCAGGATGGCCGAATGTAGTATCGTGGACGAAAGGCCTGGGAAATATCGGACGAACTATGAACAGTGTCGCGAGAGCCGAGGCGCCGTCGGGCCCATCAATGTGTCATCGGTCTTTTCAAGTGCATAGTTTCGTGGAAAAGACCTACGTGACCCTGGCCACGAGCGTCTGCAGAACACGTGTGCGGTGGGCCTAGGAAAAGGGCAATAGAATGCGACAACAGTTAGTCGAAAAGCAGAGCGCGAGTCGAGAAACAGTGTACGAGTCGAGAAACAGAGTGCGAGTCGAGGAGCCGAGTGCGAGTCGAGCGGAGACGGAGGTTGCGAGTGGCGTTGCCGAGAGAGTGTGGATTGCGCTGTGTTCTGTACGTTTGGTATGAATAGTTCAAGTTAAGCCACAATCGTCTTATCTGTCTGATTAACATCTCTATTGTCCACTTTTGTAAACATATTACATCACGATATTACATATATTGCCTATATTTAACCCGCACTTACTAAAACACGGCACGTTCTATCTTTAATTGAAACTCGCCGAGCTTGTCTTACAACGCTACGCACGATACACTGTCCAATTAATCGAACTAAATCATTATTCTGCCAATTCGGAGTTTAACGTTACTAGCACGAAAGCTGTTAGAGTTCTTGCTACCCGGAAAGTAATAAAAATCGAATATGAAGCGGTTCGTTTTTCAACAAGAGCCGCCATCGTTTCAGATGGCTCGAGCTGGCAGCCGTCGGTGCTGGACAAAGAGTCAGGGATCTGCTTCCGGTCTTCGACAACGCTGGCTTCAACAAATTACCACCCCCGGCCAGCCGGCTGATAAAACCACAGAAAAACTGACACGTTCCTCGACTTTTTTCATCCCCTCTTCGAAATTCCACGCAACTGCCGTGTTCGCCACCTCCGATCTTGAGTTTTATCGCATTTTAGATAGGAGTGTCGAAGATCGGTTTCAGGGGATCGGGAATGCGTTAAAGGAAATCGGAAATTCTTTGTTGCACCGTAACATAATCGCGTTTGTGTGATACTTTTGTTAACCGAATTCCTTCATAGTGCAGTAGAACGACGAAGAAGGCTAAAGGGAACGACTAACAAACTATTTCTTTGATTCGTCGAGCCAGATGTAAAAATTTGTAACATCGGCCGCTCCTACCTAATGAGTTTTAACAATTCGGTTATGATTTCTATGCAGATGAACAATTACTCGTTCTAACATTAAAATTAAGTAATTTTCAGAAAACGGAATTGATCGGTGTTTGGTTTCTGATTGGGCGTTATAGTACAGCGTTACGGTATCGTATTCCATGGTTTGCCTAACTTTCTCTCGTACTACACTGTGAGAAGGTTAACAATTTGCTCGATAGGTTGACTCGGTAATCTACCAGGTAGAACGATTCCTATGCAAAATCTTTTTTAAGATACATTTTGAACCGTTTGAAGAAACGAGGTTTTACCACTTACGTTTTTCGTTGATGGTGAAAATGTATTTATCGCGGTGATTTGTGCCTGAACCTGAAAGGAACGGTGAATCTTGTGGAATAGCGAATAAAACTAAATATTGAAAAAAGATATGTCTTAAAAGATAAGCTTTTATCGAATTCATATTCATATTGTAATAAAGACTCAAACTGGTATTACGTTTATTAACTTCAGCCATACCTCTGATCAAAGAGATTCTAGAATAAAGAAGATCATTTCATGTTTATTCTATGAGCGCTTTTGTACAAGTTATCGATATTTATAGAGATCGTTCTATCTGGCTCTTCCTAAAATGTTCCTATTTATACGTATTTCTTTCGTATGTGCAAGAATAATATTTAATTGCAATAACGAATCGCTGTTCCTATTTAAGTTATATACTACGATTCATAAAGAGATTTCGTTCAGTCTCTGACAGATTGAAAAATTTACGTATGTTGAAAGAAATAACATTTGAATATAGAATATTCTAACACACAACATTGTTATTTAATACCTTAGCAACGAGGAATCAGTTTCTTGACACTGTATTAACGAAGATAATTTTACATTGTATGGAAAATATTAAAATTTTGAAGTCACACGGAAAGACGCTATTTAATCGCACAAAACCTGAACCGTTTAACCGACTGTTCGTTGTTGTAGAATGCTAAAGAATAAGAAAGAATTTGATAGATTTTCGGTGTTTTCGGTTGCTCCGTTCCGAGGCTCGGAAGAGTAATAATAGGAAATAGCTTTCAGCGAAGGTAATGATCGATAAAAACGGAAAATAGAAAAATTGGATATCCCCCGAGGAAAAGGAATCGCGGAAAAGTGAAGCATTTGCGAAAACAGATAGCATAAACATAAAATAGCCCTGGAAACGAGCAAAGGATAAAAGGAAGCGGCCATAAAGAAAAGAATGAAACATATCCATCGACGTAAATGTGAAAAGATGAAGAAAACTGAGAAGAAAAATGACTTGATGAAAGAAGTAAGTACCCGTAGGAGTAAAAAAAAAAAAACGATAAAGAAAAAGGAATAATAAGCACCAAGAGTGGGAGAAGAAACTTGATATCCATTGCAAGGAAGATTGACGATTAAAAGCAAAAACGATCAGAAAACGAAGACAATCGCGAGAGCTAACTGTAAGAATAAAAGAAATTATGTAGTAGCTATAGAATTAAAGAATAGAAGAGAACAAAATCGACGGTCGTAACGATCGTGAAAGAGTATTATAGCGAGACAACGTATGGGATCCGTTAAAAGAAGGACTTAAAGATAAAGAAGAAAACGGAATAGAGAAAAACCGGCACTAGCGTCAGGAACAAAAGAAAGGAGTGGCTACGGAAGTGTAGAACAGCTGGCACGGCGGGTTGACGAGGCACAATAACGATAAATGTAAAGTTTGCGTACGCATCGTTAGTACCATTGCCAGGCCCGCAATAATCGTTGCTGCCGGAGAATACGACCCAGCTCTCGGGGCTTACTAACTACTAATTGTTACCAACTTAGCGAAACGAAGAATTCTACGGCCGCGTGCGACCGACTCTTCGCGCGTTACTTCGCCAGATTAAAGAAATTTTACGTCCAGCAGCGTTCTGCCCTCGAGACGAAACGCCTCGCGTTTGCCCTTACCTTTCACGATGATAATTGCCACGAACCTTCTGCAACGGCTCGAATTTCGCTATTATGTTCGTTTAGTCGACTGCGTGACCCCCTAAGACTTAAAGGGAGCTCGTCAGAATTTTCTCAACGAGTAGCTGGTGCTTATTTTTTAGAATAGTTATTTTTTTTTACCGGGATAACGATAGACTTTTGCAATTCAAGGTCTTTCCGTATGACAATTTGCTAACTAATATCGACGAATCGGCAAGTGACAAAGTCATAATTTGCGAGGAATAAAAGATATCGCGAATTGCATTCTTACGACGATTATAGGAGAAATTTCTTCGGAGTCTTTTATAAGAGAACGGTGTTAAATTAGCAAGTTTTAATAGGCTCGTGTAAGGACGATGTAATAATTACTTAACTACTCGTTGAGTAACGAAGTACTTAAGAATCGCGAGTTCGAACGAGAAAGCGACCCGATTATATACATTACATAATTTTACGTTAATCTTCTGTTTGCGGCGTTACGTTAAACGCTTTCAAAGTATTAAAACTGACTTACCCCTTGGAGGTTTTCTCTATCCACGTAATTTTACTTTGTATCGGGGCTGCAGTTAAAAAAGTTCAGCGACTGTGCGCTCGGATACGCACAACGCGAATCAGATTTGCATTTATTCTTACGTTTCTGCGAACATAAATTTCATTCGCATTAATGGAACGAAAAAGAACGAACGAACAAAGTCTTTATTCGGTCGTTCGTTTCTTCGTTCGTTCGATCGCCTATCGATCGAAAAATTCACAAAACGAAGCGTTACATCGTAATAAGAGATCGGATACGTAACAATTTTGGTAATACGTGGCCACGATACCTATGGATATGGATAATATTTGATGGAACAATTAGGCGGAAGTTCGAGCGACGAAACTCAAGTTGGCGCAACCTCGCAGAATTATAAGATATACTCGTCGTTATCGTTTACCAGGTCCTTTCGCGTTTCTGCGACCTCCGAGCGTACAGTCGAACCGAGAGGGCGGAAATTAAACGTGTACCGTGTCTAGCTTGCACGAGGAATTGAAAGATGGCGGATGGCAAAAGGGCGAGGGAAAATCGAATTGTAGAACAGAAGAAATCCTTCGGAAGCGAGATATACGAAAGAAGGAGAAAAAATGAAAAATTGCGATGAAAATAGTAAGAGGAGACGAGCGGTCCTCGGGCAAGGAAGAGCGAAATAAGAAAGAGAAATATAAAGATACGCGAGAAGAGGAGAGAATCAAAGGAACGCCATTAGGGGATGTTCCGAGATTGTTTCACTTAGCACTCCTTTAACCATATTTCCCGCGGAGATACGTGAGAGGACAAGTGTTCAAAAACAGGGTGTGTAATTTGTCACCGAATTTATCGATGAATTACACTCTACGTTAAATATTTAAAACTAAAAATGTTTGTAGAAATGAACGATCGACGTTAATTATTACATGCTTTGTATCGTCAGATATCAATTTATTTCTGTATTCAATCGTTCATTATCAAAAGTAATTAAATCTTAAATTTACATAAATGTAGTGATCGAGCGAATGCAAATTACCGTGTAGATGTTATTACGAGGATATATAATGATTGTACAGCGTCAAAAAACGACAATCGTAGGAAACGTAAATTGAATACAGCTGAACGAGTTTGCGCTGCAATAATCTGCTACAATTCGTAATTTTAATCGTATTGTAACGAATATTGTCGTTTCGCTTATACGTTCGCAAATATCTCTATGCGCGTTAAAATTCATTTAACTAGTTCAACTAGATCAACCCCCGAAACCTCTCTCCAAACGATCGACAAAAATTCACTCGAGAGATTAGTATCGCCTCGATAAATATTTCCTACTTTTGTCCGAAACTAGCACCTGGCAGACATACGTTCAAACAGGCCAACGTGAAAGGGAGACCCAAACAAAGCGGCATAGAGAGAATTCTCTGTAAATTGTAAATGCTGTGCGCGAATCTCAGCACGGATCGATGAACGCAAAGATGTCGGGCATCACGTGGAGCCGATTAAAAATGTATGCACGGTGCTTGTGTTAAGTAGGCAGATACTCTCGGGCTGGCAGTCCTTTAGGCTGGAGGATGACGCGAAGGCGGTATGGCGAGGGAATGACAAGGGCGAGGTTGAAAGGATGCTTACGGGTAGGAAGGCTCGAATATTGCAAGCGAACTCGTAAGAGCGGAACAGAGAAGGTGAACGCCTGGTAAGCACCTCTGAAGGGCCATCCTCGGCGAGCTTGCGTTCCTAATCGCATCGAAGTCATCCATATTATTACGGGTTCGTGCATGCAACCGGTCGAGAGGAGAGTAGGCTAGAAGGCCAGATGATTTCCCGTCGAATCGAACGACGAGGAAAAGATCGAACCTAGCGACGATGTTCCTTTAATCTTTTTACTTTCTTCCTGTTTTTTTCCCCTTTCTTCGATGGTTCTTTTCGTTGCCTTTTTTAAAAGTCTGGCTTTTTTCGTCTTTGTTCCTTTGACGATGGTGGAGGAAAGTGCTTTTAAAGATGTACAGGATAGGGAGAAGAAGTGCGAACTAGCGATTCTAGAAGTGGCGTTAAATAAAATTATGGAGGGGAAAAGTTCAGACGACGATGAAGAAATGAAAGAATAAAGAGGAACTTGGAGGCTGATCGTTCAACGAATATGTAAAGAAGAGCAACGTTATTCCTTTTTAAGAGTTCGCGTTAAAAGAGACTACCTCTTTTATATTTCTAATGTAAAATATAATATTAACTACATACGTAATCACAAACATTAATACATACGTACCTTTACCACCGCGATTTTCACGCTAATTACATCGAGTCTCGTAAAAATGTCGAAACTTCTCAGTTATTCGAGACTCGAGAGCCACTTGGGAATGCGGCTCGTTTATCATGAAATTTCCGAAATGCCTGACATTCGAAACTATTCTAGGCTAACACCTAGACCTCGAAATATTCTAAACTATACGATCAAGCACGAAAGATGTCCACAGCGTTGCCTTTTATTCTTCCAATGGGATAATCTATGAAACCTTTTCCCGTTGTTATTGCCTCAAACTTATTCCCCGCCCTTCCAAAATTATCAGCCGAAATTTCCACGATATCGCCGATTACCGATCTTTGACAGCAACGGGCAGACCATGATAGCGGTTCGCTCGATAGAGGAATCATATTATCAGAAGAGTTTACTGTTAATTATCCTGTTAGGGATAAAACTAATTACCCTGTTGGGTAAAACTTCAATTCCTTGGACATCGAATTAGAACCGATTCGAAATTTTCTACTTCTTTCGTAATTTGTATTTTTGTCAGCCACCTTGCACTAGATGTCTGATAATTAATAGATCGAATACATTTTATCAACGTTAACATCGCGCGGAACTTGTCACACTTTCCGATTTGCTCGATGCTCTTCGTTTTATAAAACGAAGGAGACTCGAATTACAGAGTCGCCGTGTAACCACCGTAGACGCAAATTACGACCCGATAATACGAGTCGCGGCTGAGAATCCGTTAACGAGTTCCTTTGACGAATTAAGAAAGGCGTTCGAAATGAAAATTCAAGAAGCCAGGCAGACCAAATAGAAACCAGATACAGGGTAAAGGGAAATAGCAAATAGATTCTCCGTGAGAATTTCTACGGAACGAGGCTTGTCGTCGTTAAAACCAGTACTCACAACGAAAGTCCAAGTCGAGGGTAGTTCGTACTGAGTTTAATTAGCAACTCCACACGGAGCTTCCTACCGGGCAATCCATCTACAGTGTCCAATACCCCAGTGCTCCCAGTGCCATCATTGCTCGACTAATTAAACAAATATGGAACGCTCTAAGGAAACGCGCGCTCTTTCGGAAACCGTGCCGATAGTTTCGCCTGGAGAAACTTTCCCCGGATGGCTCTTTTGGCAAATTCCGTTTCCCGTATAACGATAAATCCGATTAATTTCTCCGTTTGTTTAACCTTCCGTAACTCTACGATTTCAAAGTTACGTATCCACGTATCCATCTTCTTTTCGAATTTCACTACGTCGTGTGAAAAATTCTTATCTTCGATGGAACTGCAAATCGCTTTCCTATTTATTTTTCCATGTTGAATCGCAAGTTGCCTGTCGGCCAAGAGGAAAGCTCGTCGAAGACAAAATCCTCTGCCACTTTTCGCCTTTCCTTTTCTCTCGCCGCTGACTATTCTCGAGACACAATCGCTCGGACCTTCAGTTTCTTTCCTTTCGAGGAATCTTCGGCTTTAAAGCACGACACTCGGCTGCGTGACTTGGATGTTTAGCCAAGGAAAGTTCGGGGACGATTCTTCCTATTCCTTGTCACGCGAACTCGAGAATTCGCGGAACAATGCGATTTACTTTCGTTCTAGGACAATTTGGGGAACTTGGGGGATGCAAGCGTTTTTCTTTCTTTCCTTCTTTGTTTTGTTTCTTGAGACTGAATGGAGATAGAAATCTCTTTGCGAAGCTAAGTTGGCGTTGATTGCAGCGAAAGTTAGGTTTATGAATTGCCAGGAGACAGTTGGCAATAATATTCTTAATACCGGTCGTCTCGAATAAGCGAAAAGTAAGTTTTAGCGACTTTTCAAGTTCAGATGTACAGATATGTCCGGATATATCCAGATATACCGCCATCCTCGTCTCTCGTTGTTCGAGAAATCTCGTTCCTGACCCTTCATTCCAATTACTCTACGCTGCGTGCGATGTTGCAACGCGAAAGCGCATAGGAGCGAAGAAGGAACGACGAGCCAGCGCAACGGGAAAGTCCACGGCTGAAAAAGGCACAATGTTCCCTTCGAATGAATATTAAAATACGTATAAAGTTCCTGACAAATTAATCGCATTAAAGTCAGGATATTTTCGCCAGCGTCCTCGGAACACGCACCCTTTTACCCTTTTTCCTCGATCCCTTCTTCCACGTCCTTTTACGTTTTCTCACCTTTCCCTTCGGTTCGTGACTGCCCTATTTTTTTCCGTCGAACCAGCCAGCAGGCTGCCTGTACTCCGGTGCTCCTGAATATTCATTAATCTTGCTTTCCTCTTTCTCCGTTGGAAATGCGCGTCTCGACGAAAAAAGATAAAAAGAGGAATTAAATCTAGTCTGGCCCTCGAAGGACAGAAGAAGAAAATCAGCCTCCATCGCACCTTTCGACGTCGCTGTCCTCCCCCTTCGCGTTTTCTATCTCGTTTCTAAAGTTCCATGCTTTTCTACTGGATCGTCGTAACGAAATTCTCCACGCGTTCTTCGCGCTGATATCGCCCCACGAGCATGAATGCCGGATTTATCCTGGATACGTGTACTCCACTCGTTTCTCTCTTTCGCTGTTTCCGTCATTTTTCTCTTTCTCTTCCTTCTCGTCACTTTTTGGTAGCCGACCTTCTTCTTTTAGTCAGGCCAGTTACGACGATATTCACTCGGGTCGCAACGGCGATCGTGCCCTGAATCGTATTTGCATTTCTGTCATGGCGACACGACCTCTGTTTTTTGGGGGTTAATTGCCTATTAGCGACGTGATTTCTTCGTGCAAATTTTAAGGATGAAACGGTTTGCTCTGTGCCACGCACGAGGTAATTGCGATGTTGGTTAAGGACTCGGAGCTCTGCTTTTCCGCGCGGTTCTCCATCGCTCCGACGCTTGTAGAAATTGTTGAAAACAACTACTTATAGGAAACAGCGTGTCTTGCAGCTGGATTTTCCAAAACAAGAAAGAAGGAAAAGCAACGAATCGCAGATATCTCGCCAACGAGACTATATCGCTCAACGGTGAAACCGGCAGTTTCAGCGGAAAATCGTTGAACGCGTTAGTTCGCCACGGGGCATCTACCGTCTCGGTTCCACCTTCGACTCGGAGACGTGGCAAGAAAATTTTCGCCAACGCGACCAACTCGACCTGCCGTAAGATCCGTGCGATTTGCCCGAAGAAGCGGAGAAGCCGGAATTTTTCACGGTACATCGACGCTGGACGACGTCGTGACGTTTTCCGAGAGAGAAAAGAAAGACGAAAAGAAAGGAGAAACTGGGCGGAGGAACCGGAATGTTTGCGGCTCGGCCGCCAGAACAATCTCTCGCATTTTTCAGCAAACTTCTCCCCGAATCCTTGCTCTTCTTCTCCTTCTCTTTCTCTTTCTCCGCTCTTTTTCTTCTTCGAGCTCAAGCAATCCCGGCCATCGTCCCTTTGATTCCGCCTGTTGCGGCGCTCGAGCTTTCTACCATTTCGACAGGATTTCCTTTATTTATTTTCTTTCTTTTCATAGTTTGGTCCATTTTGTCGAAGACGCTGCTGGAACGTGTAACGATGATGCTTTCGTCGAATCGTTGATTGTTTATCGCAATTGAGAACTGTGAGAAAATTACGACTAAACCGAACGCCATTAACAGAGATCTACGTACGATACGAGTAGAGCGATCGTACTTATTGAAAGTCCAGTGTTTCGCTTGCAAACGCGTGTAAAATCGAAAAGGGAACGGTTTCTGGAAAAGGCGAAACGGCAAAGGAAGAAGATAAAATTGGGCGGTATCTCGATAACGAGAATCGTAATTTTCAGGGCTGTCTGAACGGAACACTTAAAACACGCGGCCGGTATATGCCAGTTATTACATTTACGCGATAGATCATGTTAATTGCCCGGCAGAGCGAGGCACGTTCCCCGTAACTTATACTAGCTGCGAGTTTGCACCGGATACGCGGCACTAATCTGCGGAAATTACACGGAATTTATATTTCCGCGCGAAAACGAGGAAAAAGGAGGACTGTGAAAACTGGAGAGCGGGAGCGAAGAAGAACGCGGCAAAAGAAAGAGGAAGGAGAAGGAACGCTTTCGCGTGTTCGTGCTTTATGAAAGTGCCACGTCCCGCTTACACGGAAATTTTTATATTCGACGACCTTCTTTATTCGAATGGTGCCGCCTACCTGTTCTTCCGCGTCATTAGAAATTCATGCAACGAAAAGCTGCTTCCTGGTAATCTTACACCGAAGCGTAATTTTCGCATTGTTTCGAGGGTAGAAGACTTAATTAAAAACGTTTCGGTTTAACGTCGACTGTACGCAAAAGCCACTAGGTGACACGATCGTGACAAAGGGATTATGGCTAAGCTTGCGGCGATGCATCACGCTTCCTAACGTACGAAGTTTCGTATTTTAACTGGATGAAGATTTTTTTAAGAAATTCTGATGGAACGAAACGCACGTTATCATCGCGAATATTTATTACACCTTACGGTATTGCTGCCCCTTTTATTTATCGTTACTTTATTTCGTTCTTGTCTCGGAATTGAGAAGTATCGAATTAACGCTCGATCGCAGTCGCAGTAACGAGATCGTATTCGGGTGTCGAGGTGTCTGTCCGCAGGTTGGCAAAGCAGTTTGCGGTTCTTCATCGAGTATCTTGCTAATTTGCGAAATTACACGAAGATTGCACGTCCACGTACGTATACATGACACGCCCCCTTACTCGCTATTCCGAAGAAATATTGTCCCACTTTCCTTGAAATTACAGCACTAATCTTACCTTGTGATCGTTATGCACACGCGAATGCGTATCGTGCTATTATATTGCTAAAAATGTTTCCGTAAAGCGTAGCGAAAATTATCTGCGAGATGACTACATGAAAATTATCAAACACGCGACGTCTACCTATTTGAATTACGAGGATCAAATACGTTCGAGTAAGCTCTTGCAGCGTGTATACCCATGATTATTAATCCCCAATTTTTACAATTACCAATTCTGACTGGCAATTTAGAGAATTTTTAGTTTCGTACGTTATCGAATACCAGGGAGATTCTAATTCTGTTCGTTTTATCGAATAATCCGGCTATGCTACGATTTCGTACGAATTTTCCAAGATTAGATTTATATCCACATCTCATTAATCTGGTTAGTAATTTTAATACCACGTAACAAGAGATTTTAATCTGTAAAATTTCTGAAAAACGTCAAATCTCTCAAGCTCGGAATTTATCAACGTCGAACCGCGATTATTAAACAAATTAATAGAAACGTCGTAAAACGTAGCGAAACATAGTAAAAACTGCGAACGTAATCCCCGAAAATTCTGGGAGATTTATTTCTCTTTGATGATACGCATGCCCCTAAGCTCGCGTAAAATGAAAATATCCTGTTTTTTCGCGGAATTACGAGGCGGACTTTATACCAGGAGACCGCGCAGGATCTCATTACATTAGGCGTATAAAAGCGCGGGCTGCGCCTCTCTCCTCGTTTAAACAATTTACTTTAATTTCGAAGAAAATTACGACACGGAAAGCAGGTCGAATCGGCCATCGCGGTAATAATTGCTAACGCTGATAATGTCTAATTATTACAGTACCGTTGCCATTAACGCATCGGTATTACGATACACGGTGAACGATTTCGAAGGGAACCGTAAAAAAATATTATCTTTAATCCTCGACGAAACAAAAGCGAATCTCCGTTTCGCGTTTTTAGAATTGCAGGCTACGCGAAAATTTTCGTCCATAAAATGTTTTCGAGCTTATACCATTTTCATCCCTATCGAACGTTAGCACGTCGAACAATTGTTTCCGCATTGCTTTTTCCGTCGTAGAAAGCATACGTACGTTTCGTTATTAGATACGTCCGTTCGGCAGGGTAGAAACCAGTCTCGGGATTTTATCATCGAATCAACGCAAATCCATTGTTAATTATGAACGAGCACCGAGGAAAGTAACGTGTCACGCGACGACAGGGATGATAACGATTATTCCGCGTAGCAGCATCACGTGTAACACGCACGTGCACGCCTGTATATTGACGAACACGAACAATTGATAACCTCGTGACTATTTTACGGCGTTCCATAATTACGCGAGTGTAACGTTATAGAGAATAATCAACTAAATAATTAATTAATCAATTTAATATGATTCGTAATAAGTAATACAAATGAAAGTTAAATTCCGTAGGATTAAACGTTGATTCTGCCCTTACTTGTAAGTTATTCTTTTACGAAGAAGAAATTATCATCCTTGGTGATACTCTTGTAAAAGCTCGATGGAAAAAGAAGGATATACGAGATGAAGGTGTCGATGAAACGATATTAAAAATAAATCCAGAGGGGGTAAACTCTATATATAAAAAAAAGACATCCATAAATACAAAGACCAAGTTAAGCTATCCAAGCTACGCGAACTGAAGCAAGCAAGTAGCAACCTGATTTTTATTAACACCATCTTCGAATTTCGTCGCGTCCATTCGAACGCGTATTTTACCTTTATTTATTACAGGCATCGAGATATTTCAGTAACAAGTTTATGGTAGGCGTAAAAATAAATTTGTACAAAGAGTTCTGATTTTCAATTTGGAAAGGAATTGCCGTCTCTGTGGGGAACGCTGCCAGTGTGGCGAAATATGGCGGCCATCGTACGATTAATTAATTATTAATAAAATTTCGACTGATATCGAATGCGTATACGCGCACGCAGTTCGTAGCGACGATTAATTATGCCTCATAGCGTTACACTCTCGTGCACCTGTACCTACATGGCCGGCCCTTAGCCCACGATACACTTACCTGCGTTATTCCACTATGATGCATGAAAATACGCGTGATCCGTGTCTCCGTACGAAAACTGTATTTGACGATAGCCGTGTGAAATCATCCGTGATTTTATAAAATCGAGAATCTCGAAAATTGCACCACCACGTATTTTCGATTGCTTTTATCGAACTACATAGGCGCACGCGAAGTGTCGATGAAGAGTCGTGAACAAGTTCTGTGCGAGGAAAATTAAAGTAGAAAAATTGAAACTCGTTTAAAGCTACGACAGTAGAAAACAAGAGAAACATCTTTAAGACATCCTTATTTTAAATCGAGAAGGAAAATTAATCAACGATCGAATATTTATTGTCACTGGTTCGCACGGTTTCCAAAGTAAACGAAATTCTGTATCACGTGATACGTGCACGTGTGCGCGCGCGTAAACACATACGCAAACCATTAATTATCTCTGCTGGCTGTTATGCAGCTGCAGATAGATCGATCAACCCTTAACTTGCAATGCATCAATACGCATCACTGCCATACACATAAATACGGTACACTCGTTGCTAAGTAAATTTGACAAATTGTTCTGCGTATCTTCGAGTGTCCTCAATTACAGTTATTAATTATGTACTGTATAATGTGTGTGTTCGGGCAATTTACAATTAGCCGTAATACCAAGCTATTCAGAAATAAATACTCCAAAATGTTGAGGCCCGATTTAACGACGACCGTACACGATTATTAATTTACAATTAATAACGAACTTGCCGATAGTCTCGCGAGCCTCTGGTCGCGATTCAACGATCATGTTTGCAATTATCGTTTCCGTTCTAGGCTTTCAATCACAACTGAACGCGTGTAACAACGTGAACGCGTCACGTTCGTGCACACTCTGCGCGATTAATTATCGCTCGATCGTCTTACGATCCCCCGTACATTTGCATGCAAACCGATCAGCCAGCGGTCTATATTCGGTTTCTGGCGATATACGCGTATCCGCGTTAACATCCTTTCGTACGCAAAAATCTGCATCGGGATACACAGTGTGTCGTCTGTGTATAAGCATTTCAGGTAGAGAACGCGCTTTAACGAGTTTTGGAATTGTTAACTAATTGTCGTTTCGAACGATTGGCAAAACTTTAAAGGTACTGGAACAGAGGAATATCTATTTTGAATAAAATTTTGGCATTGGTGGCCGTCGATGTATAAAGGAAACTTTCGTGTACTAGAGTATAAGTACGCACGTGCATGTCGCAGGCGAAGGATACACTTGGGAAAGTTTCAGAAATAATTACTGCTCGACATTGTCGAAACGAGCATACAACTTGTGTACTCGCGTGTAATTTATGATTGACACGCGTTAAGCAAAGACACGCTTTGTCGCGAATTTAAGCGAACTGTTAATTAGAGACACGGCTCGTAAATAAATAGGAAACGACAGGATTCTGAAGTTTCCGCGATATAGAGTTTAATCTTCGTAATTAATTATGAGGCTGTCGGACAGAGAAATTCCATAGGCTGCAAGTACTTTCTAACGAAACGAGCTCGTAGCTTTTTAATGAGACGTATATGCGTGTTACACACATGGCAAAGATAATTTAATAGCGTAATATCAACGTAGTGATGTAAAGATAGAGAGTACGCGAGCGAGCTGAGAAAGCGATATAGGAATAACAAGAGAATGTACAGAGACAAAGAAGAAAGGTGTTGGAAAGCAAGGCCGGGGGGTCGGTTATACGTACTATGTAATAGAAAGTGAAAACAGTAAGTTTCGCTAATATTTTTTATCCAAGAAAAAGATTCGTAACAGCGTGAAAATATCATATTAAACCTAATAATTTACATACCTACACGACATACATACCTTTACATACATATACGATGCGAAATTTGTACGTCGCGTAATTTATGCGGTAGACAAATATCGGAAAGAAAATAGCAGTGAAACGTTTATTCGCCATATTTAACGAACGAACGTGCAAATCCGCGATTCATTCCAATCGGTAATTAATATGAGTGTGATTACGGATCGCAAAGTTCGCAATTTCGTGTAACCGTAATTCAAACGAGAAATTGAAATCTCTTACGGTAACAATGTGGATAATGAAATAAGTACGTAATGAGGTTTATGGAAACGATATCTTCTGGTTACGCTTTCCTTCGTAGAGGTAGATAAATAATGCACGAGCGTTATCAACAATAATACGGTATTTCGACCGGGTAGAAACAGAACCAAGTTGTATTTCCATTTAACGAAATATCGACGTTTCACACTCGTTTTGAGATATCGTTTAAGGTTGAAATAGAAGGAGTCTATAACGCAAGTAAAAATATTAATTTCAGTAAGAAAATATAATTTTCATTCATTTTCAAATATATGTCTGGTAATACGTCGTACGGAGGATATTTTTAAAAAGTGTTTACACTGAAATCTTACGATACCCGTCAAGAAAGATAAAAAGTGAAAAACCAATATAGGTTTTAAGATCGATAACTTTGGTAGAGAATATTGCTTACACGAGCTTAATTTACCAAGAGTTCAGCAGAGATTCTAGTTTATCGGGTTTCGAGTAAGCTTATCGACGAAGAAATAACGATTTCTGCCCGCTTTTTGCGACGAAAACGCAAATTTCGCGTTACCGTCAACTACTAAAAAGTTTACATAGCGGTTTGTGTATCTGTAGTGTGACTGTCGTAAGGTCTATATGCGCGTCAACTATAATGCGTACATTAGCTACGATGGCTGAACATTACACGCATTTCGGCGTTGCATATTCATGCAACTATGTACACGTACGCGTGTCATGTATGCCTGTATAGTGCCTGCGTACATATTTAGTACAAAGGTGAACGAGCATTGCGTCAGCTCTTGTCTAACGATAAGATGTAAGTTCTGCTACATACCGTGTCTAAGTTCATGGTATATTAACACCATAAGTAAGTAGAACAGATTAATTAAAGGGCGATTTTCGATATAAATATTCGTGTTACGATGTTTTAGATTATTTCGCTGGAAGACGACGCGCCTTTAAAATAGAATTTATAGAGATAAAATAAATAATGCAAATCGTATTTCGATGTCGAGTAATGTTTGTACAACTGGAGCGGAATTTATTAAAAAAAAGCACAATATTTTTAGGACAGACCGTTTAAACTTTAATTCCTTATCGAGATCGAGTTAAAGTTGATAGATCGCGATAATAATTTTACAGAATAGACAAGCTGCGCGTGAATTTGTCCCAACAATCGAACAACTTCGATAAATATTTAGAATATCGCGTGCTAGTAGCAGAATTTATATAACATGCATACTACGTTCAATATTTGCACGGAATTTTGCGTAAACACATATCAAATATTGTCGCGTGCTTCTCGATCGATTTTTCTGTATATTTCCAAAGTTTATTCGAAATATCGGATACGCCACGGTCAAACGTGAGAGACGCATTTACATAAATCGCATGTATTCGACTTTGAAGTCGTTTATAAAATTCTTTAAAATATGTTAACGATAATAATTTCCACTTTCAATTAATACTCTTTTCGTACCAACTGATCGTAACTCGACAATTAACGAATAATTTATCAGAAACTAATAATAAATAATTTCGATTGGATAGAAAATTTCTGTCGGGACGCTAATTGCTAATCGAAAAACCTCGCTTGAATAATCGAGTACTCGGTACGCAGCAACGTCCAAAGTAAATAATATACAGTGGGATCAATTTGAATACTCGATGTACGTTTCGAGGAGCGTTTTATGTTTAATTAAGTCGATTCGATACTACCGTATCGCTACAAAATCCCCGAGATCTGATCAATGCTCGCATAATATTCTTTTAGAGATTACGTAAACCACGGTAATTGCAACAGAATACTGGCAATATCTTGGTAGAATTTATCGATTAGTCGATGCGTTCCTTCGTGTCTCGGTTATTCCAGTAATTGCAACAGAATATTTCTACGTCAAAATTCGAGGAGAGAGGAGGAAAGTAAGTGGAACTATGCAAACCAATTTATAACGGTTTGTTACGACGATGATTATTTTTAAATCGTCTTAAGAGAAGAGGCATTAATGGTATTTATAAAACATCGATGAGGCACGATTTTTTTATCGGCCACAGCTTAGAACGTTCTATAAATGTTACAAATATGTATGGATTGTTTTAAAGTTACGAAATTTTTGACACGTTTACGTTAACAACGATTCGAAACTAAATATTTTACGATAAACATTCTTCTGCCTGTACTCCGTAATAAACTCTCTGTAATTAAACTAATTAGATACTGTAACTATGCGACTAAACCTGTTGGCTCGCTTTTTGCGGGTCCGTAAGTCGTTAGTAGGGACAAACTGGAACGCTTTAGTTACACAGGCATGATAAACTAAATGCACGATGTCGAAATTCCTTGTCGATTATAACTCTTCTCCGTCGGCGTCTTAGTTTCCGGCTTCTCTCAATTTCCCCCGAATTGATCTACTTATCGAGATTTCCCGGCGAACTACGCTTCCGGGCAAAAAATTGGCAAGCCTGTTCTACAGTTTGCTTCTTAATGGAACTGAAGCACACGCTCCTCCGATTTAAATTACAATAAACGTTACGTACTGTAAAACGATGAAAGATATTTGACGTAACGACGAGTAGTTTGAACGAGAGGAGAAAAGTCAAAGTGGTCGGTGGCAAAGAAGCGAAGGGGTCGCGAAAACATACATTAGAGCGGTTAAAGGCGATTTTCTGACATGCTCCAGAGATAGAGAACCGATCAGTGGTCCATGATGGTCAAGGGATCGTAAAAGGAAGGAAACCTCTATGATCTACGTATGAAACGGCAGGGATGGGATCTAGCCCGAGCTTTACGACTTTGCCCACTTTACATTAAAAGCACTCTCGCGATTAATGGACGACTTCTCGTAAACTCCAACTCCGCTTGTGAATTATCGACGCTCGAATTTCTCGATGAACACGCTCCCTTTCCGATCTTCTTTCGGCTAGCCGACTTGCCCGGCCCATAAATTATCGTTACCGATTAAAACTTTATCGCGAGCATAGTAAACGTCGCGCGCAGTTTTCGATAAAGTCATTTCGCTCGCCGATCTTACTTCTAACCGTGACGCCTCCTCTTATTCGAACGTTGCTCTCAGCCAGAAGTTTGCGAAGAGAAACGAGCCGGATGTTAGATGTTTTCGCTGGATCCGATTGTCCTTCGTTACGATCGATGTCTGAGACAAAACTGAATTTTTATTTCATCGATGTAACATAGTACGGTAGATACAATAAACCTGCGTTTATCCGAACTTGTTCGGAGGACAAACAGTTCACATAATTGCAGTTCGTATTGTAGGAGCTCGCCAATTATCCCTCCACTCTATTTTTCGTTCGTATAATAGGAGATGAAGTTCGGATAGATGAATTCGAGCGGCAGAAGTTCAGTTAATCGGGCGTTAACTAAAATTTCGTTCAAACAAATGGAATTCTGCCATATAGTATATATAAATATGGCCCGAATGGTTAAAAGAAAGTATTTCGATAGCGGAAACATCTGCGTGTATTCGAGATATCCGTTATTCTCGCGGCCACCGGAAGAAACGCGCATTTACCATTGTCCAAATAAACATCGATTCCATCAACTTTATCGCTTGCCGCAATAGCATTCGCTTCGCCGGTTACGGGCTATGCTCCGCGGCGCGACTGAGCTTCGATATAAAAGAGCACGGCTAAAGTTATTGGAAGGATGAACAAGGAAATCGTGACTTGTGTTTGGACGAAAAACATCGAACGGTATCTCGCGTCCACTCGAACGTGTAAGCCGACGCGAGCATTTTATTTAAAAACGCGCCGATTAAAGTATCAAATCGCTTCTTTTTGGTTCACGCGCGACTCGAGTATTTTATTTCAGTCTAACGTGGAAAAGTTTGTTCGTTCATCCTGCTGGATCTTCCAATGAAAAATACAACCAATTAAAGAGAAAGTCCGTCGTACAACTTTTTTCTCGTAGGAAGAAAGAAAATTTTAGTTGTAGATGATCGTAAGCCTGGAAAGATCCTCGAGAGGAACTAAGGTCCCCCTCGATCAGCCTATTTCAGCGACAAGTTCGTAAGGTACCGTCTGCTCGTTTTCAACCGCATGAGCGCATCGTCTGCGACGCATTCCTTCGTACACGACGGTGGAAGCACCGGGCGAAGGAAAATAAAGGGGGTGCCAGAAGAAGGGGCGAGGGTGGGGAACGACGTAACGGAAGAGAAGGAAGCCGGGCTCCGACGGTGCACGCCGTAATTTGAATTCCGAGTGAATTGAGTTCGAGGCTTGCTCGACCCTGTCGAATAACGCCTAGGCGTGTCTGCTTTAATGGAACATTTCCTCCGACGCGACGCTCCGGCCACCCGTATAAATAAATAATTAAGACAACCTGCCGTTGTCCGACATTTTTTCGAGACGATTTGCATTTCATTCGCACCGGTTTTCAACTCGACAGCCGAGTTTCCGTCGCGATGAATTAACCCCTCTTCGCCTATCGATTGCTCGCTAATGCCAACAACTTCCCAACGTTTTCGAATTCAACCGGAAGAATTCGAATGGGAATACCGGGATATGACTTTCGGACAAAATATCGTAATTTCCTCGAAATTGCAGAATTAAGGGATTTTCATGGAATTCGGGAGAATATAAACGATGCTTTCGAGTGGCGAAAAGTTAGAACCGAGTTTCGAGCCTCCGAAACCCATTTGACTTTTATTTCCTCGAAGAAAGCTTTCGACAGCAGCTACTGATATAAATATAAGGTATTCAAATAAATATAAGAATATAAAATATTAACGTTCGATTGCTTTTTTATCAACGAAATTGTAAGCGTATAATATTTGAATAGAAGTTCACGCACTCGACTGTACGAGTTAGCCCGAGTGGAGAAAGCTATGGTTGCGTCGGATAAACGACTGCCAGCGTTTCAAGCACGTCTAGTTTCAAGGACGATGCTCGCTCAGACAAAATTATTTTCAGCGTTAACGGTGCGAAAAAGCATACGTAGCAAATTAAAGATTCGAGGACGATCGCGTACAATTGAAACGCGATTTCTACTTGTCTGATAACTTTCGAAATATAATTTCTACAAAATTAATCGCTTCGATCACATTCACTGCGACTAGTATAAGCAGCGAAACTGTCGATAAACGTAAACGACGGAATTGCTCGTCGATACCGCGTTGATCGCGAGGAACGCGCGACTGCCAGTAGAAAGAGACAGACTTTCGTCGGACAAGTGGCCGCCGCCGAGACGGCTCTCTTCGGACAGTAGTGGCAAAGACGCGAGACCACTCGAGAGGCACGAGAGCGCGACACGGTGTCTCAAATTAAAGCGTGCCTTCGTTTTTGCCAGCGTTTTCTCGCCGCACCGACGTTTTCCCGAGACGCCTGGCGACGCGTCGACAAAGGTCACGCGGTTCCAGGGTTGGCCGCGATTCGGTGAAGATCGATCGGCCAAAGAGAGCCAGCCAACTTTTTCGAGAACGGCCGAGAAACGCTGCGGAGTGATCGCCAGATTTGTTTCTTTCGCGCAAGTTCGCTTTCGAATCGTTCGGAAACTCAGTTCCTTCGCCGTGGAGAAGCAGTTTCGGTCGGAATTTGACGAAGAAATGTCGTAAAGCGAAAAAACGATTACAGGGTTTTGACCCAGTTCGCGTTTTGACGCTTACGGACGGACGTGCGTATAAGAGATATTAGTATTTGAGGCCACGCTACCTTTCTGTCACGGAACGTACATTCTTGTCAATCTACGAATCAATAACTCTATCGAACGAATCACCAACGAGACGATTAATATCGTCCAATGTAAAAACCACCGAGTTTCGTTGTCTCCGGTGGTCTCTGTCGAGCTAATTTATTTTGCTAACGGTAGAAAATTCCAAGTTAGAGAAATCCTGTCCGATACCAAGACCGGTAGTTGCGACCTTTGATGGAAGTTCTCTTCCTCGGCCTTTTTCTAGCGCGCGAGGGAGAAAAGCTGCGCTTCTGGAAGGAAGATTCGAGGGCAAAACAGGCTGCCGCGAGTATCCCAATGACGTGCAACGTCGACCCGAGGGTTCGGCCGATTACTCGCAAAAACATGGACGAGACTACTTCACAGACGAGTGGGATGATTGCGTGGCCGAATTAAAGAGGAGCGACCTCGAACACGGGGCACCGCAAGCCGCTGCAAGTCCTCGTCCAACCTCGTTTCCCACCTTCAAATCTAAGTTACAGACTTGCAGACCCCTGCCGGATGAAAGTTTTAAGCGGCGAACGCCGCCACCTTTGTGCCGTGGCTACAAAGAGTATTAGAACGGACGGCTGAGAATTATAGTTCTGGAAACCGCGCAACCGGGTTACCGCTTCTCCTATACTTTGGCCGAGGAGATCGTGCGGCAAGTGTTTTATGATGGCTATAGCGAAATTTTGTAGCCAAGAGAAAACCATTTTGGTATATTTGGTAATGATAACGGTATGACGAACTTTTTTACTTAACTCGTCCACTCGGAATAGCAACACCCGCGTAAATTGCTTTCGATGCATTTAATGTACGTGGTAACGTTTAATAACGATTAATTATTTATACACGACGCAAGATGAAGTTAATTACATCGGAGTTGGCCGCACAGTGGATGTTATCTCAGCTATCAAATATCCTACGATGGCGCTTGGATAAATTTATATACGCGCGACTCGACGATGATGTTCGCGAATGACCCCGTGTTTAACAGTGTACAAGCTGGTCCTCGATCAGAGTCCAGACATCCGTAACGTCAACGGCTCACGGACATCTTCGATACCTGTATTCGCGTAAACTGTCATACTGTACTGTTTGCGTAGAGCTTGTGTAAGCAGAAGCGCGAAAATTTAGGATTGTTTAAAATATCTTGCCTTCTAGCTGTATTTGTTTTACAAAGTTTGAAAAGTACGAGCCAGGAAAAGCGTATATCGTAATTCTGCTTGTACCATGATTACAAAAGTTACACGTTCCAAGTTTTCCAGCAATATCTTCGAACCTTAGCTCGACTGGATCCTCACGACCAACTCGACCCACTTGAGAAAGAAGATAAGGAAAACGCGTCGAGCTCGAGAGCATGACCTCGAAGGAATCTCTTTCGCGACAGAGAGCCTGTGATTTATTTTCATGCCGATTCGCAAGCTGCAATCAACTATCGTTCGAATCCACGGCCCATCGGTTCTATTCGGCGTGGCTTCAACTCCAAATAAAAAATGTACTATCTGTCTGTATAGCCTTCTGTTTTTCTCGTTCCTTCGCTACCCTGCCGCCTATATTCCGGAATTTCTGGTAATACCAGCTCGCTTTTGCCTGCCCGACCATCCTTCCCATTCCCCTATCGTATCTCTTTCTGTCGAAACTTATATTTCACTTCCAAGTTTTTTCTTATCTCGCGTGTATTCGCTGCCAGCCACGTATATCCGCCAAGCCAGCTCCGATTCGTCTTTTCTATTTCGTTTCATTTACCAGTCACACTTCATGACCCGATAAAGTTTTCCGGGTGGCTGCGTCTCTGCCACCACAACTTCGAGTTTCATTAAACGAGGAAACGGCCGAGACAACGCCGCCGAGAAAAATATATTTCGCCACTCTGGCAAAACGGAGAACAGCCTGTGTTTTATGAAACGACGAACGAATTGGTTCCATAGATGAGAATGTGCGCCAGAGATTGATGCAATTGGAAATTGTATTTTTACGTGCGAGATTCGTCACGATTCGGGAATCTGTTTTAAACGAAAATAGAAACGTACGACGAAAATAGCGATTTGCACGATTAAAAGGATCAAGATCGCAACGTTTCGCGATGATACAGCCGTTTTAAAACACCGTGTATCCTGACCAATGTCTCGAAAAGTTTGTCCCTTCGAAATTTCGCTCTTTCATATTTTTTCGTTCGAATAAATTTTCGCCCACTAATTATACGAACATATCGCGTACACGCTGGTTATCACCAGGAAATATCCAGCGTATCGAGTATAATTGTGAACTCGCCGCAGCTGCTGCGAGCTATCAATAACCCGCACCCCCATAGCAATTTCACGCGTATCTGTTTTTAATATCGACGTACGCGAAATGCCGCGGGTATTGCGCGCGAGCATTCCAAGAAAAATAAAAATCAATCAGCAAACAGCTCTAAATCATAACCGAAACCGAATATTTGAGGCTCGTAGCATTCCATCCGATATTCATCGGTACGTTCCGACTCCCTGTCGGCGTTCCACGCTTCGAAAGCGGCGACGCCGAAAAATCGATCGGCCACCCTCTGTCAAACAGTCAATCGTTCAACGTTTCGATCGGCCACCCTCTGTCAAATAGTCAATCGTTCGACGTTTCGATCTGCCAGTCACCCGTTCTAACGAAATTTGTCTTTTGCACTGCTAGCAACAGCAAGAATTATAACAAGAAACGATCGACCGATGAAATTTGTAACAATCTCACGCGTCGACATATGCAATCGTGCTAACGATTGTTATTTAACCGTTGAAATTGCGGCATAAAATTGAAAACAGCGAAAACTACCGTAATAGAGTGATCGAGTGAACGACAAGCGGGAATCGAGGAAACGGCTGAGTTTATCAGCATCGAACCAAGATACCAGAATAATCGAGAATCGAGAGGAATGTAGTCGCAACAGCGCAACGCGATGGTTGAATGCGAATTGGCCTTCGCTCGATTCCTCGGTCGAGCGATCAGCGATGCCGTTGTTCCTGTAAAAAGCTCGACGAAACGTAGAGGCGAAGGATTTTCGGAAAAAAGCAAAAGAGAATCGCGGTTCACCGAATTCGCACAATTCTAATCGACGTATAGCATCGATAAATTCGTTCGCGTCACCGACCACGCGATTCGTGGCTCAGACACGATAAACCTTCCTCCTCCTCCTCTTTCTCTCTTCTCTCTCTATCTCTCTCTCTCTCTCTTTCTCTCTCTCTCTCTCTCTGCACATTGCCTTTAAAACGTTCTGCAGAATGCGTTCACGCGCTTTATTATCTCGATGAGCTTTGCGCGAGCGCAAGACACAAGCTGGTCCACGATTTCCATTTCCTCCTCTTTATTGGCCTGTTAAAAGTTACGTTTGTGCCGGCATTTACGCCTGATTAAGGTTTAACTCGATTCAAATGCGAGAGAGGGAGACGAATAAGGGCGATGGAGCAGGGTGACTGCACCCTTCTGCACGTCACGGCTTTTCATCCCCTGTTACGCGATTTCAAATACGATCGAAGGGATGTTATTTAGCCGCTTTATGCGACGGATTGACTTTTATCGAGTCACCGGGGACGCCGACAAGTAATTTCTGCGGGTGCCGCGGTCTTTCCTATTCCTCTTTCTTCCATTTTTCTTTCTTGGCGCGGAAATCTTTTTTTAAAAAATAGTTTTTTCAAGGAACTCTTCGAGGAAGAAAGTAGACGGTTTGAAATAACCAAACTACACGATATACGTATGTGGCCTACCAGGTGCCAAGCACGACATTTACGATTAATTACCGGTGATAAATTTCCGTAACAAGACATTGTTTTTTACCGGGAGAATCCTACCGCCGCGCAGGTCCGCTTTTTAAAAGGCAACCAGGTAGAAAAACGTAACGGAGAAATTGGCGGCGATGGAGAGAGGTGGCACGAAAGTGACCTAAAAAAGCCAGCAAGCCATTAAATGTATTTTCCTTCACTTTGGCATCGAATTCGCGTAACGCGATACAACATTGATTCTAGACGAAGAAACAAAGAGAGAGAGAGATTTCTGGCTTCGTCGAGGAATTTCGGATCGAACAACGATAACCTTTTAATACGATAATCGTATATTTTTTATCCAGGACGGCTTCTTCCATGTATTGTGGTAGCAAAATTTTATCGCGAATCAGATTTCACCTCGGATAACGTGACGTTCGTCCGCCATAATTGAACGATCTTAGACGAAACATTTAAAATTAGAGCTTCAAGGGAAAAGACAGATCATGCGTCGTATGAAACTGTAAAACGCGTAATAAAAAACGACAGAACAAAGAAGGAAGAAAAAAAAAGAGATTAGGAGTCTCGTGGAAACTTCAAAGAGGAGCAAAAACGTTCCAGTTTCCCCTATCCCGTTTCCCATTGACCCGAATTCGGTGCTTTCCTGTCCGCACATCTCTTTTTCTATCGGCCGAGAAAACTTTTCACCAGCTGTTCTATCTTTCGTATCGTACCGCCGCTATCATCGTCGCGTTTTGTTTTTACTTCGCCTCGTATCTTTTCTCTTCTCCCTTTTTTTTTCAATCTACCCGTACACTACCAGGTAAAACGCAAACGCGGAGCATCGGAAAACCTTTTTTCTCTCACGATCTTTACCCAACCCTTCGCGTTACAGCTTGATGTTGCATCAGCGTGACATTATTTTTCGCGCTTATCTGACGTTATATTTCACCGTTTACCTCACACGTTGAATGTAACACCGAACCGTCTGATATTCAGGTCACGTGCCGGATTTTCCCCGCGTTTTTCGCGATATTTACACTCGCATCTTTTATTTTGATGCGATCTCTATGCCAGTGTACTGGAACGGAGAACAAAACTAAAGGAGAATGCATCGTAATTTATACGCGTATTCCGCATCCATTCTGTCACAATTACGCTCGTTTCTTCTTTTATATTCGTACGTATTGCAAGTACATTCTCCAAAGATTTAAAACCATCTTAATAAACAATTTCAGTTACTCGTTTCATCTGGTTTTCCAGTCTCGCCTACGTATTGAGCTCGATCCCATCCCTGGCCATAATCGGACGATCTTGCAAACCAACGAAATAAAGCCGACGTTGCGCAACGCCAACGACTCGACCCCAATCAAGATGATTAAAAACGATTTAATAAAAAAAAGAAAACATGGTTGAGTGTGTGTTGGCGAGTCGAGTCGAGCGTTAATACATGGCTGGTCATCGTAACGACATTATCGAAGTTCAACCGTTGTAATTATCATAATTGGCCCTGGCAATAATGATTTATTGGGCGACGTCCGTTACGCTCGATATAATCTATGGCATCGTATCATGTATAGCAATTTCCGTGCACAACGTATAAATAAATCCCCGTTATTCCCACGCGAAAAAGCACATTCGAGTGGGTGGAGAAAGAGGGAGGGGAGAGAGAGAGAGAGAGAGGAATGGTTCGATGCGTTTCGTTCGTTTGCCGATTGATGCGTTTCACGCGGTTCCACGAAACGTGGCTAATTCTAACCAGGCAAATGGAAATTGACGTTTGAGTAGCTTCGTCTATTATCTGAATCAATACTATCGGGAATTACAAATCAACTATTATCATCGTTATTTCTCTGGCCGTTTGCGTCCGCTGTTGCGTTCCCTGCTAATTAATCTTCGGGTAGCCAAACTTCTTTCCCAATTTGGGATAAATTATGCATCATGTTTCCAATGTGTTAATGCCGGCTTTTACGGTACGACGAGCAACAGTACATAGTCATCGATTTGTTGCGCGATATAATACCAAACATGTATCGACATATATACGTCGAGTTTAAGTTTTCCGAAGAAATCGATTGAATAGACTATCGTAGAATAAATTCAGCATTGCGAGCGACGAGTAAACATCGAGACAAGCTGATTAGCAAAAATCACGTCAGCTTGCTACCGTGTAGCGTGTAACGAGATGTATTCGCCACGTACACTGTCCTGCGTCGTGCTTGACTTGTTTTCACGACAGAGCCAGGCTTTGTACGCCATGTCCCGAGGAAAGGGCGTCGATAAACAATGTGCAACTTGCAATAAAGCTCGTACAAGTGTCCTTAAGACTACTTCAGCCATGTCGAAACAGCGTTCTTGGTCCTGACGAATCTCTGTCGTAACATCTATAACGCGATACGATTACAGAGAACTACGAGATTATATTTTTTATCGCTTCCCACCAAAAGAAACGCCAACAATTTCGATCAGCCGAATCTTTATGAGAATATATTTCCGATAATAAATTTGGCAAATTTCTTTCGGTCAATTTGTCTGCAGCTTTTAATATCCATAATAAACAGCCCGGTACTTTCAACTAAAACGTGCTCCCAAAGGATGCTTCGTTACTTTAATTATAGCTCGAAAATTATAATCGACCCGAGTGCAGCTAGAACACTGTTAGCTTAACTGATACTCGAAGATTATAAAAATTCTACCGTAACTCGAGAATTATTATTGACTCGCTTACGACTCAAATTATATCGATTTAAATTGAATGCAATTTCAATTTCCTTTTCTATTAGATCGTTTAGAGTTTTCAGCGAATGCTTTTTATACGTTGCATAGAATCATATTTGCCAGAAACAAGAACGTTAAGTAAATTAAAACGTTCAGCGAAACGTTATCGTGGTTGAACTCTCCATTCGTCCGAAATATTCGTCAATTTGGTCGAATGTTGTTATAATACCCAGTTTTGACGAGCATCTTTTACACGATAATCCTGCTCAAGAACCAACAGAGTATCGTAATTAAAAATTCTACGTATGTAGAAGTTTTCATTTACATATAATTACGTTTCTGTACTTCCGTCTCTGTTCATCGTCGTGCTTCGTCGACCGAACGATAGCACGGTCCAATAAATTAGCCGTATGCGGTTTAGTCGCGTGTACGTTGCTGTATTTCGTGTGGTTCTCGTTGCGCGAGTATCCGTTCTTTGCGTACGATTGAAAATACACTTCGATCTTTTGCCAAATGGAAGCGAGATTTGCTTTTCGCTCGTGTTTTCCGATAAAAGAGAAGCATCGAATGTCGCGAATGTATCTTATTATCTGCCGTCTTAAATCGATGACAAAATTGACTCGGATCAAGTTATTTAAGGTGGTTTTATGTTTAAAGGGACCCTAGAAGCCACATACGAAAATATTATTTGCGTATTTTTAATCTAACGATCGATAATGACAATAATGGACGGTAGGGCAAAATTTAACGACCAAGTAAAATTAAAATTTCGTATAAACGGCATTTCACGCGCATCAGGCTAATAGTTAACAGGAGGCTCTATAGCCGCATCATGCGAGGAATTTCATTGCACGACGGCACGAAATATACGCTGGTTTGGTCTCGTGTTTCGGTTGACCTTTCGTCTACCATGTTTTAAGACATATTCAACGCGTTCACATATCCGGTATATCCGGTTCTCTATATCGAACCTTCTGCGAGCCTTAAAAACGCCGTAAAAACCTATAACCCTGTCGAAAGGTGGTGGTTTCTCCCAAAAAGCTTTTTATTTCTGCCACGAGATCGCATCTCACCATTTGTCGGTGGGTAGAAAACCGCGACAAATTATCCGAAGCGCGACTCTGATCCTCTCCGGCCGATCGATGCGTTTCGCCGACGCGGTTCGCTAATTCCGTACGTGCAAATGGAAACTGACGTTCGACCAGCTTCGGGATTATCCTCGTGACGAAATATCGCTGCCGCATCCTCACGCTCCGTGTAATCGAGCCGATTGCGCAGCTTCCAGTGGAAATAGATAGGACAAAGGGAAACGACGAGAAACGGAAAATTGCTTCGAAGAAACGATAAAAACAAATATGGAAGAAAAAAGGGACAGAGAAAACTGGAGAAAACGTTTCGCGGGTGGAATTAAATTGCAGCTATGTGGTTGTTTGGTAGTCGGACGATCCAAGGTATGTTCTCGCGCGTTTCCTCGCATTCGTATCCTTTATCGTTCGACGAATTTCACCTAACGGGTCGTGTTTCGCTCGTTCGATTCTCGATTTCGCGGCTGTTTTAATTAAAGGTTGTCAATTAAACGCGACATATAATTAGGAACGATCGCTTGAATCCGAATCCGTGAACCACGTGGCGGCTAATAGGCCACGGATTTATGACCCGTTTCGAACCGGATCATTTGCTGCAGGGATATCAATGATCGGGGAATATAATTGTATCGATCGTTCGACGCTTGTTAGTGGTACTGCTGAGGCTGTATCTCTTGCGAGAAGAGGAACGAGAAATTCTCCATTTAATCGGTGATTTCGAGGGATTTTTGGTCCAATTCCTGGTATTCTGGTAATTTATAGCTACTTGTTAGGTATATGCAAATGTAACGGCTGTAACGTTACCATACCAACGTTAAGTTACCACGAGAACGATCGAAAATTCGTGAAAGGGTATGACGTAAAAAAACGCTTGGCCCGCGTTATCGATAACAACGCAGATATAAGAAATAGAACGTCCATGGGATAGCCATAATCCTGGTCATCCGCCATCGAATAAACCGGGTCATAACTTCTATCGCCATTAGGCCGTGGCAAAGTAACAATTTCGGCGCTGAGAACGTGTCTGGCGTCAGCGTCGAGGCGCGCTACGCGACTTTTACGATGGCAAGACGAGCTCGAGTCGATTAACTTAATTAGACAATCGCCTAATGAATTCGAGAATGGCGGCCCATTAAGCGGCCGACTAACGCGCATCCTTGATCGTTTTCTCGTATACGATGTACTCAGAACGGACTTTGCTATCGCGAGCCTCGTAAATAGAGCTTTATCGCTCTTCGTTTGCCACCCTTAGTCGCGAAATCGTCGCTGCACCGGCTAAATCTCTGTCCCGACCAAGTAGATAATGGCATGCTATATAAGATGGTTTAAACGAGCAACAAAACTTGCTTTTGGGATAGTTGTAATAAATATAAATATCAAGGGTGTATGCTAGGTCTGCAACGAGACTGCGCGAGAAGGATACTTTCGACAGATGGTGTCAAGAAAATTCGAGGATTATATATTTTTCGGAATAACGGTAAATGGATCACTCGCGGAAGGTAGTTTCTTTCTTCGAAAAAGAAAATTTTCTTTCGTCTCCGATCTACTCGTTTCAACGCTTATTTGAGCATCTGTGTACGTCGACGAAACATTTGTATACCCAAGTTTGCATCCACCAAATACCAAAGCTAGCGGAACTTTCTTCAAACAGCCAAATTTAACGCGAAACTCCGTCAGGGAAGGTGTCAAGAGTCGCACAGGAAACAGAGTTTTGCTCTTTAATCTCGATTTTGTTTCGAGTCGATAACTCGATTAGTTTCCGAGATACGAGCGCAGAGTCTTAGACACGCGGCATGGCAAAACGGTAGCTGAGATTCTAAGATACGGAGTGACCTACTTTTTCTTCCTGAAATTACGTACGTCGCTGGCAGCAACATAAAAACGACGTTGACTCAGCGTCCTGTCATCGCCTAGCTCTGGCGACTCGTACGTAAATCGTGCGTAGTAAACGAGTGTGCGACGAGAGTAAACATAGCGAAATACTCAAAATTATGCTTTGGATCGAACGACGACGTCTCAAAAGGCAGAAATCGTATCGACTCGAGTCTTAAAGAGGAGCGTTCACTGATACACGTGTCATACGGATCTTTGAGAATAATTAACGCGAATCGAACGTTATAATTTTTTTTAATTTTAGTACTTTTAATAAGTATTGCACGAGTATAGCTCAAAACGAAAGATCGATGACGGATGATTTTTAAACAGTTTCGTCTGTGATAATATTCAGAGCTACTTTTAACGATTAGTCGATGCGATTCGAGCGATTAAACATTGCTTCCAATTGCGATTATCGATGCCTTAACATTGAATGAACGTAATCGACCATACTTCCCGAATTTTGGCATTTTCTATTCTTAGTTTTTTGTAGTTTTGCTCTTTAAACCGGTTAATTTCGGCGATTAGTCTTCGCGTTATCTAATAACAGCGAGAAAATCGGCCGGAAATTAGGCACGCAACCGAAAACGGCACACCGAACACGCCGATCGATAGCAACACGCCTCTGGCGGATCTTTTCTTCCCGAAACTTTATTCTCGTGGTTGCCGAGGTCGATGGAAGAATTGCTCGTTGAATTAAATTGCTGCGGTGTTGTTCGGCTGCACTGTCTACCGACCTGACTTCCGATAAAATCGAGCAGGCTTCAAATTGGTTAGAGCCACCCCTAACCCCTAACGGAGTCGGTACACCGGCGTTATTTTCTTCGCGAGAAACGAAATAGGGAAAAAGCGGAATTTTTATATGTTTGGTACGTAGTTCACGCAGGTTATCGCGATGGTCGTTAAAGTTGTTACGAATCGTATTTAATATACACCGAATTTACTTTGAATCCTTCCGAAGGCACAATAAAACGATACAACGTCGTTACGTAGAACATTATGGGTACATTAAAATCGCTTACCGTAATCGCTATACAATTAGAATCATTCTAAAGGCGAGGCTTCTATCGTCGAAGGGAAACAGGAGCGTATCTTGAAAATACCACGCTGGCGTTAGTGGATCGATCGTCGAAGGATCAGTGTCACGGAAAGGACGAGAATTTTGTCCCACTACAGCACCTACAATTAAAAAAAGTTTCGATGTAACAACTGTTAAATATAATATTTAGATATATAACTTATGAGAAAAAACATAAAGCGAGAAGCGACTCATCGTGAAAGTTGAACCGTCGCTATACATCAACCTAAATGCGCGTCTCTTCAACATTTCAACTTCATTTCGCGAGACAAGTCCCCGGCACGTGCCTCGGAGGCTTGGTTCGAGGCGAATAAAGCAAGAGACATTCCTCAAGACCTCCTACATACGTCGGTCAATGAAATTCCAGGGCGGCGCCTGGCTGGAAAGCCTGAATTTTTCATTAAATTAACAGCGCAACAGGTCGCGTATGGCGCGTGTCGAAGAGAATTGTTTAAATATTGCACGAAAGGAGCGGCCGCGATGTCTTTTTTTCTACCCTTTACCGGTCCCCTTCGACCCTCTTTCCCTGGCGACGAATTAACGCGCAACAGGTGAGTCCCTACACTGTCCGCGCATAACTCAGCGAGACGGATATTTCGAATTTTTCCATCCTTTCTCGTCATTTTGTCGCGTCCTGCGTTTGTCGAACGAACTAACAAACCAACACCTTTGCTCGGTGTTGCGTCAGAGGAAAATGGCGTCAAGTATCGTGAGAACGCGCACTGGCGGACAAAAGTTTCGGGTCACTCGGTTTAAGCCTGGATTATAGTTCGATGCTACGTGAAACGTCAATCGCTCGACTCCAAGTTGAGAAAGTTATCCCGTTGGAAACCGTAAATTTCTTTTTAATTTCTCTGGGTATTCAACGAGGAGCAGAAAGCAGCCGAGTATTTTTGTTATAACTTTTTAAAACACGCTTCGAGCTACGTAACTCACGCTCAACGAGAGAAACTACGAATGCAACCGTTTTAATCTGTCGCGTAGATAGCAACGAATCGCAGAAGGTTTATACGGCACTACGATATCGGCATGTTGCATTTGGGAATTAGAAACGCGCACTGTCCTTTCAGACATCGAGCAAGGAGATCGATAATCCGAGAGATCTGCAGGATCGCGAGCGGCAAAAAGAAACTAGGAGAAACGAAATATCGTCGACAAAGGAGATGAGCCTTCCGAATGAAACAGACTCGAAGAGATTGAAACGATAGCCGAACGAATTTTTTTCCTCGAATGTCAAAGGAATATCGATGAACCGTGAACGTAAGATAAGATGTCGCGGTACTTGTAATTAAAAAGGAATTAACGTCGGGACACGGGCTGGTATATAAGGGACGAAAACCACAAAGAACAGAAGGTCCGACTAAACGAGAGAAGACTTACGACAGCTTTGTGAATAATTAAACGTAGATCTGAGAATAGACAAGTAGAAGGCACAGACCGAAGAAGATTATAGGAAAGTCTATAAAGAAATTATAGAAAGAAATAACAGGGAATATTCCGAACGTAAGTCAGTCGGTATTTAATCAAAGCGACTGCTGTATAAAAAATTGCCAAGAAAACGTTTAGAGCCAAGCAGAGACGTAATTCAGCGATACGTACTTCTAAATTGAAGGTAAGCAGCGTCTTTTATGAAAAGCGTTCTCATTCTCAGGCATTTGCGTGCATAACGTCTATTCGGAGAAACGAGTATCTTTCTAGTTTGAAAATTAGTGGGAAAATTACCTGTGTGCAGGAAGCAGCACCGAGAATCGAGAAGTGGAGAGATCTCTGAACGACTAGCAACAAGTTGCGAAGGCAACGACGTACCAGCAGGTTTCTTCGTACGCGTAGACGCGTAAAATTTTTCATTCGCCAAGTGCTGTCGTTCTCTCCTCCTCTTTCTTTCTCTGTATTTCTCCTTCACTTTCGCGATTCTCCAAAAACGATCGAGACCGTTTCGTCTGGCAGCGTGGTGCAACAGGTAGACACTTAGTATCCTTCTACGAAGCGGAATTAATTTCCTCGACGCGATCCACGTTTATCAGAACGAAACGTGTGTAGCTATGGTACGAGCCATCTATTCTTTTCCTCGTGAGAATCTTTCTCGGCTGTTCGGTAATCCAGAGTTTAAAGAAATCGAAAATTACCGACTTTGATATTGCTCTCCGGAATTTTAATTCGAACGATCGAATAATTTTTCTCTCCGGATTAAAACGTCGAATAGAGTAATACGAGATTTCATTGGAAACGATCAAAATAATAAAGCAAGACGAACCAATTTCGCGGTGCATCGTTTCTACGACTTCTTTCCCTTAATTGAAATACTTTTCCTATCGTTGCTACACCGAACTACGAGAAAATTAATTCTACGAATATCCAAGAACTGCTCCCTTACGTTTTTCCCCCCTGTAGCAAGATCTTTTTTAAATTAAAAGAAAGGAAAAGCAAAAGCTTCGTAAATATTCTCCGCGTACCATTTACGGAACGGTAAACGATCTTCCGTCAGACGTGGGGAAATATCAGGCGCAATAATAAGCTCTAAAGGAAGAGTACGTTGATAAATTGCACCACACTGAACAAATGCGTTTACAGATGAGAACGAGTGACTTTATCGCGCGTACGAGGCCGATAACGATGAAAAAAGACAAAAAGAAGGCGTTGTAATCCCACAGTGGCACGTTTCTGCACAGGATTACCATCCATAGACAGGAATGACAATGTTCAATATGTCGGTAAGGCAATTTCCTATGAAAGCAACGTGCAACAGGTAGAGAACGTCGCCTTGCTCGCGAATCGTATCGCATTGGAACTTCTCGATCAAATAGATACAGCTGGCTTCGACGGAATTTTATTCGAGACCGACTTACAACGTCTCGCTTTCTAACGACGATTATTTCACTGTCATGTGCACCTGATTAGATCCACGAATTGGCTCCAGAAGAATGATGTTCGAAGAGTTCGCATCCGTCGTTGTACGATATCCAATAAATAGAACGATAAAAAGAATTTTAATTCGTCCGAACAAAGGATGAGAAGAGAAATAGCAACGCGGTAAAAAAAATTGGAGAGTAAAGAATATGGCGGTGAAAAAATATAAACGTAGGAAACAATTAGGGATAGTGATATCTATACGATCTCTAGGAATATTTTTCATCGAAGAATCGGATTATCTCGTTTCCTTCGACGAAAATTCGTTCTTGCTGATCGTTCAACGTCATTTCGTATCGTTGGAATCGTCTAATGACACGATATTGGCAAACTTGGTTTAAACGCGACGTAACTAACGCAGCGACCCAGTGTAACGCGAATCACAAAATTCGCCATTGAAAAATGACTATCCACGGCGCAGCAAGTGGAACGAGTCAACCAGTGGTCAGACCAGGAATCGCGTTCCACCATTTCGTATCGATTTTTCGCGAGAAGTGGATGACCCGGTTTTTGGCGCACGCTTTGTGCCGCTTTTAACAAATGACCAGTCACACTCGTTCGCCAAGAAATTTCTAACCAACCGCGAACGAAAAGCTACTTCGAAAATCATTTAAAATGAAAAACTCACGATACCATCGTACATTGCTATTTTCATATATTGAATCGACTAAATCCCGTTTTGATCGACGTGTTTTTTTTTTCCAATTTATAAACCGGCAATACTTTCTATTTCCGAAACGAAACTTTTTATCGTCTATCGAATCACCACATTGGTTCGCCGTGAAATCACCGTACTATTCGTTGAAAGAAAGGCCCCCGAGTTAAAACACGTTGATCAGACAGCAGGCAACGATTCGGGAGCTTTCAAACAACGTTTCGATTTCACACGTAAGCGATCGACGACTCTTAATTACACAATGTACCAGCTTGTACTTAATCAAAGAGATCGGCGAATATAGAAAGAAACGAGAGAAAGAGGCTGAGCAAGATTCGCCGAGAGAAACAGAGAAGTAAAGTGGCTTTGAAAATTTTCGACAGATATATTACGTTTCCTTGTTCGAGACGTCGGAGCGGAGATCGCGATGTATCGTTTCAGTTTCACACCGACTCGCGACTGGCGCGATCAATTATTCGCGTGGCCGCATACTTGGTTAACTTCAACGGGATTTTAGCGATGAAAGAAAAGAATCGAAGTAAAAAGAACGTAGAAGAGAAATTAACGAAATGGTAAAACTAGGAGATAAAGAAAGGAAAAAAGGGGGATAGAAGAGGAAGAGTAGAGAAAAGAGGTTGAAAGGGGGAAAAAATGGTGAACGCGTAGCGATTGCAGAGGTGTTAAAGGACGTTCTATGCCTGTCTCTGTCTCCGTAGGTACTGAAGCGCAGTTCGATACCAAGAACGGTTATATTCCAACCCCTTCTCCGCCGTTCGAACGCTACGCATCGCAAGATGGCTGGCCATGTTTGCGAAATGGCGCCTGCGCGTGCGATTTCTGCTCGGATGCCCCGTACGTCCCTCTACGCCTCCTCGTTCCTTCCTCTTTCTCCTTTCTTTCCATCGTGGAATAGCGATGGGACCGATCCGAGACCTACTTGCTATTTTTCATCGATTTGTCGTTTGATTGGTCGAGCTTTGTCAGTTTTAAGCGAATTCATAGTGGAAACGGCGTACGAGGAATTTTATGGCTGATTAATTTACTTGTTTCCAGAGACCTTGTTTCGGTTCTCCGTTTTTCTTCACTCCGGTTTCTACCTAAATTGAGAGTCTCTTTTTCTTTTTTTAAACGCATTGAATTGTTGTACATTTTGTGGAATGTATCGATCGGAGAGAATTCTAAGATGCATTTGTGATTTTAGCAAAATTATTTAGCGTAAAAAGAGCGAGATATTGTAACGAAAGAGCTCGGCGAATTGCAAATTCAACGTGGCACAACAGAAATAGTAACCGTGCGTTTGAAAGCTCGATTCGTCCTCGATTTGAAGCTATTCAAACGCGAGGAAAATTCTGCTTCACGAGTAAAATCAATTAAAAACGGGGACAACTCGGAGAATTAATCACCAAGTTGAAACATTTGATTTGAATAAATGTAAATTAACATTGTCTTTTGACGTCGATATCCGGGAAACAAATACATGTTCGGATTCCTATATGTAGAAATACTCGTTAAATGGTTAAAACGCGATCGAGATACGCCGATGTTGTCTCGGGGAAAATAAGAAAGGAACGAAATCGAAAAATGGATAAAATTCAAGAAGGATAGAATATAATTAGCGGCTGGCATATTAAAATATCGATTTAACGAAGGCACATCAATACCATCCGAGTCACGTTTGATCCCATCGCTAACTGAAACATCCCCTGCTATTCGTCGCCGGTTCATGCGACCATCTTCATCCCTCTCCCCTTTCATTTGATCATCTCGGTCCCCTGTCTTTTCCCCAGACTATTCTCGCCTTTTCTTCCAATTCTTCGAACGACCGATTTCCAACAACCCCCTCACCGATACCTCTTCAACCACTTCGTCTATGATTATTTCGCACTATTACAGGGACGTCCTTGTTCGGCCACCGAATATCACCAAAAATATTCCTCTCTCTCCTGTACGGGTTTTAATCCACGTTCCCTCTTCTCGTACACGCTACGATCTTCCACGACGGGAGAAGACGAAGAAACACCTTTCGAATCACATTTTTACTTAATTGCATTATTCGTCCATCCATCTGGTGGAAAACGTATCTTTTATCTCATTTTTTCGTTAACACTATTTTTGCATATGATTGCTACGGTATAACCAAAATATTGCACGAGTCATAGCATGCCTCGATACGAGGGAAACACTAGAAACGGTTTACCTGTAAGAATTACTCGGAATGATCTCTTCACCTAAGCAAGCGTAATGGAGAAGTCGATAGATATAAAAACAGCGATGATGAAATGTCTGAAAGTATATAGATTCTGACGCAATCAGAACGACACTGCAGTAAAATGAAATAAGTCGATCAATGATCAGACAACCTATTCAACTCGGAATGACATTCAAATAATTCGTATATCAGCATCTATTCTCTGTAACATCGTGCTGTAGTTTAGAATAACATTTTTCGTCATTACCAGATTTCTTGAAACGACTCCAACTTCTCTTACAATTCGACGTTTTTTCTTATCTTCGGTAGCGGTGGAAACAATTTAGACCCGACGAGATACCCTGCTCTGTGTCACGAGTTCCTCGAAGTAATTTTCAGTTAATCTTATAAACGCTCAACTGTGAAAATCTGTATTGAACGCACTTTATCCTACAACTTCATTTAGAGTATTTGTAGAGTAAAGTATAGGTATTCCGATTCTCGGTTAATCAAAGTAGCAGTTGCTCCCAGGTGCCACCAATTGAATTACTTGACCAGGCACGTTTCACTCGCTAAGTACTGAAAGTGACTTCGTAACTTGCGGTTAATACGCTGATACAAATTTAAACGGGACACGAGACTGATTCTTGAAACAGTCTCTATGAGCATTCGTCGCTATTATAGGACATCCTGGCTGGATCAATAAACGTTCTACGTTGGGCAAATCCGTCTCTGAGCACGAGCATTTTTATCGAGTATTTATCGTACGAAACCAGTCCAAATTCAACCAGAGACATGGTCGGATGTAACTTTGCTCTACCGTCGAACGTTTCAAACGAGACTTGATTCCAACTCGTGTCAAAATAGAAATGCCATTGTTACAAAGATTGATTTTTTCTTTAGAAAATTCTACGAGCTTCCGAAAAAATATTCTCGCAATCGTTGAACTCTTCGTCGCGATCGAGTTACAGAAACGTTACTGTACGAGATAGCTATTTCACGATATCATAAAGTGTCCGAAGCGTGGCAACAAGCGGATGCCAGCAACAGCCCAGGTCTGTTGGCGCGTGTACGCGCGCGTTGTCGTGTGTTTCGCGCGCGTGTCGTGTATTTTGCGTGCTTTTCGCCCGAACACATCGAGCACAAGGGGATTCATTAAGCGCGCGTGGACGCCCGTGTACGTGCTTTGTCAGTCTCTATCGGGATGGATGCTCGTGACGTTATGATTAACGCGACTGAATTTTACGCGCGAGACTTCGCATCGAGCCGGTGATTTCCGGCCGAATCGATTAAGCTTTCCGCGCGTGATTCGTGCCCGATCACCGGAATCGATCGACGCGACGTTTGTCACACAGTATTTTTCGTTCATTTTCTCCTCGTTTTTATTTTTTTTTTTTTTTATCCTTTCGCCGACAAAAAAAAAATTACACCATGTTGTATGCAGAATTGTTTGACGCGATTTATTTTTTGACTGACGCGAAGATTAGATGGAAAAAAAATTGCAGTAACGGTCAGTTGGAAACAACCGATAGAAAAAGCGAATGACGATGTTTTAAAATTCACCGAATGCATACGTTCAACGCTAAATATCGGTTTACACTTTTATAGTTTTGGTACGATAATAAAACTTAAATCGTGTATGTTTTGTCCAATGATTTCGCGTCTTTCATATAAAAAATTCGACTGCAAAGTCAATCGCTACTCTGAACGAAAGGTACGTGATTTTAAATATACGACCCGATAACTGCGTCGTAGTCGATAAAGATCCTTCTCATAAAACATGCTGCATGTGCTAGATTTCTGTTCCGATTCACAAAATTACCGCGCAATCCTTAATACTCGATTAATTTGACGACCTCGCTCGTATCGCTTTCATCGACTGACTATACACTCCGTATATCCACGTTTTGATCACACGTCGCTCATCTCCCCAGCAAGCTCATTATACTAAACAGTCAACACGTTCTAGCGAATCGAGACGATCATGATTCCAAGAGCGTACCACGTCCACGAACTCGTACGTACGTACACGAGCGTGCCGAGGATATCGAACGTGCCTTCTGCTGCTCCTTTTTCCGCTGTTCCTGCTCGCGGGTCATTACACCGGCCCGGATATCCAGTCCGAGAGGATCTCTTTCCGGAACACAATTAAAGGCAGGAAGCGTGAGAGCCATCCCGGCTCCGAACCCGCTCTACTTCGTCTATGTATACACCCATACACCTATGTATGTAGGCATGTACGTACGTGGCTTTGTGTGTGTGTATGTGTTAAAGGGGGGAGGGGGAAGGGTATGTCGAAAGGAGGGCAAGCTCGCAGCGATGGAACGCGAGGGGAGGACTAGCCGAGTTTTCTCGACCCCTTAAATTTCGGCCTGTACCACTTGTTGGCGGCACGCTCGAGCAACAGATGACACCGACCGCCTCGGCGTGCCGATTGTAATTTAATTTTTTCGCGCATATATAGATACGCGGCGGTTGTCGCGAGTAGTGATCTCGTTTGTTCTAATGATCCGCGACCTCGATGGAACGATGCGACCGAGCGATCGGTCGATGGTCTGCCAATGTAATTCTTCTCTATGGAAAGTCTCGAAGAAGGGACGAAAGTTTTGCAAAGCAGTTTACGAGCGATCATTTTGTCCCAAGATATCTCGAAATACAACGTAATACGAATACCGTAAAAACCATTGTTTCCACAAGTTTGACGATCCTAGGTTTGACTCCTAGGGTTGGTTAACGACGTTACCGTAACATATTTTACCGATACCGATAATACTTTGGCAAGAACGTTTTGGAAATTCAAAGGCGAAAGTCCCTGTTACACGGTCGTGCGATCCTTAAGAAAACACATTAATAGCTCGACGATAGTTATTGCCCTGGGCGGATACGCCTCCCAAGGTTCGATTCACATCCTCCGACTCACTGGCCAGGCTAATATTTTCAAAATTATTAGCCCGTACAGCGCTAATTCGCCGATATCAAGTCGGTTCCGCGTCGCAGCCAAGGTACAAGTAACGGTAATGTCGTTATAATTACCCAGCAGCGGGAACTTGGGCTTTGAATATTCAATAGGCAGAGGCAGCTAGTAGTTGGAGTCAGCGCGTGAAGCGTTCGGCCCTTTTAACCCCCTCGTGACGACCTTCCTACTACCTCACGTGAGACTTAGATTTTTCACGACCACAGACCCTATCGAACTGATTGCTTATGCTGTGCACAACTACCGAAATTCGATTCCAATGGAAGTCGACTACGTGTAGCGATATCAAAGTGCAGACATACATACTATCGTTCGTAAATATCCGAACGTTTTGGTTGATCTGTAGCGATACCGAAGGATAACGGTAATAGAGATACTAAGACTAAAATAACATAGTAACGTCGGATGAACCGCTGAATCCCTACGCTATAAAGATTCACTTTCAAGATGAAACAACAAATTATCGGAAACGGAAAAACTTGCCAGCAACGAATGATTCGCTACGCGTTATCTGAAATCTTGATTCTAGGAATTTAATTTGCGTTTATAATAATTAGCGCGTAAAGTAACGTGGCTACGCGGCATAGGGACGATCGTGTGCATATCTCGGTCCCAACCGAATTAATAATAGAGTTAAAACGTACCCGCCTCAAATTTCAATGCATTATCATTCAAGGGAGGGAATAGCTCGCTAGCTAGAAGCTACACGCAGCGGTCTCGATAATTAGCCTCAGATAAGCTAATTATTTCGATCATTACTATTGCATTAAAATAATTCGACGATACACATTCTAATTATCTGTCTCGTTAAAGTTGAATTAATCATGCTATAAGATCTTGATTTATGCGTATTATTATTTAAATGTGCACAGCCTACACATGTGAAACTTGAATCAAGTATGGATATAAAGTTTCGTTTTAATCGGATATCTCGTTTAGACCTCTCGTCGAGCACTTCTGCAAATAATTTCTAGATCATAATACGGTTACTTTAAGTGGATAATTATACGAAGTACTTAAACATTCGTGCTTTTTTTATTTCTTTCCATGTTAACCGTGATTTCGATCTCTACGTTAAAAATGCGTTCGCTTTCAGGCCTCGGCAATGGGTTCAATGTCTATTTTATATTATAATTAATACATAATTCTAATCTCGACATCGAACACGAAATAACGATGCTATTTCTGCTAATTATGCACATTCGTCGGATATTACGTATGTAACGTACACTTTGCGCAATCACTAACCGCTCGGTATCTTCGCAGGTATGTAACAGATATTTAAATAATTATCGCTGCTAAAGTTTCGCGCCGAAAAAGTCGCGTACCCGATGAAAAATTCTACAATTACGCAACGTCGTTTTAATTCTGTTCTTTTTTTCTCTTCGGCATCTTTTAAAAACTGCCACCTTTCCAACGCGTATATGTATTCCATTTCTAACAAACACACGGTATATCCCATTCATTTTAGGTTAGAGGCTCGTCAAATTCAGTCTCACGGTTATACTATCCACCCCACAGTCAACCATAAACATTTATCATTCACGACGAACGAATCGGCCGATAAAATCATAAATGCTTCACCAACAGGGAACGCAATACGATATAATCTAAACCTGCTTCGTGAAAAGTTCTTTTGAATTAACGTTTAAACAAACCTTTTTTAGAAAATCGATACAAAATATCGACAATTCTATTCGTATTTTGGATATTAGAACGAAATAATAAAATTAATCGGTTTAAATATTAAACTCATAAAAGCTCTCTGTCAATCTATTACAGGATTACGAATAAAAGATTCTCCAGCTTTGAATATATAAAACGTCTAAGTACAGATTTTTCGCTCTACTATACGATACGTTCTGTTTAACTCGAAACGCCCAAATATCGGGGAAAAATACGAACGAGAGGAAAAACTGTTTGGACCAAAAATCGTATGATATCGAGGAGAGCGTATTGTACTTTTATCTATTTAATCGTGAAATGGCCTTGAAACGTCCTGTAAAAGTGACGTTACAATCCTTAAAACGGATGCCTCGCTCTTTTATTACGTAGCTACGTGTTCGAAACGTTACAAACTGAGAGACAGGTACATACTGTATACGTATACGATTATACAATCGTTATCACTATACGATCGAGCGAGCAACGATGAAAAATGCAGGATGAAAGGTCCTGTAGCGAGCGAGAACGGCGATAAAATCTGTATGATGGCGACTTCTAATAAAAAAAAGTAAGTCGAACAAATCGTTTTCACGCGGTGCGCGCTTCATTTTTCGCCGGATTCGACTCTGGAAATCTATCCGCGTTGCACCATGCGTCACACCGCAATCCGTTGCGATCATCTTGCTGGTATTCGGTCGTGCCGATATTTCAGCACGCTCTAATTAAACTCACGGAAGGAGACTTTCATTTCGCGTGATACGACCGCTGTTTCTACTCGCGTGCTCGCGACGTCCCTTTTTTCCAGGGGTGTGACACTGAAAAAGGGTGAGCGGATGGAAAATTTGCTGAGCAGAGAAATTAAAAGGGCCATCGTGACTTTGCTCTCGCCGTCAGAGTGTTTTAACGCGTTTTACCCTCTATCCTTTGAGGTAATTATGTTGTATGATAATTTTAAGCGGTGATACCTCTCGGAAAAAAGGGACGAGAGAGGAACTAGAAAGCTTCGTTGAGGTTTCAACGACTGAAAGGGAACGAGGTTCTCTTAGCAATGAATTTACGTAGAATCAGGTTGGCGAATGGATTCTTCGTTTTCTATATTAGTTAAATGTTGACGCATTTGCAACGAAAAAGGGGCAATCTAGTTTTTCTACGGATACGTATAAGTCGACGATGGGATTCGTTCTGGCCGCGAGCGTCTTGCAAAGAGTGAACGAAATCTCGTTGGAAATAACATCCGAAATGCGATTTTTATTTATTTTTCAATACCTGGATGATTATCCTTTCTGATCCTGCGCGAACCATCGAATTAACTTCCAAACTACTTCTCGCCATCGGCAAAGAAAGAGAAAACACGCAATAACTTGGAAATAAGTGATTTGTGATGTCGCAGCACGGGGATTCGGCCTTCGATATACGGGCGTTATCGAAATAACTTAATTTTTCGATTACTCGATCCGCCATCCAGCGTCGACTCCACTTCGCAGCTACTCGATCGCCTTGGTTCTCGCCTTCTTCCTCTCTCGTTAATAAAAAATCGATGGCTTCTTCTCGCTTTATTCCCTCGTGTCATTCTTGCACACACTTGGTGAGAAAGCTTGTAACGTCGGTTCTGTATCCCGCGGCTTTTTCGTTTGTTTCGAAATGGCCTCACGCTGTGAGCTGAGTGCCTCCAAATGCGATCTATTTACGTAGCAATATCCGAGGAATAACCCAAGACGAAATTACTCGAGTCCTGCTGCGGGTTAATGCACGTCTCAATTTTTATTTCGCCATCTTTCAGCCCGCTACTATTTCCCCTCGTTGCAGTGAGGCTGAAAATCGAAGATATTCCAACCCTCCGAAATGTAGTTGTTTCAAAGTTAATCATGGAAAACTAACAGAGTGGCAAAATTGTTCCTGAAAATATTTTTCTCTCGATAATTCCTTTGTCAGAGGAAAAAGAGTCGATACGAAACCGCGCATTACCTTCAAAACGATTTCCCCGCACGATTCTGATTTCCGAAGCTTCGTTAACTTGCCATCGCATTGGAAATATTTCTGTGCTTAGGCTTCGAAACTCGAAGGGCAAGACGCGCGCGAAAACGAAGGCACGTGCGTGTATGCACGAGAGATAAATTTGCCCGGCAAACCTCCGACGGCAGTTCTAGCTGCGAACTAACCCTCTAGTAATTCAGCCTTTAAGTCAATTAACTTCTTCGTTGCACGACCACGCGACAGATGATTAAGGCACCGTGTTGCTTGCCGCGATAAATTTCTGTGGTTTATTCGCGGCTTGTCCTCGTTCGTATATACCTGTGTACGTGTTACGACTGCGCGAATGCTCGATAGCGAGTGTTTCTCGGAGAATAGTCTGGCAAGAATAATTAAGAAGACAAACGCTCGTCATATTTTTGCATAGAAGCAAGACTTCTACGAACGCGAAACGCTCGCTAGTTTTTTTTAATTTGATCGTATACCGAGATAATCGCAAGATTCGTTAAATGGTTGAACGATTATACGAATGATACTTGTCTACTTAGTTTTCGGTAAAACTACTCCTAACTCGTATATAGTCTTATCAAACAATTATAATACGATCTCAGTCCCTTTCATATTTATTTTTACGAAGGGGCGATAGAAATTATGCAAGTTGCCGAATGTACAGCAATTTATGAAAATAACAGCTATCAAGCAAAAACCATGGTACAAATTACGAGATAACAGAGCAGCATTCTACTTGCTTAGAGTTTCTTTAATCAGTGAAGAATCATTACGAAACAAAGTCAGACTGATTACGCGAGGAAAGAAAAAGAAATATTACGACGTACTTTGCTGTCAAAGCTAATACTCCGCTCTCCTTGCCCGGTTAAATGACAGATTTCAGGGTCGTCGAAATGAAAAAGTTCACAGAAAAGTTTTCGTTGCGACGCATCGTCGGACGAACTCGATGAACTAAACTACGAGGACACCGATCTCGGAGATGTCGGCGTGGGAAACACGAGAGAAAAAAAGCAAGAAAATTACAGATGAGGAGATGTTCTATCGTTGAAGCAACCTTTCTATTTGCGTTATCTCGTTTCGTTCTCTCTCTCGCAGCCTTTCGCGTAGCAATACTACGTTGTTTCGTGTCTCTACTACCTCCTTCCATCGTCGTTCGGAGACAAATAATCGTCGCTTTATTTAGCATAGTTTCAAACTTTAAGTGGATCGGAGACACGTTGAAACGAATATTACGGTAAAAATTCTCATAACCACGGCCATTTCTCTTCCATATACGCTTTTCCCCCTGGTCCTTCGATTCTCAACATTCAATTCTCAGGCCGCGGCTTCCAGCACTTCCCTGAAACTCTCCATCCTGCCCTACCAATCTCCTGTCAGGCCCTCCTTTTGGCCGTATAATCCGCAAATTACTAACCTAACCCCAGCGAGCATCTTAAAGACCAAGGCTTGTTCGTGGTAGATTCAAAGGAGGTAATACCCGGACCAGACTTGGCAAGGATCCGGCAGGGAAAGGCCCTGAAAGAAGGATGAAATACTTTTCTCCTCGCTATCTGTTTCCTCGTTCGTACGCCAGCATCCACGTACCGCGTCTCTCTTTTTTTTCGTCGCGACTTCAGCATCTTCCGGCATGCCTCCACTCTTCCTCTTTTCAACGATGCTTCTGCAAACACTTATTACACCGAAAATGTGGAATTTAGCCTCATCCAGGGTTGGCCCATTCCGAAACTTTGCCCGTGATACCCCTGCCCTAACGCTCTTCGTTCGCATTTTACAGAAAGTTAACGAATTTTCTAGCAAAAAATTACTTCAAGGTATGTTGGAAATTGTCGCGAAATATGAGAAACGTAGGTTTCCAATATCCCTAAAATTCTATAAAAGACATTTCCAATTATCCAACGTTAACGTAACGTAAAGACTCTCCAATGAACGGTCATTAATATCAAGTTAGCTTTTCTCGCGTTTCTCGGACATCGAGCAACAGATTTCGCGCCAATACAGTTTTACGAGGCGCGTCTCGAGAAAATAAAAAACACGTACGAACACATGCACGACAGGATGCAATACCGAGTGCTTTCGATACGGGGAAAATGCTTAAACTCTGTATTACATAACCCGGTAGAATGGCGTACTATCCCTGAAATGGATGGCATGGTCGTCTCAAAACACCACGGTCATATGGCGTCAGAAACGACCGCGGCGGGTCGAACGCTCGGAAACGTTGTATTTTCTTTCCCTTTCTCTCTTTCTACCTTTCGTTCTGCCTTCCCTCTCGCCCCATCCACGAAGCGCATCGAACGCATCCAATAAAGGTGAGGTTAACGATGGATCGTTAACTTAATGAACGATGGGAACACAGCGTTAAACGCGCGCGCCCACACGTGCCGTGTATAAAAACGTCTGTGGAGAAATTATAGTTGACAGACATTGTCCTCGTCGTTCTACGTCTGTTATAATGGTCGATCGAAAGGGCCACCATATCGATCATCACCGGTTCCATTTGGTTTGCGTAGATGGGTATCGTTCGTTTTTCTTCCCCTTGTGGTTTCTTCCAAGAAACATTTCATTCTTCGAGAGGATCTGTCGTTCCGAGTATCTTATTTGGAGAATCGCGTAATAATTTTTAATCTGCGAAAATGTACGATATACCTCGTTTCGGGGTTTCGATATACCACGCAGAGATGTGGATTCCTGAAAGTGCGAAACTATAAACAAAGCAGCAATAAACTAAACACCACCATGCCGATACCCGATCGACGACGATTAGGTACGTATACGACAGCTTTACCATCGATTAAAACGTCAATATCCATGATATCGTTTCGATCCAATTCGGCAGTTACGACCCAATACGTTTTATCATTAGTATAGATCCGCACGTAATAAGAAAAATTCTTACCTAATTTATAAAACCTGGAAATAAGGAGCTTCTGAAATCAGTTGTTTTATATCGGTAGGGATAGAAATTAACCGTATGTTTCATATCGCACCACGATCCGAGTTACGAGAATCGAATGGTGAAACGATTTCAATCGGAAGTTTTATCGATCGCAAGATCGTAGCTAGGAACGATCAACGAGCCGTTTATATGATTGTGCGATAAATTGCGTTCGACCCTTTTTCTTTTTCTCATCTTCAGCGTCGATATAACGCCGATTTTACTGTCTCGTCGACTCGAGATCCTTTTCATTAAGGCTTTTACTGGCCGCTAAATACGCTGAAACGCATACAGTCGGTATACAGAAGAATCGAAGCAAAGGGGCAACGAGAAAAAATACACAAAGTAATACCACTAATCGAAAACCAGAACGAAATAGGAAAAACGAAGTGAGTGTGATGAAAGAGAAGAGCGAGGAATTGTTGAGAAGGAGAATCGGAGGAAAGGAAGAAGGGGGAAAGAGAGGAGAAAGCAACGTAGGAAGAGCTAGAAATTGAAAGAGGTTGAAGAGGAAAGGGAAGAGCCTCGTTCTTCGAATGTTAACCCGAATCATACCGAGCTACACCCGTTTGTTCACCCTCTCAGGCTCATTACCGGCGACTAGTAAAGTCTCAACGTGTGCGTGTATCACTTCGTTCCATAAGACTGCGCCAAGGTTTCCATAAAATCGCTTTATCGCTGACTCCTTTCGAAGCGATCGAGGCCAATCGCGAAATATAAGAGTCGTCACCGTGAGTCGAACGCAAGTACGTATACCTGCAATTAGCAAACACGTAAAAGACTTTTGGGTCGGCTAAAAATTGTTCTCGTGAAAAGTCGTGTTACTTCGTGATTTTCCCTTTTCAACCACAGTTTTTTTTCACCTTTCAAGACGGTTCAAACGGTTTCAAATTTTGCTTCATCTTCCTCCTGTAGTTTTCTTTTTTCCAATCAGTAAACCAAAAAATTTCGAATCCTGAGCCTCGAAGCCAGAACTTTAAATCTTCGAGAGATCGTGCTTCCTACGAATGTCGCTACCTTAAAAGTATCTTGTTATTCTTAATGTTCGTCCTGTGTTGACTTGCGGAGAATGCTAGTCGCGATTTCTAATTGCTGAACATAAACGCGCGCGCGCACACGGTCATAATTAATAATAATCGTGAAACCGTATTTTTTCGAGCGGCACGCTTTAATCAACGTGACAAGCGTTTATCTAAATGAGACGTAACATGGCGAGAACTGCTGTGCAATTTGCGCGTTTTAACGCGAGAACGTAACGGATCAAAATTGCCTGGACTGACGTGACGCGACACACCGTGACGGAAACACATGGAAATCGCGTGTGCGCGAACGACAACGACATAAACAACCGATCGCGCTTTCTCTTCGATTCGTCGCGACGTGACGCATCCGTTTTTAAATTGTAAAATAAAAAGGAACGCACCCGGTGAAAATGTCATTTTACATGGGTGTGCGACCAATGTTTATCGAGAAAATAGTTGGGCTAAAATGTGAAAAATATTGGATTTCGAAGATGATAAAAACGACGGGGTGGAAGGCGAGCAATGGAAATTAATTTGCCGAGGCGATTGCTAAATGCTCTTCCGCCTCTGGTTTACAGTTAAAAATAGATAGTTGGCTTTATCGAAGATCCTCTTTCAAATCTAATTCGGAATTGCGTTATAGCCAAAAAATTGTCATTACATATCGGTAGGCGTAAGAACGTCGTCGATGAAAAAGCGAAACGCAACGACGCTGAGCGTCTTGGCGCTGATATTATTTCAAATCACCGAGACGTCTGCCGGATTTTTAAAGAACGACCACTTTGTGTCACTACGTGCCTCAAGTGAGTGAGACGAGGTTGTCGTCGTCGTCGTCTACATCTACGTCTATGTCTACGTCGGTGTAGGACGTTGAGAGGAGGCCATAGGCGTCCAGACGGCGACGTCGTCGCCGGCGCCGAGCGCCGTGCTAACTAGCACCCCTAGCGCACACACCCACGCCTTTATTAAACGTCGCCCGTCGGCTCGCCGTATATGTTTCCCCTCATAAAATTGAACATGGCGTACATACCTATACGCGTGAAAGAGCTCGAAAGGGAGGCCGGAGAAACGGAAAGAGAGCAGGACAGAGAGAAAACGGTCGCTAAATGCAGAACGAAGAAAAGAACGAAACGAAAGGAGAAACGTATGAATTGCGAAAGAACGGAAAGAAACAAAGGAGACAAAATATCGCGTTGTGATTTTTCAATTATAGTTGGAGTTCGTACGGCTGACGTTACAGATATTAAAGAAATTTGGTTCACGACGAGTGATTCGTATCAAATCGATGCACATGAAACATCGTCGGAATTTCCATCGTTTCGTGATCGTACAGTATTTTGAGAATGATATTTCTGGATTTTCGTTGTACACGGCCATACCACTTTTTTCGTGAAAGAAGGAAAGGAGAGAAACGAAACGGGGGAAAAAGAAACGCGTGAAAGATAGAAAAATAATAAAATTCATTTCGTCTCTTACAAAAAAAGAAGAAAGAATTACAAATGGCCTGTGAAGAACTAATGTGAAAGAACGAGGCAAGGGGAGAATGCACGAAAGAAACAAAGAAAATAAAATTCTTGTACCCTGAATCAGAATGTATCCGCAGTTTTTGTATTCATAAAATACCTAGAGCGAAGCGTGAATGCGATGGAGCAAGGTGGTGAATTTAAACGAAGGACAAACGGAAAAGACAGAAAGGAATTCAAGGGAAGACGCGAAAGCAGCTAAACGTCGAGTGGCGATACAGACAATTTTATATTGTTCTCTCCAAAATATACGATCGCGACGTTCTTTTCATATTTCTATTATTCAAAGTATTGGTAGAAAGACAAATTTTTGGCCGATGGTGTATATATCCTCCATTTAACACGGTACTTCGGTCGATCCGATTCGATTATTAAAAGAATACCTTTCCTTCCAACGTTCTAGATTTACGTCCTCTAACAGAGAGCAAATCGTCCCTCTAAAACAGCAGCAGCAATTTCCATGGACACTTCGGACATAGGAGAACGATGATGCAACCGTGTTCGTTGGGAAGAAAGTAAAAGAGGAAGGAAGAAAGAAGGAGGGTAAAAAAAAAGTTACCATAGACGGAACATCATATAACGACAGAAATACAGAGGATAAAAATAAAAAGACAAAAAATGGAAGGGAGAACCGAAGGCAGGATGAACGAGGGAGAGTGTGAAAGAAACGGGAAAGAGGGTGACTATAGGGTAGATGCACAAGAGGAGGAGGAGGAGGAGGAGGAGAAGGGGATTAAAGTGATCTGGCGAGAATCAGGGCGGAAAGACAACGTGAGTTACAGGATTTATTAGATCCCTGTCTCGAAGTCTTTTAATTACGATGGGATAACGTGACAAAAAGCAAAATTATATATATTTCCAGGAAGGGGTGCGGATAAGAAATAACGTTAACCATTAACGAGTAGTTTCGATATCGGTGTTCCGCACCCTTTGGTAATAGTCTGCGCGGGAGCAGAACATTTTAAAGGTGGTAAAGTGGGTATTAAACTGTAGATGAAATGGCCAAAGCGAAGATAAGAGACAGAGATGGTGCAAGAATTCATGGTACAGCAAATGAAACGAGGCATAAATACGGTTTATTTTTCAACCGCCTGCTATTCACACTCTTATTGCCTTCGATGCGGTGCGAGGACGCGATCGGACAGAGATCGGGTGCGTTTTTAAGAATAAATTACGCGTAACTATATTCGCAGTGTGCGTAAAATGATTACTAGACTATTGTTGGCCTTTTCTGTCGATCGCGTGATAAATTTAACATTTAATATAGAAGTATGTCAATGTGAAAATGTGAAAATTGCCTCCGAACAAAGATACGAATACGTTCAAATTCCAAATAACTTTTGAGAATGACACCACTAATCACTCGATACGAAATTTCATGGATCCTTAAACGTCTGCCAAGCGAGAATCGTCGACGATCAATTGCCCGTTCGACAAATTTCCTCGAAAACGAACGAGACGTGCAAATATTGAATTTGCAGGCCACGGATCGCGCCTGAACGGTTGCTCGTGATAAAAAGTTGACCCTCCAATACGTCCCTTTATCCGGACAAGGTACGCTTTACACGAGCAAGAATATATACATCTTAATAGGAATAGAGGTAGAGGGTGAACTCTCGTGCAAAATTTATTAAAACCCTCCATCCTCTCTCTCTCTTACCCCGTCTGGTTAACCGTTCAGAAAGCGGCAAGCGTACGTGAATTAAAGGCAATGACGACACGACGTACATGTCCTATACCTGTTGTGTCAAAGGAACCATCCAATGTGGGGTTAACACGGTTAGATCCCGTCCCCTGGAAGTCGCTCGAGGGTAATTAAAAAGAATGACCACGAACAGCCTGACTAAATTGAGAATTCGGTAGCGAAAGTGCCTCGTGAAATCGCGCAAACGCTGATCGATCCACAACTGTATGTGGGACAATCGTTCTTCTTTTGGGTTCAACGTCCATTTCTAAAGTATTATGACACGTCGAAATCTATTCGAGAAGAATATCTTAATAACTATAGCACGAACAACTTGAATACGTTTTACGGGTTCGCTTTTACTCACGGATTCCTAAATTACTATAATAAAATACATTTATTTGGCATATTTCAAGCAATTGCAGTTGCCCGTTATTACTAAAACAGGATTATAAAAGAAATATTTAAAACACGCGAAGCTTAAAATCATCGAAATAAATTTATTTTAATTCGATAAAAACCACCCTATTTTAAATAAAATTCAAACGTGAAACGAGCTAAACCAGAGCGGATGATATTTCTTAATATACGGCATGCCATCGAATTATTATTTATAGTGAGAGATTATGCTCAAAATTTTCATGCTAGAACAAATCAAAATAAGTAGAAAGAAATTTTTCATCGCAATTCCACGACATGCGGGTCTCTATGCTTCCTGAAGCGCTTCGTTCGTTGTCTAAAACCAAATTTCACATGCGAAACGCAGCTTTTTAACTGTAAAATATCGCGACAGCCATAAAATAGGACGAATCATAATTTTTTTTATTGAGATTAAAAATTTTTTTATTTAACAACCGAAACTCATTTACTAGTTTTTAATTCTTCGTGCTAAAAAATCGTGCATAGATACACCTATAGTTATAAGAAAGTATATATGTTCTAGGTATACGTTCTTAACAAAAAATTACAAATTAAAAAAACTAGAAAAGCAATTAACTTTTTTTGTAACTCGCCTATTAGTCGGGAATATTTTTTCACAATTTATCTCTATATGATGACAGTATTATAGCACGCAGAGACAATAGTACGTTAAATAAACATCTACGTATTAAATGAATGGCAAATGTAATGAAAAGTGGAGATATGTTATATTATGCAACATGCTTTATCCAAATAACAAATAATACCCGCAAACACAATCTTCTATCTCGAAGTATCTTATATTTGGGAAAATTTTAGTAGCAAATGTATTTTAATTCCTCTTAACAGTTGCGTAATAATAAATTATAATTGTATGGTAATTATTGAAATGAAATTACCAGAATCGTCTGTCCTTGTCGATACCAATATTAAATTAACAATTTCCCTGCTACTAAGTTGCGCTGGCTCAACTGAATATCATAACCTCTCTTTTTCAAAATGAAATTTCGAAACGTTCTGTTGTATAATAGATATACAAGTATCTTGATTCAAGAAACCAAAAGATATGCGGGTCATAGCAAATGGCAAAACATTAAAGCTACGAAACAAGAACATGATACCGCAAGAGCACAAATATTTAATACTCTATCACATAAAATGAAAGTTGCAGTAGTAGGTATGTTTCTGACATTTGAAAAATGTACCTAAAAAATTTCTTTACATATCTAGTCAAAGTTTTAAGTGAATATCTTTAGATTTAAGGTACTATATATATTTTGTTTTTTTGTTGAAGAAAGTGGCAACTCAGACCCAAACACTAATCCAAAATTAGCAAATTTAGTCGAACAAGCAAGAAAAGCCAACATGCCAATGTCTACGTTAAAAGGAATTTTGGAAAAAATAAAAAATGTACGAACTGGTGAAAGTCATATACTGCCTATGCGTATTATGAAAGGACCTACGCTTGCTATCCATATTTTAACTGACAAACTTACTTATGTAAAAACTAATATTGCACATATATCAAAAAAATTTAAGTGAGTACTCTTTTATAATTTAATCTAGAATTTTCCTTCCGAGATGTACATTTACTTTGTTACAATGTCAAATTATGTTAACTTATATGTATATAATTTGTAGTGCCAAAGTTATAGAGCCTTCGGCATTTTCACATTTGTTCGATAGTGTAACTTTCGTTATAGCTTCTAAAGACTGTAACTTGGATTCTGCAATGGAAGATGCAATAATAGCTAATGCGATAGATGTAGAAGAAATAAAGGATGAAAGTGGAACGTATTTTAAGGTACTAAAATATAAATCCTTTTATTCCAACAATTTAAATTTAATCAAACGGATTTCTATTTTCATACAATGTATCTTTATTTTTATTTGTTATAGTTTAAAAGTGAATTTCTTCATCCAGAAAAAGTTATAACGCAATTAAAAATTCTAGGGTATACTATACTTTCAACAGAAAATAAATGTATACCTACTGGTACAGTTCAAGTAACTGAAGAAGAATTATTAAATATAAATAAATTTAAACAAAAACTTACTTCAGAAATAAGGGAAATTGTAAAAATAGAGGATAACATTGCATCCCTGTAAATATATACGTAATATGCGTATATGTATAATGTATATGCATACACATATATATAAAGATAGTTATCAATAATTACATTATAAATAAAAATATAAATAAAAGAAATTCTGCACATTTGCAAAAATATGTTACTTTGGATAAACATCGTTATAGCTGATCATTTAAATGTCTTGTATATATTATGCACAAAATATTAGAAACATGTTTACAATTTTTTTACACTTTAATGTTGATCAGCTCCATATCCTTTTATTTCATGCATGTTAGAACCTGGAAAATCTAAGATTGACTTTGAGTAAAATAGAGACATCAATACCTTCTTTGTCATTCTGGATCTTTGATTCCCAGGCCTAGACGAAGTATTAGATCTTCTGTTATTCGACTTCTTCAAACGTGTATTTGTAAATATCTTATCCCTTCGTTTCACAAATTTTTTACCATCTATGGAATAATTTGCAGATTTATCTATAAATTTTTTGTCTTTCTCTGGTTTTTCTGTTTCACTTTCATTCATATTTCTCGTATTTTCCTTATCTGAAACTTCCTTTTCGCCTTTTATATTGTTCGGTACATTTGTTGTAGAACTAAGATCATTTACATTGTCATTCTTTCTAGATTTCTTTTTTCCTGCCTTTGCAGTTTCTAATTCTGTTTTCTCTGCTTTTACATTTTCCAGTTCAACTTCAATTTCAGTTATATCCTCGTCTTTTTCAAAGTTTGACTCGGTATATCTCTCTTTATTTTTCTTCTTCTTTTTCTTTTTGCTTTTAGAAATATTTTCTTGAGTTTCATTAATTTTGCACTCTTCTTCCTTAAGTATTACATTTGTGTTTGCCCCTGTTTCTTTTTCCATACTTTCTTTTTCATCGCATCTATTCTCAGTGGTAACTTGTATTTTATCTTTATACTTTTTCCTTTTTTTCTTCTTACTCGAAACATCTTCAAGTATACAATCATCAGGTATGTAATCTTCCATTTTGGTTTGCTCAATCTCTGTCTCATTTTCACATGCTTTCTCTTCTTCTGGCGTTTCTACTATTGTTTCTAAATTCGATCGACTTCTTTTTCTTTTTTTAGATTTTTTACTTTTATGTTCATTAACTTCATTATCATGTACTTCCTCGGGTGTTCCTACATCCAAAGCTTCATTAACACAACCAGATAACACTGAACTATTAACATCAGAGTTATATTTTTTCTTCTTTTTAGCTTTCTTATTTTCAACCTCAAATTTGTCTAATGTTTTTTTTGTTTTTACACAATCAGTACTATATTCTACATGGTCATTAAATGTTACTCTTTTCTTATCATTTATTTCATCACTTAGATCTAAAGCTGAATTTGTAAGGCCAAATTGTACTCTAGATATTTCAAATTCTTTTCCATTACAAACTTCATCAGCTTGACATTCTAAATTTAAGCCGGCATTGATAATACCACTCTCACACCTTTTTTCATTTACATTGTTCTCTTTAAATTTCTTAACCTTGCTGCTTAAACGTAATTCATTGTCATCAAGTTTTTTTTTCTTAGAAAATTTAGATTCAATATTAAAATTTGAAGTATTTTCAGGGCTATTTAATTCTACACAGGGATTTTCAAAAGCATAATTACAAACACTTTTAACTTCCATGCTTTCCTTATTATCATGGCATTTTACTTTTCTAGATGTTGATGCAAATCCAAATCCAGCATATTCAGATTCCTCTTCTATATCGTCCTCCTGTTGTTTTTTATTCTTACATGCCAGAGAAAAATCCTGACCTTTCTTCATAAAATATTCTGCCATATTACCACCATTTATAGTAATAATACCGTTTCTGTTATCACAAGTGCCAACTGAATCAAAGTTTTCTTCGGCATTGCCTTGTTTATCTTTATTACTTTTATTTATATTCAATTCTTTTTGGCCAAATATATTTGCTAAATCCTTTGAACTATATTTATTTACATCTTTCCCCCTTGTAAATTTTTGATAACTAGTAATAGTAATAAGAGAAAAAAAGACAAGAAGAGAATAAAATAATGGTATGTCTAATACATTATATGTACATAAATAATACTTACTGAACACGAGCACGGCTTTGTTTAGATTTCAATTCTAACGATTTTCCACTTAATACACCTTTGCTTTCCTCTGTTTGCGCTACATTGTGACATTCATTTTGTTGAAGCTTCTGTAAAAAGTCGTTAAAGCTATCTTGATGCTCTGTCCATGCTTCGTCTAAGGCATCCTGTTTATATCCAATACCTATAGGAACAATCCATTTTTCATTAATGTTTCTCAATATAACTAATATTGCAACTATCTAGATAATGACAAATTATATTAAAAACATTAGAAATTAGAATACTAAGAGAAAGGCAGCAATTTCATTTCACTTTAACAATTTTGATTTCCTTAAAGTTTTGCAATTTCGTTTCTAGGTTAATTCTAGATCATTGGAATTAAATTCAAAATAGTTAAAATACGAATTAGTGACGATAAGCAGAGTTAATGTAAAAATCTAATTGTTAATTATATTTACCTGTTGTATCATTTTTAACCGATACACGCACGTGCTCCGTTATACCTTGTTCGTTTGCTCCGAGTCCTTTGCCACTTGTCCATCCCATCTTTTCCAACATTTTCTGCCCGAATTTGTTCGAATCTGCAGAAACATACAAATGTCACTACGATGTTTCGAAGATACAACATTATACTACTTTTTTTAAGTAAAATCGAATAAATTCAAATATTTACAAACCTTCGCTCCATTCTTTTCCTCGTGGGTTTAGTGTCCATTTTTGTTTTCGACGTGGTTCTGCGAGCATAGACATGTTACTTTAAGTTTTAAAGCGATAATAAATTCAAAAATTTGGCATTTGATAAGTATTGCAGGAAGTTTAGTTTACGTTTTCTATTAAATTTAAAAATCGCACAAATATCGTGTCAAACGATTGAAACATGCGAACGCAACGTTGCCGCAAAATTTGCGGCACTGCTTTGGTTAGGGCGCTCTATTAAAGCGCGTTCATAGTGGCATTTAAATTCAAACTTCAAAAATGGTGTAATTCTTTCGAACTCTATTGGTTATATGCTAATTTACATTCGGAATCTAGTATAATTTTTTTGTATACGTTTTCGTATACAATACAAATAATATTATTGCGTTAGTTATATGAGATTATTGTAAAATTAGTTGTGTCGTATCTTTGTTTTTTATTTGCAAAATATTGTAATGTTCCAATTATTTGTATGTTTCTTTATTTTAAGTTTCTCAAAATTCTTTTTTCCGAATAAAGACGCTCTATTTTTATTACCGTAGCAAAGTAGTAGAAGTTGTTATTTCATAAATTGAATAACAACAAAATCTTTTATAATTAGTAACATTAAAAAAATTCACGTAATCTCATATCACAATTACTTCAATTTTACGAAGCTAAATCAGATCTGTGATTACATTGACCTTGACTTTAGATACCGACCACGTCATGGTCGAACTTGCTTAATCTCGCACGTGTTGGCCTCATTAATTCCGATTTGATGAAATTAGTTACGTTTGATGAATGCATTTCGATAAGTTGAGGAAAACGTTCTGGATAAAGGTATCGTGGGACGAGTTTAAAACGAGACACGAGGAAATGACCATGTAACCTTTGCTTCTCTTTAACAAAGAGAGAATGAGAGAAAGAGAGAGATTTTCCGTATCTATCAAACTAAAATGATTTATTCGATTGTTTGTTTGTTTTTTTTACCCAAAATTATGAAATTTTTTAATGATAACGATAAAATGTAAATTTTTAACGAAGAGTCAAATTACTGCTATTTATTATCATTATCATTTTGTTTACATTTCTATCAAATTTAAAATTAAAAAGGCAACTCCGTAGGAAAACAACTTATCCCCTGAATGATAAAAAGCAGAAATAATCTTTTAGTTCTAGTGCAGCGTTAAAATAGAAAACGATGTACATAAATAGCTAATTATATATGATCTTGAATGTAAATAGCTAAACGTTTAACAGCTATTTTCCCCTTCCTAATTTTCCTAATTTTCCCCTTCGGAGGGGAATTATCTATTTAGTTAACAAGAGGATAATGACTTCAGTTGCCAATTAAATAGGTTTACGTGAATTTGGACTTTAAAAGAGGAAATGATTGCAGCGATGAACGATACTTCTATATTTAAATGTTGTCTTTTGAGTTGACTGTGTTATTTGTTTTAGGCTAATGGAGAGATGGAAAGGATTAAAGTTCAAAACAGTTACAATATAAATATGTATCGTCATATAATCTACGAAGCATTATCGTTATCGCAACGATAACAAGACAGAGGAAGATTCCTGAGCTTTTCTTTTATCTTTTGTCGCCTTTTCTCCGAATTTTCCGAATATTTTCCATCAGTTGGAATTAGGAAACCGATTTCCGTTTCGGCAACGCATACTACAGCGCAGACAAGTTATCTTGTCCGTGGTTGAACCGTCATTATCTGGGAGCAGAGGGACGGAGGCTGATAAAGGCCATCATCCGTTTGGCAAGTAAACTCCCGTCTACTTTCCATTCTCGCTCGTGTTTCCGTTTCGAAGGTCTGCTCGTTGCTTCGTCGTCACTTTTACACTGTACACCGTTCGCTTCTCGCTCTTTCTGCATTTCAATTCGGTTGGAAGGATCGTATGGTGTGGTTATACGCTGTGGTGCGGCTGAAATAATTCTTTCTTCGGGTTACCCTGGTGATTTGTATTTATCGGTAAAGTAATTTGAATTTGAATTTGTTAGTTTTGGCAGAATGTAAATTATTATTTGTCGCTATTCGTGCTGATAGTGTCGTAATTTTACTTTTAATTTGCAAATAAATATCGAATTACAGAGAAGTTCGTCGAAGGGGTTGAAGCGATTCTTGGACCCATTCTGTGTGATGATCTGGATTTGATATCGAGTACTGTGAATCGTTTTGAGTGTTTTTACTTTTAGTGAAGTTGGTATTTAAAAAAATAATTAACATTTGAAGACAACATTTCTCTAGCTTGTTTTTGAGTAGAAGCCAAGTAGATCTCCGCTTTCGTATTTTAGGTATTGCGTGATCAAAGTGATATTGTCTTAAATCTTTCTTTAGCTATTACTATCAATATTAACTAAATATGGTGAATTACTATTATTGCAAATTTTACGTGTTGAAACTTCCATTGAAGTTCATTCGAATTAATACATTACAAGGACGTAGTATTTAGTAGTAAATACAGGTTGTCACATACAATAAATATCGAAAGTCGGAAACGCACAATCAAGCAAAAAATTAGAATTACATTTTATTTCGTTCTCCTATGGTACAGCTTCGATCGAAACCTTATTTATTTGAAAGATCCTAGAAATGCATTAATGGCACATCATCGATTAACTCTGAACTCTTTCTATTCCTTCGTATCTCCAACAAAATTATTTCAAGAAACAAGAATCGCCAAGCCAATACTATCTAACATAATTTAAGCTATTCTTTTACAAACAAGCCCTTTCAAATAATTTAACAAATGACATTGCAAAGACATTTAAACCGTGACACTTATACCGTGTCAGCGGCCGAATGCTACCAGCACGAATACACAGGTGACAAACGAGTTTCACCATTTCTTCCTTCGAGCTTCGCTCCAGAGGGAGTGGAAGTGGCGATCCGTATCGTAGGGAAACATGTTTGGCCACATAAAAAAGTTGGCACTTTTATTTTCCTCGTCCACGATTAACCGACCGACAGTGTCTACTTGCAGTCGAATCGTGAAACAAGAACAGATACTGGTTCGCCAACCGAAACTTGCGTAAGTGAAGAAATGGATGCGATCAAACCTGGATGGTTCAGTGAAATTAACAACGATCTGTGGCCAGGTGTTTCATTGTCTCTCGAGGTCCTCGACGTAATTCATCGAGAACGATCGGAGTATCAAGAAGTGATGGTGATCGACACGTAAATATTCTACTCTTTCTATTTTCTTTAAACGTAAAAGATATCGATTTTTCATTGGAAAAATAATTGGAGAAAACTAAATATGCGTTGGAGGTTTATGACACTTAGATCCCTACGTTATAACAGTTAGGTCGAAGAGGAAATCGACTTTTTATACTTTACCATCGGACGACAGTAGCAAAGTATTTTTTATAAACGAGTATTTTTTAAAAACGAGCGTAACAAGTTTTCTTTAATCTTTCTTTCTTATCGAGTCTCACAGTTACTTTTGAGTGATTTTTAACAGTTGGTTTTGAGAACATTTTTTTATAATATAGTAAAAAACATCGAGGGGCAGGCACGACATAGCTGTTAAGGAAGGTAGAGGCAAGAAAACAAATAAGATGGTCTTCAACTTAGAGTTTCCTTTAAACGACACGAAAAAGCTAATAATAACGCCGTATCGTCGTGTTATTTTTAAGACCGATATTTTTTACTTGCAAAAATACGAACGATTACTATCATAATTTAGTTGTATCAATGCTTTTTATGGTGTAATTCAGTCTTAGAAGTTTATCTTTTGTAAGTTACGATATATCTAATCTCTCTCTTATACGAAATATATAATTCTCTTGATAACTGTTGCCGTAACACGGTGCTTTCTACTTCTATTATTTCTTACAACTTGGTATTAACGCAAAGAGCGAAAAAATATGTATAAAGAATGTATAAATCTACTGATCTAGCGAAATATGTCAGATTCTAAGAAGAGAAAAGAAAGCGCAAAAAGCAGAAAGTTAGTCGTTCGCTGTTGTTTCAAAAGGAATTTGTTTTAATTGCACGCATACAGGAAATCGCACGGAAGGACCCTAATTTTAGATGGTATCATACAATGCACGGAGAAAGACGAATTTTCGTATCAGGAGATGATCGCATTTCTACCGTTGTGCAGCCATCCAAATCCGAAAACTGTAAGATCTTGCATACGTTAAATATTTTGAAAAACGTTATAGTTATTGAAAAGGTATCGTATTTTGTATTCATATCTCTTCTTGCTTCGATTATTTCCTTGTCAGGTGTTAATAGTTGGAGGTGGTGACGGCGGGGTTGCTCGTGAAGTTGCGAAACATCCGCTAGTAGAACGAATCGTGCAAGTCGAAATCGACTCGAAAGTACTAGAGGTATCCAGAAAGTATTTGCCTACGATGGGTGTGGGACTCGATCATCCTAAAGTCACCCTTAACGTGGGCGATGGTTTCCAGTTCCTGCAGCGACACATTGGAGAATTTGACGTTATAATTACTGATAGTAGCGATCCTATCGGTAAGTAAATTTTTGTTAATTACAGTTCGTTTCTTGATACATTTAGATTTTGATCGATAGTATAATATACTTTGATCCAGTTTTATTAATGGAAAACGATCGGAAAATGTACAATAGGAGTATTTTCTTACGTGTAATGAAATGAGGTAATAAAATGTTTACGAATGTAGGTCCAGCAGAGTGCCTATTCCACGAATCGTACTTCAATTTAATGAAAAATGCGTTGAAACCTGGTGGAATCGTTTGCAGCCAAGCGGGTACTGCATGGTTGAATCTCAGCCATGTGACACAAACATTGCAACATTGCAAGTCCTTATTTGCGGTTGCAACTTATGGTATTGTTTCCGTGCCTACCTACCCCACAGGGCAAATTGGATTCGTGCTTGGAGGATTAAACCCTGTAAGTACATTCTTTAATTTTTCTTTTCTTCTTTTCGTTAGTCCTTCTACGTAAACAGACAAATAAAAAGATAAATACATCTTCAGGAAACGAACTTCAAAGAACCGAAGAAAGTTTTCAGTCACAGCGAACTCGATGAAATGAACATGAAGTATTATGACGACGATGTGCACCGAGCCGCCTTCATTCTCCCAAGGTTTATAATAAAAGCATTGAACGAAGTCGTGGCTGAAAAATAGTCGTTAAATCTTTCCTCGCAGTTTTTGATACGCCATCGTTACAGACGTGGCGTAGAAACGATCAAGATCTTGTTACATCTATTGAATTCATATTATCGTGTATCATTGTTAACTCAATTCAATTCGATCAAGCTATCAGCCTGAAAAAGAGACTACATAATCCAATAAATTAAAATAGAATGTCCTGTTTAAATCATACGCTTCGCACTTTTGTCTTACATGCACATGGAAACATACATTCTTAATGATACATCAACGAAATGTTAGAAATTCTTTATTAATTTCAATGTAAGTAAAGCTAACATATCTATATTTGTGAATGTTCTGCCGTAATATAATTATAATAAAACGATATCCATTATCATAATCATCTCCTAATTGTATGTAGCACACACATGTGTAGCAGCATTATAACTAATGATAAGAATAAATCAATACTAATATAATATAATTAATACAGTATAATATAATATAATATAATATAATATAATATAATATAATATAATGTAATAATGTAATATGATATTACAATTTGTAACATTCCACGATAAAACTTAATCGATTGTACTAAATATAACGATTAAAAATATCCTGTATATAAATCTGAATCATCAAAAACCAATGAATACAAAGCTTTAAAAACTGTCGATTTTTCTCTCTCGTTGCTCTTTGTTTCTTCTTAATATATTAACGGCACATATATATTTAATATATAATATATGTAGAGAATCTATATATTGTATAATTCCTTTCGTTTATATTTATATCTATACATATAATTTTCTATATATCATGGCACACACCTATAAGTATAATGTATACGTATATAAAATAAAAACACGATTGGCAATCGTTCTGAAAATATATAACACTAAATGCAATAATGTATACATATATATCTGTAGATCCCTTTGCAAGAGTTCGATAATACAAATTTACCTCTTCGCTTGTTTTTTCTTTTTGAAAACGATCTTTTCATGCAAAGGGATTCTTCCTTCATCTTGTCTCCTTTTTCTTTTTTTTTTGTTTTCGTTTTATGATTATACTATCGAACATTAGTAAAGCATCAGTTTTTTTCTTTTTTTTTTTTTGGTAATATTCGAGAATCCTACGAGTTTGCTACGAGCATGTGAAAAAAGCGGTAGCTCATTAGACTCAGGCACTTTTTTTCACCCATTTATCGACTCATCGTCAAGACACTGAATTGTTACGCGAAATATTTAACATCTATGTATTTACAAATTCTTCCTTGACCTTCGAAAGACTAATGATAATTGCACTAATCTATCACTTGGAACAGGTCTGTCCAACCATCGACCTTCCAATCAAAATTTTCTAAGAGCATTTTCACGCTTCAACGCCTTGTTTGAGATAATTCTTTTCAAAGTATAATATCATGTTTTTAAGCACTTTCCTTTTTATCGTGTCTATTCTTCTTAATTACATTCTTCGTGTGAAAATTTCTCTTTAGTTTTAGACTGCAATCTTATTTCTATAATAAAGAGTCTCAATAAAGAGCATTAAGCAAGAAATCATTATTAAAAGCTAATGCAAAAGAAATTCATGTTTAGAACAAATAAGGTTACACTAGTTGAGAATTTACGTGTCATATAAAATTCGTAGATAAAATTATGACAAATTTGTAAAAATATATAAAATTATCGAATTCTTACATGTAAAATTTGATCTTTTTTTATACAAATCCATGATTGAAATAAATACTTTGCAATCATTTACTATATCTCAATATTGAAATAATCATACTCGATAGATTATTTCGCTATGACTTTTATGTCAGAAAAGAATAATTACAATAATTCGTATCATTGTAAGGAAACCAAAGATCTTGTACCTAGTTTCTTATCAAGGATTAAAGATTTAGATTGATTTTATTTGCAATTCTTATTAGCACTTTGCTTTTATATAACGTTGTTGACATTTCTATACAAATTTCATTAGAATATTTACAATCTTGCAACTTCGATGAACCCCTTTAAATGTTGCATTTTAAATTAACTTACGAGTTAATATATACTTCTTCTATTCGAAAAGCTCGATATTTGCAGTAATAAAAATAAATTGCCTACTCCAGAACGTTCCATGACAAAATATTCAATTCAATTTTTATTATGATACAATTGTTGCATGTTCAGCGTACTACTTGGATCTACCTCTCCATGAATCTTTCGCTATTCAATCTTGATGTCAATGAACAGGATCAGTCTATGTACTACTCACGTACAATAAGATTTCGTATTATGTGTTCAAGATCTCGTTCAAAACCTCTGAATTCAGTTGGACAGTCCTGACTCGAAAAGTCTAACGAGCGAAATTATTGAAAACAAGCCACCGCGAGCGAATGGTAAAGAGCGCGCGATACAGAAGAAACGTAAGTTTAAGCAACGATTAGATTCCAGAACGAAAAGAGACGCACTTACAACGATAATGTTAAGAAAAATATTAAGAAGAACGGAAAATATTAAGGATAAAGAGACGGAGACACCATAGGATCAGGCCACATGGTGTCAGAAAGTTAATAAAATTAAATGATATGTTGCTTCTCTTGTTAATCCGTGGTCTTAAACTTAAACTATTATGATAAATTAGATCTAAATTAAATCAGGTATGCGATGGCTATTAATCGCTTGTCAATAAAATCAAAGAATAGAAGAAAGAAACATCGGTTTGAACAAACATCTTTCTTTCTCGCTGGATTTCGTATAATTATCCAATTTTTTATATATGTTAAATACGAATACATATTTCGGAGAATGTAGATTCCCCGCCAAATTCTCCTTCAATTATAAATACAAATATTCTTATAAATCTTTCGAATATATTTTCAAAAAGATGTCTCAAAAGATCGAAAACGAATATGTTATCAAAATATTAAGAATCGTCGATGCAAAATGGTGGAAATATATCACGTGCACTTTTTTGTGGCATCGTTCGTATTAGATCGACAGAAATAAGTTTGTGGAAAAGGTGGACGGTTATATTCCAATCAATAGTCATTCTTATAAAGGCTAATTTCGAAAGCACACAGTTAATTCTATCTAAGGGCACTTTTCTACCGTTTCTCATCGCAAAGATTATCATACAAAGATTTTATCACGATTGCTTTTAAAAATAAAAACTAAAACAAGTAAGCTTGTCAATATCTCGAGAAGAATTGTAAAATTTTCAATACGCGCGTGTTTTTTGTTATTTGAACATAAACTCTCACCCCTCTCCCCCTTTTTCTTGAATATATTCCAAATTTATGAACTTAAATTGTAAATTTGAAGATCCTTACTTCTTATTTGATCATCAGGCCCTCATGAATTTTTACTTCTTCGCCAGTTATTCTTCTTCCATATCACGTATTCATATTTTCGCTTCCTATATCAACTCTTTCTTTCCTTCCTATTCTTCCCTATTTTTTTTTAAAGATTGTCATTTTCGTCCTAGAAGGCAGTCCTTAATTTATTCTCAACTGAGCACGTGCTGATATTGTGTAAACGATCGTTATTGGGTTTTTCGTTGTCTTATCATTATACTAAACATTGTTGTTAATGAATTGACTTGCAAAAGATGTTGCGATCATTACAACATGGTTGCCTCGGTATTATAACTTTCCTTATTGATCTTCCTTTCGATAGAACTGTACTGACCGGATGAACTTTCCATAGTCACCTTCTTTTCGGTAACAAGGTATGGACTGTCTGAAACATACCGTCTATCGTATTGGCTTTCGTTATATTTTTTCTCCACCGACCCATACTGACTTTCCATTGTAGACCGATACTGACTCTCTTTCATTTTCCTTTCTAACGTGCTCTGCGTTGAATAAACCTTTTCCGGGCTAACCAGAGTTTGTCTGTCGGAACTGAGTTGGCCAATATTGTGCGTTGTAGAATGCTGCTGATACGTGTTGTAATTCATCTGTGACTGATTGTGAGTTTCATAAGCTCTGGTCTCGTATCTGGTCGTGCTCTCGTAGCCACTCTGTTCGGCATCAGTATCGGTGTCAGCTAAATCTGGACGATTTTTATACTTGGCCTGTCGAATGGCAGTGAGTCTTCCTCTAGCTTCTTCCAGTTCCCTCTCGATGCGAAGGACCTCTGATCTGGCGTTTATCTCCTGAGCGATACCTCCGACCATTCTACGGTTTAGGATCAAAGATCTGTCTTCTTCTTGCTGAATAGCCTGTTGGGCTGCTCGTACTAAATTGTCGGTGGCGCGTTTCACAGCATTTCCAGCTGCTTGCAGACGTTTCGTGCTCTCGCTATCTGGATCAGCTTTTACTTTGCAAGCGACCAATAATTGTGCCGTACTGCTGGCTACCTGTTTCGCGCTGGAAATTAGTTTTTCTTCGGAGCTGACGCCTTGTACCAGAGCGTTTGCAGATTCAACGAGGCTGTGAGTTGCAGCTGCGACCATTCTTGCGGCAGAAATTAGACCTTCGGACCACTGACCATCGTCGGAACTGGTTAGGGGAGTTCGAGAAACCTTTCCTGTTGCGATAAGCTCTCTTTGAGCTGCACTGGCTGCTTTTATAAGAGCCGATGTAGCGGCTGCGATCGATTTGGCTGCTTCTAGGATCATTTCGTCGAAGTTCATATCTTCGTTTGCCTCCTATGAAGTAAAAATGAAAACTTTTGTGGAAGGAGATAACTACAGGATTAATGATTTTTTTTTAATTGAATCCAACATTGAATTAGCATATCGGTTGGATGATACGTGTGAATAATCGCCTTACCGTCGGTGGATTTCTGCCGAAGATGTTCCTGACCGCCGTAATAATATGTTTGATTCCTGGTCGATTCTTTCAAAAAACAACCAAGAATATCAAACATATCTTACGGAAATCAGACTGCTTCCTAGCGAACGAAGATTACCGAGACAACATTTAACGTTATGCGTTATTTCTACCGTTTTACAGCTAATAATAAGACAAATTGTTTACTGGACTGAGACGAGATCTACGAGCAAATTCAGATCATACGAGAAATCATTGCCGCTATGAACGGCAACAGTATCGTTCGAAAGACTCACCTGTATACTTCTCCGAGGTCTCAAGCTGGCAAGCTTCTTCGCGGCAGCGTCGATACTGGCTGCAGCACCTAGTAACTCATTTTCTGCAATGACCGTCGGATCATCAGGGTCCACCCAGTCGGTGCCCTTCAGCAATTCAGCCACAGCCACCAATTCGGTAACGCTCTGAGCGATCTTTCTACTAATGGGTGGCAAAGTATGTTTCGCATCACCAGATCTTGAAGATATTTGTAATATAGCTTGCAACAATTCCCTATAATTAAGAGCGACGTCGTGACCAGCCTGAAGAGTTCTTTCTCTCAATTCAGCTGTTTCTGCGCAATTATACGCTGCTCCTTTACAAATGGTCAGCATGTCGCTGATAGCCTTTCGTCCCATGTTTGCAGCCGCAATTATGTCATCCTGTTTACAACTATTTCCGGCAGCTACAGCTTTGGCGGTTGAAATGGTGATACTCTTAGTGCATCGAACCAGATCTTCGGGTGTCACGTTGATCTTCTGCGTCTCTGGAGTGTTCAAGGCGCGTATTTCTTGAGCTATCGCCTCGATGGTTGATTCCAGAGCCCTGGTGCCACGAGTGTGCTCATCTTCGACAGCTTTCACTGTTTTCAGCAGGGACGTCACGTTGGTTACCATCACCTGAAGACGAAAAGATAAAGCAAATTATTACATGTTCCACTCGCTATTACATGCGACGATCTGGGTACTGTTTCTTCGTACTCATCGTTGAAAATGGATGTAAGAATTATTAATGAATGGATATCTAAAAATCATATAATTTTCATCGCTATTTCTTTCCCTTTTATCGAATATTACCGCGTATTAAGTTGTCAATTACGTGATTTTTAGATTATTGCACTGCGAATGAAATAGAAAATATGTTACGGTGTTAATGCAATTGTTATCACTTGTGTTTTGAATAAAATGATGGCGATGATATGTTCTGCTGCACAAGAACCTTGAGAAAAGTTAACATTTTTTCTTTAAATATTGTTAGTCAACTTCTAATGCTATAACTAGACTCTAGATAAAATGTTTGAAAAGATATTAAATCAATCGCTGTAAAACGATATTAGAAAATAAGGCACGCATAAAACTAATTTCCTTTTCGACAACTTATTTTATCTCTTCGATATCCATCGCAAGATCGTTAAGAATATTTGACCATATTTTCCAGGTATTTCACTTTATTTGCATTTATTTCGTACGTCTTATTAATTATCGTTAAAAACTGAAAATCGTTACGTCCAAAATCTGAATATCGTTAGAAATAACGAAAAGAAATCTGCTTAGAAATGTTATTATCATCATATTCTCTTTAACAAACTCTTTTAAATAACATATTAATCTTCGATTAGTCGACGAAGCATTAAAGCACGGTGCTATTAATCATTAATGCACACACGTTTGCAAGTAGAATGTACGTACCTAAAAGTTGCTTTGTTTTAAAAAAAATTTCTGTCCACGGATGAATTAAGATATTCGTGTAAAGGATGTAGTAGCGTAATAGAAATTTGATGATTTATTTCTTTATTACAAAAAAAAATATAGAGAGAAAAAAAATGTATAAAGAAATGATGATGTATGTTACAAAGTATAATAGTAACTCAAGTGAAACACGATACAATTGTTTGCAGAGCAAGAATATCTACAATACGAATGCGTGTGAACTAAAAACGTAGCAAAGAAGCGCATCACGTGTTACTATTTCTTAATATTATATTAATTAGTATCATATAATGCTATAAATGCTTCGATGTATAGTAACTCGAAAATAAATACTTGAAGAGAAGGAGAACTGTAAAATGCAAATTTGTCGAGAAATTCGTCACCAAGTTCTCTTCGCAGTGAATTAGTATTTGGGAAATATTTGTTAATATTGTGCTGTTGGAATTTTTTGAGATATTCATTTTTTTTCTTTTCTTTTTGTAAAAAGAGTGTAAAAAGAATAACGAGTCTTGTTTTCACCCTTTCGGTACTGTATAGTGAAATATTATCAATTGTTTTCGCTTTTGTCCGCTTATACGAAGATACGTGGTTACAGACGTGATTAAAATTTTTCTTTCTGACCCCGATACGATAATGTACCGAAAGGGTAAACATCAGGTTCATCGAGAACCGAACGAAATAGGTGTAAAAATCAATGCTTCGGCTACATGAGTAACAGCAAATCGGAAGTTCTCTGAGACGGTTGTTCGCTCTCTGAGGCTGAGAGCAGACGTATCAGCTCCTCCTCTTGATCGGACACGAACCATTCGGACTCCGAGCCACCGACGTCACTCAAAGGCATCAGCTGCTGGTGTAGCTGCTGTTCTAACACCTATCCGGATCGGCCAGACCAAAATCGTCAATGAAAGCTCACAATTAAAGTCCACCAAGTTCATGAGAGAAAATGTTTCGCTACTTTTCATCGCGTAAATGTAAATCTTATCGTCAACAAGCCAAGGAAAAAAAAAAGAAAAAAAAAACAAAGCCGGATAAGAATATATTCTCTCTGTGGTTGAAGCAAAAATCGGTTCTGCCTCGCTCAGCGATTCTACACACTTTCCATCAAGGGAACATAAAGATCGAGTGTATAGTGTCTCACACACACGAAAAAATGGAACATCGAACGATGTAGGAAAGTGCAAGGTGGACTTTAATAGTTTTTAACAATGAATCTTCGGTCGAGACCGTTTTACCGAATACCTAGTGAGTGACATCATTGACAATTACATATTTTCGATTTACTCTTGTACCTTTTCGTATTTTTTCTATCTTTCTCTCTTTTTAGTCGGTTAGAGGTGAAATGGAAATGTATATCGATTAAAGTCCACCCACAAAATAACAGGAAATTGGTTCGTGATGTTAAGCGTGAAGATCAAATTTAGTATGTTAACGAGTAAAACAACAACAAAGTGCTGTTAGGTCCGTCATAATGAGATTTCGCGCATCCTGCTTCGACTTGTCCTCCAATTAAAGCGATACCTGCTGCGGTTAATATCGTTTAATCAAGCGTTTCCCAACTTAGACTTCTTTAACACCTGAAATTATTGCTCGAGTCGTGCGTTCTAAATCAACACCGATAAAAAGGAGATTCGCTACTTCAATGTATACTTTGAACAATTTTTGAGAAAATTTTCATAGAAATGTAAAATTCTGCAGGTCCAATGGCTCGGAATACATATAATACTTATGATTCGTTTCAATTTGAAATGTCTGATTTTATACTAATTGGGAAATCAAGATCGAACATCGTTTAGTCACATATTATTAGTCGCATACACGTATCCTTCATAAAGCTCTACTTCCTGATGTATCCTAGACGCTGCCATTCTGTTATAAACGTTACCATTACCTCTCCAACTCAAGCGTCTCTCCGAGACAAAGTTAATATCAAGCTACTAACAATAAGAGGGAATCCCCTGACCATCGGCAAAACGCCGACGTAATTACGAATAAAGCAACAAGAATAGGAACGATTCACCTTACCTTGGCAGAGTCCTTTAAATGGGCCATGCTGGGGTCGTTGATAGGTTTGCCACTGGCTGCTTTAGTGGCGTGTATCAAGTCGCCGAGTGCAGAAGCCACATCTTTTACCGCGTTTATTAGCATTACTTGAGCCTCGGGATTCTGACTGCCCAAGCTGGCAGCCCCGTATTTAACCACTTCGGCAAGTTGAACGATAGTCGACACGGCATTTTGCGCTGCAACTGCCAGTTGCTCTTGAGACGAGGCTGCTCCAGCTACTAGCGTTTTCGTATCTTCAACGAGAGCCTTGGCTGTCTTCAAGATGTTCTCTCGATGATCGGCAAAAGTGTCGCCTTCGTTTTCTGCGTGCAAGGTTCCAGCAGTGGCGAACATGATCGTGGTGTCCAGGTCACCGATAATGCCTGACACGGTACTTGCAGCGTTGATACAAGCTTGAGTTCCCCTGGAACCAGCCTGAAGCGCAGCTAACACCTGAGATACCTTTTCCGTGACTATCTTGCTATGCTCTGCGACTTCTCTTTGAGTGTAAGCGTCGCCTGGTGACATTTGGCAGGTTCCTGCAGCTCTAACGATGTCTACGCAGGCTTTGCCAAGCTCTTGGACGCTTGCGCGAAGTCTCGCAGACACGTCAGCGTTAGATGCGGCCGCTGAAGCGCCGGACGTATCGCGGGCTAGCTGAGTGTACTTGTGGGAGATATCCACTATAAGGGGACTTAATCTGGCTACGTCGGTGCTAGATTTTGTTGACTGGAATGGATAAAGATTGAGATAAATTAAACGTAAGATACGTTAATGATCTTCGTACTAATCATTTCTTTCCTTTAACTAGACTAGACTAGAACCTTTCACTAGATTCCTAATACTAACAAAATATTATAACTATTCCTTACCATTTCCTGCGCCAGCCGAGCGATCTCCTTAGCAGCTTCCACCATTCTCGTTTGATAATCCACGTAAGAATCCACTGTATCGATCGTAGACATTCTGTGATCTTCCAATCTAACCATGGCTCGAGAAATAGCGTCGATTAGCCCAGTAACGATTCCATAAGATGTCGAAATTGTCTCCAAAGTGTTTTGTAATTCCTGCAGCGCATCTTTCATGGATTCCACTGTCTCGTCAACTTCAGTGTGCAGATTAACTGCCTTCGGATTACCACCAGATTCTTTTGTCACGCAGACAAGCTGTAGAGCAGACTCGGTGACGGTTTTCGTCTGATCCAGTAGCACTATCTGTTGTTTCGAGTGCACCATGTTTGAAGCAGCACCAATAGCACCAGAAACTAGAGGCTCGCAGTACAAAGCAATCTGATTGACGGCATGTCCTACGTTTTCAGCCTCGTATTTGGCAGCTGTTCGAAGAGGTTCCAATTTTTCTCGTAACTCGCTAGCACTGGTCTCCATCTGATCCGTGAATCCTTGCATCGTATTCTCTCTTCGTGAAACCAGTGCCTGTGAAACAGCACTGAAAGACGCGGCATTCAGTTCTCGAATTCTAGCTGATAGTTTCTCGATCGCAACGTCGCATTCCTTCTGCCCAGGTGCTTTGTCGCGTATGGAAGCAACTAGAGACTTGATCGAATCGCTCACGCTCTTGCTGTGGTTTGCCAATAATTGCCAAGTTGGAGGATCTTTTGGACTGACAGCGAGACTCTTGGCGGCTCGCACCATCGCGCAAGAACCATCGATAATAGCTTTACCGGCGCTAGTTATTGGCTCTTGGGCAGCTCTAGCTGTGACGGATATCTTTGCAGGCTGACTAGCGAATTCTGGAGATCCAGCAAACGTACACAGGTTGTCAACCGCTTCCAAAAGTGGCCTGGTAGCCTCTGCACACTTCGCCTTGTTGGCCTCGGAATAATTCTGATCCAGCGCCTTGATTTCTTTCACCAGGACTGATGTGGAATTGGCAACATCCTTGGCTGACTGAACGAAGTGACGTTTAGCAACAGGATTGCTGGTCTTGTTCGATGCTTCGCGACAAGCATTGCAGAGAGCACTCGTATACTTTGCTATCATGGTAGCAGCTGAAAGGACTTGTTGTTCGGTACTTGTAGGATTTCCAAGACTTTGACAGCCGGTATGAATGGCCTGTGCAGCTCTGAGGAACTGAGCTTGGTCCAGCAAGCCTGGTTTTCCAGCCACCGATGTTGGATCGCTTACGCCAGCTAGATAAGCAGCCTGAGCTGCTGCTTCTATCAGTCCGCAGATTGACAAAGAGACCCCTCTAACTGCTACCGAGAATTGTTCGTGTTCTGATTTCTTTGCGTGGTTAGCTATGCCCGTCATTCCGTCGCCAAGGCTCTTGCTCTTTTCCATCACGGTTTCTAGACATTCGAAGTAGCTCGCGTCAGAAATTGGTTGGCTAGGATTATCGAGAAGCGACCTCATCGATTGGATATTTCTGATAGCGTTGTCACACTCGTTTTGTCCAGGCGCAGCCGAGGTACAGACATCGACGAGATAGTTGATGGAATCTGTGACGGCTCGTGCAGCTGCCGATAGTTGATTCTTCGCGTTTGGAGCACCCGGATCGGCTGCTACGGATTTAGCAGTACCCAGAAGCTTGCTGGATGTCATGCTGACGTTCTTCAAAGAAACCACCATCTGACTTCGAGTCTCGATAGCTGTTTGACCGGCCATTTCCATGCCGACGCCCAACAGGTCTCCAAAAGCGTTGGTGAATTGTTTGGAAGAATTAGCTAACTGCACTGGAGAACGTACTGACGACACCACGTTTGAAGAAGCATCGTTCAAATTCGCAGCTGCGTTGTTTAGATCGCTTTGCAATTGTCTGTAAAGAAATGATTGGTTGCCTGCATGATAATGAAATAAAAATTTGGAGCAAAACCTTAGTTATTATAAACAATATTATACGATTATTATTTAAATTAACAAAGAAACTATAATACATGTATAAGCAATGCGTAAGTACAATGAAACGTAATATTTTACGTTGTTCACATATAATATTTTATTTTATATCAAGCGTAAAATTTAAAGTTACATACATCTTTAGTATGCTAAATGCTTAATGCTATGACAATTTATCGTCGGTCGTTATCTCGAAAGATTCAAAGTGTGTCAATGAATAATAAGCAGTAAGTAAAATGAGGCAAATGAAAAGGTAAATATCAGTGTGCCATTTGATAACAAGCCTCTTATCAGAGAAAAGAGATATACATACCCATAACTCTTATTGGTTTGTGGGAACTCGTTCATGCTAAGGACCTGAGTCATGTCTTCGATATTTTTAATTGCATCGTCTACGTCTCTTTGTCCAGGTAAGCAAGACACACATTTATTCAGTGCGTTCGACACATCCTTGGCAACTGCAGCCAGATTAGCTTCGTTCTCTACACTGTCAGCGTTCTTCAGAGCTCTTCGAGCTTCTTTAACCAGTCTCAACGACTTTAGAATAACATCATCGGCAGTCATCAAGATTTTCTTTTGCGTATCAGGTTGGTGCGAAGTAGCAGCCACTCCGCGAACGGCATAAGTTAAATCTTTGAGGGCGGAAGCTGTCTTTCGAGCTGCGCTTCCAGTGTAATTCTCGTTTCCTTGCTTAGCAGCGGATAGAAGCTGAGCCATAGCGAATCCGACGTTCTTCGAGGTAGCACCTAGTCGGAGAGCAGTGGACTCTGGTGTCTCGTCGGGTAAAGGTCTTAGAGAAGCAGCTTCCACGGCATTGTAGAACTCTCTTAACTCGTCTTTCAAACTGTTTATCAATTCTTCTGCTGCATCTAATTCCAGACCGCCGCATGCCTCCCTGGCTCGCGTTTTAACTTCAGTGGCAGCAGCATTTAGCTCCTTCAGAAGAGTCTCGTCGCTGCAGGTTTCATTGCAGACTTCCAAGAGACCTTCGACTGCCTTTGTCACTTCACGAACTGCGTTCATCAGCTGCGTCTGACAAGCTGGAGAGTGCAAAGTTGGAGCTACGACCTTTGCACAGGCAACTAATTGCGATGTGGCCAATGCACACTGGGTGGCGGCTGAGATTACACGATTTTGAGTCGCTGAATCCTCACAAGTGGCTGCGATATTCTTTGCTTTGAGCACCAGAGCGGCGGTTGAATTGGCTACGGCCTTAGCCAATGCCAATAGCATGTCCTGGAGCTCTCGATTCGAGTCATTTTCCTCTCCAATCGTTGTCAACACCTGGTGAGATGCCTCGCCAACACGGGATGCGGCGTTCAGCAAGTTCTGTCTCGGCTGGAGTAAGTTAAAGTTTAATAAATAAAGATATTAAGCGATATATCGGTGAAAAGGTCAAAGTAAATCGCAGGCAAAATAGTCGCGAATAAATTATTTTCTATTCTTTGGTGAAACGGCTTTAGCATCTATCTTGTTACCAAGTTATTCGTTCACTCAACATAAGAGAAAAGAAACATTTTGTTCATTTTCATCCTAAATGAAAGAAAAACTAATTTGCATTGTTTGCAATGAAAAAATTCATCAAATTATATCAAAGTATCCCGAAAAAGCTGCAAGTTAACACTGTGCGTAAAGTTATAAATAAACCACGTATATAAGGATATTTAACGAATCTAAAAAAAAGTGAGAACCGTAATAATTTGCAACATTCTATAACTTTCTCTGATATTTGTGCTTACGTATCGTTCGGAGGAAGAAAGCGCTACGTAGGAAGGCTGCACAAAAAGGTACAGTTTAAGATAAAAAATCTTCAAAATTAATGAATCGGGCGTATTATTAACGTATAATAGTTTCCGCCGCTGTTAAATACTTTTAAATCTGTTGTAAAATCTCCGCGGATCTAATCCAAATTGTTGTGATCACGTACGAGTCAATGATACTACGTACTCGTAGTTAAGAGTTAATACATTTTTCCTAATATCAAAGAAACCCATACGAATATCCCAGCATTTTCCACAAGAATACCAAGATACCATACCTCTTTAGTTTCAGGTTCGGTGGCTTTGAGCAAGTCGGAGAAGGCGGAGCACAGCTTCCTTGCTGCATCCAGCAGTTTGTCTCCCGAAGAGTCGTCATCCATCAGGGCGGCGATCATTCTGACGCCTTTCGTCATCTCCGGCAGATTGGTTGCGATCGTTGTGATAGCTGCACCTACCGCTGTGTGATCCACGTCGTCGGCTGGACCGGAAGTCAAGGTGACCACCTGAGCTGTCGCGGCGTTCATCGCCGCGATCTGAGAGCCAACGTTCTGTTTGTGCGTATCGATCGTCTGTTCGATCCATTTCAACGAGGTCGGATCGTTGCCCAGTTCTGGAAGCTGAGCCTTGCAGGACAGCTCCGTCTCCGCAATGTGGATCACCTCGTGACCAGCGGTGATAGTCGACAGTAAGGCACGTTGTGGTTCGGACAGGACGGATGTGACCTTGGTTTGTTGCACCTGGTTGCGATTAGACTTACATTAACTTAAGAATCGGTCGATGGATAAACGGACGGATGCGTGTTGTACCGACGTATCGTGATCGAGGTGATTTGAAGGCGCTCCGTCTTCTCAGTGAATCTTTCCACGCCTTCAAATTGCCCATTCAAATTGATTACTACTAAATAATCGTTCCTCAATGACGGGTGTACAAATAAAGAATGCATATGCCGAATAAAAATTCTTACGATACGGAATTCACCAATAGACTAGGTAAATTCCATCCAAGTACTTTTATATCTCGGTGAAGTTTAATATATTTTAGTCACGAAAATCAAACTTAATGAAATTAAGAATTGGAATGACGTAACAGAAATTTACTTAAATGCCAATGATATATAACAAAAAGTTTTATCATCGAGTACCTACTCTGTGTCCGCAATAGAAGGCGCCTAGCATGAAAACAAATTTAACCGTCAATTAGTTTTACGCAATTGTTTCGGTATGCAACGAAATTGTTTTATTATATTGATGTTGAACTTAAATATACCGTTGATATTCGCTGTGATCCATACAATAATGGTACTACTAACTAATGCCATAACAAAGCAGTTGAACAGCTCTCGCTCAAGCGAATGATCAGTGTTATTCTACAGAAAATTTATACAGAGAGATGTGGACAAAAATAATCTCGAATATACTTTAATTTCGGTCAGGAAACATTGAAAATTCAACGTGAGCAGGAGCTTATGCCTTTGATAAATCTTACCATCGGTGGAGCGTGAGCGATGTTCACCTGGCCGCTGACAGTCGTGTATTGAGCACCGCCCATGTGCCCGGTCCCATATGGTCGAGCCCCTACAAACCGTATCATGCAACTATCCGAATGATATTTACAGAGATCGATCCACGGGATCGATTGATCGTCCGATAGGGAAGCTTGAATACGCAAACAGATCTGCTCCATGAATTGCGAAGCAAGAGCATTTCTCACGAATAAGCGTCAAATATTTCGTTTAGTACATACAAAATAAAGGGTCCAAGATTTAAAAAAATGAAAATGCGACTTTTAAAAAATGTATAGGTATGTACAAAACAATTATACAAAGAGGAAATCATCCAAAGAGTAACGAATGACTAAATAAAAATAGAAAAATGTATAGATATATACAAAATTATTGTAAAAGACCGAGGAGGCAATCGTGCAAAGACCTCTAGAGCTTTCTGCATCTTTTCTCACCGCTTTGACAGTTTGGCAAGGACAGAGTTTAATCGAAGCCACGCGACATGTGTACATTTTTCGATAACTGGTCTATCTATTTATGTATAGAAAATAGCTGAATAAATAGTACGATAAAATTTGCTTCTTTACAACTTCCAAATAACCAACTGACTTTAAATAGAAATAATTTTATTTCGAGCAAAAATCAGACACGTTTCTTAGGCCAACGCGCAAGGTACGATATATTATTTGGCATCGTATAAATCGTTGAATAACCACGCCAAAATACAGTGTCTTGTTTCTGATTCGTTGAAGATTATTTATGAAATCTTAATACATATTTTTCTCCCAGCTTCTTCGATGAAACGGAATTGCGTATTAATATTTTTTTCAGTTTAGGGATGATACAAGACACTGATTTCAAGGTTCACGAAATTAGGAAAAATTTCTGAAAATTCCTACCGTCTGCACCGGTTCTCATAACCGCAGGTATGGCAACTGACACAGCTTCCACGTTTCCTTTGCCGACGTTGCTCGTTTCGTGTTGCATGATCGTTGCTCTGTAAAAACATACCGCGTGTTTACTGGAAACAATACACATTCAACACACATAGTCAGGAAATTTACTTCAAATATTTCTCTCTATTTTTCGCTTCCATATAACTTCTTTGCTTTTTGTTCAAAAACTCTTCCATAATATCACTTTGTCATCCACGATAACAAAAAGAAGAAACGACACAAAAAAGAAAGAAACCGCCGCGACTCTCTTCGCTACGAAAAATCGATATTCAATAAGCGATATTGGATAATCGAGATTGGCAAAATGAGTCTTGACCTATCAGCTTCGATAATTCCCCTAATAAACAATCCATCGTCGTTTCGCTTAACGGAATTAGTACTTGTATTAAAAATTAATACGTATATTGTAATACTTACTTCAATGGCGATACACTATCTTCAACCATCGTTGAGCCTTCGTCTCCTTCGATACCAAAGTGATCTTTAGCTTTTTGCTTTTTAAGAATGATATCGATGTAGCCAGAGATTAGCTGAAGTATCTGTTCCGCTTCTGTAGTCTGTACGCTGTAATATTGGTCAGAATAATCGCCAAAGTCGAGCGTAAACGTGTTCGGAGAGGCTCCCCAACGTCGGACGGTAGTCAACGGCCAGGTTTTTAAGATTTCTTTCGTTTTTTCATCGAGTCGCAAGACGGAGTCTTTGGTGACGCCGAGCAAACGAGGCACCAACTTGTTCTTTCCTTTCATTTTCTCTTTCACTAAGAAGAACGTGACGCCGTAAGTACTCAAAGATCTTGCCGTTTTCGTATACAACACTTTGGCATCCAGTTCTGAGAGACCGATGTGCTTCTTGTGCTCTGCAAAAATTTTCTTCTCGATACCCTTCACCTTCAAGTAGGACTGCGGTAAAAATTCCTTGAGGCTACGGGATCAGATTGAAAAATCTTGATTAGATATTATTTCGAAGGAGCTCTTACAGAATTTTTGTAACCTTTTATTATTTCTTCAAGTATCGTCGTTCAAAGATTCAACGAAAAATGCTCAAAAATGTTGTCATTTATTTAAAGGAAGAAAAAGAAAAATTCATCTTCGCAGTTTTGAATCTTTTCGCGTTGTTTACTGTACCGATGTTCTTATCCTAATTGCATCAGATTTCTCGTACAGTTATTGTTAAAAATATCGCAATAAGTGGAAACGGAAGAAATCGATATTTCTTATCTGAAAGAGCTTACTCGAGAAAGCCTGGCTTGTGCTTGTCCTCCTTGTGATCACCGAACTGGATCTGGCATTGTATTCCAGCGAAAATACAAGCTTTTTCCTGAGTAACCGGATGCGTGCCATCTAGAATTGCGTCTCTTGCTTGAACGTACAAAAGAGATAATTGCACCGGATCTCGACTGTCGATATTTTGATCTGAGAAGAAAAACTTTCTCCGCAGCAGCACCGTTTCCGACTCGTCTATCCCTTGCTCTCGTAAAGTCTTACTGGGATCTATCCAGTTTACTGGAAGAACAAAATGACATTTCATCGCGCCATGAAAATCTATGATTTGTACGCAGACGATTGATTGAAAATCTTTACCACAAAAAAAAAAAATATATATATATATATATCTTTAGCCTTAATTCTCCTTGCGTGAAGATTACATTTTTCACATGTACGAGAGGATCAAACTAAGGTCGCACGTCTATGTCACCACTAAAGTAGGATAAAAAAAAGGTTCTACTATTAAAAAAGACGTCAACGTCTACGAACGCATTGGCAACAACGAAATACAACGCTCGTACAACACTTTCTTTCCACGCGTTTCTCCGCAAACATTAAATTGCTCGTTTCCGCAAGTTTAATAAATCCGAATTTTTATCGCGGCTAGATCAAGGCTAGCTGCTCACCTTCGTCGTCGGTTTTAAGCTTCTTCCTTAACTGATCCATCTTCGCGTCCCGCTCGCCTTTCTCCTCTTTTCTCCTCTTGAGTGTGAGGGTGCCGAAATTGCCCGGCTTCTGGTTCTCAGTCTCCTCGTCGGCCAACTCGCGCACCAACGAGTACTCATCGTGGTTCGTGATGCCTATCTTCGTACAAATTACTACCATGAGATTGGCGACAGGCTGACTGTCATCCACCAACAACGTCTTCAGCGTTCCATCCAACATGCGCACTCGAAGGGTCCGCAGTTTACGCCGGTACTCGAGAAGATCGCCGTTCCTCAGAATGTAATAATCGAGATTCCGGCCCGGCTCTAGCCAAACCCCCTTCTTCACATCCTCGTCGGCAAGGAATAATCCGTAGTCCTTGGCTGTCGATGCAAGAGGAAAACGCGCGGTCATTATCATCGTGCTACACGGTTATGCATGGAATTCTCCTGGACTCGTTAGCTTTTAGACGAGCTTTTTCCCTTCGTTATTGAGTTTTCCTTTGTTTCTATATAGAATAATAGTTGCTCGACTATTTGCTAGGGATTCCGGGAGGATTTTCGTGGGTTTGCGCCTCGAACTGGCTAATAGAGATTAAGAAGTTGACGGTTTAGTGGGTTAGGTGTTTTATTTTTTTGGCAAAGTTAGAGAGCCGTAGGAGCAGTTTCTCGCGACAAGCGATCGAGACAGCGAAGTAGAATTGCAAGGGCTGTTTGTGGAAAAGACAGAATCTTCGACGCGATTAACTTGATAAAATCGTTTTTCTTAGTCAGCTATTTTGTCGTTAACGCTAACATCCATACGCAAAGAATATCGTGGAAAAAATAAAGAGGACAGAAGGGAAGAGATAAATGCAAATTCGTTTGTTCGTTAGTACAGCATCGTAGGATATTGCAGGTGCAAGTAGGAGCTTACGTTGGCCCATGTTACCCGCTTCAGCGAGTTTCTCTCTGATAATACGGCAAGCGTCGTAAATGGATGTGCTCGGGTCGAATTGCATCATCTTCGTGGCGTTTTTCTCCGGGATGGAGATACGCAAGGATAGGGTGGCCATTGCGGCTGCCTGGGATGATCTGTGTGCACGAAAACCACCGGAATCACACGACTGAAACACAAAAATAATGTCGATTAGTTAGCATGATTTCCATCCTCTGCATTTTTCTCTTTCTTTTGTTCAAATATATAAACGACGCAAGTCGTTCACTTGAAATAGACAAAATGCAATTTTTAGCTCTGTTGGAAACAGGTTCTTACATCTTCTTCTTATATCGGTTACAATTTCAACTCAATTGTAAAATGAAAAGAATTCGTCATTCTGTCGAGTTTTTGTAGTTCTAATGATGCAGTTAACGTTGAAAAGTAAAGTACATTGATCTGGTAGATGCACGTCTGTCGTGTTTGTTCGCAATTACTGTGGCTAGTATTAAACAAGAAACACGCAGCGCTTGATCGTCGAGCGACTCATGGTATTACGAAGAACATAAAGTACTACGGGAATATGCGATTTCTAGTTTACTGAATCAAGTGCAACAAGTTGCAAGAGGGCGAGCATTGTGCTTGCTCGCGGGTCACCGTTCTAACCATTCGCGTAATTGCACATTATCATAAAACAACGGATAGTTCTTGCTTGTTGTACGCGAATATATTTTCTCTCTCTCTCTCTCTCTCTCGTTAATTTCCCCTTTTTACACCGAAGAGTTCCAATGTAATAATCGCGAATGACGAGACTATGTGGATGTACAACTAGGTCGATTTACGAAGAGTAATTTAATCCTTCGCTTTATAATTGCTTCAAGAAATCGTTAAATTCTCTATTTCTGTTGGAAATGGAACAACTAAATATATAAAATTATGATAAAAATAAAATAACTCTTGACTGGGATATTACCGTTTAATTACCTACTTACATTCGACGATGTCAATCGATCGAAAGAGTATTCATATTTACGAGTATCGAAAAGTATCTTTTCCAGCTGATTGCTGAATAAGAAGAAGATAAGGAGAGAGAGAGAGAGAGAAATTTTCAAGCCCTGCGTTCCATCGTTTTGTATCGGTTTTCTGGGAAATCTAACGGAGCAACGGATTAAAAATGTCTCGCTATCGTATGAAAGAGGAAGCAACCGTGGGACTTCTGTCTATATATTGATCTACCGAGGTATGGTACATTTGCCATAGAATTTGCCACAGGGTGCAGTGTGGGATCCAGCACGGGCGTAGAACCCACCCCACGTCACGGTATTCGGCTAATAAAAATAAATTGTCACCGGCTCCGGGCTAATTAAATCGATCCGAGGATACGAATCTTTCTCATCTACTCCCCATGGAGAGAAATACCACCCGCCATGCTCTGTTTGCATCAACAAATTACCAATAATCCCCGTACATTTGTCGAATAAATCACATTGATGAAACAGACTTCAATGCTTTACGCGCCTTGCCGAGAACCCTTTTAATCGTCCAATTTAATTGTCAGAAACGTTGAAATAAATAGATTAAAAAATGAGTAAAAGTTGGCTACATTTTATGCCTCGATATTTTAGTGGAAATTTCGTAATGTAAAATTCCATTTTGTCGAATATTGCATTCTTGACTGGAAGGAAATTTCTGTGCCTCTACGAAAAATATTCCACACGAGAATGAAAAGACCGTCGACAGCCTTGGTTATGTTAATTGGAAAGTTGATTAATTACGAAGTTCCGTTCATGATGAAATAGTTGGGCCCAAGAGGGAACAACGTAAGGCTACTTCGTGCAGACCGAGAACTCCACTAACAAAAACTAATAGATCTAGGAATTTAATAGCAAGAAGGGACATTCTGCGTATTCTGATATCATTTTATGGAAGAATAAAGATAAAGCTATCGATCTCCTACATTGATTCCGTCAACTTCCTAAGAAGAGGACATTTTTCTAAAAATCTTCCTAAAGTTAAAGAAAATCTCAAAGATTCGAAGCTTATAAAAGAAACGAGAAATTACGATATTCTGTTTAGAACTGTGAATCGAGAATGCATTGTCCGTAGACTATCACGACACACGGTATATTATCAGGATCTAAACGAGCAGAGGCCGCCAATTATAGGCTGTTTCGTTCGTTTACTCGACTCCTTTTTTTTATATCCGTCTCGATGGCAGAGCAGGGGGGTGGTCCATGCGCATAAATTCGTTGCAAGTACACCCTACGCCAATGTGAACTTCCACCCTTAGAGGTTGCCAGGCAACGCCGGTCTCTGACTGTGTCAAACTCAAGCACAACCACCCCAGTCCATCCCTTCTTACGAGTCCATCCCGTCGACCCTCGCCCCCCTGTTCCTCTCTCTTTTCATTTTCTCTTCTCCATTTTCCTTACTTCACCGCTGTACATCGGCCTCTCTTGTTTACTCTTTTCCTCCTCGGTTACCGTATTTCTATCTTTACACCTATCACTGTACAACTTTTATACATTCTTCCTCTTTTCTTTCCCGTTTCGTTGTTTCTTTCCTCTTTCCCGTGAATCTAATTTTCCGTTCTTGCCGTCTTATTTCGTTTCTTTTTCTTTGCTTTCTTATTTGCTCCTTTGTTTCTTATCTTTATTTCTTCCTCTACCTTTTTCCTCGGTTTTAGTTAGATCGCCGGCGTTATTGTCTCTCCGATGTCTCGTTTTCTACTATTCTCGGCGCAGCGCTTTCTTTGTTATCTCTTTATCGGCTTTCAACGATGCTCTCGTTCCTTTTTCACTTTTTGATTCGTTTCTCTTTCATGCTTTATCTCCTCTTATTATCCTCGCTTTTCTGCTTGCTAGTTTCTTCTTTGTCGCTACTATTGCCGTTTTATTACCAACCCTTTTTGGCTCTACGTTTTTCCCAATTTCTATATTACTCTTTCGCATGCAAATCTCTCATCGGTATTTTTATTTCTCTAGCTCTTCCCTCTTCTCCCACTTTCATTCTGTTCTTATTTTTCTTCCATTTCGTTACATTATTTTCACGTTCGTCCGTGTCACTATCTCGAACCTCTGCTTTCGTCCAATTTTATCGTTTTCGATTTTTACGCGCTTTCATATAGTTAGATACGATTAGTTTTAATGTAAGCAAAAGGAAGGACGTCGTGTTCAAATTCACGACAGCGGCTGCAATTAACATCAAAGTGGAAAACATTTCCAAGGAAATATTATAATTCTCAGCGCCTCTTTATTCAACGGTATCTCAGAACTTGGACCATGATCTTGTTTTATAGCTACTTCTCTAGTCCGTTAACCGTTGTAAATGGAATCAAATTATCGCCAAGGAATTCAACTCCGAGTTCGTGCTAAAAATTCACTAAAGAACGACTTTGAATAACTTGACGGATTTATACTAAAAAGAAAGGAACAACTAACTAAATTCAATAACGCAAAATCTACCGTAAGATCATTTTGCAGGTAAACTGGAGGATGAATTACCGAAGTTATTATTACTAAACGTAAATGAATAAACGTTGTTGAAGATCGTAAAAAGTATACGAAGTGGTAGTTGTTATAATTTAGAAGTGGGTGGTTAAAAATGATTCGAGCGATGAATAAACTGTCGGTACTACACCAACAACGAATCTGCTTTGATAATCGCGCAAGTTTGCACGAAACTTTGTCTCGGGTTCGCTTTAAAACAGCCACCCAATAATGTATGCAACGATACTGTACAATTGCTTGACTAATAATTTCGTTTAACGTTATCTTTAAACGAGTTCAGTCGTTCGGTAGTCATGAGAGCCGCAAGTAAGGACAAGGAAGATATTTCGCTGAATGTTTCTCAAATCGGTAAAAATTGGTCTCTGAATTATTTAAGAATCTCGTTCTTTTTCGATCGAACGTTTTTTGGCTCGAAAGGGAAGAGAGCTCGAACGATACATCTATGCGAAATAATCGAAATTTTGCAACAGATCTGATTCGTCGTTTACAAAGTTACTCGCTCGACCGCGATACGTCACTTTCCAGTTTCCATGGAATGTATTTAGAGGAATGACCTCATTACCTGTAATTAGGTCAACCGTATGAGTGCAACTATGCAACGGCGATGCGCTCCAACGTCGTTCGAATCGTTCTTTGAACGTTTCGACCTTCGTATCAAAAGCTATTACGCGTGTTATTTTACGTATGTCTGAAGTTCTTTGTACATTAGATACAAAAAAGAATCCTCCGCGCTCTAAAAGTCCGTAATACAGTAATACATACGTATATCACGCGAATATCTACTTTTGAAGCTGCCAAACTTTCTGCATATTGTGTTGCACACTTTTAGCGTTGGTATATAACCCAAAAATTCTACCAAGCGAGCTTCAAGACTTTTAAGTAGACCGTGTAAAACGGTCACGGAACTACCCAAACGACCTTACGAATGAATATTTTACAGCCAGCTTGCAAAAAATTCCTCATAGGCTGAAACGCGTCGTTTCGTCGTTTAAGGAGTAGGTCAGTGGAATTTTTGTCCGTAAGTGAACGAAAAAACTAGTGATTTATTAGAAATTAGCAAAGATTCCAATGCTACGTGCAATGACGATAATCAAAAGCCCGATAAAATTGTAAGTCAATCGAATCACGAAACGAGTCCGTTAGCGCAGAACGCTTATAAGCTCGATATGGGTGGCAATGGGTATCGAGGCTGACAACGATCAAGAGAGAAGGGAAAACAAGGAGAAAATAAATAGGAAGCAATACGATCCGCGTGTTAACCGAAAGTGGATCGATCGCAGTCTCTAAATTTAGACGTCAGTGTCTTTCCACGGTGATGACGCCTGACGGCAACTAATTGAGGGTCCGTCGATTGCTACGAGGTAACGAAGACACGATTATGCACGCTCTACAAGATTCGGTAATCAGGGGTTCGGTTCTCTTAATGGATCCTGGCATACGTGCCAATCACGTGGTACCCCGCTGTTGATACAACGAGCATGAAAAATAATCTTTCGCTTAACTTCGCTTGTTTAAGCTCGACTTTTGTTCATTGACTTTATTCCAAACGACTAACAGAATACGTTCATATATCTCGGAACGACGACCAGTTAGTTAATCGATGAACGTGGACGACAGTAAGTTTGGATTTTCATGTAATTTTTCGATCGTTTACATGCTGTATTTTTGTATCGATGAGTTTAGAACATAGGTGAATTTGTTCGATAAACGCGGAATCACATAAATCTTTTGCGAATAGAATAGAGCGATAAGATCGAATAAGAATAAGATCGATAAGTATATATCGATCGGCACGGTTAGATGGGAATTGCTACTAATTTCGGATGGATCAAAAACCAATATAGAGTCAACGTTCTCCCTCTGTTTAGCACTAACTAGCACGGGGAACTTCTGTGAAGTGCTCTTAACCGAACTCACTCGCCTCGCCTGTACGTGGTATTGGCTGGGATCCATGGGGGAGGGTGGAGGGGGGGGGGAGTGTTACAGCGATGTATAAGCCTTTGATTCCCATAGCTGGCATAACGATGTACATAATCTGCGAAACTTCGTTAATTTCTATCTCTATCGATACAAAAACACGACAATTTATTTCGTACAATTTATTTCCTGTATCCATCATCGATGGATTTGTTAATATTAACGTTCGATCACACGAAAAATCGAGTAAAACCTCTACCAAAATTCGTAGAATAATTTTCACAGTGAAAAGCTCTGAATTTATTAGACATCTATCAAAGCGAACCTCCAAGCACGTGAAAAGCAATATCGATGCGAAACCAAGGAACGAGGAACGATGTCGCGACACGAAGCGCAAAACCGAGTAACGCAAAGTGCAGTTCCGCCACCCGCGGAAGTTCGCGGAAGAAACAAGGAAGATTGTTTCGCTTTTCTCCTCGATCAAAAACCATCGAGATCGCGCAACCACTTACGGCCATTTACTTTCGATCGACACCGCGTTCTACTTGCAACGCTCTATTTTCGCCCATCTTCGAGCGTCGGAACCAAGCATCGTCAGCTTTTTTAACTCCATCGTCACTTCGTGAGCTTCGTCTTTTTCCAAAGCTATCCCACCCATTGCCACCCTCGTGTCACCTATCGAGCCACGTGGTTCGGACCATCCCCTTTTATCGCGTCCTCGGCACCCTTCGTCACGAACCAGCTCGTCGCAACGTTTCGTGACGCGACCAGAGGCACACCGACATCGAATCAGTTTATGCAAGATTCTCGTTCAACTCCGAAATTGTTTCGGAAGCTTCTCGAGACGTTTGGAAAATTTCTGCAGCGATTTTGGCTGAACGTAGGAAAGATTTCTATATTTCAATTATCCGTCTGTAACTCGAAATTCACATACCGATATACTTTTAAAGTTTATTTTATTTCTTGCTGCATTTTATTAATAATGGCGTTGTACTTCTACAAATAATCCATCAGCGCAATATCGAGACAATTTCATCTGGGCAAATATTGATTCCGCAACAATGTCCAATGGCATAGTTTTCCTTTGCACGTCCCGTCAGGAGTTGGTAAAGAACGACCTCGACCGTAACTACCAACTCTGTTACGAGCTGTTCGAATGACTTATTAACTTACACCCCGGGGAAAACCGACGCCCTACCGTTTCTTTTTTTTTTTTTTTTTTAGAAACTTTCAGACGTCTTTGAAACGATTGGACTAACTTCTTTCTCTGCCCAACTCTTTCGTCGGGTAAAATTCTCATCGACCTCTTACTTTCATTTTTTTCATTTCCTCTTTCTAACGTCGAATGGAAGCCTAACTTTAGTCAAAGCGGAAGGTACTTACCATCGTTAAAAATTACTAACAGAAAGAAAGACGAATTAAAATAAACCGGCGAAAATATAAATAACTAAATTATTTCGAATACGAGTGATTCCAGTTATTTCCGGTAAAAAAGCACATTCCGGTATTTAGTCAAGATTAACACTTTTTAGTTATTTACAGACGTATTCGTGCAAATGAACGCGATCAAAGCGAAATTTACTTTCAGTTTGCAGCAATTCAAATGCAACGTGGCATATACTTTAATCGCCGCATTACGTATCAATTTAACGTCGTTACGTTAACAGCGAATATTCAACTTCATTGTCCTTTCGCTCCCTCAAAGGGAAGTTCAACCCTTTCGCTTAAATTCGATTCTATATGTAGCCAATTTCACCCATTAACCCTTCCAAGGCTAACGCTTCGCAATGTTACAGTTAGAAATGCTATTAAGAAGTCAGTCAGGTAGAGTAGATAATTATTAGTTATTACGAATAAATTTTTGTGTATAACGTAGATTTAGATAATAACGATTCTATCGACGCTGTTTGCAAACCCTGTTTCCCTTGCCAACCAAAGCACGTGAAGGTTCCCAGCCGCGAGGCATCCATGTGTCACGGATGATCAAGAATCCCGATTATCTACCTCGACGATCGGTGCGACTGAATTTCGCGAATGGCGCAGCAGTAGCAACTACACAGCATCCAAGGTATCTAATTGGAAATTGGGCTACTCCTCTGATACCCAGGATCGTGGAATGTCGGCTGACGTGGACGTTGACTGTCTTCGTTTCCGGTGCAGGCTCCTCGTGTAAAGATAATTAACTATCCCTGCGAAGCTGCAGCACGGATTCGCGTCTATTCTCCGCTGTGTCCTCTTTATCTCTCCCTTTCTCTCCCTCTCACACACTATCGTGAAAAACCACCTGGAAATTCTGGCACGTTCGCTAAAACGATAGAAAAGGAAGAAAAGAGAGAAAGAGAGAGAGAGAGAGGAGGGGTAAAAGAGCAATTCGACCTCTATCGGGCGGATCTTTGTAATATTCGATTCAATTCCACGCGTCCCGCGATGACAACCGCCTGTTAAATATAATCATCGTTCGATTCGTGTACGTCACTCGCGTATTTATCGCTGTCATCGTCCTAACGAAGTCTCGATCAACGATCGACTTGAATAAAGCGGACGATCAAAAACGGGGAACTCTTTACAAGGCATGCAACTGGAAAGATTGTCTCGTTTTGTGTTAAATTACGACGCGTGTTTTTTCCAATGGAGAACCGATTATTTACGAGTCCGATAATCCGGAACAAACATTCACCGAGATTGTTTCGATATCGTGTCGGAAACGTTTATAGAATTTGTTTGCGTAATCAGTAAGCGAATCCATTCGGTCGATTCTAATCGAACGATAGATTACGTGTGACGATAAAAATACGTAATAACTTACATTTGGGGTAATTACATAGAAGAGGGTACTCCTCCTCCGTTCCAATGATTTTCAAATATGTTATCGAGAGCGTGATTTCAAACAACTTTTCTTCTATACGTATAACCGCGACTCAGCTTTAGGTATTCATACTTTTGCTACTTTTTATCTTAATGTGAGTTAGGTTCGGATTACCTTTATGTACGGACACGATGATATTATACGTATGTATATTCGTAGCTCTCGCGTAGCTAAGCCGAGTTCCTTTCTTATCTCCCTGTGGTTCCAAATCGAAAGATGAGACGTATAAACTCATCGCGACACCAACGTACCTATAACATCATCCGTAGATAAACCTAATCCAACCTAATCTACACCAAGATAAAATATAGCAAAAGTAGGTATTGTTACCAATATCTTCGATACCTTGAAGAATGTTGACCTTAACGACATATCCGAAGATCACTAAAATCGGTGAGGCGTACCCTCTTGTATATAATTATGTACCCAAATTTTAATCCACTACCTTGGACTCTATCGAGTACCTCATATTCATCTTTTAAATTTTATCTATGCATTCAAATGAGAGTAAGTAACTGGGATAGGCTTTGAATACAGCAAAAAAGAAGTAAAATAGTAAAATAAGATCTGAAATATAATCGACGCCTTAACTTTCGTTACAAAGGGAATACATACATATTTCAAAATAGCTGAATGTTGTATAGATGTAATTAAGAGATGTAATTACGTAATCTAGAAAAAGTGCAAAAAGCTAGATGCGTTACGAGAAGTTGCAACTACGGAACTTTCGTTATTTATTCTTTTTGACAATGTTCTTCCACAAGATTGAATACGTTTCATACCATGTGGCCAGCATCAAGCTATACCAGCACATAACGCACAAACTATGACTATGCGTCTTCGTATACAAGTATGACGAACAATGAACGATGCAACGAACAGTACTTCGACACATTTGGTATCGTACCATCCATCAACTTCGGTCTTTCTAATTCCTCTATCTTCGACGTATTCTAATAGTGTCGTGTATTTTATTGGATTAACGTGTTTTTAAAAGAAATAATAAAATATTTCATTTGTAAATGGATCTGATAATCGATGTCCCACTTTTTATCTCCGTCTTTCTTTTAAAAAGCAAAGAAAAGAAAAGTTGGGAAGAAAAATTTGAAACATAGGATGATAAAGGCGATCGATTTATGCAAAAAGCGAAATGGCTCTGTTAGAGTGACGAATGCAATTGCACTTTGCAGCTGCACCGCTGGACTAACGAAAAAAGTACGATTATAGAAAGTTAGACCTCGTTAAACCATTCAACTTTTTTTTGCCGTCGCTTTTTCCTATTTTCAACTGAAAAAGAGATATGGCCTGCCCCAGTTACGAATTGCAAATAGAAAGCTTATCGTTCGATCGAGATTCCCATTAATAAATCATTCAAGGGATAATAAAGAGGTACCTCAAAACAATTATCATTAATCTCGAACAGTGTATCTATGATGCAAGATCCTCTTAAATTCTTGTATCGTAATTGAACTATTTTATTATTATATAACGATATTTCGGGCTTAAAATATTCCTAAACTAGAAAGTAAGGTGTTTTATCCCTTCATGAATAGAAATTACACGCGATATATTTAGGCTACCTCGTAAAGCGTTCACGTATACTCGAGATTCTCATTTAACCTCTTAATGTCCGAATCTATTTACTCTAATCGCGGGTTATTTCGTATACATGATAATACATGGCGTAATATAAACATGAAAGTACAAGAAAGTACGAGAACTATCAAAATGTAAAAATTAATTTACTGCAAGAATAAATTTGTTAAATCAAACTTAAAAATAAATGCAAAGAAAAGCAAGTAGATAGAAGTAAGCGAAAGCTTGGGAAAATTCCAACTAACCTATATGTACATTGTTATACAACACTCACGAAACTGTTGTTCGAACTGATGTCCATATAGCCACGAACTTTCCCACAAAAATATCACGTTAAATTTCAAAAATGATGTTCCAATATCATCCTCGAAATAAATGCAAAGCTAGCTGAATAAACGTGACCAATAGAGAAGCTAGAAGCCTCCCTGCATGCAAGATCGAACATCAGTCGCACCATCTGCACCATCACACGCGACTGTAAACACCCTCGAAGCATTGCGTCGTCGACTCGCTTTCGAACGGAGACAACAACGCGCTACGTATTTTGTCACTCGGTCGCGTCAAAGTCGAGGATCCATTTGGAGCGAAAAGCGTTCACAAAACCCGGCACAACGTTTCAACGTCGACGATCGACCGACGAATGAACGAGTCATCGCGAACCGCCGGCCAAATCGAACGAACCGATTAAAAGACACGCGCGTGGTTCGAATTGTTCGATGGAATCACGAGCAGAGCTAACACGTTGTGCCGTTAGACCGGCGATCGGAAACTGAATGCGTCGCGGTCTCGGCTGGGACTCGAATGTGACCGAGAGGATTGTTGGGAAACCACCCCTCGAGCCATGGGAGAGGGGGGTAGGGACAAGGGGAAGTAAATAAGGCCTGGGTGGGGGAAAGGAGACGACAGGAGGGTGCTAGTGAATTCACACCGGGGATGCTCGGAGCTTCTGCGCACTATTGCCCCAGTAACACACCCCCGTAAACCAGCCGTGGAAAATTCGAACAACGTGCGAGCTGGAACAAATTCTCTGTTTTCGTCGGGCACTCGTGAGAAGCAGAGACAGGAAGTGGCCGTTTCTGCGGTATGGAAACGGTCAGTTAGAATCTTCAGAACGCTAGATTCTGGGCTGGTTTGGTCGAACCCGAGGTATTTGCTGCGTTGATAAGCTTGTTTCAAGGAAAACGAACAAAGTTTAAACAAACGACGAATATATTGGGAAATACTTAAATATTCTTTGACGTTAGTACGGTACTGTTCAGAAAGATAGATATTTCTATAAAATTTTCCTATTCCTATGTAAAATTTCCTGTGGAAATCTTTGTTATTCTCTATTAAAAATATCGATCAAGCGATGAAATTTGCTACCTAAGTTGCGTTTGAGATAACATACAGAAACTTAGTAAATCAAACGATAGAAACTTCGGTACCTTTAAATTAGAAAAATCTTCTATTACAACGTTAATATTAAACCTTATATCGCGAGGAGATCGATCATAGAGTAATCATCGAGTTAATGCGTTATCACGGTTAATAACTACCCCGTGAACCCCAAATTCCAGCGACTTATACTTTTCAACCCCCCAGGGTGCCACGTGAAACACAATACGTGGCATAATTGCGATTCGCCAAGCCACTAATTGGTCACAAAAGCATGGGGTTCGGTTGACAGGAAACCCACTATTTAGATTTATCCGGAAGAACGATTTAATTGTGGCCTAAAAAATATACTCTTGGAAACCCCTCTATTCTGACCATTACCACCCCCTCTCTGTTCGACGACTTCGACGAAGGGAGGAAAGTTGACCCTCGCATTATACTATCTGATTTCGAGACCTTCGAGATCGTCTGTTGCGATTCATCCCTCCCGATAATTGAGTCCCCTATCTTGATTGTTTCACGGCAATCAATTGCTTTGTTCGGATGAAAGAGTCTCGTTTGTTCGCTTGTCCAGGAAACTTATCATTTTTTCTTCCCGGTTTTTTTATAATATCACGAACGAATAAAGTTTGCTAAGATTATTCGAGACAGAGATAAGTTTAGCGGAATTTCTGATCGATGCTGCGACTATTCTACATATAATAAAACTTTCAACACACCCCTAAAATTGTCTTGTTCGTTTTAATGCAATCTTTGCACGCGTAAATATCTTTTTAACTAAAATTGGCGCACTTTCTTAATTCTCACCAAACAGATGCAGAAAAATTTCCTGACTAACGTTTCCATTCGAATACTTGTCACGACATTTCTGCAACGTAGAAATGTTTATCAAACTTTTGAACAATCGATTTCAAATTTTTCAATCGGGATACTCCTAACGAATAAAGCTTGTTACTCGATTAACAAGCCAGAAACAAGATTAACAAGATTAACACGATTAACAAGAAACAGAATGAAAGTTCAGTGAGCCAATATTTATCCTAGATTTAACAAGAACAAACCAACGCACAGAAAAGATATCGAGTGAAATAAAATTACCAATACTACCATAAGATACGTATTGCAAACTATCAACAACACGTGTACATGCATGCGATTTTTACTCACCGGTCGAAACTCATGTTGCACTCGTTTGTCTCGATTTCCATTTGGATTACAGAGTTTTTTCTTCTGTTTGTCGCTGGATTTTCGTACGAAACGGCACAAAGCAGTTCAAAAAACTTCAGAAATTTTCTTTCTCACCGTTTTGCTCCTTCTTTGCGACGATTGTATGGGTGTGTATGTGTAAGAGCGCGTGTTTGACACTAGTTTCAATTTCGCAATAAAGAGAACGGAGAGAGAGAGAGACAGAGAGAGAAGTTTTGTGAAGTTCGAAAGGCACAGAAGAGGACGGACGAGGTTTTCGTCGAAATTTCGTTAAAAATCCGAGGGAGAATAGGGGAGGAGAATGTCGGGATAGGGATAAAGTTTCAATGACCCTTAAACTCGAATTAAGGCAACTGGTTCGCGCACAACGGGCACGAAGCCAATTCGTAAAAGTAAGCTCGAAAGGTGAAACGAAATTTTTCGATCGAAACTCTGCGAACGGTGAGTTCGATCGGTTAAAAAGATCACAGTTTCGGTAAGGCTCTGACCAGTCGAGATAGTCATCTGTACGAGTTACGAGAGCAGCGTGGACGGCCTTTTCCACAAAAAGAAAGAAGAAAAGAACAAGGTGAAATGAAAGCGTTAGCTTATTGTCACCAGGTCGAATTTGGACGGCACTTTAAGGCACGGGAGATGTTTTCCTGTCGCGACAGCCCTACGATTACCGATTAAAAACAATACCGACGTAAATTATTTTCGAAATAAATGTTGAGTAAACGTGGGCGAACGAAGTTACATTTCTCTGTGTTTGAAAACGAGTAAACGATTCTTTCGAAATTTATCATTTCCAAGATTCGGAAAAATAAGAAGATAAACATTTGAAAGAAATTCTATTTCTCTGAGATAAAAATATAATACGTACTATACGCAGTTGAAGTAACCGAAGTCACGATGTAACGGAATTATCAAACGGGAACAAGAAATAAAAAATGTGTTACCTCGAAAAATGCGAAGTACCCAGACAGAGGCAAATCTCGAAAGAAACCTCCAAATTTCCAAACCAAAGACACTGAATCGACACCCAAGTCGACACCCAACGGTGAAAGAAAATTTAAAAAATACTCGAAAGGAAAAGAACTTATCTTAAATCGTAACAAAATGAAAAATCAATTCGTCCCCGAAGAAAATTGGAAAACTAACGACGAAAACAAATCAAAGGACGCGTCGACCGATGATTTTAACAGAGTCAACGGGGACCTTCAACCGAGGATAAACAAATTTCCGTAACGAAAGAAGGAAAGAAAGGATGAGAAACGAACAAATATAGAAGAGCAAAGGAAAACGAATGGAGGAAACAAGGAGATAATAGGAGGAACGAATTTGAAATTGAAACTGAAGAGACCGAGAGAGAACTTTGGTATTCGTGATGTTGAGGGGCAATGCAAGGACGAGGACTAGGACGAGAACAAGGATGTTACCCCGACGGCTGTCGCCAAAGAAGTGATAGGTCTGCGGCCTTGCGCGCGGTACCCAAACCAAAGACACCACCAGAGAGGATGCACATGCGCCGATAGAACGACGTTGACTCAACACGGCGATTGGTCGACACCGATGGTGGTAGTTTTCCTTCTACCCCCACTGAGTTTGAGTCGCATCCAGCGATCCAGCCACCCCTCTTGGGCATCGTCGCGCACGCATACATACGCGCCAGAAAGAACAACGCTTCTGTTGAAATTTCAGTTAACAATATCTACCTATCTTTCGCCACGATCTTCTTCATATTTCTTTCTTTTTAACTTCGAGGGATGAGAATTTGTCTTGATGTTTGGCGATCTAAACGAAGTTGTCAAGTAACATTTTTTTAAAAAATGTATCAAAGAATCATCTTGCAGTACCATTTTCTTCGCCTTTTTGTCTTGACGAAGGGACGATGGAAGTTTTCCTTGGGCTTTGATGATTAAAGAAAATCGCAGCTCCTTCTCTTTTGATACAACGAATAATTAAAATTTTAAAAACGAATTTTAAAACGAATAGTATAAATTTTGGGAGAACGATACAAGCTTGATTACGATGATTGTTTCGACATGAAAAATAAATGTGACTAACCCAAAGCTATTTCATTAATGAAAACTCCGTGAACTGTTTCTGTATGTAAACCCTGTAAGTAAAATCCAAAAAGAATCTAATATTCCGGAAAGGGGGAGAAACAGCGTGCAATCTTTCGCTTTGGATAGGGTCAATTCGTTCGATTAATCTCTTGTCAAAGGAAGACGAGCTTTGAGATTCCCGGATCAGTCGAAAATTTTCATAACGATTTTGGTAATTTTCTTGGGGCCGAATTTAAACAAGCAAGCGCACAAAAGGTTGAACGAGGATCGGGCTATAGCAGATGAGGGGGTGCAAAGGGATGGTAATGCGAGTTCGCAGGAGGGAGGTCAGCCATCGAGGGGCAGGAGAGTGTCACTCGGGAGCACGACGTGTAAGAGAATGGTCACCATCCCGGGGGGTGAATTGAGATGTACAGGCAATTTATGCAGCGGCACTTTCGTTCGAACGTCAGCTAGCTGACCATGAATGCTTGCAAAACAGTACGGGGATGATAACACCTTGCATCCTTCTCAAGCAAGAATACGATCTTCCTTTCGTCAACAATCGACATTTTGCTCCTTTCTTTCCTTAACTGCCCGACTGAAGTAAGTAATAGATTGATAAATGAAATTATTAATCTGAATTATCATTTCTCTTTGTCAACGTACCGTCAGTGAGATATCTCGTGTTTTATATCTCAAAAGTATACAATAACAACAAAATCGATTGTAACTTTATTTCAATAATTCAAGGAGGAAATTGTCGAAATGCCGTTGTTCCATGAATGTTCTGTCATCCATTAAGTGGTTGAGGCGAAATTCAACGAAATGTCATGGTACAAGGGATGATTCACCCTTCTAGGGCCAAAAATGGATTAGTTCCAGAGAAGCAGAGAAGATCGAAGCGTGAAGCAGTATAATATTCCGCGCGAATGCGGTAAAGGCTGTTTTATTTCTTTCTAGCGATACACGATTCAATCATCTCGCAGTTACTACAAACTACAAATCTTCTATCCAAATAATATTTATAAAATCTAAGCAAAAGCCCGGGCTATTACCGGACCTAAAATTAAGTAGAAACCTGAATTTCCTTCGAACGACAGCGTCAGAGATTCAAAGAGAACGAGGGGAAACTACCAGGTTTCGCTATCGAAACACGTTTAAGGGAGCCGCAAGGTGGTCCGAAACAATTGTGAAACACGACGAGGGTGGATACGATTTACTCTGTTAAACGTAGGAGCAAGGGGATAAGAGGAAGGAAGGTAGGAAAAAGGTAGAGCGGGAACACGTGGGGTGGTTTTCTTCAGGGACAAAGCTAAGAACCTCGCTGAGAGTATCCCTTTTTCACGGTTTTTGTTCACTCCTTCCGCGTCTCTCTTATTTTCTCGATTGGACTGTCCCTCTCTCGGAGCCATCAAGCCTTATCGTGGTAGCGTCAATCACTCTCTTCGTATACGGTCCAACTTATCGTTCGATTAATCGCACTGACAATGCGCCTGTCGATCCAACTTACCGCCCGCCCTAAATCCATATGGCCCCGACTTCTGATGCAAAATTTTGTTCCCGAAAGTGCCGCTTCGTCCAAGTCGATACACCATGGGCGAGCTTAGAGATACCGTTAATCGGGCAACGTGACGCGGTGGCCGCACACGCGTCAACCTTTTTAGAAGTACGTTTTCATTAAGCACGCTCGGTATCGTTGGTCTTCGATATATATGGAATATAACGTTTACACATATTCTGAAACATTTCACGCTATTTTTCGACGAACCGGCCGATATATATTTGGAACTACTATGATTTATACACTTTCTTATAAGTAGAAGATGGAACTTGCGATATTGTTTAAAGAGATTTTAAATTAAAAGATAACCCACCGTAGTTATACAAGCGACTATAGTATGAAACAATGTAAAAATTTAATGTTCCCTGCAGTTAACAAAAGTCGATGAGAATTTAACGAGGAGATAAGAAGAAAAAAAAGGGAAGAGAAGAAAAGTAAAAAAGGAAGAGGGACGCAGGAGCTCGAGGTTACGTAAACTCGCCATCCCAACTTCCAGCCGGTCGTCAGCAAAACCGGAAGTGCTGTATGGATCGGACTTGGCGCGCTGGTTGTTTGTTAGTAGACGACTTTGTACAACAGTTCGTATCGTCGGCGCCAAAATGTCTGGACCATTACCATTGGCTGCTTGTTTAACCTCACCGAGATACGCGTATTCTGAACGGTGTGCTCGTGCATCATGATAAATCAATGTGTCCAATCGCGTCCTTCCTAACAGCCAAATTAGCAGTCTCAAAAGCTCAAATTTTTTTCATTTCTGCGCTACGCTGGCTTTCTGGCGAATGCGATTATTCTGTTTCTAGTAAATATCGTTTAAATATCTTACTTGGATAGATGAAAAAATATAAAACCTGAAAACGATAATCGGATGTCTGACATCTGCTCGATATTATGAATCTTAACACTTCGTAGGCGATCTGTGTCGCTGGTCACGGTCAACTCGTATCGATAATCGTTCTAAACTCCATAAACATCGGATACAAATAATACAAATTATTCAACAACGATACGCGATTACTGCTGTCATAAAAATTCATGCCCGACAAGATACTGATACGATATATTTTCCGATGTATCTTTCGGATAATAAACTATGCAATTTACGATCGAAGTCCTAAAACGACTCCAATAGCGATACGAAATAGTAAACAAATTCAACGCACGCTAAACGCCGTTCGCGTGCAAAGCACGACAGATGCGTAGATAGATCAACCACCACGAAACAGAGAATATAGATACTTTAACGAGATACGAGCGAAATCAGTCGGCAGAGATCTGCGACTTTTGGCGGCGTTCGCAACGGTTCGTTTAGCACTCTATACTTGATTTATGAAAGATACTATATGGGAAATTCGACAGTATCGACGTATTGTGTCATAGCACTGGATTCACTTTTCACGGACGTTGTTCGTACAAATTTCCAAATAATTCTAAGAACAAGAGACGCCAACTTTCGCTTCTAACCCTTCGAGCCGAAAATTTCAACCTTCCCTCAAGAATTTAATTTCGCGAAACTCGTCCATGCTCTACCTGAACTTCGTCCTCGTCTCCACGCCCCGTATCCACTACGATCCACCAGCTGAATTTTTGCCCGTTCCAAAAAAGTTTCAAGCTTACGAAACGTATACGAAATCTTTTTACGAATAAAAAATCATTGTCTTCTGCGGGTCTTAATAAACTTAATCGGATCCGTGTCGTATACACAGCGAAACCACGGAATCAACCTGCAACCGATTCGCTGAAAAAGGTGCGTGTGACCCGAAGAACCCTCGTTCATCATGCCGGATGCCTATTCAAATTTTATGGGCCATATTTGTCGCAATTAAGTATCGCGTTTTCGGGCTTATGGGCCAGAAGTATTCCATATTGGTCGCAGGAAGGATCGTTCGGCCGGCTGTCTCGCGGAATAGAGATAAATTCGTGGACTTGACGCGAGGGCAGGGTCCGCAGGGCTGAGTTTATGGGATATCGCGGGGGTAGTAGACACTTTCACGATTCGTCTGACTCATAGTCGACCGAGAGGGACGAAGAAAGTCGGAGAAGAGGCCGCAGAAGCGTGTAAAGCTTTACGAGGATCTCGACGAGAAAGCGAACCGGCCACCGAGCAAACGTGATTTGCAAATCGGAACTGACTGCTCGAATCGTTGGTACTTACAGTTTAAAATCGTTTCTCTCTTACGTCGCGGGATACTTCGTTCCTCCTGTGTGCGTGTGTGTCTACAACTCTTGCAGCTTCTTTCTCAGGCACTTCTGAAAACTAATCAAAGTAAACCAATTACTTTTTATCTCTTTATATAATCGTACTTTGTTGCGATTTAAATATTTCGTTTGAAATAATTGAACGAAGCAGAAAGAAAAGTAGGAACTTAGACAAAATGCCATCGTGGAACGCAAAGTCACAGGTATGAATATCTAAAACTAAATCCTGTCGCTCTTACTTCGAGTAATCGATCTATCGTGTGATTCGTCGGATTTGAAATTCAAAGCCGGTGCGCGGCGTGAGACGCGCGAAAAACGCGGCCACAATTTGAATAACAGATACAGAAGCACTGAATTATTCTTGGCCAGAACAAAGGGAAGAAACGGCCGGAAAGAAATCATATCGATAACTCCGTCGTGCAACGCATCGAGCGAGTATTAACTTCTTCGAGAGGAAAGGCGAAAGGTGGAGGGATGAAGGGAAGGGGAAAATTTTCTCCCGGAGGTAGAGCAGGTGCAACCGGGACTGTTCTGACACGTGACAGAGACGAAGAACGAAAGAAGCAAAAAAGTATCGTTGACCGAGAGAGTTTACGGATCGGCTGAAACGTCAGAGGACCAGGAGAACTCTATTTTCGCGAGACAACAAGCAAGACGGCGCCAACGAGATTTTCGTAAAATTCAGCATCCCCGAGAACAAACATCGAACTCGAAGACGACAATTAACGGACGAAGCTTGTGCAAAGACAAGATGACGAGAGAAAAAGTAGATATTCTATAAAACGAAAGGAGAATCGTCGAACGTTTGGAAGATTTTACGAGTTAGCTATTAACCCTTCGCTACTGATTTCCCTATCTTTGCCATTACCACAGACGCACGGTCTTTCAACTTACTCGATAATTTTATTTATAAAATCACCGTTACGATACACAAAGATTGATTTGATACGATTACTAATCATCGGGATAACCGTAGAAAAAGAAATAAAGAAAAAACGATATGAAAGAAGCACGGATGAACGAAAAGAGAGGACGGTTCGAGAGAGAGAAAAAAAAGCCGAGAGAAGAGATGCAAAGGGAATGGAGAACGCTAGAACGAGGAAGAGTAGGGAAGATAGGAGTTGGAGAGAATCGAGGGAGGTGGGTGCTGGCGGCGTTATGGCGGGCGCCGGGGGTGGCGCCGCGACGCTTTGGCGCCTCCAACGCCGAGACGCTCCGGTGATGTTGGCTCCATATACCTACACATTTCAACCCCCGATGTCGCACCCTCCCACGATATTCACGTACACGTAACTACGTGGCCGCAATGACAGTTCGGGATTCTATTTCTCACATGTACAGGTGCATTTTTCTACCTCTCCCTTGGCCCTTCTCTTTCACCTTCACCCCTTCCCTCTTTGTCTTTTTTTTCTCTTCCTACCTTTACTGCCCCGTACTGTACGTTCGCGAGCGTTGAGAGACTCGTCGTAAGGTCCGAGAGAAACACCGAGGACAGAGATGGAATAAATTCTGGATTTTATAACCCGGAAGGCCAGCTTCGGCGTCAAGGTCCTCGATGGACCGCGGGGTGTGGCAGCTGTGCAAAGTTCTTGCACGATCAGTTTCTCGATAGCCTGCTTTCACGTGCTAATCTGGTATTTATCGAGTTAGCGCGTGTACGATATTTCTCCGAAATTTGAATTTGGCAAGGCAATGCCACCCATCGAATTAATTTTACAAGAACATCGGAAAAGCTAGGTTTTCGTAATCGATAAAGATGCTTTCTCTCTCATCCACTATATATCCACTAACAAATAGATATATTCGATAACGAAAATGATATATTATTCGATGTAATCGATTACATGCCTTATTAATATATTTCTCGACCTTTATCTTCACCCGATGACATCGGTCGCAATTAAAAAGATTTCGGACGAAGACACGACGATCCCTAGCCCCATGAACCGTGTAATTTTTCAGGCTTTCAGGCTCGATTGTTTACAACACCGGTTATTTGCAATAATTTACTCGAGGCCACTTATTCACCGATAAACTTCACTTTCGATAGTGTTTATCGCCGGTAGCGCTGCAATTTCCACGTGTAACGAGGAAGTCTGTCGAAAAGCGGAGGCAACAATGCGCGGAAGATGGAATGATCGAGCCGAACAATATGTAATAAAGGGCCTCTTGGGCCGTCGTAAAAAAGGACGCGAGAGATAACTAATAAAGCCACGACTCATAACGGGTAATCTTATAACGGGCTTGTTGCACACGTAGCTACGTTACGAGAGACAATCTAACCGGCTGTAAATTCGATCAATCGGCACGCGCCTCGTACCATCCACCCTCTCTCGTCACTCTCTCGTCATCCCGTCCCCGAATGTCTTGCGCGTTTCCACAAAATTTTGCGATTAATGGCTTGCCTGCCTTTCACAACCGATCAATAGACGATCTCTCGATGGACCGCGATTTCGTTGTCGATTCTGGTCTCTGATCTATGGTCTCGGCCGGTTAAAATTGATCTAGGACTCTAACCCATGCGAACGTTCGAACGTTCGACGGCTCTCAAAGAAGATACGAGCGAATTTGTGGAAAACGAAGGCTGTCTCGTGGTGAGCTGGGTGAGTGGCCAATAGACGATCAAGCGTTGAATCGATACAGTCTAATATAGTTATTTCGATGCTTCTTACGTTGTCGATTTCTGCAACATGACTTAGGTTTAGTTTTTTGGCGGAAATTTCTAAGTAGATTTTGCCATTTCCTCTTCCGATAACGATTCCAAACAATCCGATCCTTTGCTACGCTATGCTTTATACAGCTCCTACTAACTAACGAGATATGTACCGCTAAAAAAGGAGCAAAACGGAACAGTTTCGAAAAGATCGTCGACGCTAAAAGCCAGTTACTCCTGCGTAGGATCGGAACGTCAGCTGAAATGTTCCACCCTGATCTACGGAGCACGCTAAAATCGTCTAATAAGTTGAGTAAACATCGAATCATTGTTATTTTTATGTGCAGCACACGGACCTCCATTGAATCGATGACAACGGAGTGAAAGGTACTTTGAGCTGAATGTACGGATAATCCATTAGACGCGTTGTAACCTAAAACTGCGCAAACAAGGGTGATCTTGGATTAAATGTGACGCCCGGATGGATCGTGGGGATGAACATACCGCTAGGAAAATGAAAATAAGTCGCAGCGAAACAGGTGAGCGACGATGACAACGAACAAATATCACAAACTAGCAATTTCGATAACCAACAAGGCCATTTGCAAAAGTTTCTTTCGTATCACGCAAGCGTACGTCAAGTATCTGTATAATAATTATTACCGCAACGTGACAACTGAAAATAGAAACGATACTTTTATTCTTAGAGGGATGGGCAGAAGACGAATACTGCTTGAATATTGCACGAGTTTTGCAATTAGTTATTATCTTGAACCAATTTGTGTAAATATCGTTATCTCTTTGCAATCTCCATGTCGCGATTAATATCCCATCATTTTTCACTTTATGCTAATTCGGCCCTTCCGTATCGATATATATATATATATACTTCTATGGTAAAAGAAGCAAACAAAGTTCTATAGTTACAGAGGGTGAATATCAAATAAGCGAAAGTATATCTTTACATTTTAGATACCGATTAGACGTAAAATCCGTCGCTGAGACGCTTACATTTTTCTTTGAATTGATTTACATGCGCCGCAAATGCGTTTCTCGGTACAATCGAAAAAGCAATTAGCCGAGACACTATTTTGCGTTCTATTTAATTCCTATAGCTGCTGGTTTAACGAGATCTGCACGTATACGCATTAATTAAAACGTCAAATGTTCCTGCATCGCTCCGATGAATATCTCCGTGTATAATATAACATGTTAGAAATAATTATACGAGTATGTCCAAATTATACGATACACGCAAGTTTCGGTCGTTGGCTTTGTCACAGAAAAACGAGCCTTACCGAATTTATCGCGAAAGGTCCAGTCCGCAATTTGCGTAACCATACGAATAAGAAATGAGAAAAATCGAAAGCAGACACGAGTATACCTGACGACAACGACTTTATGAAATAAAAGTAAAGCGACGGTATAACGGCAGAGGAACCTGCGATTCATTTCTATTCATTTTCCTATTTACGTTCGTAAAGAGCAATTTACTTACTACACGAGTCTTTGTACCTAAATGTTAAATACTATAAATACTATTAAATACTATAGTTATTTACAATAAATACATTAGACATTATATATACGTTGTACAATAAATATGATATAATTATCTGCTTTCTCTACAGCGTGATAGATAACAAGAAATTCGCTTTCCACAATCTTATCGAAATATCACCGTTGCCTTCTGAACATCAGAAAATCCTTCTTGATGACAACGTTGTCTACGGACAACGATGCACTTTTATTCTCAAGGAGGCAATTTAATGGAACAATCGTCCCCTTTTAAATAAATTCCTTAGCAGTCCGTGTAATGTCGCAGAAAAAGTAACGAGGCATATCGTTGTCTCGACGTGCATCGTGCAAGATCGTGCATTCGTGACAAACAGTGTCTCTCAAACGATGCGTCGTCGAATCGAAATCGATTCATCGATCTTCCTGTAATTCTTTTTTTCTTTTTAAATAACCATTAATCCTGTTACTCTCCTTAACATCAACATACCGAGATATTATTTATTGCTGTTATCAGCATCGCTGATATAGTATACATAAACTAGCGACGTAACCTGTTAATGAGGATTAAATGTAACAAGGCGTATAATTGGTTCCGAGAGTCCACTTCGTCTCAATGTGGTTCACCAATCGCCGTAATGATCCCGTAACGAAGTCGTTTGTTTCCTTCGAGGGAAACGGAGCCACGGAAAAGAAACGAATCTGAAGGGAGAAATATACGAATATTAAGTAAATGACCATGAAATTACATGATTATCCAAAATTACGCAGATCTTTCGCACAGATAATACGAAAATGTTTGACGATACGCGTCGATGTTGAATAGTGCCATGTATATCGTTTGAATATTATTAGATTCATATAAACACGTGAACCAGGGGTTATCAAATCAACGTTGAAACATTTTGATTTCTATCCATCGACAATATCCTATGAAATTTTCAATGTTTTTTTAATGTTCTACGCATCTTTCTCTATTCTTTTTCATTCTTATCTCGACGTTTTGTTTCCTCTAACTATTTCCCCGTTATTATTTAATCGCAGTAACACAGGGATAAATAGTAAATAAGTTGCAACGACAAGAACAAAACGTATCAAGCTCGAATAAAAGAATGCAAATGGAATGTGTAGTGTAATATTATTATAATAACAAGAACAACGATAACGATGACGATAACGATAACGTGATGTAACGACGAAACAGAGATAACAATGGCAGAGCATATGAAACGTCCGAACGCAAAACGTTTACACCAGAGATCAAAATAGACAGTTATCTTTCGTTTCTAAAAGAATTATGTTCCAACTTGTATGTTTCGTTTAGGAAAATATCTGTTCTTGTGAAATTTTTATCGAAACAAATGTTAACAAGTGAACAGATATTTTAGAATCTGTATAATAAAAGTTCCACGGACACAAGTTGTTTTAGAACGTGTATTAAATAAGATCACGTGCGATAGATAAAAGTACCAAACGGACAAAGTACTAGTTTTATACATAACAATATAATAACATATTATTCACGCGTTTATCGAATAGAAGATATGAAAATCATAAAGGATGAACGTTATAAATTGAAATACAATAGCAATCCTATAACACAGGGTCCGGCCAGATAACATGTAAAGCCGACACGACGTGATTCCTTCCGGGAAAAATAAATTTGATTATTTATCGTACACAGGTATCGCACCGATTCTAAACTAAACGCGTTCGAACTTTATTTTCGAAAAACGAACCCTTAAACAGAAAAATACCGGCTTATATTTCATACGAAGATATTAATTACTTATGTCACGATCTTCATATCTTTTATTCGATAAACGTGCGAATAGTATGATATTACATTAGTACAATACTTATATATAACTATCGTGTATGTATTCAGTACATTCTTACTTTCCTAAGCGTTCGTTTCAAAGACAAACACAAATAAGCATTGAACTGTGTATCGTCTATGTAAATTACAGATAAATAACATATATATATCGCTTCGCAGTACTATTCATCGAATAGTATTCAATATTTGTTACTATAATTGAGAACTTTTTAAATGTCCATAAACGAAATATCTGTTCCTCTTATGGAAACACCTTTGGTTCTACGTTTTACACGTTCTGTTCAAAGTAAAACTTACTTTCAAGAACTTTTCTTTGTCTGTTCTCATCGGACAACTTCGAACGTGACAACGTGTTCTAAAAGAGGTTGTACAATCCATGTTTTAAATAGAAGCTATTAAAATTCTTCCACGACTCTTCCGATCGCTGATTTATGTTATTACAAATGACACGTTCCAAGTTATTCGGACGCGTAACTTGTACCTCCCGAGTATTCCATTTCGGCTTAATCTCAACGAGTCGATGACAAAATCGATTTCACGCGATTACCCGTCATCGCTGGCTGTGTTGGCCGAGGCGCGTAACTCCATTATGATCTTCGCAGAAACACGTGCGCACAGCAACCCTGTAGTTACTTCGTGCACATTGCCTGTATTGCGCGCGCGTACGCATTTCATGCACAAAGAACGCGTTATTTCGAAGCATCGCATATTCTACACGCACCGGACATACGCATGCTTCTATTTATACAGCTCGTACCGGAACTGTGTCTTCCAAACGCACAAACGTGTATTTTGGCCGAGCCAAATGTTTTGTCGCAACCGTGACGAAAATGAATCGATAATCGAAAACGAAGTACTCGGTTCCACAAAAGCGTAATCCCTTTACAGACGCAATTTTTGCCATACAATGACCCACCAGCTTTTACAATGAAACGTTTTAACCGGGCATTTGTTTCGGAAAGAAAAATGATACAAGCGTTCGCAAACTATGAATAGCCCTATGCTATATACACAGATAAAAGATTAATTTCTGGCGAGAAATTCAATTTTATTCTAATTGTAGCTACAAGGATGACGATAAACGTGTATCGTCGTTGTGGGACGATAGAATAACTTGACAAAAGATGAATACATTTCTTTATTACAATGCTTGATGAAAGTAGTGTTACTACGTTTTATATTTATGCTATTTATGTTATCTGTTTCTTAGGCAATGCTAGCGAAAATATTACGTACTCGATGTGTTACGAATATATTACGAATCTATCAATTATTTGGTAGATAATTAGTGACAACGAATAAGTAGATTCCTCTTCAATTGCAAACATTATATCGTTATTTCAGAGTTGATTAATCTGTAAGTTTAATGTAGTATACGTTACATAACAGTTGGACTAACTAATCGTTCGGTTAGCTGATACTCTCATTAATAACTACGTTAAGAAATCAACATTAACATTTTATCGAGGATACGTAGAATTTCTAATTGAAAACGAAGAATTCGAAACGAAACTATCGTATAAAAAACAGTAATAAATCAAATAAACAAGGATTCTAAAGAAATTTAAATTGCCTGTAACGATTTCGCGACTCGTACGAAAGCATAAAGTTAGTCTTCTCGGTTCATTCATCCGCTTTCAATGGCAAGTAAATCAATTCTACGAAATAAATCAAACGCGCGACCGTTCAGCTTACCAGAGTTATCGACAGCATGAATAATAATATCTAATTCCTGAATGGAAGCGTTTAAGCATCGGTAATAATAACTGCATCGGTAATAATGCAATCTTGATTTCTACGTCATCGTCCACAGAAGAAATGATGCATCGATACTTTTATGTCTCTTAGATTGTTATTTCCATATATGTACGTACGTACATATTCTATCTTATTCTGACTACCTACTTTCACATACTACCGATTTATTTAGTCAAATTCGATACACTCTATGTAACTCGCAGTCCTTCGTATGATATAATACAATTTTTGGTAGTAGAAAAGTCCCGAATATTTTCTTTCCAACGTTTTAAAATTCTTCCATTAGATATCTTCAATGTACGTTAGACATATGCTTGCCGTCTTCGGTACGTATATTCAATTTTTATATGCAATTTGCTCATGATCATTATCCTGATAAACAAAGACGGAATTTTAAAACTGTATATCTCACAAGCGCTATTTATATAAATAATAAGTATGTCCAAGAAACGCGGATGCTTATGCATTTCAAATATTTAGTTATTATTAACTGATATTTAAGGAGCAAAATAAATGTTTATCGTTCATCTCTATGTCTGTTAGAAAATTACCTAAACATCCGCGGCTTAGCGACAAATAAACTTAAATAGTTGGTGAATAATTTAAATCCTGCGCCTAGGGATTCCTAGCCTTTAACCAACCGTGCGTATAAAAAGAACTAGAGATATAGCTAGAATTTAAAACATTTCATACCCGATATTGTTGACAAATGAAGGGAGAAAACAGGGGAATTTGAAACGAATTATAATTAAATTTGAAGAAGTTTGGGGTTACAAATGATTGGATATCGTGCAATTCATTCGAATGGCAATATCCCGAGCGATATCTCCGTTGGAAATGAGTCACGAGGGCTGTTCGAGGCCTTCCGCTTCCGCGAGGCCTTTTTATTCGCGTCGATCGGAGAATAAAGATCGTCACTTCGGATAAACTCAATGAAACCTTAAAGCCGAGTTCTCAACTGGCTCCAAGTGGATCGCGATAATTAAATTGTGAGTCTGGCTCAATTCCACGGAAATAAATCTGCGGAGGAGCATCGGTCACGCACCGCGCGAATTAAGAACTCTAAATCCGAAAGTGCACGGCAAACATAGGAAAACTGTGTGTTTCACCATCCACTAAACCAACTTTTTTCATTCCTTTTTCTATTAAAGGCAATCTGTAATGAGAAAATGTTTCTCCTTTCATCGCGCTTTCTGCCGTTTCGAATTTACAGTTTCTTTTTTTTTTTAAATAAAAAAAATCCTATTTTTTATAAATATACGCCTATATAGTTCTACAGAAATCCTAGCTTGGAAACTTGTTACTATTTCACCAACTTATTTGTATTCCATTGTTATTCTGTTTATTCCGACTGTATCGGACGACTTATCAAACTTAATAACATTCTATAAGGTAAAAAATTCTATTAAAAGTAAAAGAACAGAGAATTCAGTAGTTTCAGGTTGTTCAGAGAATTCGCGTTAGAGTAAAACCGACGAAACGAATGCAACAAAAAAGAAAGAAGAAAGAAAAAAAAATAGGCACGCGTGAAAGAAGGGGAATTGCAAAGTAGTTCAATAATCGTCAAAGGCTAAAAATTAATCGAACGTCGCGACCCGATAAATCACCAATATGCTTTTAAAAAATCACTATGACCCACCCGTCAAAAGACCATAAAAAGAGCTATGACAATTTTACTTCGACGATATTTTCAAAGAATTTAAGGTAATCGAACACCGATACGGGACGTGTTACGTATTTATTACTACACCGTCGAAGAAAGGAGAGTTGATTTATATATTTCCCCCGATGGATTCAAAAAACAAAAAAATAAAAAATGACCTTAAGGGCACAATACGAGAAAGGATATCTTATCTAAGATTCCTGGAGAAAATTAGGCGGATGAAAAAAAGCGAAGAAGATTAAAAACAAAGTAAAACAAAAGACCCGGTGACATCGCGAGGAATTAAAAACCGTGGCAAATCGTCGATGCGAAATCGGAACGAATTTTCTAGGGTCCCGAACTTGGCCAAACGCAGAAACTTAATAAAGTCTCGTGAACAGTGGTAGCAGATGGGTTTCCCTATTTAACCTCTTACAGCCTGCCTATTGATTTTCTCCGGTCCTATTGTTTTGGCACGTCGCGCATTTAACGAAACGTAAGAGAGAAACGGGAGGAACGAGAGGAGAGCATCGAGGAGAGAGTACGATACAGAGCAAAGTGTTGGCGAAATCTACTTCGATGATCGATTTGCGAAACGTGAAACAAACGGCACAAGTTGATGCACAGACGCACGAGCGGAGAGGCCACGAGCTGTCAATTTGTCGCGATGTTGTGAATCATCTCTATTTCGGGAGACACCCGTTTGGTGGTCCTACCCCCTTCGTTTTTGAGGTTAGCTCGCCCGTAATCCGCCTCGACTCTCAGACGTATACGATCATATACGGCCAAGAGGCAGGTATATGCCTCTAAGCGATTAATAAAGTAACACGGAAGATCGCGTTTTATCGGTGTGAAAACGAGCAGGAACGATTGGAAAAGTCTAAACGAGAGCAGCACGCCCATCTGTCGGAAATCACGGAAAAATCAATAGGAACCGGCAGCATCGCCACCAGCCGTCGGTTTCGCGATATTATCCGGCTATTCGTACATTCTACTCACCGTAAAAAATATCCATAGATAGAAAAGAAGCCCTGTTTCGTTGCACAAAATCAATTTGTCACTTCGGGCACAACCACACGTCCGACAACACTCTTGCGACTCCACCGTTTCAGTTTCGAGCGTTCCTCTCGTTCAAGGTCAGTGACGGCGCGTGTCACGAAAAAATTAAGGCGCCTTGAGTACCCTTTCCGAACGAGACGGCAATTGGCAAACGTCTTTTTTTCTAGTTTCTTTTTTAACTGAATTACTTCGAATCAGAAATATACTCGTTATACCGTTTCAATGCATTCTAACGTATAGTTGCAGCGATATTTACAACAATGAAATTTTAATGTTTAATATCTAATATTTGTAATTGTAATATCCGATCGAAGATTTTAATTATAAAAGGTGCAATAATTTTATACGAGTTATAAATAAATAAATAAAAGTGCTATTATCTTTTGGAAATCTTGTTTCGTGTATTAGGCATAATCGGATTAGTATATTTATAAATACGATGAATAATACCAATAAACTATATCTTCTTAAGTACTATTATTACATTTCTATTGCTAAATTCTTAAACGTTTTTTTATCTTTACATTGGATCTTAAAGATTCACTCGAAAATCGTATTACCTCAAAATATCAATATTACTATGCTTATTTAGGAATTTGTTAAAAACATTTTATATTTCGTTAAAAATGTTCATAATCAACTGTATTATGTGTTTCTTACTGTCCAATTACGAAAGTATGTACTTTAAATAAATTTAGAAGTTATGCAGAAAATTTCTGATAATTATATCAGCAGGTAATTTTCAAATCACAAGATATTTAATTAATTTAATTTTTCGTTTCAGAAAATTTCAATAACACGATGATCGATAACAATCTCGCGCGGGCCTCGCCGCGCTACGCACTTCCCTGGCTTCGTCCAAATAACTAATCCAAATAAACAGACTCTCCTCTAAAAATAAAAAGAACCAATCATACGCGTGACAAGAAAACACAGCGAACGATCTCCGAATGTTTTGCTTCCTGAAAAGCCGTGAAATCTAACGACGATAAGAGAACGATTTAAAAAGTTCGCTGGTTCGCTGAGAATTATCTCAAAAAATCCGCGAGAAATGATAGATTTCCATAAAAACGTGTTAGGAGGTCCGTGCAAGTTGTAAGTAAAGCTGGAAACAAATCCAGCATCGGGTACAGAATCGAGACCGCACCAAATTTGGTCATGCCAGCCAGTCTCCATTCAGAACCGTGTACGTTTCGTAGTACGCAATGATGTAACGCGCTTTACGCTACTCCGTGTATCGTATTCCGTGAAATCAAATAACAAGAATTCGTTATAAACGAACACAAACGGAAGAGAATCTCCGTCCCGATTTTTCATTCTTCTATCTTGTTTTTGTCACATGCAAATTTAACCTGCTGAGTAATAGCATGAGACTGAAATCCAAAAATATTACTCTCCTTCGTACAGTATGAATGTGTCGATGACATCACGTTTTTTCGTTATCGTATATTACTCGCGTAGTTTGTGTTGTTAAAAAACTGCTCGTCTTTCGTTTAACGAGTTTTCTGGGACGTCTTTATAGTTTGAGGCATAGAATATGCAGAAACGTGTCTTACGGTTTGCCAACGGGAAATACACGATTATGTATAATTACACGATCTCTGACCCACGATACGAATAAGTTATAAAGTTGCTAAAGTGTAAGGAAAGTGAACGCCGATGTTATTCGTATAGGTGATATTGCCAATTATTGACAAACTTACTTCTTTGTCGTAAAAAGTCCAATACCTCCGAAAATCGACACTGTCGATTCGAGCCACGCTTAATCACGAACTTCAACTTGATCTGGATATCGTAGAAAAACCGATATCGCACGTATCAAGTACACAGGACAAACATAAATCCTCACGCTTCATTTTAAATCCACTATACAGCCTCTAAAACGAGCCACTCGCTCTACCGCATATACCACTTTTACCAGGCCAAGTACCAGTCGCCAGTTCATTATTCGTTCAAAATAAACGTTCGTGTACCAGCATGATTCCCGTATGCTTCTCCCCTGCGACTTCCCGAAAATCCTTGTTGTCTTCGTTTCTCGTTGGATTATTATATAACGAGGTCGGAATTAAAAGAGTTACGCGGAAAAGTATGACACATATCGGCCATCCGGTATTTATCTACACACGAAGGAAGTGGTCGTCGATTTTCTCGCAACGCGATGACCAACGTCCACGGCCGTCGACACGCCGTGAAATTGTGGCGAATAAAATGACGAGAAGGACGATTAACAGCCTGTTGCTTCTTCTAATCGCGTAGGCCACCCACAAGACGCGTAAGCTCGCGCGTTCCTCGCATTCTTCGCGCGTCGGCGGCACTACGAAAGAAAAATAAACGTAGGCGTCTTTTTCACGTTGTCGTTGTCGCCCAACAGAATGCACCTGTGCATAAACCGGCAGGGCGTGGGCGATGCTCGATATACGTAGCGGGCAAATAGCTCGGGATACGTGGGCACGACCTGCATTTCAAATGCCTCGAGGACAACCCGACTGCGTTTACGTGATTTTTCAACCAGCCCGGAAACTTTAATCACGCTTGCTCGCTCGGTTCGACGTACGATTTATGCAACTTTTGTGTTACGAACCGATCGCAAGTAGAGAGCAAGCGACGATATTACGAACGATATTTTTCCAAACACGTTGGAATTTCCCATTGTTTATAATAGTTTGTCGCGATGAATATACCTATGGTAGTCATTCGTTTTTCGAGAAACTGAATACCAATTATGCGATAACCGTGCAAACGTCTCTTGTAAAATACGAAGTAGTTTTTCAAGAAGAAAATCATCAGAATCGAGAAATCTATTAACACGGAAAAAGCGTATTCATAGCCGACTTGGCGTCACGCGTGAAGAGAATAGGAACGGGGCCAGTATTTCGTTGCCAAAATCTTAATAATTACCTCTACTTTGTCGTCGTTACAGCAACGTTACAACTTTAACAACCGATTCTCGTCCGACACATCGTTTTTCAAATTATATTCGTCCGTCTTGCAAAGCTCTGTAACATTTGCGCTTGTTCCGTCGATAAAAAATAGACAAGTGGTACCAGGAAACAAAGAGAATCGTTTTATCATTTTACGTGAAAAGGTTATTTCGTTACGACACGCTTTTACAGGAAATAAACGTAATACATTCTGCGAGTGTTCTCGGGGACTTCGGAAGTGTGTATTTGAGAAACCAGGACAAACCGACATCGATTGGAAAGTGGATAGCACGAGATAAATCTTGCGCTTCCAGCGTCAAAGAGAAAAGTTTCGGTTGGACAGTTGCCAGGACGGCGCTTATAATCCAATTTTCATTCATTTCTGCTTTTTTACCGCACGAGGAAAATGTTTTCTCTCTTGTGGAAAACGTTAGCCTTGGCCTGCCTTATCATCCGTTTCCTGCGGGGACTCCAAGATGGAGCAAGCACCGCTCACGTCGAGCTGATAGTACAATTTTATGAGTATGTTAGCGTTTCGTTTAATGAATAAATTTTTATTCTACGTTCGAAGGTTTGTGAAATTTTTATCGCGACAAACGGTATCAACGTTAATTGGAAAATAAAATTTATCGCACTTCCTAAGGGTATAATATACTTCTCTTCAGGGCCTGAGTGCACCCTAAGAATTACAGAATTCGTTAAATTTCGCAAAGCTGAAGTAATATTCAAGCGGTACTCGTTTATTTGCCCTGCTGTTTGTTCTATTTTGCTTTATGTTGCGCATATAAAAAGTATAATATCACCGATCAATATGTTACAATATGCGAATGTATTAATAATGATAATTTTGCAACTCGTGAAGTTATCAAAGTTTTCACAAAGTTCTTATTGCTCGCTGACGAAATTTTTTCGCACTTTTTCCATAAATCGTTGTCACGCGATTAACAATCATTCTTTATCCCTCATCCTATTTCAGCAAAGCAAACACGGAAGACCAAGCATCCATCTCCAAAGTCCTATCTCGATCAACATCTCCATGTGGCTCCTGGAACCACGAATGAATCAGTTTGTCAGGCGATCGCCAGGCAACTCATTTTTGGAGCAAACCGGCAGATACTAGCACCGTTCCTCGGCCCTTCAATGGCAATAAATATAGGAACAACCCCCGGAGATGCCTCCATCTAGCAATTTCCCGCTCCTTTCTCTCTCGGACAAGTTTATCACCCCCTTTGTCCTATCCATCGTTCGCGATACACCCTGTCGTCGAATCGTTGCTACACCCATCCTAGAAACTTTCTCCATTATATACATCTCATGTACCTAGGAGAAACTTTATCGAGCACCGAATCAGATTGATATCGGTGGAGCTAGATACATGGAAGTTGTAAGAATGAGTCAACTACCCGAACGTCTGCCCGCTAGCAAGCATAGCGTTCTAACGTTATCGGAGCTTTTGAACCTTTTCAGGGGCATAAAACGTCGTTATTCCTTTTGTGACAGATATGCTGGCAGCAGGGTCGTTTCAGATGAAATCGTCGAATAAAATTGTTTCTACGATTTTGCTTGCGCACGATTGAGAGATACAGCGTGAAATTTTGAAAGTAACAGAAATTTGTCGCGGACGTCGAAATTAGCGAAAGACTTTGCTCGATTGTGTAACGTGCGAGGGTTTCGTATCGCTCCAGACAATTTTTATCAATTGTGACATTCTTCTCGTTAAATAATCTCATTCGACGATTACGAAACTTCTATCTTGGCGAATGTCTAAACCATGATCCATGATCCTAAAGCTAGATCGTTGTATCGTCTTTTTGTAGTGATTCGATGATCAAGCACCCGAGCCTATTCTTATTCTGAAACTAATCTCCTAGACCGACACGTGCCGTTTCCCATTCCAGGAACAGAATATCCGCCATCGGCACAAGCTACAAGGTAGTTTTCGCAAAGAAGAGAAACAGTCTGCAGAGGAGGATGCAACCAGATATAGAGAAATCGTCGGGGGCAGAGCAACGAGGAGAATAGATTTTATGGGGGAACTTCGGAAGCCTGGAACCGGGGGTCGTACTGGCGGTGGCCATAAAAAAACTAGGCGCCCGCTTCAGGATACGACGAGATAGGATATGTTTTGCCAAAAGCTGGGAAGCGTCGCGACGGCGCCAGGAAGTCTGGAGCCAATGTCCCGGGCTCTCCTGGTTACTGTCAATTCCAACTGACTTCTATCCCAGAAATTCGTCCCAAAAACTACGTCGTCGTTGTGTTTTCGCTTTGCGATAATTCTTTATTATCGTTACATTTTTCGATAATATTATAATTCTTCCTCTTGATTATTTACCGCGGATGATACATAATAGCTTTAAAGAACGAATCAATGCTGTGTTATTCGTAACATAATTTTTTTGGCATAAATACTCAAAGCAACGTGAATTACTTTTTAGAAAAGGCAAAACCGTCTCACTACTGTTACGATATCGTTAGGAAAATCCACTTCTGTTATCAAACTATATTTTCCAGTGCACTTGTGACAAAAGAAAGAACGATTCTCTCGAGGGAGAATCGTAATTCGTTCTGTGGACACGGCGTTTCACGTGACGTTTAACAATACAGGAGGATTAACCACGAGCAAAGGGTGAGGGACAGAAAGAATTCTATACGCAGTGGAGGGAAAACTTGGCAAAGTTTCGTACGAAAGGGTGTTCCTTCGCGTGCTACTGTGCGAGTTCATCTCCGTTTTGGATACAGATGATTTATGAGCGAGACGACGGCAAACGATGGACATAAATCCAGGAATAAATTCATTTTTCTGAAAGGTTTCGATCGTCTCCGTGCCAGATTATGGTCTACCCTACCCACTGCTATTGCTTGAGATATGTAGATAAGATACAAGTTTGCATTATGCGATCCAGGGAATAAATACGTCTTTCGAAGGATAGTTCTCGGAATTTATTCGAGGAATCCATTTATCTCGATCTGTTTATCTGTGCGAACTGTTGCAAGGAACTTCTCCACGCGAATTCGATGAGTCACAAAGACGACGAGTATCCTTGTAAGTCTGTGCTTTTTCGCTGAATGTACAGCAGAAAGAAGATTTTCAGGTGAAGTTCCCTAGTCTGCAAATCTTATCGCTACCTTTTAAACGTTTCTTATAATTCTCCAGTTGTTCACAGCGTTATAATCTACCAGATATACACCTCGTGGTAAAAGTGAAATCTATTAGAAAGTCGCTTCCCTACGAACCTTACACATCGGTCCTATAATATTCATCCAACACAATTCGTTCGTATTTAGATGTTTCTACCTCATATAGTTTACGATTTTCTCGCCGCCGGAAGAAAGGGAATGCAGATACGTCACAAGACCCTAAAAGAGTACAATGGAACAAGCCCTTGCGAGTTCGGTCGAGGATGATTCGACAAATTCTCGATCGTACGCGTGGGGGATGCGCACCGAGAGCAAGAACGAAGCGTGTGCGGCTATCGAAATCACCATAAAAAGTTACCCGTGTCTAATGCGGCAACCGTGAATCGTAAATTCGAAGAGAATTTATGCGTAGAACGATTTCTGCTCGAGTTCTCCCTGATGAAGACGATGATTTATAACACGACGGTCTTGGATATTTAACAACGATGTTTTATAATCACTTTGACGTTCTACGATATTCGTTTCTCTTTATTGCTTGGTACAGAGTTTAAGAGGATTTTCGATTATGGGTACCAAGTATGTAAATATAAGTTATCGTTTTAATAATATATAAACTTCAAAATGAACTGGATGAAATCAACAATTGAACAACGATAGAATAAAGTTGATACGATAAAAGAGGCGATCGAATAAACACCGAGCGTGCGCATTTTCTATAGAATGATTAGCGTGGCGACTTCCGGCGGACTCCCTGCGAACGACGAGTTTCCGGAAAAAGCATCTCGCTGACAAATGACACGTCGTGATTCTCTGTTCGTCCAAGCGGATGTGACGACGTATCGCTAGCTTGTCTCGTCCCCCTTCTATCTCTCCGCTGTTTCTTCCCTTACAGATTCGTTCTCCCTTTTCGTACGCGGTCGTCGTTTTCGCCCGACTGACTTTTCAGATTCCATGGAATCATCGCCCCCTTGGTCCCCTTGATATAAAAATAGCTGGCGGAACCGGATACCGGAAGCGCGGCAGGGCACCACCCTAACGATACAACGAAAATCCAAGAGCCATGGAAACCAAGGAGCTTCCCTCGAGTTCTATTCCGATTTGTATCCATGGGACAGAGAAAAATTGCATCGAAGTGTAATTAATTCGAACGACCCTGCCTCGGTAGATAGTTCGTCGACGTCGTAAATATCCACGAGTTTCCTGATAATTAATTTTGATTAATTCCATTTCCGTTAATGCGAAAATAATAACGTAATTCGCGATCGATTTTTGCTGCCTAATATTTTTGGTAAATAAGATCCGAATATTCTTGTTCGTTGTATATTTCATTTGTTCGTAATGTGATAATATGTTATTATCTACGAATTCTCAACTGGTATCGTCGAGTCGTGGATTACCGCGACAGTTCGTGTTAAGTAAGTGACAGTGTGCCGACTGACAACGCTACTATAAACTGGTTTGTTACAGTTGGTCCCTATTTCCATGACCACTGTCTTAAAAGGTATCGAGGACGCGTTACTCGAAACGATAGACGAAATGGAACCCCTGGGGTTAATTAAATCAGCGAGAATCGTCGCATCGTTTCTGTACGCGCCGTTAAAATTATAAACTCGAATTAGCACACGTGTCGCTCGTAATTTGGCTCGTTACATTAACTCCCTCGTATAATGCATCGCGTCAAATGTTTTAACGCAAGAAATACCCCTAGCGACCACCAAAATGAAATATCACATAGTATAATTCGTCAAGCATAAGTTGAAATCGTAAGAAAATCTATCGAAACCTTACTACATCTTACGATCGTTACGATAATTGAGTTTATAAAAACTGTTCCTTTATCTTGATCTTTATCTATGTCCTTTATTCCACGGCTGAAGTAATTTCATGAATTTCTTCTTATAAAGAACGATCGATGTAATTGCCTCCGAACGAAGTAAACTTTTTCGACTGAACACGATAATGTTACGCTACTAAATTAGCTTGAACAACAAAAAATGCAAATAAATGACGGCAGACGTGGATTGCGAATGAAACGACTGTTAACAAGTCCCTGGAGGAAAGAAGGAAGAGGGAATTGCTGGCGCAAACTGTGTCGAGGGTGTTAACTACCGTAGACGAGATACTTGACTAACCCCTGGCATTTAAATCGCATCGAGCATTTGGCCACACGGTGCATTAGTCCTGGTAGAATGATCATGGATATACGAGCAAAGGGATGTATCGTACCGGGTGTGGACTTAAGTAATGAACGTGTTCACGGGGTGCGAATATTAAATTACAAGTGCTCGCGTACGGCGCACCATAACGCAATATACATATACGGCTACACGTAATTCATCGTATCGTTTGCTTCGTATTGAGCTTCGATACCTTGCAATACGTATGACTCGTTGCTTTTTCAAAGTTTGTATCTTTTAAAGATCCTAAGTAACACCTTTCTTTTTCATGCCCATTCTTTTCATTCTGTTCTTCCATTCTATCTTTTTATTTCAAACTTTACCAACATAACTGTGACAATCGCATCTCGTTATAGCGTCAGTGATGTTTCAAAAAGTTTGGCATAGAATGTTCTATGGTAAATGTTCGAACACTTTCGAGAGTCATCGTGTATCTATAGATAAAGCACCCGTCCTTTCGAAAACATTAAATGGGATACGAGTATTCGAAAGCTCGATAGAGCGAATACACGCGAACGGCGGAAATTCGATCATGCCATTGGCTCGCATTTTCACGAGTTTCCGCGTCCAATTTGTAGGATATATAGCTGGCAGCGGTGATCAGGTCCCTCGGATCGTTCCTGCACCCCATAAATATCCAGAAACCACATAAACTGACCATTCTGAGTGGCTAGCTTCCATCTACGTGCGTCGAAATTCTCGTGAAAGACCCCCGCCGGTAGAATCGCGTGTCCACGAGAGACAAAAGTTACTTACCCTTGCGGCGAGCTACGCAGGATACACCCCACCTACAAGGGGTTGCTACGTACACTGGCCAGTGTACACAAACCACCCCTGACAGGACCGAATAAAGAGGACGCTCCTCGACAGATTACTGCTTAAGTGGTTCGATACTCTCCTCTTAAGTAGTCGCTACTTTGTTTTCCTCGGTCGTCACTTTGCAACGGAGATAAAAGCCTACGTTTCCACGTTCGGTGGTTCGTTCTCTGTAACACCATAATGAATTATGTATCAACGAGTTGCAAAAAAGAAAAAGAAGAAAGAAAAAAGATAATAATCAATTTAGGCTATGAATATTCCGAGATTTTGCACATCAAATAGTAAATATATAGAGGTTTATGTGTAGGAGAATGATCGATCGGTGTTGTTTAAAATAATAAATTAGTATACAGGCTATATTCGCTAACTCATGTGCCGCTATAGATATCTTCATTTCGCGTACGTCAACGTATTATCGTTGCCATATCGATCGTTTAAATCGCGTAATTCGTACGAAACAATTTCTTTGCTAACTTTGTATTCGCTGTCAGAAAGATTAAAAGCTAATGAACATTAGCATGAAAGCTATACGGGAAAGCGAGGAAAGTCTAGTACCCCTCCCGGTGACGAAGGACGATTAATAATAATTAAAATCGAATTCAGTGTCCAAAGACACCCCTGTAAACCGGGCAAAAACATCGTTGATCTATGATTCTCGTGAAAGATTATAAATGTCATCATCCCTAGTGTTCTTTCTTGCTCAATAAATTCTTATTGTTCCTTGCCCGACGAACCTTGACGAACAAAGTCTACTCCCGGGCTTGCGATTCCATGGACGATCAATTTTTATGCTTTATCGTAGAAATTTTCTCCCTGAGAAATGGAAAAAATACGCGATATAGTCGACAATCGCGAATAGTATCGTATACATCGACATCGTAGTATCGTACGTATTGTTATTTTGTATAACACCTTCGCTTCGCCTAAAGATGATCCCAGTGTATCCAATTTTTGTCAATCCCCCATTGTAGGTTCGTACATATCGTACAAACTCCATTACCCACTCAAATCTGCCAATTAACATTTATTCGTTCGTATACGCCAATCGCGTATTACTCAACACATTTGTTAATCGAATAAATTGCGCGTTAATCGTCGCTGCACAATCCAACATTTAACCAAACTGAACAGATACGTAATGAATAAAATTAGGGGTTGTTCGTCGTAGGGGTTGATCCTAGCAGGAGGAACGATAACACGATCTCGACAAAACGCAGGCTTCCCCGCTCCCGTATGAATATGACTTTCAATCGAGCCACCCCAAAAGTGCAGCCGAGCTTTTAATCAATCGAACCGATAGACGCGTTTTGGCAATTCGATCAACCAAATCGTTCGGTGAATTACGTCCCCGACTATCCTAAATCATCCTCCTTGCATCGGGACCGATTACATAAATCGCGCATTTCGTGTATTGCTCCATTCTATACGCCTCGCTTTCGTATATAATGTGTATACTGGGTGTTCCGTAAAGCTTGGCCTAAAGTTTGTAGTTGTCGAAAAAATGAGCAGTGGAAACGTTAATTCAGAGTATCGATCTAACGAGTATCAAGGAGAAGATGAACTGTACTGAATGTATAAAAAATAAGCGTCCTGGCCGCTATCTAATATATATTAAAATCAATTTTTTATTGCATCGTATAGAATTCGTTTCAAACAGGGTTGTTGAGAAGCAAAAGATTTCGGAGGAACCACAGGTCGCAACTCAACCATTTTCTTGAAAAATGACGTAAAGTTCCATTGTCCGCTGCATTGACATTATTTACAATATGTTTACACCTCGCAATTAGATAAAGAGCAAATAACGTGATATTAACGAAGAAGCAGGGAATTATTTATTATGATTTCGTATTATTATAAAATTAATTACTGCGTGAAGGATGTCCTACAAGCACAGGGTAATACTAAAGGAAATGGTCGTCACTTTAGAAACATTTCTTTTTGAAATACCGTGTATATTTGTATATGTAGTATATTGATGTCTATTTGTACGAATCTATTAGACAATCGTCTCCACCCTTGCAGATGCACGCACGTGACAGAATATATTTCGATTCGTTATAACCGATATTCTCTCTGCGATTCGCACTATCGATGATTGGACACGCAGAACTGAATTTCTGATTTATTAGGGTGAATCGCGCACACGAGACATTTGTTCGAGGGAAAAATGAAATTTAAATGAAATCTAACTTATAATTGAATCATTAATTTGATTTCTACGAATACAAATTATATTATTGTTAACGAATTGAAATATTAGTAAATTCCCGTATATATCGATAAGCAGAGGCGTGGCATTCGTTTTTTTTTGATTTTGTTACATGTATTGATGTTGATTGCAATTTTACTTCTCTTTCTTCTCTTTTCTCTTCTTTCCTTCCATTTCCACCCCTCTTTTTACTTTGTATATCCTCCTCTTAAAGGAAAAGCTTGTTATTTTTTCTACCGTTTCGCTTTCTTCATCTACCCCTTCACTCTTTTTCCTTCTATTTCAATTTCTAAATAACATTGTGAAATGTTCATATCCGATTTAAGATATTCGACCGATATTCGGAAAATAAAAACATAACATCGTCATGCGCATCAAGCCAAATCTATTCGTATCTTCTCCATAGAAAATAAATTTGATTAAGTTTATAAATGCCTGACATATTTTCATTCTCCCCTATGCATTTTTTGCAGAGTTTGTCATACTATCGAGTGCGACACGCCATTATATCGCAACGGGGGTAACTTTTGCTTACACAGTAAAGTGGCGATGATTTTTCTCTAAACTGTTATTTTAAGAGAGGCTGTTTTTTCATCTTTCGCCTTCCCAATGAATATCCATTTCGTTATGACAACAATCTGCATCTGACATTCGACGAGACGATATTTTCAAAGGACATTTGAAATTCTGAATCACATTTTCCAATTTAGTTATATCTGTATTAAGAAACATGCTTGTGGAAACCTTGGTGGTTGTAACTATATTTCAATTTTGCATAACCTAGGGAAGAGTTTAAATTTAAATCAAATGGCAAATTTGGCAACGAATAACATAATAGGGAGAAAGAAATTTACCAAAAGCTCCAAAATAGAAAATTATAATAACCATTCCGTTGGTCATTTCAGCGAATCCTCTCCATTAATTCGCAAAAGCATCGAAGCGTCCTCGACAATTTTAATAACTCATGGTCATCGCATAACACCGCCGCCGCCAGTTTCCCCGTCAGCCATAAAACACTTTACAACTTTGCCAATAAAAAAGTTTCAACAATTCAACCCCCGTTCAAGCAGATCAATATCGGCTAGCGTGCGATTGGATCGTACCGCACCAATCGAGACTGTTGGCCGCAACAAGGGTTGAATTCTGCGGATTCTGCGCCACTAGATAACCGTTCTTATTGGTCACATTTTCACCAAAGGGGCTGGTACACCGTATCAGGGTGAAACATTCCCAGAAATGGACGATCCGAGTGAAATACAGCGAATTTCCAATTTTTACCTCACCCCTTACCGCGTTTTCTCGAACGCCCAGCATCTACGAGTACTTCCACATCTCGATGAGCTTCTTTTGCTTTTTTCCTTTTTTTTTTATAGTCGAAATAGTCCGTAGAAGAAGATACGTCATTGGTTCTTCTTCGTATACGGAAGATGTGGCAAAATATTGGGTGACTGAATTTGGTACGTACTTCTTCGTATTTCAAGGTATTGTCGTTAGTCAAAAATGAAACTTATCTATGAAAATTTAAACAAAATACAACAATTATCTATTATCAGTTTCTAGAACCGCTTATTCATTTTCACATCTGGCTTGCGCAATGATAAAGAGATATAATATCGTATATTCTGATCTAACGTGTTGTATCCTCGACTTCTGGTACTGCTTATTCGCTTTGCATTTCAATTATATCTGTTAAAAGACGTGTCAAATTTCTAGATTTGCATACAATATTTACGAATATAAACAACGTCCGTACGTCTGTATCTTATCTCACGTATCTTACGTGAACATTTTTATCGAGCACAGCGTTGCATATATAAGTTGAAATATCCGTTATAAAAAAGATAAAATAGTATCATTTTTTCAGCCATACGAAGACAGCGTACTTATCTCATTGCAAATAAGCGTCAGTTTCTCTTTCCAAAAGCATCGTTTCAACTTTCATTGAATCATTCGCAAAATTTAACCACGACGCGTTTTCTCTCTTTCGCCTCGTTTGACACTGATTGTTACAAAGTGTTTGAGTGTTCGCGAATGAATAAAAGATAGAATATTCGAACCTATAAATCACAAGTTTCGTAATCTAGAATTTATGTGACTTGGCTACTGAAACTTTTAAAATTCTGTCATTGCGTTATAAATTCGAAGAAGCAAATTCGAAGAAGAACTCTGTCTATGACAGTGGTTCCCACAGGGTGCGCCGCCGCCGCTAGACTAAGTACTTATCTACGATTTTTCAGTATTTTTAATTGTATTACACATCTCTAATTTACTCCAGTCTTGATACATATAAATACCTCTTCCGAGTAAATTTTACGATCTATAAACAAAGTGGATCAAAATATTTATACATTTTCTAAAGTACGCTGTGATTAAAGAAAGTTTGGGAACCACTGATAAGAAAAGAAACACTGAATCAAATAATGTATAACTAAATTAGAAACTTAATGAAAACTATCTCAATATAAAAAGCTACAAAATTAATATTATGCATTTGAATGTATTCTATCGTGAAACTTATGTTGTTGTATGTGCGAATTTTTGATACCGAATTAATAAATTTCTTGTTCCATAAGAATGTTAATTTTAAAAAATATTACTTTGTGATATACAACGTTAAACAAATATTTCTTTAGGCATAAGTGCCTGATAAATGGAATAATCCTTAGCGAAATCAATAAAATTAGTAATCAAATAGCTTTAAGCTGATAAACAGAGCTGGACAATTCTATTTAAATAACAGTTTTATTTAATAGGTAATTTTTTAAATTTTGCTAAAAGCTTTATTAATTAGTTATGAAGCCTCACCGTTTTTCTGTTTCGTTGTTACGTTATAGGTTATAACCATGATACTTTAATTTACGCCTCTTAATATTTCACTTTTTATCTGGTTTCCTATACCGTTTCATCAGGGAGCTATATAGTACGAGAGAAAATTATATTTTATTTGTAAAGGAAATAAAAATGCAATTATTTGTACAAAAGACATTTGATAAAGTTTAACATATAATGTATGTTTTAAAACTTTACAGAATAATCACATACCCATATCCAATTCTTCAAAAATTGATAAAAAGACTCAGCAAAACCGTTGTGCAATTTGTTACATTACTCGTTACATTAGATTTCGATCGATCGCTTCAATCGTTTCGAGGATTATGGTTGATCGATATATCACTTACAATTAGCTTTCAAATAATCGCAGTCTCGTGCAAGTTTCTTTGAAGTTCAACTCGTTCATTAAACTTCAAATCATATTTTTTCGATTAGTAATTTTATTATCAGATATATTTCATTATACATTTACAATCTTCGATAAACTTTTACAAATGCAATAAGGTTGACAAGAATACCGAGTTTGCGGATAATTCGAGTTTGTTTTTCTCTACGCTTCTACTCGATACACCATATACACTTACAAAGTACGTATTCGATTAATAAAAACTTTTCTTATAATAGAGCTTCGGGGGCGTAGTGATTGTTCGACGTCGCTTTCCCACTCTGCCTTTTTACTTTGAATTCGATAGAGCCATATTACGGGTTTCTTATTTTTAATTTTAAGTATCTGACACGTTAGAAACGTGAAACTTACCTACACGCTCGATCGCCTAGGGGAATGTAGTACCAGATCGACAAATATCATAAGTAATATAATAAGAATCATTGGACTTCTTGGGGAAAAAATTGTCTCAGCTTCCGTTATTCGATATGCCAATTTTCGAAATTTGTATATAAACATTTATACGTTTTTTAACGTTACGATAAATCAATATGTAAAAAAACAATTATTTTTTAAAGAAAACTAGTTAAAAAAAAATGTGCACATAACACAAAGTATTTCTAATGAACGACGATAAAAGAATATATATCGTACACAACCGTCTAAACACAACAAAATTTGTCACATTCGAAGATCACTGAATATCGATGAGATATTAAATTATTTACCTCAATTTCGCGTCTACTTTCTGCCACTTTATATATATCTATGTCTATGGTTTACAATGACAAGAAACATATGACGCGTTGAGAATTATATTCAAAATGACTGAATTATACCAAGCTGAGCATAATTAATGATTTCTTTTTTATCATACTTTAGGAGCATTGACTGCTCCTTATCATATCACGTTAGGTCTATCGTGGATGAAGAATGTGTTTATTGTACAAATGTTCAGCAAAAATGCACGTTTTACGAATACGATTAACAAGTGATAAAAATATTAAATCAGTACGCAAAGGTAGAAATTTATCTTTATACCCTTACTTCTGTACTGTAGGATTGAAAACAAGCATTAGTACAACTTCTTCGCCTGTGCTTCTTTGTTGTCTCTGCAAACAAAAAGATGATTTAAGTTCGATAAATATGGCTACATCATCTATGTAAGACAAAGTAAATATTTAAAATAAAGCAAATATTTACCGGTACATGCTGTACGCTAGTAAAATTATCATCTGAACTGCCACAAAAAGTAAGAACATCGTTGTTGTTAAACAGCTCGTTGTTGGACAATCTGTTCCACCATTGTTTACTTTAGTGCTTATTTGCGTAATATCTCTTTTTAATGTATTAAGTCCATCTCGCATTTCCGAAATAAGTGAATGATAATCGTATCCCATCGGCTGCACCTATATAATATTCATTTTTAGTTGAAAATATTACTGGAAAACTATCAAAATTAAATGTTAATAAACACCTGAGCGGTAGGACTTCGAGCCTGATTATTAAGAATAAGATCAGTCTTGGAATGCACCTCATTTATATAGGATTCTATTTGTTTTGCTGTACTTATTATATTTTTTTGATTATTTAATACAGTATCGACTTCTTGTCGGCGAATCGTATCAATAAGCTGTATTTGTCCTGGTTGGCCTCCCGCTTGCACACCTACTTATTTTATAGTTGCTAAATTTCCTATTTACATTTATGTTTAATTATCGATAATTCAACAAGACCTTACCACCAACTTGAAGTTGGGATATTAAACTTAAAGATCGCTCTTGTCTTCCAACTATTTCGTCGAGTTTCCTATTAAGTTCGCGCAGCGCATCGAACATTTGACTTTGACCAGAGAAAATTTGTCGCAATTCTCTTTGATTATCAGTTTCAAAATATTCTACAAATTCCTCTTTCTCACGATGTTCGTTTGGATGATCTCTATCGAATTAAATTATTTTGTGAAAACACACCTTATACTTGAAATATGCTTGTGTAATGTTCTTTACCTCCTATACTCTTCTTTCTGTTGTTCCAATTTTTTCTGGTAATCCATATACTCCTGACTAAGCTTTTGTTGTTCAAGCTCAAGAGATACTTTATGCTCCTCAGTCCTCATCTGACCAGTAAGAAATAGAGAATGTGTTAAGAAATGTGAAACATCATGGTCATCGGCCAAACCACCTTAAATGAAACATTATAGAAAATTGTAATTATATTGAAATAAAGATTAACTTGATATTCTTCTTATAATAAGTACCAGTAGCAGCAGAGACACCAAAGTACCCTCCTTTTGGTAGAACAACATTTTCAACTCGGAAACATATTTCATAATCTTGTTCATTGTTTGTCATACCATTATGGAATAGCACCTTTAATTAAGCATTAAAAATTATATGACAAGTACAATAGCAAATAAGAATACATATTAGGTGAAGTAAAAAGTTCTGAGCGCTTTTTCGCTTTATTTCGACGATGAAATTAACATAGTCAAGATTATTCGATTTAGATTAAATATGCGCCGTTTTGTTCGATTACTTTTGTCCATTTTGAAGGCAATTTCATAATTCCGCGGTTGAAGAAGTCCTCGTCCCTATTGGTAAAAAACTTGACCAGCTCATTTTCACAAGCCTCTCTTGAGGCCAGTTTTGTACCATCAAGAAAATTTTGCAAAAACTTAAAAAGGTGATAATCGCTTGGTGCCAGGTCTGGACTGTACGGCGGATGCGATAGAACCTCCCAGCCAAGCTCTCGGAGCTTCTGACGCGTCGTTAAAGATGTGTGCGGCCTGGCGTTGTCTTGATGGAACACAACACCTTTCCTATTGGCCAATTCTGGCCGCTTCTGGTCGATCGCCTGCTTCAGTCTGGTCAGTTGTTGACAATAGAGGTCCGAATTAAGTGTTTGCCCCGATGGGAGCAGCTCATAATGGATGATTCCCTTCCAATCCCACCAAACACACAATAAAACCTTCTTGGCCGTTAATCCACGCTTGGCGATCGTTTGGGCCGGCCCACCGCGATTGGACCACGATCTTTTTCGGCTGTTGTTCTCGTATGTGACCCATTTTTCATCGCCAGTCACCATCCGCTTCAAAAATGGGTCGATTTCGTTACGTCTCAACAAAGAATCGCAGGCATCAATTCGGTCCAAAAGGTTCTTTTGCGTCAATTCATGTGGCACCCATACGTCGAGCTTCTTCTTGAGACCAGCCTTATGCAAATGGTTCCAAACGGTTTTCTGGCTAATCTTCAGTTCCTGGGCAATGGAATAAGTGCTCACATGCCGGTCCGACTCGACGATTTCCATGATTTTATCCACATTTTCGACGATTGGCCTACCAGAGCGTGCCTCATCTTCGACGTCCATATTACCAGAACGGAATCGTTGGAACCACCGCTTTGCTGTTGCATTCGATACTGTACTGGGTCCATAAACAGCACAAATTTTTTTGGCCGCCTGCTCCGCCTTTTCACCTTGGTCGTAGTGGTACTGAAGAATGTATCGAATTTTCTCTTTTTTTATCTCCATTTTCGAACGCTGTAACACACAACTGGCTTCACCGAACACAAAACTGACAAAGAACCTTTTTGATGCGTAATATCACCTTGAAATCGGTGTATACTATGACTCGATGCGATGTGCACATCGTGAGATATGGCTCACTAAAGACATCTAGCGAAAAACGCTCAGAACTTTTTACTTAACCTAATATAAATTTATAAATACACTTACTGTTAGAATGTTCTCATAATATTCAATTTTTGCTCTTGTGGCAAATGGCTTATTACGAAAATCTCTTAAGCAACCAGCAGATAGCTGTGTTGTACCATCGCTATATTAAAATCAAGGTAAAGAATCATTCATTGAAAATATTAATTAACACTAAAAAATATAATAAGAAATGCAATTCACTTAGTATGATCAAAGCTTTCTGTGCCATCATTGAGGACTGCCATGATGTAAGGGTTGTTGTGTTTATTGTCATTGTCAAAGGAGTCGAAAAAAATTCCAAGACCTTTCCATTGATCAGAACTACCAAAGACAGTGCCATTATAAGCACCCTTTTCAGCAGTGTACCAAAAGGCTAAACCATCCGCTCCAATTCTTCCCCTTCCTGTTATTCTGAATATTAATTCAACTTCCCACCAATTAAAGGTAACAGGCTGTTTCACCCATATCGCACCTAAATATTATTTTAAATTCAAATATTATACCACTTTTTATTAATATAAAAGGATTATATTATGTTAACTTCTATTGACCATATGCCCGATATAATAATATTGGATGTCATATAATAACTACCAAGTGGCAGTTTAAAATATCTTTATTTGCATTAAGAAATAATCTTTATTATGATTTAAGAAAATTAAAAATAGAAGTTAATAAAATCAATTTTTCACATACCTTTCTGGCTTCTCAACGATGGAGCAACTCTAACGTTTTCTGCGCTAGCAATTGCATCTGAAATAAAGATGATATTTGTTGTAAATGATAGAACAACAAAAAATTACTTATAAAACAATATATGATGTACCATAAGTTCATGGATATGATAATAAACTTCTATATATCATAACATTGAATTATAAAATTGAATTCCTACGTATACAAACATATTTCGAACAATTACCTGTGTTTAAATGTTTAGAATAAACTAAATTAGTATTTCAAGTGTAAATAACAACATGTACATGTGTTGTGATTGTTGAAATTTCATCAAATTTTACCAAGTGAATATCATCATTTTAATGCATAAATTCATTCAAGAGCATGAAATTCACTTAAAATTGGAATTTCTAAACAAAATAATAGCGTTTTCCATTTAAATAATCAAAAAGCCGACTATAAGAAAAGAACATACGGCAGTATTTTATAACACGCGTAATTGGTTAGGTTGATACTTTACTTACTTCCTCCGTATTCCCAAAAAGGCACGCTCCCATCTTTTTGTGCGAGATACGGTGGCTTAAAGGAGTATTTATATTCGAATTTTCGATGGGGTGTCTCACCGAGAACCGCATAAATTACACAAAATACATGAAAAATTAAAAGCCACCTCACCTCGGCGGCCATCTTCATTTCGACTGTTGAATCGAAAGTAGATTGACCGTAGTCGACTCTGCAACCAGTTAAAACGATTGGTAGTACTCTCTATGAATTCTTCTTTTGATTGGTGTATTACCAATGACGTGTCAATTTTGTAGCCATATTTCGAAGACTTCACCCTCCACTACTGTTGTATTATTTTACTGCTATTATAACTTTTTATTTTCTTATGATATTCGACTTGGTAAAAGGATCACATAGAAGTTTATTAGTTTCCTACCATGAGCCTTATGTTTCTCTGTTGTTTGAGGACGTGTCATAGAGAAACATGGCGTTATAATGAATCAAGTGTCCGGTAGATTTAACAATGAATAAGGAATTTATCAATGAACGTCATTCATCTAGAATTGCACGAATGCAGCTTTTGCAGAGTAAACAGTTTTAAAAATTATTGATAAAACTCTGTGACGATATATGATTCAACTATAGATCCTTTAGACAGTACAAAATAGCATATACATTGAGGAATTTTTTACTAAATGTGTTAAGTACATATATATTTTTAGTATTCTTATTGCACATATTTAATTATGTAAAAATAAAACTGTTATATCATTGTTGCTGATAAAGCGAAAGTTTCGAAATCGCTGATGTATCGCTGATAAAATTTGCTTATCCTTGTATTCGATCGTATCTTTAAATTTTACAAACTTCAATATGTACAATACCAGAGAGAAAATATAATCCCTACGAATATTAACAAGCTTGTTTCAAATATGTATGTAAATAGTTCATGCAGACACAAACGTATAATTTACAAATCTTTCAAATATATTGGAGTATATGTAAGTATATAAAAAACTAAAGCATATTAATATTTCATATGATTATTTTATTGTTTCTATTTTCTGTTTAAGCAAAAAGATCGATACAATATATGATACGATATGATACAAAAATCAGCTATTTATGTAACTTTTAATATGTACATATCTATTTTTTTCCATGTAGAGAATGATAGGGAATACAAAGCCAAATACATACATTTTCTCAGCTGATTTCAGAACGCAGCTGTTACCAGTTATTCGATGTGTAATCTCTAATAGTGAACGTCCTCTTTTCCATATATCCGTCTCCAATGGAAATACGTTCAAGATGGCGTCGCTCATTGACAACTATGAGCAACAATACGCCGTTTTGACAGCTGACATTACTGCAAAAATTGGTAGAATAAGAACACAAAGCGGCAGTAAGTACGATCAAAACAGAATCATAGTGGTGCTCTTATTGTGGGGCACAAATCGTTGTTTTTAAAGCGAACACTGTCTATCCTCTGGCATTATTAAACAACAATAATCGATACACGTGACGTAATTTACAGATGAGAAAAGGCTGTCCATTCAAGATGTGGATAGGCAGATCGAAGAGGCTCAAGAACTGGTAAAATGAAATATTTATTTTGTTTTCTATTTTAAAATCATTCTAATACATCAAAGTTTCAATTTGCTAAAAAATGCCGAAAGTTTATATTTTCAGTTTTAGGGTTAGAATGAAATTGATTTTTCATTTTTATTTTGCATATGAAAATAAGTAGAATGAAAGGATCATATATTTTAATGACAGTATTTAATCAAAGACCGAATAACTATATAAAGTTTTGATAGTTTCTGTTGTTCTTATGTTTGACCTGTAGCTCGAGCAAATGGAATTGGAGGTTCGTGGGGTGAATGGTGCAGCACGTGATCGCTTGCGCGGTCGAGTAGAGAGTCATAGGGCAGAATTAAAACGATTGACACAAGAATTTCAATCAGCCAAAAAGGCAAAGGATGAAAGTATTGAAATAAGCAGGGAAGATTCATGGGAGAATAATATTACAGAGGACCAGAAAAAAAGATTATTAGATACCTCGGAACAAATAGACCGCACGGGTAGAACTTTACAGAATGGATATCGAATGGTATTAGAAACAGAAGAAATTGGTTCTCAAGTATTGAAGGAACTGCACGAGCAAAGAGAGACGATTCAAAAAGGAAGAGCAAGGGTAAGATATTAGTTTGATCTTATATGTATATATTATATAAATATACATACATATATATAAATTTGTTACTGTTACAATGTTATTATTAATACGATAATATAATTTATTTGTTCTAGTTACGAGATACGGATGCAGAGCTAGGTCGTGGTTCACGTTTACTCTCGGGAATGATGTTTAGAAGTCTTCAACAAAGAATTATTTTAGCAGTAGTGGGATTAACGCTTATAATTGTTGCTTGTATTGTCATGTACTATAGCTTTAAATCTAAAAGCTAAAGATGAAAGTAGAACGAACGTTTTGGTCGGGAGATATTGGTTCAGAAGCCATATTTAATATTCACTCAATTTCAGGTATTATGATTATTGAATACAATGTTTGTTAGGGGATTATTAAATTACACACGAAGGAATGTTATATATCATCCTTTCATTGATCTTTTCACTCATTTGGAGCATTTAGTATCATTATGATTTAAGCCTTCTATGCTCACTAATGTTAATCACAGTTCCGTATGGATTCAATATATATTTAATGTTACCACACAAGAAGAAACGCTTAAATATGACAGAATTACGTCAAACAGTGAGAGAAAAGTTCTAATGTATTATTAATAATTATAAAAAGTTAATCTGTCCAGCGCCATATGTGAACATTGTTCACAGAAACGGAATTTATTAAAATGTTCCCATGTATTTAGAATCATCTTGTAGTACGTTTTTAAGTTGTCCGGTTTTGCAATCTATTTATTACATTAATCTCAAGTTCGTTTTACACATTGCACATATACCCGATTGCATTTTACGGTAATAAATGATTATTCGTTTTTAAATATCCTACTTTGTACTAGATCATAATTCAGAATTCATTTGACTATTGTTATCGATAAAAATATACATCTATAATGTACCGTTAAGTGTGTCATAAAGGCGGTAATAATTTGTATCAAAATACAGGAATAGGGAGACGAAGAAATCTGTAAATACACGCGACAAATATCAAAGGATGACTATAGTCAAGAGAAAACGAGACGCACCTAATAATAACACATTTTATTATAATGTTATCGATTATCTAAATAGCCTAAACGGTGCTTTTCTTCTGCTTTTTTTTTTGCGCCTCTATGTAATTGTGAAGAAAATGATATAATAAAGTATCGCGGGGTAACAAATATTCGATGGCGGAAGTGATTTCTCTATGAATGCGACGCAAACGTGTCTCGATTTTTCGCGTTGCTGTTCTCGATGCTAAAGAAAACAGAATCAAAGACAATGCTCAGTCTAATCAGTCCAAATGTCGATAGAGATCTTCTATCTGCGGTTTGAAGTAGTCTTTCAACTGAGGTCGTTTCATTTTCAATGTTGGTGTAAGAAGGCCATTTTGTACGGAGAACGGATCCGGATGTAAATAAATGTCTTTCACCTGATATAAACAGAAATGATAGTATTGTATATAACTTTCAAACTGCGTCAATGATAGAAGTTACTTCGAAATTATTTCACTTTACAGTAAAATTTTTATCCTTTAAACGTTACGTGAGCGGTGCGTTTAAAGGTCTTGGATACTTTAGTCGAAAAATATTTTTAATTGTTACGTCGATAAAAAAGACTTTGCTTTTTTGTTTTCCTTTATGCGCGTAAACAAATGAAAGCAAATTAATTTTTTAAGTAAAAATATTGGCAGATTTTTCCCACCTGTTCGAAAGATTTGAGACCGGCTTCTTTTCCCCACGAAAGCATGTCGTCCATGATCAACTGTTTGACTTGCGGATTAGCACATAATACGCTGAGTGTACCTGGTATACCGTTCTCCACCGCCCAACATTTTACAACATCCACGTGTGGTATTACTATTCCTACAACGCAAGATTTTAGGGATTCCCCGTGGAGGAACACTTGATGAACATATTGACTGCGTAAATAAATATTCTCGATTTTCTCTGGAACTATGTACTCTCCTTGCGAAAGCTTGAAGGTGTGTTTCCTTCGATCGATTATTTTAAGTGTTCCGTTCTAGAAAGAAAGAATCGTATTAATTTGATTAATTCAAACAGAAAATATCGAAATAGTAATAAAAGTATAATAGTAGTAATATTCTGTTTGTAACAAAAAATTAATTCGGACTTGCGTTGAACCAGATGTATCATAAGAAATATGTTTAATTATATCGTTTCCTCTTACAGGTAACCACATGCCAACGTCACCGGTATGATGCCAGCCGAATTCATCGATAACTTGAGCGGTTCTTTCGGGATCCTTGAAGTACCCTACGAAAACGTTGGTGCCTTTTACGCACACTTCGCCTTGATTCTTCTTCGCAAAGTATTCCATTTCCGGAACGTCCACCAATTTAATGCAGCAACAAGGGACTGGTGGACCTACATGCTCTGGTACATGATCGCCCTATAATAATAACGCATAAAGGTAGATAAATTCAGATTCTCGTTATTAGATATCGAAAACATTTTTAGCTAATTCTTTAATCGTATTTTTAACATTGTACGTTTTTAAACTGATAATTTATTCGGGCGAATGCTTCGTAATTACTTGAAACATTCGCTGCAAATATTGTTAAGCTGCTGTGTAACGTGCTATGTAAATCGAATAAATCTGCAAATCAACATACGTACGAGAAATATGTAAATTTGGTATTTTTGTACGATTGCAACAATAAGTCTACCAGTTATCAGTTTAAACACTGAAGTAGAAATTATAAATTACGAATATCTTATCTAACTTATATAATTTACATCGAACTGTTCGTTATAACGGAATGTCAGTTACGACACATAGTAAAACCATATTTTACGCAAAACGGCTATTTGTTATCGCGAGCTGAGCAATTATTTATTCTATGCCATCACTCGGCATTACACCGTGTACCGTAGTACGCCGAGTATTTTACAAATGTTCTCTTTTTAACGTAATTTAGACCATAATGACTTTGTACAGAGTGATAGAATATTTGACAGTAGTTGTAGACGCGTATGCATACATATATATTTACACGGTCGATCGTGATGATTTACCAAGTGACGTGATTTACCACGTGCTTTGGCGCGTGGTTGCAACATTTTTTTCTCGCCGGTCTGCCCGACAAGAATATACCTATGCCCGCGTATAAATAATAGCTGGTTTCGTCTAGCCACGTATAATACATCGATACCTGTAAATATGCCAAGAATAGTGACCACGCGTGTCACTTGATCGTTGTTCGATTGAACTCGATCGAAATCGAACGATCTCGTCGCGTGTTCACCATTGTTTCCTCGACTTGTCTCCACTCAGAGGCTATCAATTCCAACGAAGAGAAAAAATCAGTTTTAACAAGCGAATTTTCCATCGAAATTAAATTATTATTTATTATTCGCAAATCAAACGCTGCACGAATCCTTTGCGTAAACATCGTATTTTAAATTGACGATAACTTTCGGATAATTTATTTTTTTAACACAAAATGGCTTGCTTTTCTAGCTGGCTGAAATCTGTAACCCGCGATTTATAAGGTCAGCGAGTGCACGAGCGATTTATTTACGGAGCATTTATTGACCGGCTCTTTCGCCGTAGAGATACGGCTATGTATCCGTTTCGAGTTGAAACGTCTGTTAACGTACCCCGTTTATTCCCCTCATTGCATTCCATTCACTACATGTATACGTATAGTATTACTCGAGTAAGAAACGGTTAAACGACAAACGTACTTTGAGGTAACTGCGTGTCTTCGATTGACACGTTCAGCTATGTGCAACACGTGGAATCGGAAGGAAGAGAACTAATTACATATCGTTTAAAAAGGTTTCCGATTTAACAAATTAATACTTTTCACGATAAGACGAATCGTAGATTCAAATAATGGTACCATAAAAAATTACTGGCGTTAAAATTAACATCTTGTTAACTGTTAGTCTGAATTATCTTGTTTACGTCGAGTCAAATGATACATTTATCTAAATTTCTATTTCACGTTCCGCGAGCTACCCAAGTAATTAACTAATTAATCTCTTGTTAGAGCGAAACATAGAAATTAATTGTTTCTTTAGCGGGTGTTAAGCGCCGAGTGTCTAGTACCATTAACACCGATCAATGATCGATCGCTTAACGCACGAATTAATCAAGTAAAAAAAAAAAAAAAAAATATGGAAAACGTAAAGCGAAATTTGTGCGATACACTTAAGGACGTATAAACATTTACAGCCCAGTGATTAGCGCTTGAACCATTCTAACCTGGACGGTAAGAGTGATCGGTGCACCGCACTCGGTCTGACCATATCCCTCGACGACTATACAGCCGAGAGCGCATCTGGTGAAGGTGAGAACGTTGCCCGCTAATGGAGCAGATCCAACGACCATCAGCCTCAACCTGCCTCCTGTCGATTCCTTGATCTTCGCGAAGGCCAGCTTGTCCCACACGCTGTTGTTCCTGATGATCCCTTTCTTGATCTCTGCCTCCTTCGCCCGCATACCCAGGCTAAATACCAGCCTCTTCAAGCACGAACTCTGAAGTTCAGTTTGGACCTGCAAAATGCCGATTGGTGACTATGCCTGCTATATTTAACGTGGTTGATCGAGCGATCCAGCTTGGTGGTGGACTGTTTTCGCGAAGAACACTGGCAACCGGCGGGTGAACGAGTTACAATAGAGCTCCATTTATATACCCGAAAAGAAATTTTAGATGATGCTCGATCGACACGTTCTTAAAGTGAAACGAGATCTCTCGCTTTTCCATGTCGGAACAGTCGAGCATAGAAATCGTCTTTCTAGAGCTGTCAGCTCTGAAATTCGAGGAGTTTGCTCGAAACGTTAGAGATGGAGAATCGATCTTTTTGATGTCTCTGTACTAATGAGACAGACTTGTTTACCAGGGAGTTCAATTTCTGGCTTGTACGGTTGTTACGGTTTATTCCAAACCTACTTTCGAAATATTTATTTTTGAATCTTAACTGTGCGTGAGTGGACGATTTCCTTGAAGAAAAGCTGTTTACTGGCATCGATGAGTTACGTGATCGCGCGATGATACGCCTTCAGAATGCTCGTTTGGGTAGTTTGTCAGTTTTGTGTAATAGGAGATTTATGGAGTATAGGAGCTTTATATAGATTTTACATCTGTGTTTCCGTTCCATATGGTTCCATATGGTAATTCGAATAATATTCTAATAAATAAATAAATAAAATTTGATTAATATAATATTGAATAATCAACGTATTTTCTATACAACTGTCATCGTCGTTCTTTGGAATCAGAGGAAAACATCGAGCCTATGCTAGTCGATAAAGTGCACTTTCAAGTGTTGCATTAATTTACGGCTCTAAGTAAAATCATGCCATCTGGCTATTTTTGCGAATATATTCGTGCGTAGCACATTCAAGAACAGAATAGAGTTATGCGTTTTTGCACGGATTACGTGTTACGAACGTGTCGAAAGCAGTAATCTTTATACTAGATATTAAAATTATCTCGTTGAAAGATAAATAAGAAAATTGCGATGTCTTTATAAATTCTCGTTAATAGGCTGTATCGCTGTGTCAACTGTCAAGTCTGGTATTAATCGTAGCGGTAGCGGATTTTTGCTGAATCTAATATTCGAGAAATTTTGTGCTAAATTTTATATCCATTCTTGCTCCAATTATTATTATTGTATTTCGATTTCATCGAATTTGTGAAACGAGAGAAAATATGTGTACATATTCATTCACATCGCGAATTTGATACGTAGATTTATTATGAAAGCATAAAATGCACGAATTCCATTCATTCGGGATATCAGGGTCACGGTAGAAGATGGAACTGCCTCTCCACCTGTTTCGTCGCGCTATCCCTGTCATCCTCGATCTGGTTCTGCCAGTACTGTCTCAAAATGTATTACGTAACATTGACCTTAATAAAATGCGACTTTATATTCTTACGTGTGCACTTCGTGTCGATGTACTATCGCGAAAATATTTTCGTCTTTAAAGCGCAAAAATCTTCCTAGAAAAATATATATGGAATTAAAATCTGCAATCGATTATTCTTGTGTTATCGAAACTCTTTTAATTTCATTCGTAATAGCAACGAGACGAATAGGATCCTATCCGGCGTAATTTGTTTTCAAAAAGATTTGTAATGTTTGGAAGTGAACGAAGGTAATAAATCTTTGCTAACAATGTTTAAGTTTCCATAAATCATCGAATGCTAAACTTTAAAAAAATAAGCTTACCATTAAATAAGAATCGTTTAAAACGAAAGAATCATTTAAAATATTATCTGCTGATTCATACGTTTCTCATAAGTCTCTTGATCCTCGTAGACTTATACTCGATAGACCAAGAACCATACATTTACAACTAAAAGACCACTTTCTGTCAAAGAATATGTAAAGCGAAACTTGCTAATCCCGTTTGATTAATCGGAAGCTGAAGGGATATCCATAAATCGTCCAAGTAGTTGCAAACGGAATATAAATCGATGTATCTTTTAACAAAAAATTTTTCCTAGACCATCGATGATCTCGGATAGCTACGATACCAGTCGTCAAATATATGTATATTCTAAATTTCCTAAAACGCAGCTTCTTTTCGCAAAGATTTAAGACACTCGTAAAACGAGTACATTTTCTCGCGACATGGAATACGTTAATCGTCCATCGATCTGAAAATAGACAAGGAAAGAGGGTTTATTATTTCGACCGTGAGCAGAGATACGTGTACGTAGAAGACATTCGCGCGAAACAAACACATCTGGATAATTTCGCTAATGCAACTGTCCATCAAACTCGAATGTAGCCGAGGCGACTCGTGATATTCGTCAAACTATTTTTAGCCACCGGTACAAGGGGAAATTCATTAAGCGTTTCACAAGATGACCGATCTTGTCTGCCGATAAATTGTCCGGGAATAAATTACTTAGCGCGTATTCTTGCACTCCGACACCTTCGTCAAGGGTAAAAATATCACTTCACTCGTAAATCGCTACTCGTTGGAGACGAACGAGTCACGAATTCCACGACTTCCGTGGGACGCGATTTCCTACGCCCTACGGGTTATCCGTCCTTGCATCTCGATGAGCACACTCTAAAATATCTTTTTCGATTCTCCGGTAACTTTGATCGCCAAGAATACCACTTGAACACTCGCCACTACCACCCAAATGGTAAACACGGAATAGAAATTTTCTAAACACATCCGCGTCAAGTATTTTGTTTAGATAATTGTATTTACGGCTAGCGGAACTTTTCGTTTAGTGCTATTTTCGACCAAGTGCGTGGAAAAGTGTTTTACGAACGTTTGGAAAAGAAATATCAGAAGGGAGGCACAAGGTTTCGTGGTAAGTAGTAATAAACATAAATTAATCTCTTCTTCGAACAGTTACACCTGTCTCAGGATATTTTAAGTTATAAGTTACTAAATCACTGTTTTATTTGCGTAATTGTTTTTACTTGTTTGATTTATGAATATAATTACGAAGGCGAAGCGCAAGTGCGCGTTTTTCACTAACGATCTGAATATTGGTTATTTCGAAAATCAACTTCCATTTCAACCACACCGGTAATTACCGTGCTGGTTTCGTGGCAAATTGCGCGAACAAAACTAGAAACAATGGATTCAGCGTATATTTACCAGCGTCAGGTGGTAGCATAATAAGTTGGAAACGAACAGGTACGAGGTGATTGGGAAATGGGTAAATTTCGTAAGTGGTTGTGCTCACCTTGTCGTACATTCGATTCAACAGTCTCGGCACCGCTGGCATCACGGTAGGCCTCAAGGCTTTCATATCCTCGGGCAACCTTTTGATGTCACCGCTGTAGAAACCCACGGACGCGCCCACCATGTACATGCCGTTCTCGCAGCACCGTTCCAACATGTGTGCCAGGGGCAAAAAGCTGATCATCGTATCCTTGTACGAGGGCCTGTGCTCGCCTAATTGTATCAAAACCGCGCTTATACTCGCCATCACGTTCTGATGCGTCAACATCACGCCTTTCGGATTGCCCGTGGTCCCGGACGTATAGCATATGGTGCACAGATCCGTCGTCTTGGGCGGAACTTCCGGATGATTTTTTTGGGCACCGATACGTTCTACTTCCTCGAACTTGAACAACTCGACGCCGCGGTTCTTCGCCCTCTGGTTCGTCGCTTGTCTCGTCTCTTTTATCACCACCATTTTCCTTAGACATCTGAAATGAAAGACAGTTATCCGATCGGTCGAGTCCAGTCAGGGGATAAGCGAGATTCGACTTTGTTTGCACGAACTTCTGGATGTACTTTATATCGATCGTGAAAATCTAGTCTAGTTTATTACGTTAAATCGAAATTGCGGTAAAAGGTCACGTTGGTTTAGCGTGCCAAGATGTCTCAGGACATTGCACGGAAACGTTTAAATTTGTTTGCGATACCACGCGAGATTTGTAAATCGTGTCGCGCGTCGATGCTGTAAAAAATGCGTTTATATCGATTCGTGGCATACTGCCACTGCAACAACCCAACTATCACGCTCTCGAGTGATCGGAATTGTAACTTGTATCACTGTCTGGTCGAAAACACGTTGAAACGTTCCGTCTTCGATTCTTTTAACGCAAGAGGCTTACGTTCGATAAAATTACGCTTCTCGAACAAATTCCGACAAAGGGCACGTACCTCGGCGCCTTGTCGAGCAGCAAATTGCACTTGCTGTCGTTCTCGCAGACGACTAAATTGATCTCAGCCTGGTTAATGATAAAGGCACAGGCATCAGGGCCCAGTGTGTCGTACAAAGGCACTACTACCAACGAGTACGTGTAGCAAGCCTGCTCGGCGAGGATCCATTCCGGACAGTTCTGACTGTAGAGACCCACGAGTGCGTGCGATCCTGGCATCAGCCCCAAAGACACTAAGCCAGAACCGAAATTCTTCGCCCTGAGCAGGGTCTCGTTGTAATGTAGCCACTGGTACGGTTTGTTTGGTCCATCCCGCCAGCCAAGACAGGGTCCGTTGTCTGTGTGTCAAGAAGACCAGCTAACGAATAATAACCACGTACGTCCGGAAGAGGTCGCGCGTATTTACGAAAATGAGAATTTGTCAAGTCACGCGTCTATCGAAATTGTAGTCCCGTGTGACGGGATAGACGCGAAAACAAGACCATTCGCGTGTTAACGATTCGCAAACCAAGCTGGGATGAGTTCAAACTTACTGGACTCCTTGGCGCCTTTGCGGAAACCATCGTACAGAGTCCTTGTATCCTCGTACAAGAAGCTCACGAACTTTCCCTCCTTGCTGTCCTTATAAAACCTCGACACTTTGATCAGGTCAGTACCCTGCAAAACACACACGTTTGCGCACGTGAAATCCGACGTATGTTTTTCATCGTTATATAACGGAATGCCAAGTGCAAATCTAAGAATATCGGATACGTCGTGCGACGGGGATATTGCATGGCACGTAGACGCAATGGGGTGGTACGTCCAAGTATCGACCCGCCCTCGAGATCACGAAACCCCTACAATGGAAAGCGACCGTCGCTCGAGCTTCGTTCTCCTGCTTTTCCTTCCACCATTCTTCTACCGCCTTTGCGACGATTCGACGTCGCCAAGTCGCTTGTGCAACAAGTCTGCCCACCTACACACGCGCGTGCTTCGACATCGGACAGGCTGGCCCGTGGATTTCATCAGAACCTTCTATGGCCTAATGCGTATCGGCCATTTGTTGCGGGGATAAACCAGGAGAAACGGTTTTGTATCGCGGTTATCTGTTCACGATTTTCTAAGATCTAACTTAGCATGCCGTCAGGTGGTCCCGAAGATGGTGAAGAACGAAAGTTAATGGGACGGTTTGAACAGGGAACCGATCGAATCGGAGAACTAAGAAAACACTCCACCTTGACTGTGTCGGACTGATCGCTGATGTCGATCGGTGGTCGAAGAGGCGGAGGGGAGAAACAACTGGACGTCATAATCTCGAGACGATCGATGAACGCTGCACAGAGAAAGCGCGCTGCACGAGCGGCCACGGGCCGACGTCCTGCTCCTTTTCAGCTGAAGATCTTGCCCGGGATACGCACGGTCACTTGAAACGAGACGAGGGCCCGTACAGGCCACGGGATCGACACCACCTCTTCAATGTCGGAGCTCACCTCTCAATCACTTTGCTTGTCAGAAGTGCTACTGCTGCTGCTGCTCCACCGAGAGGAGCGGCTGCTATCAGTAGCTCGCACATAAGACTAGCTGCTCATCTCTCTACGACGATCTTCGACTATATTTAAATATAGTGGACCGCTGGTGGAGCGAGCGTCGTCCTCAACAGCCACCGAACTTGTTGGATGATCGCCAGCGAAAAAATCGATCAACCCATCGGACTTTAACGTCGAACGAGCTGGCTGAAAGCGCTCGTTAAAGATTCTTCCGTGAACGACGACAGCCGCTTTTTCAACCACCACTGATTAATGTAAGCGTTCCAGTCGGTGCAAGCGATTTAAGAAGAGTCAATATCGATCAAACGTTAGACGTTAAGTGTGGTTTGATCTTCCTGCATCTGCGTTTTCCGACCAGTCGCTTTCGTTGATGCTTGCGGCGCTCTGCAGCGGCTAAGATTGATTTACGACCAACCGAATTGAATTACGATTTATAGAGACTAAATATAACGATCGAAAATCGATCGAATTTTTATCAAAGGTGTATCAAAGGTAACGTACTATTTCAAATATTATTGATCGCCCGAGAGCACCCTAAAAGATCGGGATGGGACGTACAGACGTTCTTGGAGATGATGTTGGTGATTTCCAAGTGTTTGCTTTTAAAAATAAATTTAACAGTTATAAATTAGACAGTTATTATGACGACGATACGATGATAACATTATGCCATCCTTCCACGCTGTGGATCTATTGCCTAAGCTATCTTTCCGAGGCCTATCGCTTCAATCGATACATACTTTGAAATCTTTCCAAAATCAACGTTGAATATAGAGAGGAATATAAGGTATCTTGTTTCTCACAACAATGATCTTAGTATAAATATAGTTAGTTTGAATTTCCTAATTAATCAAAAAATCCCATTGTGAAAATTAACTCAAGGAACATGTCATATAATTGATGTTTGGACCGACTTGCACACCGCTATGATTCATAGCGCACCATCGAACTCTCGGACTAGCCTGGAGGTCGAGTGGCAGTCTGTCGATGATAAGGACATTCCAGCAGCAATTTCGAATCCCTCCTTCCCATTGGCAGTTATTTAAAAGCCGTCCTTCAACCTCACCCACCGGCCAAGGATTCGTTGGCAGTTGGATGCCAAATCCGATCGACTTCGGTTCGAAATCATCCAATTTTTCACTCTTTCGCGTCGATTTAAAATCCCTGAAACCCATCACCAAACCCTCCAGTGCTCTTCGCCATGAACCCTTCTCAATATATCTTCTTACTCTTCGTTGGAACTTTCTGTGTCTATGGATTGTGGAAAACCAGTTCTCTTTCCTGGCGAACCTCCACGGTACACGCGAAAGCGTCGATTCAGTTCGACCTCTCCATTCCATCGTCTTCTCCATCCGTTTTCCGTCGATTCTCTAACAAAACAAACAGAAAAACCATCGGCAAAAGTCATAAAAAGTATCGTGGAGTCGTATCCAAATACATGCTAGAGCTGTACCACCGCAGATCAGACGTGGACATAGTTCGAGCGTTAGAACCGATCCATGTGTCAGGTCCGACCAACGAAGGAGCCAGGATTCTGGTATTCTCGATACCTCCGATCGACCCAGACGAAGCTCTAGAGGTAGCAGAGTTGCTCGGCGTTGTTGGATCCATTCTCAGAGTGCGTTTAGATCATACGGACGCTTTTGGAAGCTGCAAATCGAGGAGGGACGATAGTTGGAGGGCTTTCAACGTTACTTCTGCAGTGGCTGCAAGGAGTGGTAGTGCCGTCAGATTCCGAGTATACGGTAGAGTCGGTTATCATCCTTGCGGAGACGGCCCAATCTTGTTATTGAGCTACGCCAAAGTGAGGAAGAGGCGCTTAAGGCGTTCCATTCAAGAAGAAGAGACGGACGAAGACGACGGTCCCCGAAGAAGACGTAAGAATTCCTGCAGACGACGATCTCTTTACGTAGACTTTGCACTGATCGCGTACGACGAATGGGTCGTTGCTCCACCCGGGTACGAAGCCTATCAGTGCTCTGGGAAGTGCTTTTACCCGTTCGGCGATCATCTTAGCCCCACGAAGCATGCGATCGTGCAGACGTTGGTACACGGTGCTCTCCAGGCTATCGAGGGCGGCAGCAAACCTGTTGGCAGAGCTTGCTGCGTACCGACGAGACTAGCGCCTACCAGTCTGCTTTATCTGGATGCCAGTGGAACTTTAACTTATCAGTACGGCTACGAAGACATGGTTGTTGCCGAGTGTGGCTGTCGTTAAAGTGTTCAAAATATAGGTTTAAAATTAGGCAATTGAGTAAGGAGAAAATGAATTTTTATGAAAATTAAGATAGGTTCTTAAAGATCGAAAGAAAAGACATTTTTTAATCCTTATATTTCAATCAATTTATTCCAACGATTTACTTTGCGTTTCTTTATGCAAGATCAGCTTTTATACCTCTTATCTCATATTCCGACAAATAAATTAAAATTTCTCCATTTAATTTAGAAAATGTATAAACTTTTTCTGATTTCCATTTCTCTTCAATACATTCTATAAATTCCAGATCTGCCTTCTTCCAGCTCTTCCTATATATATCATAAAATATAATATCTTTCAACACACAATATTCTCTGAACTAGCAATATCTGAATAAAAATATTCCTTGTATAAAACATGCATTACATTAAGTTTCATAAATTATAAATTCATCAAAAAATAAGTAACTCGATATACTTTTAGCTCTCTACAATGTATTAGATATTTCTTTGCTTGTTAATATCGATTTTAAAGTAATATTTTGTGTACTACTCATAGATATTTTGAATAAAATTGATGAGAATCGTTATAGCTTCTACGCTTAGCGTATCATTTAAATATGCAAAGCACGTATGTAAAAGGCTATGAAATAATTCAATTATTAAGGGTCATTCAACTATAAAAAATCGAATCAAAATGAGTTGCAAAACAAATAGCGTTGATAAAAGTGGAACGAGTTCGAGCAATTTTCATCGGAATAAAATTTCTTTTTCCCCGTAAATCGTAAATGTACCGAGTACATAAATTATATAAATTATAACAAAATAGAAAAAATGTAATTACAAAATACAAAATTACAACAAAAATATACCTATACAGTTCCTTTTCGTGCAGCACGCGCGATTCCCTTTCCTCGACGCATTGCACGATACACGATTGGAAGAAGAAGAAAGTAACATCTTCGATAAAAACTGTTTTCGTAAATTCTATAAAGTTCTATGTCAAACTCGAACAGTCTTTATCGATTAACTGAACACCATCGAGCACATCTCGTTATTCTTTCTGTTCAACAGATAAGACCTCCCAGGATTATGCAACCTCATCCTCCTGGTTTTTCTCAATTTGTGCCTACTTCCAGCTACCCTTTCAACCTTATATACCTGATACTTCACCACGTTCTCTGGTTGGCTAAGTCTCATGCACAGAGATACCGGCCCGGAAAAGTCTACGTCGGTGGCCAACTCCAATTTCGGTTCCATCGACATGGAGAACTCAGCCATGCTCTGCACAAAGTCGGAACGCACTTTCGTTCCTCCCTGGATCATAATTCCAGCCTTCAGATCCACCAGTGACTGAGCGTTTCTGGACCATAGGCTCAGTTGAATTTGTCCAGCTAAATCGAAGCTAACCGCACCTTGGACGTCGATTTCGGCTACGATTCCCGAGGCCAATGGAATGTATTCGTTGTAGTTATGGAGAGCAGCTAAGGCCTGGAAAGCTGGAGTTCGTTCGGACGCTGATCCAGACCAGACGTGACTCATAAGTTCCCCTTGGCCAGAGAAGAAGACGAATGGCCTGATACCAACACCTAGGAAATCGAGCTCCATTCCTGCAGTAGATGGTTCGACATCCTGAATGTCATTTTCCTGGCTGGAAGTCGAAACGAAGCTTCCTAGGCCTCCCGCGAACAGGCCAAGAGAGAATAGCGCCTCTTCGTGGTCTTCAACTTGAAGAACTACGTCGACTATTCCACGCTTCATTAAACCTGACTGAATCTCTTGAATAGTTATCAATGATCCATTACTATCTATTGACCTTAGAAAGTTTCTCGTGAACGCTGTGCTAAGACCTTTCTGGGAATACACGTTGTAATTAACGATATCCTTTCCACACGTACTCAAAACTTCGCTCAGATCTTTAGCAAATCGAAGATCCTTATCAGAGAGTTGTTCCAATCGTTGACCGAGATACTTCCGAACCTCGTAATCGAGATCTGTGTTTGCTAAATACTCCACCAAGTGTCTGATATCTTCCTTCGATGGATTCGTTTCAAGAATAATATCCAAGGCTATAGTTCTAGAACTACTGTCTCTCTTTGGCCCACCTATTTCGTAAAAGACTCGTTTGGCTACCTTTTTTACTTCAGCAGTCAGCGAATCTCTGGGTAGCGCTGACAGGGCCTTCCAAGCAGCGACATTGAGTGCTTTATTCTCACTCGTTGCAAATTTTAACAAGATCGGGATCGCAGCCTTGGTTCTCAAATTTCTTAGAGCCCTGAGGAACTTCAGCTTGCACTCTTCCCCCGTGCAAGTATCGAGACCGATTTCCAAACTGATTCTTGCTTTCTCGATGCTAGCTGGACACTCTAAATGACGTGCCATCGCTGCTGCGGTTAAAGCTATCGTTTCTGACACTTTGTCGTTCGGATGGGTCTCTTCCGATCGTCTCAGAATATTTTTAGCGATATCTGCATTCGGCGTTGGAGACAGAGACAGAGCCCAAAGATATCTTTCAGTATCGTTTCCTATTTCGTCTTGTCGAAGAATTTTCATGGCTGCTTGATGCCCTGCTATGGTCGAGGCGGCGCCAAAGATATCTAATAGTTGAGGTTTTATTTGACGATATCGTGGACTTTTTAGGAGCTTCTGCAGTTCATCTGGAGAGGCTGATCTGATTAGAGGTAGTAACTTCAGGAACGCCGAAGCAGATTTTCCAGTACCCAATGCGTTGTTCTCCAGGGCGCTGCGGTACTCTTCGACCGTTTGTTCGATCTAAAATCAAATATTACAAAAATACGATTAAATGTTTATTTATAGTCGATTATTTCCCATAATTTTGATATCGCAAATCTGTTTGTACAATTTTTAATCTATTAGATCTATTAATTTACCAGCAGGATAATGAAATGGATGACTTTATGAGAAGATGTTATGCAGTAACGTGTCTTTCATTTCCTGCCTTATTCATTTATCATTGGTTACTCATAAGCAAACAAAGAACAGGAAACACTCGACAAATAAACTTGTTGATTTAAACGAAGATAATTTTAAGTATCCCAGCTTACCGGCACGCTGTTGATTTTGGCGAGAAATCAGTTTCCATAACAACATAAGATGTTTATGGAATGCCGAGGAAGGTTAACAAATTGCATGTATTAAATTAGAATAGATTAATGGGAAAATGTACGTTCTAAAAGAAAACAAGGAAAAAGAATTTTATGAACTAACCGTGGGGCATCCGTAGTCAGGGCACGAGAACGGTTCCAATTGTAGCTCGATACTCGTTTCTCTGTATCCAGGTTGCGCGGCAGCGAGAGCTTGATTCAAGGTATCAGCCTGCACGGTTTTAGCGCTGAGCGTGCCAGGAAGCAGCTCGAGTGTCCTCTCCGACGTGACGATGGCGCCCACTTCCGGTCTGGCGGTAAGTGCCATTCGATGACTCTCCTCATCACGAATCAAGCTAGGCAAAAGCTGCTCCGTGAGTTCGTAGGTTGAATTACGAGTACTCGTAAGCTTCACGCCGAACAATGGATTCGAATGCCGTTTCTTTGGTGGTAGAATATTTTGCTTGCAGGATATTTTTCGTTTTCCCATTGTCCTCGGTCCCAAAGAATGGTACGTTACTTTACAGAGACCGGAAGCATCTCGTTCCTCGACGTCGCTATCGAACACTGTATATTGGAATAAACTAGCTAAGCCACGTTTGAGGTTTGCCGAAGAGACGCTCTCTGCAGTATCCATGAAGATGGAATTTACGTCGCCGTTTCTCCAAAATATTAGCAAAGGTTTCTGTGCAAGGGCGTTTATTCTGGAGGAGTGTTCGACGAATCCTTCTAGTTCTGGAGCACTTCGAGATTTGATCCACAGTTGTGGTTGCAGGAGCTATGAAAAATACAAGAATTTGTTTTTATCCATGACGATTACTGTGAAAATTTGTAGTAGAAATGAAACGATAGTGAAATGTTAATAATCGATCTAATTAAATCAATTGCCCAAATATTTTGTGCAGTAACCTTCGTGAGTCATCAGGAAGCGTATACAGGCTAGTCATGTAGTTATTATTCAATGTTTTCCTGCCAAGTCCTAAATGGTAAGTATATGAAAAAGGTGAAAAAGGAAGAGGTTTTATAAAAGCAAGAGACACGAGGACAGCCCTGATATATGGCGGCCACCTCGATCAAAGCCTTGGCAGTGATCAAGGGAATACTCGGAAGATAATATATAATTGCTTAGGAAAACAAATTAACGTTTCCGCTAAAAGTTTAAACGTAAGGCCGTTAACTTATTTGTCGAGACGACTGTATATATTATACATTCACGGTATCTGGTAAAACGTGCTGTACTTTAATCTTTTAAGAAAAGGTTATCATAGCTTAATATTGCTAATACGAACTCCCCATTTATCGTTCGTTGCTCGATAAAAATTCTATTTGAAACTGAGATTTTCCTTTGCATGCAGTAACTGTCTCGTTAAATTCAATAGAACTCGGCAATTATAGACTGAACACTGTGCTATTGATAAAACACAAATATGTATAAAAAATGATAATATCAGATATTTTACATCTTGAATAAGAACTTTCATGCGTGCTATCAATGGCACGCGAATGGTACGCGAATAAAGAAAGGAATTTAATACAAACATATCTCCAAAGAGGGAACAGCAAAGATAAGAACTGGAATCTGTATACATCGAGTTAGAAATAATCCGTATTTTACCAAAACTTCACGAATTACGTATTAGGTATACGGTAAGGAATTCACCGACTCTCCTGCCATTTCTCTCATTAAAGTGACAGCAATTCATTATTCAAGAGTAGAAGAAATCCACTTAACAGAAATTCATTTAATCGAACACTAGCCAAAATTTCGTTTCAATAAATGAAGTTGTATAAAACAGTAACGATTCCCACCTCGATATTCAGCAAAAAGCTACTCGGATCATCCGGTTTCTGCCAAACGGCGGTTACATCCAATTCGCCGGTTAATCGAAAGCCAACGTCCCCGCTGGATTTCGACGGAGCTGCCTCGCTAAACAGCAATGTTGTCGTCAGTTTATATTTCAATCCGCTTGCCAGGTCCCAGCCTCTAGTAGCACCAGCCATGGCTACAAAAATCACGCACACTTTCCAATACATGATCGATAAAGTAACAGAAACAACGTGGATCTATCGTTCCGCCCTGTCCTACGAGAAAACCCGGCGAAGAATCGATCGAGGATCGACGCGACAATTTCGATATGTGATCTGGCAAAGTTACCCGTCGACTGACAAACATTGTTACTCCATGGACTCTGTAATGGCTCGTCTATAAGCCAATGAGAATGGGACACACTGAATAGCGGTTGTCTGTGTGTAAGTGATCGTCGGCTGACGTTTGCGTGTGGTTAGATACGTGAGTGTAGAATGTTTGGCGCGATTACGAAGTTATGAAACGTATATTTTTCTTTTTTCCTTTTTGTTTACTAATATCGTGGAGTGATAGAGCTGCAAAGAACAAAAGGAAGAATCAGTGATTATTTTAATTCGAGTTTGTACTCGTTAGTAAGTGTATGAGCTGTTTTTATATGAAACTTTAGAATAGTATAACTTGTAGATAGCTACCTTTTTTCACTTAGTACGTAAATGTAATTATGCCGATCGATGCGATAATTGCATTTGAAAATTAACTTACCAATCTGCTTCCAAATCGTCAATTCGTAATTAGTCATTCTACCGTGTTTTAATACACTACTTTCCATGTCGTTAATTTGGTGTAAGAAAATAATATTTTCATAAACAGATAAGATCTATAATTCTAATTACATGTTTGTGGAAACACTTAATATGTATCAGCGTTGGCACTTAAGGATCTATAAGTGCAGCGTATGGTTACACGAAGATAAATATGTTCACACGAGTGTGCATACAAGGTGGCTCAAAAATATGACGAAAATAGGGAAAAAAAGGTAAAATCAGAAATCTAAGAATTTACAATACAACTAGCATCAGCACAATTAAACGATACATATCAGTTTTCGCATTCATAAATCCAATTTAAAAACAACAAAGTCATACGACTTTCTTTAAAATATTATCGTTATGATATTTCTCGAAATAGATATAACACTGGTATAAACGTACAATAAACAAATTTAATACTCAACCTAATCCCTTGAAATTCACTTCGGTAATAATTAAATTAATCAATTTGCTTGTCACACGCTGACATACCTCCACAAATATTGCCTTTATAGTCTCTTATTGCAAATGCAGAAATAAACGTTTTTCTCGAGAGATAGTTCTTCGCGTGATTTTATAAACATTTATGTAATAAAGTTAGGAAATAAAGTAATGAAATAAAAGGAGATATTTCATTATGATATATTTTCTCAAAATTAAATAAACTTTTAATGGATTCATATTTTACATAACACAAATCCCTATTTTTGAGTCGCCCAGTATACAAACGTACGCATATCTACGCACACAAAATCGTCACAGTCTGGATCGCTCTTCTAAAAGCGGCGAAGCCCTCAGTGTGCTCTATACGAGATGCATGCATATATAGGCACAGGCTTTACTTGTGTACACGAATGTATAATCGCATATCACCAATATACTCCAACGATAAACACCGTTAATTCACCAAGTCCCTGCTACACGACAAGGAAACGGAAATAGTTACTCCGTTCTCGTAATTAATGAAAGGATGAATTGCGGCTATTTTTTGGATCGAGCTATTTTTTGTAATCGAAAATGAAAAGGAAGTTAAACAAAAATAGCCATAACCAAAGTATATTAATAACAATTAAAAATGAACAAAATTGAATTTCGAATTTGGTGCTTGATTTCGTTTGAATCTTCTGTTTCGAGTAAAATTACCAATGCTAAAAGGAGTAAAATCCAATCGTGAATTCCTAACCACTGTTAGGTTATCTCAGATCAGTTATCCCGCCAAACAGGCTCCAATTTATTTTTAGTTTATAGATCCGCATATGTACAACGTTTTCAATTATTTTATATTTTACTAACGAATTTTCTGAATTGCTGAAAGTAAATTATGCAGAGAAAAATCACATTTATTATTTATCTTCCTTTAGTTTTTTTATATTAAAGTATGTCAAATATAAAACAAAGAGATGTTAATTTACCTGGGGCCATTTGACAGTAGGAACCTGAAATATAAAAAAACTTCTATCAGAGACGATCTTCGTAGCACTTTAAAGTAATTAAAGAATTATTTTTTGTTCTTAAGTCCTAAAGTTATGTTGTCGATTACTATAATTGTCCTATGCCCCGAGTTAGAAAATAATTTTGTAGCCTTGATTAACCAAACCGGTACAAAGTGAAATACCAAAAAAGTACTGAATGTATAGATACATTGAACAAAGAAACAAACACTGCGTAGATACTTTCATAAGATTCGTCGGATTTCATTTAAACACAAGACGAAACTTTATTCTTTGTTCGATGCAACGGTTAAACATTATAGCAGTTAACACGTATTAAACGTTTTTGCACTTCTAATTTACTTAATTTAACTGTTTTTAATCTAGCTACTTATCGATAGAACCAATCGAGGAAAAGTGGTTAAATAAAAATCTATATCATAAACATATATAATACGATGCGGTTCACAAGTTATCGAATTTTTTCTAACTTACACAAGGATAGTTATAACATCAAAGATTTAAAGAAAATTGGACGTTCTTATTGTGCTTATAAATACAGTTGTTTAAACAGTCACTTGAATAATTTTAATCAACGTCAAGCACTTCTATGAATAGTTGCCTGGATAGATGGTCGAAACATTGAAAAATGACAAATAATATAGCAAAGGGATTTAAAAATTAACGAGGATGGATGACGTCGCGCGGGAAAGTACGTAAGATCGAAACGTGAAAGCAGGTGGGCCAACTTGTAAGTTGGTAACTCACCGAAAAGCGTCAGAAGATAAACGAGGGAGACTGTAAGCGTCGTGACCGGCGTTTCCGAGCAGGCCATCCTTCGTTTCTCACAGACGACCTTCCTCGTGCCTACTGCCCCGAGCTCGTGTTCTATGCTGCTCCGTACGACTCTTCTCCTTCTACCAGTAAATACGAGCAGATACAAGTAAAAGTAATTAGACAAGGCAGGCTTGCGTTATCGAACCCCACGACCATCTCTAACATTCCCCACCGCACCACGCGGAGCTATTCCCCTTCCATTGCTCGCGATATCACGAGGATAATGTATCAATCCCCTCCATTGGACCTGCTTTTGCGGTGGAAGAAGAATAAATGGAACGTGGGGATATTTGGTGATCTGATTTCAGGCGCGGTGCATTCGAAAACGAGACGTCTTGTTCTTAGGTCTTGTCTTATTTGTATGTAGGAATTGACTATTATGCGTTCCATGAAGTAAGAGGAATTAAGATAACTTTAAAGAGTAATTATTGCTAGGCAGTGCATAACAACGATAATTTATATGAAACGTAGTACACATCATGTATCGTCTACTTGGATAAATTCTTTGTAATAAATGGTATTTCACAGTGAATTTTACAACTAGAAAATGTAGAAAATGATCTTTGAAAGAAATATTACTCTATCTGAAAATATAATTTCATGAAATGGCAAAGGAAACAACCGCGATAATAAATTAAAATAAAAAGTACTGGTTTGCTTTGGTCTATACAAAATATTTTATTCATTTAATTAAGTACATATATCCATATTAGGAAGAAAGGACAGTATTAATAAAATATAGAACTAAATAAATGAAGTAAGATATTTGAAAAAACAATGTACAAGATGAGATTATATATTCAGTTTCAGGTAGAACAACTTTTAAATTATGTTTAAATTCAGAAGCGAAAATCGATTTTGATTATTATAATAATTCAATAATAACATATAAATTCATGTGTTTACATGACAAGATAAGCTTTATTCTTTGTTTTATTCTCCTGAAGCTGTTACACTCTCACAATAAAATTCGCCAAATCGACATGAATAGAAAAAAATAACATATTCTGTTACATGTTGATAATTACTTATCGACAAAATGACCTTGGTGGATGAAAGGTTTTGTTTAACAACTAAAAACTGTGCTAGTGATACATTCTTAAACCTAATGTGACATTAACTCCTCCAACCCAACCGTACGTAAAGAAATCTTATACGGCGTGATGATTAACAGGATAGATGTCTTTCCATAGATGACAAAGTCAACGACTTGTGTGCTATCCCTTGTAATCTGTGATCATAAATCATATGCATGATTCTGACAAAAAATAAACTTTATTAATATAAATATTATTATACAACACGCACAAATTTTCTAACTTCCCCTGGTTGTCCCTTTATAAACAAATATGTTGCTCAATGAAATCCTATTTAATCTAATAAGAATATATAGTACATTGACATTACATATTAATATAATATAAAGTACATATTAAAGTTAAAAACGAAGACGTCAAATGCTTAAAAATGTAGTTTCAATGAAAACAATCCATATAAACACTTGAGGATTTTCGTAGATAAAAAGTGTAACAAGTGAAAGTTTCATTAAACCGACTAAAAATTATAAAAACTTTATATTTGTACATCAGTCATACAAACTATGATATTTTGTTTCCAGATCCCCTAATACGTTCTGGAGCTGAAATTAAATTGTGTACATATACATATAAATGAAATATCTAAGTATAATCTCTGATTAAGAAAAATTAAAATAAAATAATTACTTTTCTTTTGCATTTCCAAAGAAATAGAATCTTCTATTGGAATGTATTTGTTGAAATGTATTTTACACCTCTGAACGCTTTCTGCACTATGTTCTTTTCCTGCAATGAAACATACTTATTCAAATATTGCATTTAGAACAAATAAAATACTAGTTTACTGGGAATTATCAGTACCAGAAAATTTGACGTTTTTAATAGATCTTTCCTTGTCGTTATTAGTTTCATCTATATTCATTTTTTCACTATTATCAACGTTAATTTTAAAAGAACTTGTTCTTCTTTTCTTCTCTACAGGTGATTCATTTTCTTTATGTCCCAATTCTTCTATATCCATAGACATTTCGCTAAAAGATCTCTTAGCTATAGGTGTATCCATTGAAATAATAGTTCTATTTCTTAAAATTCTTATATTTTCATCACTATGGCTGATTTCTTTTTTGTCATTTATAGGAATATCTTTCTGTTTTAGTGTATTTACAGTTTCAACATCTTTATTTTCATTAATTGGTGTGAAAATATTTCTATTGAATGGTGGAGTTTGATTTGGTATCGCATTTTTATCTACAAAATTTTGTTCCCTCGTGCTTCTTTCTTGTAGTGTACCCAGACTTTTATTCAATTCTTGGAATGCTATTGCCATTTGTGTTCGTGGAGACGTTATTTTATTATTTTCTGAATTTTCTTTGATATCATCTTTATGTACATCAGATCTAACGTCATCAAAAAAAAGTTTTCTTTCTGCTCTAAAAGCTGTTTCTTCATTAGAGCTATCAAGATCAAAATTATCTATTTTTGACAATGCTGCAGCTAAATTTAATTTTACCTCTGTTTCTTCGTCAATTGGTACTTCATTTAAAACTATATGATCAGCAAAGTTAACTTTATTTGTTAATTTCGTGAGACATTCCTTTTTGGCTGAATTCTTTGGCTGTTTTAATATGCTCTTTCCTGGTGTTTGATTAGAATTAATATAAGATACTGAATCATCTAACTGAACTTCTGGTGTTTTACATATTTCACTCAGATTTATTATTTTTGAGCAAGGCTTTTGTTTCGACAATGTTTCAGATAATTGTACTTGTTGCAGTAAACTTAATCTTTTAGCGCACATTACAGGTGAAAGTTTTTTTTCATTAAAACTACTAAATATAGCCCTTATTTTGTGTTTTATCCCAAAACTTATATTCTTTTCATATTTATCACCCAACGTTTGATATAAATTAGATTCAAGTTTACTTTTACCACCACTGTTTCTAATTTTTGGTGTCATCTTCCGTTTTCTTTTTATTAAGATAGCTTTAATAGAATTTAATGTGTTTTTAGTAACTGATCTGTTAACAAACACGTCTTCTTTCCTGTCCTGTGAACAAAGATCCCCCAATTTTTCAAATTGTAAATCACAGTTTTTTATATCCATGTACATCATATCCCAAAATCCTTGCAAATCTTTACATGTAACTAACATTTCTCCTTTCCCTGTTTCGCAATTAATAACCAATTGACGAAATCTATCAAACTTTTTATTTATTAACAAATATGTCTGTTCAATAACTCGATTTATTTCCAGTCGATCAATTTCTGTAATTTTAGCTTCTATCACAATTTTCATCCACTTTTCACATAATTTGGTTAATCTATCCGTCTCTTTATTCAAAAGAAAATGAAAATATTGTGCGGTACGTTCTTCTTCTTCAACTGAAACATTTAAATTTTTCATGATAGTGTCTTTGGTAGGAATATCATCATCGCTTAGTGAACGACGAAGACTAAAACCCCGTTTTAGCTGCTGTTCTTTTCTAGCATTGGATTTTCCGCGACTGGAAACTACATAAGGAGAATATATAATCGGTATAGATGGAAAATTTGACTGTTCTGACGTAGATACATTATTATTTGAAGACAAACTTGCTTCTTTAGCAATAGCATGAAGTATTTCGCTCATACTAGCCATTATTTTACTTTCATTACTATTATTTTTAAAAAATTGAGATATTTATAGATGAAGTACGTTTGACTAAGAAGTACATATAAATATTAAAATACATTCATGTAATTTCTACATCCGCTGCTTGTACGGGACATAACACAATTAACACAGTCGAACGAAACCAGTAAACTATAATAATATGGAACTATCATAGATTCACGTACAGTTTGTAACTAAAGCATTGCCCGAAGCACTGAGGCACGGTCGTATAAACATAACAGTAATACACAACCACAATAGCCCTGGAACATTGGAAACTGCAATGGAGGGGCTAAGATGCTCAATAGTTTGATATTCTGTGGTGTGTTTTACAAATTGGCTGTTAGATGGCGCTGAGATAAATTTGTTAAACTTGCGCATTGAACATCATTTTCACTATCCTTACCACCGAAGATAAAGGGTATAAACTAAACTACTTGAAATAAATGATAATAAATTTACATAATAGAGTAGAGTTCAGTTACAGATACGTTGTCATACGTGTGTCATAGATTACAAACATATGGCGTACTACATCACGAAGTCTAACTAGTCGATTGGAGCGCCTTGGGAAATATCAAACTTCTTCTACACCGTTGGAAGAGTCAACTACTTCTTCTACATCGCTAGAAGATTCACCAACTAAGTCCAAATCTAACGCCACTTCCTCTACTAAGTATCCTCTAGTGCTACGTCCACTAACATACGAAGTTCAAGTCTAAGAGCCTTGCTCTAGCGTGCATATCTATCTTACCTTCGGGCGACGAGTTGTCATCAAGGAATTATATCTACTCAACAGTGTAACTCAAGTGTTGGAAATAAAACCTTATAATTCTGTGAATCACAGTGTTATACTAACTCAACCACCCCTATTATCTTAACGGAAATCAGGGGATCGATCAACTCGTGGTGTCGATTGCTATAATCGTAACGGGAATTTACGACTCCCGTTGACGTCCCTCCTCGCGAGTTCGTCTCCCCGCGATTGGTCGAAAATACACTTTGTTTTTTTAATTCTTTAGTTCCTTAGTTTTTCAGCTCTTAATTCCTTTAGCTCTTAGTTTTGCTCTCAGCTTTTAGGTTCTTTAGCTTTTAGTTCTTTGTTTTATTAGTTTCCAATTCTTGTTAGTCTTGTTAATCGACGTGTTTGTATTTGTCAATTTGTAAACTATCGAAAATCTATCGAAATTAAAATCTTGTAATTAATAAGAGCGAAAACGTATTGCGAACGATTGTAACTCCGAGCATTCGAAATTTCAACGACTATTCTGCCAATATTCAATTAGAATACGAATAAACATTTTCTCTTGTGAAGAATATTTGTCTAATAATATAGCAGGATTAAGCGAACATTTATTTTCACCAACTTTAATCCTCTCCCGTGCCAGTACTCCTGCGCATAGCAGGTTAGCCGAAACGTGGAGTTTAATTTCAAATCGCATTAAATAACAGACAATACTACAATTTAATCTAAATTCAAAAATTAACGGCAACGCAACCAAAACGAGTCAGACAAAACGTAACAGTATACCACTACGGACAAGTATACAGTATCTTATTCTTACTCAATGATAATCAAGATGTTTAAGAATCGTTGGTGACTAAAGTCAACGACAGAACGATCGGTATTTCAGAACATGTGAAACGGTTGGTAAATGACAAACCCTGCTATCTCTAGTTAGCGCCACTCTAGAGAATGTCGAGCCATCACGGTTATGATTGAGCTACAGTAAGCAAAGAAACGTGTTCGATAGATAACTATTTAATCCACCAAGTTGTGTAAGCCTCCACCAGGATGCACTAACAAGGTCTTAAAAATTGCCAATCTAATCTTCAATATAACTTTAACGAAAGTTACACTAACTAGATCTTGAAAGTCTTCTTATTACTTGTAGCTATACCACTACACGTAAGTACTGTTGAATATGGGATGTCTTGTTTTAGCTGTGACTTTTTATTTATGATTACAATTGTCGTACATATACCACATCCCTTTATCGCATATAATTATTTGAAACGTATCATCAAAAGACTAAGGATCGCGGTATAACTGCTCATACTCGAGGCATTCTATTCTTACAAATAAATTAGCGGCGTTTTGCAAAGGTAAGCGCTTTTATTGGAACGAAGAACTTGTATTTTTGAAAAATACTTAATCGCGATAAGTTAGCTATAAATATTTAATTTTAGAATTTTATTGTTGAGCCGTTCCCAACTGTACTGCAATGTCGGGCCGACTCGTGACAGAGGAAGAGCAAGCCCTTCATCTCCGTCTAGTTTCAAAAATCAGGTTAATATTCTGACTCCCCAATGGGGAGTGTATCAGATATTAAGCTGATAAGAACAGATACTACACTTTGATCTTAGCCATAAGGCCGAGAAGCGATAAATAAATTAATTTCAGCAGCTTTTATAAATCAGACAGTGAGTAATTTCGCTTGCGAGAAGGATACTAGCAAGTATACTACCTCTAGCGGTTTGTGCGGAAACTATCTTTACCCCTCTACAAATGATAGAACGTGGTTACAGTTTGGCAGGGGCTAAGGTAGATTGTCACTGACAACTTTAGATACCTGAGCATTCGTACATATGTCGTGGGTATCAAAATCGTATTACTTTTTTCGCCCAATTCAACTAATTCGGTACCTCCCTCCCCACACACACACTTTTACGTTATATGAATGTTTCTATATACACTATATAAAGTGTTTCTGTATACACTATACGTTCAATGTACACAGAATATCGTACCTGTATTACCTATGATATAAATAAATCATCAAAATTCGCATGAAATATTTTTAGCTATTTTTGTAAATACATACAGAGGAATACATTTTTAAATTAAACTTTAATAATTGTTTCATTTATTTTTGCAGTAACTGTTACACCGAGCTGCGTTTCACGCTGATAGACGGTTATCGACTAGATCGAAATTTTCGAAAATATATATATACATAAATGGTTAATAAAATTAACGATTGGTCGTATAAGACAAGGGGCTGTGCATTACGGGATTAAATCAAACGAGATACCGAATAAGCGGAAGAATAGGATTCTGTTAAGACAACACGTGCGGAAAAACGAGCTGTAAAGAAAGCGAAGCAAGTTGAACGTAAAAGGAATACGCGAAACACGTGCAGCAACAAAAGCTGTGGCCGCATAAACTCTCGCAGAAATGGGAACCGGTCGGTTTGCAGGCCGCAACGAACGATCCGGCCGGCAGCAGTCGCGCTAAATAATCATAACTCAGAGAGACATTTGTAACGCCAGCTTCTCGCCCGTATTTATCGCTGTTGTTGGACGGTTTGTTGCAGCAATAACGGTAATGGGCCAGCTCGACCGGCCGCCCAACCCCTCGAAACCGCCCCGACGACCCTCGAATCCGCCGCCAACGCCGGCTACCCCTCGCCGAGAGCGATTTATCCTCGGGTAATTAGCGCAGGTAATAATTAATGCCGCCGCGCATTGTGCTAATTATCACCGGAGAACCTTTTAAGAAATGAAAGAACATTCGAAATAAAACAAAGAGGCTGCGACAGGGGATGGGCAAGAGGCTGCAGGTGGAGGGTACAAGGTAGTCGGAAGAAGGTTGGGGACGAGGCCGAAGGGAGGAGAGTTAGAGAGATAAATAGGATAGTAGAAAGATATTTACAATCCCGGGAACGAGTCTTTGTGATAATAAGTGGTAATGAGAAGGAGGAAACTGTTGGAATGCAACGATCCTCGGGTTGCAGGTGGTTGTAATAGAGATTTTAGACGCAAGCAGCAAGTTTATTTTCCAGTCGCTGCTCGGTTTTGGATTTACGCAGATCGAGCGGTGCAGTATCGACTTTTATTTAAATAAATTTTGCCAATCGCGTCAAGTAACTTTTATAAGACGGTTGTTATTCAAACATGGAAAACGGAGTAAAAATAAATCCTACGTTTTGCTACGTATATTTCACATGTCGCGTGTATGCTTCAGCTTTTCAGCAACATTTCTAGCCCACATATTCGTAGAAAAAACGAGTTATCTTACTCTTAAGATCACCTCGTCTCTCAGTTTGCTCTAAACCTTCTACTGCCACCTAGAAACATGTAGACACGCGAGTGCATGTACGTATTCAAACTGGAATCAAAGACCGAAGAAGTCTCGCTCATCCCAATCCTCGACACAGCGAAGGTATCACCCTTAAAGTATCAGGTGGACTCACCCTGGCTCACATCTGCTGGACAGCGACTCCAATCTACACCCTGCAGGTCGAACAAATCAAAAGAAAACACATCTTGATAGCGATAAAGCGGGGCGAAAGAGAGTCGGAAGGTGGACGGGGGTAGAGAACGCAGAAACGTAACGAGTGGTCGGGAGAGGTCGGGTCTACGGGATGTTTGCGCGCCTATATGTATATTCCAGGGCCGAGTAAGGGACCACTGACGTACGTATACGGCCAGGTAGCGTATGAAACGCCAAGTGTGTAAGTACGTGTGGCTCCATACAAACGACAGGCAACAGAGCCAAGCAGCTATCCATCAGGGTGCTTTTGTCGCCCTAATGAGAGCTTGAATTATTCAGCTTAGAGGACGCCCCTCTCTCCGAGGACCCCTTCTCACCTTCTCCACCTACTCCTCTTCCTTCTCTTTGCTTCTTCTCGGGGACTCTGCTTGCACACGCTGGAAAACTGGAGGAATTGAGAATTCCTCCGTTCGTTTCGATGCGTAGATTAACGTGTGTCCTTAAGGCCGATTTCCTGCAATTTCGTACGCAGTCGAGAGTTAGAACGATCTTTGTAGGTTTAGCGAACAGACAGGCGGAATCGACCTGTTTCTTTTCTCTTCTATCGGTTTCTGGGAGCATCTTCTTCGTTGAACACACGGTCACACGGCGATATACGAAACGATCGTGTTTTTAATCTTTCGTTGAAAAACAGCAAAAGGATTTAATTTACAGAAGTAACACGTAATAAACCGACATAAAATGTATTAAATTCTGTCGCTTTTTATCGAAGGATAAATTTATTAAATTTGCAGGTAAAACCAACAAAAATTCCTCGTTACACATTGAAAATTAATTTCGAACGAAACGGTTGCAATTGGAAGCTTGACGCAAACCACTTTTTACGCCAGTCGCTGGAAACAGTCAGTATGATTTATCCGACAAAATAGGACGAAATTACGGTTAGTCGAGCTGCTATTATGCGCGGCTTGCTTGAATCGGCCGACCCAAGAAGCTTCAGTCAAGAGCGTATCAACGTGAAAGCGACTTTTTCAATTCTCCTTTCTCTCTCTCTCTCCCTTTTTCTAGTTCCTTTACGCGATCACAGGTGTATTCAAGCCGCAGTCAGTTTCGTAGTTTGATCCCGGCCTTCGAAATCGTTTCTTAAACCTAGAACCGGCACACGCAAAAATCCCATGAAAGATTCATGATCCATCAACGTGGAGCGTTTCTGTGCGAAGGTCGAATTCCTATTAAATCTAACGAAGAGATTTTTCGCCGGACCGCTCTTCTGGCCGGGCCAGTTCTGTCAACTAATTTCCCCGGCGATTTTAAAATCATGGCCAGAGAACGGCGATTCATTCGTGCATCGCCCCGTCCTTTTCAAAACTGGAACGTGCACCATAAATGCTTGAACGCCCCAAGACGTCGTTTTACCTCGTGAAACGTATAAATACCGAGTCTTTGCCTTAGCGCGACCTCTTTCATATATATGTTTTCTACCGGGTATTGCACACGTTCCTGGCGGCCTATGCAAAGCTCATTTCCTCGGAGATAATTGCACTGTGATATCGCGAAACTCATCCTTTTTGTGCCAGCGAGAGAAAGAGAGGCGAAAGGGGGTTTCGAGCTGGCACACTCGGGGCGAGGAACCTCGGTTTTATTAAAGTTCCTTGCACGTTGGTTGCCTTACTTTTATGCTGCCGTTTCACGAGGCGAAAACTTGCCCTGTAAGTCGATAAACTTCCCGGTAACTAACCGACATTTCAGATTTCCACGTGCTATGCCCCGCGTCGACGACGGGGCCACGTTTACGAGTCTTTCGTATGGAGTTTCTAACTCGTAAGGGAAGGATTTCTATATGGTCGTGGATTAATATTAGCCTCGAAGCTTTGTTTCTTTCGTGGAAAGCGGAAACGTGTATCTTATGTCGCAATTTATTGAAAAGAAATCTCTTCGACAAATTCGTTGCTCCTCGAGGCGCTCGCTGTTTGTCGCGCTGATTAACGATTACTCGCAGAATCGCGAGTTTGCTTCTGAAAACGGTTTGTCTTTGTTTAACGAACAAACTTCGTAGTTTGTTTGTTTAACTTTTACCGCGTTAATTACTCGCGTTTTTAATCAGTGTAACTCGATTGAAACTGTTTGGTATTTTTTTTTCTCAGATTAACGTTTCGCAATAAAATTTAGTACTAGACGAATTATCGAAATTCTTCGATATATTTACGAGTGTTTTGGTACAGTCGAGAGAACATTTAATCTATTATACGATCGTACAAAACGCTTTCTACGTTATATAAAATTAAATTCTACCCTTTTATTTATTTTGCTAATTATCAATAACATTCTTTTTCATATATACATATATATATATATATTATCTAGGGAAAAGAACGCTGAAATATTTTAATCGAAAGAACCGACTACTTTGTAAGTTTTTAACTTTCGAGCAAATGAATTAGCATGTCCAGGAACATATGCGCATCTCGGTTTCCAGGGGGTTTACGCTTAAATAATCGCTTGGGGTTACAGAGACTAAATATTTGAAAATATATATTATGCATTGCGCGCTCAAATAAAATTCTTGCCTTGAGCTATTCGTTAATCGACGAAACAAATTATCACGTCTCCTTAATGCGATAAAAATTTTCGTAAAATCGCAATTTTATAATAAATAATAAATATAAATAAAAATTCCACGAACTTCCGGTTAATTTCTGACCGACGAACTACATTTCCACTTCTTAATGAATTTTCATACTATTTAAAAAATAACTTCTCATGGTCGATAGTATAAGTAGATTTGGATACCTTGGTCGTTCGCTCGAGCTCGCCAACAAACCGCTGGAAACAATCTCTGGTCGTATCGGGGCTCGCTAGCCGGCGCAATCCTCACCCTCGGAATCCTACGATCACGGTGTAAGAAAGTCGTCAAACCGGAGACACCAGAAAATTTATCAAATTTCTGTCTCAGGCGTAACGATCCGGGGGCTCGAGGAGGGAGGCATAGCGAGAACAGACGTCGAAGCTAAGGGTTGGCGGTGGGGGTGGGTGCGCGAAAGGCGGACGGGCCGCTACATCCGCAAAGCTATTATAACCGCTCGAGCGAATCTCTATTAAAACGTGTTTACACTGGCTTAGGGGTTGACTCAGGCCGCCCCTCCTGGTCCTTGGTTTCAACCAACTCCGCTTCTTCGTGCCACCCCTGCCGAGACTCGCCTATGTACGCGCGTTCCTAACGCGAGCGTCGATGTGTGCGTGGCCAGGCCACGCGCCTATACCACAGCACGGTAATGCCTATCTAATTGTCGCGTGTATGAATAGTGAATCCCGGAGCACTCGAGGCTATGAGCTGGATCCAAGCTAACATAAGGGGAGAGCCATATGAGCTAATCTATATTATGATAGCCCAAGCCGCGGGCATCTCCACCCCCAACCCCACCTCTGTCCTCCCCCCAAGGGCCTGGTCGTCGTGCGCTCCTTCAAGAGTCTGTCCATGACGGCGCGGCTGCTTTTCCACCCTAACGGTGGCTTTATTATTACCTAACCGCAGTGCCGCGTTCTCTGACGAGGTTACTTCGCCGCGCGGACTCCCCGTGCGCACGCCAGCAGTCTCTCTTCAAATATGCAAGCCTGGCCGCTCGAATTGGCTCTACTTCGTTCGATAAGTAATCGTTTTCTAACGGGCTGATGGTGGATACGCCGGGGGCTGTTCGTTAGGGATCGGTTTTTAAGTTTGGTCGATCCTTTGCGCCGGATAACGAAATCGCGGCTCCGACGCGTTTGAGGTACATAGTATGCGAAGCCGTGTGGTTTCAGGTTCGCGAGTGAAGCTAGTTACGCTAAAAAGGAGAGTTGCCGGGCTTTTAGTCGCGAGGATGATTTTTTCAACAGTCCTTTCCCATCGTTTACCCGCGTCGTTTTTTCTCAAATACGTAAGAAACCCGGCCGAAGGGGAACAGACGATTGTTTGCTGACAGAGCTGGTCGATAGACTTACAGATCTGATTTGGAATTTGCTTCGTAATTTACTTGGTGTTCTACTGGGTACTGATTACGTCTGAATAGCGGTATCTAGAAGATCTTGCAAAGACATACATTTACTTCTATTTACTGTGAAACGCAAGAACGAAAGCCTTTTATCGATCGGAGCATATCCTTCCATCGAATATTATAAAGAATCTGTTACAAAGGTTACGATTTTCGGAACATCGTTTCGATATTTACGCGACGACACCAATTCGTTGAAACCAGTGCAGCGTCATTAAAAATGATGTCATTGCCAGTTAAGCATCCCCTTAACGTTGTTCCTCTTGTCTTTAGATTCGACAAAGGGCCTCGAAGTGTCGTAAGCTTCTGTTAATTTATCACGACGGAAGTGGAGGGTTGGAGTTGCTCGTAGTAATATCACCCCGCCCATCCATTTCTTACCACCGGAGTATCGTCTTCCCTCTTCCTTCCTTCGCGCTTCCGGTCGATGCAAGCATTCTACTTTATATACAAAAGACCTAATAGTGGTAAACGTTCAGAGGGTGATCGCTAATGTTCCGACTGCTATTAAGGCGTGCGGACGCGTGACACGTGGCCACCAGCGGCGAAAGAACGAAAGAATAGCACATAAAGATAAAATCTTACCGATACGCTAAAGGGATGAAATGTCGCGTTCGAGTAAGAGCGTTTTACAGCGTCTGACAGCGAAACAAGATGAAATAGAAAAGTAAAGGATCGAATGTAATGGCATCGAGAATATGATATTTTATCTGTGGAAGGAATTTTTGCAACCTTGTGTTTCGCAAATGATTTGGTATCGCGAACCATCCATCTACCGAACTCGGATAGCAATTTAAGTTTCTGCGATATCACGCTCTTCAATTTGGAAATAAAAACACGATAACTTTCTAACCCAATTCCTAGCGTTGACATACTTCTGAAATCGACGATGCGCGACACACAGATATCCTATGTGCGGTGAATTATTCCGCGAAAGAATCGATTCGCCAGCCAAAATTCAAGCACCATCCAAATTTTTGTTATAATTTATCAACTAGTTTATCAAGGATCTTGTAGCTAGCCGTTGAATCTCTCGATGAATTACCTTCTTGAACCAGCACGAATTCGGAACAAATGGCACGTGACCGTGGAAAGTTTGTTCTGCCAGTGGATACGGTTAAGTCCAACATATTCAGGGGCGCGTAATCGGGTGGGCGTCGCGCAACGAAGGGGAAGTGTATGGCGGCATTTGGGAGCGTCGGGACGCCGCGCCGGACATCGCAATCTCAACGTCCCGCCCAGCCCTCTTCTTCTCGTACCACTCGACGTCTACCATTGTGATGGTAATATCCCCGGGTATAGCAGACGGGCTTCAGATTTATCGCATAGTCATTCCGGAATTAGCTTTTCTCTACACGATGATCTTCATTGAAAGCCATTGTCTCTCTTCTTTGCTACGTCGTAACGCGACCAACCTTCATTTATTATTCTTACGAATCCCTCCGGTTTATTTACGCTAATAAACGCGTGATATCGTGTCACGTGAATTCGTTCGAGGATATTTCGATCCCTCGTTTACATGGTCCACCGGCAATCGATTTCTGGCGTTATGTCAGGATTTCATAACGTCATCGACGCCAGATTTATTTTAATCGCGCGATTAATGTCGTATAATGAGATTTGTTTGAAAATGTAATCGGAATGATCAAGTGTCAATGAATGTAACACGATGCTATATTAAACTGTTAAATTATTGCTTCGTTGCTTCAAGGTGTAAATGGAGTTTAAAATTGATCAAATTATCATTGAGTTTTAGAATAACTAACGACAAGATAAATAGAGATTTGTTTCATCCCTTAGTCATTGAAATTAGTAGCTAGCTTATTTTTTACATTTTCCCTATTTGTTAAATACGTGTTTGTCATAAACGAATAAAAGCATTCGTAGCCTATTAACGATTATGATCTCACAAATTATTCTATTCGTTTCACTCGTTTGAAAATATTCATCCTCCACCAATCGCTACAACTACCTTCCGCGTCTCTCTACCGTAACAATCGCTCCAACAACATACCGATGCATTGTAGGATAAAGGGGGTAGGTAGCTGTAGAGGGAAGGATGAAGAGGCACGATAGACACGCTACAGATACCGGAAGGTAGGAGCCGAGGTTAGGTTGAGGGCGCCATTACGTCCGGCCACCCTTCGGTCCTCCACTTACCCCTAACGACGTTCCGGGCAAATAAAAGTTGATTTCTCTTCCCTCTCGCTTCTCTTGCTACAGCTCGCCGGCCCTCTTACCGTCCCACACCAACATCCAGTTGGCTGCCTAGGCATCTCTCTGTGTGTCTCGTCCCTCCATTTCGCCGCTTTATCTCTTTAGGTGCCTTCCGCCTCATCAGCCGGCACAGGCCGTTCCTTCAGAGATGCCTCTCTCACGATGCCCACCGTGTTACGCTCGACTCGTGCCATTCGATACAAAAATCTTCGTTTTCTACCAAATCAATCTTTCTGACGTTAATTGGTTGGATGCTAGAAATCGCTTCCTTATCCAAATCCGAATATTCTTGATTTTGCTATCTCTTCCCTCTTCTCGTCTCGATGAAATATATTCCTAACGACAGAACCAGTGTTCCGATCTTGAACGGTGATAATTTCTTCTGTTAACATGCGCGTCTCCTTGATTTTGTTCCAAGATCGAGTCTTAATAACGACGCGGCACGTGTCAGTGAGCATTCGATGAGTGCGACGAAGCAGCAGGGGTTGTTAGGGTGGCATCGATACTCCAGGGTGTTCTGTAGACACTTTCTGTTACGTAATATTTTGCCGTATACTTTATCATGTAATACCTTTGACTATTAACAGCACAATTTCACCTAAAAGCTTCTGCGCGAGCAATGGTATCTGTATTACTGAATCAATAGTAATTAAACGTTAAACATTTATAAACAGTAATAAATATGAATGGATAATATAATGGAAAATTGAAAATGACGACAATTTATTTTATGAACTAATTCACGGAGTCATGGAGAAAAATACAAAATTATTTGTATAGTGAGAAAATATGTGGAAACATATAATGGAGATTCGCGTTGATACGATTTTAATGTAAACCGGAAGAATACTGGTAGAATTAAATTGTGCGGATTCGATAGAAGTAGGGGAGCTCGGTTTACGAGTCAGTGAAGTCCGATAGCAAGAATCATGCCTCGGTCGAATACACTGTTCAATGACGCAAACCAAATCCACCGACCAGGCTCATTGATTTTATTGACGCGTAAAGGTTTATTTCCAACGAAAAGCCGTGACGCATCCATGCATATGGTCATGTACGAAAGAAATATTGCGAAATCATCGTTACCAGGACTGAAATTTTAACCATATGATTATACATGGCATCTATAATATACAATCTCGTTATACACCATGTAAATTGTTTCACATAATTGATAGAATTATTACGTTATACAAATTATAGAACTTTTGTCTAATTCTATCTGCTCAAGAAAGTTTCAAAGTTTAGAACGTGCCATACCATGATATAGCGAGCAATTCATCTTTAACACTTTGGTTGAAAATATGAAAGTAGAGTATTAAACGTTCCAAGTGTAAAATGATTTACATGCTTGCTTCTCCAGTTAATGTCACTGGCGACAAAACTTCGATCACTCGTAATCAAACAATCTGCCCTCACTCCCTATCCGTATCGTATCAATTTCAATATGAAAATTCAATGGACCATCAGGGTACGGTATAGAACCACCTTCAATCGAGTTAATTCAATAAAGACGGCCGCGGTATGTCGTTTTCGATCTAACGAAAAACGTTCTCCAGCGTTTTATCCAGTGCGATCGGAATTGAGGGGGCGGTGGCGGCACGTGACGCGTTGCGGAGGGTGTCTAACAGAATTATAAATTCAGCAGCGGCCAGTGAGCGCACCTGAGTCTATTTCGTGGCGTTCGGCTAGATTTCCCACTTCTATCGCGGCACCATTGTGTTTCGTGCGAGTTCGGACCACTAATTGCCATCCTAATAATTGTCACGGGCCGCATGCGGCGTCCGGCGTCCAGCAGCGTTCACAGCTCTTGCATCACTGTTTCCGCTTGTAAATGATGACCACCGGCCGCTATCCAATCTACGCTTATCGCGCGAAACCACATGATATCCGAAGATTTCTCGCGCGCTCGGGATCTGCCTTTGTGCAAGTACAAATCATTCCTGACGGTACATTGCGCGCTGACTGGTTTACTGCTGCGACAGTTTTGCAACTACGAATCCAGGAAAGAGTATCGATTTGTATTTTCAGTAGCTCGTGCATTGTTTCAAGATCGATGCTTTCGCTTTTTAATTGTTTCATAGTAGAGATTTCTGTATCGAAAGTGAAACGAAATGATCATCGATGTATCGTCTGTAGTCATATTAGTTATTACATCCTTTGATATAGCGTAAAGTAACAAATTGAATTCAAAAATCCCAGTTCATGAAGGGTTCGTAGTGCAGGAAAATAAAATAATTAAGTGCAACGCTGAAACTTATTTCGCATGAATTGTATTTTTAGAGACGAAAGATCGCTGTACGATTGTACGTTACGTCTAAAAAATTAATACTTTATATTTGTCGTTTGATTTCTTTTCAACTTTATAATAACACTTAACTAACGCAAGGAATGTTGAAAGTTTAAAGAGCGGTAGTATTAACAGTAAAAATATAATAATCTTTTTCGATATATAACGATGATAATGAGTAAGTAATAAAAAATTTATTTAACGAATATCTGCATCTTAAATAATACCTAATTATTTCCTAGTCGTCTTCCATACGTTCCTACATCATTTATATACTTTTATTACATGATATATAGATTGTCCCTTCCAATTAAATACCGAATAATTAATAGCGTTTGATAAATTGTCAGTACTTTTAAATTTTCATTATTTCGAATTATTAAACATTATTAATGTACTTGACTGTGGCTAATATAAATCAAATGAATACATGTTTCGCGCGCTTATCACGATTGACTTTTGTTTGAATCGATTCAACCAGTTTAATGGCGTTCTGACGCGTGAGTGTTACCGGTATATTTCTTTCCGAAATTGTTGCATATGTAAGAGTAAGTGTTATAAAAATCAACATAGTGTTCCTAATACGTAATGATATGGAGTGTTTTGTGTGTGTTATCTTCTCTACATAATTATAACGCAGAATAAAGGATCGATCGGTGCGTGGATATATTGGACAAGAACAGGTTATCTTTTGTCTTCCATCGAGGTTCTGGTAAGTGAATACTTTTAATGTTCAGTGCATTTTAAATCGATTGTTATTATAATTCGCTCGACTATTGGTATTTGCGAATATATATATTTATGAATGCGACTGGTTATATTGTAAATTACATAACCTCCAAATCATTATTGACACATCTATCGAATTTGCGCTATGAATCTTCGATGAAAGCATGCACGTTATGTATGTACGTGTTAACATTTTATATAACAGAAATTTAATTATATTATTCATGTCACTATTATACATCTATACTACATGTTATAATTTACATAATTTAGTCGCGATAAAGTGATAAGACAAGTAGCGATAATCGCTAAATCTAAATCTAATGATAATATCGTATTTGAGATACTGTGTCAGTTTTATCAATTTTATTTCTTACGTTTACATTAATTATTGATTTCTTTACAAATGTCGAATTTAATAGTGGCCACCTTGCCACAAAGATTACACAGGCTTATTCATAATTAATTGCAACTCCCTCCAGAATGCGTGCTAGCATTAATAGGTACAGGTTTTGCGACCCTGGGGGCCCCGGCCAAAAAAAGTCAATATTTTAAAAAATTGCGAAAATTCCAAAGTGGTGTAATTTACGATCAACGCTCCGATAAACAATCAGCCATGTTAACCTCTAAGCCGGTATCCCAAGGAAACAGCCTAATTACACATCTGTATCGGTGTTTACTCCCTATATCGTATTTTCGGTGTAGTTATCAGCTTACCGTCGACACGTATGAAAATTCTCGGTCATCGAGAATCGAGATTGAACCGTGGCAATCCGGCATGGAATACCCCGGTGGTGTTTAGATACATGCTATCCTCGAGTATCTCGCACGCGTCAGGTCGTATCCTTCGCTACGCTCGTATTATCGAGATTGGCCTCGCCTCCTTCCCTACTCTCCTCTCGCTCCCTCGAACGTCCCAGCCGTTTCGTTCCCGTCTCGGCGTTTCTCTCCGCGGCTCTCGAGCCCCAATCACACCGGCAGCCGCTAAGTGCGATCCATTACGCGTAATGGAATGTGCCAATTATAACATTTGCTGAATAATTGGCGGACGCTTGGCTGCGCCTGCCGATGCCTACAGTCCGCCGCATCGTACAGGATATAACACATATGTATGCGTGCGTGTTTATACAGGATGCTTCCGGTTTTAAGTTGTAAATTGTTTGTAGTATGGTTCCGCAAAAAGTTGGAAGGAGAAGGGTGGGTCGGTATTTTAGAAATTATAGGTTAGAACTCGGCGATGAATTGGCAGGTTAATAGAGGTGGGTTACGATGGATAAAAGGGACAATGAAAAGTGGAGGTGGCGAATTGTAAAGTAGATCACGTTGTAAAATGTGGTGTTTGATGACGTTCACGAAAAAAAGTAATTAGTTACTGAACATACTTGTTTCTGTTAATCTTCGTTTTTAGGAACATTTTCAGAAGCATTTTATTATTTTATTTAATGAATTTTTCGTTCCTACATGAAAGTAGGATTACTGTTACATATAACGTCCAATATCGAGCTTTATACGAGCCATTCGTTCGATCCAGCCAAATTACGAATTGGCCGGCTATATTTGTCGAAAAAATTTGGCGAACTTTTTTTCCTCGGGTTATTAATTTTTTAACTCATTCCATTTGAAATAGGTAAATAGAGCGTTAGCATTTTGCTATAGAACTTGGTGTAACATTTAATACACGTTATGTATAGGGTGTTTTGTAACAAACGGTACAATTGTTAGGTATACGGCCAAATTTATTTTACAGAATAGAAATATTTCTCCCTTTACACGTTCTAAAAATGCGCTTTGTCGAAATCGATATAAACTTGCTTTCGGCGAAAAAAATATTTGTGTATATATATGTATATACATGTAATGTGGTACGAGTATTAAGAAATGTAAATTTTCACAAAATGTATCTATATTAATATTTATTTGATAGGATAATCGGATTTTTGAAATCGATATAGAATTGGTTTCGTGGGAAACAGGTTCGTAGACTAAAATTTCATCTCATATTCTTGATCTATCTATATGAAGATATCTATTCGATTTTATATAAATATTTCCGTGCAGGATACTCTTTTATTCGTTGTAGTAAACCATCCATTATGGGACACCCTGTATACCGATTCGAGACGGGGGGATGCGTAAAAACGTTTGCTGACGTGTACGCAAACTATAACCGAGTTATGCAGCCTGCATTTTTCCATCAGCTATCCGGCGCTGATCAAAGTGCTGCGCGCACCCGTATAAAACGGTAGTAATACGTCAAGTATAAAATGTTGTTTACGGAATGAGTTATCCATGAGAGTTTAAATCAAAACTTATGAAAGGTTTTACTTCGATTTTGTTACGCACCAGCGCTTTTTATACCGGCCAGCCATTTTTGTTGCGTTACAACGCGATACGTTGTATCGGTATCGATAAAATAATAACGCTCGAGAAATTATGAATAACACGTAGAATTTACGTACCTATAGGAATAATTTTTGTATCGCTTCTTATTTCATCTTTTTCCTCTTTAATTCAACTCGAATGGACTTTAATTTTGCTTTTCAACAACGCGAGCTACCTAACGAAACGTCGAATTTTAAACGAATTACGCGTTTACGTTTTTACTGATTTTTCATCGTTGCGCCGATCTCGCGGTAATTTGATCTCGATACCGCGTCCTAGAGGCTGAATAGTTGGTAGCAATCGTTCCATTAACAACAAACATACACGCGTGAAATACACAATTACAGTAGAGACGATCTAAAAAGATTCTCTGCTGTGAACGATGAAAGCTTCTTCACTGTTTTATCCAAAACACGGCAATTCCAGCAGAATAAACGTTAGGCGAATTCCTCGTCGTCGCATTAAGCGAGACGCTAAAACGGATCCTGCGAGACTCGATTAACGAGCGAACCGCACGCTGAAAGCTTAACCGCGGCGAATCCTTTTTCGTCCTCGCGAACCGGCGCGGCGGGCTGCGATCAAAGTGTAACGAGCTTCGGCATCGAATATATCGAGGGCAGGTTTCGCGAGCGAGCGAGCTTCCAGAGTTCCCACGTATCCTGCATTAAAGAAGAGAAGGAGGGACGTAGAAAAAAATTGGAAAAAAGAAAGGAAAAAAGAGGAGAGAGAAAAAAGTAGGAAAAAAAGGGGTCGAAAATATTCGGTGGAGTCGACTGCGGTAATCGCGTTACGGAAGCAGCATTTTAGCATCGAGGCATCATTGGCGATTCACGATGATCAAAGTGCAGAATGTCGGTGACACCGGTGGATGGTTCGGCCGAGGGATGAGGACGGATAGAAAGGGGCGAGGGGGCTCGTTGGAAACCACGTTAGTGCGCGTGTTTTCGCGCGATCCAATCCGCGGCAAATTTACCAACCGAGGAAAACCTCGTTAACTTCGAGCCGGCGGTACTGGCTTCGTCCAGTTCCGTTTCCGCTTTCTCGGGGTAAAGGCTATGTCGGTGGTATTGCAACCACGTGCCTATAAAAAAAAAAAGAAAAAGAAAAAAATCAAACCGTGCAATCCAATTTTACGGACGACCATTTCGCTTTTTCTTCTTTCCCTTTGGCTTGATGACGCTTTAGGATTCATTTCCAGCGCGACGATGCGGATGGAACGAATCTCTTCGAAACACGTTGCCACATACACGTTATCTGGAAAAATAATTAAAACGAATATTTAGGATATCTTGCAATGGTAGCTTTATTTTGAAATCTTTAAGAAAGGATTTTAAATTGAGAAAAACAAAAATGAAAATTACCGTTTTCTTCTTGTACAGGTAAATGTTTATTTAGGTATACATATTCGTACACGGAAGCGAACACAAACGTAGTTGAAATAGATTCAAAGTGCAACGTGTATCCGCCCGTGTCTTGTACGTCTCCGCGAAAACTTAGGAACCGTGTGTATACGAAATACGCCGATTCGATATCCCGATAGGAAGGAGAACGAAGGAGAACAGACGGGAAGTGGATTTGAAAATTGAAAATCATTGCGGCCGCTGATCCCCTTAGCTCCGCCAGACAACCACGATAAATTCTCCTGCCGCCCTCGTGCCGTGGCCTTACTCTTTATAAGGCGTTACACCGGAGATCCAGGCGGTCGTTTCTTCGTTCGCCTTCTACGCCCTCGCCCTTTGTCCGGCGCAACTTTCACCCTTCGCTTCGCTAAAATATATACGATACCCCGTCCCGAAATTATACGCGCAGCCCTTTTATTCTCGATACACTTTGCGGCGCTTGAATTTTAAAGAATTTTCATCTACGTTAGCGATACGCCATCGTATATCAACGAAAACGAAGAAATATCGTGTGCACGTAGATATTATACAATAGATTGGTATCGGTAATGCGCGCAATAGTTGCTGATTTATTTTTTTTTCTACGCAAGTGTAGAAAAATCGTGTTAAAAAATTGTTAGGTGGACAACACAACGCTGGGTAATGACTTGAATACGAAACGTTAGAAATCCTCGAAACATTAAGCCTCGGTAATTGTGAATTGATAGATTCTATTCGAAGAACCCGAGAAATTGCAACGGGGATGGTAATGGTCGGCTCGCGTAAAACTCAGCCTCTAAAACGAAGGTTGCATTTTCTTGGGGCACAGAAGCGATTGTTTTATTTTGACGAGCGCGAAACCCCCGTAAAGTATCCTCATTTCCCTGTATAAAGTGATTCGATTACAACGGCCTTCTCTCTACCGTTGTAATGCCGCTTTTATACAAAATCGCAATTCATAATTCAGCAAGAAATTGCCGTTCGATTTTCCGGAAAAACGATTTTCTCGTCGAAAATGGAAACACGGTAAATACGAGAGAGAATAATGCTTGCAAGCAATTTTTTATTTAAATTAACGAAGCGGCATAAAGCGCTACCTATTCGCTCTTCTTTCTTTTTTTAACGCGGAATTTCTGTAACGATCGTTTATTTTTCGTTGCCCTTCTCTAGGCATAAAATTGATCCTTTTAATATGTGTTACGCAATATCTAATAGTACGAAATATACAAAATTCCATCGTTCTCAAGCGAGAGAGAAGTACCGCCAAGAACTTGATCGGGTTTCTAGTTCAAAATTCAATTGTCTCGTTTACGATGTTACTAAATTACTGCTAATTGAAAACCTCTAACGAACGTTCTTTTAGAATTTCCAAGTGTCATTGTACGTTCGCGATCAAGAGGTACTTGGTTTCGTCCAACGCAAACTGAACATAGCATCCCATCGAGCTCGATTAACCGCCCGAAACGCGAGCATCGTGCAGCATTCCTTTCAAGCCCCGACGATAATCCCCTCGATAAACAATCGCGTAGGTTGGATCGGTGCGTTGGCCACAAAGTGGCCTCATTTTTTCCTAATTCCGTGATCTGTAGGCCATAGAGGGTCGGTTAGCCGACGTGGCGCAGCAAGGAGGAGCAGAGACAGACGCTTCTCCCCCGCCGGCTGGTAGGTCGTAGAGCGTGCTCTCGAACGGCTTTGACATGCAAATTGTCTGACAATGAATTTCGTAAAACCTTTTACCACGGAGTACGCTCTCGAGAGCACCGGCAGCTCGGTTGAAAACGTTGTTTCGCGAGCACATCCCCTTCCTACGCAGACGAGCCTAGCTCCTCTTCCAGTTAGGGAAGAAGATACCAGACGACGTTGACCGTATTAATCACTGTCTACCGACATCAGGCCATCACGCCAGTTCGACCTCCGCGATTCTGCCAGGATCCTTCCGATGCTCTATAAAATCAGTTACCACGTCCTGATTCGCAAGTTGATCGTGTAACGCCCTTCTCTGGATCGTGATTAATATAAACGTCGTGGCTGGAATAATTGGCGTCGAAACGCCGAACTCAGACGTGACAAGATTGTGAGGGATAAAGACTGTAACGGGAAGAAATTGAGTACCGCGAAACGCTTACACAGGAACTCGTTATCGCGATTGGCAGATTCCCTCGTACGGGATTTTACGGGACGCAAGTTGAATTAGAAGACACGCTATTTTAATCCGATTTTGATGTCGAGGATGGAGGATGCTTGTTTCGTTACAGGTTGAATCGTACAGCGTAGATACGCGTTTGAACGGCGGTGGCTGGGTTTTCAACATTTTTAGAAGATATACATTTTCAATCGTAATTTTATACAGGAGGAAGAAACGAATTCGCAGAGCTATCGAAAGCAGACACCGAAGTAATTTCGTACAGAAATGACTCGTGTACTTAGCGTGTGTTTTTTTCTCTCATATAAAAATCCAACAATCGAGTAAGCGTCTCTCTTCTGTTCATTATAATTTTTTCATATTCAAATTCTCGGAAGTTCTCCATTCCCGAAGCTCTCAGCGTAAAATCATATTTGATTTTAAACAAATACGGAGGATTCCAGGAAAATTGTAAAACATAACTGGTTGAAGATGTGCTTGAGATCCAACAAGCTCAACGTAGACGATAATATCGATTTGTCGTATATAGTATTATCGTTCGATCCGAAATAAGAGAAACAGGAGAATTATGTACTTAGAAAATTGATTGTGTGAGCCGCGTTTAAAGTTACGATAGAAGGGGCTAGAGGTAGAGGATCAATCGGATCTTCCTTCGACTATATACGCTGATAGGGGTGGTAGTAGTGGCTCGTTGAATCCCAGCTAGCCACGTAATGGGTATCGAGAGACATTGTTAAGCGTCGATCTCTTTCCCCAAAGTGACCTGGCGCCTCGCTTCTGCTCTCTTTTTCCATCTCTTTCTTCCTGCAATTCACGCGAAAACTCTCTCTCTCTCTCTCTCCTCCTCCTCTTTTTCTCCGATTCTCTTATTTTCGATATTTTGCTTTTCGTTGCCATACTTATTTTACGTTCGTCAACTTTCGTCCTTGTTATCCCATTTATTTTTCGCCACCCTTCCATTCTCCGTATCAAAATACATATATATCTTCTATACACCGAGTACATTGAGAAACCTTTTCTTGAAACCTTTGATTTTTCTTTTCTATATTGTATAGTATTCGTAAATCGTGTAAGATCAAACTCTTTCTGTCGTGACAACCTTCGTCTTCGTTACGCACTTTTTACGTAATTTCAGAAATTCATCGTCGAACGTATTCGTTACTCCCGTTAAACTTTTTAAACTTCTCCTGCATCCACGTTTTCCGTTAAAGCTTGTTTCAAGCTCGTTCCACCGTATCGTTTCCCGTTTTCTCGTGCTTCTTTTCATTCCCCTACTTTTTCACCCCCGAGCGCGCCCCGTTCCTTACAATCAATTCACTCTTTTTCCCCGTGCAGCCTCTTTTCCTTCGCTTTTCTTAGCCGCTCGTTCGGTATTTCCCTCGCATACGCGTCTTTACGCCTGTTCCCTGGCTCGGTCCGCTATCAGTCTTCCAGCTCCGCGCCCTCCAGTCACCCACCCCGTTCATCCACCGCATCCGTATCCGGCGGAGCGGGTGCTGGAGTAAGGCAACGTCGGTGCACACGTTTTCCTACATAGATCGCGATGGAGCCCGCGGAGCCGGAGGATAGAGTAGCTTGAGGTAGATGGATGCCAAAGAGTGGGGAGGAATGGGGGATAAACCATGATGTCGTTGATTAATACGGTTTACCAGTAAGTGTAACGGAGTGTGCAGAATACGTCTGTACTCCCACCATCGGCAACGACCTCTTCTCCACCTCCACTTTCTTGCGAGTCGCTGCCACCACCACGCCACGGTTACGAGCAGAAGCAGAAGTTACTATCCTCCACCCTGCCGGAATCCGTTGAACCAACCCCCGAGCCACGTGCCGATCAATGGCGTCTTGTCTCTGGTTGGTCGAGCCAGGAACAACCCCCTCGTATCGTTTTATCCCTCTCCCTCTGGCTATCCTCTCTGTCCTCGTCCCGCGAACGGTAACCATCTTCGTCCCTCTCGCGGCAATTCCTCTTTGCGCGTCTCTTTCCGTTCTGGACAGAACTTCCCCTCTTTCGCCTTGTTCCTTCGTTTCTTCTCTCTGTCCGGCTGTCTGTCTCTTTTCTCTCCCTCCCTCTATCGCGTTAGTTTCTCTCGTTTTACCTGAAATAGATTCCGTTCGGTTCCTCTTTTTCTATGCCACGTAGGACGTCTCCGTCCTCGTTTTCTGCCCCTCTTCTCCTTTCTTTCGGTGCGGACCTCGCTAGGGGAGGGTTGATCCCATAAGAGAGGGTGAGCTTTTCTTATGAGGAGCATTGATTGCCAACAACCCCTTCCTCATCCTCTCCGGCGGTATTTCTCTCGAACCGGTCCTCCTCTTTTATCCTTTCACCTCCCCCTCCCCACTGTGTCTCGCGTCATGGCACTTCGTCTCGGTTTTTAGAGGCGTGCTTTGTTTAAAAAAACCCCCGTTCGGAGAATCGGCGGGTCAACGTGGTTTCGAGCTGGGAAATTGTTCGATCTAAGACCCGATACAGCGCATCGGAATGCCGTTGTTTGCGGCAGGGCTCCTCTTCCAGGGATCAGTTTACCCCGCTAACGGAATTATTCGCGTTGCCTTCATTTTTCTACGAAACGGTGTAGTATGAAACCGGTGTTTAGCGGTTCTCGAGTGGATCGATTAATTCGATCACAATCGATCATCGGTACGTTTATTTCGTTATCTCGTTGCCTACGGAGAGGAGAATTTTTATCGACCACGAGCATGCATATTTTCTAAATACGACGTTTCCAAATTTTTTTTACGCTGCGATTCTAATCAAACACGTAACTGTGAAATCTTCAATTTTGTTCAATTTCTTTTCGACGTACTTGAAACATCGTCTCTTTGTAATATATTTCATCGTCGAGAGCGAAAGTCCATATCGTAGGTAATTTTATTCGAGTAAGAAACTCGTCTGTATGCCGAGGATCAAGTTGAACGTCTAACTTACCCTGTTTCAAACTGATTACGAATACATCGGCAGATGCATGTTGTCGATCAATCCCTTCCTTTGTACACCGCGTGTAATTCAACGCTCAATTGCTATTAGATGTTAGTACTCCAGTAAATCTCTCTGATAGGTTCACTATAGCCTTTGATCACTCAGTACCGAGTTGATTCTGGGATCCCTTAAGTGAACACCTGATCCTTCGCAGCGTACCACGTCGACTAGATCGTGAAAATTTTAGTTCGTTCGATCGAACGGATTATAAAGCTTCTAAGAATCTTCATTGATCGTCATTTATAAATGGAATTTTCCATCGAAACGCAATAACCGTTTCTTTCGAAGACTAATATCGATAAATTTTCATATCTTTCTTATTCTTAATATAGCGAATTTTGGTATGTCCCTGTGAGAAACAAAAGCAAAAGGAAATAGGAACGGCGAAAGGTATAAGCGATACGAACAGAATACTCTATGTTAAAGTAAAGTTGGGAGAAATTTAGAAGATTCTGGAAAACAGATTGCCACGGGACAGGACAATTTATTTATTCATTTATTTTGTCTTTATTAAACACACGTTTTATCACGAGAGAACATGTTTATTCGAATAATTCACTATAATTCAGTTCAAGCTACATGATAGTTGCTAGTTTGTAACATATTGTTTATTAGATTATCCTTGATTAGCACTGACAATTCACCGGGATTTAATATACAGGTCTCTACTAGTATCTACGTGTCTTTCGTCGTTATGTCGTTATACCACGCCTTCGTAATCCAAAAGAACGAACGTTGATCGTACTGTAACGCAATCGAAACGATTCTTAACTAATCACGAGCACGAATCGTAGAGACGATTAAAATGAACATAGCACGTGACTGTTTAGGGGACTGTCGTCTCTTATATCGTTATTTCCCGTGCATATATACACACCATTGGCTCGTATCTCTACGATGGATAGCACTCGTACAGCGATTTCACTCCCTTGACTTTTCTAAAATTACATCATTACGTCGATGGAAATTATTTTAAGGCATGTACGAATAGCCGTCGACTCGTGGTTAACGTGCCCATTTTTTAAAATCATAACGTGATTTTGGACGATGCTCGTCAGCCTTAATTCGATCTGCAATAACCGGAAATTTTCGACTTTCCTTTTAACATTCGAATTACCAAAGTGACGAAAACGGTCAACTTATAATTTTTATCCATTTTATTTTATTACAAAAACAGATTGAAATTGTTTTTCACTCTTCAAATACTTCGTTATTCAATCTATTACTTGATCCAATATCGTTATCCCTTTTTATAATGCAAAGAATTCCGTAATTAGAGCAAAGATTAAAGATTTCATCTTTCTTCTTGGATAATAAAAGGATTGGGAAAACGGCTGAAACTTTCACAGTTTGCATTACCTGAAAAATTAATTCTCTCTGACGAACAGATTCAAAGTGTTCCGGACACTATGTTATTTAAGGTGACGGACATCCTCGTATCTGTGCATTCGATTATCTTCGAATAGATCGAGGAACGAGGCGGAGCTAGTTTCTTCTCGGCTTTCTTTTTTTCTCTTTTCGTTTCTTGTTAAGTGATAGAAACATTATCCGAGGCGCGTGCTTGTGTCGCGCGAGTAAAGCGGATATCCGTGTTACTCGGATAATACGGATATCCGTATTATTTGAATAATGCGATAGAGTAATCATATAATTCAAGAAAATTGTCATAGATTCGATTTAAGGGTGATAATAGAAATTATCCTATCACGGAATACAAATTAATTCGTGTTTCCTCCTCTTAAAGTCGAGAGAAGCACACTTTTTTCTAATATATATTAGGAACGGAAAAGGAGTTAGAAAATCCTTAAAAAAATATTATACGTAAAATAAAATCGCCGGTTTGACCGATAATTAACTTTTCAATTGAGTTTATAAGCAACGATATCTGGTTTCATGAAATCGTGAATTCTGATTCGTCGATTACAAATTCCACCGAAATGTTACGTCTATAACGATATTAAATATCTATGTTTTCTACTTGCTTTGCAACTACAGAATTTCTTTGTCATCACAGTAATACGGATATCCATTTCGTTTACAAATGAAATTAGTTAAAAAATGATGGATAACGGATATTCGAACGTTCCTGCGCAGATCGAAACATTTGATTTCGCCTGTCAGACAATTAAGTATAGAGCGCATCAGGCACGTGTTGGTCCTTTGCGATCGACGATCCGTTCTCATATTTGAACCAGAAAAACGAGTACTCGGTCGTACAGCGTTGGTGATCAATTAATCGTTCATAGTCTATTTATTGGCGACAGTCCACTGCAATTTGTGAATTATCTACAGATGGCCGTAAAAGTTTTCACGAGCGTTTTTCGATTTCGATAAAAGTAAAATTTGTCACGCGAACTTAGACTTTCGTTAAGGCAAAACTGCGTTCACGCGAGACAATGGACGAAAAATTATATTCGAAAGAACGTATAAATCGTCTAATGATCGTGTCCTAGTATCCTAGTTTGATTTTTCGTTATCGTGGACGTAAATTTTAATTAGTTACATTAGAATTATATCTTTCAATCTTTTCTATAACTAAACGAGAAACGAGGTAAAAGAAGTTTCGAAAGCTTCGGCTTTCATTGTACTTTCGTTTAATCTAGTTTCGGCAAATTTCGCTTCAAACAGATCATTCTGTTGTTTAAAGTCGTTTGATTATCGGCTTGTTTCCATCGTTTGATCGAACACCAAGTAACTTTCTAAAGGAACGACGTTTACATCGAAACGAATAAATTTCCCATTAAACGAACAGATCCGCAATCCCACGCAAGAAATCATCAGTTTTCAAACCTCGAGACCTTTTCTTGAGAAATTCGCAAACCGTTCCCCTAATATCGTCATTCTTAAACGAAACCGAAGCGAAACCGTGAAAGAATAGGAGAAAAATGAACCAACGTCTTGAAACAAATACATGCCATGCCCAGTGTCAAGGGGCGACGAGCCCGTCAGGCGAGCGCTGCACGCGATCCTAGGGATCCTCTTTTGTGGTCGGCTGTATCTGGTGCACCATGCTCGGCAGATGATGATGATGGTGTTCAGGCCTCCTGGACAGCCCCAACAACGGCGGCAACAATGGCAGAGGCAACGGCAACGGCAAACCTCCAGGAAAACCGGCCAGCCCACCGAGAAGCGCGGAAGCGGTCGAGTGCTCCTGAGCTTTTCTTCTTAACTCGGCCAGGCTGCTGTTCCTGTGGAGATCCCCGGTTCCGGGCTTGCAGCAGCCACACAGGGAACCTGGCCATCCGGCCGGAGACCAGGACAACATGTCCTGCAAGCTTCCAGGTCGATGATCGCTCGAGGTCCAGAGCGACGGAGTCGTCGAGGTTAGCGATGTTGGCGCGCTACTGACCACCTTGTTACCAAAGAGTGGCGGAGAAAATTGCGCTGCCAAGTGCGGAGAGAAGAACAGAGACGTGGGTGGTTCGACTGGCCTGAAACCCGCCGCCAACCCTGGGCCGCTAGAATTTTAATTAGGGAACAATGTTGATTAATCGTTATCGGTCTATCGAGGGAATAAGAAGCGATCGAGCAAAATTTTTATCGGGAACATGGTTATCGAAAAATGGAATTTTTTGATGTATAACATTTTATCGAGCGAGTGGAGATTGCAACGGAGAATGATTAGAAAAACGAGATACGACTTCAAAGTTGTGGAAGTTAGTGGGAGGGGTGAGAGAGAAGCAAGGGTGGAAGAGGAAAGCAGAAGGGCTCACGAAAGCGCTAACCCGATTAGCACGCGCGATATTCCGCATCCTCCAACAGCCGGCGGAGGCTGCTTCGAGGCGCTGATGATTATCTCAAATATTAATCGCAAATATTGTTTAATTAATGTAACGTGCCTGAGGTGAAGCTCGAGACGGAACTCAAGAGTGACGGAAACACGGATACGATGAGTCTTCAAGGCGGAACGAGAGAGATGTTTAATTAGGCGAACGGAGACGAAGCGAAAATGGTAAACAGAGAGATACGATGATGGGTAAACGTGTACAAATAGACGGCGGAATCTGTAGAAAAAAAGGGAAAGTTAAGGAGAGTTAAAGTCGAGGTAGAGGGTTGTGGGAGGAGGATAAATAATTTTGCGAAGATAAATAACGAAGAAAAAAGCATTTGAGGCTAATGAATAATAAATAATGGAAAATAATATAAAAATTTAGATATATGCTAAAATGCAGTAAATTGCATTGAATTTAATTTGTTTCTATTACCTTTTACGGGTTAAAAGATGAAATTTTATTAAAAGTTAACTAGATAAAATATAAAATAGGTAGATCAAATCGGTATGATCCATACCACTCATAGCACAAACGTCGAAATTTCTGCTTTTCCACAAAAATTTGAATTGCGCCCATGAAGGCGTTGACGTAGAATTTTCTGTAAGCGTCGGACGTCGTACCTGTCTATTCTGCTTGGAAAGTGGACAGGCAAAGGACAGAATAAAGGATAAACGACGATACACGGATCATCGTTCAAAAATTGAAGCGAAACTGAGAGTGTGTGCGCTAGGGCTAGTAGTGGATTTTGGTTGGTGGAAGATGATAGGAGTAAGAAACCGCAACGGGATAGTAACGGAGGGTGGCGAAGGAGGCGAAAGCGACCGTAGAGGCGCAGAGAGGAAAGCTTGAACCGCGGTAAGCGCGATAATTGGCGGCAATTAGCCGCGTAGCCTAGCGTGCACTTACGTTACTTACGCTCGCTCGCTTCCCTTCCTTGCGTACACGCACTTTGTTTCTTGGTCTCTACGCGTCTAATCGGGATATCTACATGGTCTGTGCATACTCGCGCAGCTTCTACGATTACTCCGCGTGCGTGTTTCAAGCGCGAGATCCTCTTACGGGAGAAACGCACAATTGCTGATCGCTGTTTGTCGCGGTTTGAACTCTGGGTAATTAACCGGTTGCAAATAAAGATACCGCGTCCAAGAGACGAACAATTCGAGCAGCGAATCGACTAGATCGACAGCTTGACAATCGTCAAACTCGTTACAACTGTCATCTTCGACGTTAACATTCAGAATCTTTCTTTACCATATGTTTCCACCAAATATCAAGGCGGATATCGGAATGCATCGAATAGACGAGGATCGATACAGGTGCCGGAGTGGAGACCAATTTCACTCAAGATTTTGTTCTCGGCAAGTAATTTAAATCCCACGTTCCTAAGAGCGTTACTGTAAAACAAGAGAGACGCGGGCTAAAAGAAGGACGAGAGAGAGAGAGAGATAGCCTGTTTCGAACGAGTCACCCTTCCGTGCCGGATCCGCCCCTATTCCGCGAGAATCGACTGCACATGGAACAGTCTCTCGGTGTTCTTGGGCTGGTTGGTAGGTAAGGAAGAACGCAGTAAAGCGTACACCCCTGCAGTCGAGAAGCTGCCGAGCCGCTGAATAAATGATGAGGATATATTTACGGCGAGCGGTTTTAAATAAATTACAACTGCGGAGACGGCGAAGGAGTATCTTCCTACCGTTTCAACCCTCCCCCTCCGAATCCCCTTGCTGTTTCCATCCGCGGTCTGTTCCACCATCTTGACTCGAGTCATCCCGCTACCAGTGTATTCCGTGTGTCTACGTTTCGGGTATTGTTCTTACCATTCCCGTCGATGCGAGAGGGGAGCTTTGTCTGGGATTATAAAGAGCCACCGTCGAATACTTACCGTCGTCGGGAGGAAATCGGCGAATCGTGTTTCTTTCGCTCAAGCTTTCAGCCCTATATACACGTATATACGTGGCTGTGTGCATGCAAGATCCGCAGGAATCGGTTATGGTTTCTTGGATTTATTTTCTTGGCTTTCCCGTTTTAGAACGACCGTGTAAATGCTGATTTTTGCATATCTGTCTTGCGTAAGAAGCAGTAATTCTTTGTCGAAGAACGTGAAAATGGATCTCTCGCTTTCGAAACATTATCGCTTGGATTTCTTAATCTAGTACACTATTGTATCAATAGTATTCCGAATTTGGAAGTTTTATTCGAGGAAAAGCTTCGTCGAAAATGAATGAGATGGATATATGAATATTGATATTAACGGCAAACATTTAATATATTAGTAATATTAATCACAAACGCTATTATTGATACTGACATTAATGCCATTGCTATAATGGCTTATCCTCCGCTTTCCAATAACATGATTTTCTCGGAATAGTATCGTTGCAATATTAATTCGATCGAAGAATCATTAATTCAACGATGATAATACAAAGAAATATTTACGTTAATGCACGCTATGAAACACGCAACGTATCACGAAATGCCTATGTTTATGACATTGTTATTTTTAGAACGGTGTAGAAGAATATTTTAAACCCGTGGGGTTTTTCGTTTGCTTCGTCGTTACATAATTCATAAATATAACATCTCTTTTGTCAGTAGAATGGTGGAACACAGTTGAAAATCTATTTTCATATTCCAGCTTGGTGTACGTGAATTTTTTTCGTTGAATATGTGTCGGGTAAGAAGTAGGTTTAAATTTCACTCTTCTACGGGAATTTCTTTGGAATCCCTCTATCCTCGACAGAACGACCCATTTCTCCACATTATCTACTTCCTTCAAACTTTTCCTTATTTCCAATTGCTCTTATTTTTCTCAAACAACGCAGCTAAAGAACGTAACGGTATTAAACCCAATTCCTTTACTCGCGCTCGTCGCTGCCGATCTTTCATATTCTCTATAAATCTCAACCTAATTCCCAGTCGACAACTCTGTGCGATCTTCGTCTACGATGTTTTAAACTCAAATAAGTCACACCTACCATGCCGAAGAATCGTAAAACATCGCAGCAGGGAACGGTCAGCTCCTAAATCGCGCGTATGCAACTCGTTCGGTTGTACGCGTTTGCGCGCTCGTCTCGGGGTCCCGTAGCGATTTAACGAGGCGACAATTATCGCGATTATACGAATGGCAGCGAGCATACTGGGACGAAAACGTGGCGCAGCATGAGGGTTGGGGGGCTGAAAGGGGGTCGGGTAGGAAGCGACGAGGAGTGGTTTAATGGCGCGTATCAAGCATCCGGTCGACGTGTTCAGCGGTGCTTGCAGCGTGGAACCACGACTGAGTTTCAGACGAGGGGAAAACGGGGCGGGGGTGTGCGGGGGCGGATGAAGAAAGAAGATATTTCCTAAAGACGTAAATACAAACGAAGCTAAAAGCTCACCTCTCGCCGGGTGGGCCGAGACCTCCCATGGTGCTAGGTGGTGGCGGCGGCGCCCTTATGGGGGTTGGCGGTGGCGTCGAGACGCCACCCAAGGACGGCTGACTCTGCTGAGGCCGCGGACTGACCGACGCGGAAGTCGTGCTGGGACTCCTCGATCCGCCAGCTCCATCTGGGCCGGCGTCCTCCGCGTCGGGGGCGCTGCTGCTTGTTGTTCCTTTTTTAGCAGAAAATACCAATTCTGAACGATGCTAGTTTTGCTTCTTAAACGCTAGAAGAAACTCGTCGAAACGACAGATCTCGAATTTTTCATTTCTGCAATTACTAAAATTGTCTCTCTTCGAAAGAAGAACGCGAAATTTATTACATCGATATTAATAGTAATACGTTTGAAGTTGCCGTGTTTTTATTCACGATCGTACCTTCAGGGTCGTGTCCTGTGGGACTTGGACCTGCCGACGAAGACGTTGGCGGTGCCAGGCCTGTCGTTTCCAATGCACCACCTCCCCCGTTACCTTCCCTTTTTCTCTGTTCCTCCTTCAAACGTTCGCTTTTTCTCCACTTTGCTCTACGATTTTGAAACCATACCTGGAATAATTTCCAATATTTTTTGATTAGACGATGATTAAGCAAACGAGCGAAGATGTTTTAACGGATACTATCCAGCAACTTTTTGTAATGATTTTAACCCACAAATATTCCACATCGAGATCGAACGATCGATCCAAAAAAAAAAAAAAAAAAAAAGAAGAAGAGGACACTTCGGCTAATCTACTCCTCTGCGATTGATTACGACGAAGGTGTAAATAGAGTAAAAGGTGTACGATACAGTGTAAAAAAGAAAAATATAGAAAGAAAGATAAAAAGCAAACGAGAGTACGATGAGGAACGGCGCTGAAGGCGGCACTTAAGCTGCTTTATAGGGCTACACCTGGTGTGCGGATATGGAAGGATAATTGCATGTAGAGGGATGGCATTCGCGGCTGGACCAGAGGGGGTGTTGGGCCTCTTGCCCGCGTGCATGTTCAACGAGCCGACAGCAACCACAGCGGCCGAGTGTTTTTTAAAAAGCTCGAGTTCCGCTAACGAGCCTAACTTGACATAATACCAACTGAAATAGACTTTATTATACCCGGCGGTCCTCCGCCGCCTCGTGCTCTCGTTCACTCCGTGTGTCGTTGCTTTCCGATTGCACCCTAACACCAATTTCTTCCAGAACGAGTTCCTACTTTGAACTTTCTGAAGCTCTTACGGTTGGGACAACGTGCAAGTTTAAGATACCTAGCACGCTGCTAACAGGCTTTACACATTGCCAAACAGACATTAGAGTTACGATGATCGAAACGTCACTTTTGGGAAAATTTGTAGGATCGGAGAACGATCGTATATTAATCTATATCGTTTGATTAGTCGGTTCGCCTTCTTAGACGTTGCAGAATCGGTGAAATATCATCGCAAATTACTGAAAAAACCCATCCGTTATTTCGCACGAAAATCTTCGACGAGAGTTAAGCGGATCGAAGAAAGTTTCGAAGAATCACGGCGCAAAAGTAACGAGAACTCATTAACGGATTGGAATCGATAATAAAATAAAGTTCCGGCAAGTCAATTATATCGGCGCAAACGTAATTCTTCCTCCGACTTGCTTCTAAAAGACAAAACGCGTTATTAGAGATCGGTCGAGAGTACCGGCGAATGATTATCTTTTGTCCTGGAGCGAAAGTTTTACGGCGAGAGGAAGCTTGGAAAATGGTTTAATAAAATAAATACGATGAGCCAGCTTCGCGTTGCCTTCGAATTCGTACACGGGAAACGAGGACGGTGGATACCGGCTGACGGGGAAAGATATAATAATATCCTCAGGGTTGCGGGGGCGAGTAATAGCTGGGAACAAAGCCGCGGTTCCGTCGGGACTGCCAATCTCTCCTTCTTTGTCTTTCCACCGGATCGTTCCCGTTTTCTTTCCCTCTTCTCTCGCTTCGCGCATGTCCTCTTTTTTTCAATACGGATTTAATCCGAAAGACGTCGGTAATGGCGTCGACTCGTTTCCCTCCATGAAATAAACGCATTTAATCTTTCAACGCTTCTTACAGAAAAGTGTGATAGATCGATATGGATCGACGAAACGTGCTTTAACGGTGGTGGCCGATCGTTTCCATGATATCTTGCAAAGCTAAAGTAAACTGGTTACTGTTCTTCGTAATGTGTATGAAAAGGTTACGTTTAAATCGTCATTTAATTTGGAAAAATTGAACGAAATAATCGTCTGTTTCGCAAATCAATTACACGCGATCTTGGTGAATGTATGCGAAACTCGCGTGCCAAAGCCTCTTACATCTCTATTATGTTTTCATTAAAAAAACGAAAGGTACATTTTTGCTTGCAAATTTATAAGCGCATTAGCACGGTATGTAATCCAATGGCAAAAGGCATCGCCGTTCTTCACCCCCGTGTATTTCATACGTTCCTTCTCCCGTTATCCCTTTGTTCTTCTTTATTTTTTAATCGCACCCCCTCCCCCTTTTTTATTGCTTTTAATCCAAACACGTCAGCAGTAGCATTGTTCCGGTCTGACCAAAGTCAAATGCGCTTAATCTTTTTGCCACTTGCTTTGCAAATCTGCTTTTAATTATTCTTTACATTTGGCCCCTTCCTTTTTCTCAAACAGGATAACGGTGTTTTAAAACTGTTGAAATGCGTAATCTTGTAGCGTTATCACTTTTATGAAATAATAATGATAAATAAATCTTTCCGGATATTTTTTGACGTTCTTTTTTTATATCTGAATTTTCTATATCTGAATTTTTCTACGGTATCGTCCCACTGTTCTCCAAGGAATCGTTCAATTTAACCGGACGACTCGATTATCCAACTTCCATTGCATACAGATCGAATTATACAGCTATAAGACGATCATCGTTCTTCCCATTTTCCACGAGTGTAAAATTCATCGTGGACGAGCGACGTACACAGTCGCGCATAGTTAGGTGTGTCGGCTCGCGTCTCGTAGCGCCGTAATTCGCGTTGCACGCTTTGAAATTCAACCGGGCCAAAGAGCACGCGACTATGTAACGTTGACAGTGGTGGCCTCTCGTTCGTAGCGCATGCTCGGTTTTCTTTCCCTGCAGCGGCGGTGTGCGTGTAGCATAATTGTTGCGCACGATACACGGGGCGACGAACAAACGTCAGAGGTTGGTAACTACCTCGGACGATCCACTGACGATGGTTCAGCCACCCCCGCGCTCGTTCTACCCCGCACGGGGTTCTAATTGGAGTAGGAGAAGAGGACCGGCGTTGCATAAACGCGCCTATTTGTCCATTATTTCAGATTCCCTTTGTCTTCCCTAATGAAACAATGAGTCTGCGCCGTAATTGCGTCATAGCCGTCCTGTCCCTACCTTCCTGCCATTGTGTACACCACTGCCTACCATGGCCTTCTCGTCTTATAATCCGAACAATGCAGCGGGATAATACCGTGCCCCTCTGCTGGACACACCACGCTGAAGGATTCTTTTACTAGACTCTCTGCTATCTCTCTCTCTCTCTCTCTCTCTCTCTCTCCCCCCACATTCTTTTTCTTTTCCTAGCTTTCTTGTTTGTCACTCATTCTCCCTGAACGACGTAGGATCGTTGTAGATTTGGATTTGTAGTTATCCCTCCTATTTCAACAAATCGTCTCAATTACGAAGAAAAACGTTTATCGTTCAACCGTGTTTAACGCAAGCTGAAAATCTGGACCGATATAAATTCGTTCGTAAACCTTGTGAATTACGATTCAGAGCGCAATATCGGGACGAGATATGAAAATGCGCAGACTCTTGGGATTATTTCTTCTTCGTGCGGTATCAATCCGGTGAATTGCGATTCTGCTGCTCTTATTTATTAATTCTTCATCAGATTACATTCGACGTTAAAATCCCATCGTCTTTGCTTCTCGTTGCTTCGTTTAATCTTTATCGCTCGATGTTTCGCTCCCCCCAAATCCTGTTTATATTAAAAACCACTATTCCAAGAGTATAATTGCATCGATTAACCATGTATCTCGTACAAAGCCTTATCGGCCTAGCAAAAATTAAATCGAATGCATTTCCCAATGCAATCGAATAGGAGATGGAAGATTTTAATATCAAATTGAACAGTATACTGAACGATATTGGTTGCGCGACTTGTTATATGAATTGAAACGTTATACACTTTTGGGTGGCTACGAAGGAAAAGATTCTTGACAGAATCATGAGGATGTTAATACGTAAAAAGAGGAGGGGGGGGGGTCGAATTAAAAATCTGACATCACCGATCGGATATCCTGCAGATGTTCCAACAGGATTTCAGCAGGGAATCGCTATTACTGCCGGGATTCTGTGTAGCGCGAATTACGCCGGTGCGAGTAAATATGGGCAGGAGGACGTAGCCAAGAGTACAAAGTAATCCCGGAGATTACCGGCTTACTCTGTCAGAAGATTACGTCAGGTCGAGGGTGTCAGCACCTCCCATGGGAGATGGGTGTACCCTAAAACTACCCTACATCTTGCGCCCTTTCTCTTACACTGTGTGATCCACCGTCGCGCATCGAAACAATCGATCACATTGTGTCTCGCTTGACCGTTTGCTTTAGAATCTCCGACAGGGAATGCGTGAAATATATCGTGGTTTACCGTGAACAGATTTGCGGTAGATCTCTGCTTTCTCGTATCTTTCTACACTTTTGCAAGATATAATCGTTGTTCGTGATTCCAAATTTGACGTAGCATTACTACGTAGCATTACGTAGCATACGTAGAGTATTTACTTTATCCGATTACGCTTTATGCACTTTCTCTTTTCTCAGAAATCGGCAAATATATTCAAAATTATTATAGGAACATTAAATTTGTCGTATGAAGCGGGCGAAATTGAACGCATTTATTAAAGTGCATTCGCGTTAGCATATGATTGTATATTTTGATAAATTAAAGGTCAATCGATTACAAATCCGCTCGTCAAGCGACATTTTCGCCTTATTTTATTTCGCTCGTCGCTGTTCCATTTATCCATTTGACACCGTTTGAAATTGATTTCTTGGACTAAAAGCGAAAAAAACGTGCCACTCAAAATCATTAGAGACTCGCGTGCCCGAAATATATGTCAAATGCTTTTAACAAAACGAGATACGAACATTTCAATTTATTCGGTATACGGGCTTAGTTTCCAAAATTTTCCAATTTGAATATTAAATTTTTCAGATTCTCCTTTTCATCGTATTTCTTCTATCTTTCTAACTGAAAATTATTCGTTCGCTACACTACTTACACACCGTATCTGTTTCTTCTTTAACGCATCCACTAAACTTGTCCAAATCTGTTTGTCACGAGAGTCGCAACTTTCGCTTCGTATTCATTCGTTTCATCGTACTAACCTGAACCCTGGCCTCGGTGAGGTTAATCTTCATCGCCAGATCCTCTCTCGTGAAGACATCCGGATAATGTGTCTGCGCAAACGCTGACTCCAGTTCCTCTAGTTGTTGAAGAGTGAACGTGGTTCTGTTCCTTCTTTGCTTTCGTCTCACGAAAGAATCCTCGCCGACTCCGTGCAAGGCTGGATGATACGCGGAGTAACTAGTGTCTGTAATATACGATCAAAATATCGCGATTAGACTTTCTTCTCCTTAACCTTGCTTTTGCGAATATATATGTAACGTGTGTATATGTATATACGTAGGGGAGTTCTACTAGCGTTACGTAAAACAGTCGTAAAACATTTTAACAAACCCTTCATAAAAAAAGCCCTCACCCTCGATCCAACGTTCCATCCGATCTGGCGTATACCGCAGGTTTGACAAAAATTCAAAAGCACCCTATCGCCTGGTGCATGATTTAACGCGCGATGGCTCGTTCGCGGGCCAATTACGAGGAACACACAGTTCGTTCGTTGCAAATCGGAAAAACGGGGGCTGGCCAAAGCACGCGCAGACAAAAGGACGAAGGGGGATGAAGGGAAACGATGGCGTTGAACGCTGCGCGTACGACCTGACAAATGGAACAGAGAAATGGGCACAGCGAAGCTACAGGGAGAAAGAGAGATGGCCCAATGGGGGTAAACGTTACGAAAGCCAGAGAACCGCTTATCAATGATGCAGGGCAATCAGCGCAATTAATTACCGCGGCGCTAAGCCGGAGCTTAGCGAAAAACACAAATTAATTTCCTAAGCTCATAAAAATTCATGCGGCTTGCTCGGCTGCCGAACACGACCAACCTACCCTCGCGAGTATCGACTGTTGTTCGCCCTAACGATTCACGCATGTGCATCCACCTGCAAGATCGCGTTCAATTTTCCATTTTCACCGTGATTATGGTTTTGCTTTTACGGTTCCGATATGGTGGGTCGTTTTATCGGGTCCATCAGGGATCCTTTGGAACGGCTTGGGATGTTTTTGCAGGATAGGAGTATGTCGTTTTCCTTCGCTGGTTTGTTATCTGCTGTTTTCTTCTTCTGTTCTTTACGTCTAATACGTCATTTTCTACTTATCGTTGGAATTGTGTCTCGTGCCAAGCGATAAATTTTTGTTTCCCCATTGTGATACGTTCTAAACGCATACTACCAGAGTACAAAGCATAGTGTACCGGATAAATAAAGAGAAAAATAGACAGCAAGATTCGTAGCAAAGTTTCCTAACAACCATCTGACATATGCTTTCACCGCTACGACGATTCGATAATTTCGCGCTTCAAGCGAGCTTTAACACATAGGTATGCGTACACTTCGTTCTAAAATTTCACATAGATTTCACGCTAATTGACGCCGAACATTTCTAATTGGATTTCCCCGAGGCGTTCGGTGACGTTCACTTCCGTGAGCGTTTTTCGCATGGTTAAATTTAAAACCGGGTCCGGCTCGTAGGGAACGCGAGAATTCAGGAATTCGATTGCGTCGGCACGTCTGTTCTGTTTGCAACAAGTCATCCATACCGGAAACCAACTTTCATAACTACCATGGAACAATTATACCGTTGAGCAAACTCGTACCGTGTCATTGGCAATAGTCTGCCGCCCCTGCAAAATTAATGTGTTCGTTCGCGAGGATTTTCGCGTGCAGTATGTATGACTTTGCAATTGAATTTCCCGCGATCGATGTCCTGTCCTCGCGTTTAATAACAGCCTTCTCGTCGCGGGAAATTGTCCAACCCCCAACCCCTTCCTGTTTCCATCAAATACGTTCCCTCTAATCGTCGCGACTCGTTTATTAAACGATAGCGTCAATTTCGTCGTGTATTATTTACGCGCAAACATCTTGCTTTTAACGCAGTTAACAATCGACAACAATAATGGGACGACAATCAGCGAACGATATGGGCCAGCGTGAAATTCGAAGATCGAAGAAGGGACGTTTTCGTGAGAAATGGTGAATAGAAGAGAGGTAAGAAAGCAAGAATCGAAGCTCGCGTCGGTTGGCTAAATAAATTTATCGGTGGCCGAAACTGAAATCCACTCAAGATCTTAGATTAGACTCGTGAGCGGGGACGAAGTCTGGATCCAGACAACTCGCACAACTCATCGAGACTCCTGGCTTGATCCAATTTATTAACGTACCCGACAACCGTGCGCGCAAGGAAGGTCCCGCTGACTTTTGTACACGTTTCCTTTTCCAGCGACACACGTCGCCACGAGAAGGGTCATAGTTTTGTCTGGCCGCCGAGGGAAAAACAATAGAGGGATTAATTTCTTCTTGCCAGGAAGCAGACGCGGAAAGCTCGCACGTGTCCCGTCGACACGCTACGTGCGCCTTTAAAACACTTTGTCCTCTTCACTCGGGACCGTCCTTGATTTGCTTCCGCTCGAAATGCGTGTCTGGATTAACCCTTTCGGTACCGATGGGACAGGTACCGAACTCTGAGTGTCGGGAATCGTGTTTTTGTCGTTTCACTGGTTCTGTGTTTCTGGCCTGTGATTCGTTCGAAGAGTCGTTCTTGTAATCAAGAGAATGGGATTAAATTGAAATTACCGTTATATAAAGATTCGATTTGTATTCTCCGTTTTTCGTCATATTCTATTTTAGTCGAAAAATACAATAGAAAGGAACGAAGAAAAGCGAAGAATAATGATAAAAACGATTATCGCGTTTACCTCTGCCTGAAATTCGTTGCAGAACGGCCGGAGTGGATGGGTTGGAAGGTTTGGTGGAAAAACTAGATACAGAACGAAATCTAATGACACCCCGACCGTTACTAATGACGGTAACGAGCTAGTTAGATGTTAGAGCGAATGTCGGTGGGTTCGGACCCTGCGCCGAGTGAACCCACTTACCGACTTATCACGTAGTTACCTAATCTGTTTATCCCAACGGGGGGTGATGAGGGGGGGGGGCAGCGACCAGGGGAGTTGGAAGGGTGCACGAACGTCCCTGAGGACACTCTACCCCTGCGCCCCTTCTACCATCCAGCAGGCATCGTTTAGGTTTAGACACACACGTGCTGTCGAAATTACGTGTTTTAGGTTGTACAGGATGCGCAGACGATAGTGATTTTTAGCAGCAACGAGTGTTTTTAAATGTTTTTAAATTCGATCGTTCAGCTAGCAAGCGGAGTGTGAGATATTTCGGGCCTCCAGTCCAAGAGTCCTTCGTATTTGTTAGAAACGAAGACGAGATTTTTGTTCTAAATTCAATTATAAATCGAGTCGTATTTGTAGGGTAAAAACTATAATTACGCGAGTAACGAGTTACTTAAACGAACCGCGTAACGCAAATTTTCCAACAAGAAAGTTCCAAGAAACGATTATAGCATTTCGGCTTGGATTAAATTCGTCCTACCTGGAAATAAAATTTTTACAATTTTCGCAATTATCAACAGGCAAAAGAATAAAGTTTCGGCAACGCTTTAAGGAATTCTTCGTGTTTTTCGTCGCGTTCTAATCAACGGTAAACGCGCGTACGAATTTCACTTAATTTTAAGTGGAGCTACGGGGAGCGCCTGCGATAAAGGGAATGATAAATGCGCATTAAAAACATAATTTCACTTTGCGCCAGGGAAATCAATATTTTATTTAAACTATATTTCGGGCCTAGATGGAAGGGCACTTATACACGTCCCTGAGGATACCGTATCTCTTTCCCCTCTTCACCTACGGTCCCCATTCGATTATCTACCTACCACATGTATCTCATTGAGGTTTATAATATGCAATAAAGTGAGCATACACATCGTGGCTCGATGAACCATGTTCGGACAGATGAAAAAAGAAGAAAAAAAAAAAAAGAAGAAAGAAGAATAAAGAATCGACTTTTCTCGCTGCTCTTTTGATTGTTTAACGAATTAAATTTGTTAAATTAGGAGAAAATATCAAATAAAATGAACATCGTAGCAATTTTATTTTCGTTCGGAGTATCGCTGAAAGCATGAAATTCATCGCGCTATGGAACGATAATTTTCATAAATAACACGATCGAATCCGCAGAATTGTAAAAATAGGAATACAAAATTTAGCTCGCACAAAGGAAAACGCGATCAAATTTGATATTGCGGGATTCAATTCTAAAACGTCATATAAAATTCATCGCGTAAAATCGCGGAGAATGGCGCTTCCCGTCAAAATTCGATCGCGTTTTTCCAACGCGTAAAGAGCCAAAGAAACCCAGTGTTCCGACCCCGTGACATTCCAGCAAAATGATATATATCTACAAACGGGAGTTAACGTACGCGACAGAAACGAGATTCGACTTGGAAAGCGATCGGTGAATAGGCAAACTGGCGTCGAAGTTCCGAAGAGCGACTCGGCACTGCCGTCGGGACGCGGTTTAGCCGGAAGTTGCTCCGAAGTGCAAATTAAGTTTAGCGGCCGTCCAGTTTGTAGCGTCCACTTTGCGTAACTCGGTCTAGTCGGTAATGTAACTTCATCGATGTGTTCCGCCAGAGCAAGTGCCGGTACAATCAATCTCCCTTTTCTCTCTTCCTCTCCCTTTCCCTTTCTAACGTCCATCCACCTTGCTGCACGATTTTCTTTAATTACACCGCGATCATCGCCTTTTCCTTAACTCTCTTTTAACGTCGCTTATAACGTCTTCGTGGAATACCGTTTCTTCGAACGAACCTTCGAAATTAGGCCCAGAACTCAAGAATGCTTAGAACAGTGTTATCAGGATTTCTTCGTCCGCACCACATAATAAATAATCATTAAGGATTTACATCAAATTTCTTACTTACTAATGCTTAAACCTTCGATGGACGGTTCCATCGTCGTTTATAATTCTTGTTATGTCGAGGGTGATTTGAGAAATTGAATCGACGTTTCTCCATGACATAGCTCGCTTTAAAATCCACCCTCGCAACGGCTAGAGTGAAATCGAGGAAGAATAGCAAGGGGGAAAATAGATGAAGAAATGTAAGATTATGGGCGGAATCAAATTTTTCTTACGGGGGTAAATCGGAACAAAACGGTACTCTGGGGGATCGAGTCGCCGGAAGGCACGAGGTACATCGATAGTATTTGCCAACTTAATTATTACGTTTTGCGATATTTTGGGGAATGCAATTTATTATTTTTATACCCTGTATTAAACTATAATTCCCTTTGTTTTATTATATAATCGTCTGCTCCCATTGGAATCGAATGTCCTCGCTTTTAGAAAAATGCAAGATCAACCGATATTGTAAAAAATTTTCTTTCGTTTACTGCCCTGTCAGTTTTCGATAAAACGCGTAGTTTGAAAAAGAAATTTTTCCATCGCGACCAAACGTTTGAAAAGTCATCGAAAGAAAAAGACTTCTTTAAATTTGAACTGCTATCCGAAAATCCGTGAACAAAACGCAAGAGACAAATGGAATATCTACTTACAAGGGTGAGTAGCAGCGAATGGGTACTCGAGGGTGGGTGGTAACCGTGGCGTTGGAAGACCCGGGGGGCAGTGGTAGCAGAACATGCCGCCTGGCCTGGCCACCGTCCCACCCCCCGGCCCTCCACCTCCTCCTGCCCCTGGCACCTGCGGTTGACTCGACTGCTGCTGCTGCTGCTGCTGCTGTTGTTGTTGTTGTTGCTGCTGTTGCTGTTGCTGATGATGCGTGTGGTGGTGGTTATTGTTCGGCTGGTGAGTGTGAACTGATCCAATCTGCAATTAGAGAGAAAGAGGGGTTACTTACGTAAGTCGTGCATCATTTTTCCAGGAAAGTGAATTAGAGGTTGTTAGACAATAGAGTCACTGGTATTTCTGGAAGATTTATCGGGGAAGGAGGGGACGAATTATGTAATTGCTGGTTGTCGGTAACAATTGTTTAGTAGGAGGCTTAGTTGGAAGACAGGCTAATCGGTTTCTACGATAGACCGGAATCGAAGCGCCGATAAACAGACGTTTAGTTACGTGTTTTGACAGAGTTTTGAGTACAACGTTAAAACGGAGTATCTTCGTTTGCAAGTTAATTACTATTTTTCAAATTTTTCATCCTTTTTCGTACAATCGCGTAGTCGCTTGTTGCTGCGTTATATCGTAAAAGCAGTTTATCCCAAAGAGTAAACACAATTTAAACTCGGTTTTAGGAAGAAAGGAATACGCGATGCTCGTCGAGATAATTTTTCATTAATTAGTTTGAAATAATTCGCTTATAATTTATCAAAGTACAAGTTACGCTTAATTTATATAAGATATTTCTGCGCAAACAATTACAATGGCAAACTAAGTATGTAGCGGCACACGAGTCAGAGGACAATTCAAATCCTGCTGTTGTTTTACCTCGGAGTATCAAGACCGCTAGTTTACGAGTAATGTGAGAACAAATAAACTCCGGGCAAAACGATGTCGCTGTTACATACAACCGTGAAACGTAGACGAATTCGAATTTTCCGGTTCTCCCCCGACCAGTGTAAATAAACGGACGCGATCGCGAGCGGAAGAGTTTCGAACAGTATCGAAGAGCATCAACGAGTATAAACGAGTATCGAGGTGAATCTACAGAGTTTCTCCGAGTATTTATCGAGTATTTATTCCGCGACTTGTATTTGTACCAAATACGTCTTCACGAATTCGTCTGTAAATAATTTATTTACTTATTTGTTTATTCGAAATATATTTTGCGGACTGCGACAGCAATATTTCGCTCAACCTAACAACGATCGATCCTCCACACGTATAACCGGACTCTATCCACTTACACGCACGAAATAATTAACCATTAAATTGGATCTAATTACGTAAGTGCACGTAGAATGATAATGACGATATTGCCAAAGCAGTTGTTCGGAGATAACGACCGTATGGTCAAAGTTCTCCATAGGTTAAGTTTGAGTAACGAAATGGCCATCGACGCAAAAATCAATCGCATTTTCGCTTCGAAGCGATATCGATACCAACGAAGTACCTGTAATTGTGGGCTACCTACGATCCAAGCTTGTCTACCCGTGTTTTCCTCGCGATTGGTAAATCTTTTAACCAAGCTGCGACTACGATCTTTTCGCGAGATCGTGACTACGAAGTGCCTCGCGAGACCGATCGTACGTTTCAACCGGAAGCCCCTCGACGTTTCTCGTTTGGTTACGTACACATGCTATCACGTGCAACGTCCTCGTAACGAGCACCTCGGTAACCTGGCTACTTGCGATTTCCCCGAGCGATACTGGGATTTTCGAAAGCGGGCTGAAACGCGATTAAGAGAGAGAAGCCGACAAGGGGTTGGCGTCGGGCACGGGGGCCAAGAGGGCCACAGTGGAATCTAGAGGGGAAGAAGGTTGGAGGCATATAGGCGGCCGATTACGCCGATCCCCATTAGAGGGATTGTAAACTCTCGTAAATAAATAATGCACGTATAGGCGAGGAGCGTGGAGGGCTCTTTGCCTAAGCAGCCATCGGTCGGTGGAACTTAATAAACGGCGGGGTTATCAATTTATAATGGGTCGGCGTGTCGCGCATGCGCATGCCTACAGGGCCGTAGCTCTGCTTACATAACGGCGTGCACGCGAACAGCAAGCTTTAAACTCCGTGTATTCCCTAACTCTATGCTCTTCCGCCACCTTCTCCTCTATATACACGCGATTCTACGTTGCTTGCTTCCAACCACCGGCCGCACCACCGACCCACCGCCTCGCGAACCTTCCCTCTCGATCGTTCCCGCCGTTCCTCTCTCTCTCTCTCTCTCTCTCTCTCTCTTTTACTAGTTTCTCTCTGCCTTTGTTGCTCCTTCGCCCTTTGCGGCTCCGCTACAAGGGACAAATTGAATTTTAGATCATGCCGTGCTCTTCTGGGGTCCAGGAGAAAACCGAGGCGGAGAGACAGAGAGAAGGAGCGAGAGAACGGCAACGAATAGCGGTGGTGGGGCAGCCGGGTGGTTGGATCTGGGAGCAGACGTCGAGATGATACTAATTGAAATTTGAAATTGATATTAGCGAATTATTACCCCTCTCTGTCGCGCGCGCTCGCTTCAGCTTGGCCCAACGCAATTACGGCCGCGTGTCGGGTATCAAAAGTAATTGCTGCCAAACTTAACGAAATTTAGCCAATTTTCGTTTCGGCTGCCCGACCTTCCACGACGACGGATTACTGGCTCGGGTTTCGCTTTACGTATGCACGCAGCCTCCTTTCCGAGGGATCGCAAATGGAATTTCGGGGGTGATTTCGATGCTGCCCGTAAAACCATTTCGGTGCAGCGTCTTCGCTTTTCCCGGAAGTCGATGAAAAGTTCGAACCTCGTACGGTAACGCTTAGTCTGTATCGGGCCCTTAGAATTTTTACCTACGTATATCGGTCACTTTCGTTTATCAAAATTTCACCAATTTTCGCTAATTCGAAGTTTCACTTTGTTTTTCAAATTTATTTCATTAAAGAACGCAACAAGTTCCAAAGACTTTCCGGTATCCGGTGTTCGTTGTTTCGGATAAAGGACAAACTATATTCACCCCCGAAAGAACGAATCCGCTAGTCCACTTTCTTTCTATATAACCCCGAGCAAACCAAAAATCAACCGAGACACCCTTTTTCACCCTCGTCTGTCCGCGCGCTCCAACATCAAACGTCGCGAGCCAGTGACACCATTAAATGGATCAGCCGATTAGTCGCAGGTAGAAAGAATCGAATCAACCCCTCTGAATACTCGGTAACAACCCTTGGTAGCCTAGGTTGGTCGAGTTAGACGCGTAATGACGGAACATACGCATCGACAGAAGGGACGAAATGTAGCGAGGCTAATCCGCGATGGGTGCCCCGGGGTGTCCCTCGAGCTCTGGCTGCTGCAGCAGGTCCTTAGCCCTTTCGATGTACGTACACGCCAGACGTGCTCCCTCGAAAATAAACCTGCGTGCGGTCCAGGGGTGTATTTGCGGTGTTCAACCAGCGGGGGCGAAACATTATGCCAGTGTTTTATTGTGCGATCATCCGACTGCACCCTATTCTAAGAGCATAAGGGATTGCGGCTTCGAGTGGAGTGTGTTTACACATTGGCACACGCGTCGGATTTGTTACACGCTCGTTACGTTACGAGTTTTCGTAGCCAGTTAGCGGGGTTCGATGGTACGTAGCTGGCAATTCGATTCGCGTCGACGTGGTTTCTATGATTCGCTTGTAATCGGGTTCGACGGGTGAGAAAATTCGTACAACGCGGCCGATACGTTACAGGAAATCGCGTTACACCATGGTACTTTCGAGTGTTTGACCAAATTTTCTATTTTCTTTTTCTCTTTCCTTTCTTCTCTTTTTACAAGCGCTTATATATCTTTGCGAAGAATTTGAAACGACATTAACCCAGATACGATCCGACTTCTTCTCCCAGTGTTTTCCAAAATAACCTTGTTTTTTCACGATGCGAAATGTTCGTTCGCTTATCTCGATCTTCAAGAGAGGAGAACGATATACGATCGAATTACCGTAGTTATTTCTTCCGGGTGGTTGCAAACATACAACTCGTCCTATTTTTCCGTGCTTAACACAGGCATGGAAATTGGTTCGTGAGAGCGTAGAGCAACCGATCTATCGATATCGATGCTGATGTCGACGCACCGGAGAGTGCCGGATAGTCCATTACGAAGTTTACGAAAATTACAGCGATGTTAGTCCCGTAACGGTGTGTGAGTAATGTACACATCCAATGGTTCGGTAACCCGGATTATGGACATCCAGTAATGCCGGTATTCAATTATTTGGGTACACGTAGGAATATCTTGTTACCGACAGTTCTAATTGCGCGGGGCCAGTGTTATCGAGTTACTGTAGTTTAACATCCTTGCAAGTATAGCGCATCATTTATGAGTATCGGAACACACAGCTCGTAATTAGATTTCAATACTGCGGATAATTAGATTTTTGGGCAAACAGTGAGATAGACCAGCCAGTAACGATCGCGAGTTTCGTTTTCTCTTCCCTTTCGTATCGCCAATAAGATTCTACGATTTGATAATTTTTTGAAAGACAGCGGATTACGAAGTTTGGAAAAAGTAAAGGCAGCTGTTGCTACGAGGCGTAAATCCGCGAGTAAATAAGCGAATTTCTCGTAATCCAGAAATCGTTCGCAGCGATTCGTGCCGAAGCGAAAATTCGCGTAGAAGCGCGATACGTTGCACGGTTGTCAAATATCCCGGCTGTTTAGATTCCGCGTGTGTAACACTGCGCTCATTAGAGAGCGGCGCTAATTGCATAATTGGTGCCGGCAATTACGAGCAAAGCGGTGCCGCGTCGGCTGACGTCAACATCCAATAATTCGGCACGCGACGACAATCGCGCGCTGCACCGCCACGCCATTGCGCAAATAGCACGAATCGCAATTAAAAGCGATAATACTGTAATTAGCTTGCTGTCACGCCTCGCCCCGTCGCTACCCTGTCGCTATTCTCCCGCTATTCTCTCGCTAATTTCTCGCTTCCGCGCGATAGCATCCTCCCCGAGTCGACTACGACACTAGGGGGTTGAATCCGGTAAACGCGCGACGGATTCCACGCTTTCTTGTCCCTCTCCGAGACTCGATACTGGCGTTTATTCGACAATTGCTATATCCTCTGATTAATTCCTTCTGCTAATTCGACGAGGTGAAACGGGGTTAGGTAAGTTTGTTCGGATTGTCGATAGCGATACAGGGGTGAGTTTGGGTGAAAAGTAAGTTTTACGAATAAAGCGAATTTTAATCGACTCTTTTTTTCCAATTGTTGATTCTATAGGAAAGTTGCGACTTAGATTTCGATCAGGTTTAAATCTTTGTCCCGTTCATACACGCCAACTACGTTTCACCGTTCCAGCGAATGTTAAACACAGAAAGCCATAAATTAATATATGCCCATGACCGAGGGGACTAAAATTGTCTAATTGATATAATCGAATTTAACGGAATTGATATTAGTGCCAATGTTGATATTAACGGTAAATAATATTAATTGAAATCCGCGTTAATATTTATATCGTAATTGGTATTGAAATTTACTATTCCACAATTCTGCCCAATTTCCAATAATTTTTGTGCCATTCCCACGCGTGGAATCATCTATTCGTAGGACGTTTTTCGATGTCTGTTTCGAGTATCGAACTCGACTCTGTGTCAAGCTATACACCTACCTACGAAGAGAGACCGTCACGAACGGCTAAAAATCAAGCCCGAGTCTTCTATCGAGTCTAACTGCGTAAAATTCGTGGAGCGAGCAATTGGAACGACATCGTCGTGTCGTCGTACATTGGAAAACTTGACGGAGACGCGATTAACGAAGATTTCATTAGGGACAATATTGCGCTCGCATCGGCGCTCGTTGACCGACGGGGTCCTGGTTTCTTTATTGGCCGGCTGGAATAAATTGGAGAGAATTAATTAAGCGGCACAAATTGGATGCACCGTGTTAGCCCTTATTCCTGGATGACACAATTTAATAAGCATCTATTACTATACGACGAAGGCCCTTAGGTTCTAAAGTTGAGAGGAATGCGAAGGGCAAAGGAAACAAACTTTTGCGTGCTTTCGTTAATTGCGTTTGCTGCGTTGCAAAGTGACCGCTCTTTTTATTTCTTTCGACGCCGCATTAACGTCTTCTTCGCCTTTTTTCGAGTAGAATGTCGTCTCGTCTGCGCTATTTTGTCCAATAAATTTAATAAATTCGCACTGTCAGCTTTTGCTGTATAACTTTCGGAAGTTACAATTTGTTGTAAAATATCGCGAGATAATTGTCACATCTGTCCCGCGACTTTTGACAGTATCGATCACGTTCAAAGTTATTCTTTTACTCGACGATTGAGGTAATAAGCTAATCGTAAACGGCGATAGAAAATTAGCCGTATCGCAATTCGCTCTCAAAATCTGTCCAATATCGGAGCAAAGCCGGCTGGAGGATCGGACCAGAGGCATGCCGGAGAGGCAGTGTTTCGATTGGCACGGGTCAAAAGGGAAGAGCGTGCCCCAGAACGTAATATCGTGTCGCGCACAATACAATTGTAGATCGGCTTCTTCAATAATATTACGGCATAGACGGTTAACGGGTTAAGAGCGCGCATTGTCGTCTCGTTGAAAAGAAATCGAGGACGAAACGAACTGTGGGTAAATATGCGCGGCGTAAGGCCATTTTGCCCCGACGATCGCGACGGCCAATTAGACGCCACGACATATACAGGGTGTTAATAAACGTGCAGAGAGACAGCGAGACTCTTTCGTACAGCGTAGAGGATCGTGCGTGCGTTTCGACGATGACAAATGCCTTGACACATCTGCGGACTAGTTTGTCTCAAATTTGATCACAGGCCACATCTGTGCTCTTATTCGTCCGGCAATGTCTACGTATCCGTGGTCGGTAATTTTCTGGGAATCCTACGGTGGAAAGTGAATTAGAGAAAATAAGAAGGACGTAAAAATTCATTTAAAAAAATCCTCTAGACGAATTCGAACGTTATATCGTTTTCTGTACTTATCTGGTTTTTCCGAACGACGTATATCTCTATCGCTTCCCCACCGAAACCCTCGTACGTAAGTGTACTTTAGATTATGGTACCTTTGATGCAGTCAATGAAATCAGGCTTTCAGAGAACGAATAAAGATGCCTCTAAATAGGGTGTCTCTCTCCTCTTGATTTATTTCCATCTACGATACTCGAACTGCATCCTCCGTATTACGCGATATCATATGACTGGTAATCCATAAAATTTACCTTGAAAATTGTGTTTCTTTTACCGTCGAACTTATCACCGACTTATCACGAACATTAACTCGTGATGTCGAGATTCTTCAAATTTATTAACGATATTAGGTTTGTGGAGCGCGAAGGCCCTTGTATCTTCGCAGAGTCAAACGATGTAATTAAACGATTAAACGTCTCTCGTCGGAGATTCACATTCCGAAACACTTTTTCGATCGTTTTCTTCGTTAACACCCTGTAGAGAATCGCACGGCCCTGTCTATAGACCGCATCGAGTACGGTGTAATGTACTTTGGTTAAGCGCATCGGAGCATGCTCGTCGCCGAGTTAACGCATTTAATGGAGGTTAATTTTGCATATGGTATTGCTCCCCCGTGCCCTAACCTCTTTACTCGCGCACGCTCAACCATCCCCCGGATCGTAAGCTCACGACCAAACTACCCGAAATTACTGCCGGAGAACGGGCATCATTATTAAACCGGTCGCTCGATCTTTCCGGCTGATCGAATTATGCGGTTAAGTATTCAGTTACTTTAGTTCATCGTATCAGTTTTTTGCCTCGGATGTTGCTTCAACAAAAACTTCTTCTTCGCCCCCTTTTCCTCCCTTTTTGGTCGAACAGCTTTAACAGCTTTAAATCAAGATCGTCGGTCTTTTATCGTTTTTCTCTCGATTCTACCATAGTTTCAGGTTTTCGCAATCCTGGCTAATTGGATCGAATTTAGCAGTCGGATTTAACAAATATTCGTTTGATCAACCACGCTTCTAGCGTTTGCATTTAATAATCGGCCATTCTTTCTCGAGATTTTAGAGGATTTTTCCAATTCCGTGTAATGTTTATCGGCGCGAGTGCTGAGAACGCGTCGTTGAGCGAGGATCAACGATGGAAGCATCGCTTCGCGCGACGATCGACGCGATAATCGAGGCGTCAACCCTCCCGGAGCGGTGCGCGACAGCCAGGATAAATCAAATATAAATGGATAAGCGGGAAATAAACCGAAAACCACCGGGTGGCCTGCTCGAACCGAAAGGGAAAAGCGGAACGGCCGGCTATGATCGAGCCTCGACCATCCTCACCCTTTTTCGTGCGGGGTGACTGCCACCACGGTTACGACGAAAAAAGTAAAAAGGGGCGAACGCGAAAAAATGCAGAAACGACAGGAAGTGCGAAATGGAAAAAAATAAGCAGCGACGGAGGAGCGAGAAAGAGGGACAAGTCGAGTGGAGCAAGGGAGACGAAGGATCGGGGCGAGGGGACAAAGGGGTGAGAACGAGAACAGAGGGTACGGAGGAAGCAGTATGGATGTTCGCTGGAGTGTACACATCGGGAAGGGCGTGTGCAATGCGGTGGAATCGAGTAGAGGCAAGAGTCAAATGGAGTTGGCTGCCGGTGTGAAGAGACAAGAGGAAGATGAGCGGTGTTGAATCAAGTGTTTATTACTCTCTGGTTTGATTCTCCCTCGGATTCCAGGGCTCGATTCTTTCTCCCGTTTTTTCTTTTCTTTTTCGCTTTTCACTCGATACCGCCGGAGATTTCCGTACGCAATAATAGAATCGAAGATTCTAACAATGTAGAATCAAACAACGTAGGTAAGTGGAGAGATGTTGACGACTTTTTCGGTCGGAGATAAGCATCGTCGTCGTTAAAAGATTGACAGAAGCGATATCATTTTCTCGTCGTACACTGTCAAAGCAAAGGAATTTGATTCGAGGGAGAGCAGGCGGTCCGTAATGGCGTGATTTCTGGTTCCTGGACGCTTTTTCACGATCTATTTATCATTCCGGGACTATTCATCGTTCCCCTCTCAATTAATAGCCCGTATACAGCATCTTTGCAGCAGGAAGAAACGTCCCACGCGATTTCGTTCCGGACGATGGGTCGTGGAGAGATTCCGCTTCCGGATACCGTTCCATTCGGCATGCATTTATAGCCCTTAAACGACTGCCTCCCCTTGTAACGCATCGCCATTGTCGCGGCCAGTGATCTCGAGGGAACGAGCAAACATCTTGATTGTTTCGTAATAAACATCCAAGCGTTAGACGATTGGCCTCTCGGCGACCAAATTCGATCGAACGTTGTCGCCTTCGTCGCGTTTCCTGCTACGCTTTCGCATTGCTCGTATCATGCAAACGTAAAGTCCAGTGAGATCGATGACAAGGTAAATTAGGATATACGACGAACGAAGAACGATATTTAACGGATGTCTCGTTGATAACTCGAGGAAAAATGTTCGTTTTAAGGGATTAAAATGTAACCGCTATCGCTTTGTTCGCTCGCTTCGCGACGGCGATTCCATTCGCGACGTAACGTTCCAACGATGACAAACACACGCGCTACGACAGCAACACGGAGGATAGAGAGGAACGGACCCAACAAGAAGCGTCCGTGATGGCTCTTCATCGATGTAGCGATATACATTAAACGGGGAACCTGAACGAGAACGAGAGGCCGGGACGAAGAAGCATTGGCCGTGATTGAATTAATCTGTCAATTTGTCAATTACACGGATGAGTTTGTTTGGTGGCTGCGGTACGCGTACGTCTCTCCGTGCGTCTCCTCCGCGTTCATCGATCGCAAGTGGATCGTCGAATGTTTCTATACGTGTGTGCCTGCGTGAAAATCCTCGTGAACGGTGTCAGTGTGCTTGCGTGTATCTCTGTGTACACCTTGTACCTATGCTCCGTTCACGCTTGTGTTTAAGCTGTGTATGTGCGTGCGCGTGTGCGTGTGTGCGGCGTGCGTATGCCAGCGCACGTCTGTGCGCGGAATCGGGCATACGTAACCGCGTGGCTCGGGGCACAGATTCAACGAGCTCAATTGGCGCACCGAACGAGCAGGAGGATCGTATTGATTCTCCGGTTACATAGTCGCGGAGTAGAGACAGCTACGAGCCGGCTACTGCCTCGAGCAACCGGTCGTCTTTGTTTTAAGGCCGAGAGGAGTTACACGTTCTTGGGATCTTGAGGGATGATCGGCGAATCGCGAACGATATAGGAGATTCGGCGATTTTGCTTTTTCGCGATTCGCCTCGATAGGATTCTGGAAGATACGTTGATCGAAAAACGTCGGAGAAATCAGCTTGCTGGGATCTCGTTTCGGGCTTCCTGATAAATCGCGGACGATACAAAGATATAATTTTATTTAAATAACGTCAAAGTCTGTTCGTAACTTTTGATCGTCTCGTCTCTTCGCGTTTACGAAAAATCCTCTTCCGTGAAAGATCATCGGCGAATCGTCTGCTCGTCGAAAACGTTCTTCCAATCGACAAACAATAGTTAGCTCGGCCGCAAATCGTACGTCTCAGCCGATTACGGCAAAGAGAATACGAAATTACGCTATCGTATTTACCCAGCAGTGCTCCATTGTGCTCGTAGCTGTATCTAATTTGAAGTTCGTTCCAAGACGAGAGAGAACTTGGGCTTCTCGCGTTTGCGAGTAGATAGGCTCTTCCCGGCGATATAATATCGCGGCGGGGGCGGAAAGGGCGGAAGGCAGCGCGGGAACAGAGGGGTTTGTTGGAAGTGGCAGGATGGAGTGGTGGCGATGGTGAGGCCGGAGGGTGCGAGGGAACAGAGATAGGGGATGCGCAGTCGAGGGTTTCGCTTCCCGGTTTCGCCCCGAGGGCACCATTTCCAACGAAACCAAGCACGAGCAGGGACGGGATCTGGATCCTACTATATTCCAATTGCTTCCCTCCGTTTGATATGCGCCAATTTCGTCCAATATGTCGCGCCCCCTAGACCAACGCTTGCCAATCTTTTCGAGTAACGGTAACCAATAAGCTTGGTATCCTTATCGGTCCAGTGGACCACTGGAAATTCCTCTATCGTAGGTTAACTAATTTTTCATTAGGTTATCGAACATGGAGCGACCGATTTTTCGAGCGTAAAAAATCGCTCGGGATCTAGCGACTGAAAATCAATTTAGACGGTGGAACGTAGGTTCGAAACGATTCTGCCAGCGATACGCTCGAAGGAATGAAACGTGAAAGAATCGTGGCAAATAACAGTTCGATGAAACTCGATGAACGAACATTTACTCTCTCGTGAATTACTTTCGTTATAATTTTTGATTATAATATAACAAGCGCTGCGCTGTTTTAACGAATTCTCGTTCTTCTCTTGTCGTACTTTAAATCTCGTCTTTTCTCTATCGTCCCTCTGCTTCGGTGTCTCGATCGAATCCGATAAATCATTTCGTCGGGAAATCCCAGCTCCAAATTCGCTGGTCACGTGCTGACGAGTGACCAGCGGTTCGCTTGGTTGTCGTGTTTCCGCGTTAGAACATCATTTATATAGTTTATCGGCCTGGTATACTTTTACACCCTGTTCGTCGGATACCTCGGTGAATAATGCATAAGAAACTTCCCCGTGATCGTGGATGACCGATGCTTTTACGAATCTCAACAAGGTCGGCAATTTCGCAAAGAAATTTCATAAAGATATAGAACAAGATATAGAATAGAATATTTCACTTCGACGATCGAATCTTTTAAAGCGTCTTGGTGTCGATCGATTCTTTGGAAGGAAAAGATGCTTCCGAATTTTCTACACTTTTTTTTTTCTTTCGTGTCCTCCGTCGGTCAGTGGAATCGGCAGAGATTGGCGATGACCTATTTCGAAGAGACCGTGCAAGCTCGATGAAGCTGAGTGAACTCACTCAACGGAAGCTACGTGGTGGGGATAGCTTGTAAACGTAACATAATGAGTTACAGAGGGGAATAAGCCAAATTTCCACCACCACGTTTGCCCACCCTCGCTATACCCGTCGAACCTTGACTGGCCATGGTTCGTCAACACGACTTCTAAAAAATGTTATATTCTATCCAATTTCTTTCTATGATTCCAATTTCTGTTCTTTACTTTGGTCGTTCTTACGCTCCAATTTGCAGTGAAATTTTCAGGGTTTCTGATTTTAATAGATCGCGAAAGCGAAAACAACGTGCTTCCATTATCAACGATCGATAAGGGAAAAACTTTTTTCACGAATCAAGAACCCTCGATCTTAAAATTCCTCGGCTCTCGAGCCTTCGTTTATGACTCTGTCACACCCGCGTTACGAAGTCTAATAGTTACGTAAGACCGAACTCATCTTGCATTCATCGGTTATTCGTCAACGTCGCTAACAATCGCGCGATCACCCTACTTCCGTTGCTCGTTACTACCACCTTCGCTCACCCTTGAACGAACCCCATCTCGGACCCATTAACACGTCCTATGATTCCATAAAATCTTGGGAAACAACGATTTTCAGCGAGTAGGCGCCGAAGAAAAGATATAAAGCGCGCGCAGGCCCGAAATGGCCCTGTTGGAGTTTTCTCGGTGCACGGAGGGTGAAAGGTGGAGGATAGTCGTAAAGAAAGTGCTCGAGTAAGAGGTGGAAGCAGTCAGTCAGGTAGAGAAGAAGCCGGCAAACGTGCCGGGAATGCATGTACGCTCCCTTACTGTTACTATCCTCCGCTTCCTCTCTGGCCCACCTCCGCCGGGACCCTTGCATCCCCCTTGCACCCCGCTTGCACACTCGCTCTGCTGTATTATTGCCCGGCCGTAAATTTCGCCCGGAAAGCGATTTAGCGAGGAAGCGGCAGGGATAAATCTTGAAAAAGTCGAAAAGCGTAAAACAGCAGCCTCCAGGCGAAAAGTGGGGGCTGCAGGACGCGCGGGAGCGGAGACCCTCCAGGGGTACCGATATAAGGAGGAACGGTCTCGATCCACCTTTTTCACTGCGCCTCTTCCCTTGGTTTCCACGGAGGATCCCCTTTTTCCCCTCGAATTCCCTACACACACCCCGGTGCACCTTTTCGAGCCAGGGGCGTGTCTGCGCCCTCCTACACACCCCCTCCGCCACGTGTGTGCATTTCACCGTGTAAACGCGACGCGCTTGCCTCCCTTAACCGACTCTCTCTTTTCCTCTTCTTCTCTCGTCTCTCTCTCTCTCTCTCTCTCTCTCTCTGATCTCCTTCCGTTACGCTGTTTCGACAAGAAGAAGAGCTTTCATCGTTTGGATGCGTCGATGTTAGATTTGAACGCGTTCGCGGGAGTAAATTGAAGGACTTGGTTTTCGGATATGTTCGTGTGGCTAATAGGTGGGTGCTATTCTTGGTTTGTGACGAACGCGTGGAAGATTCGTCGAAGTCAAATCGTACAGCAGGGTCTTTCCTTCCATCTTCGTGAATACATAAATTCTTAGCTCTTTCCATTATGTTCTATCAAATATATATTCGACGAGGAGAGATATAGAAGACTTGTAAATATCATTTAAAATGAATGGACAAACGGTGTAATGCTTCTGTTAATAATAGACATAGCGAAAAGCGTACGATGCAATCGTTGCGTTGATCTGTACGCTATGGAGTAACGTACTACCGCGAATTAATAGAGATCAATAATCAATACGTTGAACGATGCGTGTACGTAAGTAAACGGGTTGATTAGAATACGATTACACGTAGTACGATTAATCCTCTTTACTGGAGAGCGTTTATTTTTCAAAGTCGATAACAATTATTTTATGAGAAGAGCGCGTACGCGAGGATCCGGTGCCCTCCAACGCGCAGCGCGCAACACGTAAAATACAGATGGGAAGCAAGTAGCCGAAAATCGAGTCAATACCGAAACTCTTGCGAATTGCGCCGACCCAACGATACGCGATAGCGATTAAAGGTTAAATCAGCGATCGTGTGGAAAAATCATGACACAGGGCCACCTTGAAAACGCGCGAACAAAAATCGCGGCGTTTTAATCCCTTTGCGACGCGCGGGGTCCAGAAAGGGAGCGAGTTCTTTTTTTTCTCGCGCTCGCGGGTTAATACGATTTGCAAATCCACAGTTTCGGCCACCGTGTGACGGCCACGAGCTACTGAATAAATGATACGACCCGATTCGAGGATTGCTGCATTATCCGTCCTCGAATTCGTTGCTGATGCCGGCAATTATTCATGACCGCGTGGCGCCACTGCGATTAAGAGTCAATTTCGTTCGAGACCGACGCTGGTCGAAAGTCTTCCAGCGGACGCTTCTCCTCGAACCGAACGATCCCGGGGCCACGAACTCCACGAGAATTATGCGTGATACATCGATCGATATAGCGTACGTATATAAATTTTATGTTCGACGACTTCCTCGTTCGACGATCGATTGTAAAGTATCGAGTCAGCGTATACGTCGTTTCTTCGAAGTTTCATGAACTAATACCGTCCTATAATTATTCGATTTCAATGAACGATACCGAAAAAGAAGAGAATGATCGTAAGAAAAGCATCGCGAATAATCGGATTATATCGATCAAGAATGTTCTATTCCTGTTTGCGAGTGTGATACGATCTTTCGTGTCTGAGATTCGATTTTTTCGATGCTCTATATATCAACGCTATCAATTTCTTTCGAAGTCAAGAGACGCGGAGCATCGAATAAATACTTAAACGTTGCCAATAAAGTTTTCTAATCGTTGCCACTTACATCCATCAGCAATCCTCGACTGCTATATTTTTATCCAATTTTCTTTCATTCATCGAGAACATTGCGCAAGTACCCGTAATACAATGTTACGCCCGTATTGAATTAAATATCGCGAACGGAGACACCAATGAACCAATGCGAAATTAAATTAAATTTAAGTTACTTAAGCGCAATTTAGAGCGAGCTATCTGCTTTGCTTCAAGCGCATTAAACGCACCAGCCTCTCTAAGCACCGTCGTTCAATTGTCCACCATGTTGTATCGGTCTATTTCTTTTCTTTCTCCTTTCGCTCCTCTTTCTCTCGTGTTTCTCTTGTTTTTTCCTTTTTTTTCCCCCCACCGCTTGTCTCTCCTGTAAAACATCCATTTTTTTCGACGAATGCTCGGGATTTTTCGAAACGACTGCGTCGGAAAGTGCTCGCACAAACAAATCGATCAATTTGTAATTAAATCAGGGAGCTCGTTGCGCTCTCCGCGAGTGCTTCTGTCAACAGCAGCGCCGTCGATTTATTTAAATTCGATTTAAATCCCGACGAGCTGTGTACTTTTCGCCCAAAAATAATTAAACATCGACTCCTCTGGCGGTTTATTTTTTTTTTTTTTTCATCTTTTCTTCGATTTATTCCATTAAATTAAGTCATTCGCGCTGGATAAAATGGAAATCGAAATTCGATGAATGTCGGTTGAAAAAAAAGTGGCTCGTTCGATAGTTTGTATTCGAACGTTAGGCAATACGTTACGTACGTACGTGGTTGTGGATGCCAGCTTATGCAAATTCCACGAATTTTGGAAAAGTGGATCGCGCGACTTAAGATCAGCCAGTCGTTCTATTAAATTCGTAGCTCGTCGTTTTCATAGATTCGGTTAAACGTAAAATCGATGAAACGACCGCAAAATCGAGGTAAACGTTCTTCGAAGCGCGATAAAGTCTTCTTTCGCTCTAATTTCCGATACATACGTCTTTCGACGAGTGGCAACACGACACTGCTACTCGACGCTATTAATTAACTCGAGTTCGTATTAATCGTCCGGATACGAAGTTAATCGTTCGTTGCGTTCGAATCGACTGTGATCGCGTTAGTTTCAAGCGTTGCTTACATAATTTGCCGGCAGATTGCTATTTAACCGCGTTACTTTTAATCGACGTCGCCTTCACAGAAGAGGCTTCCGCGGTGCTTTCCCATCGGTTGATCGATAATTGCAATTTGATCCATCGTGTCTTTTTTCTTTTTCGCTTGCTCCGTCCTTTTCCATTAAACGTTTCGTTAAAAATTTAACTTCAACGTCTGATCGAATTTTACGTCGATTCCTTAAGCATACAGCTTTCGCGAATATCCAATTTCTGACTAATTTTTGCTCGGTGATTTCAATCGTTCGCAAAAGATAAAGTAATCGAAGTGATTTTGTTTTTATATCGCGTTAACGTCGCGTAGTGAGCATTTTCGTCGCCGACTTTCGAGCGAACATTCCGCGAATGAAAATTGATGGGAATAATTAATTTATCCGAACATCTGTCCTGCTTGATAGGTGTGAGTTAGCACGAATTTAGATCTATCGTTTTGTTTGCGACTAGTCGAGTTAATGCGATCTTCATTCGCTCGCAGATGTGAACGTACGATATCGTTACGTGAAAAAAGAGAAGTAAAAGGCGAAATTGAAAATGAGTTACCCTGGAAACACTTTTACAAATAAACGTGTGTTGAAAACGACGCTGGAGGAAGTCCACGGTTGCCAATAAAGATCGTTGAAGTATTTTATTGACATTTTATGACGCTTAGTCACCGCCGTTGATTCAACGAAGTAAATTTAAACGATTCTCGAAAACAATATGCAATGTACAGTGTACAACGAGCAACACAGTGGAAGAATATATCGGTAAAACTGTCGTTCGTTGTTCGTTTGGAAGAACACGGCAACGTTCCGCTAATTATTTCGTGATTATCGATAGAAGCAGGAAAAAGCAGGAGATAGAGTACACGCGTATGTCGAGAAAAGCAAGGTTATCGAATAGAAAGGTGAATCGCACTCGACGAGATTTCACGACCTCGCGAGTGTCCTCATCCTCCGGTTATGTAGGCATACATACGCGTCTAGAGGAAGTCACCACACCGTGCACGGCGTAGAATAAACGGTCAGTGACGCGCGGTAATGGCCGACATCCTAATCCTGGCCCCCTACAGCTTAATGCCATACACTCCGCAATGATAATGCTGCATGTGCTTTTTGTCATTACCAGTAGTCACCGTTCTACCCCGTAATGAGCATCGCCGCGTCAGCTCCTTCGCTAGGATTCGCCGTTACCCGATATCTTGCGATCGACCCTCTCTCCTCGATCGCGTTACGAATTTTCATCCGGTTCTCCAACGAGTCGTTCCGCGATTTCTCACTTTTGCGTCGGATCGCTTCTTTCTTTCCTATTTCCGTTGCGTTGCTAACGGAGAATCGTTTAAACCGGACAAACCGACAATTTCGCTGAACGACGAAAGAGCTCGATTCGATGATAAAAGATCGAACGAGCTTCTATCCGTCGATCAAAGCCTGTAAACTGTATCCGAACTAGACTCTAAACTGCGTTCGTTTAATCTATAAAACGAATAAGAGGTAGCATCTCGTGTATATACGCCACGTAAGAGAATCGCACGGTTACACGGAATACGTGCTGTAATTTATTCTTCGCTCGTTCATGACTCGGACTTTATTCGGATAATTCGATCTAACCGAGGTACGGATAATTATAATCGAGATGCTACTGTATGCGAAGATGGAAAAACGTGCGGGTAGGTTGGACCGAACACGCGTGATCGTCACAGGCAAAGACATGACGTCACAGGTCTTGACCCCCTACTTGTACGTATAGATATAGTGGCGTTCCGAAGCGTCATCTGCGGGCCCAAGACGTGGAGAGACGAGGAGGAAGCGGAGCGGGAGAGGTGGCCCGCAGCTGCCGCCCTGGCTGCCAACACAATAATATCTAATTAATTTATTAATGAGGTTAAGTTGGCAGGATTGGACGGCAGACAGCGCGAGCCGCCGGTTCGTACGGCGTTGGCCCGTTTTACTGGAACGTCTTTTCTCTCGTTTGCTCTCTTTCTCTCCGCTGCTTCTCTCGTCGCGAGAATGAATTAAGCTTAATCAGAGCAAAAGTGTTGGGCGCGCGTGCGAGCAGGGCCGCAACGGCCCTTCGCGCTTTCCAACGTCTTCTCGAATCTTTGCTTTTCCATCGTGTTTCATTCTCGGTTACCGCGGCCGCTTGCCCTACGATCTCTTTAACACGTATCGTTTATATCGATGATATTGTACTCGTTCGTTACGACGAGACGAAACTCGGACAAGTTGCTTCTCCATCGAAATGAATCTCGCCACTAGAATACTTTTAAACGATCGCGCGTAGCTTAACGACATTATATTTTAATGCAACCTCTATCCAAGAATCATGCGACAATCTTCAAGATCGTTATCGATCGATTCTAATTCACGGCGCCACGGATTTTAATCCGTTCGACAACGGTGCGATCGTTCGATCGATTCCAACGCCGTGCTTGGCTTTCTCGAATATTCCGTTCAACGAATAGAAGCACAATTTATATTTATACCGATTGTCAGCTTGAGCCTGCGTGTCAATTAAATCCATCAATTACATCGAATCGTTTAACCCGACCTTATCGTAATGTCTTGTTGACAATAGCCTTAATACGTTATATTATAAGATTTCATAAGTTACCTTTTTGCATCCACGCTTTTACGATCCTTCGTTTTAACCGTTCGATCGAATCGAGTGTTCGAGGCATCGACGGTGCGAGTTTATTCTGTTATTGGTACTTGAGGCGTTCGAGTGCACTTCGTCGTGGCTACAAGTCAAATAACATGGCGGTATGACGTTCGTTCTCGAGATCGTCGCGGTGTAAAAAAAATGCTCGAAGAACGGAATCATTCGGGAAAAATCATATCGCGTTAAATTCCGACTCGGCTCTCCAGCGGAAGCTTCGGCTGTAGACAGCTCGAGTCCCCGGAGGGATTCACGGTGCCGGTTGACGAGAACGAGCACGGACAGCCGCCCTTATACCCATCATCGTCAACCTCTTTCCAGCGGTTCGTTCAGCTTCTTCTCTCGGCGAAAATCCCCTCAACGGCTATCCTGTTATTACGTGGCCATAAAAAACAGTCGCCTTTCACGGCCACCGTATGGCGTCGCGTCGCATCGCGTCGCAGATATCCACGATGCTTTCTATCCCGAAACTACTGGAATCGCACGGCGAAACGATCGAAACGGAAACTAAAGGTTGGCCAATGGATCGTATTGGAATAATTCGACGCGATCGTCGAACAATCGCGCTGCATTAGTTATTAGACGATAAAATACGAAACGATGGAAAATCGCGAACAGATATCGAAACGATAAAGAGACGATGCACGGAAGACCGAGCCAAATGAATAGTCGAATGTGCATATATTTGCGGTGGTGGTGAATTTAAATACTCTGACGCGTTCACTCTAGGACCGATACGCCTGCAAAATTGAGTTGCATTTGATTCGGCTGTTTGTGGAATGTTGTTTTTGATGGTACTACGGCTTCGAAACAAGTGATTCAAAAGTGAAAAAAGAAGAAATAGCAATCGGCAGAAATACGCGTAATAAATTTGGAAATTTGGGAGAATAACGCGCGGAGTTAAAAATTCCTCGACCGATTAAATTTAATCGCATGATATCGAATCGAAAAGGTACTGTATAAACAATTGTTAAACGATTCACAAATTACTATAGTTTGGTCGAAATGCGTTTAAAGCATTGAATCAATATTCAAAGATTCAAAGTACCGTTTGTGGTCTTGCGTCATTTGCAAATATTCGAGGTAAATATTTTTGATGCGTTGCGTCAGTAATGTCAATGATTTGATACGTGACAAACGACGAACGCCAGCAAAGTGTAAAAATTCGAAAAAGACGAGAAATATTTTATGACGTTGGAAAAGATTCGTGAATCGAACGGTATCATCTTCGAAACAGCGCGCACACTTCCGCCCGATACAAAATTAAACAACGATATCGATTTTTCTGCAATACGTTTGGTAACACTATCGATAGCAACTAATAGCTATAAAATATCATTTACTTTAAACGAGATAAAATTATTCGATGTCAAACTCGGTGATTCTGATCCGTCGGATGCCATGATCTGCGACTATAGTTAGTTTACTTCCTACCGTAGTTCGTAAATAAGCAAGTACTCCCCGCGAACATCACCTAGCAAGTATTACTTGAAATATACCATTCGGATATATTTATTTTATTTACGGAAATTGAAGGAGATGCAAAATCAGACGAATAACGGCAAAGAAGTTATGGGAAATGATACTGTATTTGTCTATCGGAGATTGTAATTTATAAGCACATTAAAGTGCATAGGCATTATACGATATTAACAATTCCTGCCATTACAATTGTACCGAAACGATTGAAACACTTGATTCTTTCGAATATTATCCAATTTTCTCAAGCACCCTATCAAACATAATTGAAAATATAGCCAAATGCTATTATAGCGGGTTCAAACTGGTAAATTAGCTTGGTACGAACCAGTTACACTTAAGGAAATCCCTTGCTGGATTAATTTATTCGCGAAAACTGTTGCGAGGCTGTATACAACTGAAAACTCGTCCATTACATTTTTATCCGTAAACCTTTGATAAATTTGTCGTCGATAAAAATGTCCTGTACTAAAAATTCACGAGTATATTTGAAATTTCTGTTAATACGTGCACGTTGTACTATGATCATCGTTGTCCGACGAACTAAGGCTTCTGCTACTTTTTCTGCTGGTATTTTTTCCCCAATTGTACCGAATTATATAAATAACGAAATTTTAGAAAATGGTCGTCTTTTACAATTCGAGCGCCGAAGATGCTAAAATTGTTCGTCGAATTGCAGTAAGGAAAGAAAAATTTAGATTCCTCTCGGTCGTACAGTCCGGGATTAAGAGTTGAAAAGGAAGATCGTTGGGAACAGTTGGAATATCAATCGCTCACCTTGACCAAGGGTGGACTATGCGTAGGTGGATGATAGTGTCCCGAAGAAGGGCTCGCGGGTGGCCCCGCGCCCCCGGGTGAAATGGTACCGCCTCCGGGGGTGAGAATCCTGGACTCGTGGCTGAACAACACTTTCCCGATTACCTCCGCACCCTCGCGGATCACCGTCGACCTTCCGAACCCCTTTACCGTGCGACGCGCTCGCGAGATCCACGGTCTACCCCGAACCTTGTCTTCCCGCCAACCGTTCCCCTACAGTCTTCCCGATCACTGACACAACGATGATTTACTCGTGCCCTCGTTTAACACTGACACCAGTTTCTCGTCGTATGTTATTTATTACTTTCGATAATATATACTTGGACGTGCGGATAATATTCGTCGACGACACTTTGGAAACATCAGACCGACAACGAGTCTTTGAGGTTTCTGTTCTTGCTTCGGCACTTTGATTCGCAAACACTTGTTGAATTGTATCGTTGTTCGGTTAATAAACGCACTGTTCGAGGTGTACGTGGCGGAGTTTGCCTGTTTCCATTGGTATCTGTAGGCTCTCGTGAATTTTGGTGGCGAGTCGTTGAAAGTTCGGTCGACCTGTTCGATCCTTAGATTTGCCCTCGAGGCAGATGCACATACCCGACAGTTTTCGAAGATCGCAGACGTGAATTTCCGATCGGAATTGAGGTATACGAAAGTTTCGTCGAACCAGCTGATCGACGCGCAAGAAACGAGTATCCGTTACGCGTCACTTACTCGAACAACGTCCTCAAACTTTCTTCACGAGCCCTCCTTATTCACAGCAATTAGTCAGTCTTCTACGAGAAGTCTTCCATCTTTAAACTTCTCCTTCCATCAAGCTCCAATGAAACTTCTACGGGAATTCTCGATCATCCAGCTGACGCGAGATGACATGGATCACCTAACAAATCTTAACACCAACGATCTTACAACGGTATTCACCTAGTCCTCGATCACCTCGTCCTCTCTCTCTCTCTCTTTCTCTCTCTTCTCTCTCTCTCTCTCTTTCTCTCTCTCTCTTTCGCTCTGGAGTTCTAACACGGAGTCTTCGAATAAAAAGACGTTTTCCAAGAGAATCTCGTCCTCGTCACTGTTAACTCATCGAGTCCTCGGGTTCTTCTCGACAGCATCTGTGATGTTACGAGCGGAGCTTGCACCGATCCGATCGCTGCGTGATGTTCGAACGAGTATGATCCGCGGGCCGTGATCGTGTTGGCCGAAAAACCGGAGGAGTCGCGATTCGAGGCGTCGAAGAGGGTCCCAGAGCTGGATTGTGTGTCGCGATACGGTGTCGCTTCGACGGCCAGGCAGCAAAAGCGTGTTCGATAGGCGGAACCACGCAGGCGTCGAGCGACTCGCGAGGCGTGGTCTACGATTTCTCTTCTCTGTTCGACCATCCGAGTTGATCGCGTCGTTGCAACCGCTTTACGCGGGGGTGGCGGAATCGCCACGTGGTTTTATTGGCCAAATAACGCGTACGACAAACATCCCTACCGTGGGCAACCCGAGTGTCTCCCCGTGTGTTGTAACTCACCCTCGCATCTACGCGTAGGCACTTTGGACGAGAGGAGAGGCAATAGTCGTCATGGTGTAAATCGTGTTTACCCCTCGTCCATAGTGATTCTCTCGTTTGTATCAGCCGCGCTCCACCTCGACCCCCCCCTCTCCCTCTCTCTCTCTCTCTCTCCTCTTCGAGTCGCTCTTCGTTTATCCTTGTTTGTCGTGGCTCGCGAACAATCTCCCTCTCCGAGGAAGGACGAACGCGTCGTGCTGTTCATCCTCCTTCAGGCCGTATCTTGGACGACGTTCCTGGCTCTTGCATGCCGGACATTTGGCCAACTCGCAACTAAGCGCAAGAACTCGTGTTTGTATATACGTATACGGACGTGAACGACGTTTGCCTCTTCGCGGTTCACTCTGCACCTACTTGAACGCTTTCTTGTGTTTGAGTTTCGCCGAGAGGCTCTTAAGATACGTATTATAATTTTCGGTAACTGAGTCGAATTAATCCGTTATACGCACGAGTTACGTCGTTCTTGTCCCTTTCTATCTTTATTTTACGTATTTCGACAGTTTAAACGCGTCCGAATATCGTACACTCGGTCGTAAGAGTCTTCGCTATTTCTCTTTACGAAGACATCTTTTTACCTGAAGACTTCAAAAAACTTTGAAAGTGCTATTTGGAAGGACGACGTATCGTACGAGCCGATTCCACGGAAAGAAACGTCAGCTCCGTTCAAATTGAAAGCAACGTTGTATCTCTTTCGATGAACAAAAATTGAAATCAACCTTGGACCGAGTCGGGTCTCAAGGCCAATAAAAGTAACAAAAGAGAAAGAAGAAAAAGAAGTGGATAAAATCTGATACAAGGAATCCGGCGTCTCGATTTTTCCGCAATTTTCCCGAGGCTTGATCGGTTCCAATTTCATCCCCTATCGAATTGCGCTTTGCCGGGAATTCAAGATACTCGTATATTCGCCGAGCAAAAACGTAGAGCCTTCGCCGATGACGTTTTCGAATCAAATACGCACTTATCCGTGTCCATATATTCTCTTTCCATTTGATTCTTCCAACCCTTCGGGGTTAGCTCTGATTTGCGATGGCCGGGGAGCGCGCGTACGTAAATCAACGCGATAGGAAAATACCGTGAGGCGATGCCGATCGGAACGTAAGACGCAGAGCGGAACGGAAAGGGACGAGACCTATGGAAATAGAGAAGAGCGAATCGAAGAGAGCGAAGAAGAAACTGTGAAGATAAATTGATATATAGGCAAAGATAAAGAAAGGTTGAACGGATAAAGTGAATAGAATTGAAACGACGTAAATATGTTTGCCGGCAGAAATTAAAGTCCGATGAAAGTAAGACAAGAAACTACGACCAAAATTGTAAAATATACTTAAAGAAGAGGAATAAGGTCATACGTATAATTCTGTTATATGAAATCAGGATTGACTACTAAATAGCTACATATAGGCAGAGAACGAAAGTAAATGATTAGGGAAGACAACAGCGAAAACGGACGGAGAAGCAATCGGAGAACACAGAAGTACTAAATTCGAGGAAAGGGAAACAGAGACAGGAAGGAGTTAGGAGAATAATAATCAAGTTTCCTGATGACTAGATTACATCGGTCTACGCTTGCGAACTACGTACCACGTATAGAGTGCCTATACCGCGTATAGCTAGTCCGCCCTCTATCATACCGACTCCATTGGAAATATCCGGTTATCTATTCCCAATTTTTCCCCACCGTTTACAGGCATGATTTTCTTTCCGCGACAGGGGACAGGGAGTAGATTTGCGAATCGTTTCGCTTTGCTGGCTTTTAAAACGATAGAGAACGGTAAAAAATTAGTGGCAAGAAAATATCGCGAAACAACGTTCTACTCTCCCTCTCTCTGTTTACGTTTCCATCGACTATTCTGTGTCCAGCGAAGACGAAAGCTAAACCAATTAATGCACAGCAAGCTAAGCCCTCAAAAAACACTGAAAAACGCAGGTGTAACTCGTAGCTGCGCGAGATTCAACCACCGTTTCAACCTCGACTCCGTAACTCCTCCTAAGTTCTCGTCTTTCTGTCCAGTCAGAATTCCAACAGCGTCGGCGAGCGGGTTGCGGAGCTTGTTTAATAAAATAACCTCGTTACGCCGCAGCTAGGAGCCGAGAGGGGTGTTCCGCGGGGGTGCTAGAGGATCTGTCGGAGTGTAAAAGACTGAGTCTGGAACGCGAGGCCGTCGGAGAAGTAGGTGGCGGTTGGAAGGAGGACGAGGATGGTTCGGTAGAGGGCTAATGTAGCAGCGGTGGCTGCTCGCCTTGGCTTGCCAGTAAGAGACGAGAAATGGACGGGGTTTGGGGGCCGCGGGGGGTCGGGTTGGGGGTGCTGCGGATCCCACTGCGGAGGAAGCGAGACGGACGGCCACGAGGCGAAGGGAGGGGGGAGTACTAATACATAAAGTAGCTTAAAGTAGAAAATTGTGGAAGCGTCGTGATGCCTGGTGATTGCGTTACCTCCGGGGCTTTGATTTAAAATGCAACGAGGGGCCAACCAGCCGGTGGGGATGGGGGTGTCGGAGAAAACGGGCCGCGGGAGGAGCGGAGAGAGTCGAGAGGGGTAGGTTGGAAGGATGGATCGTGCCTGGGAGCCATGTTCCTCCTGCGGGAACGTCAGCCAGCCTTCGTTGCTGGATGGAACAGCGGCTGGCGAAGGGGTTGGCGGGGTGAAAGAGAACGAAGAAGGGCAAAAGGCGGCGGTGGTGGTAGTACCGACGCTGTACCTAGTACCGATGGTGGTCGTGGCGATGGCGATGTTGGAAGCTTCTCGGTTGTTGTACGTCGAGAAAGACGCGCGAGGGGGTTGGCGTTCTTTGCCGCAACACGCCGGATCGACTCCCAGATCGGCTGCTTCGTTGCTCGGTACTTTTATTTTTCACCCGCGCTCGATAATCCCTTCTATTGGGTCAACCTTTTTACCATCCACTTCTACGCGGAATCTCTTTGTTTCGCGGTTTATTCGCCACACCGAGATCGCGACAATTTGCTCCGTTCTCCTCTTCTCTTTTTTTCTCTCTCTTGATAGAGGGTGGTCGGTTTTCTTAAGCGACCCTCGTGTTTTGCCTCTTTAGCGGGACTTTGCGACAACGAAACGAACATTTGAGAGATAGATTCGAGAATAAAACGTAGCGAGGATCCTTGGATCCTTGGATCAAGCGTCTGTGTAGTTTCGAACGTAGGTGTAAGTAGCTGTTAAAAAAATCACAAGGCGAAACATCGAAATTCGTCGCAACGTAAAGTAAATTCTCTTTCGATTAAAAAGTTATTCCGGCTAGCAAAATCGCCCGTACCTATCCGAGGAATTATCCTTTATCGCGAAGTAAAATCCACGACGAGCAAATGTCGCGCAGTGTCGTTTCAAACTCAACGACGAAAATTGCCATTAAAGTCAGATTGTCGACGTAGACGGTGTCTTTTTAATAAATTGCCTTGGTGAAATGCGATTAGGCGTAAACGCGATGTTTTAAGGGTGAAAAGCCACATAGGGTCGGCTCGTAACGCTCTTGAGTGACGGCGGATAGACAGGTCGAGACTTAAGGCTTCTGCCGCTGCAGGGGTAAATTCGGGGGGGAGGGGGGCGACAGATGATTTAGCGCGGTGTTTCTCGTGTCACTGTATCAAACATCCGAGGAACTTGGCAGCTCGGGGGAGAATTCGATATTTCACACATTCCTGCGACCCCTTCTTTTTCGTACGGGGAATGAAAATATTTTCTTTTGCATTAATTTCGCCATTCGGTCGAACCTTTAAATCTTACAAATGAATCTAGTAGATGCTGCAGTTCTTATCGTCTGTGTCGAAGATATTTTATCAAATAGACGAAACTTACGAGGCAACCTGATAAACATCAGTGTCAGAAAATATTCCACGAGATTAACAATGTAGTACCTACCGCAGTAAGGATTCGGAATTTCGAGTCTCTTTCTGCGGCCTTTCCGCGAAGGGAAATCAAACGACCGCCGTGAATGGACGATCGGTGTCGAATTTGATGAATCTAGTTTGTTAGATCGCGACTCGGATGCACGGCGGATGAGAAAAATGACCGAGCGAAGGGTGGATCCTTTACCGAAGGAATTCGAGTGTCAATCCATATCTCTTTCTCCTCTGATCCCTTCATCCTCCGGGACTTGGACACAGAGGGAACGCAAGACGGGAAGAGGATCAACGACGCCGTCCTGGCGTTCAAAGGGCACAGGAAATGATGGAAGAAGAGGGGTAGAATTAAAGAAAGAGCACGAAGAACTCTGGCATGATATTCTTGACGCAGATTGACGTCTTGAGGAACGTAGAATGTGCAGAGAAATTGTTTGTATGAGTGATACTGGAACACGTGTTCCATTTTAGTAGATTCTAACTCTCGATCGCTATCTTCGGATCGTAGATGATCTAAAAGTTTTTGGGTCGTCTTATGTATTTTAGAGTACTTCGATCGTTATCTATCGTTGTACGGTAATGCAAATCGAGAATTCAGGCAGTTTTCTTTGCTGTTTTAATTGCAGATAAACGCGAAGGAACTCGAGCACGACACGATGTAGAAGGATCGATATCGTAAGAAGCAATAAAGAAATTCAAAACAAAAATACACGAAGAACGTAAACTGCCTTTCTCTGACGCGGATTGACGTCTACGAATCGTAAAGTTAAGATAAACTTGCGACATGAGAGGGAGCATTACCTTTAAAATAAAGCCGAGAGGAGTGAAATCTTGAGAGAAATCGAGCGTGAACCAGGATGACGTATTTTCCAAAGTATACTAATATCTCTTCATACAATTTTATATGATATATTTTAAATAATAACGTAACGAGGCTAGGACCTCTTAAACTCATCGAGAAAGAAAAAGTGGAAACGATAATAAAATAATAAATATCGAGGTAACGCTGACACAGAGAGAGGAAACAATTTGCGAATATCTTCGCGAAATGAATTGTCGCACAACGAGCTCGACACTAATCTTAGTTATCCTAGTTGAGCTTTCCAAGACGTTCCGGTGGTTCGCGAAGACGAGGCGAGCCAAGATTAAACATAATATGCGATAGCTTCATTCCGAAAATGAAACTGCGCCATTCTCTAACGACGATTGAATTATTTCCAGTATGACGGCGATAGGCCTTAAGAGAGGCAGAGAGCTTTTCTACTATGAAACTAAGTAATTTCGGTACACTCTGCTGTATCGTTAACGACTGTACGGTGAATACAGTGGAATCATTCGATTAAACTCTTTACGAAAAGTTTATGGAAACAGGCAAGTTTTCTGTTTCGTCTATCGTCTATCGCCTATCTTTTTCGCTGTGAAAAATTACTAATTTTAGAACTATGTATTTCGTCATATATAAAATCATGCGAACAGAAACTTAGCTGTACGTTCTAACAGCACTTCGTGCAATTACAATTTACAAATATTTTCTATTCGATCCTCGTACGATATTTGCAAGTTAATCGTTGATTAATATTACATCAGAAGCGTTAAATTTTACACCGGATTTTATGTTCTGTGCAAACAATACGTTTTCGAATATAATTCGTCTCCTCTAAATTCATGCCATTTTAATAGGAAATGTTTTATGTCAATTTATAATATATTAGTTGTATCATATATGATTAAGCTTGTCGCAGATTATTTTCACCAAAATTTTGTGCACGGGCAAACCGGGCTGATTCTTTGCAGTCTCAAAAGATTTGCAAAAGTACACGCGGTATACTTATTAACGCCTTTTTTACGTTATGCGATCGTTAATTAAACCAAATATTTGGAAAATTTTTCAATAAAAGGTAATAATTCTCTTATCGATGAAGTTCGAAAGCGGAACTTCTTTAAGGGTTCATTTTTGTTTAAGTTTTGAAATTCTGTATACGTTTATTTGCTATACATCGTAAATATAGATATACACGTCTTTGTCGGTGACCGTTGGTCAGCAACGATTTATTCGTAGAGAGTTGATATCGATAACCGATTAAATTATTAATAATTAGTCGACTTACAACGATTGACTAATAGATCAGACCTATATCGCATAGAATAGAAAGCGGAAGCTAGAAATTTCATCACGCTCGCGTCGTATTTAATCCCAAAACTAGGCGAAACTTACACAAATTCACCTGCTCTGGTTCTTATCACGTGTCTCGCGTACGCGAAATATCTCATCCTCCCTCGATTTCATCTTACCATCGTGTATCCTGCTCGCGATGCGCCGGCACGCTCGCGAAATTCTTTGAAAAACTACTCTGCAAAATTGGAGCCGCGAGAGGAGCAGCGAACGAGCCGACCGAATGAATAATAAATACGGTTATCGTTTAGTTGATATTTTGAGGGGCGCGGACGGATCCAGGCAACCAGAAGAGTGTCGCGGGGGGGATGAAATGCAGCAATGGAGGCAAGAGGGAGATCAAAGCGTCGTTCCTCCAAGGGGGTGGTTGGTAAAGATGTTGCTTCTGCATTTTTATACTATCTTGCCGGTACCTCGATATCTGGCCAATCGAACGAAGTGACCGTAATCACGAAGATAACATCGATGATTATTACAAAGCAAGACGATTCCTAACAGAATTCGTTAAGAAAACGAAAATAATATTGGAGAATTTGTAGACTTCTCGAAAGCGTGTTCTCAAATAAATTCAACGAAGTTCAGCTTTCGATCGAGCGCAAAATCATCGACGAAGCGTATAATCGGATTGAGACTCGTCAAGATGTTATAAATACACGAGCATCTAATTGCAAAAGGAATTCCTACGCAAATATCTATAAAACTCGATTCTCCGACTGGATACCGATAAGAGTCATCGCCAAGGAACAAATCGCCTTGACCAGAAAAAAAAGTAGAAGAAAAAAGGAAAAGGCAGAAGAGAAAAACAATTAACGTGAAAAGAAGAAACAGGATCGAACCGCAAGAAGTTGGTTTTCCCGTTAGTCTGCCGATGGGGCGACTAATAACGATAACGATGCCAGAAACGATAATCGAGTTAGGGGTTTCCGCGGTTTCCACGGATCTCCCAGGGCGCTGATTGCTGGAACGGCGGCGGTTTAGCCGTCGGGATGGCCGTTGCGCGCGGCGAGGCGACGCCACCGTTGCTGCCGTCGTGTACAACCGAGCGCACAGCACGTAGACGCAGAACACGCGGACCAAGGCGTAACGAATACACGCAATGCGATGCAAATTGGGCCTCTCTCTACGCGAACCAGTCAATCGGCCGGTTACCTACGCCGGTGCAACGCGATGCTATTACTAACATCGCTATTCTATTATGACATTACGGTTCCCCGAGCAGCAGTCTGGCTATTACCGGGCCGGACTCTCCCTCCAGGCGTTCGATTCGGGATAACTCGGTAACTAGTCATCGAGACGCCAGAGACAATGCCCGATCGGCTGCCCGAGGCCGCTCTCTCAATTTATTTTCACGCATTTAATCGTCTCTCCCTTTCTCCCTTTTGTATGCATATGTATCATCGCTCATAAGTATCCAGACGGTTTGGCGGATTTACGTATATCGTAACAATGTATGAACTTTAACGAAATGTAATAAGATTCGCGTAATGGGTTCATTGTCTGGATTCGCGTAATTGGATACGAATAATTATTACGCTCCTATACAGTCGAGTAAACTATAAATCTGATCATTCGTTGGAAGATTTGACGATACGAAAGGGAGGATGTCTCATAAGCGACGTCGTTTTTCTAAGAGCTGATTTTTCAAGTAGAACTTGTCACGATAAGAAGATTTTGTGAGACGAGGATAGATTAAATTTCATTGGTTGTCAATTCCGTTCGATGAATGAAACAGAAACAGCAACTCTCGAGTTCGATCTATTTTACGAGCTTCTCGCGCTACTCAATAAAACAGCGCTCGCTGTACATTCGCTTGATCAACTGATTTACGAAGTATACATTCTTGCTATTTAAACATTATACTGGTGAAGCCTTAATGTAGGATCGCTGTCATTTTAATCGTTTCAATCGAAATAACTACCATAATGTAATGCAATAAGGTCAGCGGACCACGTGGCGTCATCTCTAGAAATCTGACGCACATAAACTACGGGATCAACTGCTGTGTGCTTTACGAATCTATTCTGAGCATGTGTATATCACTGCAATTACACGGATGTTTCTCGTTTCTTCGTATTCTACTTACGAAAGTTGCCACCGGCTGATATATGTGATATAACTTTCGAACGTAACGACAAAACTTGCTTTTTGCGATAAAGTGGAACGATCGTGAAAAGCAACGCTGTCCTAAAAGATTCGTATTATTCGTATTATTATTGCTACGGATACATATTTCGTCCCCTTTGTCGTTTGCCTAGTCGTATTATAACATATCCTCGATTTATCTTTATTTGTTTTGCAAGGAATTATGTTCATGATATACGATCGAAGCATAAAGTAAAATAAAAACGAAAATAATAAAATGGAAATGTTAAGGAACTTGATATATCGTTTAAGACTTCATTTATATACATATGTGCTTCGTTATCAAACTCGAAATCCGCTATTAGCCTTGACGATGGCTGCACTGAATTACCGACATAGATAAAATCACGGCTTATGAAAATTATTCCATGCAGCCACTGCGTGGCGTGATGTGCAAGAAGTGTGTCGTAAAAATGCAGTCACTCTTATCCAAAGTAAATAAAAAGGCACCATTGTTTCAATGTACAACGATACGTACAACAATGTCGAGGAAATGATGATGCGAATGTACATTAAAACATTTTGTACCGATATCGCGAACAATTTCAACACTGGAACCTAAGGAAAGAATATTTTTGAACGATGTTATTAGAAAATAAAAGAAAAAATAAGATATTAATTACACAGGTATGTATAAGTTTTACGATAGAAGCAGTAAAAACACTGCATAGATTTAAAGAAAACACTAACTACATAAAGAAGCGAATAGAGGAAGGAATTTGATTTGCCTATAGTTTTTTTTTTATGATCTGGTATGAGCAGCCGATAAACAAGTCGCTCGTGTCGGCGGAGCATTTTTGACGGAGAAGAGTAGTACAGATGGCGCGCCAGTCACGTGGCGCAATCCAAGAGTAAATTTGAACTATCGCGAAGAATCGTGTCGAAGCGCAAGGCAGAAATGAAGCTACACGCAATGCTATGCGAGAAAAGGATAGATGCGCACGATGGCAGTCGAGTCGAGTCGAAACACTAGTCAGCCGACTCCGTTCTGTATCCCCTGCATCGCGCTGCATTTCAAAGGAGAATGGAATAGAATAGCGCATACCGTGGAATAGAGAAACGATCATCGATACCATCCAAGCGAGAAATATCAAACGTTGAAACGAGAAAGTACGAGAGGAAAGAGAAAACGTTGAAAGACTTAACGAAGATAACAAATACGAGGGATAAGGAGCAGTAACGACGTTAAGGAGAGAACGTGCGAGGAAGGTAGACGGTTCGAAGAACGCAGACGATAGATCGAGAAGGAGAAATCGGCTGAGAGTGAGAAAGAGAGAAACGGTGACAAGCAACGTTAGGAAGAGACGACATTATAGAGCGAGAGCACGATCGATAGAGTGGGACACAATGAGAAAGAGGTTATGGAGCAACGAGGAAAGCTATCGGTTGTAATAGCAGAGTGGGGATGAGTAGCGAGAGAAAGGGAAAGAACGATGCAGAAAAACAAAAGAGCGAGACAGCGGTAATCGTGGTAGTTCGTGACGGGAGACGGTGGAGAGGAGGTTGGTCCTTCGGCATTGGAGAGCGCGGAATTGTGGAGTAGAGCGAGCCGACGACGCACCGTCCGGGTCGTGCTCCTCGACGAGGCCCTGTTCTCTTCTCGCGGTAGTTTCGTTCGGGTTGAATGGACGAGGGTACCAAGTGCAGAGTGCCGATCGGCGACGCCTGCGTGTCTATGCGCGTGTGCTTCGACTCCCTGTGCTTCTCGTCGACGCAGCAGCGGCTCGCCGACGAGGAGGACGCTTCCCAGCTGCCGACGCACGGTGCCGTGGCCGTGGTCGCCGCGGCCGGCCAGAGGGCCATTTCGAACGTCACCGGAGCGACCACGATCACAGCTATGGGCACCCTTCGCGAGCTGCAAGAATTGCTGCGTGTCAAGGACGAGAAGATCACGGAGCTCGAGGCGCTTCTCTGTCGTCGTGATGCCGAGATACAAGAGTTACGGAGTCACCTCGACAAGTTTCTCAGTGTGCTTCCCTTCAAGTCACCCTTGACACCGACCAAACCAAGACCTAGAAAGCAGAGGGCGCAGGGAATCTCCGCGGAACCACCGCTCCAGGAGCTCGCTACGCTGACGGTCGTCGACAAGAGCGACAGGTTGGTGTCATACGATCGTTTCTTACTCTACCGATTAAACTCGTTAACCGGCATGATTTTTTCGATCGCCGTTACATTCCTTTTCGTCGCGACGGAAATAACCTTCGTTTCGACTACCTCTCTATAGGACACGGTGCGTTAAGTTGCAGTAGGTTAGCCACTTAATGCCGCGCATGCGTGTGTCTATGTGCGTGCGTTTTTACTCGATCACACTCGCGCTCGCGTTCGATTTCATGCTGTAATTTAACTGATTTTCGATGTGGTGCGAAGAAACATGGAAATATTATACACGCGATTGTCATCGATGGACGAGATGTTTTCAAAAATATTTAACGTACTCTCTTTCTGATACGCGCGTTGCTATTCAAATATATGGTTTTTGCTATTTGTTTGGGGCGACTGTGACGTGTCGGCGAATAATTTACGTTCGGATGTGTTCGGCGACAGTCGGTTGAATTTTACGTATTTTTACTAACGTCAACCAGCGCTACTACTGTGCTCGCGGACGTGTTTATTATGACGAGAACACGCGTACACGCGTTTTGCACTGGCTGGCCACCATGTGACTGCGAACCAATGCTTTTCCATTCCAACGCTTCCTATGCAGCGGACATCGTCGTGTTTCGCGAGGTTTTACATCGATTTCGACCAAATGTTTTTTCGCGCTACGTTTTACCACGTTTTACTTGCATGTTCCATGAAACGATACAAAGAAAACGTAGCTCGGAATATGAAAAATCGATATAGATAAACTTTTTTATTTACATTCATAGTTTTTACGTTTTGCGTACTTTCATCTTATCGGACACTGATATCATACTTATTTTCGGATTCTCCAAACGTAGTTATCTACGAATCAATGGCGCTCAATAATTGTAACAGGTTATGTTTTCTCGTCCTCTTGTCCTTCGATTTGACTCGCGATTAGTTTCGATATTTGCATTAACGCGTGTTTGGTTGTCCGTTTCTATACGTTGGTAGGCGACGTTTTTCACAACGCTTCGTGTACGGGATTTTTTTAATTCATATTATCTTCATCGGCGGCTGCTTTCACGCGAACATGACGGAAAACAAGGTGGTAACGAATTCTTGAAATTTTTCAACACACAATGGTGTCTTTTGAACTTCGGAACCGTAGCTTACTTTTTTAGACCATTCTTTTTATTCGCATACATTTCAGCAGTTCCATGCTATATATATCGTCATTTTGGAAAATTGCATGTAACGTCAAGATACGAACAAAATGTATTTTAAAGAACCGATAACCGATAGAAATTGAATTAGTGACTGATCTTTGACTGATAAGCGTATATATATGATAGATATAATGTTTTGGATTTCACTAAACTATCGACACAGTGTTAAAATAATATTGGTAATAGTCGCTTTTACAATTGACACATTTATTGTAAAACGATGAATCTGCCTTCTGATATCATCACGTTTAGAGCATTTAAAATAGAGCAATATCTATTTAAAGCCTATTCAACGAGTTAATTGGAGTACTTACGTTGATTCCTATTACCATGGATATGATCCTTTATTAGTGCTACGAATCTTTTATTCCGGCAAAGTAAACTTCTCTTTTAACACTATTACGCCACAAAATCATAAACCGAAGCAAAATCTTTCCAAAATTATTTGGAATATGTATGTCGATTTTTATTGTTAAATCTTACTTGTATATTCGTTATTACGGTTATCATTGAGAATATTTATTTTACAACTCGTTAATACGCTTCTTTCCTTCAATTAAAATACTCAGGATATTTATTATTGTCATAATTATCGATCTTCGTTATGGGAGAGCAAAACAATCCTCTAGAACTTTTATCCTCCTAAATTATATTTTTATTTAAATGTCGGTATATTCTCAAATTCTGTGACATTTTATATCAGTCTTTTAGGGTTGCTCATGCATAATCGTCGTCTTTTTACGACGATATGAAGATTACAGTATCGAAGTGATAAGAAAAATGACTTTACCTCTAAATTCATGTTCTCATCCACAATTATAGGCTATTTATCACTAACCGCTATTAGTATACAATTATTTTCCATTAAACTCCACTTTTTTCTGTGTATGTAGAATCATTTGAATAATTATGTGCCGACAAAGCGATCACTGAAAGACAGGACTTAGCGGACGACAGTATTAAGAAGTGTAGACGCAACAAGAAATGTTTTTTCATTACTTTTTTCTTTTTTCTTTTTTCTTGTTTCACTTGATCAACAAGATCAGGAGAGCGAAGCTTTTCTTTCGTTCAATGTTAGTTCAAAGTTAAGCTTCATCCGTTTTTTACTTTGGCAAAAAGGCAAGATTCATTTGCGTATACGCAAATCAGGTTGTCTTTGCATTTTATTTACTGGATACGTTGGAAGCTTGTGCTTCCGGTAATTACACGCCCTTGAATCATTCGAAGGTCACCGTACGCGAGTTCACTGAAACCGAGTTTTTTGTTTTAAAGAAAAACGAAACAAAACACGTCGGATCGGCTAACGTTTTCCTCTCGTGGCGTGATTTTATTCAAGTCTAAAAACTTTATGCGAATAATATCGAAGTAATAACGTGAATAAGAATCCGTCCTAATATGACTGGCATCATCGATTTGTTCGTGAATCAATTTGTTTACACAGTTGTTTAAAATTAAGCGAAAATAACAAACGTGGACAGCATGAGGAGCGAATAACAGACGTAGATCTATTTTCAAATCGAATTGAAGGCAGATTATTCTATGTTCGATATGCAAATCCCTTTGATATTTAACATTCTAAACGCTGCTCTATCTGAATAATAGAGCGACGTAGTATACGTTGGATAAGAACTCGATCGAAAAAACGTGCTCGCAAATATGTATACGACGATAAAAATAGAGGTACTTCTTTTGCAGCGTATTCCTACTGGTTCGGTTTAATACTTTTTCTCTGGGTGGTTCGATTCTGCATTGATCTTGGGATTAAAAAGAGAAATTTGGTTCGTCGATCGTTCAATTCGCGAATAACGGTGCGAATGTTTTTAGAGCAAACGGATTCCTATGACCTTTTTATGACTGTTTTATGTACTCTTGATAAAAATTCTTGTTAAACACGTGTTTGTCCGGATGACAGAAAATTTATCATCCGTATAAAGAGTAAATTATTTCTATATGGTTAAAAATAGCATTGGAACTCGTTATCGGTGGAATTTATTTTGGCAACGGATGATATCAGATGATTCAAAAATAAATATGATAATAAAATTATAAACACATTGAAACATGTTAGAGCAAGAGGAGCAAGCTACAAAGAACCGCAAAACCGATACTGATAATCGCACGTGTAATCTACGCTTGTTTCGTCTTTTTTTTTTTCGAAAAAATTCACGATAATTATTATTCTTCGGTATAAAACGATCTCGCATACGAATCAAGATCGTTGATCATTAACCGCGTGGAAACATGCTGCGAGAAATCTGTTTCTAACTTGAAACATTTTCTATGCCCTGTTGAAATAAATAAAGTATAGGGAGGAGTAGCGATCTTCGTTTAGTCGATCTTTAACGTTACGTTTGGCTATTGCTTTGCTCTTTCCATGTATTTCGTGAAACGTAACAATTTATGTGTATATATGCATATAATTGAGATATGCGCAAGTACATATTAAGGATCGCTTGTACAGCTATTTTCATAAGCCCTCGTGGAAGTGACGTGTTTCGAAATACACCATTAAGGATGTTATCCCGATAGAAATAGAGTACACGCTCGTTTTTCCTTTGGCGCGCGTATTTAATAAATTACTGATACGTCATCGTCTCTTTGGGATTAGTTAGAGCAGTAATTTCTCGACGATTAAATATAGAAATAAAAGTAAAACTTTTAGTCGTATTCGAGTCGTTGTTGGTATGTTTATAATTGAAAACAGCGAAGTAACTGCTCTAATAAAATCTCAATATGAATATTAATTCTGAGAAACGCTCGAATATCGATAGGTTCATAATTATATATATATTTCCATAAAATTATAGAAATCGTGCAGTTTACATACAGTTTCACGTATCGAATGTACCTGCTTCGGAACGTACGGTGGTGTAACTCGTCGATTTTCAATAAATACAGAGTACTTACATACGTTTCGCTTGTTCACAGTTGCAATTAGATAAGCTATAAGTACGAGTCTAACGAGATGATCGGATGTACTTTTATTTCTTTTCGTTTATTGTATAATTTCGTATTATCGCATGATTGTGGCTAAATGCGACATTTTTGAAATACTCAATATCTCTTGTTCTACGCCCTTAGTTACAGAAAACGTAAATTCTTTGACTGTTACGTTATTCGTATATTCGCAAGGATAACATTCGCGTATATATAAATTTCTAATAGTTGGACAATTATTTAATCGACGAATGATCATTTTCATCGATAAATGAGCTGGCATGATTCCACGGAGGTACAGGTGGCCCAGTTTCTAGAAGCAATCTGTATAGAAAAAAGTGGACAGCGTTCGAGGTATTCGTTGAAATATTCCACGTGAAATCGATGCGTAACAAGACAAATTTACTACGCCGAATAGCCGAGTCTCGTGGAATATTGGAAGTGCTCGTACACTGTAATCGAAACTGCAAGTCGTCGGCAACAAAAAGCCGGGATTTCACCATATTTCTGAAAACGCACTTTCACCGTGCTGAATTCCCATCGATTCTTATAAAACGAGGCAATCGTCCTATCGCCGCCTGTGGGCGTTTCGACATAAGCTCAAGTTTGCGTACCCGACAAGTACTTACTCCTGACATTTTATACGGTGTGTCAAGCTTCCTTGAAACTTCATTAAAATGACGAAACAACGAGTAAAACGGGAAGGCAGCGGGTAGATGTTATACGAAAGAAAAACTTGTTTACAAAGTGCCGCGTAATATTAAATAGACATCAGCTTCTTTTCCTTTTTATTTTAATAACATTATGAAAGATATAAATTTACAAGAATCGTCTTTGCCGTCGCGTATCTTACGCTTATCTACGTATTATGTGTGTTGTGTATCTAACATATAAAATTTCTGCGTACCCGACACATTATTTAACGCAAAGTCACGACTGTTGTCGGATCGTAGCGGTCCAATAATTTCGCGTATCGCAACTTCGTTCTCTTCGACGATCTCCTTACGGAACCATAAACCGAAATATTCTCCATGAAAGCGAAGCGAAATCAAGCAATAAACACGTGCACGCGTAGAATCGGAATCGTGACAAAAATAGACGTTTCCTTGATGGTTCGGTCGGTGAATGTTAATACACCGTTTTGTCCAGCAATTTTGATGGCATAAGCAGGACGTGCTGTGATTGCAGAGCCGCGTGGGCGTGCAGATATCGATGCCGCGTGTATCGAAGCCGGCGCTTAGGCGAGACCCTCGCGGATTTACATTCCAAGTTCTAAGGCGGGCGCTTGATGGTAGGCGTTACATTAGTCTCGCTAAACACGAACGTCTTCCACTGTACCTGCATATATCCTCGTAATGTCGAATCGAGTACTATTCGAGATTTAATCGCGAATAAAAGCAACGTTGAATCAATAGGTGCCATTCGACTCGATAGCGGAGAATAAATTCAACGCAATTTCTATTTAATTCGAACCTAATCCGCTCGATTACGCTCAAACGTACATACGTTCTTCCGAGATGCGTTTTTGAAACATTGGTTTGCCAATGTAGAATTTTTAAGGCATTCGTAGTATAAAATAATAAAGAAATCCGAATTCCGTATCACGCGTTTTGCGATCTAATCTCCACAAACCATTTAACGCGAACGGACACCAATTTGTTTATCTTGAAGCACCGTTTTTGGAAATTGCAGTGTAGCAATGGCGAACGATCAAATATAATCGCGTGGGAGTGGAGCGATCGAAGTAAAAATAACTGTTTGCTTTCGTTCGGCATATTAGTTCGGCATATCGAAAATCTGCTTCTTCTTTGCATAAACATCGGGCGGTTTTAGATTAAAGAGACACTTCAAGCGAAATAAATCGATCTTTAGATCTGTGCGACGATCGAAATAGAAATAGCGTACAATTAAGAGGAATAATTGAAAAGTTACGTATTGTAATTCAGAATTGATCAAAGACTAAAGCAAACTGTATTTCTCTGACAATTAATTAACTATTATTTCTTGATGGATAATGAATCACGTTTCACTTCGTTTACGATAATTAATTTCATGCGCTCGCTACATCCTTCCTTTGTTGTGTATTAACATTCTCCTAATTATATATATATATATGATAAAATTCATAGACTTTTATACAGGGTGGTCCTTAAATACGCGATACTATCGTTTACTGGGTAATTCTAGGTGAAAAAGTAGGTAGAAAATGGAAAATAAAATTTTTGCGATCGGATATTTTCGCGTTCTACGGACAGACCAGCTCGTACCGTTCTCGATTCTTCGTCAAAGAACCGAACAACACGCTCGTTGATAGCTAAAGCTGGCGTTAGACTTGCACTCTCATCAGACGCTTGCATACCACTTTCTAAGGCTGGCGCCCGTGGTAGGCGTGTAGCATTAGCTTCGCAAACGCGATACGTTTCGTTGCACCTCTGAGTTCACCGCGGTGTATTTTTCTTTTTCATTCTCACTCTCGGCCTCGTGCGCTAAAACTCTTCGTGCGTACTTAACAGACGGATCGTTCCCTCGTGCATTCCTAAACGCTATTGTGTCCAGTGATTCTTCTTTTTTTACTGAAACGCTACAGCGATAAAAGCGGCCACGTGCTGATAGGAAACGGTCGATCGACGGATCGTGGACTTGACTTTTACGAGACTTTGCGAGAAAAATAGTGGAGAGGAATACGACGACCAAAGGAAATGGACTTGTTTCTTTCGTTCGTAGCCATTTAAATCGTAGTAGCCATTTAAATTTAACCGCTTAACCCGTTCGCGTAATTATTTATTTATCTCCTCTATAGAATTATCATCATTTTTAGACATTTTGAAAGGTACTCGTAAGATCGTCCGTTAAAGTCCTGTCGATATGAACGATAACACGTTCATGTAGCAAGTATTATTATGTATCGTTAGGTATCAAGATCAACTACTCGGAAGGTAATTGAATTAAAATACAAAACCGTGCCACATCCTGCCTTTCTTTCCGGACGATGTTTCCCACCAATTATTACATTTGTAAACGCTCAGACAATCTTGCGAAGCAGGACAACTGTGATAATTAAGGACTTTGAGAAATGTATTAATACAACTCGTTCTCTTCGTGGAAAAAACACAAATGGTTCGATATTTCATCCGTTGCGTTCGCTCTATCTCTGTATGATAAAAGGTAAAAGTTTCAGTTCGCTTGCGCTTCGAACCGAATTCCATCGTTGAACGTCGGATTGAGAAGCGAGATAATCATTAATAACGAAGCTATGCCGTTGGTTTATTAAAATATTTCTTGTTGTTTGTGCGAAAGAGGAATGAACGAGAAACGAGCGGCGGGAAGGAGGTAATCGATCGACGAGGATCACGATCTGCATTAGGGCTCGAGGCACGACCGGTTCGTCGCGAAGAAACGCGGTCGGCCGTTAGAATGGCGCCACGGAAAGCATTCCGTAGGCACGCGTTCGAGATTTGACTCGCATTTTGACACTGTGAGTTATACGCGATCGAAACCCAGGTCAGGAGCAGCCGCTAATTTTAGCCTTTGACTGCTTCGTTATGCGAACTGTGTCTTTTTCTTCTTTACACTCTCTCTCTCTCTCTCTTTCTCTCTTTCTCTCGAATTTTTGTCGCCGCGATGCCAACGTACCCGATATGACCGTTTCTGTTGCTTTAATTCGCGTTAGGCCGCGATTTTTAATGGACCAACGCGATCGCCTTGGAATGCTCTTCGCGCGCGGCCCGAAGGCGGAATTAATCGCCTTCTGGTTACAAATTACCGATCGACCACCGCGCGTTCTTTCGTGCCACGTTACTCATTGTCAGTCGAAGACGCGATACCGCGTTAATACCGATGTTAATCGATCGAATTGTATCGTCGCATTCTCTCACGAGCATTCCTAGATATTTATTATCTTTCTCTTTTTGAAAGCAAAGGTAATAACGTTGCTGGCAAAGTGTTTTACGAAGGAATACCGCCACTGTACGTTCAACGTGCGAAATGATTGGCAAAGTTATCGATCAACGGTATAAAAGGCAAAAATGGAACGAATTCTCGGAAAGGAACGATGACTAAAACGATTTCGAGGGAGCTCCGATAAAACGATACATATTGGATTGGAAGTTGGTTGGCGAGAACGGATCGCAGACTAGCGTGATCGTTGGTGTGGGAAGTGCCGTGAAAAATAATACGTTTCAGGTTCGTCGAGTGCAGACTGCGTTCATGTCGGACTGACGTCATGGTTACGCGCCGTTGGCGAGCTAACGACCGTTTTCATAAAATCGCGCGTGTGCCCTGCAATAGGAGCGTGTGCATGCCCGCAGGAAACCGCCTTCGAAACGTTCGCACCCGAGGCCGAATTCTCAAGGTCGTTGCACCGGGAGCACAGGCCGGGGCTGCACTTGACGCGCACGAGCGCCCTTTGAAGCTTCCACCAGGCGCTCCATTCACGCCCCTTCCTTCTCTTCTTCTTCCCCCTCTTCGTCTTTTTGTCCTCGTCTTTCCTCTTCTTTCGCTCCTTCGCACTTGCCGCTGGATCGTCGTTAAAAATTCCTTCGGCAATTTATCTTCCTTAAGGATTGCGAAGGGTGAAGTAGTAGGTGCTTGGCAGCTGATATGGGAAGTACAGATTAGTTTCCAAATGGTGCGAGTAATACATCCAGCGAAATTGCGTTTCGTGCGATGTTGGACGTTGACGTTGAAGAATCTGGATTTACGAAAGACGATAGCGGATACTCCGCTATAACGCATGAGATAGTCATTTTCTAACGGTTAATAGGAGATAGATTCTTCAAAGCGATCTGTGCAAGCGATCTGAGATTCGATGACGTTGCGGAGAAAGGAAAGAAAATAAGAACGAATTGATAGTTTTCATCGCAAGAGTTATCTAATGACCGTTTGGCATCTATTTGCGTAAGCGGGGTTCGTTCCGAGATCAGGTTTTCCCAAAAAGATAAGTGTCGAGTAGAAAAATTCCGTTCTACGTCTTGATCTGCTCTTTTAGACGGGAAACCATTCCACATAGCATCGTTACAACGTCGTTTCTAATTCCTCGAATAATCTTTAATCTCTAATATTATTTATATCGAGAAATTAAACGGACGGTAGCGAGGCATTTATCGAAGAAGACAGATATTCTTTGTTGTATCGTGAGGTCTACGGAAGTTTGATAGCGCGATAAGAGATCACAAAAATAGCAGAAAATACGCAGAAATAATTGTTAGATCACTGGTAGTCGACGATCTACGATAAATGACGATTAAATGACGCTCGGCTATGATATTTATCGGTTAACTATCCGACTTTTGCGCTTCTTTTCTTACAAGCAGAAACACGACGAACCTGTGTGACTTTCGAATCTCGATTGCTCGTGAAAAGATACAATTTTTCAACTTAAACCAAGGCTCGTGTGTAAAGTTGAAACTTTATGACGTAAACGGTATCTCTGGGAAGAAATATTTCAACGTTTTATCAGGAACGTTTGATTCCTCGCTTATCTGTAATTAACAAAAAGCTTACAAGCTTAATAAAAAGGAGCGGGAATTTAATTAGGCGGAAGAGCGATAAAATTTCGTGATTCACAGCTATGTGCGTGTAAAGGGAAAACGCACGATAGAAAGGTGCGTGTTTACAATTGATTAACAAAGAGGAAGTAATTACGTGTTATTAGCCGTACCATCGCCGGTTATTATTATTCAAATACCGATACGATTACGTCCACGAGCCTTTGTTTCTCAGAACTTCTGTGGACTGATTAGATAGTAAACTAGAGAGAAGCACGATACACCTTCGAATTCGTTCGACGATAAACGAAAAAGGAAATAGGTAATTGAAAGACTGGTATGTTTACAGAGTTTCTTCTCCGCGAAATAACATCGACGCGAGAAAGAATGGTCGTCGATCCTTCTTCTTTCTTATGGAAGTCTTCTTCTTTTCTGTCCACGGTGGAAACCGACTCTTTAAAACGATTTATCGTCGATATCTGCTTTAAAATCGAGCCTGATAGAACATCTAGAACGGTACGTTCGTATAGAAAGCTGATTAATATGCACTTGAATTTTCGCTTCGAATATTCTTCGAAATATGCTTTCTCGGTTTCGTATACATCGAATCTAATTTCATCGTTACGATCTGAGCGTGATAACTTACAACACGGGATGATTTGTCAAAAGCAGGACGTCTCGTATATAAAATTTCTAGGAGAAGACATACGGAGAAAAGGTGATTGGGGCACCTGCTAGGACGCGACGTCCCATGGCGCTCTCGAGAATCTTATAGACCGGTCACACCTAGCTGCTTCTCCATTCTCCGTGCCTTTCTTCTATTTCTTCGGCACGTTCAAAACTCGTTCCTCCGTAACACAAGCGGATCTTTAATGGCCTCATTCAGTGCGCCTGATCATCGACTGTACCTTTTACAGAGGGCCATAAACAAATACTTGTACATACTTACGTGAAAATTCTCTAGTAACTTGGTTTCTTGGTTCTAAGCGATTAAAATGCCTACCATTCGTTTTCACTGTCCGATACATACTAGCGAACGTCGGTTTTAACTTTTAAGTAGAAAATATTTCGCGATCGAGAAAGACCATCGGCTTCATCGAGTTGATCTTTTCAGTTTACTCTTTTCAATATTCCAACGAAAATATTGTGCGTTGCTTTAAGTAGAAAAGCTTTGCACGCAAGTGGTTAGAAAAATACCGTAATTCTAATTTATCTAAAAAATCGTTAAAAATCATTTTTTGAAACTTTCGTTCGTATCGTATATTTTGTATTATATTCTCACACCTGGTGTAGCTACACCTAGCGAAGACTTGTCTACAACTCGCAATTCTGAAAATACTTTTGAACGAGTAAACGTTGTATAATCGGAATATTTTATAAATATCTCTGCATATTAATGCGACTTTCGCAAGAATAAGGCAGCGAATAAGATTAGGAATAGAATTAAAAACGTGTAAAAAGACCGCTATTAGTGTTGACAGCGTGGAAAGAAATATGTAGAGAAAAGATAAATTTCTGGGTGAAACTTTAAAAAACATTTTTTTAAACAAACAAATCCCTCGATACCCGCGAAATACTCTGATATTTAGAGGTTTCGTATTATTTTATCGTTATTACCATGCTGCTCGAGTTACAGCAGCTTCGATTCATTTATTTTCCTTCGCTACCATTTGCTTTGATATCTCACCGTTTCTTCGATTCCATTAAAATCGGACGAGCTTTCGGAGAAAAACGATTATAAACTGCTCTCATTAAATCGACATAAACCTTCGTACATAGTTTACGATAAACGAATCAATATTGCTCGTGAATCTTTGGATTTTTTTATCTGTCTGTACCTTTGTCGCGAAAAACGTTTTTTGTCGTGGAAATATCAAAATTTGATGGTTCTTATCGAAAAATTTACGACTATATCGAATGTTATACGTTCACATACATACGTTACGTGGCTTCTTTTTACTATCTTGTCGAATAGACGCTTCAGAGAAACGAAATATCGTATATCTTATCCTGATATCGGCACAGTTATGGTTGCATTAAACCGTAAGTTCCTTTTCAGTAACACGAAGAAAATAGCTTTCGCGGCAAGTGTTTGGAACGAGCACCTTTGAAACACGCACCGTCATGCTTGTTCTAATAATACAACCGAGAAAGGACCACGTACCGCTACATATTCGCGGAGTAACGCTTGATATTTGCAACGCGTATGAATAAGTCGTGTTGTACGCTACGGCAACATATCGTTCTATCGAAATAATTAATGACCGCAAAACAAATAGCGTACACACGATAAAACGCGTTCAGAGCCGATTTAACGAATCAGTTTGATGAAACAGTGTAACGTTTTTTTATTTTTTATTTTTTTTTTTTTTTTTTTTTTTGAAATTTGGTCCATCTTAAACGAGCTACGCTGCAAAATTGTATTTCTTCGTTTCCGCAGACATCTGTAAAGTTGATCAAAGTATCTTATTATGATAATCATAAAGTATGTCGAAATATGCAAGTAGCATACGTAAAGTATGAAAATATAACGCAATAACTATAGAAATATATAAAAAAATGTGCCATAAATATACGAGACATGCAATGATAATAGTGAGTTTATTACAATTAAATTACAATTAAAGTTACAGTGAACTACAATCACTTTTTTTATATCAGCTATAGATAGCTGATAATGTTTATCGTTTCGCTCGACATCATACGGCGTAACTGGATACGACACAATGTAATTGTTAATTACACGTTGTGGAAAAGCGATACGTTACGGTTGGCGAGCGTATGATAGCTTTAGTTCGAGCCGTTTTTAACTTAACGTTATCCTTAAACGGTTCCTTATGAGTCTTAATACCGACTGTATACAAGTCAGTCCACCTTCCCTGGAATCACCCTATACATTATTAATTGTTACATTGCCGTGGAACTGCGTAGCTATAAATGATCGCGCGATTGGCATATCGAACCGAACCTAACTAATCATCCGCGATCCGAAGTCGAAGAATATTTACGAAGGATCGAATATCGTCACGTTGCTAGTGGATGGCCATACAAGGTGCAAAAAGATTTGTATGCCGCCGTGTGGCTTCCTTCGCGTCCGTCTATTCATCCGGAACATGATTCTCGCGTTGGGACTGAACAGAATTTATATGGAAGTCGCCATCGATGCTTGCAAATAATCGGGGCCCTCTGACGCGCGAGATTAAGCCGCGATAATTGGACTATCGCGTCGTCGACGATCGTGTATGTACAGCTTGCTCGAGATTATTTATTGGAACGTGGTACCAGTTGGTATGAGTCACGTGGCTCTATTATCCTCTTCTCCCCGTCCTGTGGAGACGTCTTCTGGATATGTAAGTGGGCCTGAAAATAGCTGCGTTCGTCATGGCCAGTGACGACATCGCACTAGTGGGCCCAGTGGTTGGTTCAGTTTCGTTGGATTTTCTCGACGATTCACGAAATCGTTTGCGATTCCGTGCAAAAGTCTTGGGCCATCTACGACGAGGAACCCGTATGGACAACTGTATCTAATTATATTAGGAAATGTTTCCACGTGCTGTCATATCGAAACGAATCTGTACAGGTTTAGATATATAAATTTGTTGTAATGTAAGCAATCAGGATCAGAGGTTAACAGGTTTTTGCATCCGATTTTGCTGTGCAAATATTTACATAACGCTTGATCAGAAAATGAATTTCTTTTTTGTAATGTAAGATAATCTTAGATCTAGAGTCTACGTTTTATCTTACAGAATATATTCTTATATGTCATGTCGTAAATTTTCGTCCTTCGCGTTAGACGTTAATTTGAACGAGAGAAAAGGAAGGAAAGAATTTGTTACTCGATCGTCGTTGGTAAATCATACCTACGGCACTGTCTTTTTATTTATCAGAATAGAACAGAATGGGATCTAGTAATGATTTATTATTATTAATCTTTCTAATTACCAGAAGTTTAAACAAACAACGCGATTTATAATGGTGGATGCTCGTGTCTTTTCGATATTGTTCAACGGCTAAAAATAATCTAGAAAACAAGATCGCTTTGAATTATCTCTTTGTATCCCATTCCATTATCGATTCGTGAGGGGCCACTAGATAAAAGAATCAAGTTCTACGTAAACGGAGAAATTCGATTAAATAATCTTCGAGCACACGATCTCAAATAACGAATAGTAAGTGTATTTAATGGTAAACTTTGATGTACACTGAAAATTATTTTGTCGACAGCGAATATTGTTTTTGTTCTCCTTAACACTAGTAGTATAATCGCGACATATTTATACTTGTATAATATATTACTTCCATTCATCAATAATTTATTTGTAACAAATTTATGCTGCTAAACGACTAATAGATGAACAGTTCAAAGAATTTAGTGAATCACCGTTTATGTCTACATTTAGACGTCTTTCAGAATACCTCGGGTTTCTTTAAGAAATTATCAATTTATTTTAATATGGAAATCGTATAATTAATCAACGTTCAGGCGTGATGTAACAGCAGCGTGAAGATATTTCTTGGAAACGATACAAGAAAATTATAAATAATGCACTTTCATCAGATCACGAACCGGTATCGTAATATTAGATTATTATATTATCAACAGATTTTTATTAATATTCATGTTTCGATAAGACTTGTACGTTAACCGTAAAAATTGATAAATTTTGTCTAACGTATCATCGCTAATCGACTAATATTTCTAATAAAAAGTCGAATGACCAAAGTAAATATAGAAACATGTTTCTAAATTTGCGAATTTCTCATTTCACTTATACATTAAACATTTTTCTTTTATCTTCTTTCTTTTTTTTTTTTGAAGTCAATGAGCTTTATAAACGGTGCTTCATACGGTCGAAATTTGATACCGGCGATATAAAACTCGTCGAAATGTAGGAAACATAAATAATGATTCGCATTTCGACGTGTCGCTGTCAGAAATCAGTATTTATCTTTTAATATTCCGTATTTGCCCGTTGGACTATTGGATTTATTAACGTCGATTCAAAGATAAGCTTTAAAAGCTATTCAATGTAATTTCAAGAATCAGAATTTATTTGTTCGGTGTAAGTGCTTCTGCAGCTCCTTTAATAAAGCGCTCCAAATAGAGTCCTCGTTTTAAAGGCTTCGGAAATTTCCAGCCCACCGTAATTCATGCGGTCCGCGAAAGAGAATATACATTGATCCTGAATCAATAAATTCGTGAAAGCCAACGTACAACAGGTTGAACCTTCGACAAGTTTCCATTTACGGATCTTTTTTCGCCTGTCAGAAGCTTGCTACGCAGACGTCCAAACTATACGTAGCAGCGTCGGCCCCTAATAAAAGTAATTTTATGGAGCGGTCGAATTAAAATCGAGTTTAATCTTCTGATGTCCTTTATTGATATATGTGCATATAATTCGAACGTTCCACGAACTGCCTCCCTTCGAGAGAAGACAGGGGCAAAAAGGAAATAGAAAATATAAAATGCTGGGTAAACTCGAGACTTCCTAACGTCGCGCGTATCCTAATGGTTAATTAAGCTTACATTGAATTTCCTATTCGTCACCGTCGTTATATTACGGTTAATGAGTTGGTCAGTCCAGACTGAACAGGCCGAACGGGATGAACGAGACGTTGGGAATGGCAGCGGGCCTAACGTGCCAGTGATTTACCGTCCATAAAGTTTCGGAGTTCTATTTTTACCACCTCCCACCTCATCTGGAGCGAGAAGAAACCTCCTTTACGCTCCTTCTCTGCTTGTACGCAGCTTCCGCTGTGACTGCAGCTTAGAAAGAGAGAGAGAGAGAGAGAGAACGAGCAGAGAAAACGAACAGCGAGATAAAGAGAGAAAGACAGACTTCTCTGGCCCACTTGCTGTGACTTGTCTCGTCGAGTCGACTCGTTGCACTCGACTCTGTGTTGAAACCAGTCGAGTGACGTCACGTATAATTAGTTCTTTGATTCTATCTATCTCTTTCTCTCTTTTTCCCCAACCTCTTTCACCCCCTTTCCTCACCCTCGACTCCCCCTGACTCCAGTGTCGTTTTTATCCAACCCAACGAGCCTCCGCCGTTCCTGCTCACAGTGATGTAATTGAATCACTCTAGAAGATTAGCAGTTTTAGATTTTGATAACGACGGTTGCATAATCGAAGCTGTTTTACAAGTCGATAGTTCTATACGTATTTACGTTTCAGCAATTTACGTCAAAAAGAATCAAAATTACACGATAATCTTAACGTGCAAGCGTTTTATCGTCTAGAGATATACGTATGTATCGTTCGGCAATCTTTCAACTAGGGACAAATTATCATGAATTCCCTAGTGTCAACTAACAGAAGCAGAAACATTTTCTCGACACGCTGTTTAATGGGTTAACGTTTCCATATGTTACTCGCAACTGTCTACGCTTTCAACACGTGTAAGAGATAAATTTGGTTTGTTTTTCGAGACAGAATCGTTAAATAATATCAATTTTCCTTAAAAAGAACAATTTGGTAAATCGATGTGGAACGATGTTGTCATGTTGCTGAAAGAGAAACGGTAGAATCGATACGTTCGGTTCCGTCGATCGTTGCATAGACAGGGAGTTAATTAAACAGGTGTTTTTCCAAGTGCCTACTAAAATGCCATCCGGTTACGCTACTGGCTGTCCCACTCTCGATGTTTCTTCTTGTCTCTGTTTCACCTACAGCGTTCCCTCTTTCCGTCTCGTTCCCGGTTTCGTTCCTCGACTGTTCTCCCCGCCACGCTTATCTCGTCGTGGCTAAAAATAGACCCTGTCACGGCCATCGGCGACATTTTAAAAAGCCGCACAAGCGGCCGGACGACGAGCTTCGAACCAAGCCCACGAACGAACGAATTAGCGCCTTCTCGAGATATCGTCATTGAACAGTGGCGCCTTCTCGCGAGCATATTTCACTTTCCGCTCCTCCACCTGTTGCTCCCTGCAAATTGTGTTTTCGATCGCGCTCCGTCGGTACGTGCGAAATACATCGTGAATTCTCATCGGCCGATCCACTCTACTCTTTCGTTCCTCGCAATTGGAATCTTTTTCTTTTTTAACTTATTTCAGATTTCGAACCATATAATATGAAAAATAAAACGTTGATATCGAAATGATTTTTATTCGTTACCTTTTTTATTATAGGACATTTCGAAAAACAAGGGGACTTATAAATTGTTAGTTTCATTCATAGTTAATTCAGACGAATTCCTTGATGTTATTGATACTAAATTTATACTATACTATACTATCGATACAACAGGCGATATTTACTCGAAGATAACGTTGCACGCGATAAAAGTTTGACACATATTTATCAATTAAAACATTCGTCACAGTAGCTTTGTTTCGTAAAAACTTGTTGCACAAGAAAGCTTAATTTAACAATTAACGATCCGATCTTCGTTAAGATTAATGGATGTTATTAACGAAATTAATGCACGTGCCTTTCCTTCTTTCCCGTTTTATTCAGTTTCATCCAACAAGTAGTATGTTCGATAACAACGATTTTTGAAAAAGGAAAAAAAAGAAAGATTCAAGTCGTTTGGTCCCATTTTAAATAAAGTTATTCTGTTTTAAGCAGTTGTACGAATACTTTCTACACCCATTGCATATATGTATGTATTTATGTACATCGGTCCAGTAGATCGAGGTCAAATGGACGGACCTATGAGACGAGAAATTACCTGTGTTCTTTGGTAACAGCCCGGAGACCAAACGTTACGTAACGTTTTAGAGGTACACGTGTAGGTGGGAGAAGGGAAGTTGTTCCATTTACCCGTGTCACTTTTGCCAATATTCAAAGGGGGGTCAAACTCTGGGGAGATGCCTTGGGCGATGTATCGCCTCGATTCGGCACACGTTACGAAATTTCCTATGTATTCATAAATATCATAGGGTTTCGTACAGTTACACGTGTAACGAGTATTACGACATTTGTTGCAAATTGAATTAGCTATAAAACTTAGCTTACTAATATCTTTTTATTTCGAAGTTTGATTTGTCATTTCAATGCCAGGAATTAGCCGGATTGTCGTAGAAATTTATCAACAACCTTAAATCGAATGTATTGTAGATTTCTTTTTATTTGCTATTATTTATAGCTTTATTCAATTTTTGAAGCGTGTAAGGTTTGCATATGTCGTTGGTTCGTCGTTTGTCAAGGCTCTTTCCCGTCTTCCGATCACACTTTTTCTATGTAGTCGATCAAGGACGTATAACTTGTTCGTGCATATTTTATTTCACGCATCAGAAGTGTCGCTTTCGCTTTCCAACTTGCTCGACGAGGAAACGGGTTCGTATACTGTTACACTTTTCATGACATGAAAACTTCCACCGTTAATTTCACCAATTATTTTCGCTTTTCGTGCCGTTAATTCCATGCAACGATTAACATTAACTTCGATTGGCTTCTTCGTGAACTGCGACTTCGACATAGGTTTAGTATCAAATTTGTCGGTGTCAACGGAAGAACAAAAGTTTACAACATATCAGCGAATGTACTACTGTATCGGTAGAGCTACTTGTTAAATAAATAAAGGCAAAGTCTGGCGAACAAAGGCGAACGAAAGCTGGGAAGAAGCGCTTTTATCTGAATATCGTTTCCGAGAGCAACGAACTTGGACGGTAAGCTGATTCCAGCCGCGTTCGTTCGATATTCACACGCATTTATCGCGTGGAATCGCTTCGCGTCGCAATAAAAATAGTCAAAGTTTTCATTAAAACCGTTATCGTATATACGTATCTGTTGGTGCAATTGGCTGATGCACCGGTTAAACCGTTTGAAAACGAATCGATTTGCTACCAGCTTTGGTATAATACGCGTTTCTCGCCGTATTACGGTTTAACCGTCCGTGAAGGTGCAACACGTTTCCCGCTTCATCAACTGTGACAAGAATACGACCTACGGTGGGTGAACTCTTCGCCGTTGATCTTATCGTAAAGAAATACCCTGCTGCTCGCGATGACTCTATATCTTCGTCGGAATCGGCTGGTAACGGTGTCGCAGGGACGTTCATAAAAAGAGAAATAAATCTGTTATCTTTGGTAGAATTAAAATCTTACGAATTTAGTATAATTGTGAAATACGCGGTATGTGCTTCAACCTTTCAGCTATTCTCGCTCTTTCGGTATAAAAAGGTAGCATATACCTTTGTAGGTAGCTACGTACCTTTAAGTGTGTCCAATGATCTACGATGTTAGTTGGAGATTAGCATTTGCTTTCGATCGTTGACTCGTACAATAGTCTCATTGATCGAGTGTCCCTTTGTATTTGACTAGACTAAGTTGGCAGTATATCAAGTTCTTTTATCCGATAGAATGAAACGATGAAAGCAAGCGAATTATACGACAGAATTGCATATCTAAATTTACAATACGTTGCATGATTGAACATCCAGTTTGCAAGAGGATCGAATAGTTTGAGCCAACCTTGGCCGTCGATTAACCGTTTTCGTCGTCGCGGCGGAACGAGGACGGCTAAGTAAGTTTCTAATTGGCCATTGGAAATTTTTAATACGTGTACCGATATTCTATCGTAGCGCGAAAATATTTTATCGCGTCGTTTCATCGACTACTCGAATCCATCTAATGTCGTTACCGTGACGTTTGTTGCATTAATAATTACGATTTGGTCATGGGTAATGGCAGCTGGCAGATTTTTACTTGTTTCTGCTAAAAGATCCTGTCCGTTTCGGACGTTCAACTTCGAAATTTCCATATTTTTCAAACGAAATTCCATAGGCCTACGCCAATGTCCGATCGCAACGGATACGTCTCGTGCACGAGATTAATTTAACCATTTTATATTAAGGACCACGCCTCCTCGTTTCAACGTTTGACGAAGTAAATCGACGAGCCCCGATACACTGTATCCTCGGTGATTCGACAACGAGATCCGCAGAAGAAACGATCGGTGAAACGAAATTTCCATCGCTTTCGAAAGAGAAGGAAATTGATACTTTAATAAAATGTAAAAATATGCGAAACCGCAAAGAAGATCGCATGGAGCGAATTCCTGGCCGATCAAAGGTGCTTGCAAAATGATGTCGGATTTCAGCTAACATCCCCCGGTGACCATTCGTGCGGCTGCGCAGCCGCGATTACGAAACGGAAATGCGAAGGTTTCGGTGGACGCCGTTTAAATAATTCAAACGGGACGTCCCGCGATGGTTGGACGGTGTATTCGCGAGATCGTGGACTACGTGCAAACAAACAAACGAAACAAACGATCGTCTCGTCGTATTGCGTGGTGGATACGGTTTCGAAAAACGAGGCAAGGTCTCGTTTCGAGACCACGTACATCCTCGTCGGAACAGTGCCAGCGTTTTTCTGCAAAGCACGAGGTTTATGAAACGCAAATTCTACTCTTTATGGACAACCGTGTCCAGAACTCGCGATTAGAAGTCGCGATTATGGCAATTACGAATCATTTTTAGCTCTGTAATTTGGCACGAATGTCGTAGGATACAAATTTCGCTGCTTGATCTTTCGAATGGTCATGGGTCCATGGGTCATAGGTGTTTCAACAGGTATTTTATAGTCGATAGCCGTAGTCGTTAAACGATACTACGCGGCAAACACTGATATTCTATCGTAATAGTTTAATTTTGGTAATAAACGCAATTTAAGAGAAAGAACGTATCTGGTTCTTGAGCGAATAAACTATCTACTTTGGCAAGATCCCGAGCGTAAAAAGATTGTCTCGCGACGTTAGAAAAGCAATAAAACTTTGCACCTGAATATCAAAAAACAGATACGTATAGATGTATATTTCTAAAAATGGTAACGAGCAATTATGGTCGCCTGGCTGATCGTTCGTGTAGTAGAACCAATAATGACCTAGAAGCAGTAATTTCTTGTCAATGATTTTCCGCGGTGTTTCGTAAGGAAAAAAAAACAATGAACAATTGCTCGGCTATTATGGACTTACGAAATCACAATATACAATTCGCTGCTATATGTTAATTGCACATATTATATAAATTGTAAAACCAAAGAACGTTGCCCCTCTGTAAAATCTTAACTCGTTTATTCATAAATTATTTATATTTGACGAATTTGTAGTGAAAAATCCTTAGATGATAATTATAATCGAGTGCGTAAGATAATAATTATAATGTATATTCATAAATTAGCATAAAATCAGGATGATAATTGTGAGATATTTATCTTCATTTTAAATTTGCCCAAACCTAAAATTAAATACCTAAACGTAGTTCTAATCTAAACTGTCGTCCATCTATAACTCAGCGACACTCGCAATTAATCGAGAGTTAATGATAATGCTATAGATACTATTAATAATCTTTTTTATTTATCGTACACGCGATACACTATAAATAGAAATCTCGTGCTTGCGAAGCAGCGGCCGGGAAATGATGTGTTGCGATTGCGGTATTCACGCGAAAATGATAGATCGGTTAATGATTCCTTCGCTCGCTGGTATTAATGGCCTGATATCTTCTTTTTATGAAAATCATTAAAAAGCCTCGTTTTCTTGCCAGCGTTGTTCTAAAAATAAAGGGATATCTTGTATCATTTGTGTCACTGCTCGTACGAGAGAGGCATTCTAATTAAGCCATCGATCTTGTCTCCTGTACAGGTTTTTGAAACAGTCTACTCTGTGTGATGTAACACAGTATAATAGTTTGTTCTTTCCTATTATAATACCACATGGAGTAGATACGTACCATTTCTTAAGTCGTGTATTAACTTATGTCTTTTCCCTGTTATACGACTTAAATACGTGTGTATACGTTCGCGTTTCTCGTATCTTTTTCAAACATGTTTTGATGGAACTGCTATCTCTAGCATCTTTATACGCCTATAATAATTAAACAATTTTTGCAAATTTTTGACAACGGTGTTAATATTTTTTTATAAGGATCGTTACATCTTTGGTATTTCTGGAGTCAGTAACCTTTCAGCCACTCTCTCTCTGCTCCTGTCAGTGTAAAAATAAACGAAAGAAGATGAGGTGCGAAGAAAATCGCGCACATAACTGAAACGTGACAGGCAACGACGTTAAATGAATTTTTTAACGGCTCGGTACGTGATCATAGATATACGTGTAAGGTGTGTTCCTTTCGTGTCACATGGCGCCATAGAGGGTTGACGATGTAGCGACTCGTTGCGACTGCGACGATCCCTTTGCATTCCTCGGCGTAGTTTCGGTCGCGACGATCCATCGGTCGATCGAAATCGGTCGGGAAAATCGGTGAAATTGTCCGAAACGATAGATCGGATCGCCGCGAAGGCTGATCGCGAATGCTAGACGAGCAATAGGCTAGGTGAAAGGGGACCATTTTCGAAATACGTCGCAGCCAGGTCGACGTGCTGACTGGTAGTTTCGCGTGTGTACGCTAGCGCGTTCTGTGTTCGAGGAAGCGCGAGTCGCGATTATATCTCAAAAATAGACCGTGCGCGAACTCGAGTTTCTCGTTAGTCTCTCGCCCTACGCGATCGTAGTCTCTTCGGCTTGGTCCTTTCCGTCCAGTTTCGCGTTCAACGTCTGAGGTGTTGTTCGCACCTTCTCGGTACATACCTCGCATCTGTATCCGTAGTTCATATGTCGTTTTCTTTAGTTAATTTAATAAACAGTGGCGACAGTGTAATGTAATTGATATATGAAATCGCAAAGTATTCGAAATCCTTGTTTCTCGTCCTTACGAGCGACGGTGGTTCGAGTAACGTAACGCGGATTTAAAAATTATAAAAGATACGATATTTGTAGATTCTTGTTGATTAGTCTAACGAATAACGTTGTTGGCGTGGACTTGTGCGGATTTAAACGATCGACCTAGTCGTTCGTCGATTCTTCGAATTACCTTTAACGAACAAATGAAATCGTTCGCGTGAAACAAATGGAACATCCCCTTACCTTCGAAATAATCAATGACAAACCGCATTGATTATTTCGTCGCTTAAATTAAATAAATAATCGTGTTTTATATTAAAACATTGGTCAATTTCTACATGAAATACGTTATCAAATATGGTAAATGGAAAGTACCACGAATTAATATCGATTAATCTACATCGATGATCTACTAATTTGCTGTTAATTCGAGTCGCGTATAAGCTTATTGCATTTCATTAAAAGAAATTAAAGACAATTTTGCAACGTAGCACGCTAACCGACTACTTACGATCCAGAAATTTGTTCCTTAGGAAATGCGAGGATCTGACGTTAAGAGTTGAATTAGAAATTTCTCTACCCTTGGCATTCGATCGTTAATCACGGGCACGGAATATCGCATCGATTCCCAGGCCACCATTAAATAGACATTAGCTACGTTTCATTATTAACGTATAATTAAGACAGTCCCTTTTTTACATCCAACCTCGCGCTAATCGACGGTCATCGTTCACGAAGCATCGAGTTCTTTCGATCAAATCTACGGCCTTTCTTGTCAGTTCGACGGAGACTCTTGCAAGTGACGGTTCTACGACCAAGCCACTATCATTCGCGATCGATCGAACAAATCGATATCTGTACACATATATAATTCCGTGTATGTACACAGTTATTAAATTTGATGTTGGTGATATTTATTTGTAAATTCTTCGAACGATCGAGCACTCGGTGGAAGAATGGTACGATTGCGCCATTTTATAATTTTAAGTTCTTGCGTTCAGAAGTGTTCAGTATTTTGCGCATAAAGAAGAGAAGGGCAAAGTGTATCGTATCGAGAGAAAATTTATTTAAAATTTATGTAAATTTCGTGAACGTTGTTGACGATTTGTCAGGATCGTGTTAGAGAGGTGACTATAATAATAATATAATAATAATAGGAAAATAGTGATACTTCGTATAAAGATAAAGATAAGGTAGCTGCCTTAAAAACAACGTTAATGTCGCGAAGAGTCACGAAATTTTCTTTGTTATAAATTTCAATCGATAAACTTATAATACAAATAATGATATTACACGTTTATGCTAACCGCTACGAAATAAACGTAATATAAATTTCTATAGACGATTCGTTACCATCGCAATTTTCTTTCGGTGTATATTTATCGATTGTTGGTGTCTGAAATATTTTCTATTGTTTAGCAGATACAACGTTTCGATATAACATACGAAGTGACTGGAAACATTGCCACTTCACGGTGATAAAGATCTTCATTCACGTTATTCTTTCGTCCCTATCTCTGTTGAAAATTATTCCCGCGATAATCTTATTCTACTTGTATCTTTTAGAAAAACAAACAATTTTAGCCATATGGAAATATACCTACGCGTATATGCAAAGACGGAGAACTTAAAACCAATTACTTCGTTGGTATTGGCGATTCGTTGATGAATTAAAATGGACCAGTTGGTTTTTTCTCGAACGATTTCAAAACAAACCGTTCGTTTCTAATTCTAATTGAGAAAGAACGCTTGCTAAACACAGACAGTCGCTAAAGGTGTCGATCATTGCTATTCCATTCTTATTTTCGAAAGTGTTATGCCCACATACCTACCTCGGTACTATCGAGATGCTCGAGAACGCCTCGACGTTTCAAATTGCCATTATATAATCGCGATACCTAGCATCGTGCTTGAACAAATTGATGCAAAAGGTAAAAAATACGCTGTCCAATAAAACAGTCAATTTTTTCGTTACACAATCATTTTTAAAGATGATTACGTAACACGTCATTATAGTAACTTATAGTTTCTCGTTGTTTAACGTAAACCTGATTTCGTAGAAATATTTGCTCAGGTAAAAATGTTAGTTGCATCTGTTTCGTCTACTGTTTCGTCGATTTAAAGGACGACGAGTTTTCTATCGTTCCGCTTTAATAATAATTAGCTGTTTCGCTGTATTTATGAAATAATTGAGAATTATTATATCTTTGATGGAATCGTTGAAAGCAACGGAGGTAGCGTAATTATTAGAACAATATCTAAAATTTACGCTTATCGGTGTTCGATTTTAAGATAATATACAACACGCGTCCACACTCTCTCAGCCGTCGGAGTCAATGTCAGTTTTAAAATAGATCGTTATCTTGTACGGGGATTCTAAGTAGATCAATCGATTTCTAACATTCTACTTCTAATAATCTTGTGTAATTTGCCTTTCCGTCCAATTAAATGTCTATCGTGTGAATCGTACGTTTCTAATTCATCTTTATCGGTAGGAATTTAATCTACTTAGCTTCATTTGCTTTTGATAGCGATAGTATAGAGAGTAGAAGTAACGTTTGAAAAAGATTATGTAGTCGAAAAAAGCTAGCGTCTCGCAATCAGCTGTCTAATCAGAGAAGGTGGATAGAATTGTTAGGAGTCGTTTTCAAAGTGTGATACGAGTTAGAAAGTACGAGAGTATATTGCAACCTTATCTTATTGTTAGCGAGTATACGATTTAAATTCGCTTCGTATCGCCGTTCTTTAAACAGATAGCTATCTTCGAAGATATAATATATCGGAGTTTCGATTGTTTGACGATACTTTTGCTTTCTGAAGATCTATATTTAGTTTAAAAGTACCTTTCCATACACTCGAGATGGAATAACTCACCCAACGATCGAACACCTTTGAACGCTCGAATCTTTGCCAATCCGGCAGAGCAAACGTTCGTTCCAACCCTCGGCGATCATAAAGCTCGAACATGTAAAGAACGAACGCTTGAAAAAGAAAAGAGAAAGATTCGATGATAAAACCGTCGTTAAAGGAAACGTTGTCGGATAAAAAATATTTTAATGAAAAGGCAAGGGAAACGTTTTAAAAATTACAACGTGTACTAAGAATGGTCCAATGAGAAACAGAAACCAGCAGTGGAAGTGGAAGTACAAGGACCGTCGAAGATAGGGAATCATCGGAATCTCGGTGCACGACGCGTATACCAACTGCAAGAGGAAAATCTCAAGAACAGACGAATCTCAATTAAAGCGAACGACAGTGGGAAATCTTTCTGATCATGGATTCGATACGAGATCTGAAACGATTACTGTACGAGAGGACGCAAGCTCTTAGACGTCGCGACGATGTAATCGAGATACTGGAGAAAGCATTGGAAGAACGGGATGCCACTATTCGTTACCTCCAAAACGAGATCGACAAGTTCCGGCAAATCGTCGATTTCAGTTTGGCCTCTGGTGCTATCGGGCCGGGTCAGAGATCCAAAAGACAAGCGATTTCAGCCGAACCACTTACCAAAGACAGCCGGGTAATCGTCAAGTTTCAGAAACCGCAAAGGTACAGAATTCGTCACTTTTTGTTTCGTTCTAACGCGATTTTCAGCTACTTATCGCCGTGTATCGAGGAAAAGTTATCGTCTGAAATTTATCTGTATCGAGTGTAGAACAAACAACGACACGGTAGACTCCCTCTTGAACTGATTTTTAACTCCCTGTTTGACCATATTATCGTTCGAAGGAAAAAACATTTTACATTATCGCAAAGGAAACTGGCACGGTTCCTCGTGTTAAAGCGTCGATAGCCGATCTATCTAGTCGAATGTATTCGATTCGAAATTTCGTACTAATAATCCACTAATCTATCATTGTTATCGATTCGAAGGCCATATATAGAGAGATCGATGACTCAACGATCACCGTACAACGTATCGTTGAGAGTGAAATTTGGTCGTTCCTTGCGCAATTTCGAGTCATGGTTTCACCTATACAAATCGCATTCACCGCGCAACTACGTGACAGAGTGTTACATTCAGGATACTTTTAATTCACGACACGTGGCTTCGTTAACTTTACCTGTGTCGTTTCTTAACTAACCTCTTTCGTCGACGACTCTGTTCGATCGGTCGTAGGTAACACTCGTGCAACTTTCCAAACGCTGTATTCTTTAAACTTTCCATTGTTCCGTTAGAGCGCTTAAACATTTAGAAAACCACGATTTTGTCGTAAAGTAAGGTTGGAAAATTAGTTTGCTTGGCGATTCGTACGCACTTTTAAGCGAAATAACGAGTAAATTCCAAACACGACTGTTTTATGTACTACGCGATTATTCACGATTATTTATTAGACGAGTCGCACGTAGGATAATAAGTTTTGCTCTTGCAATAATTGATATGGAAGAAAAAGAAGTTAGAACAAGTCAGTCAGGAAGAAGTCGTAGAAATCTTCGTAGCAATTTTCGCATTAAATGTCTACGTAAGACGTTTAACGTTAAGGATATGACGTTACGATGGTAATATTCGCGTTTATTTTGCAAGTGCAACATCAAAAGTACCGAACCGTGTTTATCACGGTGCACCTGTTACAGGCCGCAAGTTGTTTACTGAACAAGTATGCAAGAAGATAGCCTGGTATACGTCAAACACTTTTTGAGTTTATTTAGAGTGGCGATAACGCTTTTTATTTTACTTTTTATTTTATCTTAATTTTCAGTTCCATTCTTATCGATTAATCGGATTTAGTACCCCGATCTAACGGATGAATATTCATCGGAATTTCTAAACTTTTTCTTATCATTTTTCTCGTTCTTTTTTTTTTTCTCCAAATCAGCCTCGTTCGAAGCGACGTTTCTAATAATCTTCTTACGATTAAAAGGGAAACCTTTGACAAAAAGGTGTCTGACTCTTTTTTCCTTCGTAGGTCTCGTGATCTGATCAAAGCAGCCATTTTGGATAATGACTTCATGAAGAACTTGGAGCTGACGCAAATCCGCGAGATCGTGGACTGCATGTATCCTGTTACCTTCTCGGCAGGTTCAACCATCATTCGCGAAGGAGATGTTGGGTCCATTGTGTATGTTATGGAGGGTGAGTTACACAGACCTTTCCCTTGCCCAGAATTATATTCTTTCGCGAGTATCGTAGTTCCAGAACGTAAGAAATTGATCTGATTTATTTGGATATATATTTAAACAATCGCTGGAAATAAAATTGAAAGAACGTGGAGCCGAAAGGATTTCGTCGTACGGCTCGCGCGAGTAATTCCAGTCGAACGCAACCGACTCGTTAGAGGAAACTGTGCGCGATTACGCTTTTCCATGCGTTCCGGTTATAAATAGTTGGCCATGCTTTAACGAATATAGGCGGAAAATCGTCGTCTCTGACGAAGAGGCTTCGCGAATGACGGAATCACGATGGCTGTTAATCTTCCTCGCGCCGTGCAATTTCAGTTTATTCGCCAAGTCAGGCGAGTCGAGGTCGATCATTGTTCCCTGCGACCGCACAGTGTACCGTTATGCCCTCTTGCGTCGCCGCACGAAAATTTCTTCGCCGTTTTGCCTACACACTCCCCGTCGTATCGTTTTCCACGTGGAAAATTCATGACAGCAGATGTCGCAGAGACCGTTGTAATCATAAACGAGCGTATAGAGCTCCTTGCGATTTCAAGTTTGAAGGAAATTCTAATTCGACGTTCAACGAACTCGACCGTATTGCGAATATATGTAAGTACGTCGGAACAAGAATATTATCTGCTTTCTTTGTTCGATAGAGTTGCCATTTGACTGGCGAGAAACTTTCAATAAATTCGCTTTAATCCCGCAAACTATGCAACGCGTGATTCATCGTTCTTTGCAGGAACCGAATGATTCAAGCTTCTTTGCCTTTTCTTCCGAAAAACCGGTTCCCATAGCGGTAGTTATAAATAAAATGTTGCTGAAAATACTCGGCATTCTTTCCCAGCGATAAGGATCAATCTGCTATTTAAGCAAATTTCGCTCCATATCCGACGAACTCGGCTTAAAATATGCTAATATTTTCGAAATTTCGAACTAGCGAATACATTTTCTGGAATTGCGATGAAAGTATAATAAAAATACGATGTATTATAAAAATTACTCTCCATCGTTAAGTAGAATGCCTATTAATAATTTTAAACCACCTTTCTCTTCTCTTTCTGCTTTTTTCTTTCGAACAAATTTAAAAAGTTTCGAAAATTAATTCTCCGGTCAGCAAACAATACGCGATTTCACTTTACACTGAAAGTAAAATGCATATGCACGTAACGAGAGAAATTATCCTGATACGTACGAATATAAATATTTGAAAATAGATCTTTAACATTCGCTAATTCGATCCAATGACTTGTAATAATTTTCGTACGAATTTCGAATATTCGCCGATGTCGACGGCGCGCCGATATAACGTTGCCGGTTGAGATCGCGTTGAAAATTTTCTCCTTCTCTATAAATATTTTACGTCGTACCAAAATTTGTTTCGTACCTACCAAGCTAGCCTCGCGACGAGCGATCGTAATCGACGAATTTCAATTCCTTCGCATCGAGCAATTTCATACGAGTATTTTATTATAGTCGTACAAAGAAGCTTCGTTCTTGGCGAAATTTGCTTTTACTTCCGGTGCTGGTTGAGCGCATTCAGACACGATTTGCGCAACCAACAACGATACTACAATTAAATTCGAACGCAATGGGTCACGTGCAACGTAATAACGCGAATTTTTACGTGTAATAGCCACGATTAAGCCAACTGTGTAAACGTGTAACGTTTAACGTCAAGTCGCGTAACGATTGCGCAAATAATTACGAACACGAGTCTCTTGAACAGGAAGAGATTCAATGATTATACGGCATAGAACGGTGTATTTATAGCGATAGAATCTCTGGTCAATTTATTAATTAAAATGAGGATTTTCTTTGGAGGAAGAGCCGACCAATTTCGGAGCAATTAATTCCTTCCTCGCTTCTCATCATTTTCTTTCGTACATTCCTTGCAATAATTATTACGAATTAATCTACAAAATAAATGTAATATATTAAATCGGTCTGTAATAAATTGATTGTAAGAGATTCGTATCTACTAGAAATTATAAGAAGCTATTTGGTAATTTCCTCCCTACTTTGTGGCCGGTTTTTAGATTACTTAAGACGCGATGTTTCGATGGAAACGAAATAGAAAATCGATAGTTTCATCTAACGACGAAGGATGAGAATCACTGGCCTTTCTCTCGGAAGTTGGTGTACCGTGATAGCATAGTAATTAAAAAATACAACGGTTATAATGTATTTATAAAACAAAATTGTTTCGCATCGTTTTGTGACAATTCGAAGGTATCCGTGAAATGAAACGAGCAAAATCCGCCTGACAGAAACGTGTAAACCAAACGCATGTTTCACTCGCATATTATCACCGGCATAACGTCATGCATATAATTTTACGTACCTATGTAACTATACTCTGACACTACTATGATTGTAATCGTAGCAATAGTAATAATCGTAACAATTTTAATTGTATTACGGCAAATCCGTGATTCTTTTAGATGGTTTTTGATAATTGAATTTGGATAAAAGTAACTACTAGAAAAGCATGATTGGTACTGTCAGGAGGCTAATTTCAAATTTTCAAACGATGACCAATTTAAATTCTTAAATATACCTAACAAATTGAACGTGGATTTTTAAAATTTAAAATCACATAATAGGCTTATTCTATCTTCGATTCAATTTTAATCGCGATTAATTATATACCGTGTACTTTCTAACGTTAAACTTTCTCTTATAACACTTTTAGCGTAGGTTTAAATTTTGTTCGTGCCATTGGCAGGGAGAACGAAATCTGTAGGTTAATCGCTTTAGAAGGATTCCTCTTAATACAATGGTCTCGTTAAAGAGCGTACATGCCGAATCGATTAAAGTTTATACATAAAGTTAGAAACCTTTGTGCGTATGAATAAAATATATGAAATTACAGCGATAGAAGTGAAACGTGGTCGTAGGAAAATCATAATGATTGGAGTAAATTACGAGGGACGAGCAAATGAAAGTGTGAATTAACCATGTATTAGCGATGGTTTTTAGTATCTGACATAGAGGAAACTCGACCATTTCCACGATAATTTCAGTAAAATCTTAACGGTAAAATTATATTACAAGTTGTTCACTTGGTAATAATTTGCATGAAATTATTTTTTTATCCGAACCTTAGCAATCATGCGCGTTGCGGGATAATAAAATCATGAGTCATCGTTATAGCAGTAAGGAGAGTGGATTTAAATGTAATAACGGGACGTGTACTTTTAAATATATGTATGGAAAACATAGAGAACATCGAACGTAATATTAATGTCTGTCATATTTTGCAAGATACGTGTTATCTTAGAAAATTTACTTGTCGCGCGTATTACTCTTGGCTTATAGAGAACCGTTTCATCCTGCAGCAAATTTGCAAATTAAAAATTACGTCAACGCGGGGCGTAGAATCGAAGCAAAAAGAAAGAAAGTTAGAATTTCAAGAATCGCTGGAAAAAGAGAAGGAAGATACAAGAAGAAAAAGAATTAATTACATCGGGGTTATTAGAGAAATCTATCCGCGTTAAAAAGCAAAGTGTAAAGCACTCCACAAATGGGAAATAATGACACGATGAGAAAAATAAAGGAAAGGGGAATACGAAGCCGGGGAATCGAGCGCAAAACGCGAGAAACAGTTCCAACCAAGATTGCTCCACTTTTGCTCGTAGTGTTTCCCACTTGTTCTCGCAATTAGGCTATGTTATTTCATTGCGATTTACGAAAGATAAACGAGTCAATTCAGGGGAAACGTAATTGGTGCATCGTTTCTGATCGTTCGTTCGTTGTTGAACTTGCGTGCTAACAATTACAAGACGAACGGACAAAAGGAAACTGCGAGACAGGTATTTCTCGAAGCGTAATCGAAAAAGTTCCAGTCGATTCACGTATATCTCCGTGGTATATCCGTTTCTTCTCTTTTTCTATAATTCGATACAAATCTGCAATGTCACACGCAATATGGTTGCCTCTTAATGGAATTAGTCGTGGAATTTCATGCCTCCAAAAAGAAGAATTTCGACGCGGATGCTCGAAGCGCATCAGCTGATACGACAAATATACGATATCTAGTCTTTTACCATCTCAATTATATCGTACAAGTTGATAAGGGTATCTTGCGGTATTCTCGAGTCACCCGATATACTTGTACGTACTTACGTGGGAGTGGTCGCGCCGAGGGCAATCGCATTCGCCTGAGAACCACTGTCCTTTCTCTCGCTAACAGCGAACTGGTGGGGGGATTGACAGTCGGAGGGGAAGGGAGTTTCTCGTGCACGCTCTTTGCGGGCGTACTTTTCACCAGTCGCGAACGCTGTCAGTGAGCGTCAGTCTCGAAGGAGTGGTCCTGCCCGTATCCTCGTTCGCGACAGGATCCTTCTTTGTGAAAACATCATTCGTTCTTACTCCTCTTACATTCGCTCGCACTTTTCCAAAATCATCTTCTCGTCGTCGAATAACGAGCCATCGAAATTTCTTTGCCGATAAAACCGACCGATCCAAGTGGAAACGCGAGTGAACACGGAACCGTGATTTCATTGTCCATCGGATCTCTTGCGCAAGCAAACGATCTGTCGATCTGGTCGTCGTGTGTCTTCTACGTGACTTCTTGAGAAAACAACATTCCTCGATCTAAAGCGCCGAGGAAACTTGGATTTCCATCGATCAGAGATAACGAGCTTTAGGTACGGGAGCAATGAAAAGTGATAAAGCTGAAAACGATAGGATTTGAGCGGAGAAGTACGCGAGACAGATTCGAGGCGGTGAAAAAGATCGAACAGTTTACCCGTTATTGCAGAATCGAGAGGTCCGATTCGTATCGAAAGGAATCGAGCCGGGACTAAGAATAGCGCGTCATTGTTCTGCTTCGTGACAGACCTGGAATTAGCCGCTCGAAAATCGCGCAACTCGCAGTTTTCCATCGCTGCCGGCTGTCGTTTACGCGCTGTCCCGAAGCATGAACCGGTGGGGAGTCGCTGGAACTTTTCGACGAACGCTGGACTCGTCGATTCGTTCCAAAAGCAATCCAGGTAGTTCTCAGAGACACGTGTTTCCCAGTGTCTTTTATACGGCTCGAAAACGCTCGATCCTTTAAGAGTTCGACAGTTCCGACTCGAAGGGCTGTTGCAAAGCTAAACAAAAAGGACGAAACGATCGGGGGAAACGTTCGTCGATCTTCCCACTGGATGAACGCCAGATCAACGTCGAAGTTGTCGTTCCCACGGTCAAATTTACGGAGGGTTTCCAAACGAACGAGCGGCAGGAACCCTGGTGATTCTTAACAGCCCGTACAATCTACGTTCCTATCCCGAAGCGAAAAATGCGAGCTGGAGGCGTTGGAAAATGTCCAGCGCGGTGAATCATGTCCAAGGTCGCCCACTGGATCAAACGTTTCCAACTATCGTCTCGGAGCAACGTTCCGACGAGTCTCTTGCTATCTGATCTCGTTCAACGACCAAGATTCGTCGCTCTGTCTGTAAAAGTCTCTCGTGCTTGAACAACGAACTACGAGAAAGAATACTCCGTTTCCTCGTTTTTCGTCAATCTCGAAGGAAGCTCTGAAAGAGGTGGGAATTCTGGAAATCCCGAGATTCGTCCGACCATGAAAGTGAGAAGTTATCCTGGCAGAGCGGTGTTGGAGGACCCAGAGTTGCTGTTGGACCCTGACGCGACTCGAGGAAGGGCGATGGAGCTTCTTTACGAGGCCAGCTGGCGCGAGTGTGGCGTCAATTGGGCAAGTAACGCAAGAAGCAAACCTGCGTCGAGAGAGGACGAGTACAGACAACCTTATGCCGAGGTGATCTCCCAGCTGGAGGGTGTTCTGGATGGTAGCCGCGTTGACTCGTCGGCCAGGGAGGATTGCGAGTCGAGGAAATCGAGTAACATCAGCACGACTGACAGTGAATCGAGCGAATTGAATCAAAGAGGGAATAGTCAAGGTGGATTTCTCATACCCAGACCGAGACTGATCGTACCGGTTCACACCTACGCCAGGAGGCGACGAACCGGCGCTCCTCCGCCGGCTAGGAGACGACATATACGCGAAGGTATTTCGACACCGATTTTTTGCCGCTCTTTAAGCAACTATCTTTGCTTGGTGATGTCATTTGTTTCGCTCGAGCCTTCAAACCGTAGGAAAATTCCTCTTTTCCTTAATCGCTATCAAACTAGTTTCTATTACGTAAGAGAAGCTATTGATATTAAGATCTTCTAATCAGCGATTCGTGAAATTTCGCTGGTGATATTAGTTCGGTTATGCAAGAGTAGTAAGCACGTAGGAACATTCCCTAAAGATATTCTTAGCTGGTTATTGTAACACGAGTAATATGAATGGTTTAATCGCAAAACTTTTACACGGGACTGTATATCCTAAGCAGGATTGACTCGATATCGATGACATCGATCCATCGATCGGTATGCGTAACGCTTCTGAACACGCGGTACCGCAAGGTAAGAGCTGACACATTTCTGCGATAATAACGGGTTGTCCAGAATGTTCGTAGCGAAATTTGAGAAAAACGTGCGCACAATGCTTCTCGGGTAGCAACTATGACATAGAAATTCCCTGCCGTGGATTATTTTTATAAACAGCCGTATAAGAGAACGATTCGCGGGTCGATTCATGTTAGACTCGTTAAAACATTTTAAATAATTCGGTAGTACGAGACGTACATTTCAGAGTGATCCTGACTGGAATAAATCTCACGCCGAATCGATATCGATCGATTATTCACTGGTGGATACATGGTCGTTCGTTGATCGTAGTAATTGATAGAAACTTTTGAACGATAGTGGTCTGAATGATTAATTTCTGCGTGTCTACGCTTTCGATAAAGTTCAACGATGAAATTTCCTGTTTGTGTAATTTTCTATGTAATTATCGTTAGACATACTGTACCTATCGAAAGTAAATGAAAGTCACGAAGGCTGGTACGTAAAAAAAGTTTATGGAAATGTATTCGACGGTAGAAAATGTCAGCGTTGCTTCAGGTGCTGGAGGAAGGCGATGACGATCTAAAGAAAATGTGAACATCGTGAACTATGCTCGAAGCGTATTTCGAAATCGATCGTCTCTTCCGAGCGAAGCTTTTTAAATCAAATTAACGCAAAATTAAAACATCGAAATAAATCGGATCGGAACAAAATATCAAAGAGGTAGGAATTTGAACGATTACTTCGACGCTCTTTACACGATCAAGCGATTGATCGTAATAACAATAGTAATAAAAGAGAAAAATCTGCATATGTTGGGAACACGCGGTAATCGCGTAACAGGATATCACTCAGTCGTTGACATCACTAAAAATAAAAACCCAGCATGCTCGTATTAATTTAGTTGCAAAGTTTTCAGCATTTTTACGCTTTCAAAGATCCTCTATTTAATTGGATGAGTCCGAGATTCACGATTTGAATTAAACATATGATATTATCGTAACGATTACTTTGTGATAAATAGTTTATTTGAATAGTGGCCAAATCCGATATCTAGATACACGTTAAGAATTGATAATTTCGGTGTTCGGGCTGCACCACCAATTGGAAGGAGAAAAAAAATGACCGTGAGTCGTTGCATTTTAAAGTTTGTCACGCCTGTCTTCTTAGTTTATTTAAACATTTCTAAGAAGGATACATCAATTTTTCCTAATTCCTCGCAAAGAGACGAGAGGAAGTTGTCTAATCATAAAATTAGATACAATACACACGTAGGCAGAGAACGTCAATTAGACGGTACATATCCGCGAAGACTGGTTTGCACTACCACTCGTAGCGTCTAGATCCGGGTCGAGTCTCGACCGCTCGCGACCAGCTTTTGTAATCTTGTGAAAAATGTATGTCCTTGATTCGATCGGGATCCAACGCGAAATCTCGCGTTGGTCAACGAAAGCGAAGCGAAAATGTTCCGTTCGAGATCGATTCTTGCGTGATACTCGACTTAACCCTTAGACGCATGATTTTTCTAAACATACCGAAATCTAAATATACCGAAAGATTAAAATCTCGTATTGACGTATCGTAAAACCATAGTTACGGTACGGCAACACCAATAATATCAAAAAATAGATTGACGTAATAACTTGTGCATATAAATAGAAGACAAATGTGTGTCTCAACCTTCGATCGCAATGTTCTTGTGAAAGCAAATAACGATACAAAAATAAAATTGGATCGAAGTTGCACAAAAAGCGCGATCTTCGATTCTCCACAAATGCGAATACGACAAACGTTTCCGTATTACGCGAATTAGCCGTTTACATATTTAATTTGACCTAACAGTCAGCTATCGTAAAAACTAGATTTAGGTCGGACGTCTCTATCGCAAGAGCAGCGTTGCTCAAGCCTGTTACTGCTCGTATCTTTCAACGCGAAGGTTGATTACACTGCTTCTAATCACGTTTCAGACGTTTACTTTGATTTTACTTTGTATCTTTATGGAGAACATCTTGCATAAGATAACGCGCATTGCGTTAACCGCGTTCTTTATATCGCGAAGAAGAAACGAATCGTATCTTCGAACATCAAATCGAATTTTTCTTCTCCGATCGATTATTTGTAATCGCGTTTCTGACCACTGCGATGATTTATCGACGACTCGGTTGAAAGTCGAAATTGAGAAACGAATCGGCCGAGCTTCGCGATATTTGGAAAGGAAGAAGAAATTTTACTTCGATGGAATTGAAATATCCGAAATTGAAAAAATTTCCACCTGTCTCTCTAAGACGAAAATGATTTTATTGCTGTGTTTTCACCCGCTCTCACTGACTGTAAATTTTCCATAATTTCAAGTTGCCTTAAAGATTTCGAACCGAGATACCGCACATAAGAATGTTCGTCATTATCTTGCTAAAGAAACAATTATTTCTCAAGTATCATCCCACTGGTAAGAGATAATCTTAATTGCCACTGGATTCTCACAATTTTACTCTTTATTGCATTACGCAATCATAAGTATTATATTAAGTATTATCTATGAAATATGCGATCGTTGAAATAAGTTCAGCAATCTACTACTACAACACTAGTAGAATTCAAGTTCATAGGGATACAAAAATCGCAATTACTATTCGGAAATATTTTGTTTCGCCCTTGGCTGCTCTCTCACGTTCTCGTCGTTCTACCACGCGGCTGCTTTAACTTTAATTGACATTCTGATCGATTTTATTAGCGATGCTCCATTAATTCGAATATCGTTTTACGTTATTTCCTATAGAATTTTAATAGATTAGACAGAGGAATAAACTTACACGTTATGACGAGATCTCAAGGTGATCTTAGGTGATCGAGATGATTGCTTTTTGAATGAAGCTGCACATCTTGTTATACGATATTCGATGCTGTTTTTCATTCTCTACAAAAAGGTATCAAGATACTCGTATCCGAAAATGCTTTGTTCAAAACATATTTTAATGTTAATTTCATCGAGTTCTATCAAATTGCGTGTTTGAAAAACAAGGAGAACGTGAAGGTAAATCGCTGCGTTCCTCGTCTTTCCTACGATAAGTTCTACGAGATTAAAGTTAAAGTATCATTTGATCTAATTATCATTCGACCCGAGTAGCTTAATACTTTTTTATAGAGAATTAAAAAATGCACCGAATGGTGTATAAAAAAATGTATAGTTGCATTTGAAAAGCAAAGATCACCTTGAAATATCAAAGGCACATTCACCTACACGAGATTTATGGCCTTCGCGAGATATCTCAACCGAAACAAAATAAGTTTTGCTTGGCTCGACTTCCATCGTATACAAACGCGAGTAGAGACAAAAATCACGACCAGATTTAATCCCCTAGTTTCTGGAGCACGGAACGCGGTTACTCGTTAGCACGGTTTCCTCGTTGACTGTATTTTATGGGAGAAGCCATCCTATCGTGCAGTTTAGCGCGGCTTGCTGTTTTTATTTCGACTCGAGAGAGTTTCATCTGTTATTCATACGATGCTCATCGTGTTGCAACTTTCACGCTCCTCGGCCGCGTATCGTTTTAGAATTTGTTTTACTTTGGTAGTCTAGGTGTTAAACCGCGTCGTTCGTTAATCAGCTTAACCGATTCAACGATCGTACTACACGGTAATCAACGCACGAGGTATTAATTGCACGACTATTTCGTGTTTCCGTGTTTCCCACGTTCTTGCTACAAACCGCAGTTCTAATTGCAAATATTCGTTGCCGCTGTCTGGATTAATCGCGATGAGTTCGCTCCATGATCAACGATTCTCGTTGTGACTGCTGGTCTTAACGTTTCTTGCCGATCGATCGACAACGAAAGGGAGAAAGTCCCGTGAAACATAGTGCCCTACGTACAGAGAAAAACCAATTAAAAGCTTAACCGCAAGTTTTTCAACTATGAAGGTCCAAATCTGTTTTCAAAATCTCTTTCAATCTCGAGTGAGAAATCTCAAGAATTTTCAGTCAATTTAAATGTCTGGGGAATCTTTGATTTCTAGTTGAACAAAGCGAATGAGATCGTAAAGTGCGATGCGTTACGATACGTTAAGCCGACTGTTATAAATTATTATTCGTTTTTAGACCGGTGGATGTTCGAGTTATGTAACTTGTTGATCGAGCAGTTATCGTGCCATATTTTATTCAACTAAATTAGTTAATATTTACCAGCCCATTTGCCATACCTTGTTGCTATTCGCCTTTAATTAGTCTTACGGGATTAGCGAGATTTTCCATACTGTATTCGAAAAGAAACTCAACGAGCTAGAAACTGAACGATTTGTGTTAATGCATTCTAAGTTATTACATTGTAAATGATTTTCCGTCCGAGTGATTTTCGTCGAAATTAACGGAGAAGAAAACAAGATTAATCAATTTCGCTGTATACTAATATCCCTACGTAGATACACGTGGATAAAAAATAGCTTTCAAGAAATTTTTCGAGCATCTCAAATCGCTTCTAATTTAATCTTGGGTAATCAAATTTTCATCGATCTTCTACCATTTTAACACTGTGGCTTTTTGGCCCGATTGCGCGAGACTGTCTATACCTATAGAAAAGAGACTACACAGTGGGTCTTTCGACCCAGATTTTCCGCTGACCTCCATCAATAAAACTACCTGGCAAACTGGTATCTTTCACACAAGAATACCCGGTGTTATATAGCCGCCTATTTAAGGAAACAAGCATCTAACGCGTTTTATAGAGAAGAAGAATCTGGTATTCGATATTTGAGCATAGGTTAATATACCATGTACAGGTTGTCGTAGTTGTCCTAATTGTCGTAGTTGTCGTAGTTGTCGTAGTTGTCGTAGTAGTATATTGTCAGTACACATTTATAGGTCAAAATAACAACAACAATGTCATTATTAAATAGTTATAGAAGAGAGGTGACAAAATTCTGAACGCATTACACACGCGAGTTATTCTCCCGTTTATGGCAACAGTAGTGCCTAGTCATCAGACGTAAACTTCGCTACATTCTCACTCGCAACAGAATAGTAATCCGCTGTTGACGTTTGTCTGATGTAAAAGTAACGTTTTCTCTGGCTTTCTGTGTCGTTTTATGAGATAATGTTATGTACCAACTGTTACACTGTTATATGTCGTTAAAAGCGTCTGTGTTCGATCGAGACGAGAGTATTTAACAGGTAAGCTCGATCGATTATTTTCTTCGTTTTCAGATTATTTTATAATACGCTCGCTTGTAGTCTTGAATCGAACGACTCAACAACTCTCGAATGAAAATATAGGAAGCTTTCTGTTACTATTGGCGAGCTTGTAATATGTATTTATCGAAGGCCAATGAACTTTCTATTTCTGGAACTATGTTTTAAATATCCATTGTGATATTATCGAAAATTCACGCTAAAGGAAGTTGTGTCTTTCGTAGCAGCTCTCGGCTATACCAAAAAGAACGATATGAATAGATGAATAGACAAAGTATGAATGAATCAGGAATATTTACACGTAGTAGTAGTCGAAAGGTATCGTGATATTCCTACGACTCCAATTTCAAACGATAATTCTATTCTTTGCTGTTATCGGTCTTGTATTGGCAGGAATATTAAATATTTAGAAACGAAGTCGCAGTTGGAGTCGTATAAGTACGTACAGCTTCTGATTGCTACTAGATGTAAATATCTGTTATTTATTCATACTTCGTCACCGTAGTAACGCACGTTCGTGTCTGTTGATAGCGTACATCCCTTTTCTTTCCATAATTCATTAACAATTCTGCCAGTGACATATATTTACTTGACATCTTTTTTTATCTCGACCTATAAAATATACTTACAACACATGGTCGGGGAAAAAGTCCACTGAGGTCAAAAGCGAAGGTGATTTCGAACAGAGGCACAGTGTTTAGTTCTAATCGACGAGTCAAGAATTATTTTTATACCCACCTATGATCCCAATTTTTGCCTTTTGGTTCTAAAATAATCATAAAACCCGTTACAATCGTATCTCCTAACTTTTTTAAATTTCATCTAAGGACGTGTTCCGCTTATTTTCATCTCGTGATTAATCTTTCTCGGCGTCTGCCCTCTTTGTATAAATCCCTTTAGAGTGTTTGTTTCTCCGTTGATATATCGAATGAGTCGACGACAGAATTATATTCAAAAGATCAACTAGAAGATCTCGAGAAGACATAGCGGGAAAAATATAGCGTAATCGCGTAAACCTAAGCGACAGAACCTTGGAACCTACTTGCGCTGTCATCGACGCTGAATTTTCTCAAGGATTGTATTCATAATATAGGCAGTTCAGTGTTACGCGAGTGACACCGTTATTTAAAAGTACAACTTCCATGGACGGCACTTATTCGTACGCGCCTCATAACTCACCTAATTCTTTGTGAATTTTACCTCGTTATTAATTAAAATGGCTCGTGATATTCATAAGGGAAATACTTTGCATTCTTGTTCTTTGCTTCTTCGGTAAAAGTACCACACCGCCAAAAATGCGGGAAACGCGAGACCATCGATCTATAAATCTGAGCAAAGATATTAAGAAATCGAACTGACTCAAACTGAATCGAGTTAAAGGGAGAAACCGAGCGAGTTTCGAAACAGGTCGTGCACCTATTCGCCCGAAATCGAGCTGAATTTGCTCCCAAACTGGCTGACAACATGTGTGTACTGGACGCTGAAAATTCCGGGGGATTTGGTTTCAAAGTAATCGCAGGAAATTCGTGCTGGATCGGTGAACAGCTGTCGTCCGAGATTCCACGCGATTCGAGTCACTCTGCTTCGCGATCTGGTTAGAGAAGAAGCAAGCCTTTTGTTGCGACGAACGATTAAACGTTTATGATCTTTGAATGTATATGGTAAAACTCAACGCTTTGAACAACTGCTTTTCTGTGCCACTACGATAGATTCTACTTAAAATTGTACGTCTTACGGCGACTGGATAATGTAACGCTTGACTCGAGTTCTTATCTTTTGTTGATAGTTTAGATGGGTTTAAGTAAACTTCCAAGTAATAACGATTTATATAATAGTACTTGCGTATGTTTGCGTTCATCATAATTTTCTTTTACGCGAATGCAGGCGCATTTGTTAATAAACGCGCTTTAAAAAGCGAAGGAAGAATTACTTTCACGCTACGCGCTCTAATCTGACACTTACGCGAATGAAATAGCCCGTCGAATCGCAGTTTCTGAATGACGCGCGAAAATAAACGGGGTTTTTCACCGACGAATCGCGTATCACGGACTTGCCTGAGGAATCTTAATAAATCCAACTGTTATTAATTTGGCAATTCCCTTTTTCTTGCTCGATCTTGCTTAAGCAAAGCCGTGCGAATCTTATAAGGATACAGCACGCGAGAAATAAGTTCTGGTATCTCGCAAAGTCGAAAAATATACCGATGACTCATGGTGAACAATGCAAGGGTTCCTTACACGCGCGCCTGGAGGCGGTACGGTGATAAGGACCATTTCTCCTAACAGCATTCTCTGCTCTACCAGCTCTCTAGTAATATATCCAGCTTCTACGGCAAATATTTTCTAAAGAAACATCCCGGTGTCTTATCAACCATATGCGTACACAAACAGTCTCGTTTCGGTTCTTCTTCTTCTTTGAAATCCCAAATTTCCTATCGTTCTATCCTACGTATAATCCTATAACTCTCGTCTCTTCGACTAAATCCCACGTTAATCTCCGTAACTCTTTCGTCGAAACAATCTTTCTCAAACAATGTGACACCATCGTCCCACAAACCTCTCCTCTAAAAGCAACATACAAGGAACACGTTCAGAGGCAAACCGTAAGAAATCTGCTCCGAAAAAGTGGTCTCGCGTCCTTGACGATATATTCGAGCCATCCTCGCTAGCGACGCGTTCGATTTTTCTAGAAGAACGAATCCATTGACCTAGTTCGACGAACAGGCACGAAAAAAGAGAAACATATATACCGATAACGAGGAAAGAAACGTTAGAGACAGCGATCCGCTTTTGCAAACTGGCTAGTCAAGGTTCCTGGCGAGCATTGACGTAAAAGCTGGTGGCCAGTCGACGCTCGAACCATGCATTTTCCCAACGAACCGCTTTGTCGTTATCCGCTACGGGTCGAAGAAACGAGATCGTCGGGTTGGACTGACGATAAGACACCGCTAGACCAAGTAAGCGGGAATTCAGTTACGCGGCTTTCGAATAAAACCTTTCGACGGGGATATCGTATGCGAGGCGTAAACTTTTTGTCCTGTTATATCGTCATGCTAGGTGGCCTGTCGCGGGTTTGTACACACACGATGTACTCTTTGAAATTCTGCGCTACCCGATGTATACAGCCATTCGCGAAAGTATCGATACACCTTGTGGTATTTTTGTTTCAATGAGGCATATGACGGTCTACCAGAAACGGAACCGATCATTTCTTGCACGATGTTCGACTTCGTCGTATCCAAGTACCCGATAGGTAGATGGTTAATTCTTAAACCAAACGACTTGCCTTCGTAAATATATTTATGACAAGGAGATGACGGTAGTTTACTATGAAATGATTCGTTCGTGGAATTGACTTTGGCAGAAATTGTTAGAAAGTTTCTCGGTCCAACGAAGCCATTAAGCGTTGCAAAATTTCAAAGGACGAATCGGTACCACTGAGAGTTAAGTGGTAACGTTGTATTTCAAAACAGAGATCGTTCGACACGGTTCGTCGTAAGTCGAAGCGGAAAGTTTAAAGAACCGCAGCTGCGCAGAGTATGAACGAGTCATTTCGAAACTGTGTGCGTATGACGATTGTCGATCTCATAAACCATAAACCGTCTAAGGAACGTCAAACGCTGTCCGTTGTTAATAAAATAATTTTTCTTCCAGTCAATTTTAATTATAACGATCGTATTCTCCGTGGAACATCCGGTAGAAGTCTCCGGTAGAATATGCGAATAGAACATAAACCACGGACAGACCTCGAAGAAGAATTATCCTCTTCTTTCTTCTGTTAGCTTCTCTCGTTCGAGGTCTCTGGCAGGTCAGCTATAGCGGGTGGTCCCTTTTCTTCGTCTCTCGTACCTTCGAAGCATCCGCGAATACCTGAGACGCGTTCGAACAATTTCTTCGCGCTACACCTGGTGGTCGTCGATGTATCCTCGAATTTATCCAAAGTACAGAAAGAAGTATCTTTTTACTAAATTGTCCGTCGTAGAGCGGAGAAAGAATTGCTAATAAATCATTGGCGATAACGTACGTGCACGTTCTATTTCCGCAAGAACGATTCGCTGGTTTGATTCTACTATAGATAGATTCTACTACAAGCGAATACGCGTAGTATAATGCGAACGAATAATACGTCTACATACCGTAGAAAGCAGCGATCTAATCGAATTTTACTACTCCGATTAACCGTACGTTCGTCTAGCGAAACAAGAGCGTAACTTTCTATCGAAATTGCGCAAGACGCTTTATAATTTATATTGCGCTTCGCGTTAAAGACTCTATTTAACCGTGTACGCGATCCAAACGGAAATACGTGTAACGTTGGCGATGCCGGCGTATCCGTTTAGAAAATTCCGATTCGAATCGAGTTTTTAACGTTGCGAGGCACGAGCTCGCCTCTCTCGGATCCAGAACAAAAAACTCGATGTCTGATTCATCGCTCGTTTTGCAAACATTATGGCAAAATACACTCGCACTAGATTTCAACACTAAACTATTCAAGTTGGAAGAGAGAGAGAGAGAGAGAGAATCGTGAAATCAGTGACAGAACGTTGTTTCGACTTAATGGAGAAAGGAATTTTATCATTTTAGAGACGAGACAAGAAGAGATGCTCGTTCTACGAAAGCAGAATTTAGTTTATTCTTACTTTTCGTAGGAGAAAGGAGACGTCGTATCTGTTTGCACGGTAAGGTTTCTAATAAAACTGACACGTATTAATCACTCGCAATTACAGACTTCCTTTATTTGCGATTCATATTGGATATATAATAGCTCTTTATTTCTAATATTTTGTTTTCTCGTAGTGTTACAAAACTATGTAGCAAGTTGAATGGACTTGCTATTTGAATCGATAAACGTCTGTTATACAAAGCAACAGGACAATGGAAATCGTGTCTATAGAAATATATAACGGATCAGCTGCTTAATTTCCTCGTCGATCGTCGTTGAAAATTGTAGAGCGTAATTTCAGGAAGTTTTAGAATATCTTGCAACAACTATCGTTGATCGACGTTTCGGTTAAAAGTATCGCTGCTCAAATTACTTTTCCAGCAAAAGTTTTCGCTTTATACCATCTGCCATTCGGGCTTTGCGTTCTGTCATTCATCAAGATGATCTATCTACATCGAGATTGCCTCGATATTCTAAATCGATCGCTTCTTGTTTTTCGCGATGGTCGAAGGTTATACAACGTTTCGCGGATAACGCGTGTATATAAATGTCATTACAAATGTCACGTACATGTACCGAGAACCCGACGGAATTTCATTCCTTTTTCCTTTCGTAATCGAGAATTCGTGACCAGGTAACATTATTCCGTTAGTCACGTAATTATGTTCACTTTCCAAACTTTATCCTGTTTCGCAGCGAGCGGGAAAGCACTGTCGTCCGTTTCCAGGTTCTACGAATTTTATCGACTCGTTTCATACTCCAAAGATCTCGAATTCTATCCGATTAACTTCCAACGTTTTCCAAATGATCATTCGATAGCCCGATATGTCGTTTCCTCGAATGGATGTTTAAAAGAGCTGTCGCAGACGAGTTACGCGAGGTCAGCGTTAATATCGGACGAGGATTCCTAGGACGGAGGTGAAGACTCGTAAAACCGAGACTCGAAAGAGCGAACCACGGCTCTTAGAGGAACGCAATCGTGTCAGAAAATTACGAAACGCGATAGCAAATGCGTGCAAAACGTACACGCCAGCGATCCTACTTTTAAAACTGTCGCACTCGTTGAGAGTTCTCGCTTACTCGCATCTTTCAAACGTTCAACTCGCAAGAGCCGCGTTGATCTCGTCGAGCCTAACTTTAGTCGCAAGCAACGACTTGGCGCTTATTTTCCGCTGCTTTTCCTCCTCGATAATTTACCCAAGTCGCGACGTAATTCATTCAGAGACGGCTTCGACTAATCGGGACGTAGAATCCTTTGCGCTTAATTGAATAACGAAGTCGATGACCCCTGAAAGCGACACTTTGCCAACTATGACGAACAATTTTGAAATTGCCAATTTGTATTAACGTCGCACGATTCCAGGCATTGATACCTGTCTTATTAAAAATTGCTCGAAATTAGGGCCATTGTCGAACCTCGGACAAGGGCTCCGCGATTAATCAAAGTCACCGCCGTGTTTGTCTTCTATGAGCGATATCTCGATTTAAATTCAGATGGTATTTGCGAATAGCATAACGAATTAGAGATAAGGGACAACCTTGATTACAAGATGAAGCAACTTATGCAAATGAGTAAGTTCTTGTTCAGGCATTAGTGTATTGCGTTACCGTATTGCATTACGCACATTAAGTACCAGGGGCTAGCGCGTTCCTAGATTTTCAATCCCCTTCCCATTTGCGAAACCATCGTTTTTTTCTTTTTTTTTTTTTATTTTTTATTTTATTTTCTGCCTTCTGAATGGTAATCCGACGCTCCGTCGTGCTGTAACGCGACTCCTATTGAACATCTGGATAAATACCTTATTTACGATCACTTCCTACGATAATATAACGTAATAGGTTAGAAAACGTATAGCGGAACGTAATACGAGGTCAGCGAAGATTTGAAAGAACTGTGGGAAAAATTAAACTTTACGATCGTCCCTCGAGATGTTGAATATTAATGTCAAGTACGAACGTTCTGGTGAAATTCGCGTTGGCACAGCTCCGAAACCTTGTCCTTTGAAACGCTTTTCGCTATCGTTATTTATAGTTTACGAGGAAATAACTTTCTCGAGTATCCGTCACGCGAGGAATTTTTATCGGGACGCGGGCTTTCATCGTGGCTGAACGTTTAACCTTCAGGTGCATGGGGTCTCGTTTTCTCCGTTCGTTTACCGCTTCGCTATGCGAACAGACTTTGAAGCAGAAAATCCTCGTAACGACACCACCGTGTTAATCTATTCAGAGAAAATAAGTAAATCGCGATAACACACCTCGAGGAGCGTTCGCTCGCACGTGTAATCTTAAACGACACATATTTTTAAATGTACGCGGAAATATGAAAAAATAAAAACGATTGATCGAAGCTACGAGGTCATCGTCGCAAATAGCTTGACGCGTTCACGGCGACAGATTCTTTTAAAGACTTTTCTATTTCACGATACGGGACTCTGCCATGCCATACTCGTCTCGGCGTATGTTTTGTATCGCGCTTTCACGTTTGAAAATTTTGTCAAATACGTTACAACGTATTACAATTGTTTTAATCCAATTGATACGTACGATATAAAGTATCCTTAGCGGCACGGGACAAATAACAGCCGTACAACCAACAAGTCGTTACATTTTTGCCTCTAAGGAGCAAACGAGTCTCGTAGAATTTCTCGCTATTATTACGTGTTACGTAACTTTGTCTTGCAAATACTTAATTAGCGTTTATTTCGTTGAGAAATGTGGAAAGATGACGGCGATATAAAAAAAAGAGGCGGCAGCCCAGAGGAAGGTTCGTTACGGGGCCTGTATGTCCCGTATCACGGTGAACGCGTTAACATCGCCGCATAGGATCGTAGGAAACTTCGAATCTCCGTTCGTACGAGTACGTTTGCCAATTTGAAGGTTCGAGCTCTGTTCTCCGGTAGAGTAACCGAAGTGAAACTTTCGAGCGGCAGTCGCGATCGTTCGATGCGAACTGAGCCAAACTGATAGATCGGCAAAGTCCAGAGAAGAGTCGAAGAATGGCCAGTTATCCCGGGGAATCGCATCGGTTGGAAACCGGTTCGCAACGTAAGTCTCTTTGTACCGGCGGGTTCTTGACAGGATACGTTATATGCACGCGAGGAAGTGAAAGCAACGTTCACGGGACAATACGGCCGTGGACTATCCCCTTCTCTCAACCCTCTCTTTGACAAAATATCCACGTATTACCGAATTACAGTATAGATCCTAACGAATCATGAACGCGCTATAGAAGACGCGCCAGAAATAGAAAAGAGGAAGACGCGTGAAACCTGGAGCGAGCCGAATGCGTATCCTTTTCTCTCTCGTTCGTTCGCCATCTTCGTCTAAAAGGCCGAACATCGCGCCTTCGTTGCTAAAGTGAATCACCTTCGACGGTTTAAATTATGCCGGCGCAACAGTAAATCAAGCATTTCGCGAAAGACGAGACAACGCGAAGAGATGCATGCACTGGAAGAAGCGGCTGGTGGCCTCGTTTAATCGAGAAGAGCACGCCTCCACGACAGATATACGATATACCGAGTGGCGGAACGAGTTACGCGTTAAGAAACACGCTCCAAGCTGTTGTCGAGCTTCGCAAAAACCAAGCTTTCACGTGTCTACCTGACTTTTATGCGACGGATGATCGGAGAAAACGGAGATACCGGCCAATCGCTCTGTTAAGGCATAGAAACTTCGAGCTCGGCGATCTGAAAAGTTCGTTTAATATTAAGAAATCTTTCTGATTGTTCGTATAAAGGTGAATCGTTGTAACGAGTTGATTCGATGATACGCAGCTGCTTCTTCCTTTCTTTCTTTCCTTCTTCGTAAAGGTTTCGATAGAAGCGATATCCTTAGGATACCAGTTTCGCTTCTTTCGACCACTGCCATTTTAGATCGCACGGAAATCAAACTGATTATAAAGTCAAACGCTCGCGTATGGATTCCGCTATTAGATCGATGAAATTTTTAGAAAACGTAATCGATCGGTTTCGCTGCCGAGTGGCTCGCCTAACGAGGAAAAACGATTACTACGAATAGAAAATATAGAAAGTAACAGAGGAAACGAATTAGACGTTTCCCAGCACCTAAAGAAGGCCAAATGTCATTTATCACGGAAGAGTTCACGTTCATAGATCTCTCTCGTCTTTTTCTTCGCGTAGCCATCGGTAATATTTCAACTTGAAGCGTACATCGTGCCAACCGATTATTACCAACTCGTGACGAATATTTATAGCGGCAACGGTCAGCTACGATTGGCTAATCGTTTTCATTTAACAATTACTCTCCCTTCCTCGATCTATTTCTGCGCCGGCTCGCGCTTTTCCTAGAAAAGAAACGCGGATCTAACGAATCCAGATGAAGTCGATCCGTTTACAGAGAGGGTATTGTCGCGAACGAGTACGCGTTTCTCGGAATTCCGATGCAAACCACCGTAGCGTTGGTTCGATCAATTTGCAGATTTCCACCGATCCACGCTATATCGATTCGATGGAACGCCGAAAGGATCGACTTTAGGATTTACGTCGATCAGACGTTCTTCGTTCCTCCCAGCGAATAGTACGAGTTCTTAAACCCCATTTTTCGCAACGTTTTCTTCTCATTAGGTTAACGCGAAGAAAATAATCGCAGCTTCGTCGTACGCGATGCGATAGCGACGCCTAAAATCGCCGATTGCACGCCGAGTATCGGTAACAAAAATTTTGAAGTCGACGGTATCTTGCTAATACCTTGAAAAATTACTAAACCGCATAAGGGAACTTCCGCCGGGTAGATAGCAGTTTCCTCCGCTTTACGTTCTCCGAGTGGAGCGAAGAAAGAAACGACGAATTGCGGAATAGCGCTCCGAAGAATTGTTTACGGTCGGTAATAGCGGCACAAACAGTCTAATCGGAGAAGCAAGAACGTGGGCGAAATCGAGTATACAATGCACACGTTAACGGTAAGCGAACAGAAAACTGCACAGGTACCGGATGCTTTTATGAATAGGCCCATTGTGCGCTAAGGGATTGGGTCTGAGATAACTGCGTACGTTCGTTACATCCGGTCCACACTCGCGTCCACGCGCTGAAAAATGTTGATTACTATAGCAGAGAGGGCAATCTTTACACACTGCCGCGTGACGCAATTTGCTCCATTCGGACAACCGCAAAATTACCAGTTTTACAAGATGTTTCTTATTTTTCGTCGCGCTTAAGATTTCTTGCGGGGTTTTTGGTCGTGCGAGATTTTTTAGCGAGGCACGCGGTTTAATGCCGCGCATTTATCACGAAACATTGCTAAAGAAGCTCGGTATAACATTATCTAAAAAGTAATTATTAACGACATTGGATATTTGAAAACTTTGTTAAACAGTGTAATTTAAGGCTCCGACTGTTCCCCTAATTTATCAGTTAGAACCGCTTCTTCGATGATAGCGGCGCGGTTTATCATCGAATAAAAGTACGATCGATGAAAGGAATTTCGAAAAGTCCGATTCTGTCGATACGATTGTATCTTTGATGTTTCCACGTATGATAGAAGAATATGATTTGTATGCGCTATATAGCATAAGCTTGACGAGTCGTCTAATGTGTTTTTGATTATCTGCTGCGAAGATTTCAACAGCATGCGTCCGCTGGATTGCAGGATTTTCGAGATAGCGTAATTACATCTATCGAGTTACTTCGGATTGAAATATTAGACGTTCCAAGTTAAAACGCTAAATATGTACAGAAATGAAATATGAATTTCAATTACGACGAATACGAGGAATTAAGATTTCATAAAAAGTACATCTGCGTGATCCGTAGCTTATCCTGCCAGGTTCCATCGTGCGTAACAAACCACGCAGGTATTGCTCGAATTTTGTAATAATCGATTTTTGCGCCAACAACTACGTCATCTGGTTCTACCGACTGATGCACAATATTCTCCTTAACGTGCATGATACGGTCGATCGTTCGTTAGCGTGAACCGCGACTAGTGGAAAACTTCGTCGAAACGCGATCGCCTGCGCTGGTTAGTCGAAATTTATCTCTCGGCCGCGTTAGGAAAAAGCAACGAGAAATCTTCGTTTGATGTTTACTTTCGTTTAATTTGATAAAAAAAAAAAATTGTGTTCTCAGGAAAAATCACATCCTGCTCGATGATACTGTACGTTGTGTGGCACGAAAATAATGTCCGGACGATGTTTGACAGATCCAGCAAATACTAATTGTTCGACCTTGTTTGCAGAGGGTAAAGTGGAAGTGTCTCGCGATGGCAAATACTTGAGCACTCTGGCACCGGGCAAGGTGCTCGGTGAGCTGGCAATTCTTTACAATTGTAAGAGGACAGCGACGATAACAGCGGCTACAGATTGCCAGCTATGGGCCATCGATCGGCAATGCTTCCAAACGATTATGATGAGAACCGGCCTCTCGCGGCAGGCCGAATACACGGATTTCTTAAAGAGGTAAAAATCATTTCCACGCGATAACTGTATCAGAGCGGAAGAGCGAAGACACGCTTAACGAACGACGTGATTTTGTTTGTTTCAGCGTTCCTATCTTCAAGAATTTGCCCGAGGAGACTTTAATCAAAATTTCAGACGTATTGGAAGAGGTAAGCTTTGGTATCTTCTCGATGATACTCTTCTCGTTTCTCGTTTCTCGTTTATTCCATATCGTGTACGTACTTCTACAGACCTTTTACAACAATGGGGATTACATAATCAGGCAAGGAGCAAGAGGAGACACGTTTTTCATAATAAGCAAAGGGCAAGTTCGCGTGACGATAAAGCAGCCCGATACTCCGGAAGAAAAGTACATCAGGACGTTAAGCAAAGGCGATTTCTTCGGCGAGAAGGCGCTTCAAGGGTAATTGTTTCAAATTTCATTAGATTATTATAAAATAGGGGAATTCAATCGGTGTAAGGGAACAATTTTGGATATTAAAACGGTAAACAACGACGAAAGAGAAAAATTTAACTTCTAATTTGTATTCTTTGCTTGCCAAATATAGGACGTTACCACAGTATGTACGTAGTCGATATACTATATGTCGCACTTTCGTCTCGTCATAATCCCACGGTATCGTCCTAAATATTAAAGTGCACGAAACGTTTCCACAGAGACGACCTGAGAACGGCCAACATAATCGCTGACGATCCGGAAGGAGTGAGTTGCTTGGTGATAGACCGTGAAACGTTCAATCAGCTAATCTCGTCTCTGGATGAAATTCGTACGCGGTATAAAGACGAGCTCGTGGAACGTAGAAGGTGAGCCTTTATGAACTTACAGTTCGCAATCCGATCGTACGCCGGTAAAACGTGGCTTTATTACTAATAACCGCGTTAACTCTCATGAACGTTAATTATACACGACCATAATCATGATCGTGAATCGTCTGTTAAATCCCTGGTCTATGTGTATCTGTATGTTATGTTTCACGCCTACTACCTAGGATGGGAGAATAGAGCGTGCTATCTCGGAGTAAGTTTCGCGTTACGGTACAACCATGTGTGTGCTAATGATTCGACAATTAAGCTAACGTTTCGCTTTTTTCTTCGAGACGTGCCAGCAATTTGCATTAATGCCGCGTCGCTTAGAATGGAGGCTCGCATAACACGGAAAAAATGAAAAAGATTAGAAACTAACTAGTTGTTAATAAACCCTATTAATGCGGTATTAATGTAATTTAAGAGCATAGCATCTCGATATAGTTACTCTTAAAAATACTCGGATTACGTTAGATCGCTATTAGGTAATGTTTCAGGCTAGAAAGACATTTTCGCTTGTTCTTTTATTACTCGTTGGCAATTATTTCAATTTCTGACAAGAGTGTACCTGCGAAAAGTTAGTGTAATTAGCGATCGTGCAAATATAGAACGAACGAATCCATCATCCGAATAACGCTTTGATACAGGTTGAACGAGGAATTCAGAGATTTAAGGCTACAAGATCTTCGACCACTGGCTACTCTAGGTGTAGGCGGTTTCGGAAGAGTCGAGTTGGTTCAAATAGTCGGGGACAGCAGTAGATCGTTCGCTCTAAAACAGATGAAGAAAGCCCAGATCGTTGAAACACGACAACAGCAACACATTATGTCGGAGAAAAGAATTATGGGTGAAGCTGATTGCGATTTTGTCGTGAAGCTGTTCAAAACGTTCAAAGACAGGAAATATCTTTATATGCTGATGGAAGCTTGCCTTGGTGGCGAACTCTGGACTGTTCTAAGGGATAAAGGTCATTTTGACGACGGCACGACACGATTTTACACCGCTTGTGTCGTCGAAGCTTTCGATTATCTTCACTCTAGGAACATTATATACAGAGATCTCAAACCGGAGAATCTTTTGCTTGATAGTCAAGGGTAAGATGATTTTTAACGTAGATCTAACGTACGGGATGAGGTAAAGAAAATTTCCTCCGACACGTATCACTGTACATAGATGTGATACAGCAACGTAACATCGACGACATTCTTAAACGCTAGTCATATTTTTTAGATACGTAAAACTGGTTGACTTTGGTTTTGCCAAGCGTTTGGATCACGGGAGAAAAACGTGGACTTTCTGTGGTACACCCGAGTATGTTGCACCGGAAGTTATTTTAAACAAGGGACACGATATCAGTGCCGATTACTGGTCCCTTGGTGTACTGATGTTCGAACTTCTCACGGGTACACCGCCATTCACTGGTGGCGATCCAATGAAAACTTATAACATTATTTTAAAAGGAATCGACGCTATAGAATTTCCTAGATCGATCACACGAAATGCAACTGCGTTGATTAAAAAGCTGTGCAGGTAATGATTAAACTATTATCATAATATTAATTAAACTATTATCGGATAGACCGTGAAATTAATTATTTATTTTAAGGGATAATCCTGCAGAGCGTCTTGGATACCAAAAAGGTGGCATTAGCGAAATACAAAAACATAAGTAGGTGTATCAAAATTTGTATTAGTTGCGTAAAAAGAAATTAATTGCGTGAAAAAGAAAAGGGAGAGAAATTGTTTATCAACGATCCTATTTTCTTGTTTAGATGGTTCGACGGGTTTAACTGGGAAGGCCTCAGATCGAGAACTCTTGAACCTCCAATCATGCCACGAGTTCAAAGTGCCACCGATACAACGAACTTTGACGAGTATCCTCCGGATTCAGATCCTCCTCCTCCTGACGACTTATCCGGCTGGGATAATGATTTTTAATCGATATTTAATTTATTTGTTCAAAGAAATCGTTATTTCCGAAAGAGAAAAATGTTGGAAAAAGCTTCGGCTCGTGTCGCAAGAATCGCAAGATAATTGGAAGGTCGGTGGAGAACGTGACCATCAGCATCCGCATTTATTCAACGAGCTGGTACTATGTGATGTTTAGATAATTGTTTAAAATAACATCGATCGCCGAATACTATAATACAAAGAAAACGAAACTGGCCTGTGATACGATAATTAGGCCGTTGAAAATTAGCTTTTCCAAACTTTTCGAGTCTATCGAATGATCCATAGATTCGAACATAGAGAAGATTATCTTTTTACCGTACTATCTAACAAGAAATATGAATTTTCAAGACGTCGGCCAAAATATTGTTGGCATGAATTAAACATGCGTCTAATTTAGGAAAATCTTTACACACACGAGCTCGCGTTCGATAAGATTAGAACTCGAACGTGGCATCGTGAGACGCGCACGAATGCGTTAAGTGCCATACCTAACAAAGGTAAGAGTCGAATACGATACGTGTGTACGAAGCGTCCACCTGAACGTGCACGATGTACAGTGAACTTAAATTGTAAGAGACATCTTGCCATCGAAATTGCAAAGTCGTGCACACAGTTTTACAGAATGAAGTATGTCGGATTCTTCTAGCGTCCGATTCATTGTTGTTTGATTTACTCTATAGTTTATTGTAATAATTCTATTTTAATTAATCATGCGAAAACGTGACTCCTGTAAATAATTGACTATAAATAAATATATATATATAATATAAAAATATATATATATACTTAGCAATTCAATGTATATCGATTATAAATAAAGTTTTATTAATGCTAATGGTGCGTAACTGGTTATTGTTATGGTTATCGTATGTTTGTCTTAGACTCCTTTCAAACAAATTTTGTATTTTATTCAATTATATTTTTATATTTGTAATGTTTTTGAAATTTAATTGCACAAAATTCCTTATTTCTACTAATACTCGTATCCCATACGCTTGCCCATCGACAATCATCTATTATTAATTTTATACATGTACAAAAGGGAGGTGGAAACGCGAAAGTAAAATCAAGATAACGTATGCGTCACGTTTCGCGCTCCATACGGGCTGTAGCGTGAAACAGGAAAAGGAATACGTCATAACTCGCGAATAGCGCGAGCCATAACTCTCGGCAAGTGGAATTAGTAACAGAAAGCTTAAGGGAAATAAAAAATACGTACGAATACTTTAATATCGCAACAAATCCACAAACAAACGCACAACAATATTATCGAACGAAATTAAAACCTGCCCTAAGAATATCGAAATCGAAACAAGGACCAATGAGACGTCCGCTGAGATGCATCGCCTTGCGCGCGCTCTACCCATCACAATACCCAGTACGATAAGCAGGCAACTGTAGCGCGCCAAAGAATCAAGTATCGGCATCAGCAAAGGTAACTACGTGTCAAGGGGAGTACGACTTATCATCAGCAGAAACTAGCAGTGCAAGAGGAATGCAGCAGCAAGGGCTTCTAAAGAAGAAACCTAATACCTTCGGAAGGACGTCAGCAGAAACGGAGACTGCAGCATCCGCAGAAATAATTACGTGCCAAACTCCGCGTTACCATGGAATAAACCGTCACGTGATAATTATACCATGATAGTTTTAGTATAAATAAGCGTAGCCACTTAGAGCAGAGTTTAGTTGAGTGAAAAATTAGTCGAGAGTCAATATCAAGTTGAGCGACGAGTTTAATTAAATTTAAGAGTTTAAGAGTTGAGTTGAGTTTCTCAGAAAACTATTTAAGAGTGTAGTATCGTGGGCAAAAGGCCTAAGAGATATCGGGTGAAACATAAACCCGTCCGTCAATGTGTCGTCGGTTTCGTGGAAAAGGCCTACATAACCCTGGCTACGAGCGGTTGTGGAACACGTGCGTGGTGGGGCTAAGACAAAGGACAAAGGGATATTAAGGGAGAAAGATGAATTAACAGGCAGTGTCAGTGGAGAAGCCGCAGAGTGTTAGTTGGGAAATCAGAGAGTGCAAAATGCGTTGTCGAGAGAATGTGAGAGAGAGCGTTGGATCCGTGGTGACGAGAGTTGCAAATTAACTATCTAGTTGTCTTAATTATGGCACGTTGTTGTATTTAGTTTACGTTAAACAACCATCGTTTCCTGTTTAATCAACGTCTGTACAATCCATTTATTGTAAATAAAGTAATTGTAGCATAAGATCCTAAAAAAGTGAACATCAAGAAGTAAACCTGAACAGCCAGTCGTTCATTGTTCGTTAGTCGTTAATCAGGAGTTAAAAGCGTACAGTACGCGAGTTGAAATCAGTCAGTCTTCAAACAGTTATACTTAAACAATTTAATCAATATATTACTTAGTGCGATATTTTCGATTCAATCCAAATAAAGTGCGATCGGTAGTATATATAAACAAGGTAAGAATTGTATACATTGCAACACTCTCTTCTCTAAAATTTCGGACTTGTAATACATTGAACATTTGAATAAAGTAGGCGTTGACTATTAGTATCAACAAACAAGAATTATTATTGTATATTTAATTGGGCCTTCTTTAAGAATATTAAATATTAAAAAGCGACCATTTCCTGTGCTAACTTGTTATCTCGTCGCGACTAAATGATTCGCGCGGATTACGGTGCCTTCAATAATCGAAGACGCCTACGGGTTTTTCGGGTCTTTGGGCAAGATTTGCGAAGCCACATTGGTTGTCATAGAGAGTATTATTGTTACAAACAATCTTTGTTCATGCCAAAAGCACGAAGGAATTACAGAAACGAAGACCATAATACTGAGAAACGTGCAAAACATCGGTTTAAACGTTTGTTAGCTGCCGAAATTAAAGGAGAAGATGAGTGAAGCCGAAAGAATTAGGATTAATCCTAGAGCAAATAGAAATTAGTTTTTAACTTTTTTTAAGTAACAGTATGATCAAAGGAAGCAATTACAAAAAATTTCTAAAATGTCTTACGGTGTATTTTAAAGTAATATGTTTCATGTCTCAAATTTTCGTGTAACAATATCTACTGCAACAAATAAATTACAATTTTTCCTTAAATTTTTCTTTTGAAATTTATATTCTCTATTTGCTACTATTAGTGCTTCAAATTAGGCTACGTTAGATGTATTGAATAATGTTTTATCTTCATCTATTGTTGAGTATTCTCAATTTCAAATCATTTGAAATAAACGCCGCATAGTGTTAATTTTAAGAATGAATGGTCGCAACCACGGTCATATAAACGATCTAGATCATGATCATATAAATAAGTCTCGACTATGATGTAAAAGACTTGGGAATTGCCATTAAATTAGCCTCTAAAATAGCTTATCAGTTCGGGTATACGAATGACGCCAGCAGATAAATTTTGTCCTCAGGCCTTACTGTGAGGTCAGCAAATCTACACTGGCTAATAAAATGACCTACAAAACTTGACCTCCTATCAAATTATCGATCTCGACCTCGGCCATAGAGGTATCAAGATAGAGTACGTGAGCGAGCTAAAAAAGCGCTATAGAAATAGAAAGAGAACGTTGCATATAGACCTCTTGTGTTCTTGTTTAATAACGCATGCACATTTGCATAATAAATATAAATACGTAAGTATAACGGTCGACTAAGGACAGGATAGACGTGACATTAAATGGAACTTTGTGTCTCATGTTATAAAATATCTGTCAAAAAATCAGAATGTCTTACGCCATCTACGATATTCTGCTGCGAACATAGGAATTATTACAAACAACTCCTTAGTGATTTTATCGCCGATGGGACGTGATATTTGTAACATCAGTTTACCGACGCTGTTTTACCGATAGAATCTTTAAGAATTTTTGCCTCTATCGCCCCTCCGTATTTCACACCGGAGGTGTCGCGATCGCGAGCTTGCCATCAACCATGATATCACCAGCCACTAAAAAGTAAGTTGCACCTCCACGTAGGCCAGACGGTTGTATAATTGGTAGTCGGGCCTTTATTTTTTATTACGAAATTTCTCGTGCGTTACTATTTCCATTGACATTAAGCAAGTAGAAACAAGTCGAAGTTATAGATTGCAAAATTCGCACCTTTTTGCATTAAAAAGATTGTTGTTTAAGAATTTTAGACTTTTAGTTCCTTTAATAGTTCCAAAATAAAAAATAGTTTCACTTAATAGTTTCTAAAATGAGTTGTTAATAATAATAAAGTTGTTTATGCAATCGGGACGTGTTAAAATCGGAAAATGTTAAGAATGTAATAGGTTCTGCACGAAATTACCATTCTAATCAGATGCCGAAGTATAGGATTCTATACACTTCCTTCACAAGCTGGCATATTCTATATCATCCTCTTTGAGAATTTCCTCTCTGATCATACTTATAGTTTCATAGGAAAATTCTGTTTTAATTGAACCCACTACTATGCTGAATCGATAATGTCGCATGTGAGACGGAAGCGATATGGGGAGTCAGGTGACCCCCAAAACGTGGGACACAAAAAAAACATTGAATGTCAAGTGTTTCTCCTGTACTTGCTTCTGTATGTGAGTGTGAGACCTGTTTATATGAAAACAACCGTGACCGTGACCATGTGACCACATTCTAACTGCCAGAGATTTTCTCTCTGTCATTATATGTATATAAAAAGTAGCGCCACATATTGAAAAACATGCGACAAGTACGTACTGTTTTACACTAGTTTTCAAAGCATTTTCATACGTGGATTCTTCTTATATACTCATATTGTTTAGTAAAGGTAAAATTTTTATCTATCTATCTATCCATTTTATATCTTGTTTTCTTTTCCTTTATCATTCTTTCATGCATCTTAATAACACGTTGAAAAAGAATAGATATATTTCAAAACTTTTCCTGTAACTTTGTCTTAAACTTTAACTTCAAATTAATATGATATGTATATGAAACATGTATGTATAATGCATTCAGCATAATTTTATTGCTTCCTATTAAAAGCTAACCTGTATTCTTTATAAATAATTATTTGAAGTAGCTTAAATGTTGTTTAATAATAAAATAAATAATAAAAAATAAAAATCGATATGGATTAAAAATTTATTTTTGTTATCGTTACATAAACAATATTCGGAATGTTAAATAAACTTATTTTTTAAACAATTTTTGTTCTCACTACACGTATCTTGCTTTCAGAGTTCGTTCCGTATTTATTTAATTTACGAGTAATTGTATGTGTCTATTTTTTGAGTATTCTTATATAATATATTTAAATTTCCACAAAAATTTCATAAAATATATATTTCTTTTATTCATATCTTGATTAAGTTATGAATCGATATATGAGAGTATAAGTTCAATATATTTTACTGTGTCATAAAGCTTTATACTCAAAAAAAATTCTCATAAGGAACTTGCGCTGAAATTTTTTTTAACATTTTCAGTTTTCCCATTTTTATGTTTCATTATTGAATTATTGAATTGTTTCCTATTAAAAAACACAATAGTGGAAGTTCTCATGCGAGATTATTATATGTAGTTATCATAATTGTTTTGATATTTTTATTTATGATACCTTCATGTAAAACAAGATTAAATTATATTACAGTATATATATGAAAAATGGAAGATCAGAGAAGGCAAACTGGTAAAGGAAGAGGAGCTATTCTTTTAAGGCTCATGAAAGAAAAGGAAAAATCTAGAGATACAGCTATAAGATCATTATCAGAAAGTCAAAGTCAAACACAATATAATGTTCCTAATCCAACTGAAATACCATCCAGTTCTAAAACAGGACATGGAAGAGGTAATTTAATAAGCACGTTAAAAACAATGCTACGTGCTAGTGCATCAAGTTCTAAACCATTAGAAGTAGCTAGACCAGGTAGAGAGTTGTCAATCAACAAACCTAAAGCTGCTGGGTATGTATGCCAAATTGTAGGTATATTATTTTCAATTATATCTTTAAATGTATTTTCATCTTTCCAAAAATAGTATAATATCGTACTACCTTCGGGGTAATAATTACAAAAATGTATTTGTTACGTTAAGAATCAATCATTTAATATATTATTTAATAAAATCATTTAAATTTACAAGTCTCTTTCCTCAGTTTAAGGATCATCTAAGAAAAGGGTATACCTCGCCAATTTTAATAATTTTCAAATATGTTGTTGAGATCAACATGCTGAATAACTTTTTCTTATACATATAACTGCCACTTGGGTTTAGTTTTTTGAGATATTCATAAAAATACTTTTGCTACTTTTTATCTTAGATTAGAGTTGATTTACCATTATGTATGGACATGCTGATGATATTATAGATGTGTTTTTGCTAAGATGCATTCATAATATAAACTTCGTACGTATCACATTTTAATTTGTAAATGCAAGAATGTAAGAAATGAACTTAACACATAATTAGTTTAGCTATGTATATAATATCATGAAGTCTGTACATTAAGATAACCGTAAACTACCTCAAGGATAAAGAGATTAATCTAACCCAGACCAAAAATAAAAAGTACCAAAGGTGGTTTTATGAATAATTCAAATTAAAGCCAAGCGGCAATTATATGTTTAAGGAAAAGTTGCTGAGAGTTGTCTTCCCAACAATGTACATATTTAAAAGTGATTGGAATCAGTGACGTATATTCTCTTCTATATAATTACCGAAATATGCTTTAAGAAACATAAAATACATGTTACAAGTATATATATTATTAAAACGAAATAAAAATATATTTTTATAGCTTAGCTGAAAAACAATCAGACATTGCTGTACAATCTTTTGATGATGAAGGAGTATTAGGTAAATTATCAGATATAACAATACAAGAAACAACAAGTATATCTAAACCATATTCAGCATATAAACCAAAATGTCGACAAGGAACAAGTGGAACTTCGTAAGTATTGATATATGTACAAGATGTCTCTGCAATTATGATATGATCAAAAGATAATTCCTCATTAAAAAATATGCTAAAAATACAGACTGAAGAGTTTGCATATAAGGCTCTGTTTTCAGAACACGACTGTAAATGCCACCAAGTACATGTACATTAATTCCATTTTGAAAATGAGTAATCAGTTTATACTGTCGATTTTGATCATTTTGTATTTAATGATTGCAAAGATACCTGTAATAATAAAATAAATAATAACAATAAAATTAAATGAAACAAATTAGAAAATAGCAATAAATTTTTAGAGTACAGTTAAGTGGTAATTATATAAGCCTCAAATTAAATTCTGGAAAAGGGTTGTTCAATTATGAAGTCAAGTTTAATCCTGATATTGAGTCAAGACCACTTCGTAGAAAACTTCTTAATCAACATTTACAAGCACTTGGACGAACAAAAGTATTTGATGGAGTAACACTCTATTTACCGCATAAGTTACAGCAGGATGTAAGCAATACATCAGCAATGAGATTTTAAAAGTACACGTACATAGATTTATATGGTTTGCAATTTTTAGATAACCATCCTTGAATCTATACATCCTATGGATCAGTCAAAAGTGGAATTAAAAGTAATATATAAGAAACAACAAACCATGTCTGAGAACATTCCATTTTTCAATGTTTTACTTGGCCGTGTTTTACGATCGCTTAGTTTAGTTCGCATTGGCCAACATAATTTTAATCCAAAGGGAATACATCCTATACCACAACATAAATTGGAAGTGTGGCCAGGATTTGCAACAGCAATTACTGCATATGAAGGGGGTTTAAAATTATGCATAGATGCACGGCATCGTGTTATGCGTACAGAAACGATACGTGATATAATGTAAGAATTGCAAATAATTTCATAAAAAATGTAATATTATAGTTAATTTTATTTCATCGTAAAATACAACGATGCAGGATCAACTTCGGAGGTAAACCGAATTTCAAAGATGCTGTTGTAAGAGAAGTAATTGGGTTATCCGTTTTTACAAGATATAATAATAAAACTTATCGTGTTGATGACGTTGCGTGGGATAAAGATCCAACATATGAATTTATTAAAGGAACTGAAAAAGTTTCTTTAATAAATTATTATAAGTTTCATTGGAATATAGAGATAAAAGACAAAAATCAACCACTTTTAGTTCATTGTGATAAATTTAGATCATCTACTGGTCAGGTAAGTAATGAAGTTCTTCAAGCAATGAAATGTAAATGTCATTTAGTCCGTCTCAAATTCCACTGTACAAATTTTATATGTAGACACAAGAAAAAATGATATTGTTGGTTCCTGAGCTATGTTACTTAGCAAGTTTGAGCAATAGTGTTCGTTCAGATTTTAGAATTATGAAGGATCTCATGGCAGTGACTCAAATGACTCCCAATGCCCGACGTGATATAATTAGACATTTTGTGCAAGAAATACAAAATAATGATGTACCACGGGGAATATTAGCTGAGTGGGGTTTATATCTGGAACCTGATGTAATAGAATTTACAGGCAGAGTTCTTAATTCTGAGCGCGTTTCCTTTGGTCAAGGTACAAACTTTACACCTTCATCTGATCGTCCTGTAGATTGGGGTTCAACTGCATCTAGAAATGCTCCTTTTAGAATTGTAGGTACTTTTATATATTACATATTTAATAATTTGATAGTGACACTTAGAATATAATGATATTTTTAGCCTAATCTGAATCATTGGTTCATCTTGTATTGCCAAAAAGATACAAGATGTACACGAGAGTTTGCTGGTATGTTCAAAAATGTTACAAAAGTTATGGGTATGACTGTTAGAGACCCACAGATGGTTTGCTTAAAAGACGATAGAATTGAAACATATGTACAAGCACTAAGAAAGAGTTTCCAAGAAATGGCTAATCTAATGGTTATCGTGTTTCCTACAAACAGAACTGATAGATATTCTGCGGTAAAAAGGTAAAACAGTTTATACGCATGTTTTATAGTTTCCATATTAAAAATATATTCTTCAATATCTAGAGTATGCTGTGTAGAAATGCCTATAGCTTCTCAAGTAATTATGTCTAGAACTATTTCTCGTGGTGACAAATTAAAGAGCATAACAGAAAAAATTGCTTTACAAGTTATGTGTAAGCTGGGTGGAGCACTTTGGGCTTTAACTATACCTATGGTATGAGATTCACATACATATTTATAATTTCAATTTAAAGAAATAAACATAAATACAAAATTTCAATATGTTAGGACAAATGCATGATATGCGGTATAGACGTATATCATGCAGGTAATGGCCAATTAAAAGGGAGTGTTGCAGGCTTTGTAGCAAGCCTAGATCAGCTATTGACAATTTGGCACAGTAAAATCTGTATACAAGGTAAACGTCAAGAAATAGTAGATATGTTGCAAATATGTTTAATTTCGGCTGTAAAAGCCTACTATAGAGTAAGTAATCTTTAACGTTCACTGTATATATACATGCATTAATATTCTGTATACTAGTTATCTGTAATACATTTGTAAATATTATTATTATTTTGTTTTGCAGCGTAATACGTGTTACCCAGATCGTATTATCATATATCGAGATGGAGTTAGCGATGGACAATTAGAAATTGTTGTCAAATATGAGGTAAAACAGCTATTAGCATCATTTAAAGCTATAGAAATAAATTACGAACCAACATTAACTGTAATAATAGTTCAAAAACGCATTAATACCCGGATATTTGAGAAATCTGTAAGTGCCTAAGAAAGAAGGAAATTACATATTAACAACTTATAGTTCTTAATCATATATATATTTCTTTATTTATTATATTTATTTATAGAGCTCGGGATTGAGGAACCCTCCACCAGGAACAATTGTGGATTATTACATAACAAAACCAGATGTCTACGATTTCTTCTTAGTTTCTCAAAACATACGTCAAGGAACAGTATCACCAACTCGCTATATCGTTGTATATGACAGTAGAAATATGAAGCCTGAACATATACAACGACTAACGTATAAGCTTTGTCATTTGTATTATAATTGGCCTGGTACTATAAAAGTTCCAGCTCCTTGTCAATATGCACATAAGCTTGTTTCTCTCATTGGTCAAAATATACAGCTAGAACCACATCAATCGCTTGCCGATAAATTATATTACTTGTAAGTTTTATATATGACTCAACATCCTAGGATGTTGTTAATCAGATCTGGATGCCACATGATTTAGTATAAATCATAAGTACTTATTAGACTGATATTGATATAATAAGGGATTTAATATGTTCACACAAATATAGTTTCATGTTTCACTGACATATAAACTTGAAAAGTATTATAGAAGAGGTAAAGCTATTTTTTTGTAAGGTACTACTAAGTCATTTTTTCTGTCATATATTAATATATGACAATAATATCAGTATTAAAACCACTGCTGAATAAGCTGTTTTAATCGGTAAGTTGTAATATTTCTTCACTCTATATAAATATAACCAAAACATTGTCAGGGGTAAAGATAGCAATTTTGCAAATTCATAAATATAATGTTATATTTGGATAAGTATAGTTTATATATATACATAAAATGTAATTTAGAAATTTTATATCATGTCCATATAAATACTTCTCAATTACTATGTATAAAATTAAACTGAACTGTTCAACAATAAAAACAAATATTTTATATTTTTGTTACAAACATAATTTGTATACTTAATTATTTAAATTTTGTTTATTAATATCCCTTAGAATATACGAATATTGCGAGGCTAATGCTTTGAATAATTACTGAATCACCATACACGCGATATGAATCGCGGACAAAAAATTTCAGACTTGGGCAAGTACGAACTCTGGACCTTGTGTATAAATATCCAGTACTTCGTTTATTTCGTAAAACATGTACTTCATTAATCTACATATTATAATAAAACCACTAAAGTACATGAATAATGTTTACCTTTTGATTTCATGCAAATTTAACCATGTCCGTGTTTACTTTTTCGAGTTGTGCAATATTATGCATTACTTTTTATTAAGAATTATATTTTGTTCTTCAACACTGTATTAAAAATGATTATAGTAGTCCATTAGTATAAAGGAATTTATTTAATTGCTTATGTGTGTTTACAAACGACTCTGCCGATGAGGATCCAATACCCAGAACGATGCGAGCAAAATGCGTGTATCCATAGTCGTCCACCTTGACTTGAAAGTATGCATACATGTTCATGCAAGCGCACGTCTCTATATTATGACGCGGTATATCAGTGTGGGACATTAAAGAAAGCAATGGCGTAACAAAAATGATAATATTTAAAAATTATATCATCATAATATTTTGCATATTTTCCATTACATTGATATTTGTTATAATTGTTTCTTTGTTTATCGTTCATTGTATTCAAATAGACGTAATATCACAGACAATGTATGAAATGTCTTTTTTAAAGGATAAATGTGAAACAAGCATTCAATTGACTAAAAATTCACAAGCAATCGGTATTAACGATAAAAATAGATTGATCGATATAGTCAGAGGTTAACCCAAGTCATCGAGAACTTACATTTGTGAAAAGAACGTAGCGCAACTTAAACGAGCTCCGGAAGGATCCACCGCAATGCGGTGTTTAGTCGACACAATAGTTACGCCACTGCAAAAGAGACAACCGCATGTGTACGTAAATACGTACATACGTATGTGTATTTACGGTCGTGGCGTATCGCGTATCGAGTCGCCGCCGTCGCCGCCATTCGAGCGGTTAGCGCCTGCGTACATCTTGTTTACAACTGCGGAGCTTACCATACACATGACCTTTACAAGATGGACATGAGCGCCTATTTAGCTGTCTAGGCGTGCGACGGAAAAAAGTTGAAGATACGTGCGTGTCATTGAATCGTGAAGATTGACGTGTATGAGAGGAACCGCGGAATCGAGTGATGTTTAATTCGGTTATCAAAGAAAACAGTCAAAGCACGCGTTCGTGATCCCAAGTGACGCGGTATTTGTCGCTTGCACGCGGGCGGAAAGGGGAGAGAGGGATGGTGGGTACGAAAGGAGACCCGAATTTTTCACCTCAAGCAGATGTGATTGTCGTGAACGGATTTTGCGTATGCCTGATCGAGAGTTCGCATTCAGGATACGTCGTGCATGATGATACAGTGTTGTTAACCACATCGTGAATTCCATTCGTGTGTTTCCGCAAAGTGCTCGATATATGTATAAAGGGTGTGGGAAGAGGAGTGCGTTCTCTCGCATCGACCTGGAATGCTGCCGTGTTTTGATGTGCCTACTATTGCGCATGAAAAAATTCACCTGCCCTTGACAATAGCCTATTTATCCGAACCAGGCCGCCTTTAAACCGCGCTTACCAGTGATAACAGGGGTTCAACCACCCACCTACGTGTGCATCGCCTGTCCCACTCTCTTTTTCTCTACCTCTCTACGTATTTCCTCTAAACGTACGAGCAAACAAGCAAGCGACCACAAGCGCGCGCGCGCGCTCGCTTGCTGCTGCTGCGTGTACACGTGAAAACACCCGCGTGTGTCTGTCTCTCATTGTCAGTATCATCGTGTATACAACCCTTTCTTTATATGTGTCCATGCCTGTCTGTGTATACGCGCCAACCATTCTGGTCAACGTTATAAATTGTATTATTCAACGCGATAAACAGGTGTACCTGCGGTTCTATCCCGGATCAATGATACTTCCACTTTTCCGAGTAATTTCCAAATCAACATATTTGCAAATGCGAAATATGTAAATGCTAGCGTATACAGGCCGCTTCAGATTCCATGCAATCTGTCGTCCTGGGATACCACGCGAACCGCGAACCGTGGCGGGCGAAATTAGACGAAGCCGCGTGACAGGTGGAACCCAACGAGAACCGTGATCGCAGAAATCTCGTCAAGAGGTACATAGTTTCTATGTTTACCGAGAAATTCACTTTACGAAGAGTTGTTGATTTTTCGTCGTGGATTGGACTGTTTCTTAATTCCGTGACTTTAGTAAACGTGGTTACTCGATAATAAATGCTCGCATGAATCGCATCGAAGAGGCCGACCCGTGCGACGCCCTTAGTACACATTGAGTGCACATGCACTATGGTGGCGTGTTATTGCTTATTTACCCCCGACACGTGCTTTCACCATTGGCTTGCTTCGAGTACAACGATATCGACGACAACCTCTCCACGTTAAAAGCAGAACGGCTACACGTTGTTTAAGAGAAAAACAGCAACACGAGCGTGCGGTTTTACAGAAACGTTCTTTGAATTTTCTTACGCCGATAGAAGCAGCGATATATGATTGTACCGATTGAAATATCTATATGGTGTTATTTCTCCAGTGCAAAAGTTGGAAGTGTGTCTTTCGAGTCGAGCTGCTGCTCTGACAACGTGGGTGGGAACACGCATTCTACCACAATGAACTATTGACATAGTATGTTTGGGTATAGTAAAATATGCGTAACGAATTGATCATCTATACCATTTAAATGGTACAATATTACGCGTCGACAGAGAAGACGCAAAATTTTTGGCGACAACGGGTTTTTCGATCGTCACTGCGCGATGTCTTCGAGCAGAGGTTTAGTCTCCCCTTCAGGAGGTCCCGTTGTTCTCTCCGGTCACGTGAAGAAGCTAAAGACGCAGAAGAAAAAATTCTTTGTACTGCGTGGCGAGGCACCAGGATATCCCGCGTGTCTCGAATATTACGATAGCAAAAAGAAATTTGAAAATAGGCAACTGCCAAAGCGCAGCATCTTGTTGAACAGCTGTTTCAATATTAATAGACGCATGGACACCAAACATAAACATGTTATCGCATTGTATACGAAAGACGAATGCTTTTGCTTGATTCTGGAGAGTGAGAAAGAATTGGATGAATGGCTGAAAGCGATGCTTTTACTTCAGAGCGGAGATGTAGCTGATGGAGAGCAACCTCGGCCTATATTTGGTAATGCGCTATCATGATTTGAATTAGAATTAGGCCGCATATTAAGGACGAAACGCGAGATTCACGCGTTGAAAAACAATTTCAAACAAACATTCGTTATTTACGAATACCAATTTCGTTGAAGTGTCATATTTTGAACTATAAGTCCACTTGTTTACTTGTTTTTTCAAATGCGTCATTGCCTTTAATAAGTAGGAGAAGAACGTTTTTTCAATATTTTGTTATCTCTTCCGAATATATTTTTAATAATTGCTTAGAAAATTGCTGATTATACTTTGTGAGAAATATAAAACTGTATTGTCCTGTATAAAATAAAAAGATATATGCTGTAATAATTTATAAACAATTGTTATAAAATGTGGAAATCTTGTTATATGTTATATTATGCAGTGTTATAATGAGGTTAAATACAATATCACACATTGTTGATTCTACAATGTTATATATTATTAATTATTAATTATTAATTATGATGAGGCATAAATGTAATATTTTATTTCAGAACATGTATGGCAAGTTACAATGCAGAAAAAAGGACTAGGTGAACGAAAGAATATTCATGGCCCCTATAGGCTATGTTTAACTGACCGAACATTAAGCCTAGTGAAAATCGGGGCAAAGGATAATTCAGACACTATAGAATTCCCTGTAAGCATGCTACTTTAACGGATGACATAGTCTAAGATTTAGTGTATTTAAGAAGAAAGACTAATGCGAAACCTTTGCTCCACAGTTAATTTGTATCAGACGATGCGGATATATGGAACGTATCTTCTACATGGAAGTAGGTCGTTCAGCTGTTACTGGTGGCGGTGAATTATGGATGGAAGCTGAAGACAATAATATAGCAAATAATATGCATGCTGCTATTATGAATTCTATGAGCAATTCTAGTAGCAAGAAAGATGATGTGGGGCCACGCGAAAGAATTCGCAGTTCCTCTGCCACCGAAGCCAGCAAGCCAATTGGTGTGCTGCAACGACATGCTGGACAAAGATTTCATAATTCGCCATTAGGTGAGTCTGAATTTTAATAAATCATATTTATACTTTAAGAGAATATCAGTTATGGTTTTTAGCACTCACCTCCAGAGTATATTTTCAATTATGTAAATACTTTAACAATATATTTATAATATTTTGACGTTTCGATTTTTTTTTATAAATACTGAACATTTTACGCAGAAGCTCCTTTGCACAGAAATCATCCTACAAATTCCTTTTGCTTCTATGTGTAAATTGTCCAAGACATTGATTTTCTTTTTTATATCAGACCATAACTATAACTGCACTACATTACATGCCTCGAAATATCGGCTGAATCACGAAATATACAATTGAAAACTCAGCTTAGAATAACACAAATGGGTTGCGGGTATTACAGAGGAACACAGGACGCACGAGGAGCAGGTGGATCAACTTCAAGAACAGGAGCAGTCTAATCAGACTCAGAGTACCTCTTCTTGCAATACGATCACGGGTCTGTTTTCTGTCATTGCAGTTGTATGCTTCTTTTTTTTATAAGATGTGGGCATCAAAGGGTGACAAACACGATTATAATTCAATATACTCAAATTTGTTGTTAAAGTATTCTTATCATATACATACGTATAGCCTATTAAAAGACTTCTATTTTTACACAAATGAATTTTCCGTTTAAAAAGAAGTTCATGTGTATTTAAATGAAATTCAAGAAAAACCTCTAACTTCTTTCTATGATTTTTGTTTCACTACTTTCTATAGTTTTTTAATTAAAAATATTTTGGTCAAATTTTTATAGGATAACCGAATAATTACACGATAATCGTGATAAATTGTTAATCGAAAAATTCGTCGGCGAAACAAACAGGATTTTATTGATTACCGTGTGCGAATGGTAGTTTCTAGTATTGCACAATATGTTTCAATACCATACATATGACGTTGGCGAACATACATATTAACGAGGCCAAGTAGAACAAAAACAAATGTGTATTGCATTCTTTGAAGTAGAAATTTATTCAATTTCTAAAGATTGATCAACGATACTTTTTGCTACATAGGAACCTTTTTACGTTTACGATGTTCTGATACCTATAAACTGTTATTTTCTTCAATAAAAATCTTTCGATCGAATCTCAATCATTATCACGTCGATTAGATTTTGCAAAAAGTATATGGAAAAAGAAAAGTAATTGTACGACAGTGAGAGCTGTATGGTTTGCAGTCGTTGCTGGTACCGGGGCTGGGACTGCTGGGATTGCCTCGACTAATAACAACTGTGCCACTACCACTAGACGTCGTCATTCGGTAGCGAGTCATCCCCATTCCGTCAATAATTCCCAATCCGTTCATGTTACAACAAGTACAACTACAACAACCATCACCACCACTATTACCATCACTACGACCGCTACCGTGACCACCACAACCACAACCGCGACAATATCCCATCAGAGAACCTTGTCGCTGCCCTTAGCTGCCATTATCAATCAAATGCAATCATCTAAAAGATCAGTTTTACGCTGTATGTATTTTTGTTTCGTTGTACGATAAATCAGCAAGAGATGTTCTTTATTTCTTTTTCAGTGTCTCTGCCTTGCTATTTCCCATTTTATTTTCTATTCCCTCTTCTTTCTATACTTTTTCCTTTCTATGGGAATCCAAATACGCAAGCAGATGTGTTCGAAATTGAAACTACTTCCTGTTGCGTCATATATAACTTACTTCTCCATGAGACCATCGCGTTGCCGTGGAAATGCAAGCTTCTACTCGCATGCGATTAGTTGCACGATACTTCATAATGAAGTAACGCTTCCCTTTTCGTTTCTTTCAGCGTGCCAACACAATCGATGGAATATTTCCTACAGCATTCAGTCTCAATGATGTGTTTTCTTGGTGTTTTCATTACCGTCATACCGGTCCTCCTCACACGTGAAATTATTCTCTTGTCTATTTCTTATATTTTCCGTAACATCTTTCATATTCGAAGTATACATATATTTCGTCTCACTATCCCAATCATTTGGATACATCTTTTTGATCACTGTTTATTGCTTGATCTAAAATATATGTTCTAATAAATAACAACCTGTATACCTGAATATGCATAAATATTATACAGATCTATGGAATCATTTGACTATGCAAATGAACTAACCGCTGCTATGCTGGGAGGATGGATGCTTTTCGAATTTTGTTCCCTAAACTGAATATTTTGCAACAACATGTCTGACTAATATGTTTCTAGGTGCAAACGGGCGTGACAGGTGTGACAGTTTACCATCGAGGGCTCGTACCACCAGCGAGAGCCATCCAGCATCACTGTTAAGTCATCCTAGGAGTACTCTGAGACCGCATTCTATGTACGGAAAAGGCGCATCCTACTCACCACCGATCACTTCGATGCCTATCAGTCCTGCTTCCGGTGCATGCTCCACAGACTCCGCGGGATCATCTCTTTCAATGGACGATGGTGGCGAAAATGTGTTGGAAGAGGGTACCGTTTCGAGATACGGTCATTCTTTAACGCCTGACGAACCTGTTATTCTGGAGGAGAATGGCGACGATTATGCTCCGTGGTCCACGTCGCATTCGCATCATAAATATTCGCCAAATTTCAAGTCGCATTCTCCTTCTCAGGTGGGTCGTTGGTAGAGTTGATAGAATAGGTAAAATACAATAGTTATATAAATTTACGAACTTTAATCATCTTATTTAAGTAAAGGCATTATGTATATTTGTTCGAATACGTTTTCTATATTCACGTGTAGCTTATGCAAACCTACAAATATGAGTCACTTTTAAGCGATGAATGATTAACTATTCTTAGCGCCTAAATTTATGTTTTTGGTCATTCTTGGCACAGATTAACAAAGTTTTGTTACTTTATACGTTCTCTTGAAAATTTTTGATTATAAATAATCTTGTTTTAACAAAATCTAAACGTCCGAAACGAAACTGAAAAAAGAATAAGTTTTGTAAATGACGATGAAAAGTACGATTCTCTGATCTTATCACTTATTGTTGTTGCGTTCTCTAGTTGTTTTTAGTATAATTTGAAATAATGAATTAAATAATTCATAATTTTGTTTACTTACACGAGATTCTACTATTAAGTAAACAAATGATAACGTGTCTAAGAATTGAAGTTCAAATTGCATCATTACTATGACATATATATTGCATCATCTGACGATGATAGCTAAATGACGAAATAATAACGCGCGGAATTTTACTTTGTTTACAGCAAAGTTCCTATATAGAAATGTGCAGCCCTTTTGGATCAAGTCCTGGGCGCAGCGGTGGTTACATGCCAATGAGTTCAGGAACAGGATATTCGCATTCACGAGGGTCTTCCCTTGTAGAAGAATCAAACACTCTACCAGAAGGTTACGTACCTATGGCACCCGTTGGAAACAACGGATACGTCGACATGGATCCTTCACATAATCATAATGGCCATTTTGCCGATGATCTGTCGCATGGTGGCAGTAGTTGTTCCGTTACATCTGGTACACCCAGTACAGATTTGCGTTTCTCCGAGTATCATTTAGACAAAGTAACGAGTTTTCTTCCACCCGGAGAGGATTTGCAAGCTAGACCAGCAAGAGCCTATTCCATCGGGTCTCGGCCAGAACCTGTAAACAGGCATCGCAAAAATAGGTACGAAACTTCGTATTTGATTCTATTAATCCTACGTAGTGTTAGATATTGGAAAGAAATTGTTTATACGAAGATAGGCGAAATGTATCGATGGAAGACATGATTGTCTGGTTTTTGTTTTGGATAGATTGGACATTACTCAACAAGAAGCTAGCCGAGTACGAGCGTTCTCTGTAGGCAGCAGATCTAAGAGACCTGAAATTGGCAGGTTAGCGAATGTAGTCACTGCAGCGTTACCAGTTGGTTGTGAAAGCTCGAGTTCCAATAAATCAAACTCAGCGCCATTGTTATCGAGTTCTTGGGGACACAATTCCGGTTGCTCTATAACTTCCGAACGAATGGAGGACCTAATGGAATTGGACTTCACGAAACCCAATATTTCTGCAACCTTCAATTCACCACCTTCATCTTATTCGCAGTCGCAATCTCAGTCGCATTCGTATTCTACTGCCACCGACACCAGTTCCTACGTTGATATGTCTCCTGGACAACCTCCGTCGTCGACCACTGCCCCGTACGTCGATATGAGCCGCATAAATAAGGTATTCCTGGACTGAAATTAATTAATTTATATATTTTAATATTGCATGTATTAACATGATATTTTTAAGGTTGATTGTCCTGTGAAATTAATTTGTTTTTCGCCGAATATTTAACATTATCACGTTTATATTAATTCTTGTTTGTTCAATTTCCTATTTTTTCAAATTTTTTCAGATTAATCGTAATAACAATAACAATACAATCACTGCCAATCAGAATCATAGTCACATTCATGTATCGTCCTCTGCTTCCATACACAAACCTGTAATTACTACTTTGAAACCGGTGGAAGAAGCAGAAGGACCATACATGAGAATGGATGGTGTAATGGAGGATTGGTCACAATCCGATACAAGTCCTAAGCAAATTGCATCGCCTATGCAAGAAGAGTGTGTGCAATCGAACGGACCGCCAGGTAAAAGATTGAATAATTTTCAAATGTATATATGTATTAATTAATTAACCATTTCATCATAGCTTCTTAAAAAAATAAAAGTGATTTTTATCTTTTATATTTAATGATTTTCAATAACACCGTGTGTGACTTAATATTTCTTTAAAACATATGTCTTCAATAAATAAACTTAATCGTCGTCTAACGTGTAGATATAATTTATGTTTTAGGAGCCACGAGAACAGCACCGGTCGATCTTCCACGGCGCCCACCTGCCGACTATGTTGATATGAGTTTTAAATCAAGAACAAGTTTAGAACAAGACTATATGAATATGAATATGAGCAGTCGAAACAATCGTAAACCAATAGCGACGCGAGCCGGTAGTCGAAAGGAGAAGTCTCGTTCGCAACCAATCGCGATTCAAGCGGGAAATAAACCTATAAAAACGCCTAGTTTCTTACCTCTAAACGGAAGTCCGGAATCAGAAAGTTTAGCAAGTACACCGGCGTCGCCGCCACGGGCAACTCCAACAGGTTCCTCCGCGACTATTTTCCCTTTTTCCTTGAACAGTCCGCAATCACCCGAGAAATCGTTCACTCACCAGAAGGATACTGATAAATCTTCAGAGCTGAATATGACTTCTAAACGCAGTAACGATCGTACAATGGCAGAAACTACAAATAGTAGAGTTAGCACGATCAATTCTATTTCTGTAACGGAGGCGAATAAAACCTTGGCGAAAATAATTAACGATAGACCGTCTAGTCCTACAGGGAAAGATAGTCAAGTTAGTCGCGTGATATCAAACAACTCATTGACCTCGCAAGATAGTACGTTGAACGCTATAACAAAGAAGTTTTCCGATTTGAACGTATCGAAACCACGTTTAATCACTGCGTCTCCAAACACCAGTCCGACGTTACCTGGTTTTAAGCCAACCGTTGAAAAGCGGGCCTCGTCTCCCAAATTGCTAGACGAGACGCCCACACCCACACCTACCGCCATGCCGAGCCCCTTAGAAAAGGAGAATTTCGTGCAAATTGATGCGGAAATTTTGCACTACGCTAGTCTAGATCTTCCTGAGGTTGCTAACGTGGCACCTATTTCGTCAGCATCCCAAGAAGGCTTCAATTACGCTGAAATCGATTTCGCTAAACTTAAATAAAACTAGGCTGTCATTATTTTAAATGTACGAGTGGTGGCATTGATGTAACACGCGTGTGTGGGTCAGGTGTTGTAAAATGCTGTATTGACTTTCTTTTCTGACGAGTATAAACAGGACAATCGATCGTTCTAACATTGGTCGAGCTAAACTAATAAAAAATTAATTGGTTCAGAGTGCTGGATGTAAAGTAATATAGATAGAGAAATTTTATTATTTAGTTCCAAACTTTAAATTGAAATCGCTTTATTTTTCGTACGCTTCTGACTTTCAAAAAAAAAAAAAAAAAAGCGAAAGATTACTGGTTATACTTTATTTTCTTATTTAGCATTATAACGATTATGTTATGTTAAAATATTGTTGTAAATTGATATCACCTTTCGAGTTGGAGAACAGGAGAGTCTAAATGTTTCCTCTGTTTTTCTTTCTCTTTTTTATACTTACCATTTTTTTCGACGAAGTGCATGGATATTAAGTATGAAATTGAAACTACCTTGTTTCAGTTGCTCTGCAAGCAAACGTTGTAAGTAGTATTATCTTACGTCGTAAAAATATATACATGTATAAAACAAGTAATCAATTCAGAAAAAAGAAAAGGAATACTATTTATCGGTGGTTTTAAATCTATTTCTAGATATTATGGCGACTAACTTAATGTTATTACTAATCACGTTGATTTTTGTGAATTTGATTGGATTCTTCCAACAATGTGCAATGATACACTACCAAAAACATAATTACTACGTGCGAGCTAACAAATATGGCATTGCTCCCTCATCACGAGGAAATCATTTATCGTTCGCCAATGTTGGATCGATGCTAAATTACTGGTAACTTGTACTTCAGGCAAGTGTACGTCGTTTACAATGAACATATATTATACGTATTATCACGCTTTTTCATATGAATTCTGAATTAATGAAATATTGTTTCACACAATATTTTCACATTCTTGTACATTTAAATGTGATGAATGTACGGGCGCGCGTGCGCACGTATATATTACACGTTCATTCAGACATACACACATACACATACGCATTTACAGAGTATTCTGTAAAGGACGATACAAAACGGTATCCACTGGAAAGAGAGATGATTGGTTGTGTAAAAATAAATTAAAAATCAGTCTTAACGAGACGTTGTTGCTGAAAAATAGAAAAGGAAAAATGTTTCTTAATACTACCGATATTTTATGAGTTCGATTTTAATGACATATTTCTCCTCGCATACAATTTAAGGATAGTTCAGATATAAATTATATCATATCGTGTATATATGCATACATATGCATTGTCAAAATAATGTTATAAATATATACATATGTGGAAATATGTATTATATTATATATATAACATAATATACATCAATATATAGAAATATGTTCATATATATGATATATCATACATATATTAATGAATAATACGTATATTAATGATGATTAAAGCAGTGTATATTGCTGTTCTTCATTACGCGATACTTATACGTGTGTATATGTATATATATATAAAATGATTCCTTCGAACGCTCCTCTGAAGGTTCTCGAGATAAAACAAATGACATGTTGATTGTATTATTGTATAATAACGTTGTTGTAACATGTACATTGTTCGATTTAAGATTATTATTTGACTGACATTAGTTGAAAAATAAGTTTTTATTTAGAAAGAAAAAACGAAGCATACGCGAGATCTTTTTTTGTTGCAGATTAACACAATGTCCGTCCAAATGAAATAGATCGCGTTTTAATAGCGTTTTAGTTTCCTGGTAAAAGAAGTTTTGTTTGATTTAATAATTAACATGTAAATATAAACTCTTTTGCAAATTATAAACTTGAGAATTTTATTGTTTTATAATCATAGATTTTTCTTTTCTTTCGTTTTTCTTTACTTTTTATCTCGCTTAATTTTATTGAAATTTCCAAAATAATCGGCTACTAATATCGAATGTACGAAGGACAGAGAAATCAAAGTAGGAAAGTTGAATTTCTATTTATATATAAACGTATTATTACGAGTTATATTCGTGCGAGAAATTATTATTTTTGTATTAGAAAACAGTATTTATTTTTTTTTAGAGAAAATTACATTTCCTTTTGCTTTTTTTGTCAGGAAAATTAATTTGTCAATTAATAACTTAAGTACCTAATCGCTAATCACGTATGGTTTATAGTATTATATCTTAAGATGGAAACAATAATTTTAGGTGTATTATAAATAATTATCTTAATCGCTATCTCTTATAATAGATCGTTTAATATACTTATTTTATTTATTTCATTTCTTCAAAATTTTTAATATTTACTGTCAATCGGTATGCCGGGATTTATTTTAATAATCAAGTAAGTTCGCTGACAAAATATATGTCATAAATGAAGGAAATATGATCGCATGTAACGTGTACATCCTTAACATTTTTTAAATCTCATTTTTATCTTTAATACTTTAATGCCGATTTAAAAATGGAGCTTGTTAACCAAAAATTACTCTATAATCCATTTGTTTTTCAATCAAAATGAACATTGTGTTATCTAGTGCTGAAATTTGGGGAATGTTGATTCCTTAATATATAGATGTACATTACAAAAAGATGTATAAATATGGGGAAAGTAATGTTGATTTGAATGTACATATAAAATTTAAATATAATATCTAATAATAAGTATTTTACTGATACATTAAATATTTATTTTAATATCAAATAATTTCAGATTATTTGCTTAGAGACTGCCGTTTTTTTTCCTAAGAAACCTGTATTGTCGTGTAGAAATTTTAAGTTTTTTTACGATTATAATTTTAGAAATTGTGCTAGTACAATGTCTCTCAGGTTTCAAGTACAATTAACTATTAACGAACATTAGCATTTTTATCTTAAATAAGTTATCGTTTGCTTTCAGTGATATCCAAGTTTTTATTTGTCATCGACATACATCTCCTGTATATGAACATTTTATACTTTAACAATAACGTCTTTCATGACAGATTGTAAAAGAACGTATAATAGATTTAAGTAAGTAATAATAAAGGATTCTTTATATTTACACGATGATTAAAGAAACGTTATTGTAAAAGTTCAAGAAAAAGATAAGTAAAATGTGCCAATTATATTCAACTTACTGTCACACTGTGATCGCAGTTTTATGTAATATCTACGGCCCCTAATTTACTTAAAATTCAACTTGTTTCGTATCAGCCAATTAATAAAACGAAAATAATTACGAAAAGTTATCCGAAATTTTCATAATCGGGTAATAACGTGCAGATACGACTGCTTAGCTTTAATCGAATTAAATTATTCGCAGCTAATTCGATCGTTAAATTAAAAACAATGTTTTTAATTTAACGGACAATTTTATTTTTCGTTTATCGTGCGACATCGCTTTAGATGTCTCTTAGTTTATCGTTACGTGTCTCGGTACGAAGCGGAAAGATCGTATAATCCCAATGTCCACAGTAAATACATATAGTATTGGAAATACGTCGGCTAAGTCGAAAAGTTACGATAAACTTTCCCTATTCACGAGAAACAAAGGTTTCTGGTGAATGTAGAGCGAATTACGTGCCAACAGGGCTAGAAGGGGGATAAATGTGCGTGTTTACAGAAATTGTTAGGGTTGTATGCGTTTGAAGTAGCCATTCTATATGGTGTTTTTCTTATTTCTACCAAATGACGGCCTGTCCTCGTCGTCACGGACGCGTCGAGGTACTTAACTGCAGGTAAACATACCCTAAATTACGAACCAGGATGAGGAAAGGAAACGAGTCGATTTTACTACTCGTAAAATTGTACCGTATCGCGAGCATTCATTGTTGCGTCCTTGTATAGACTGTTTGCTTCTGTACAAGCACGACGCTCTTGTTATAACGGCGCAGGTATGCTCACCGATGTACCCTGAATGCTCTAGAATTTGCCAAAAGTCAATAGAAATTTGTCTTCCTATTCCGAGTTTCGCTTGATCGTCCCTTTTAGTACTTTAAATAGCTTCTTCGACGGACGAAATTATTTTAGCGGCGTTGCTTCCGCTTCTCAAAATCTACGAGATCACTAAGTTACGAATACAGTTTAAAAATTCGATTACTTATTTTACGCTGCAATTTCGAAAGAAGATTAATTTACGTAACATCGAATGAAAGATATTCGCGACCTGATTACATTTTTGTTCGCCTCTTATCATTTGGGGACAGTCGGGCTAGTCGGTGCAACGACGGCTCGTTTATGAGAACATGTTACTGCCCCTAAATGTAGACACACTGATTGCCGTCGGGCTGATTAAGGAGCGGTACGTTTTACGAGGGTTTCGTTGACATGTCAACCGCCGAACTTTCGCTGCGCATGTACGAGGTGCGTGGGTGGAGCTCGAGTAGGCGTCGCGACGCCGGTGGCCGGGCTTCCATAGGTACCTACACAAGGGGAGGAAAGATCGATTCAGATATTTTCAAGGAGAAACGCTACCATTCCTGCCAGCTTCCATCTTTCGCGCGTCATACAAGACGTACGAATTTCTACGTATTCCGTGAGATCGTTATTAAGTATTTTTCAACAGTATTATTTTACTGTTTCTGGTCCTGTTCTCCATCCAAACTATATCGTGGCGCGTCATTCGAGCGAAGGAGGTGCTAATAATACAGGATACCGAGTTTATTTCCTGATTTAGCAAGTCTCGCGATAGTTTAAAGAAAAGGACGAATAACTGTAGCCGATCTCGTATGAAATAAAGTCAGATGTCTTGGACCTAACGTAAATTACGCGTATAACTGATTCTTTTATTTTTTCTAATCAAATCTTGAGATCAAATAGCTATCGCAGAACTTTACACGAGTATCATTACTGTACACGGCTGAAAATTATATCTCTTTGTTATATTGTCAGCATTTCGTTTACCGATAATTGAGAATTTATTAGAATATCTCGCGGAATTTGGATAATAATACTGTGTCAATCGCGAGAAACAGCTCTGACGTTAAAATGCCCATATGAAACCCGTAGAAACTGTAGATTATCCTGAAAAGGATCAAATCTACGTTCGTTCGAGTGCAATTACCCCGTACTCGATTTTCGAATATTCTTGTTTTCGTTGCATTCGACGAGTATCCGGAAACATTGGTGTGTTGGAGAGTAAATCAAAGGCAGGACCACCGGGATCGGAATTTTCCTACTGGCTGGAAAGGTCGAGGCTCCGCCAACAGCTTGGACGCGTAGGTAAATCGACTTTGACGAGAGTTGTGCGCGTGTAGGTCGCGTGTTCACCGGTAAACGAGAAGGGGTGTAAGCCTCGGGGGTTGGAGGCCAGGGGTTGAAGCCATTACCGTCACAAAGCTACCACCAGATTGCCGTCGGGGCTTACGTAGTCTCTCCTCTTCTATCCGAAACTCTCTCCTCTTCGCGTTGCTCTCCTACTCGCTCGGTTCGTTCGTATTCATGATTTAAATTCAATTGCCTTTTATCTGCCATCCTAGGCCCCGAGTCGTTGATGATGGAATCGCTGAGATCAGAGAATCCGGTATACCTCTGTCTCTCCTCTCTTTCTTTTCTCTCCTGTCTTTTCTCTTTCCTCTTTCTCTTCTCGTTCTCGTCTCCCAGCTTTGTGCTTTTTCCCTTGTGCAGCTACGCGATAGTCTTCTGGAATTTTCACCTGTATATTTCTTATTTGTGTATTTGGCCATGCGCGCACCAGCGACAAAACCGAAGCTTCGGTAATCTATATTCCGGCGTTACGCTCTCGCTCGTGCCAATCAAAAGTTCAATTTCTTCTTCTGATAAAGATTCGCGATAAGCTTTTTGACTTTCGATGACGCGTCTTTTTTTCAAGTTTGATCGCTATTTTGTCTACACTTTGTACGTATTTCTTGCAAATGTTCCTCTCACGGCTGTGAGAGGCTGTAGATTCTCGAGAATAGGATAAAGTTTTGAGTCTAAACGACTTCTTGAATCTTCTTGATTCCCACACGATCTCCTTGTCTTGATTTTCGTGCAACGACAGAATCAATAACGTTCTTAGACCGAATTCTCTCGTGGAATCGATCGGAATCGTTCGATCTCGTCGAACGAATAAAAGAAAAAATGTTCTCAGATCGCACGATAAACGTCATTTGCCGAAGTGATTTTCAAATCATAAAATATTTGGTAGAGGCACAAGTTTTTGCCTAAGCTGCACGGTAGTTGTTCTCTGGCTTGGAGATGACAGTAGGATCGAATCGGTGAATCTTTAGAAGGACACCGTTGGATAGGTATTACGAAGGCACTAAAGAAATTCGTCAACGCCACGCGACCGTGTCCCTGAATTCAGGGACAGCAGCGATTATTCTCGAGATCCTTGGACGGACGATGTCATCCCTCCGAGTATCTGTGCTGTTCGCGTGCCGTGAATCCTTTACAGAAAACGGCAAGAATGGCCGATATTCCGTGATCCATTTGTTCCCTGTACCGTGCGATATTTAACGATTCACAAATTGTCCAGATTCTATCGTAATCGACTTTTGCTCAAGTTCTTCCTAAAAGGAAACCATTCGAATCTTTTTCTTCGATAATTGCTAAAAATTCGCTTACTACATATACTATACGATTACTATACATACAAAAAATTCAAAATCCAAATTCCCAGCTCAAGAAAGCTTTCACGACCTCTACGATTTTCTTTCCGTCATAAAACAAAGAAATATTTGACACGTCTTTTCGAGGCTACTTACATTTCGAGCACAGCACACGACCTCTCGACAACGAAAGGAGAGGAAAATAAAAGCAGGGAAGTCTGCCACTTCGTCCTTGGAGCCACGCGCCTAGGAAGGTGTTTTATGGGCCCTATAATAGGGCCGGAGATACCCATTTCTGTTTCTTTATGTCCTAGTACCCCCGCCTTTTCCCCTCTACCGTTTCTCTTCTTTCTCGTCGCGCTCTTGACATCTTGTCTCGTTTCTTCTCGACTTCTTCGACCAGGGATCGTTGCAGTAAACAGCAACGACCCAAAGAAAGAGTGGCTAATACGACGGAAAAGGGCAAAGAGTAGCTCGGTGCCAGAAACTTTCATATTTACGAGGTCGTTGCAGACCGTTTACGATGGCATAATTCCTGTTTGCGAAATTACTTATATTCATTAAAACGGTTGCCGGCGGGTGGCTTCTTTGACCATTGCAGTAGTTCCTCAAGGTCTTGCAACCTGGGAAGGTAACAGCTGCGTATGCCATGTTTCTTCGTTTCAAATGTTTCAATCGAATCGTTTTGGCCGAATTTCACTGATGTTCTTTAACGACGAGGCGTGTCGTGTTTTTCGGGACGAGAATCTGTTGGAATTCAAGGATTTTTTTTTTTTTTTTTTATTTGGTAGACTTTTTACCATCGATTCTCATTGAGAATTATAAGTCAATTATTTTGGCGCGGTACTGTAAGAGTTTATAGTATGTTTGATTCTAGTCGAATCTAATGCTTAAATCTAAAGAGTATTGTCTTTTTAGTCCGCGGATCTGATTCGTCGTGCCAAGTAATTGGCTAGGGTTTTAGTGGTTGTTAACTCTTACATTGTATCTGTTACCGAATTTTCAAAGAAGATGCAGGCAACGATCGAGTCTCGCTGTTTAACAATTTAAAAAATACCACGATGCGGCCACCGTGCGTTCGACAGTCTCTTCTTCTTCGTATTTTACCGCACCGTCGAGTGACACGATCCAGATACAACGCGACATGCAGCAACCACACATATGTTTTTAACCTTTTATTTTACTGCGGTAGCTTTCGTTCTATCGTCGAATTCGAGATACGTTCTGTTAAAAAAAAAATGGTCTTTCGAAACCAGCTGCATCGGTGTGTCCATTGTTCGAGCCTCGGTATTCCCGAAGGATCTAGTTAACTCTTCGGTGAAAGTTTAAGTAGCCTTTTGTCGAGATATCTTTGTCATTTACATTGACTTGTTAGGATTTTTGTTCATTATTATTATTATTTAATTTGTACTTTACAATTTACCCAGCTGGCTATTTGGTAAACTTTCTAGCTTAATTGCCATATAACACGTGGATGACTGACCCCAGCGGGATACCATCTTCGGGTTTTACTATTTTATTTTTTTAGTGAGGTCAGCGGAGTGTTTTCTCTTTGGTCTTTTTTCGACGAGAGCAGTTAGGATATGAAAATAAACTAAATACTGGAACGGTACTGCAACCGTAAATATAGTATTCTGTAAAACCTTTTCATTAGTTTGAAGAATTTAGCATTATATTTATACAATGATTTCGTTTATTTCTACGTGTACGGATCTACACCGACTCGAATTCATCGTTACGTGTACGACAGTAACATTGAAATTATCTTTCTCGTATCCACAAGCAGCGCGTCATGAGATTCAACAGATTCTACCGATGAGAGGCCTCGATTCAGTCATTAAATTCTCGTCGAAATCGTTGAATAACTGAACGCAGACATTATTCAGAAGCAACATTTCGGTTAATGGCGGACATAAAGCTTTTAACACATCCAAGCGATCGCTGGGCTACTTTTTCTGGAGAAATACTGATAAAAAAACTACTGCGTGCCGTTTCAAACGAACTCGTCCACTTATATCGTCGAATTATGACATTATAAATACTTCAAAATATTACTACCGGTAACGAGATTAAGCTAGTAACAAAGTAAAAGTGTAAAATAAAACTAGCAAAACGACATAAACAGAAATATTGATAATCAAATATATAAAGTAGAGAAATTTTTCGAATTGGTTCTTATTAAAGAAAAATATATTTCTGTACTTAGTACATCTTCGAATAAAAATCATTCTTTTCTAATTCTTTTAGTTTATATACAGGGTGGTTGGTAACTGGTGGTACAAGCGGAAAGGGGATGATTCTACGCGAAAAAAGAAGTCGAAAATATAGAATAAAAATTTTTTTTTTAATTTTTCCATCGAGATACTACATCTACAGCGAGATCCGTTATAACGTACGGCACGCGTACCGAGCGAAAATTCAAAGTCGATTTTCTCGAAAACAAAGCCTCGAACGAAAAATATTTATTCTATATTTTCGACTTTTTTTTCGCGTAGGATCACCCCCTTTACGCTTGTACCACCAGTTATCAACCATCCTGTATAATATTCGTTACTTTTTAGTCTTTAATTGTCATCCAAAGACGAATACAGCGAACCCGATTGTGGGATGAAAAGTTGTTTCTCGGACCTCACCTCGGCTAATCGGACGACAATTATTCCCAATAAAATTAATGGTCGATTCTTTGAAATTACATCGTATAGCCGACGGAAATGCGCGTATGTTCGAAATCTCAGCTTTTTAAGAAGCTCGGGAAACGAGTGGAGTTTCGTTCGCCAAAAATTCCATCCAAACGGACAAACAAACAGAATATAGTAAGCTAAATAAAGAGAAAATTTTTTTTAATTTTTTTTATCTATTTATTAAAATTACAATAAATTCTCGCGTTGAGAATTTTCAGTAATTTTTCTGGCGTGGCGCAGTGACATGGCTGATTATTTATAACAAGTTAATACTTATTATAGATAAGTATAATGTATAAGTAAGTGTTATAAATAAGTGAATATTACTTAATTTAGATAACTACTTGAATCTAGCGACAAAGAGAAATACAGAGAGATTTTTACTGAATTTATAAATCTTTGAGTAGAAGAGTGTAATAAATCGAACGAAAGTAATTTCGAAGATCCTTCAAAATGGTTGTACCTGGAAGAAAGCTTCAAAAGGTGAAAAGATCTCTTATTTATTTAAAGAGGAACAGATGGAAAAGGATGGCGAGTATTTTGGTGAATTCTTTAAGAAGCCGATGGACTATACAAGTAGACGGTATCTAGTCGAAATCGTGGACAAAACGGGAGCTATGACGTCATCGGTGTCGACAGAGCCGATTACCGGTTATCTAAGGAAATAAAGGATCGTCGGACCTCTTTTTCGTTGAAACAGTTCCAGGAATCCGTGTTACCGCAATATCGCGGCGTGTACACCCACATCAAAGTGCCGAACGACGACTCCGCTACATCGTGGTCCTCTTCGCTTTGCACAGCGATAAGATTCCCTCGATACTCGAGGTGACCGGTTTTCTATTTGTGCAGGTCGAACGTGTGTGTGTGTGTGCGCGGATGAACACGTAGATATTTCTACCGAGATATAAATTTCTGCAATAAACTAATAAAAAATTAGTCATCTTAATGCGTCGTCGAACTGTCTGGAAGAAGGAGCGAGGAGGAGACGATGATAACGACGATTGAACGAAGAAGTTGCTTCCGGTCCTTTCTCAAGGTGGATTACCTTGTAATATTTATTTTAGTCTTGTTGTATCTTGCTGCCATGAAGAAATTCGTCCGCAGCAAAAGCATAGATCCTCGTGATGCGACACAAATTGAACGTTGGCTGAGATCTTTGCATTTACGCGTAAAGATCATTCCGTCGCTTTCTCGTATCGGGATTTTATATTCATACGACGAAACGGTCGATGAACGTCGCAAATATACGATACGGTGAACAATAATAAGTTAGTTGTATTAAAAGATAAACGAAAATTAGGAAATCGTTAGTGCAATCGGTAATTGAACAAATTGTAGTTCCAGATGTCTGACAGTTGGTAGATGTTATCGTTTAAAAGCCTTTCGAAATGTTTCGTCAAAATGGAAATTTATTACACGAAACATTTATTCACGCGTCATTTCGATGGTTTAACGATATTCGATTATCGATCCGATAGGACGATCGATAAAATTCGCACGAAAATTATCGTCCCTTCCGCAAGGAATTATTTCTCGTCGGAAGAAAATATTTTAATTTATACTTTCAGCCTCTCTAAATGTTGCAACAAAGATAAATCATTTTATGTTGTTTCCTTATCACATTCTAGGCCTCTTTTATCTTTCTTTTTTGTTGAACCAACCACGAGCTAATTCGATCAGCGAGATAGTCGATCGGTCTTCGTTGTTTTGTAACTTTGTACTACAGGAAAAACGTGCAAACAGGCACGCCTGTCGTTCTTGCTTTTATCGAACTCCTTGTATATGTCATTGCCTCGTAGTAGAACCTAGATTTATCGTCGCCACGATGCCAATATGTCCTTCGCGTTTAAAAACGGGCGAGAGGTCGGTTAAGAAAATCTTATTCGTCTCGTTGCGAGAAACTTGCGATAAAATTGCCCGAATCGAAACGAACAATACTTAGAAAATTACTTATAAAATCGAACGTCAGGTGAAAGCTAAGAAACCGATGAAGAGTTTCCGCGAGGAATATCTTCGTTAGCACGATTCTTCCCCGTCTTATTTCAGAGGCCGTTACAGTTAACGAAAGTTTCAGGCGAATTATCGAAGAAAGCAACGATTGGACGAAATATCTGATCTTGGTAATTCGCGCGAAGATGATCTTTAAGCGTTTGATAACGATTGGTCGTATAATTGCTTATTTTATTGCCTTTCCGATAATAAAATAACTTGGACGCGTTTTTCGCTGTAATTTTCTTGTCGATATTTTAACACAGTCATCGCGAATAAAGAACGAAAGTGCGCTTTATCGAAAATTTCATTCGAACGGCTCTGGATTTAGGCGATAACGCGTTCGGTTTTTGTAGAGAATTTCCATCACAGGCAATCACATGGACGCCACTTGTTTCGCCCATACTTCTAATTCATTATCTTTTGAAAGCACGCAATTTTCATCTGCTCTTACTGTTTTATGCATTACCTTCAGTTTTATTAACGAGATTCGAGCGAGCGTCTCGAATCACTTTCCTCGAATAAACCAAGTTTCTCGTATAAAAGGATTTTATCCGATATTTGCCGACGTATTTTCAGAATCGCGCCGTTTTCGGGCCTACTCGCTGCCACAGCACGCTATCGTATCGCTATCTCATATTTGTATTAACATGCGCGAAGAGAAACGGGGATTTCTCGAACGGAAAGAAGGGTTTGGACGTTAGGTTGCAAAGAACCGGCCCATATGCGAACGTATTGCTCGGCCTCGAACTTCTCTCTCCGGTTGCACCCCCGCTGGAAACGCGCTGGAATTTATACGATCCAATATCTGCCGGCACGATATATCACGGACAGTTCGAAGCAGAGGCGGGTCGACCGGTACGCGCGTGTGTCCGTGCACGTGCGTGAGGAAGCGGTACGTATACACAGCGGTGTACACGGCGCACACATAAAGAAATGACACGCGAGCATAAAACGGCTTTGCGCCGATAGCGGCACCTTTGATGTGCCTTCGTTTCAACTACGTCCGGCATAAAATCGTGAAACACACCGGCTAGGTGTCGTACGTCGTGCCACGCCGCCAATGCCTCGCTTACCTTAGACCTCGCCTTCCCCGCCGCAGCTTTCGCGACGATTCTTCCGTCTCGCGATCTTTCCGAAATCGCCGACGACGCGAACGCCTGGCAGGTTGCATAGGACGACGATCGGACGGGATGCCGAAGAGTTTACGTGGATCGTGTTCTCGCGAATCTTTCCAACTCCTTTTCCTAATGTAAATCGACTAAAAGCTTGTCGCAGGAACTCGAAGATCGTGTCGCGATGTTTGACGATGATAAGCGAGGCAGCAATGTCGCGGTCGGTAGTTGGCATTTTCTAAGAAGAGAAAAATCGTTCGAGTAAAACCGATATCAACACGGTAGCACGGATGCACGATCGGCGAAAGAGCATGGACGCGATAAGCCGCGATAAACAGAGTCACCCGATATCGATACCGATATCGAATATAATGACGAGGAGCCCGAGGAGGGCGTGGTGCCTGAATCGAATAGAGGCTGCCGTTTAGAATCGTTTATCGGGAAGAGGAAGAATCGGCACGGAGAAAAGAAAGGAAAAAGAACAGGAAAGCTCGGAGGACTTTGGAGACGCGCGAGGAGAAGCGTGCAGGGTGTAAGACGTAATTCCGTGGAAATAAACTTTCGCCACTCGACACACAAACGATCCAATTCGTCCACAGTGTCGCAGGCGCGCTATCCTTCCCAAGAAAAACAAACTCCCTTAATTAATCTTGGCGTGAAACGCTCAAGGGGCTTTAATTTATCGCCCGCTCGTGAGTAGACATAGACGTCTTCGTAAATGACAAGCGAAAGCTTCAGCTTCGGTTACTTTCGAAAAGGATGAGAAAGGAGGGACGATTCGTAGCGGAAATCTTGAAGAATTCCTTAATACCTCGACCCTTCTTCTTGTTTGTTCGCTGCGTTTTTGCGAGCAATTGATCGATTACGCGGGAGAAAGTAAAATGTAGGTGATTCAGGCGTCACTCGTAGGTGCCAAGGTCCTAGATGTCTACGTATAGCCGTATAAAGGATCAGAGTTCAAGTCACGTTAGGTATATCGTTCTCTTTTACGTTGGTTTATTCTCTTCTTCGTTACCTAAACAGTAGGCGATTATTTCCTTAACAGTAGGATTAGGTTTTGTGGTTGATACAGTGGCGATAAGAATCGCGAGGATCGGTTTTTATCTCGAAATTGCAAATCTTGATAAATAGGGAGAGAGTAGCATGACATAAGGTTTATCTGGAAATAGTAGAGGGCTTCGAAAAATAAAGTTTATATCGGCGACTGTCGTAAAAAAAAAAAGATAAATACCGCAACTCGAGAGAATCGCTTCTAGTTCAAAGGAAATAAGGACGATTTTTTTATAAAAGAATAGAAATTTCCACGAAGTATATGTTGCTCTGAAGAAACGTTAGTGTTCGATAAGCAACGATTATCTTGTGAAAACATCGATTTCTACGATCTTGTAAAAATTTAGCGAAGGTTGGAAGCACTGTCTTGAACGTTTATAGATATCGCGCGATACTATTTTGATTTCAGGTGCTTCAGCCTACCATGTTACAAATATCTTCCTATAACAAGCTTTCTTTATTTATATATCTAAATATAGATTATCTATTTTATTATACCGATAATCCAATTATCGCCCCAGAATTACTACCGAGCAACATCAATCGCATTGTCTGCCTATTTAATCGTTCTTTATTCCTTTGTTTGTTCCTCTTAGTCCCTTTCTTTTTCTTTTCTTCTTTTTTCCTTTAACGTTTTCTCTGCTTTATTCCATGAACTATACCGGTTGTCTCGTTACGTTGACGAAAGTGCTTAAAAAATCACGCACGCGATTTCGCTGCCAACACCTCGTATTTTCGATCGCTGCAACATCTTAAAATCAACACAAGGGAGAAGAGAAAGAAGAAGAAGAAGAAGAAGAAGAAGAAGGACAGATCGCTCCTCCGGCGAACATCGAAGTCTCATCGAAGGAGAATCCTCGAGCGCGCAGCCCCCACGAAATATAAAAGCTGCCCTCCGAGTAGATACAAAATCTCTCCAGAGCGACACTTGCACGTTGTCACGGTCGTGGCTGTTACATTCGTAACATCCAACGATGTGGCCACACAGACATTATCGGAACGAGGCATATCGATATGACACCCTAGCCGAGAAGAGCAGAAGCAGTGGGCGTCTGTTCTGCCATTGAGACTAAGCAGACGATATCGCCAGTAAACGTTTTGAAAGAGAAACGAAGGAGAGAAGGCGCTTGGCGAGAGGAGAATACACTCTGACAGCTTCTTGGGTGTCGTGTGAAATTCCGGAAAAATTATTACCCCGTGTCGTGCGTATCTGCCAACGAGTTCGACGCGTAGCCTCTTTCCGTGTTTGGCATCTTTCGAACAGTTGAAGTGGTGGCTTTTGTCGAAACGATCGGCTGCTCGTTGATTTTATTTTAAAAGTAACGATGCGAACGAAGGATTATATATCTATTGACGCTTTAACCATAGCCAATTAATCGTCAAATATAAGTGTTCGAAATAACATTTAATTTGCATAATGTTATGCTTATAATATATGATAATAATGTCAAGCAAATAATAGAGGGCAATCATAACTACAGAGAATTAAACCGTTCTATTCACATCAACTTTATGAATGAGGCTAAACACTTAAATCGACTAATACGTTTCCCAATCCCAAGTTGCTTTAATTTCCATACGCGTGTTTGTAATTCCTAGATAAAGAAGGGACATTTATGACAAGAATTTGCTGCATTTCTGCGAGGAAGATAATCGCTTTATTCCCTTCTTTATCTTCAAATTGCAAAGTTCAGTGGCCAATAAATATGTGTTAATTCAATTTTAACGGCATATAAGGTACGCAGGTATATAAATCAGAATTACGATAATTATTTCTCTAGAAATGTAGCTACAGTAAGTTAACTTCCGATAACATCACGCGGCACAGAAATTGTTGCATGTATCTTAAATTTTATTTCATTCGCTTATCAGCAGTATCACCTACTCTGCTATTGGATTTCAATTAAAATCGATTACCAAATTTACCAAAATTAAATGAATTAACTAAAGGACGCCTTTCAGTTGCTCGATCCATCGATTAAAAAAAGGAATCCTTCGAACTTGGAAAACAAAATATTTCCAAGGGGAACCATAGGCGATTAACATACAAGGATTTGAAGGTAGAAGAAGATTTCGTGAGATAACTTTTAGGGAAAACGGAAGGTAGTCCATAATCCACAAACAATGGTATGCGTACTTATGCGTATTATTTTTATAAGTACAAAGTAGAAATGGAAAGCTAAGCATCTTAATGAAATTACTCGAACAAGAGGAGTATAATATTAATTACTTTTACATTCCGTTGCTGCCAACTCTTAGTTTATTGCACAGCGTAGTGTAATATTATGCCATGAATGGCTATCTTTAAGCGCATAAAATTTCTCCAAGGAGGATTGCCCCTTAATTATGTTTCCCGTTAAATACGGATGAAGAGGCTAGCAGAAACCTGAGACAGTGTCCTCGCTTCCCGAAGCTACCTGAACAAGAATTTCGACTCGGAAACCCAGAAGCTTCTTTTCTTGAAAAATGGCAAAAAAAAGAAGGGTGTCTCTATACTCAATTTTTCACCTCCGCACCTAGCAATAAAATTATACAACGTTCGGTGTCCCGATCCGATTGGGTAGCGACGAGTCCTCATCGATTCGTGTTGCGAATTCGGTTGCTGCCAATCACCTCGAAATCAACGGTAGAGTTTAAAGTATCCAAGAATCTCACCAGATAACATAAGAAAGAAACAGAAAAAAAAAAAAAAATGGAAGGGACAAAGGAGGCTATGAAGAGGAGGAGAAAAGATACGAAAGAGGGCTACGGGGAAGAGAGGAGGAAACGAAGAAGAAAACGTACGACCTGAAAAGAGAAGAGAGAGGAAAATGACTTGGAAGGATTTCCGGGGCGACCTAGACAAATTTGATTTTGCGTGGCGAGCCACGTTGATTTTCATGGAAACTTTGCTGCTAAAACAATATCCAATATTTTACAGGCAAACATTTCTTTCGACTATACTCGTTGGCAGGAATTCCCCCTTTGTGCGAAACGGTGCCAATCTATTTACGACAAGCACTTACTGGTTCCAACAGGGATTTACCAGAGATCAAACGTACAGTCGAAAGCTCCCTGAAGGCGATTAAGAGAGTTTAATAAGGGCTTGAGTTTTATCCTGGCGGAGATTTTCCAGTGACTTTGAAACACAGCTGGGTCGAAGCTGGAATAATATAGAGATGGACTGGTGGGAAAGTTTTGGAATGTCAGTCGAGAAAATTCGAAAGGGATTTCGTCAAGGGCTAAGGTCGCGCGAAAGTTGACAGGTCCTTGGCATCGTACAGCACACGTGTGGTCCAAATAAATTACGAGGCAATCCTCGTTTAATTAGTAAGAGCAGAGCAGGGATCGTCGCCAGCAGAAAGAAATCTGCGGACAAGCAGACTGCATTCAAAGAGAACGCACGGGGACCCTTTTCTTCGTGTTTCACTCGTAACTTGATTCCTACGGTGGGGGACATCTGTGTTGTTGGGAACTTGAAAAATAAGGAACTCAAAAATGCTCCTTGTTCCTGTTACTCGAGACCACTTGAAACTTTCAGTAGATAAGATACTTTTAATTATTACGCAATCTTATAAATTACTGCACATAGTGACAGATAGTAATTGTATAAGTATTATTATATAACGTTCGAGATAATCGTTAACTACGATTGTTCGAAAGCTTCCCTACAGCTTTGAAGCTTCTTTAGAAAAGTCTTTCCTTTTCCTACTGTATCGTTTCTCTTCGTGTTTAACCGCAACATCGCATCGATCGGGGCTACAAACGCGATAAATATATCGATATTTCAGTATACTATAGTTTTCTATGGAAATAACAATCGTTAGATCTTCGTTCGATATCATGCGCTTTTAAAGAATCGTTGATCGCATATGAATCAATCGTCGAGTATTTTCCAAGCTTTGGTGTATATATCGATGACGATCTTTCATTAGTTAGGAGCAAAATTACCGCGTTCTGTTCGTTGAAAAAATCGTGGCACGATAGAAAGCCATCCTGTTGCTTATACGTATCGTTTCCAGATAAACTTTTTCCTCTAGTGGCTGGATGGTGATTAGTTTCGAAAGTTATGTTACAAACAGTCTGTCATCCCTTGGCGTTGATATTGGAGTGGCTCGAGCGTTGTTCAGCCTCGAAAGAAGCTGCGAAGAAGAAGCAGATAAAGTAGAAGAGCCGCGTGCCTGTGGAGTCACGCAGTCTGTTCGATTCCGACGAACGTGTGGCTTGATACTCGTTACGTAGTAGAAGAATATAAGCCGACAATTAAGCGTATTTGATCTTCTTATGCATCGTACTATAAATAAAAATTTGCAACATCGCGTGTCTACCTCCGATTATACGAGCAAACATTGCGATTGCTCGGAACTGTTTATCACTATCGGAACCATTGCTTAACGTTATCTTCCTTCTGAAGAAGGCAGAGGCAGGAATAAAGACTGCGCTCGACCGAGATGGAAAACGAAAGTTTCGATATAATAAAGCTAACTTTTCAAATCTGAAAGCAACGACAGGGGGGAGAGCGCGTGAATCGATTCAACAGAGATTATTTAACGATAGGATAGATACAAATATTGGCAACCATGTTAGAGCGAAATTTGTAACGGTATTCGAGATTATCGTACGACTACGATTTAAATTCTATCACGGCCGTAACGTAATAGCGAGCGTCTGTCGTAATTATTAAACAAACGCGAGTGAAACGTCAAATGAAGAGGTTTATATTTACATATCAGTAGACTTAACAACGAGGAACGAGAAGGCGCGTAATAGAAGAGAGAAAGAGTAACGACGGCGACGTACAAAGACGTTCAGGGGATGACGAGAGGTCGGCAACGGGGATGCAGAGGCAGGGAGTGGGATGTGTCTGGCTGATGGAGCTTGAAACTGAATTAACCATCCCCGCCTGAGGCCCGTGATCTCGTCGCAACCTCATCTCGGGGACCATTATATTTGTCTTTGTATGCTAAACATTTTGCGGAATTATACGAGAGGTAAGTTTCCAAGTGTTCTTTGTCCACCTTTCCCCCTCGCCCTCCCCTCTTCACCGCTGTTCCCTTTGGGCGATGCACCGCCTAGATTCTAGATCTTGCGTCCTGCATCCGTGGAAAAACGTTTTGTACGCTAGGCTGCAGGTGGTTGCTTCGCGATACGTGCAGCCTTTTCGAGCCAAGTCGAGGGGTTGAAATGTTAAACGAGGTATCCAAGTGGCAGAGAAATAAAGAAAGACTGAAATTGCAATCCAATTACAAAAAAAAAAAAAAAGAAAAAAAAGGTAAAGACAAAGAAACGCGAACTTCTACGTTACACAAGTTACGTACAGATCGAAGCGCGTAAAACGTTTCGTCGATAAGATCGACAGAGTCACGATTCGTAGAACGAACGACGAGCTTTCTCCTTCGAGTTAAATAAAAAATTAACTTTGACCGATAAGGACAAGTGGATTACGAGAAATTCGCTAACTTTTGAGTCATATCGACGGTTCTGTTGCACGATCGCGTCGGTAGGTACAAAGGGGATGGATCTGAAAGGATTGGTAGATGCGCCAGCACCGTGGATGAGTGTCAAGAGATTCGTTCTAATCCCGTGAATGCGTCGTCAACGTATTTGTACGTCGGTGTCATGCTGTCTGTACCGTCATAAATCGATAAGGCCGATTTACCACGTATTCTTATCGATAATAGCGTACCGCCTACGAGAACTTCAGGCGGTGCTGAATGTCGACTTTCGTTTCTTCTTCGGCCAATATTATATTGGCAAATTTGCAAAGATATTTAGGATTTCGCGACGACGATCGTGCGAACACGCGGTTCAAAATAATTCGGAAAAGTAACGATATAATTCGGAAAGCTAATATACAAGAATATTATCAGCATTAATTATATGTATAAATTTCTCCGAGGAATTGATCGTAGATACCGATGAACGATCGAGGAAGAAAAAAAAAGAAAGGAAGAGACTATGCGTTTGCAAAAGATGATCGTTCACGGTGCATATATACGCTGTAGAATTATTCTCTTGGTAAACCAAAAAAAATTGACACTCTTTTAATTTTGTACGAAATATATTCCATTTTTATAAAGGTATTATTGCAGATCTGCGATCTTGTTTCGGAAATTTTAGGATAAATCGGTTAAAAAAAATATGCAAAACCAAAGGGAGGGTGTAAACCGTAAAACAAGTAGCTGCATACGAATACATGGAAAATTACAAATGCTTGACAATGGGATTTCGTTTTCAATCACGTGCACAGATTTTTTCGTCGCAAAGCGCATCTCTCGTACGAGTTTTCGCAGAATTTTGACTCCGCGCGTTGTATTCCGTTCCGATGAATTGTTGTAACGAATGAACTGCGCGTTAGCGTTCGCAAAATATTGACCAACGCGTTTAAAAATTTTTAACGGCATTTGGACACATATTGAAACGTGATTTTCTGTAAAATAAATATCCAGTTAGATGCTTTTGAACCGTAAATATATTAGCGAATAAAATGAAATTTAAAACGCGTCAGGCGCGTTCATTTTTAGGATCGTCTATTTAAATTTATAGCGAAATCGGTAATCACCTTCTTCTTATCTTAGCTCTTTTACGGCCGATATTATCCAGATGTCACAACCACACGTGACACATTCCACCGTTAATCCAACCAGAATTTCTCGAATATTCTCGAACGAATCGCAGATCCTTGTTTGTTATTGTTTAAAACTCTTGAACGTGCGAGAAATTGTATTGGTTGTCGACAGTTGGCAGAAATACTTCCTCTTTTCTAGTATTCGGTTAACATTGGCATGCAAAATATCTGGAATTAATGACGCAATGGCGAATGGAAGACCGATATTGCCAAGAATAGCGAGAGATCGAAGAGTGGCACGAGTTGTGGTCGAAAGGGGAATAAACGACACACGCGACGACTAACAGTTAAGATTTGGAAACGCGGCTTGCAGGTTTTCGATTATCTTATTTCGATTATCTTATTTCGATTATGGAGAAAAAGACGGCAAGAGTACGAGAGACGCGTGATATATTACAAACAGATTGGCCGAAGAATTCTTAGCGAACCGACGACGCTACTCGAATAGCCATTTTGCGAATGTTTCATTTAAATGAAATAACCAGCGCGATCGGCCATCCACGAGGAACAAAAGCGTAAAAAGAACGATCTGTACGCGTATATCTGCGTTCGTTCCGTAGGTTTAACCACGTTAACGATCAATTAAAGTCGCTGTGATTATCGCGGGTGCCGCGGGTGCGCGCATCCCCCTACGGGGAGTGTAAAAGCGGCAGCGCGAACCGGACGCCCGGTGGCGGCGTGATGCCGTGTAGTTGTCTTCGGTGTGTGAGTGACGCGGGACGTTAGGAGTACGACTGGACTGGCGTCGCGACGCCCGGAGGGGTCACCCTGACCCGGAAGCTCCGCCCCTGTGGAAGTCGAGCCGCCAACCGGCGTATCCAACGTTCAGATACGGTAGGAGGAGCCACCGTGTCTCCTTGGCGCCAGGTAACCACCGATCCTGAACTGGAACCTCGACGACTGTCTGTTGGCATTTAGTATCGCGTCGACTCTCGAGCTAACGTTGTCTTCCTTTTTTTGTAGCGAAGTAACAGTACAGAACATCGTGAAGAAACGCGCACCGCAAGCCGCACGTTCGTTGGATATGTTACAAGAACTTTCGGGCACCGAAATCGATGTAAAAGACATCGATATCGTACGGAGGAACTAGCGTGATCGACGTTTAACAGACAGTTCGAGGGGGAAAGATTGTTGTTTTCTGTGTATGACCGATTGTTTTCGTGAGTTTCGTTGAACGATGGAGACCAAGATGGAACCGTTGACGCCGCCGCATACACCGCCCACGTTGGACAGACCGATGCACCAGCAGCAACAGTTGCAAATCACGTCGCCCAGGTGGATCAGGTCTCAGCAACTGAGCGCACGATTCGGACAACAACATTCGACGGGACAGAGTTACCAGGCAGCGTTTCTCGATAATTGGCTGAGAGGTGCCGCGCTACTGGCTGTCAGGGGTTGTTGCCCGCAGACTACGTCTCCCCATTCTTATCACCAACAAGGTCATCAGGGCGTACATCCAGCGCTTCCGGTACCGCCTCCCGCTTCGTTCCTTGCGAGAAGGTTGCCCGGTCAAAGACCGAAGAAGCAGTTTATCTGCAAATTCTGCAACAGACAGTTTACCAAGAGCTACAATCTGCTGATTCACGAGAGAACTCACACGGACGAGAGACCGTACTCTTGTGACATCTGTGGGAAAGCCTTTCGCAGGCAGGATCATCTGAGAGATCATCGGTGAGTTTGCCGCAAACGCGATTTTTCACAAGTACCGTATTAAGAATAACTTGGTATGGTGGCGTTCGTTGCAAGTGAATCTTTTGTCCCGTTGAATTTGAAAATACGAGGTGGATTTTCAGTGTACGAATTGGATGTACAATGATATTTGTTACGTAAGATTGTACGAAGTATGAAATACATGCACATTTTCAAACAAATTTAGTTGTCGCTGTGTAATTAATACCTCGTACAAATTTTTATTCCCAGCTACGTACAATAGCGTTTCGTTACCTCGCTCCTGCAAATTCGTTTCTGCATCGATGCGTATAGCGACGTTAGCGCGGCATCTTGCAATACGGCAGAGAAACATATACAAATACCGATGACGGTATCGTAGAATTTTTCTACATCACGAACAATTAGCTTCTCCTCGTCTTTTCGCGCTGATCTTCCAATCGGAATAGCCCAAACTTCGAGTATCGTTTTTCTACGGACCTTGACGCAAGAACATCTGCCAAGTATAGCTGTAACACTTATCAGTTCCCGACAAGCTTATCTCGAAGCGGAACGCTTCAAACGAACTCGATCGTAATCGATCAGCGAATCTCAATAACAATCGTAATTAGGGTTTGGTCACTGCGATATTCGACTAAGACTCGGCCCTGTCAATAGCCGCGTCGTTTTCCTCTAAGAGAGAAAGAAAATGGAAGAAAGCGACAGGATAATAGAAAAACGAGTTGTTTTTCTTTTTCAGATATATTCATAGCAAGGAGAAACCCTTCAAGTGCAGCGAATGCGGAAAAGGATTTTGTCAGAGCAGGACTCTGGCTGTTCACAAGATCCTGCACATGGAGGAATCGCCGCACAAATGTCCAGTTTGCGCGAGAAGCTTCAACCAAAGAAGCAACCTGAAAACGCATCTTCTCACGCACACGGACGTGCCGCAAGATTTGAGAGTGGAAGCTCCGGTCGCATCGGAATCGAAGATCGACGCTTCCGCGACCGTTAGACAAATGGCGGAAAGGGTGACCAGCCTGGTCCCGATTCAAAGGACCAGCACCACCGCTCCTAAATTAGGCTTTAGTATAGAAGATATTATGAGGCGTTAAACTATCCGCTTTTTCGATTCCTCTTATGTTTTTTTTTTTTACCGCCGATCTGTTTCTTTCACGAAATGTACAACGTGTTTCGTTCGGACTTCGGCATAAAATTTCCCTATTATTACTGGAACATAATTTCGACTATCGCAAGTATCGCGACACCGAAAATAATTCATTGCAAGAAGGCTAAATTACATATTTTCGCCAGGATCGATCGCGATTCCCGGTCGAAACACGTTCGTTACAAATGTATTTGTACGTCACGTTGTAAATATAGTTTCTGCGTTTAAGTTATTCGATTACATTTCGTGTGTGTTGCGAAGGGGAAAGAACGGCTGAAGCTTATCCTTGTCTTTCTTTCTCCTGTTATTTGTAAATAAGGGTGTACCTATATTTAACTGTAAAATAGTAGCTAATTGCTCGAAGGCGTATGTATCGTGATTAGACATAGTTTGTACTTCTTTTACTTATTTATTGTTTACGATGAGGAGTATTTGGAAAACATGTAACTTCTTCTTTGTGGCTTTAACAGCATGTAATTGCGTTAAGAATAGGTAGTATCTCTGGTAGATTCTATCTTTGTTTCTACCTTTCACGATTATACAAATTTTACATTTAACCAAAGATCGATCGAACACTCGACAAATTAAGTGCACGTTTCTATACGTTTTAATACCGATGTTTTCCAGAAGCATCGAAACGATGAAATTACGATTAAACGAGATTGAAAAATAAATCACACGCGACAAGCCAGCTCGGAGAAAGGGAAATCCTAACCGTTGGAACGATCAGTGAAACGTACGTGTGTTTTCAGGTCGTGAATAAGGAGGCGTCGGTGGTATATCTCTCTGGAGGCGTCAAAGTAATTGGTTACTGCAAGGGCAGACAAGAATCTGTCCTAGGAAGCCGCAAGGTGTTCTTCCTCTATCCAGACGTAAATCGAGTTTCCTGACCTGTGTGTATACCCTCTGCGCCACCGCCCGTATTTTTCTCTCTTAAAATTAGGAATTCTCGATCAGATAAACCGAAAGGGACACATCCCGGTAGTTGCCTGCGCGCCACCTTTCTTCTCACCATTGCCCTGTAAATAGTCCCAAAGATTGTTCCCCCCTCTTCACCTGCGTGTCTGCTTCTTCGCCTTTCTCTCGTTTGATCTAGGAAAGAAAAAGACGTCCGTCCCGCTTCTCGCCCTCTGGACCACCCACGTCTTCTACGTACACGTATAGTTTATATACCTGACACGATCGCGACACGGTTGTCGCGATACGTATTCCTTCGGGCCTCTTACCTAATGGCTGGAAAGCTCCCTCGCCGGTGATTCCAACGCGTTACCATTAATTTAAGACCGTTGTAAATAAACTCGCGCGAGGGTTGCAGCAGAGATTTTTGGTTTTTCAAATCTGCCCACGACTTTGTACGGTGCAAGCGAACGAGTTACACTTTGCGCAAGATATACCGGAGATTTTCGTAGGTGTCTTTGAGCTGTTTTTTTAAGGAAATTGCGAGAATAGCGGAAGTGTTTGAAGTACTCTTTTAATTAAGGATTCGCGATAAAATACAAGATTATATCTGCGAATGGTGGTACTTGAAGTAACTCCAACGCGAAAAGGTGTAGAGAGAGAGAGAGAAAGAGAGTCGATTATTATTCTCGTTGAAATTTCTTTCGTAGTTGTATTTTTGCCAATTGGTTTTTTGTGTATCTTCCCTTCTCCTCAATGCGTAACGATACTGTCGGTGTTCCGATTTCGGTAATCGAAACGTTCGGATATTGCGAATGGACGAGCGTGCTAACGCGTAGTTATACCAAAAAATAAATAGGATACTGTCGCCCTAGTCTATTCTAATGTATATTTAAATATTATTGTTATCGATTGAAAATAGAGATCAATTGGAAGAAAATGACAACCTGATATTTTGATTACCCGTTATTCCGTTGCGTTCTGTTTTTTCTTTTATATCTTTTTAAGCGGGTTTTTCAAGCTGTATATCTTACATATTTTATACACTACGATATATTTAATCGATAAATATGGATTTTAATTTGTACAAAAGTCAACTGATACATTCCTTTAATCGAGCGTTGTCGATACGAATCGTTGATTCGCTAAAGTTGTATGTGCCTCGCACGAACGAAGCACGTAATAGCGTATTTGTATGTAAAGAACGAATCGTATCGCTTTATCATTTTCTCGAGTACACGTTCTACAAAATACTATTTTATTCGGAACCCGTACATTATCGATACCGAGCAATTTCTGCAGAAAAAGTTTGATCGTACCGCGTATACTTGAAAAATAATTCGAAGTAATAAAGTTAAGTCACTATATGCTATATACTATGGCAGAATATAGATGTAGATATAGAATATTACTCTGTCACAAAGAATAAGATAATTCGTTTATCGTCGTATAATTTACATTTAGAGATTAATGTAACAATTTTTGGAAAACGCGAACGTTTTCAAATTCTTTCCATAGTTATAATAAAATGGCAATCGTGTGTGCGCCACCATACGCTTTTTCAATGTTCTGGCCGAGAATTTAGCGAAAGAAGGAGGAACGACACGTCCCCTGTCGCGACCTCTTTTCACCACTCACTGTGTACTTTGTCGACCTTCGCACATTCTCCACTTGTCGAAATATCACGTTTTCCCGACAACTGTCGGCAGTTAACCTGCTTGCTTGGCAGTTAGCCTTGTTTAACTTTAATTAATTCTCGCACCCCTCCGGGACGATAAAGTATACCTAATGAAAAATCGAGTAAACAGTGCCAACTGACCTACATACATGTTTCTCGATCATCGCGATAACTTTGAGTCATTGTGTGCGATCGGTCTTCTCTTTTCCGACCGGATTAATTAATATTTTCGGTATCAATTTCCTTCTTCCAGGGACGTATAATAGATACAATCGGGAGGGCGCATTTACGGCTTATATAAATCGAGGGACCGCGTTCTTGGGGAATAAAGGTAAAAATAGAAAGAAAATATGCTTGCGTTATAAGAAACTTAATCTCGGTTTTCTCCTTCTCAAGGTAGAGATCTTACGAAAACTGCACCGCCATCGACAAATATCGTTGCTTTTTCCCCGCAATTTCGCAATCATAACGATTTGTCTATACACGATCATCGAGCAGAGTGTGAAGGATAATTGCAACCTTGTCGAAATCCTCGATAAGGTTCGAATGAAAGAAAGGATACAGAAGAGATACATCAGGATGCAGGTAGCCGAAACAAAGAGAGAAAAGGCTGGAAGGAAGGAGGACAGAAATACTATGTATTTGATGGAAGAGAAAGGATGCGAGATGGATGGAAGAGGTTCTTTTCGTACCCTTTACCGATGCCTTCGGGGGCCATTTAATTACAATAATCACAGCATTACGGTTCTCGGTATCGCGGCAAGTCCACCGTGACTTGTCCCACGGAGAAGACTAATCGTTTTTTCTAATCGAGGACAGTCCCCTGATTTGGGAACGCCTCCAAAACTCTCGATTCCTGGGTATTTAGTTTTTGACGAGAGCGATAGAACGAAGCAATTTGTCTGATTGGGCCGAACGTCAGGCGAAATTTCCTAACATTGCGATACGATTTATAGAAAAGTTACAAATTGCTATTCGCGTAGTTCTTATCCCTTAAATGGCAATATTTTACAAGTAACGATATCTAAATTATTTTAACAACAACGAAACTCTTTTAAACGTAAAAAATTTCCACAAAGACTTCGAAGATTTTTGGATCGGTTCGGGGGGCGGGGGTAAATTACCAAATTTGAGAAGCGAAGTTCGAGCCTCTGTTAGTTCCAAATAATTGATAAGTACCAGCGATACGCTCTGGGCGAAGTTGTGACTTTATCATACACGTGTATCACGCGACAGATTGCGATTCAACTTGAGGAACGCCTACTGATCTGCAACGGTGTTTATCGCTTCCTGCGATCAGTCGATTTAGACACGACTTTGTATGCATAACGATATTAGCGGCAATCGCCGAGACGACCCTTCCACCGGTATCTGATAAATTCATCGTCGCTGTTATTTATCTGCGAAAAGTTTTTTGAAGTCACTTTTTAACAACACCGCGAATGTCGCATATCTCGAACGATCTTGCGCGACTTAATTTCTACTCGACATATGTACAATCGATTGCATTTATAACTACGCTATGTACGAAATGTGTATGAAATATTATTAACTAACGTAAAAAGCGTTGCAAAGTTTATTGAAAGACGTCGATCCGGTTTTTCTTCTAATGTTATCCAGACGCGACATACTCGTTTCAAGTGCATAAGAAGAAATCGCGGTATTTCAAGCGATTAAACCGACCGATGCTTCCGAAATTAGAGCAGCTTCGGTGGTTCCCACAATCCTCGAATTCCAGGATAAAAACGCTTGCTACTTCCAAATAGCCCGAAATTTCGATCCCAGTGTCATTTTTCTCTTTCATTAACGGCAACATTGTCTGCCCTCGTTGTCTCCACTGGGAGTTGCTTTCTTCGGAATTGCGCACGCCATGAAACAAGAGTTTCCAGCGACTTCCTAACCGCAACGCTAAAATCACCCTAAAAAGCGAAGAAACGTTTCGTTTCTTCTTAAGTGGAGAAAAGGGACGAACCGGGAGTATTGACCTTGGATCTTCCGCGCAATGATCTACCAACTATGTAACAATATTAGTCTGTCGATAAGCTGTCTCGTAAGTCGTACGTTTATCTTTTGCGGTTTTTTAAGTTAAATAGGCAAATTAAGCGACACTTGGAATTTCGAAATTCTTAGAAAATAGAACGGGTCGATTCGACTTCCGACTATCCGCCAAAAAAAAATGTTCTCTGCCAAATCGACGCTACTAGTCGAAAAGAATATTCGATAAAACTAAGAAGATATATACGATTCCCACGGAAATTTCGTTCTTTGTTTAACGAATAACTTATTAAACGAAATATTATATTTTACCGAAATTATCTACGATACCTTGTCGAGGTCGTTATACCTTGCTCCAATAGATGGACTTGCGACTCGAGGGTGAATGGTCGGTCTAGCAACGAAACGTTAGCAAAGGGGGCGGCACTGGACGACGATTTCGGGGTAGCGGTTTTATAGCGAGCTCGCAATTGTGGGAGTTAGCACGGTGGAATGTCGTGAGGGCCCCTGGGGTCCACCCTCGGTGCCTTAAAACGTTAACCACAGATCTCTCGGGTGGATTAGATCTCGCTGGGTCCGGGCGAAGCCCCGAGCTACGATTTGCGGCCAACAGGGAGACGAAGAAGAAGAGAAGCTGGCCACGGTTCCCTCACCGTTTCCTTTCGTGTACCCTCTTATTAGGGCGTGAGCCTTATCTAAGGGTCATAGGGCCCTCGCGACCTCCAAAGTCCCACAGGCGATCTCGCAGAATTCCAGGAGTCACCGGTCACCTCTACGCGTTGTCCGTAAACGCGATTTCGGTTCGACTAGTCGATGCTTCGGCGTTTGAAGGATCGTAATCAGGGATCGAATCTGTCCGACTTTGTCGCTTTCCCGTTACGTTTCGTTTTCTGCGAAAAATGTCCGTCGATCCTGGATCTCAAACGAAAAATCGAAGAATCACGAGATAAATCTAAACGCGACGGTCCCTTAAGACGATGCGTCCGTTGACGAGCACCGTGTGACTGCGCGGCCTTTATTCGCACGAACGATTAAACGCGTAATAATAAATTTCAGGAAAAGGAAGGTGGCCCCGACATTTCGGGAAGACGGAACGCGCGCATTCAGGAAGGCGAGAGGAACTGGTGCCCGCGGGCTCATGGCCTGTGGTTAGGGCGGTGCGCAACCTCTCTTTTTTGCTGGCCGACGATTAGGTAAACTGGCTGGGTAGCGGCGTACAGTGTGCCCACGTTGTAGAAACACACTCTAGGCCTGCTATTAGTTAGTAGTATAGTTTAAACTCGAGACGCCGGCCGATGGGTTGGGGCGCGGAAGAGAATGAATACGCGAAAAAGAAAAAAACAGCAGAAGGAGGAGAAGGAAGCTTTGGGTCCTCCCTTTTAAACGCCGCTAATTCGCGACCTAGCCAGGCGCCAGCTCACCTCATTTCGTTCCTACCCTGCTCTCTTTGTTCTTCTCTCTTCGTTAGCCACATAGAAGATCGAAATAAGACATACGAGACGAAAGAGGGAAGTCTTGTATCCGTTCTTTTCGCACGTTGACATTTCTTCCAGGAAAGAAATACATGTCGTTGTTTAGATCACTCGTCTCAAATCCTATATCTTATCTCATTTTCTAAGTCTTATATCTCGCATCTTTCATCCTATATCAGGTATTCCAGAGACAATGTTTTATTTTGCAAATGTAACGCTTCGAACGTGGCGTATTAGATCGCACGATGAATACTTATCTCACTTTTCACGCCCTCTGCTCGAATCTTTCTTCTAGTTTTCGATAATTTCGCTCTTAAAAATTGTACCCTTCGATGCAGGCATTTCGCGTATGAAATCCCAAATTTTGAGCCTAAAGTTCCCGGACTAAAGTTGGGCGTTAGTTCCCGAGAAATTCGACAGCCAAAATTATTCGAAAAGTTAGCGAATTGTTAAATTTTTAGTTTTCCCCCTGGGAAAGGACTAGTTTGTTTTCCTAATAAGCTACAGTCGATATCGTTGAGCTCTCGAGTTACCGACGGGGCGCACCGTAACGAGTAGTTGTTTCACGTCGCCTGTGTCACACTCGAATGCAGATTCGCTCTTCTCCGATGCATTCGTGTCCTCGAATACGGGTTCTTCGATGTTTGAGGAAGGTTTTATCCGCCCGATGCTGCCATCTGAAGGTCCGCTTACTAAGAGGAAGATTTCCTTCCAATTTGTGAACATAAATTCTATAGCGATTTTGTAAGATAAAATTGCGGCGAAATTTTAGGCTTTGCTTTCAAAGTATGCAAGCGAAGTACTTGCTAGGTATATATTTTCAAACAATCGTAAGATTTGTAGGTTTCGTGCAAAGATTTTAATGCCTCATCGATCGTACAGTTACTTACCGTAATTATGAGTCGTGAAGTATATCGTTAGATTTATTGTTTGCAACGAGTCAACTCTTCCGACCAAGTTTTATATTCTTTAACCTTTAAAAAATGTCAAAAAGTTTAAAGAAATATTCGTACCATATAAACAAGATACTAATTTTATCGTCACGAATAATTATTAGAACATTGAATAGAGAAAGAGACATCGTTCTTGAACGCTTACTTTCTTTTTTGTATTTAGTTTATATAAAAATAAAAATCTGTATTATACATCTTCGTAACGTACTTCTGTTCGTAGGATGATTCTCACTTTTGCGACTCAGCTTTTCTCACCTGGATCGCGCGGATGCATAGGATGAAAAAACTCCGGTGTAGGATAAACGCGCGTAAATTCCGCGCGGCAACCGTGGATTATCGGCTCATAATTCACCGTGGGCTAAGACAGTGATTGTCAGTTTGCAGTTGAGCATCCGCTCGAACTCGCCTCGAATCCGCGTAATGGATCATTACAGGTCGAGCGATAATCAATTTTCAAAGTACTCTCCGGCGGCGCGAGCCAGAAAGGGACCGTTTTGAACCACTGCATCCGCCGACGCGTAATTTCAATCCTGTCGGCTCGGTACTTTTCGTTCTTGCGGACGATATAACGCGCTGGCTTAGAATCCAACAAGACAGACGATTTACCGGCCAAGCTTTTAATTGAAATGGACGTTGATTTACATTACTTCGTGAAACGTTACTTTTCGATTATATTTACAACAACGAACTATGAGAGTTTAAGTCGGTTCTAGAATTAAAAATTTGATGAGATGTCCTTAATTTTCCTCAAATTATCCAATTTATCTCTAGCAATTTTCACGACGCTTCTCCCCAATTGAGACTCGTAAATGCTTTCGAGCATTATACGCATATAGCGATATAATTCACGTTGCTATCGGTATCATCTCGTTCAAGTTTTTGCACCGATAGACACAGAAATTTATAAAATATTTCATACTGTATTCCAATTTGAACTATGGATGTTAAAGGGTTAAACGACGAATCGAAGAGATAAAGGAAAGAGAGAAGATACCAAGATAACGTTGTAATTAAAACGCGCGCTGTACTTACTTGTTTGTAATGTTGGGCTGTGCGAATCTTAGAATCGAGTGAATTTCGTAAACGATGGAAATGAGACTGGTCGGAAGGGGCGCGGGGTCGGACAGACGGAGAAATTCCGGTAATGAAAGGGCTGAAAACCGCGAGACCGCGATTCGGTGCCTGGAAGAAAGAAAAGGGGAAGCCGATGGAGGTGGAGGAGGCGGTGGCCGCCACGGAGAGGTGGAAGCGGTCGCTGGAGGATGGACCACGGCGTCGCTGTACACATCGGGTAGGGGAAGCAGACGAGGAAGCGGCGAGATGAGCGCGAGCGAGACAAAGCGGCAAAGACCACGTCGGGAGGTGGAGACGGTGATGGGTGGTATTCGAAAAAGAGGAGGCAAGAAGAGTCGCGAGGATATTGCGAGGAACTAACCTACAGCCGATCTAGGGAAACGGGATCGTTAATGGATCCGAGGATCGCGAAATATCGCGACAGAGATCGCTTAGGGTTAGATCGTCGAGGAATCGAGCAGTCGAAACGTGATAAATAATGTAAACGTCGAAAGAGAGATGATTTTTTTTAATGGAAAAGGATACGAATTCTCTGCGGGAGGGGACGAGAAAATACGACGAGTTTCAGAATAATTCTTAGTTTAATCGTTGCGGCCACGATCGTGGCAGTGAAATACATTTTTTATTGTTAGTTTACTATGTAAATTGCGCATTTACGAAATTTATGGCTAGCAAAGGAAGATGAAGAAGGGGCGAGAGATACTGGCGCATACTGTGGGAGAAGAGACGGATTATGGCGATGAACTAACTGGAGCAACAAAGTAAATAGAAGAGAATAAGAATGCCGAGGATGAAATCTAGCACTAAGAAGTTTAAGAAACGAGGATTGCAAATGGACCGAAGATCACGAAATATCGTGACGGACATTATCTACCGAAGGAAATTTAGAAAGAACTTGAAAACTCGGTGAAAGTAACAGGGTAGAGAGGACGAGAGATGCAACGAGAACAAAGTGTGTTCAACGTGAGCGAAAAATAAAGAAGGATGGGTAATTTGTGAGTGTGGAAAGAGAATAATGTCTAAGGAGAGCGCTAACGTATTTAAGAGGGAAAAGTACAGTGATAAATTATAAGTAAAGTTAAAACAACCGAGGAATTCAGCGAGAGATCGGTGCGTGGAAGTTGAAGAAGAACGCGGATGATAGTTTAATGAGCATAAAACGCGCGAGGGCGTAGGGAAGATGAAATTTTGAAAATTTGAAGAAGAAGAGATTTTGCGAGTTCGGGATAGAAAAGCTAATTTCCAGATGTAACGGGTGTACAAACGAAATTTTGGATACTCATGGTTTCGGCGTAAAGTGGACGACACGGTGGTTCCTGCAAAGTATCCGCTGGATTAACCTGCGAGGCAAAAAGCAAATTAAAAGCAAATTAAGCTGGACGAAACCGGCGGCAATTCGATCCGAAAGCCTAATAATTTCTGGAATCTGGAGTGTGTGCTACATAGAGTGGGAAGAGGACGAGGAATATCCGATGGAGGCAGGGAAGAAAAGTCTCGAACGGAGGCGAGCGAGAGAGCGGAAAGAGGACGAGGGCAAAGTGGAAGATAAGGGAAAAAGAAGAAGGCTGGCCGCGAGTCGTGGCGCAGGCAAAGGGGGTTAGTTAGGCGCGTGGGGCCACGTGCGTTCCCACGGTTTCGAGAGGCATATCGCACCACAGCCCTCGGTTTCGCTTCTCTCATCCCCTCTACTCTGTGGACCGCGGATGGAAGGCCAGCTCTCGATGCTTATACAACATTATATACGGCTTCAAGTGTATGCATACACTTACAGAACCCGGTAGACGCGTACTTATAGGTATACCTATGTACGTATATGCATGGTATAGTATAGTGTATGTATATACGTGGCCCTCGGTAGAATGCCACGCCATCCCCTTCCCCTTAGCGGCGTGGCCAACGAGCCAGAGGTTCTCGGGCCTCCTACACCCCCTCGATCTCTCTTCTCTGCCGTTCCACACAGGTCTCTCCTTCGTCCTTCCTTCCTCCTCGCTAGCGTTGGCGGCGCGCTGACCTCTGACCTCCCATTACCGGCTCGACTGACCGACGACTCGACTCCCTCGCACATGCAGACTCGTGCACGGTTAGACACGCTGCCTCGACGCGATATAGACGTACACGTTCCTCGCGGAACGAGCCCGCGTCCCGTTGGGACGAGCCCGCGGGAATTTCGGCGAATTGAATGTTCCACGTCGGAGACCGTCCTCCTCCGTACGGACCTTCGGGGATGTGGATCGAACTTTTCGTTCGATGGCGTATCGGATAGGCAGAGAATTTTACGTTGTTAGGGACGTTAACTCGCTCATTTGCCGAGCGTCGATTCGCACAAGCGATAAGAACTCACAGGGTATAAAGTTGCTAGTCTCGCATTTAGATCGATCAGACTGCGATCAAGAATCGAGGATGGTTGCGAATTTTAGAAATTATTCCGGTTTCGTCGGTGAATTTCACGGAAATGTCAACGGAACGCGAATCGAAGGAGATTGCTGTGCCGCGTTGCAACCACCTTCCGTTTCGGTGGAAGAAGAAGCCGTGTCGTTAACGCGAAGATACGATCCCTCGACGACGTCGCACCGTTTAACGCCCCTTTCACCTCCGAGAACTTCGCCTAATGGATTCGCCGGCCTACTTCAAATTGCCGCGGGAATTGATGCTCCGGTTGCCGCGAAAGAACTTACTTAATGACGGTGAATCGGAACAAACGAACCTGTTCGCGCAACTTTCCACGCCGACTATCCTCTGGGCGCTTCCACTTTTATCGGTTCCAAGTAACGAGCGAGACTTCAAGACTCAACGCTGAAACTATTAAAACGATCAGAGCGATCGATTCGTAATTTCTCGTAGAAATTTCAGAGACGCACCACGATGAACGTTTTGTAATTTCTAAGTTTTGGTAATTTCAGCGAAACGAATATTCGTATTTGATTAATCGTTCAAGGTTTTGGAGAACTTCGTTTAAACAGAATTTTATCTCTATTTTACGTTTTCGTTTAAGGGAATTAAGAGATAAAACGTTTTGCGAGTATTCGCTCGTGTTTACAAGTAGTACGAGTCAATGGAAATAGTTAATCGCGGAAGTTTAGACCGAAAGGTAAAAAGCGAATGCTACAATGGATTTACGTTATACGTCTGAGAACGAGTTAACTTTATCTTTCGAATATAACTTGACGAGTCTTCGATATAGAACGTTGCATTTAAATCTCAAGCAACGTTGTATCTATTCGATTGATAGTAAAATAGTATTACGCGTGTAATTGAATCTTCACTAATGATAGGTTGATGGTAAAATTTACGAACGTTGCGATTAACAATGCAGAAAGTGGAGCAATTTCGTTGTGTCGAGTGGAAGCGAGCTAGGTTCAGTCGAAGAAACAACCACGTTCGTTCTACAGACGGTTAGAAAGTTTACGAGAGCAAGAATCCGTGGCATTTAGAATTTACTACTTAATAATATACTTCAGGGCGAACTAAATCGTTTCCATAATTTGTATCGCGTTCTCCACGAAACACGTGGTCATTTGAGCAAATGATCTAACTGTTCGGAGCAGCGTATAATATGCACACTACCGTATAAAAATCCCGGATTATTTATCATTAACCTACCCTATGGTGGAATGTAAAGTGGAACGTAGATCATTTAGTCAGCTTATAATTTCAATGCGTTTACCGAAACACTTTACCGTGCGAGTATCATTACCACTTCCGACAGTGGGAAATATGATAGAAACGTGTGTTTGCTCATTCTAGCGCAATGTCCATTTTAATTACACCGGTATAATTTCCAGTTTACCGCGCATCACCGCCGGCAAATTACGCGAATCCTTTCTGCCTGGTAATCGTCGCTAACTCCTATTTCTCACCCCTATCGTAAGGCCCTGCGTTTCATTTTCATAGTCAAACGAAGAGAGCACAGTGGGAAAAGATCTGCAGCTACCGCGTATCGGTTCTCACGTAATTTATCGCGTCACGCCAAATTTATCTTCCATCTATCTACGCTTTCTTGCTTCCATCCTTCGTATCGTAGGTTGCATAAAATTTGACAACGCGCAAAAGCGCGCAAAAGCGCGCAAAAGCGCGCAAAAGCGCGCAAAAGCGTGCAAAAGCAACGGTGTTATTTTCCTACGAAGCGTAAAAAGCGGCGAAGCAAGCAAGGTAGAGCGAGTGGCGAGCTAAGAGGGCTGTGTGGGGGTCCTGATCGTGGCGAGCGCACCCGCGCCGCCAAAGAAGACGCTCGCAGATATTCCCAAGAGCGAAAGCCTGCAACCGAGGTCACTCCTCCTCGTGGGAGGGCCCCCAGGCGCCGCGTAGCCTCCCCCGTCGGCTCGGCCTGCCACGAAAAACAACAAGACTTTATGGTGCTGCATCGCAGAGTGTACGCGCGAGCCGCGGTTGCTTCGGCCCAGGGCCGGCCGAAGGCCAACCAAACCCGCCGCGGACCGCTCGAAAAATCCGCTTGAATAATTGTCCGGCTTACTTCTCTCTGCGAGACCAATTCCCAGCCGGGATTAATGAGGCAACGCGCGCGGATCCCGCGCCGAGACCTGGCGAGGCGTCCCGCCCCTGGGAAACTTTGCGTTTTTCACTCTTTCTCTGACGAACGTTCTTAGTTCGAAGGTACGGTTCTCGAAACCTTTTTTCAGTTTCTCTCGCCGTTGGAAATTCAAAGATATGGCTGTTTGAACGACCATAAAATTAGGAAAAATTAGCAAAATAATTCTACCGATAGTCGATCTTAGCGTTTGTCAGCGCGTCTCGTCCGAGGTATGTAGACCGTTTCGTAAAGCAGTCGTTCGACGAAAATCAACGATCGATCAAACGAGAAGCGTTTCTTGTTAGCGATCTAGAAGGACGTTGTTGTAGATCTGCTCGAGCGAATCGAACGATCGTCTGTAGAACAAGCTGGTAATCGGCTTGCGGGTCGAGTTACTTGTCGATTGCTTCGCCTACTTTTTCCCTGTCTTGTATGAAACCCGTGCACGTAAATCGAGAGTTTCGCCATGCAAACTGCCGCGAGCATCTTGTAATTGATGGCACTTGCGATAACGGCACGTCGTAATATTATCGGATCAATTAAAGCGGTGAAACATCGATCGTCTCGAGTCAAGCGACTCGTGTGACGATACTTTGCTCGTTAATAGAATGTCCGTGAAAATAAATTATCATTGACGAATAAATAATTAAGATCTTTCGACCAAATATTGCTCGAAGAAAAATGTCTGTGATATTTTTTAGGATAGATTGGAAGATAGCTACTTATCTTTGCCACTTGTTGCGTAAATTATTTTCAATTCTACGATTTTTGATCGTTAAACTCGAAATATATAATTCTTGTTAAATAATTCTTCGTAAAATAAAAGTAATTCTATATGAAACGCGCGACAAACGCGAAAAGGGAGTGAAAAAGGAAACGAAAGCAAAGGAAGAAAATATGATTTATCGTCCACTTTGTCTGGTTTTACGCAACAAGACGTCACGATGATTGCTTTTCTTGGTAAATTGCTACTATACCGTGCAGCAGGCAGCTCTCACGCGTATTTTACAGATATATTTTACAATGCTGTTTGTCCTGCAGCTTTCAAGGATGAGCTGCGATTGAGACGTAGATTGAATTATGTGCGAACTTGGGTCTCGGTTCATCGAACACGTTGATACGCGGAGGCCAGAACCGTAAACAAGGTGGTAGACGAAGATGCAGCCAACGTCTGACAATCTTCTCGCGGAATAAAGATACCGGTTCCCTGATAAAACAAAGTAAGTTCGCATCGTTGAACGTTACGTATCTCTTTAAATTATTCAGAATGATCCCGATATAAAATCAAAAAGAATATCTTCGCAGGGGAACAGAAGTTTCAGAAAATTCAAACGACTTCTGATCGAAAGCGCTAGTTGACTTCGTCCTATCCCTTCTCTCTAATGGACGAAATGAAGCGAACGCTTTCGCGACAAAATCTTTTACGGCAGACCTGGGAAAACTGCGAAGCGTCCATCTCGAATTTATAGGACCGTAAATAATTGCGGAGAGCGGTGCTGTGCACCGTAAAACCGGATAAACGAACGATAAAAGCAATTTCGCCGGGATGAGCGCGCGTGCTGGGCACGTAGGAGGCAAGTTACAAGCGAAAGCCTCATTAACCGGACTGTACTCGCAAGAACGAGATAATTAACGCGTTAAACCGGCGCCACGTCAAGTTATCGGGCCTCTCCCCGTTTAATTACGTATACCCACGTGTTGTCGCTACTCTATTCGACCACCGGTGCTACACGCGCGAGCTGTAGATTCAGCGAACGTTGAATCTTTCTAGACAGACGATCGATTAAACGTGTAATTTTCTGTGAGAAAATCGAGCAACGTATATAAAACCCTCCCGTATATCGAGTATTCGTTCGTGCTCAAAGTTTGACGCTAGACGGATGCAATGGTAAAATGGTACCGAGTGTATCGAAGCGTACTCTAGTGTTTTTTCTGTTACGTTTTTTCTGAACGCTGCCATTTTATCTACGCAATAATACAGTAGAAAGCAACGCTGGCAAAAGTAACCCTTGTCGAGAAGCATAGGGTGCAAGAAACGTCACAAAAGGGGCAACAGGTGGTCAAAGCTACCGCCTCGAGAGTCGCTATCTGTGGTTCTTTGTCAACGAATAACGAAGGGGGCGTTACCGGGGTAGCTCGCGTCCCTTGGGGTGAAAGGGATCCGGTGCAAAGAATGGCACACAGAAGGGTGCTAGAAGGTACCGGATAAAAGGTAGGCGGGCATCAGCTACAGATATTTAAGGAAAACAGATGAAAGGATGAAAAAGATGAAAAGTTCTTTTCCACCTATGATCTGTGTGACGTTACGTTCTCAATTTCTTTCTCTTATTATTTGGAACTCCGAGAATTACGTGATCTAATGTCGTGGCAATTTTTCAGAACCAATCGATCTTCGAATGTTGCTTCGTAATAGCTCTCTTTCGATTCGAGATTTAATGGAGTAGAAAAGTTTCACATTTGTGAAAGCAAGTCGTAGTGTTCGTAGAAAACAGATTTCGTCCGAGTCGATAGAATTTACAATTAGCGATTCTTCATCCCCAAAAGCGATATTCGTCGGCATCGTTGAAAAGTACGGTTGGGAACGCTTCAGCCCCGAAACTATCGAGCGTACGAATCGACTTCTGCCTTCGACACGATCGAACACGGAGGGCCCACGTGGTTCTCGATGACCACTCCGACACGTGATCCGTCATGCGAAATGAAAACTGTCCGATAGAAGGTGGATTCGAAGAAGGAGAAATCGCGAGTGGTCGAACGAGTCCCACGCAGAGACGATGATTAAAATTGTAAATATCCACGGCCGACCCCCGGTGTTACGACCTTTGCGCGGCCCACGGCGCCCCATCGGCTCACCCCATATATCAACGGATATTAGATTATGGTAAGAGGCGAGCATTAACGAACGTTGGATTCGCGCGCGCCTCATTTGCCACCCTTAGGCTCCGTTCGCGCGCCATTTTTCACGCAACCGTCACGTCTGCGTACCAATCGGCGATTTCACCCCGGGAGCTGCAACGATCCTGACGCTTCTTCTTTCCTCCTTCCTTCCTTCCTTCCTTCCTTTTACTTCTCTTTTTCTTCTTTTCTTTCGGCCGGTAGTATCGAACGATTACAGTGAATAATTGATCTAATATGGGAGGGATCCACCAGAGCGATGGATACATTTGTTCTCGTTGCAAGTAGGTGAAGGTTCCGTTGAAAGCCGCCTTCGACGCGGCTAATGGCATGCAATCTTCGTGAAATCGCCTTTGTTGCGCGGCTCCTCTTGTCCGCTAATTGGTAGAGCGTGGGGTAGAAACTAGCGTGCAACAGTGAAAGCGCAATTGCAGGCCGATCGATGAAACGCGTCGATGGTTTAGATTTCGAATTATCGAGTCTTCGTTTGGTACCATTGTTTGGGTAATTAGATGGCTACGTTATTATCGATTGGTTACGGCGTGCTCGTTCTTCGAGCATTCAATTTGTAACGGCAGTGACGCAACGTAACGAGGAATTGTCCAGACCTTTCAACGATCTTGTAATTTTCTACAGCCTTTTTTCAGATAAACACTTTCTTAGCACTTTTATGGATTTTAGTTGTCGCACTATGTACAACAATGGATCCGTGCAATTTCCTTGGTTCAGCTAAAAAGGATGCGCTATCTTAACTTACCAAACACAAATTCGCTAAGTTTTCCGAATCCGAAGACTCAAATCGTACGCGTTTTGCGCCACCTCTGCAAATTAATTTAATCGTTTTCGCCCCTCGCGTCCCCCTCTGCACACGAGAATAGAAGATAGACGAGGTAGAGGTAACGGAAAACGTCAACGATCGACGGATTCGCGAAGTCTTGAAGCGAAAACTACAAGTTTTCCCGAGTGACGTTCGAACTCTCATTGGACCACGAGCGAAACGGCGTCACGTTTCGCGAAGTCGATTCTTGCGGAAGAAAGAGAACCTGGCGACCGCGTCACCTCGTTCCTCGCCGGTAGAACGTGGTAAAGGGGTGCGGATACAGGTCGAGCAGGGGGCAATATTTTCACGGCGCTTAGCGGCAGGCCGACTCGGACGGCTCCCATCCGCGCAGCACGACACTATTTCCGAATGTATCGCCGGTCCCAGCACCGCGCCGCGGCGTGCACGCACGCGTACACGCACACACACGCACGCCGGATACCGTGCGCGGCGATATTTCCCTGAATATATGTAGCGCGTGTACATACATACGTCGAAGATTAATCGAGTCAAAAGGCCGCGGTCGTTACAAAGTGTGCCGCCCGCCGCGACACAAAACCCATGCATTACCGGTCGAACGTTGCCGAACGAGAGGACGTCGCGTTCGTGTTCTAACGTTCATCTTGTCTCCGTCGATACACCCACGCTGCCCTCGCGCCAACGGGCTCGGAATGGGGAAGGCCACGGCGTCGCCACGTAGACCAAAGTCGCGGTTGTATGTGTCTGCGGCTTGGTGAAATGGTCGCGACCACTGGTGCGCCTTGATTTCTTGTTGCTCCTCGAGGTGGTAGGGATCGCACTTTCAAAGTTTCGCCGTTTGCTACTTTCGTGAGTTGTTTTCGCAGAGTTGCCTTTGCCACGCTATTGCATCGACGTAAAAATCGACGAAAATACGGGAAAATGTTTTAGACGTCAGATATCTAAACGGCGTCGAATGATATTTATTTGATCTTACTGTAACTTGGGAAACCCTAGGAAGATTACGATTAAACTTTCGAAGAGGAATCTACGCGTTTCATTGCGCAAAAGATCAACTAATTCACTGCAGTCGCTCAAACGCTACGATCTTTTCCCAAATCCTAACAATTCGCGCTTGTACAACGTACCAAATTTATTTGTACGAGGGAAGATTCTCTATGTATCTACGATTAAAAAATTACGGGCATAACTTTGGGGAAATCGATATAATTGCGCTTGCAATCCGAGAACTGTAAGAGATGGAAAGACAGTTTTCAGACAAAAGTTACTTTTTTAAATTAGAACTATCATCTGGTAAGAAAGACGTCGTTACAGTGAATTATAACGCAAAAAGTAATACTCGAAAATTAATCGGATTTTCGGCGACCAATTTCATCTGCTTAGAGCGAATTTAGACAATAAAAAGAAACCCCTGTACATAAATGAATTCTCTACGTATTTGCAGCGTCAGGAATTTTTGGAATTTGCCGGTTTGGGGAGGTTCCCCTGGTTAGTCATCGATATCTACTCGAGACTGCAACCGTGGTATAATCCGAGGATATTCTTCAGCCTCGTTACGTTAGAAGGCAGCAAAAGAAGCCCGAAAGAACGCGGAGAACGGTTTGGAATGGCGGCAGCGACGCGGCGGAGTGGTTGGTTCGTAAAGGTCAATCACGCGGTGCCGTCGCGTCGCGTCGCTGTAAGTTCTTCGAAATCAAGCGGAATTCCTTGGAACCACATCTCGGGAAGAGCCGTGGCTCGACCGCGTGTTGGTCGATTTCTGTTGTCATCGTGGCCCCTGGAGATGGACGTGAGAATGCGAATTCATAGGCAAGGGGGCGTACGAGGCCCGTCAGAAGGCCTTAGGCTGGCTCATTACCAGCAATTGTGGCCGAACGGCACCCTGCGGCGTGCTACACGGCTGCATCGGCCCCCGCCGACCTCGGGCACACCGGCTGAACCTTCACCGACCGCGAGATCCTGCCCCCGCCTGCCGTACGACAACGGAATTTAATTGCTCGATCAATCATTATTTTCGTGACTCCGCGATCGCCACCGTGAACACCGTCCTCAGCGCCGCCTTCCTCGCCCGTCGCGGTTTCACGCGCTTCCCGCTCCACTTTACATTGGAAACTTTGATGCCTTTCGTTGGTTGAATCGAACTTGGAAAGTTGACATTGATGTTTTTTCCGTTAGATTCGAGCGTTGAATACACGTCTGAATACGCGTCGCGTCTCTAAATTACACTTTGACCATTTATCCGTAAAACGTCAACTATAGCGTAACGTTTCGAATAACTCTGTAGTTGTATATTTTTCAAATAACCCCATAACTCATAGAACCTTTACAATTTCCATACGTAGTGTTATCTTTGAAACGGAGCTACGCACCATTCACACTCGAATAACTTTTATTCCATCATTTTCCATTTATCAACCTACTATCTCACAAAGCTCCTTTTATTTCTAAACGTTCGAGCGAATCTGAAACTCGACGAGACCCACGCAACTCGCGCCGGCATTATTCCAAGGCAAATAGACGACATTCTCTAATCAAACGCAAAGCGATCGCTCGACAAAGAACGTGAGCAGTCTCTCTCTCTCTCTCTCTCTCTCTTTCTCTCTCTGGTCCGACGCGGAAACCAATGCCCTCGATGTCGGCTCTCTATCAAATTAACGGAATACATTAACCACAGCTGTGTGTTATTCCCTATTCCGCCTCGTGGACACGCGCCTGGCGCGTCCATAAAATTCCAGCTAATTCCCCATCATCATGACAATGAGAGGCTAAACACACGCCGTTCAAAAGGATGGCCAGGCGATCGGAATCGTTGGTCGGCTTGGTCTCTTTGATGACTGCGAATAGATCGTCACTGGCGCAGATGGCGCGCGCGGGCCAACATCGATGAAAGAACGGTACATAAAACAAGAAGAGAAAGAGGAGTAGGAGAAGGAAGAGATATATATATATATAAAATATAAGGAGAAAAAAGAAAATAGGGGGAGAAGGGAAGGAAGGAAAAGGAGAAGGAACTGAGACAGCGTGGAGACAAAACGAACCAATTCTCGGCCTTTTACGATCATTCTCCACGCTCTCACCGCGTCATTAGCTGCTTGCTGGATAGATACAGGGCTGTGTTACGAAAGGGGAGCCCCCCGCCCCCGAGTCACCCTTTCCGAGAAACAATCTGTTATAGTGGACCACATGAATGGCGAAACGTAAAAATATCCCCTTGAGTTCCCACGTGGCCGGCTCAATGGACCGGGAAGGAGCGGCCTGGATCCTCGAGGACGGCCACAGATCGAGAGAGAAAGAGAAGAAGATGAACGAAGGCCAAGGAAGGAAGGTATAGTGTCCGTTGCTTGGTTCGCGCGTTGAACGAGGAGAAAGGATAAGAGAGACCACGTAGGAGGAGGGAGGAGGCAAAGGATTCGTCGCGGAGTGCGGTTTTCAACGAAGCCAATTATTAGATGCGTCTCGAGGCAAGGAGACCCAAGAAAGGAGCTCCGGATATCGATGTGAAATACGCGGGAATTTATATTTTTGTCGTGCACGTAATTGGGAATGGGCCGCGTGAAAGAAGAGGAGAAATTTAATTTTCGAACGACCGGCTCTGGTGGGTTTAGAGCCCTGACAACTTGCCTGGGAGAACTGCAGTCGTTGCAAAGTAGGCTGGTTTCTTCTTTTTTTTTTTTTACAAACGTGCTTCCACGTCTATTTCGCAGATTTAAGACGGATTCTTCCGCGCGCTCTTTCGGAAACTCTATGAACGTTATCGTTGCGGTGGAGTTGGTACAAAGGAAAACGTTACCAACGGATGGTCGTTCAAGGATTTCAGAAAAATATACGTATTCGAGGTGTTACGAATAGAGTAAATTTCATAGGAATATCAGCGAACCTAATAACTTTTCGTACGGTTACGAGAAAATCCAAGCACGAAACGGTAACGCGTTATCCTTTGTCCGTCGTTTTCGAGTCACGACCGCGTATGACCGCTCATTTAGGGGGGCCATTCATTCTCGAGACACTTCTCTTGTCCGACGTCTCAGGGTGCACCGGACGATACCTCTCTCCCTGTCTATCATTTTCTCTTTAGGCCCGTGCAGGCATATTCGAAATGGAACGAAACGAATTACTCGCGTTGTCGAGGACACGTGCTCTCTCCTCGACTCGTCGTTGTCGTGGTCTCGTCGTCGTCGTCGTCGTCGTCGTCGTCGTCGTCGTCGTCGTCCTCGTCCTGTCTCTCCCTCGCTTTTTCCTTTTCACTCGGCCCGTTCTTTTTCTTTCTCTGTTTAATTGTGACGGCCGCTTGGGCGGGCATCTCGAGCTGGCTGGGCGGTAGAGAGGGATCAAACATTTATTATTCCGAGGGATAAGTCCCTGTAAATATGTACAACGGAGAAAAGAAATAAAAAGGGGGGAAAGAATGGAATGTTAACCCTTTGAGTACTTTCGGTGCATTAAGCCGTGGCCGTTCTTTGTATTTATAATTGCCCCTTTCCTTCAGACGCGGATGTGCTTGCTTTCAGAATGCTCTTTTAGAGACGGCGGAACGAACGAGCTCCGCCGAGGCTGCAACGGTGTAACGATACTTGTCGATCGAGACGCGCGCGTTATTCGAGGCAAAGTTAAAACACGTACATCGGTAGAAAATGTTCGATACCTTTGGATACTGTTTTACGCGTTTTTAACAACGATTCTTTTAAACTGACAGTCGCAGGTATATCGACGGAGTATATTAACCATAATACAGGTATTTCACCTACCTTGTATTCATCGACTTGTATAAGTCGAAGTCACTCGTCGAATGGTTTCTGGCCAATAGATACGCTGCTTGTTCCTCCTTCTTGCTCGCCCTTGAATCCAAACGGAGCATCTTTGTGCACGTCGGCGAGACCGAAAAGAAAAGACGCTGCAGAGACACTCGTTGCTCGTACGGCCCTGACAATGGGCCATTCATCCGCCATTGTATCCCCGGCACATTAATTGTCTCTTTGAAGCCCGATAACCTCCGTGGATACGAAACCGCTCCTCCCTCTTCCTTTTCTTATCTCGTTCTGCCCTTTCCATTCTGGCACCCTTTTGTATGCCGATTGCCTTATTGGCAGGGGTTGATAAAGGGTGAACAGAAGATGAGTAAGGAGGAAAGAAGATGTCTGAAAGCGAAGACGAACGTACTTAGGAAAATCGTATCGTATCCGTGAAAGATGAAACATCTTGTACGCAGGATAATACATTTTCAAGATTTTCAAATTCGCAAAATAGATCGATATCGAAAAATCGTCGAGCAATTACGCGCTATAAGATATTAAAAATAGTAGAGCGTTATCGCGTGGGAGAGGGACAGCCGCGATTAATACGATTCAAATTACCATAAGCATCTGCTGGCGGGCTCGTTTTAAATCCACGGAATTTTGACGAAAAACGAACGAGCCGAGACAAGAAGAAGGAAGGACAGATCGTCCAGCAGGAGATCTCCGTAAATCGCTGAACGATGTTTCGCTGAATTACGAGCGATATCGAGGAAGGGGTCCGCCGATATAATTAAGGAGGCGATCATCCTCCGCGATCCTGCTCGTGTCTCGCGTTGGAATCCAAATTTTATGTCGGTATCATAAAAGCGCGTGACGGCAGAAGAATTAGGACGGCACTCAGTCTCCCTCTCCGTTGTGGGCACCCATAAGGACCGCTACAGATATATAAAGGCTAATTCACGATGGACTTGTTTAACAAACCGATCTGCGCCCAACGCGATTTCTACTCTTCGAGGCTGCTTTCGTTTGCGATTCGTCGTGTAATCGAGCGATTACTTCACCGCGAATGCATTCACGTCTATGCGAAACCCAAGCATAGAAGAACGCGTATAACGTGTAACGTATTGTCCAAAATGTTCGTTTAAAAATCCGCTGCCGCTGTACGATAGTTAGGATTGTATAATAAAAGTTATTCGAAGACAGGTCGAACCCCTATGGAATGAAAAATCGCGCGAGATGAATAATCTCGAGGAAGGAAGGTCGGATGGGTTCGAAAATCGAAACGTCATCAGGATAGCCGCACAATCGGTGTCCATTGGCCTTAAACCAACGAGGCACGAATAAAGGAGGGGACATCGTGGCGGGAGGGAGAGCGAGAGCGAAATATGGATGAGTAATATGGGTTCCTCGCTACCCTCACGAGGCAGAAAGGCAGACGAGGGTGTCGCGATTCCCTGCTGTGCATTGATGGCCTCATCTAGCCTAGAAGAGCTCGGGAATTCAGCGGTAATTACCTTTTCTTCGGGCCGACGCCAGCCAGAGGTGTTTCTGGTGTACCGCTGCTTCAAAGCTCTGGACGTGGAAGTTTTCAGCTGCTTGTGAAGCTCCATCAAGGTGTCCCGTGGCCGAGTAATGGTCCTGAGTGTCCGTTGGCGATTCCTGATGGGCCTGGGAATGCATTAATTCCGGCTCGTTCGAGCTTGAAATTTAAACTGATTTGAATGTGTTGCGTTTTAGCACGTCGTTGCATCCTTTACGACGACAGTCCTGTTTGTGAGTACCGACAGGGAGAAGAGGTTCGAGATCGTTGTCTAAGAATAACGATGCTTTAAGTTTTTTTATGCCAAGTGGAAAGTGGTTTTTAAAAGTAATTCTCACTAAATTACTAAATCCTTCGGGTCTAAAATATTTCCGACTATCGAAGGACCACGAGTAATTATTAAATATCAAATACTCTCTGCTTTCCCCTTGCTACGATAAAAAACGAAGCTCGAGCTATTTCACAGGCTATGTTTTACGAAGACGTAACCTCTAAATATCTTCGATTATATCGTCTACCAGTCTACCTAAGCTACACTCACAATCTCTTTCTCTGGTTAATATTACGTAATGCCCATTTCTCATCTTCCGTAAAAACCTCGTTAAAAAGAGAAAGAATAAAGGAAGGAACGACCGACAGACGTGTCCACGGTTCAACGAATCATAAACACTGCCTTGTACCATCCAGTTCGCTGCTGGAGACGCGACTAAATTCCAGGGGAATCCATAAATTTCACGAACGAATTAATTTCGACTAACAAGTAGTACCACGATCGATTCGTGGCTCGTCGTAACGCCGAAGAGATTTCCATTTCGTTTCGGTCGTGGAGATTACGCGTCGCGGGAGATTACACGTGGGAAATTCGCGGATTTCTGTATGAAACATCACGGACATTGATACGGACGGTTTCGCCGTAAGGAGAGGCTGTCAACGCCAACGAGAGGTGTTTATGCCTGGTCGGAGGAACGGCGCGTGAAAAGTCCGGCTGAAGCTTCAACAGGCTGTCCCGATCCCTGCGAACCTCGATGAAGGTGTCTTACAAGATCCGTAATGATCTTGCGAATCTGGCGTAGAACGCGCGCCATTCATTCACGATTCTGTAATTATGCCTCGACCATGGTCCCGCGGACGTAGACTTTTCGTGTCCTGTAAAAATCTCGAGTTTACGACGCACCGTCTGCGAGTCATTAACCGGTTGAGAATTAACGCGGATAACGTGCATTTTAATTCGCTTTTTCGTGCAATTTTCGTAGGAATGTTCGAGCATCTGATACTTTTATTTCGATTACATGAATTTACATTTGATATACGATGGCTACGAAAGATGTTTGCACATCGTAGTATTTCTTGCAACTGCTAACACGCTACTAATTCATCAAGATTCGAGTGTATTAAATTGCGTGTGATTTTGAAACGAACTGATATAAAATCTGATAAAAGAGCGTTTCGTTCGAAACTAAGGATACGAGCAAATACCGTTCGTAGTTACCGTAAGCGTGTATGAAAAACCGAACTTGTCAAAGCTCTCGTCTTTCTTTTTTTAATGATCTTAAAACGTTATGCTTTCTTTTCGCCATTCTGCTTGGCTGTAGAAAGGGCAGCGATGGGGGTATCTTGGTCGCAAAGCGGAGGAAACAAAAGAAGAAAATGGAGGGTGGTCGACGCGGCGTGTGAGAGTCAGGTGCTAAATAATTTCTGTCCCAAAGGAAGGAAAGAACGGCGATCCGCTATCTTCGATTTCTCCACGGCTATCTGGCTAGCCGTGTGACATGGATATAAGTTACGAGCGTTCGAATAATTACACGGTTCGGGTTCGAGGCGAGTCGCGGTCAGCGGAAGGCAAAAGACAATTTTACGCAGCGGGGCACCGTCGTCCCTGGCGACCCGGTGGCAACCTTCTTTTCTGCTAACTATTTGCCCCACGAAATCGACAGCCATCGGGTCCGTGTTCCACGGAAACCCGATGTCTGCTATCGAAACGCTTTTAATGTACCTGAAATGAAATATCGTGCCGCGTTCCCTCGCAGCAACGCTGTTGCCGTCCGTTCGTTCGTTCGGTTCAGTTTTCTTTGAAAGACGCGGGGGTGGACGGGGTTAGACGGTCCATAAATCCAGAGAAATCATAGATCCGTTGAACGTTGCCGGTACTTGCATGGTAAGTGCGTAGAGTAAGCGTCGTGTTGCCGTAGAATTCGTTTTGAGATTTTGCGAAGACCGAGCGGATAAATTTGATTTATATATCAGATACGTAGAATCACGGGGTTAGCTTGTCTAGAAGAATATATCGAAGCCGTTCGATTCGAAATCCTTAATGACCCCTAATGACCACGAGAACGTCATCAAGAGAAGACATCGAGAAGTCTAGTAAATATATAGGTACGCGTGTTCCGTAATAGCGTTGCTTCCGACAACGAGCGCAATGGCAGCGGGGAAAGTTGCCTTCATTAGTCGGCTGGCCTCTGTCGAACAAGCGATAGTCCGACGGATCTGCTTTATGTAAATCAGTCGCTGCGTAATTGGCACTGAACGAAAAAGCTAATTACCGAAATCGTGCACCCGGGACCCCTAGGACCCAGGGCTCCATCAGCGCTCAGCGGGATATCGCGACACCCTCGCCCCTCCGGCTATCCCCTTCCGCCCCTTTGGCCTCCTCTTTCTCTGTATTGCACGCGTCTTTCCACGGACACGATCAGCACGAGGGCCGCGATATTACTCATCCAGGTCCGATATACGACTACCTGCTTCTCGATTATGCTCGCTGCTACTCGGCTGCGCCGGCTCGCGTCCAAAGTGGCGAAAGAGATATATTTCGACCTGTTCTGCCCCCACCACCCTTCGTCTCCCTCGAACCTCCTCCTATTTCTTCTCCATTCTTTCTCGAAATAAGTAATGAATAATATCGTAAATCTTTGTGGCCGTTTGTGCTCGGCCAGAATGAGCGTCACCGTTTGCGTGGCTCCTTTGTGGCGAAAGTGCGCGAGAAAATTTGTTTATGGAGATTTAGAGGCTCTCGCCGTGCGATTTAGTGCCGATACGAGTTTCGAGCGTCGTCCGCAAAAGAAGGGTTGAATGGTAGTTTTCGTGGTGTTTGTTGCTTGCCGAGGTTTGGTTGTTGATGAGGTGATCGACGTCGATGGCAAGGGCATGGGGCAAATGATCAACTTGATTGATCGTGTTTGATTATGAAAATTAACTCTTTCGGTACTCGCTGAAGTAACCCAAGTTAAAAAAAATATTCGTCTCTCGCTATCCTGCGACTTGAATTGCTAATAATCAGAGGAGCGACGCGACTAGAGAAATCAAACTGTTCGGCGAATTTGATTTCAGCGAAAAAGTTTTTAACGATAAACGAAAACAAAATACGATGGTAAATCGTTGCAAGGATGGTAGTAAAATCGGTAGCCATAAGTCATTCCTCCGTGAGTAACGTTTCTACCGGCATTCTGCTTTCGACTGAATTATCTCACGAGCGATATCGTATGACTTAGCAACGATATAACCTTACTAACGAGAATAGTACGCAGCAAAAGAAAAGTGGTCGGCGGGAATACATCAGCCGTACGATATTTACGGGTTTCAGCTTCCTATGACGTCAGCTCGCGAAAATCCATATATCAAACGTTAGAAGGCGCATCCGAGAGACGATGAGTACCAAGTCGAGGGCTTCTTCAAAGGTAATCAGCGGGGGTCCTCGAACGGTCCTCCTCCGCCGTCGTATACGCCGCACGACACATCGAAAGAAGGAACATTCTCTCCGGCTTTGCTGGCGCGAGCGTGTGCAGTAGTATACAGGCACGCCTGGCCTGTAGCCCTGAAATTTGTGGTTTTCCTTAAACGGCAGCTTCCTCGTGTTTCACCCGCTGATTCGGTCGGGTTCACCCCTTTCCAGAAAGGAGAAAAGAAGACGAAGAACAAAGAGAAAAAGCTGGTAGAGGATGGAAGAAAAAGAGGAAAAAACGTTATTAATCGTCGCAGTGGGCCTCTGAAAAGAGGCGCAGACGCAGCCAGAAGGAGAAGAAGCGCGACAGTGTATACTCTCCATCCTTTAGCCGATGCTGCGAGCGGGTACTCAGGTAGCCGGTGGATCCTTTGACCTTTCCACCGGCTGTCCTGCGGGATACGTCTCGTTCCTGTCCACCTTCTGTCTTTTCTCACCGAAAGAATTCCGCCAGCGGCCGATTCCTCCGGGGGGCGGGGTCCTGGGCTTCAGTCAGCTCCCGCTATTCATTTTGCTGCCTCCGAGAGAATGGAAGAATTAATAAGTGACATTTCGTAGGAGAGGAAAGGGAAAAGGTTCTTACGCGCGCCGCGACGCGAGGAAAAGAGGGATCGAGAAAGGAAAAAGGCACGCAGGAGGAAAAAGTGAGAGAGGAACGGAGAGCAAGAAGATTGCCCTTTTTTCTTTTTTTTTCTTCTTTTCTTTTCTTCTACGGTCTCGTCGTGATCGTCGCGTTCGTTCACGCGGTCTTCCTCCTCTTCGATCAACCGCGCGCCTCTTTGTTGTACCGGTGCTGCCTTTTGTCAGCCCGGCCAGGAATGGAACACCTTGTCTTAGGTCCTGCGTAACACAATACCCCTCGCAGATAAACCGTGTCTAGGAAGTCGAAATGAGAAGACAAGGGAAAGATTGACAGTTGCGCGTAGGGTTAGTGGTTGGTTCTTTTTGGGGTGACGTTGCGTTGAGGGTTAGGTTGGCGGAGGACGCGAGATTCTGGTGATTATGGACAATGATAGGCAATTAATGCCAACGTTTGTATCGGTTAGCGGAAATCGACGTAACCGCTTGTACTAACGTCGATCGAACGTTCCGTAGAAGTTCAATTTTTGTTTCCAGCCACGATCTTTGTAGGAGGACTCTAACCGTATTTTTGCTCCCATCACTGGCTTTGTCAAAAGAACGGCATCCCTTTTATCTGATCGTGGAACGCAACGAACTTACAAAACTGTCTTCTCTTTCCGTGTAAACCATCGTGCGTCGTGTTGCGGAGAAACGGTCGCCTCGCCGAAGGAAGACACCGCGACGATCCCAGGGTGTACCGTTCGAAACAGCCAAGGTATACGACTCGAAGAAAGATGCAAAAAAGCTCGGACGATCGAGCAGCACTTCCCACGAAGTGTGCGAGCGATCAACGGGGGAAGCGAGCCGCTGCATGACGAATGGGGGCGCAGCCAATTTAGATGCATAGAGGTCGTGGCGTAGGGTCGTCCGACGACCTGTCGTGTCTCATTCCCGCGGGGACTACGTCCACGGCCTCTTTCATTCGGTGTAACGGGGACGATCGTGAAGCCACGTCTCCCGGCTTTTCTTGCATGCTCATTATCGAACTAGTGAAAGGCAGTGCTTCGACCAGAACCGTTTCGGTGAAATCTGGTCGCTAATGAACTAACTCGAGTCGAAAACTACCGAGTTGCGTGAAGCTCGTCTACGAAGATTCGGTTGCGAGAGAAATTGCGGTGACGTTGAAGACTGATGGGTGAATGAAGAAAGGTTGATTGAAGGCTTGAGTAGGATTCGAGTAAACGAGGCGTGGGTGTGGAGGATGGCGGAAGATTAGAGCGTGGTGGAGAGCGAGCATGGGAGTGGGAAATGGAGAATCGAATGGCTCGAAAGTACAGGTTAGAGGAAGGAATAGGAGTGACGTTATACGTGCAAGTAATGAAAATAGAGGAGATAACATCGAGCATCGTGAACGTAAAATATTATTCGGTAGTAAAAAGCTGATGATTCGTATACGCTGAAACTGCCGAATCGATACCAAGTCGTCGGCTAGTCGTCAAGCGATTCCTGCATAAGAAAATAACGTCCGAAGTAGATGAAAAGATTAACGAAAAATTATTTGCAAATTAAACGAATAACATAGAAAATTCCGTGAAATGCACGACACGTGGCAAGCACTTCGCTGTCGCTAAATGGCCAACTGTTATTCTAAACCACCGTAATCAGGGTACAGGGAGGAGGAAGCTGGTGCAAGCGAATTTGTACTCTGCTCTCCTGCTATTCTGCTCATTATCCTCGCATTATCGACATTGTCTTCGCTAAATCTGATATCCCGCATCCTGGGTGGCGAGCCGGTGTAATTACTAACACGAAACCGGAGGTTGGCTGGCCGATTGGCCGATCCGAGCCTCGCGATGACGAGAATCTCTTCGAACCTCCCCTAACGCACGGTGGTCGAAGGGGCAGCGGGACAGGGAAGGATGGACGAGCTGCATTGCGTCTTCATTATAAATCCTGAGAATCACCCAAATTGATAACGGCATCCGAAGGCTGCCGTAAAGATCCTCGTAATACTCTAAAGAGGGTTCACCTCCACCCTCGCGCAGCGGGGTGTCCCTGGTAACGAAATAACAGGAGGCCACATTCACCTCCTCCCCCTTTCTTTGCCTCTCTTCTACTTCGACCGTTCGTGACGGTTTCGATAGGTGTAGTTCGATAGGTTTGCTTTTTTCGATCGAGTCTCGTCCGAATTATGCTCGTTCTTCTCGCGATGAGGCGAAACGAGCCTCCGGTAGAAAACTACGCACATTTTTTCTCATTCTGCTTCCTTTTTCTTTCGAGAAGGGACAAAGTCGAAGAGAGAGGTTCGAACGGTGTTCGATGATCTGAAACGACTATAGTCGAGCGTCCCTACGGGCAATTCTCGCAAGAGCCTGTGCTCGTTCTCTTCGTAAGACGACCGAAACGGATCGACGGAGAAAGATCGTGGACACATTTTCCTGGATTTATTCCTTGCAAGAGATAAGATCGAAGCGAGTGGCTGTGAACGGCGTATCGTTCGATATCGATGATTTGAAATAGTTCGCTATCGTGGTGAAACAGGCCTTGGATGAAACGTAATTAAGTACAGGCGGATCGGTGTTTAGAGGTAAGAGAGAGAGACGTGGCTTTCACAGTTCCGTCACGATCTCCACCAGAGAAGAAGGTTCTCGCACCGGGTTAAAAAGCCTGCCGTTCGTTTCAACGAACATCAGCGACAAGGGGTGGGTGGGTGAAGTAGAGAAGAGGCGGAGAAAGATGAGAAAGAGAGAGACAGAGAACTCGTGATATTTCCTTGACCAAAACGTTCCCCGAACGGTTCCTCGTGGTCGTCGAGTCCCGGAGGAACGAGGGAACGGAGTCTGGAAGCAGCCACAGCCCTCGCTGGCTGACCGGTGGAAGATTCATAAATTATTTCAGGAAAAAAGGAGGAAAAGTATTTCCAATTACAGTTTTTTGTGAAGGGTTGCCGCGGGCCACGCGGCAGGGGGTCCGCTTAATGGCGACCCGCGCTCACCGCTCCTCCTCCACCTCCTCCTCCTCCGCTTCGTCGTCGTCTTCTTCTTCTTCTCCTTCGTCTACTCCTTCATCCACCTCCAGTGCCGTCTCTCTACCGATTCTTCAGGGTCCTCCGACGCCGCCAACGCGGCGTATATTCTTTTTCTTTATCCTCCCACTACGCGCAGTCCGCGTTACTCCACCTCCTTCTTCTTCGTTTTCGTTCCGCTGTCTGACGAGCACCGGTGACACGAAAGAGGATCGATCATCTGCCGGCCCTGGCGGATTCAACCTCGGGGGAGGCTGACTGCGGGGGTGGCTGGAATCGCTTGGAACGGCTTTATGTGCGAGTTTTACTGCGATCGTTCAGTCGATTCGCTATTATTCCGGGTGAGTAGATTGCTGGAATAATTCCTGCTTGTTTCGCTTTTATTACGCAGGAAGTAGGTATTTTACATATACATCCTTTATGTTTTATCGCTTAGGCTTGACATTCAGATTTTGAACTTATTATTTCCAACTAACGTTCCGTTGATATTTATTTATTTGTAAAAATCTCATTTTTCCGTATTATCGCTATTCTTTCTTTCTGTACGCGGAGCTTTCCACGACAGACACAGATATCTTCGAGCTTACAGAATCTTCTACTTATTCGAACGTTGTAATTAACAACGATAATTGAAAAATTCGATTTCTTTTCTAACGTAGTTCGTCATAGTGCTACCACGAGTTGAATCGAAATTCCCTTGAGGACAAATTCCGGCGTGCCGTTTACGATCTTGACGGCCGGTTAAATTACCGACTCGCTGGTACCTGTGACCCCCGAAATAGCCCTTTGCCCTGACCTCTAACCTCCTGCTACCCGTGAGTTGCTCGTCTCCACGCCCTGCCGAAATATCGATAGGTGATCGGAATTTCTTCGAATAGTACGGTAGAACCTCTATTATCCGCATTCCCATGTTCTGAATGATAGTGTTCGGCTATGTTGCAACACTCGTGCTTCTTCTTCTATCACGGTGCTGTTCGTTTTCTCTCGTGTAAGTTTGATTACCGTGAGATATAGTATAATATAAATTCTTATAGTTTTACGATCCATAGCGTACGATCTTCGGATTGAAGTATCGTAGTATTCTGTAGCATTGGTTCGATAGTTAATATTCAAAATACCATCTCGTTTATCGTTTCGTTTATAAAAATAACGATAAATTATTTTAGTTTGGTGAGAAGTACGATAAAGATATTGAAATAATTCCTATTCTTCTTGTCAATGTTGTAATTTACGTATCTTCGTATTCCTAAGTATGTAAGAACCATCGTGCGGTATAAAAAAAAAGGAACGTCGTTGTTTAAGACTCAATAATTTACCTTTTTTCATAGCTATCATCAGCGGCCACCATTCTTTTTAGCCACACAGATCAAACTAATGCAACGTTACGCTTTAGCAACCACGAAAGCGATAAATCTAAGCACTGCGGTTGTGTTTAACAACTCGCAGGGTTGCGGTTGTCACGATCACCACCCTTAAGGGACAGCGTTAACTTCTCTCTTCCTCCTTTTTCGCCTAAATCTCGAATAATCGTCTTACTATCTTGCATATTCCCCCGAAAGAATATTAATTTTGAATGTCACGTCATAAGAAGCGGAAATTAATCGTCGAACGACTTAGTATTAATTCTTTATTTCTTTCCGTGCACGATTATTTTTCGATAAAAGTATCCTTTTGATAAAAACGAGTACACGTTCGATATTTTGGAACAAATGTGTTTACGTGTATGGGACAGGGATAGCATAAAGGATCCTGTCTTCATATTTCTGGCAGAACACCATGCGGTCGCCAGTCATGTAGCGCCATAGGCAATAATATTCATAATTAATAGTTCGCTGTTCCGTGGGTGACGGAGGATAAATAGAGGAAACTGAAAATTATCAAAATGGGTAGTCAATTTCGTCCACCTTTAAATATTTCTTTCGTTACAACGATTCTGTCGTGATCTTTCTGCCTTTTGCTTAAAGATTACACGATGAAACAATTTAAACGCGTTACCTTCTGCTAATTCCTCCCACCGTCCCTACAAAAGAAGCAATCTCCATCGAAAGAACCGGCGAAAGATAAAAGTTCCAATTCGTTCGCTGGGTATTCCCCGTTCTAAATCCTACTTCGTTCTAATCATTGTTCTAAATTACGCGAAAGAAGCTACGTCTACTTACCATCGATTAGCCAGAATTCCATCATCTTTCAATCTCGGACAAATTCGACGTTCCTTGCTCTAAAATCAGCGAGCAGAAACGAACGAGCCTTCTTTCGCATCCGTCTATCGGATCGCTGATGGATTCGTTGCCCTTGCTAGACGCATCCTTGGAACACGGGCTCGAGAGTTCGTCTATGGTTTACGTGACATTTCGGAATGAATATGGCCGCGTGCAAAGGGGGAAAGGACGTCCAGTATGCGAGCCTCCGTACATATTTTGGGAGAACACCACGCGGCCGAGCCGGTCATGTACCGCCGTGGGCAACAATATTCATAACTAATAGATCGCCGGCCCGTGGGTGACAGAGCAATACGTCCTGCGTTTCGATGTTCCTGGCTCAGAGAGATCGAGCGAGAGCTGGCCCTCGCGCGCGCGCGCGGGGTCGTGCCCGGATCCGTCGCTTGGTTAGGTCCGCTTTACACGGGCCGAGCATTCCGGGAAGTCCACCACGAACCATCATAAACAAGCCAATAGTCCTCTTTCCAACCTGCTCCGTTCTCTTTCCCAATTCGCGTTGCTCGCGATCTATCCTGTTTCGCTTCTTGTCTTTTTCCTTGGAAGATCGCGAGATTTTCCATTTCTCGAGGTTTCTTTAGCCGTTGTTAGTCGTTTTTCGTTGCTTCTTGACTATGCCACGCCGTTCAAAGAGTCCAAATAGAAAAGTATAAGCTTGCTTCTATTTCTCGAGTTTGAGTTTGAACCCGAAAGGTGCGTATAAATAAAAATTCGGCGGAATAATTTAATACTTTGTATTTCGCAGTAGTAATTGTCTCTAACTTATTCGAATCGCGACATCTTTGCAAACTATTACGGTCTATGTGTTCGATAAAGGCCATTAATTGGATTTAGTCGTTGGCTATCGAAGTTGCTGCTCCCAGTCCAAGAATAATGGTCCACATTCGGCGACGCATAGACAAGTACGATTTTGGGCTGGAATGCGCGACACTCGCGGCGGGTGTTCAAGTAACACGAGCGACCTTTGACCCCGCAGGCGGTACCCGAAGCAGGGTGCGGCGCTGAAAGTCTCCGAAAGGGTCCACGCTAAAGGCCCGAAAGGAGATGGAGGAGTGGACGCAGAAATACCTCGACAATAGAGCCCAGTCATACGATAATAATGATCAATTATCGATCTGTCATTCAAAGGCTACGCCGACGGAATGCACGACGAATCGAACTCTTTTTCTTCGTCGCCCTCCGCTTCTTCTGTTGCTCTTTCTTCTTCCAGACCGCCTTCGATCCCTTTCTTCTCTTCTCCACTCCCATTCGGCCGATTATCCTGCCATTTTAGCAGCATTTTCTGGAAAATGTTAATAGAACACATATTGCGTTAGATCGCGTCACACTATGCAGTCCTAGCGTTTTACGACTGACTCTGGTGTTTCGCACGGTGAGTGACTTAAAAAAAAAAAAAAAAGTAAGAATAATGCAAAGCAGGGACGAGAGTCGCGTTGATACAGCACTGACCAATTTTCAGTTCACCGAGTTTTCTCACAGCAGTAAACCGAGGAGTAACTACCGGTTTGCCGCAAAAAGCCCAAAATTAATAATAATAAAGGCAGGTTACGTAGTAAAAGGCGCTGCTAACTGGATCCTCCCAGCGGTCAAATATACCACGTAAAGTGGAAGAGAAGAAAAGAGGTCTTTGTCGAGACCAGCGGTGGCTCGAGATTACAAGATCGTGCTTCTTGCACCGTTACGAGACAACGAGAAAACGCCGAGTGTCAATGGATTATTTAGACGTTCGACGAGGTTTGCCTACTCCATTTTATGAAGTGTCAACGTCTTCCACGGTTGAAGTGTTTCAGAGTGTTTAACAGTGTGTTTGCTTTCTCCTTTAGTAGCTTGTTACGTGTTATCTCATGCGACCGTGCTAATTGGGATGATGATGCTGAATATTCTAGTGGCTCGTTAACCCTCCATAACGTCGTGTAATCTAGGAATCGCCACAAATATTCTAGATATCTTCACATATTACGTGTATTTCGAACATTTTTGTATTTCATCTTACAATGCCATAAGCCTGATACTAGCGTTTTAAACCGTTTAATGTAAACAAAAACGATCTATTTATTTCAATGGCATCCCTCGTACCACGTACGAAAAATAGCCCACCTACGTCGTTATTTTTCCCATCGCGTGTTTTCCTCGTCGCAACAGAAAGAAGAAGAAGTGTTCTCGGAATCACGAGTCGATCGTGGCGGCAGATCGCAAACGAGCAGCGCAGGGAAATATCTAAGCAGCAATCACGAGTGAAAGTGTAAAGAAAGAAAAAAGAAACAAAGAAAACGAGAGGAAACGCCAAAGGGGACGAAAGAGGGAGAAGGATAGGAGGGCGACCCCCCCGCCGCGAGTCCGTCGCCTAATCATTCTTTAAACGTGCATAAACAAGTCTCCACGGCTGACAGTCGGGGGATGTTATATGACTAATGTCATTCCAGAACCAACGAACCTTCCCTCTGTGTTCGCTGCACCACGCGTCTCACCCCCGTGCACCATCCCTTACAACGTGATCTTTGAGTGACTAGAAACGAGAAATCGAAGGCGATGGGAGTCGGACGAGGAAGGTCGAGCGAAATCGTAGATGCATGGACACGAATGGTGGTGGTGATGGTGAAATGAGCAGGAAGACGAGATGGAAGGTTAAAGAAGGAGAGGCGAAAAATAAAAGGAGGCGGCGAGGGTGAGGGAGAGCAGCAGGCGCGGCAGCCTAAATCTAAAATGCAAATACACTCAACAAATCACTATCGGTGACAGGCATCCTTACTTTTAAAAAAGAGGAAGGAGAAGCCGGTGTACGGACCCCCTGCCAGGGGTTTCGAGGGTAACTCCAGGTCCCCTGAAGGCGAGTTTACACCGCATGCGGTCAACGCCTGTTGATGCGTCCTTCCACCGGCGCGGCTTCCTCGCCACGCTCTCTATGTCGCGATACACCGTTAATCCGTGTGCGCGATTCGGCTTGCCAGTTTAGAAACCAACCTGCTACCTTTTCCCTCCTTCGTTCCCCCTTGTATCCTCCCTGCTTCAGCTTTCTATTTTCTCAGGGAAATATTTTAGGCGATGGCTGAGCGTGTCGCCTACGTTGCGAGACAGGAGCTCGAGTGAGTTACGACTCGGCAGCATCCGGCGAAATTTTTGGGGAGATAGATACTCGTAGATAAGCTACCAAGTTTCGAATGTTTCTGCGAAGAAGTGGTTTTCACCCATGGAATTGTGATTTTATCGGAACGACGATTAGGGCTGTTTTGCACGATCGATCACTGCCAGTAATTGCTATTTCATCCGTTGCGATGTAACGTTAGGATCGAGTTACTATCAAGCGATTCGTTTATCGCAAAGTTACACGGTTACGATTTCGATAGCCTCGGTCGTTCCTTCGTTATCTTCTTATTCTCGTATTCTTAAACGAAACGTTTCGTTCTTCGTAATTTCGTCCCATCGTTCCAAACTTCATGGAGACGCAGAATTCGAGGAACCTCGCGAGCGCGGTATCAATTTCAAAAGCAGAAAGCAACAGCGAACCGCTACGGATGCAGGTAAAGTAGTCGAGGCGTGTAAACGGTGCTTTAAACCGGTGATCCTCGGTGGTGAGGTCCTGACTAATGGAATCACGCTTTGCCTCCTGGTGATACGTGGCATCCTCCAAGGATTTTTCTGCCTTCGTTTGTCCTTCCCTCGTTCTCCCGTCTCGTTCTATTTAACAAGCGGTTCCGGATAAAAACGCTTCTAGACAGCCACCTTTGGACTAGTCTCTGGTCCGCAGGGGAACGCAGGCTCGAGGGTGGAGTTATGCGTTATTTATATCCAGGGAAGCGAGACGGACTCGAAAGCAAGGCGGCAGTGCTGAAAGTATCACATTTATTTCATTGGCCCGGTTCGAAGGCAAGCGCAACGCAGAGGGCTCGCGACAGGGAGCACTTTAACCAGTCGCCTAGGAAACAGTAGGGGCCGTGTTGCCCTGAAAAACATGGGTGACGCCACCTGGGATCATCGGTACCCTTTTATTATGGCTGCTGTCTTCTATCCGTCTTCCGAGTATTTGTTACGGCGTAGAACTGCGTTGCGCGTTACGTGCATAGTATCCTCTAGGTATTTTCGAATCGAGAGATTTTTCTTTCGATTAGAACGAGATTAGGTGGACGTGTGTCGCGGATGATCGATTTACGAGATGACGCATTGATCTGTTACGAGATGTCTTCTGTTTGTACCTTTCAAGATTATTCGTTGTGTGTCTAGAGAGAGAGAAAGAGAGAGAGAGATGTGAAGACGAGGGTGGATCGGTTGGCAGGGTAATGTTAGGAGGAGTGTTTCTCATAATTAGAAAACGCCTCAAACTCGAGCATATTAAATTTCTCAACTAGACCATTGTAACGTCATTTAATCCTACGTTAACGTCTAATGCAAACGAGGTTCCGCAAAACTGTATAGATACTATTCGTTGTACGTATCTGTCGTGACAAAATTAATAGACAGATCTAATTGTAAGTGACAAAATCTTCTATCCGTCTTGAATTCTGCAAGTTTGTACAATACTCGTCCTGTCAATCACAATTTCTTAATTTTGGTCGTTATCAATGCCAAGAAGCGATACGTTAAACTAATTTTCTTCAACGTTCTGTACAAACGAGCGTACAAAGCTCTACGTAGCTGAGCTTCGGAATAAAAGAAAAGGAGACTACGTAATGAGAAATAATAATGGCAGAAAATGACCGCTATTAGCGAAGCGAATAATTCGCGATGAAGAGATGATTGGTCAACCAGCTATTCTAAGCCGTTAACGTTTAAATATTCGCAGGAGGAGAAGATGAATATACAGAAGTATATGTACTTCTTAAATCATCCTCGAGACTATGTTGCGCTAATATTCTGTCTTAAATGAAAAGTAAGCGTATACTAACTCACGGGGCACGAGTTAGTTTTGCGACGGTAATAAAGTTTCGAGTTGAAGGTGATACTTGCGAGTACTTCGCGATTATAGGGACGAGATTGCCCCATAAATTATTTTAAAGACCGCAAAGACCGTGTGCGTAATTCTTTGAGGTAAAACCATAATTTTTCGTTATGGCACCCTGCGATATAGTTCGATACTTAAAACATTAACGCGTGCTTATAAACAGGTGATTTTTCTAACGAAATTGATTTAAACGATAACGCCCTAAATCTTAAATACTGCCCTCGACAATGTCGCGGTAATGCGTTAAATATTTCTCATGTAGATGGTCGAACTTTCCACGATCGCTCGAATAATCATTCTTGCGATAGTAATTAACCAAATAAATAAACAAATACTGTGTTGGGGACGCATATAGAGGTTTTAATAGAGTATTTCGAAAACACCCTGTATAACAAGGCATCGAGGGGTTAACGAAAGGCAGTAGACGTACCTGGAGCCCATAGATCCGATTACACGATCCGTATCAGCTGGATCACGCGGTATTCCCGTAGAAGCAGGGTTCGTTGATCTATCAGAGCGATTTTTTCTCTCTGTGCCGTGGTAGTGAACACCAGGGTCCGGCAGGAGGAAAGACGGTGGAATGCCGCGTATAAATCAGCGGGCGAGCCGACGACAAGCGGGGCATTAATTTAAAAAATGGAATAACATCGGTAAGGAGCGCGGTTTAATCGGCGCGTCGGTTTTCACGTCGTCGCGGTAATAGATTTACAAAAGCTGACTCGGCGACACACGCTGGCGCGCGGAACCACGAGGATGCGCGCCGCTCGGTGACGCATTAATCTTATCAAGAGCTGCCTCCATAAAGAGGCGTGGCCAAGTCATTAATCAGACGGCTCACGACTAATGATCCAGTGTCGCGAACACGATAAATTCGTTGTCTCGTTCATCGAGTATACCGATTTCGCGACGTGGCCTGAAATTTACATTCGGAGATTACCGGAACCGTGGCTGCAGCTCAACGATCCCGCGAACCAACGCTCCCAGACCCTGGACCTGCCGATCGAATCGTCCCGAGGATTGTTTAAGGTAATTGGACGAATCGATCTCTTGGTTTCAGACGGGGTACAGTTCGGTAGTTAGCCGGGGTCCAGGTTCTCTTCTGTCTTCATCGTCTTAAGCGCGGCTGATTTTACCTTTGTCGGTTGAGAGAGTTCTAGGCTTCGAGGCTGGGTAATCGATCCAGTGTGAGGAAATAGGAGAGAGGTTTTGCAGAGGCGACTGTTGTGCGAGAACGGTGGATTTGTTCTCAGAGAAGAGCAAAGTTACGCTTTTGTCCTTCGCATACCAAGTTCTACGGAATTCGAGTCATTTCGAAATAATCTCGCGGTAAATAGCAAAAATTAGCGACAAATCTCTGATAAAACAAATGCCACTGAATTGAAAATCAGGCACGATGATCCCTTGGATGGATGCCGGCTTCGCGAGGATCTATCGACATCATGCCGCGAAGGAGCGTTCTACTCGCGGCTGGCGAGCTGACGGAAGAGAAAGAAGCCGACGGACGAGAAGGCAGGAACAAGCGGCAGTACACGAACGAACGAAAGAAGAAACGGCGAGCGGTACGCGACCGCGGAGGTGAAGATGCGTGAAAGTGGAGGTGGTGGTTGGTAGCGATCTAATTATCTACGCGGCGGGAAGTCGCGGCCTCCCTCTGCGCTTCACCACATTCAGGAAACAAGAGCAAATTGAAAGGAGCTCGAATGTGTTCTCGTGGCTGGACTCGCGCGCGGCTTCTCGTACCACACATCGAAAACATTTACCACTGGCGAGGTGGAAAGATCGTCCTGAGCGATTTTGATACACGTTGTATCTCGCGGCGTTCGACAACGTTCCGACGATTCTCACGTGCAATGGCCAGTGATCGTTTTACGAGCCTATGTAGACCCCCCTTTTCTTTCGATCGTTCTAACACCGCCGAATTAGCCTCTTCCGCGGCGCGAAGCACGTGTAAACACGGTGAACGGGGATCAAGAATGATAAATGAAACCGGTCGAACGGATTAATCCGCAATCGTTCTTTTTTCATCGTAATGTGTAGACGGTCAGCGTGCGCTTTTCGTGAAATCGGAATTTGCAAAATACGCGTATAGATTACATCAGACTTTTCGCCTAACGATTCGTTTCTTAGTATTTGTACGATATGCGATATATAACTCGATATATAAATCGACGATTCATTAACTCAATGAGAGTTTCAATGAAAGTTCGCCAATTTTCATCGTCCGCTTAATTTATTTACTCGAAGCAAACAATGTTGCAACTATCGCGTAAAACGTCACGCCAGAAACAAGCAATCGACTCGTAGCCGGCTACCCAATAAATCTTCTTTACAGCGGTTCGAATTAGCATACACCCGCTAGACTTAACCCGCGCTTGGCTGTTAAGCGTATGCGGCGAAGATGAAGTAAATTGCAGCGAGAATTAAACTCGATTTTATTCGGACAGGCGACAACGAAAAAGAAGCAGAAAACTCATCGCATCTCCTTCTTATTTCTTAAAAGAAATCTGACTTGCAATCGTCAGAAATTTCAGTTTGCCTCTTATCGTCTTCGCGAGAGCAACGAGTGAGATCGCGTTACAATCTAACACGATATAATATAGGATTTATATGCAAAAGGCCTTAAACGTTGCTATCCTTTCTACACGCTGCGGTCTGTACAAACAAAGAAAAAAAAAAAACGTTTCATTCACACACTCTCCGACCGTTTATCCATCTGGTCCGCGACGAAACGGTTTTCTTTCAATCACGCAGACCGCGGTGGGTCGCTCGATTCCATCGTCCAGCAACTTAATTAACAGACGCTCGGCCGGATGCCCGCGAAAATATCGGAAACACGCGTGTGTACGCCAAAGAAAACGGTGTCTCGGAGAGAAAAGAGGAGAAGATGTGGGAGAGGAGGCGAATCGACGGACAGGAAGAAGAAGCAGAAAGACGAAAGAAGGCAGAAGAACGAACGATGAGGCCCCGAGATGCGAAGGTAGGTTAAGGCGGAGGGAACGTCGGAGAGGAGAGAAGAGGAAAGGAAGAAGACGGGTGTCTCTCTCTCTCTTTCTCTCCTGTGAAAAGAGAAAGAAAAGCGTCCACGGTGACGGTCAGCGAGCGCGAGCTGAACTCTGACCCTTCGTCCGTTGTCGTCCATGCTCGTTGCCGGTCGTTCGGCTTCTCTTTCTCCCATCCATGGGGCCCAACGACTTCGTGGGGCTGCAGCGTGGGCGAAACTCACGCGCGGGGGAGTAAGAGGTAGGGTCCGAGGTGGGCCGTGAGGAGAGGAGAATAAGAAGACGTGGAAGGGGACGGAGGGGGTGACGAGTTGGCCCGCGGGCGTCCCGGGACCGTGAGAACACCACCTATAATATTATTTAGTCTGCCTTGGTTCGCCTCACTTCCTCTCCCTTTCTCTCGAACCCGGTCTTCTCTTTCCTCGAGCTCTCTTCGTCTTTTCTACCGATCCCTTTCCCGCCACTTTCTTCCTCGTCGTCGTCTTCTGCTTCCTTCGCGCTCGTTCTGCTTTTCCTTCTTCCTCTTCTTCGTCTCCTTCTTCTCGGTGTTCGTCGTTGTTGCTGTCTTCTCCGCTTCTATCGAGGTTGGCGCGCTTCTTTGGCACTCTGTTCTTCTCGCCGTGTACAGCGCGTGCAAGGAACGTGTCCGTCTTTCTTGCTCGTTTACCTGGCCGCCGCGCCACGCCGAAGAAGAGGCAGCTAACTATAGGCGCTATACACGGTTTACTCGCGCGCATTAATTGCCGTCGTAAATTGTTGCGGCTTTGCAGCCGAGTCGAAACGCGGCGGCACGCAGCCCCTCCCAACGCCCGTCCACGCTTCCCACTTTCCATCGTGGAAAATGCCTCGTTCCGTTCGAGACGCGAGATCGTAAAGGGGTAGTAGATCGTAAAGAGTCAATATCTCAAGCTGCTCGACTAGAAGGATCGATATGTATCGTCGATACAACACCCTCGATATTTATCGATAAACCGTGTTCATCATCGTCGATCGTCTCACGGCATCCTTACGTATCCTGTCAAACGATATAAGTAGTAAAATTAACAGAAATGTTGTCTCTATTGGAAATCCTTGTTTCCTAATTAAACGATGCCAGTAGAATTATACGTTAGAAATTAATGCAAAAGTAACTGCGAAGTCTTTGAAAGTTTGTATTCTAGGCAACTGATTATGATTGACTGACTGTTATAGCGATAGTTTGAAGAAAACTCTAGCATGGTTACGAGCAACGTTCACACGACTTCATAAGTAATAAAGTTGAGGAAGATATGGTAGGCATAGATAGTTAAAATTCGCTTGTTACGTTAAGTGAAGTATTGCTATTGGTCTCATCGGTATATAAAATCATATACAAGTTTGCAACTCATCGCATAGTGATCTATAGAACGATAAATCAAGATAACGGTAATCAAGGAACAGGTATGCCGATTCAACTCTTACGTCTTCTAGAATTTTATTCCTAACAAAAATCTATGCTTTGTTTTTCGGATGCGGATTATGCGATAGGCACTTGTTCTAAGACTCTCTACCGTTAATTAACGTGTACTTTTTCGTCCAAGATAATATAAAATGCAAACTGTTCGGAGCGTATCGTCGGGCTACCAACGATACGCCGAGAGAAGAGTTTAGACTAAACGAAGAATAATCACAACGCGTACTGCGACAATGTTAAACTTTATTTAAACAAGGCTTAACAAAGAGGACGATAACGTAACTTAGTCTTACGATTGAGGTAAACCGAGAGAGCTGCTATGAGTTGGGATCAAGCACGAACACGTACTTGACGCAGATTGAACCGTGATGAAGCGTACACGAATCGAGCGCGGAACGTCGTACGAACAGCAGCGGTGAGTCGAGCGCGGAGACGGAAGCGACTTGTGCGACGATACGCGCGCTCGATAACGCTTCTTCTAATTTTTGCCTACTATTCGATGCCGATTTGTATCTCTGCGCGTTCTTCTTTCACTTGAATTCTTTGGAACGCGCGGAGATAAATCGTTTGAACGGCTAAGATACAAAAAGTCAACGGTGGAGGCGGAAACGTAAACAATCGCCGCTCGCCGTTGGTCGCTGTGATAAGCCGATGGCCTGTCGAAGAACAACGGCTGTTCCGAGTTTAGCGATCTGGTCAGAGCATCGGCGCCGGTGGCGCAGCGCTGTTGGAAATTGCTGAACGAGGCCGTCGACTTTCAGATGTTAGAAAAACAAACGATGACGGAAGAAACGAGGCATAAAGCGTGTTGCGCGTCTTACTGCCGAAAAATGTTTAAAAGTAGAACGAATAGGAAGATAGAATAGAAAAGGTTGAACGTTTCTTGTTCTCAAGACAAATATTCTTGCACATCCGGTCAAAAGTTCGAACGACAATTTTAAGATAATAATAAACATCGTAAGGTAATATTTAAATAATTCCTACTACTGATATTAACTATTTGTAAGATATATGGAGATGATTAATCCTTGACACTAATGATTCTTCTACAAAATTGAATTATCTCGTATTACGTAATTTTATTTCCTAGATGCGTCAACTTCATCCACAGAGAGTATAAATTTAAAGGAATGTCCAGCCAGAGTTCTCTCAAACCTCTGTCATTTTCACTCAATTATTCAAACGTATGCATCCCATAAAAATAATTACAATAAATTTTAACTTTTCTTGTACTCGTCCAGAAATCTCATTAGCATATCTAATATTACAATATTCAAATCAACGGTGTCGATTCTACGACTCGATTTAACGGTTCTAATCAAGAGAAGACGTGTTACTTCCGATCCTAATTAAGATATTTTCCAATTCGCATTTCCCAGTGGTAAACAAAATGTAAGCAAGACGTGAAAATTTGCGGATAGGAAATAAGCGGCATCGCTTCGAGTACTTTACGAGCAAGTAAATAATTAATTTCTCGGTGTCGTGGAGTATCGTTTAGCGTTTCACCAATTCGCCCTGCGAGCATTTCTATCAACCTGACAGTGTATCCGCGTATTCGGACTGTTGAACGTGCGAATAGCTCGCGAACGAACAAGCAACGTCGTATTTACATTGTTTATTACCAGACGTGTACATATCGTGACTGGTGACACACGCCATGACAGAATTTGCTGTTCGTTACTTTCACGGTTTACGGTATGTTACGTAAGTACCTCGTAATTCTTAATTCGCGACGTTTTAACGATAGCCATGGACACAGAAGCGCAGAGATTTATCGATACATTGCTAGGCAGAAATTAATTTAAACATCGACCTCTAACGGCTCACAAATTGAATAAAATCTGTGGAGGATTAGTCTTTATTTGGTTGAGCGAAATAACGAAAGCGAAATATATTTTCAAATAAATAAATAAATTACAGACGAATTGCGAGTCGCTGGTGCAAAAATAAATTGCGAAATAGATACCCGATAAATACTGGGGGAAACTTTGTAGATCACTTCGATAACTGTTTACACGTTATTACTCTTCGACTCTGTTCGATGAACTCTCGCTCGTGATTGTGTCTGTTTATTTATACTGGTCGGAGGACAGCCGGAAAATTGGAATTCGACTGCGTTTGACGGTCGTATGTAGCGGCGACATTGTTTTGCACGGAGTTAATTGATCCTTACGATACTTGTAATCTAACGGTGTTGATACTCCGAGGCAAAACAACAACAGGATTTGAATTATCCTGACTCGCGAGCCGCTACAAATCTATGCTCGCGAAAATCTGAAAGAGTAGCGTGTGCGTTAGCGATCAGGCTGACGTTGCAAAATTCCAATGAAAAATCTGCTCTTAATAAAGAAATAATCGCGATGCACGAGCCGAAACACCCGCAAAATCATCGGATTCGCGACAAATTACGCGCACGTTACAATTCCGTGAATTTATTTCGCGTTTTTACGGTTTTAGACCGCTATAAAACCGCGGGGGATTTGCTGGTCGACCGTCGCACAAAAATCTTCCATGTACGAGGGTCTGATGCGCGACTCTTAGTAGCGCATCGTCCTCGTAATTCCCATCGAGACAGAAACGATATCGTAACGACGGCGACAGCGGATAGCTGACGCGCGCGCACGCAGTCGCGCGTGCACGCGAGATTACGAACGACGCCGTTTACGCCGAAACGGCGAGCAATTGCGGGCCAGCTGTGGCTCTCTCTCCTGAATCCAGGGCCCGTTTCTCGCGGACGGTCCCAACTCGCCTCGGATACCTGCCACCAGGTGTCTCCACGAGCAGTGCCCAGCAGCGAGAGGCAGGAGCAGTCGTCGGGGCGCCTTCGCACCGCCAGCATCGCGCGCGTCTTTCCTCTTTACCGTTTCCACGTTCGTCCACCTTGCCGCGTTCCTGGACGATTACTCGCCATCGAGCCGCGAAATTGCCGAGCATGAGGTCCGCGATCCACGCTGGGACCCGTTCGATCGGTCAGTGAACCAACGATCCAATCCGATTCATCGATCTCGTCATCAACGAAAACCGTCGGATCGATAGGTTACTCTCGCCAATGGTGCAGGCAACACGTCGGCAATCCCTCAGCCAGACCCGTGACGATTCTAGCGACGGGGGAGGATGCAACAGCAACAACAACAGCAGGACCAGGAGCAGGACCGGGGAATCGTAATGGTCCCGTCGTCGTCCTCCTCCTCCTCCTCCTCCTCCTCCACGTCGGCGACCACGTCCACCAGCACCGAGCTTCGAGACGTCGCCAGTGTCACAGAGGCTGGATTACCGAATTTCACGTTGCAGAGCGTGGCTCTTGGACTTCAAGGAGCACTACTCGCTGCCCTCCAGAGAGTCGCTCTGCTTCCACCTGGACATGCCGCCGCCGCGGCGCTCAATCTCCAGGCATTGGAGACCTACTTGACTCTTCATCGTCTTCACGCCAGCAGCACCGCACCGGCTGTTAGTCAGTCGTCCACTTCGGGGCTTGCCAATCAGAGGTGTTCACCGGTCAATACCGGTCTAGAGACGGCGCTGACTTCGACGATACCGTCGAAGAACGATCAGCTAGCTGCCGAGAGGCTGTTGCAATCCCCGGACGACGAGGAAGAGGCACGGTTGGATTTTATCGCAGATCCCGACGACGATTTGGCTCTGTTGGAGGAGCAGCAAGTGTTGTTGAGAGACACTTCCGTGGCGACGTCCTCCGGTAATCACGAGGCGTTGTTGCGACGGATATCGGAAGGAAATCGCGCGAGTTCGAGTTCTACGACGACGATACCGCAGTCGTCGTCCTTGTCGCAGATAGCCGCTTCTTCGTTCACGTCCCCGGCCTCGTCGTCCGCCTGTTCCTCGTCCTCTTCTTCGTCGCTGTCCTCGTCTTTGTCCTCGTCGTCGCCGCTTCAAGCCACGTCCACTTCCGCCGAGTCGAGCATACCGCGGACGTGCAGGGCGTCCAGGCCCAAGAAGCAATTCATCTGCAAGTTTTGCAGCCGACAGTTCACGAAAAGCTACAATCTGCTGATACACGAAAGAACGCACACCGACGAGCGGCCGTACTCGTGCGATATTTGTGGAAAGGCTTTCCGACGGCAGGATCACCTGAGGGATCATAGGTAAGCTGGAGAATGGCACGTCGTGAATCGGTTTATGGATGCACGTTGTGGTTCCGTAGATTATTTTACACGATTCGGATACTGTGAAAGCGTTGCGAATTTACTTAGAATTTATTAAAATCGTGGATCAAGATTTCCTGGAATTCTGAACGTTTTATCGCTTGTTTCTTCAGGTTTTTCCAGTTAGTCGTTGATCGAAAGTTTATAGCTCTCTGTTGCGATATCTTTCTAACAGGAATTTGATTCATCCTTTGGATTTTTCGAAGCCGAGTTTCTTCCTAATCTAAATGTTTATTAGCGATATCAAAGATCTTGAAACTTTTAGTCATTGATCGAGATTTTATCGATCCTCTTGCGCGTCTTAACGTTTTATACTTTTGATTTTACCAAACTTCTCGCAAAAAAGTACGCAAATTCTTATCGATCGAAAAGCTTCGACACCAAATCATTACGAACTGGAATTGACGATAATTGAACTCAATTTACCTGCGTTCAAAGATGCCGGTTGAAGTTATTAAAAAATTAGCTCGAAGGGGGATCTCTTCGCGGAAGAGACGCGCAAGATAAAGCTGCCATTATATATGCTGATGAGCCGAGGGAAGTGTGCACGGCAAAAGTAGTTATACCAATCATGGCACCTCGTGAAACGGGCTTTCTTCCCCGTGAGGTGTTCGAGCGCACGCGCGAGCGAGCACACGAGCCTGTTCAAATTGATTGCAATGTTCGTGTGCCGTCTAAATACGACGAAATGATACGGTCCAACATGTAATTACGACGGCGATCAGAATACAGCTACGGTGTATTAATTACGTTGATCAATTCGTGACAATTTATCGGGCTTTTTGTATCTTGATCATTAATCACGACGACACGATACATTCGCAATTCCCGTTAATTGGACTCGAGCATTGAGCTTAAAAATAGTCGTGGCGTATGCTCTTCGTGTTATCTGTTTTTTTAACTAACGTATATTGTACGCTGTTCCTTTTATCGCTTTATGGGAGAGACGACGAAACGTTTGGTGATTTATCGAAATGAAAAATTGAAAGCATTTTGACGATTGTCCGAGGAAGATGAAATTAATTTCCGTTCGCTTAGATTGGGGTATATTTTTATTCGCATTGTTATTTATATGGATACTTTGCCTCAGACACGTATAGTAATATTTAAACATCCTTATTCGTGTCACTAAATGCTTACTGTATACTTATAATCCTAGTTGACACACACCCACGCAAACACACACGCACACACACACGTTACCACCCATTTCCTATGTCTTTAACAACTCAAACATCCTCTCACCAGTATATATGCACTCCCAAACTTCAGTCTAACCTAACCTAAGCCAATGATAAACCACTTTCACCCGAACACTCGTTCATCTCGGAAAGCCAAACGAAAATTTTCACGCTCGGCCGCTCCAACAATCATTAATCCCCCTAATCCCTCTAATCCCATTACTGACCATTCCAACCTCTCCATCTGAACATCTGTCATCGGCATCATCGCGCGCGCATTTGAATCAAGAGAAAAAACGATCTTTCACTCGTTCCAGGTACATCCACAGCAAGGAAAAACCGTTCAAATGCGCGGAATGCGGCAAGGGATTCTGCCAAAGCAGAACCCTCGCGGTGCACAAGATTCTACACATGGAGGAATCGCCCCATAAGTGTCCCGTATGCGCCAGAAGTTTCAACCAGAGGAGCAACCTGAAGACCCACCTCCTCACGCACACGGACATCAAACCTTACCATTGTGCATCCTGCGGCAAGGTGTTCCGCAGGAACTGCGACCTCAGGAGGCACTCGTTGACTCACAATTTGGGTGTATCGACGTCACCGCCGCCGCCGGGGATACCTGTGCCCGGCACCGGGGCCGTGGTGCTACAGGAAACGTCCTAGTGTTCCGTCCACCGATCGCGGCAAGTCTGGCATTGTACTAGGAAAATTTATTCACGTACGGACTCGAGAAAAATTTTCAGGCTGGTCATTCGGACGGTTCATACGTACAGTGGAACTCTATTTATTGGAACGAAATTTCAACTAGTGCTCGACTAAATGATCTCCTGCCGATTAAATTCTTTTAGATTCGATGCGGACGAACCAGTTTTGTCGCGCGAGCGTTCCGATAAAATATCGAACTATACAGCGAAATATACACCGAGCAGGCCTATTTTTTATTTTGTTATCGCTCTCTATAAAGGATCGCTCGCCTACATCGATATTTGTCCCGATGTTCATTTCTATTATATAAACGAAAAATCTTATAAATAGTAGGGAGAATCGGCAAACTCCTATTATGTGAACTACCTGCATTCCGACAGGTTCAGATAAATGGAGTTCTACCGTGACTTGGTACATCGGTGACATTACTTTTTATATATATCGATATATCGATCGTGATCTAATATGGTTCAAGAGTGGATTAGTTAATATTGGGAGTTATTCGAGACGAGAGAATAGATAACGGAGACTCGTGCGAGTTAAGCGGACCTTCCGTCCTTGATTTTTAGTGTGTTTTTAGCTGCGTATGTATTTCGTAGTTGTTAATACATAGGGTATAATTATAATTGCATATCAGGATGTTATTCACGGATTCATGATCGTTAGATCTGTAATTATGACGTATTATACGTATGTATAGGTAGCCGGAGTAGGACATACAAAAGGATCGCCTCGTATTTCTTTCACACTGTGTACCTACGTGCCCACGTTGTGTTTCGTTTGTACGTGTAAAATAAACTTTTATTATATTATTTTTTAAACTCTCGTTGTCGTTGATGTTTTTGGTCAGTTCCTTTCCCCGCGAAAATGAAAATTAATTTCCAAGATTTCTTTAAGATCACTCTCGTTTATCAGTCTGGTTTATCAGAGCGATGAGAAATATCTCAGAAGATATCATCAACTGCGTTTACTTCGTAATATACTGCGTTACTTCGTGCATAATACATTTAAGTAAAAAGCAGCGTCTATCTACAGTAGAATAAGCACAAGGCAACAGCAACGAAGTAGAAGAAGTTAAAGTAGAAGTAGAAGAAGAAAAGGACGAAGAAGAAAGAACAGCAGCAGAGAGAACGACGACGAAGAAGAAGAACAAGAAGAAGAAACGCGTGTATCGTGTTACAAAGAACGAGGCCGCCAGGTGCGCGGGACATGACACCGCGATACGTCTAGGGTTACGTTTCTTTTTCGAAGGTAGGTGCTGGAAAGGCACGAGGTGGGTCCGAATACGCTATTTCGGGCCCGGGAACGGGCCGAACACGGGACAGCTCGCGTCGATAAGGAGAATCTCGTACGACCGGTCGACTTCCACTTCTTCCAACAGGCTGCTCGACTAGGAGTTCGTTCTCGAACCTGGAAACTCGAGGAATTCCGATCCGGATCAGAAATAAAAAAGAAAGAAAGGGCAGAGAAGAGAGGAAAGGAAAGGAAGGGAAGAGTGAAACCTCGTGTCTCAGCCTTGTAAAGCGAATTTACATAATTTCTTGACAGCTAGTGCGGCGAAATTAATTCGCCGGGATATAATCCAGATACCATTCGATATTTACGACACGAGTTGCACTGTTTCCCGATGATTTTGATTTCGCTATTGGTTTGTCGCAGGCTTCGGATTTTAATTAACAATATTTCAGGAGGATACGATTGGCACCCGTCGATTGACCAACGTTTTCGCTCGTTTTAATTGCTTCGGCTTTTAGCAATTTTGTTTTCTTTGAAATTTGTACGCGGGTTTCGCTGAAGCGTATTTGATGGTTATCGGCGTCGTTAAAAGTTATCGAACGAAAAGAAGAGAGAAAATAAAACCATCGTCGAAAATGCTGATCTCTGGCACGGCGCGGAAAGCGTATCGTCAGGTAGATACGTATTAAATCGCGTATTAAGTCTGTCATTTCCTCGTTTAAAAGCGAAGAGAGGTATAAACCGGTAGGATCCAGGTATAAGGTGAAAAGGGAAAGAGCAAGAGAGACGGCAGAAGAGACTTGAAACGGGCCGGAGAGTTCCCTCGAGCATGGTGGAAGAAACGAAGGTAAGGATGGGAGTTAAAGGGGACATAGAAGGACCACACGCACGCGCCGCCCACAGATACGCTATCACTTGGCTACAACCAACGTGATCTGCATGCGCATGTCCTCTCTTCGTCACGAACTTGGGAGAGAAAAAAAAAAAGAAAAAAGAAAAAGAAAGAACATCGAGGGATCAGAGAAAAGGAAAGGTGGATCTGCCCTCCGCCTCCTCTTCTTCGTCTTCTTTTTCTTCTTCTGTTTCACCCCCTTCGCTCACCTACCTTCGCTGATTTAAGGGGTTGGCAGAGCGTCGATAACACGTCTGGTCGGACCTACACTTCGTCCCTACGGAATTTCTTTTTCCTCCTCATCCTCCTTGTCTTCCTCGTCGTCTTTTTCCTTCTTTACCATCGTTCGCTCCTTCCTTCACTTTCAGCTAAGTTTCCTTCGTTCCTCGCGTATGGATACGTTTACACGCGTGCCTCGAAGAAAAGACGATTGGGTTACTCTTTCTTGGCGATACCGGTGTCACTATCGTTTTGTAACTGCTAGGCCGTTTGACCCGCAACGTGATCCTGCGACGAACCGGATGCGATCCTTCGTTACTCTCGAATTTGCTAATGTGACCGATCTTTGACTTATATTCTTTGTTGCGCTGTTTCAGAATTTTATGAGAAGCAGCGAACATTTTAAAATGAATTTCACAATGACTTCTCACAGAGTTGAGAAATTAGCGGACGAATCGTTAAACTTTACTCGAAACACTTATTCAACTCGATGTAATATGCAAATTTCAACGCAACCGTTAAGACTCGAACAAAATTGCACATTGTATGAAAATTTCTAGTCCGCGTTGTTGGATGGAAATCGCGGCAATTAAAAAAAACGTATATCTATTAATATGTTAATCGCTTCAGCATAATTCTCGTCGATATGTACGAATCTTTCCACTTCTTGATTAAACCTTTCCATCGGATGCCTGCATGAGTAATTTCTATTGAGGCACCGATTTGAACTTTAGATATCAGATTGCGAGAAATGATAGCCGTGTGTCGATGCTGTAATTATTTTCATGTTTCAATGCTTAAAATATGTGCTGCTCATCATATATCAAAGTTCACTCGAACGCTATATCCGAGCTGCTTTGTTTCATCTGGGTGCATAATATTCTTCGCTCTTTCTTGTCTTACCTCCGCCAAGACAATGTCGAATTGGTCGTTGTTTAACAGATATTTGACAGATAATAACGACAAAGTGTTGTAACACACGTGTTATTTAATTATTTCAACCGTTGCATCCTTATGATCGCTCGTTTAGAACTCGCCTGTAAACATATTCTTTCGTAGATCGAATACTGTCGGCGAAAGAATTTATTTCGAAACTTTTACTTTTTACTACTGGAGTGGAAGGTGGAATTAAAAAGTTAACTTTCCGAAAAAGGAAAGCTCGCGAAATATTTCAACCAACAATTTAGGAGATTAAGCATAAATGAAAAAAGAACAAAGCGATTCTTTGACAAATCACAGTACGCGGTACGTACGTAATGAACGCTCGTAATCGAAAAGGAGAGATCAGAAAGGAGAAACCAAGTGAGATACGCATACGCGGTCGTCAAATAATATTTTCACGAGCGCCTTGTTCCCGGACGTCATTCGCATTATTTTCAGTTCGCTACTTCGCCGCGGTCCCACGACACATTCAGCCGGAATCGGTGGCCAATTAAACCGGTGCCGCGAAAGTCTCGTGAATTTATCTTTCCTGGATCGTTTGCGAAATTATCATCGCGCGGACAGGACGCGGTCGTATGCGAATCGAAGGCCGTTTTGCGGATTCTGCGCGTATCCTATAGGGTAGACACGATGTTAACGTATTCATAAAATAATTTATCGTATGGCTAGTTTGTACTCGATTATCGTGTTCCGAACGCTCTTAAAGCTGTGTACCGATTTGGGTAACGGCTACCTCAAATCACGCGAGATAAGTACGCGCAATTACACGTATATACAAACACCGAGACGCCTTTAATATTACGCGAACGAATTCATAAAGCCGTCGAACGATTATAACTCGTACCGTTTTCGTTTTACGCGTCATTCTACGGATAAATAAATAAATAACAAGCCGTACATGCTCTTGTGCACGAGGTACCCGGTATAACGTCTTCATAGCCGGCTGAACGAAGTTGTACTTGCCGATATACGATCGGTGGATGCACACGCAGAAGGTGGCCACCCGCAATTTCGCAGGCGCGTATCATTTAACAGCTAAAACGCGCGAGTGGCCCCGGTCGTTCTCAGTTTCGACAGACTTTGTTTTATTTATATTTCGATGATCAATAAACGGGACCAACTTTGGTATCGGATTGTCCGATTTAATCGCCTTCGCCTTGCAATTTATTTAGTAGCTGAAAATCCGGATCTACTGGCACAGTATCGACTAACAAGTACTTCGCGATAGGAAGCTTGTTAATATCGATGCTATCATTGGTCAGTAATCGAAAGAAGCAACTTTCTAAGGAGATAATGACTCTTAAGGATTTTAACAATTTTGCTTAAATTACGCTTAAGTTAAATATATTTCCTTCGTCTCCATTAGACGTGCCCTACGTCCTTTCAAAATCTCAGAAGTGTCGAATCGATAATCGTGAACTTCTCTCGTAACTTGGCGCGAATCTTTCGCGAGCAATTAAAAGGAGTTGGTAATGGATGGGTGATTTAGCGACAACGAAAAGAACGAGCGAGTAAATTACAATACGCCTTTGCCCTGATGTGACACTTTGAATGAACAAAAATCGCGCGGCTCGGCTCGCGTCCGCTCGTGATTGGCGGAACGGCATGGAGCGTGTGCACCGTGCACGCGTGTGCGTACGCTCGTTCGCCAGCGTGCCAGACCACGAAATACGGACGGGCGGACAGGATGACGGACGACGGGACGCCCTGGGCAACCGAGCGGTGACTCGCGCGACACAGCCTCGCACTCGCCCACGTATTCCACGCGAATACGTACCCTCCTCCACCTTATGCCGCTTTTCCTTTTCCTTCGTTCATCCCGCCCTCTCTTAGTCTTTCATCGCTATTTCCCTTTGATCCTCCTGCCGCGAAGCTTCTTTGTCTCTCTTCTCTTTTTTCACACTCGTATCCTAACTTTTTCTATTGTCTCACTCTTTTCGGCGGCGATTTCCTAGGGGTGATTTACGAAACGACCCATCTGTCCGCAGAAAGAATCCTAATCATAAAAAGAACGACTGTCGGTAAATCGACGATCGACGCCTCTCGAATAATCTGCTTTTCGTGCTAAGAAAATTTCATCGCGCTTTACGTCCAGTGCGCGAGAAATCATTTACAGTTCCAAAAAATAATTATCGTTTAATAGCATGGATAATTTTTCGTCCGTGTACAGGGAGAGGACTGACGTGTTTTAAAATGGTTGTCGCGAAACCATAAACGCAAGAGCCGAAGAAAACGAAATCGTGGACTTTATTTACGGCGGATAGGACACGTTCTTCGCGTGGACTTCCTCGTTCCTTTTCTTCGAGAGTCTTCTTCTTGCGGGCAGCCGCAAGTATAGCCAGGAACGCGCGACCATCATCATCATCATTGTCTAAAGGATATTCAGGAACTACGTCGAGGGGCATCATGGTCGGTCGCATAAGCGATCTCTCGCGAAACGTTACAACCTGCGGTCGCTCTCTGCTTCCCTTTGCCCTCCCTTTTCGCCGCACTCGCTGCAAGTGCGACGAATCGAAGCATAAAATTAGACGTCGCGTTACTGCATTTGCGTATGACGTTAGTTGTCAAACCCTTCGGGCAAGAATTATTTTATTTTACCGTGTAAAAGGGTAGGTGAGAAGAGACTGAGGAAAATCGATTCCGTCGAAGGTCCAGCGTACCTTTTCAAGCATCGAAAGAGGAAATCTATAGCGATGACAAAAAGGATGTTGATAATTCTAACGAGTAAGATAATTCTGTCGAAGAAACTGGCGTGGGTGGTCAAGAAGATACGAAAACTAAATGTGGGAAGCTCATCGAACGCGAAAGAATCTCGTTATCTACTTTTTACAAATATAGTTCGTTCTATTTTCACGTTTCTATCGTAAGATTATTTTTGTTCTCCGTCGTATATTGACATTGAGCTACGGACAAGGCAGTAAGGGGCAGGCGGTACCATTCCTGGTTTCCACTAGTTGTTTCAGCCTCCTCTTTCTTTCTTTTTCGCCGTTGTTGCCCGTTTCACCTTTTCTTACGCGCTAAATGACCAAGTTAACAACGGGATGGGAGGTAAACGAGAAACGTACGAACTGTGAAGAACAGCGGGATAGTAACTCAAACGAAACACGCGTATTAGTTTCTGTAAGTATGTACTGTGAGGGCAATTTGAAGAGTTATGGCAGTTTGCCATTTAACCTCTCTACAGTCTCGCGGCACGATGGCACTCTGTTTGTCTTCTGCCGCGTAATTCAATGACCGAATACTACAAAGAAACGTCTATTCGATTTTATTCAATTTCAAATTAGAAGTTTCGATTCCAACGAGACTATTTGCTCTATTCGCTAAATTTGTCAAATCTACGAAACAAAGGCCCTTCGTGGCAACTCTGCTACGTCGCAGAAAAGAAACTTTTAAGGCTAAACGAAGGTAGAAAGCGCCGAGTAGGCGCTTGTACTTCGCGGCACTCGTTGTACTCGCTGCAGTTTCAAATTTCACGAGTAACCACGATTTCAAGTATACCGAACGTAAGGATCCTTGAAAAGGGATGTATTTAAGGAAAATATACTTGCATGTTACTACGATATTACGTCTTTAAGGTAACGAAGACTGGTGTAACATTGATACGGAATGACCGTAGATATCTGCAGAGGCTTCTTCGACCGTTTTCCTCTTTCCTTCCATAGTTGCGCGTACACAATCCGACTACTTATTATATTACCGACGTATACCCTCGGTTAACTATGTTTCGCTATTTTATTATTTCATTTATTCGCGTGTAAACCATTCTACTTCCCTTTAAGCTCGATTCATACAGTTCATTTGTTCGTTTTAGTCGTACGCTGTCAGTCCTTGCACGATTTCTATATTATAGCGTGATATAGGTTTATTCCGTAGGAATCGACGCGTCTTAGCGAACTCTCGAAGCTATTTTTCTTTTATTCCAGTAAATTTCTTCTAAACTCGATCGTTCTTTTATCGCGTTACCGAAGGAAGAAAGTACAAGTACCATAGGTAATCTTAACGAATACTAGTCGTAGAAATTTCATGGTAGAAGGAATTTCTTTTCATAACGCACAAAAGCATTGAAATTGCGAGAATACCGGTCGTGTGAGGCGAGCCTTAAAGCCCGTTGCCGACGTACATACGATCCGACTACTTATTACGTTACCAATATATCCCTCCGTCTTTACTCGTTACATTACTTCATTGATTTACACCTTTTACAGTTTATTCTCTCGCTGCCCCCTCGCCAGATTGGGCTGGAACATGATATTTGCTTCGCCTCCTATTGAAATATCGTCGGACATAGTTAACCTCTTAAGTCAGTGCAGTGAATATATTCACCGTGACAAGCGGTTCGTCCTGTGCATAAACTCACTTCAAGAGGTTCGACCGGCAACGAACGATTGTCCATTCAGAAAAGTTATCAACACTGTTCGAAAGGATCGTGTAAGACCTTTGGAAACTTGATACACATTGCTGAAAAGTTGCAAAAATTCGACCGATCAAAAATTTATTGCGTTTTAGTAGACACAGTAGATTTTGTTGCACTTTCATTCAGCGAGATGTGTTTATCACCGAAGCGACATTAAGGATACATTAATCTTGCAATAAATTACAGTTTCCGCGTAGTTTATTAAGTATAGAATGGGAATTTATAATTGTTAAAACTCAGTTGCCTGAAACATTGCCCGTGTTTTTGATGTAGAAGAATCGAAGAAGGTTCGTAAATTTAAGGAATCACCAATCGAAAATCAATTTCTGGTATTGGCAAAGTTGAAAAGAACTTGTTTCTCTCGCTTTAACTTAACGTTGCATTCGTATGACACATTGATGGAGCGATATATCACGATTTCACCATTTTTTTTTTTTCACGCTTCGAAATGTCGTCACTTTGATGATAATTTATTTCACAATTCGTATTTTATGTATTCTATTAGATTTAGTCACGACATTTGCCTCACCTTTTAGAATATTATTAAAAATAGATAAACGAGCTAAGAGCATTCTCACGGTTAAGACGGTTTCTTCATTTCAAAGACCTCGGGGCCTCTAAATCTTCGATCTCGATCGGATATTACAGCTTGTTTGTTATCTTTAATGCAAGCAATGCAAATAACGTTAATGATAGTTCGAAGCAAACTGCGACTTATCAGATGTATACTTTGACTTTTTCTCGGATAAATTACGAAGTAATAAGCAAAAATTGCGAGAAAACTCTGTCGATCTCGGTCGAGCATCTTATTTCCATTGGAAGATGTTATTTTTCTGACACTATCTTTCATTTTCTATCGTCTACCTTCTATTTTTCCAATACTTCGTATATCTGTAATTATTCATCTTCTACACAACCTAACACGATACATATAAACGAGTACTCATCGTTTTGAATAAACAGCTAATCGTAAGTTGATACTTTTCGGCGTCTTGAAATTATCCGAAAGTCTTTGCGAATGTTTGTCACCGCAACGTTAAGGTTGTTCCTTATCGAATATTTGACTGTCATAAATCGCGATTCAGGAAAGGTTGGGTAAGGAAACGCAATTTTGTCTCTTCGTCGCACGCAAGCAAGGAAAGCTTGCCAACACCGAAGACTCCCGCTATCGGTTCCATCCCTCTCACCCCATTTACCTGTCAGCGTTCGCGCGCCCGTATCCGCTGCCAATAAAGCAACCCCAGCCAGCCGGAGTAATTGAAATGGTATTTTCGCGATTTCATTTTCAATATCTTCTCGCCTAAAAGCCTTAGGCTCGCGGCGGCCTGACATTTAGCTCACCTTTCCAGTGAAACATTGTTCGGCATAGAACGGCGGAACCGGCGAGGCTAAGAGCGTAGCCATGGTGGTCGGCCTGGAAGATGGTTTCCTCGTCCGGGAGAGGGCCTGAGCCGCTTAAATCTCCACAGTTTATGCGATCCTGCCGGTTCTCTCGATCGTTTTACGCGCGCCTCCTCTACGTAGTCGTACGACGATCTATCTACCTGTATCCGAGTACTGCTCTCCGGGACGTATCTCTCCTCGCCTCCCATGGAAACCAGCAGATAACGTAATTTTACGTGTGAATGCTTCGGGCCAGAACAGGTACCTGAACACCCAATACCAACGTCCAAGATAACGTGCCTCGATAATTTACACTGGCTGATTCATCTCGGAGTCCTCTATCCGCCTGGTCAGGTATACGTACGTATTCGTGGCCTTATTAATTGAAACACGCGCATCCTGCACCGAGGAGGGCCCCTCTGTCGATTTCAGGACACTACTGGATCCCTTTAGACCTGTTCCTGTCGATAAGGTTATCGGCGACGCCGTATTACCGAATCCGTGAATGCGTGGAGGAATCCTGTTGGTTTCTAGTCAAATTTCCCAAGATATTCTAGTTGGAGCGCGGTTAGTGGACGCGTGTGAATCGTTTGGTCTGTCCCTGTTTGTTCGAGGTGTTGGAACACGTATTATAGATAGGTTATGGGAAGGCTTGTTATTTTATCAGGCTTTCGTGAATGGATATTTAAGTTCGGTTAAGATATGTGATTTGAAACGTCGGGATTCTTTGATAATTACGATAGGATCCGACGTAGGAGGCAGTTGATTTCCGTGATTCAGTTTCCATTACTACAATTTCCATTCTTATTATCGGTCTTGATTATACGCTTCGTACTTTGTATGCATCGTGCGTTTATACGGAATAATATGAATTTCTTATACACGCTGTGTTATCAGTGGTATAACCGAGAGCAGGCGAGCTCTTGGCGAAACATTTTCGCAGTCCTACGCTTCTATCTTTGGAAATAATTTGTCTCGTTTAATCTTCTCGTTGAATCTTCGCCTATTTATCTACGTTTTACTACGGGAATAAAAAATGTGAAAAGTTTCGGGTGACACTGTAGTTCGTGCGGTGTGGAGCTGTAACAACAAATCCAACCTTCTAACCTCGAAATCTGAAATTTCTCGTAAACGCCAGAAACGCGGACTCGTCGCGTTCATTTTTCCACGTAGACCGAATCAGGCTCAATAACCGTAAAACCCAGAGCATCCAAGTTCTCCTATCAACGGACGCACGAGCCATCGCGTTCGTCTTTACGAGGACATACCCCTTAATGTCCAACGTCTCCTTTCTTCTTTCTTTCACGCAGCGAGGTGTACACGAGCAGACCATGGTGCATTCTAACGAGTAAGTTCGAGGTTAGAACGACGAAGCGTCACGTTGGAATTTATTCAACAGGTTTACGAAGTGACGACGCGGCGAAACATCCATAATAGTGGCTCGTGGTCTCCTCTCGTAGCTCGATTATAATATAAATAAGAATTTATCGGCGCCGCGACGGCGTTAGCTTAAAAGGTTTACGTTTATTAATTCTGCTAATCCTCCCCTGAATCGAGCTCGAGACAGAGAAAAAAGGCTTCGAGCAAATGCTTGCCGTCTTTTCTTCCTAAAGAGACAACTTCTTCTTCTTCTTCTTCTTCTTCTTTTTCCTCTTTTAGAGCTTCTTCCCTCATCGTCCCTCTGCCGATACGAGTTTCTTCTCCTTCTTCGTCCACCCCCGTTTCCTGTTCGTTGATCGTTCGCTTTTTATGGCACGTTAGCGCCGTTCACGAGTAGCTCGGAGAAAAATAAAATAGGGACATCCGACAGCGTTGGCCATTTCATGCGTCCAGCATCTTCAAGACCAGAAGAAGCACGCGAATCGATGTCGGATGAACGAAGAGGATCGATCGATCGTAGGGGAAGTTTCGCTTTTCGAAAGATCGCACGTTGGAGGAAGTTTGCAGATCGATTAAGACCACTCGAAGTTTCCAACATTTTTCATCTTTTTTTTTAGCGAAGTCGAGAGCCGCGAGCGAACGTTAAGTACGATAGAAAGATTTAGTCAGCTTTCTAAGATCGATCGCCAATGGTAGTTGCGTTAAAGAAAACTCTGACAGCCGAGTATTACTAAAGTTGTTATCGTTATGCTTTAACCAGCGAATGTAAAACTTCGCTAATAATACTTCAACTGTAGAAGAGAGCCAGGATCGTAAATTTCCGTTCCGTTTGAAGGAAGGCTCGACGATTATGCCATAAAGCGCGACAACAGGTGTTAGTCTCACACGCGTACGAGGTAGAAAAGTCTGAAACGGTGAAGCGACTAATAATTAATAACCGAGTTGCGCCCACCGGCTGTCTCTCCATCGTGTTCACACTTTCCGCTTTTCGACGTAGGTGTCTACTTTAAAATTCCACGGCGGATTTAATCGTGATGCGTTTCGGAATCTGAAGGGAGGACAATGTCGTAGGAAAGAAATGAAGAGAGAAGAGGCATCGGGTTTCAGGAGGTTCTTAAGTCGATCCGTGAGTCGTTCTTGACACCAGTATTTTCGGGGAACGATTACAGCGAGATGTTTCTCTTCTTCTCCCACGATCTTCACACGGGTTCTCTCGACAATATACGGTTTGACGCGTTTTGCATATCGAAGCGGCGTAACAACACAATTATATTAATATTTTACCAGTTGCTTCTTTTTCGTACGAGTATTTACGTGTCGTTGCACCGTTTTCGCACAGTATCGTATTCCGAACGATTCGATCGCGGATTTCGTGCGAAACAAACGCAACTAAAAGACCTTAGAAACTTGAAAAATAAGTTGACACGGATACACGCAGGCTCGCCCTTCTTACGAAGCAATTCCTCGCGTAGTATAAACGGAACAAACAATGGCCAATCATTGGCTTAAATATGCATGTGAAAACAGCGGACGGAACATTCTTGAATTAATCACGATGTTCGTCCGTGTACTCCAGAAAATATCGATCGATGTTTCACCTTTGTCCGCGGTCCGCTAGAAAATCATCGAAACACCGCACCGGGACGAAGAGAAACGACGAACCGATGGGGAACACCACGAAGAAGAGGAAGAGCAAGAAGGAGGAGGAGGAGGGACATGGTACATAGGTATATTGTACGGGCTCGAAGGCAGCTCCTTTGAAGTAACCCGTACGAGCCGGCCGGATGACAGGGAAGAAATCGAAATATGCGATGACTGCGCAGATGAAATATCCGTGTCCCTTAATGGCGAGCTCTTGGTTCGTCTCGTGGGTGTACGAGAGGAGAGAGATCTCGTCGCCTTTCTCGGGCCACCTTGATCTACTGGCTACGAGCCGAGATGTATAGGTGAAATCATGTGCGTGCCAACTGCTGTTTACTCGTTTTGCTTGCTAGAACGGCAAGGAAAAAGAAGAGTAACGCGATGGGAAAGCGGAAGACGATAGGAAGAAGAGAAGATACTTCTTCTTCTTCCGTCAAGGGACGGTTTTGCTGGCAAATCGTTCAGAGGGGAAAAAAAAAAAAAAGAAAGAGAAAGTCGAAACTAATTATAAGAAAATATACTAATTATCGTGAGAGAATAAAATTATTCCGTCCCCTCGAACGATTAAGAAAACTACCAAATTCGATATCAAAAGCGAGACGAGTTAAAAATAAACGTGGAATAGACGATTTCGAATTCCAGACGGCGAGTGTCCACGGGCGTACAAATTCCTCGGCCATAAATTCCTCCGGAACAGACCGCGAGACCGCAAGGATCTCCTATTAACAACAATACCGACAACACGATAAAGAAGCATTCATAATGAAATCAGCTCGATGGACGGTGATTTCGGTGGGCCTGGTGACCGGGACCGAGACTGCAGGAAGAAGATCGAGGAGGAGAATCGGCTCCCGCGGCAAGGTAGAAAAGGACGAGGAGTCCCGATGGAATCCCGTGGAGCAGAGTGGCGTGCATACGGGGGTGTGCCGCGTGCCAGACCCGAGGCCCTCTCCGTATAGGCTTCACAGGGGGCCCGTGGATGGGGGCCCCGTTCACCGTAAGATAAGGCCTCCTGGTGCGAGCCGACGACGCGCGACCGACAACCATGTCACATTATTACCATATAGGTACCGGTCGCGTCGTCACAACACCGCACGACCAACGTACCACCGCCGTTATGCGCCGCTAGCACGGCCGAGAAAAAAGGGAAACCAAGAAGAAATTCATCCTCTATTTTAGTTACGAACCGGTTCGATATCTTCCTTCTTCTGTTCATTCAGCCACCATCCGAACGGACCGTTTTGCGCTGCGTTGGGTGTCCTCGCGTAGAAACCGCGCTCCAGAGTGGTTACCGGTATGATGGAGATCGCTTGTTTGCTGGATTATGGGCTTGCCGGAGCGAAGTGTGTTGGTCCGTTTGGCTCGTTGTTTCTCGTGATTCGAGAGGCGAAACGAGAGACCGTGGCAAGGGAGAAAGGTTGTTGTTTGTGAAAGGTTGGTGGCAAATATTGACCGTTCCTTTTGTGGGCCAGGTCTTTGGTTTGGCTTAGGCGAAGTGTGCGAACGCGCGTGACTTGGCCAAGCACGTGCAGATCGTTATCCGTTATCGATAAAGAACTTATTCGGAGCGCTTACTTCCGTTATCGCAAAGCTGATTTTACCGATAAGGCGTGTTTTAAGAAATGACGCGAACACGTGACTCAGAGAAGCACGCGAATGGCGTTCTCCGATTACCTTTTACAATAAATTATCCGAGAAATAAAGCTAACCCACGAACAGACCAGCGTATAAAACTGTTCTACGATTCGGCTTCAAATTCGGTTAAAAAGATCTTGCTGACCTCAAACCCATTCGGCCCACGCCGAGACTGAAAAAACAGTGTCCCTACGTAGAACCTCCAATTCCAAGGAGATACCAATACGATCGTGTTTTGGCAAAATCATTCGGAACTCCCACACCGAAGCCAGTCCAGGCGCAAGGATCGTTACTTTAAAACGATCGCTACGAAAAATCGCGTGGAAACCATCGGATTGTCTCGAATTTCTCGACAGGCGAACGTAACGTACCTCTCGAAGACAGCTACCGGTGCTGATCGATCGTAAAATGACACGGTTTACTAAAGCGGACGATTCGTAGACTAATACCGTTCCGTTCCTTTGAGGAAGACTGCACCAAGCCGTAGTAAAATCGGCTAAATCATTGGTCGCTTGACTCGTGCGAATCGCCAAGCGAAATCAACTGCCCGAAGGTGTGGTACCCTATCTTCGTTTCCGTCTGTCCACTCTCTATTTCTCCCAGTCTTGTTCCAACTGTCCCGGCTGTTAGGCGCGTATAAACACGGCCAGGTATGGAACCGCAGGTAAGAGCCATGGTGGTCGGTGGCGGACACTCGCGAGATAAACTTTACTGCGTACGGGTAACACGTACAGGTAGGTACGAGCAGCTCCACCGACCATTGTAACCGGCAGGACAGCCGTCTTTTATCGGGCCGATGATTCGTAACGTTCGCGCTTTCCGACGGATTTAATCGGCTTGCTGTTGATTATCCGGAAATTGAACGCGATGAGATAGAAGTTTATCGATATCCGGCATTCGGGCGAGACACTCGAGAGAAATTTCTGTTTAAACGTTCGTCGTTGGTGCGCTGTTCCAGGCACTCGATCTTTTAATTAGTCGATGTAATTCTCCGTGATATCAGGGTGAGAAGGCGATAAGTTACGTTTCCTGTTTTTTCACAGGAAAGTGATTTCAGCGTGTTCTTCTTCCGTAATCTTCGTACGATAGTAATATCACGAAACCTGTATGGATTTGTCAATTGTCAGTAGTAATTTTTTAATAGGAAACTCGACTACTTCAAAGAACTGAAGGTTAAAAAAATGTCAGCTTATCGATTATCGATGTAAGCGATACTGGCTGGTAGAAAGTGGATTATTTTTTATTTCCAAGAAGCCAACGATGTTTCGTATCATCAAGGAGCGCTGTACACTTGTACGCCGAAAGTGGACATTCGAGAAAGCCACTTGTTATCGCATCTTATCGATACGACGAGTGGAATACGTGACTCGCAGAGAGAATTATTAGTATTTCTTTTTATTACATTACGAACTTCGAAGTGCATTATTTTTCAGACCGTATTACCTGAGAATTTCGTAATCCGAAGATAAAGATTGAAAAAAGTCGTTTCTTATCGATCACTCCGATACACCGGTCGTAAATTCGTAATTTTAAATGAAATTTATTAATACTTTGGGTCGCCTTGTCAAATAAAACGTTTCTATATTATTTCTGCATTTGATTATTCCTTCGGGTAATTCAGTTCTCATTCGCGACTATGTCAGAAGAGAAAGCCCGCGATATTTTTAAACTACAATCTAGATAACGCTTTTTTTTAAATTTAATTTAACATAACGCTCGACTACCGATCAACCCGAAGATCGATCTACTTTAATTTTAACCATTCTATAATTTTTAGACGCTTATTAAAACCGAAGAAATTACCGCGCGATTGCATTCCCTTAATGTCGTAAACAAGCGGTTCGCGTGGTTAATATTTCTGCCACGTGCGGATAACGAGACGAGTTTTACGCGAAATTTATCATCGCACATAAACTGCGTTCCGCGAACACTTTTCGCCGAGGTGTCGATAGTTACGCGCGTGGATTATTGCGAATGGAACAGGGCTGGGCAGGTCCCTTTAACGAAGTTGTAATTTGTTGGAGGTGGTAGAACGGATGGAGCGAAGGGAAAATTGATTTCCGCTTATCTCTTCGCTAGCGTTCTTCTAAATCTGTATCAACTATCCGTGTACAAATCGATCGGCAGAATATCGTGCTGCTATCGCCTAATCGGCAGATCCGATCCTTGGTCCGAGTATCTTCGATAGAGTGAAATCGATACATTTCTAAGTGAAAATCGATGCTTTCTCGGTTGCCCCGTTCGATCCATTTGATATCCGTTAGAGAGTAAATTCAACGTACCGAGGCAACCGTGCTGAAAAGAGGAAACAATTTCTAGAGATCTGCGCGTGGAGCGTGAACGTCCTCGGTCGCTTGGGGAGGCTCGTAAATCGAGGGTCGGCTCGGTCGCGTTCAACGTCGGATCGGAGCGCAGAGATGGTGCAAAGGAGAAGAAGAGATCGGTAAGAAGGGAAGACATTTCCAGAGGGACATCGACGCGCGTGCAGGTGGTGGTCAATGCGTGTCTAAGGTACGTAGCATGCATCGGGGCCGGCGAAGACGAATCCATTAGCCGTGAGCGCGGATTGAGCAATAAACCAACTGGGAGGTAAGTCGACTCCAACCTCATCCCCGCGTGGCCAGATAGAGAAAGGGAGAGAGGATCGTTCCTCTTCGTTCCTCTAGCGCGGGTTTCGGTTCGCCTGTTATTCCTGTTGGGCCCGCATTCCCATACAAGATGTCGCGCCGATAAAAGTCCCCGAAGACTCGTGGTAGGGCCCACCCCGAGCAATTCATTTAAACATTCCCGGAGGTGGTCGCACGACAAATTACTCTCACGAAACCTTCGCGCGACAGCCAAAAGCTCCGTCGATCCTCGTGGCTCCTATCTCCATTCAGAGATCTCCCACTTTCCGTCTCCATCGTCTGTCTTCTTCCGTCGTCCCTTTTCCACCATTCGCTATTCGCTTCCTCGTTCGTTCTACGTGACTGTCGCGCCCTTCCCTCTTCTCCCTTTCCTTCTTTTCGCCTCTTTTTTCCACCCATTCGACGTTTTTCCTCCTCTCCGCCGCGCCGCAACCGCGACATAAAACCTGGTGACACTTCTCACCCTTCTTAAGGAGCAGCTTCGAGGCACGAGCTGGCAACAACACCGCCAGGAACCAGCCTGCCTTTCCGGATCTTATCGCCTGCCGCTGAACGTCGAATCGCGCTTGCGGAATGGAAGCTTCGATCATTGGAAGGTCTCACTAGCGAGTGGCAACTTTCACTGCTTGACGGATACGTACGATGTCGTTAAAGATTGGAAATGGTAACGAAGCAAATGCGTGACAAGGGACGAGCTTTCTAGCGAGAGATTTTACAAGTGCTAGAATAATTTATGTTAGCTTTTAAGGCTATTGCGAGTCCGTCGAATTTCTTTCGATCGGAACATCGTTTGCGTTCGCTCGACCGTTATCGACTGAATTAACCTTAAACATCTCCAAACGGACGAGTCGCATGGTTCGTCGAAAGGATCGAACCCATCGGCCGACCTCCAACAAAGTCTCGTTCGATCATTCGTCCCTCGATATATTATCCTCGAGGCTACCATCGCGTACACGACTGAAAACATTTAGTTCTCTGGGAAATTAGCTGGATGCTTGGCCAGGCAGACGTTAAACTGGAGCATGTCGCCTGGTAGATCGATATCTGACGACAATTTGGCACAAAGTCTCGTTCTGGTAGGGATCCTATCACCTTGAGAACACGGATCCTCTCTCAGGCGACTCGCAGGACCGTCCAAGGGTACGCGGTGTCGGTACCCATGGGATACGGACAGCTTCCGGAAGCGTGGAGATCCGCCAGGCGAGATTGCAGGGGTGTCGAGCGTCTTCCTCTCCGTTAGACGGAGGGCATCCCCTCGTAAATAAAGTGTCGAGATGCACGAAAGGCGAACGGGGACCGCAGGGTGGCTAATATATCTCACGACTCGGTTAATTGACCCGGCGAAGGCTCTCGCATGCTTCCACTCGTGTATCCAATTCGTCTTGACACCTCCGATTCTTTTTTGGGATTCTTTCCTATAGTCTAAGGCGGCCAGGAATGCGATCTTCCTTCGCGTTATGTGCGATTTCGAGCGGACGACTGATCGCACGGCGAGTACCGTGAGAAATTGCGCACGGAGATACGTGTAAACGAAATCGAGCTCTTTTAGTGGGTCGGAAATTCGACGCGGTTTCTCAATGAAATAAAATTACTCGATCTTTTAGCTGATGCGTCGATGTCGGCACAGCGAGAGTCGAGTGCCGTGATATTCCATTTGCAAAAATTCGCGAGTGAAAGTAACGCGATCGAAACGAGAAGAAGCAAAAATCTTGGGACGCGATTCGGCAGGTTTTCCACGGCGCGCCGACAATGTCGGTAATTTCAGGTGGCGATACGTATTGGCCTCGTGTAGATACCTGAAAGGATACGATTGTATGCGATGTGTTACACAGGCGAATTCACGTAGGTACGTGGGTGCGGCAAGACGTTAATTACGGGGGGACGGCGCGTCCTGTCCCACCTCGAGGAGCACGAAGACGATACCACGAAGACGCCTCCGGCGATGCGAGTTTGTCGCCGGTGTCGCCAACCAACCGGTGCTGCAACTCCTTCGAGACACCCGTTATTATCTCGCGTATATATCGCCGCGTGTGAGCCGGGAATGGGCAAAATAGTGTTTCTAGATATCAGCTTGTAACGAACCAGTCGGTTGACCCGTTTTCTTACGAATTAGAAATCGCACGCTTCGCCGGATAACGTAACACGCGGATCGCTGTTGTGCCAGAGAACGTGAGATAGAGAACATCTTTTCGAATAATCGTCAAGTGCAAATTTTCAACGGGAATTTTAGATTCTGAGGTTGCGTGAGGTGTGTGCGACGACTTGGGCGTTTCACGCCCGGGCGCTTTGACATCATGCAAAGTTTTTTTTGCGCTGGACGATGTTCGCGAAAAAGAATTCAATGAAATTTAAACTAGTGTGGCGAATCCTGATTTTAACGTGATAAATATCGTTTGCAAACGTACGTGTGCGTGGGTATGATATCATTATTTATAGTATTTTTAGCGTATAAGTAAACGAACAGTTCTAGCGTTAAAACAACGATAAAATTTCCGTGCAGCCCACACGGTATCACCCACTTACCCTAGCGTAGCCAGACAAATAAAGCAGCCAACTTAATCATTCAAATTTCCATTTCACGACGCTCGTTACCTCATCCCAAACGTCAGTCTTGCACATACCGCGAACGAGCTAGCCAACCTACATCAAGCATCCCCGTTCGAGCGATGCTGTTGCGGAACAGATTACAGCAGCGTGTTCGCGAGCCACGTATCCTGGCGCGGAACAATTCGCCATTAAGATAAAATCCCGGCAAAATGGCTGGTGGCGCGCGGTCGCTCGAAAGCCTATTCCCGCTATTCGAGCCTAGGCGCCTCGGTCGATCGGTCGGTCGGCCAAAAATCCGCGCCAACTACCGGGGGGAGGAAAGATTCACACACTCGCCCCTGCAACGTTGAAAGCGGGAGGTCGAGGGTCACAGCGTCGAACGGAGAAAAATCTGATTATGCAACGAGTGCTCGTCCGTGCACCGGAACGTTTTCAAGCGGTCAGGCACGAGGAGGATAGCGGAAAATAGAGTGCGAGACGAGGACGAGGATCAAAAGAGAGGCCTAGAAGGTAGACGAAGGGGGCAAAAGGTGATGAAGCTGGCGGGACAGGAGGGGTGGAGGTGGAAAGGGGTCGCCCACGCACGCGTAGGATAATTGCACGCGTGATTCTCCCTCGGTGCGGTGCCTGTCTTCCTCTCTTTTCCTCCTCTTATCCTTTTCTCGTTTCCTCTGTCTCGCTGGCCCGCACTGGATTCCCTGGCCGTGTGTACGCGAGTTAACATCTGCATGCGAGAGAAGCCTCGCATAGGAGAGCCCGAACCAAGCTGTAAGGAGTGGAGGTGCTCGAGCAGGAGGTCAGAGGTCAGCCGCACTCTCGACGAGGCAGACGCGACGCCCACCGAGCGACACCCACGCGAAAATCCTTCTGCTCGAATCTCTCGTCTTTTGCCTACTTCCTCTTCTTCTTCTTCTTCTTCTTCTTCTTCTTCTGCTTCTTCTTCGTCGTCGTCGTCGTCGTCGTTGTCGTCTTTAGTGTCTTCTTCTTGCGCATCGTCTTCTTATTCTTGTTTCCAGCTGGCCCTCGTGTTCGCAGTTCTTGCGCTTTATTTCTGCCGAGGTTTTTCTCTTAATTTTCGGTTTTTTAATCTTTTTCGTACGTCGGCTTGTAGTCTTCAAAGTTAATTTACGCACGATGGGAATTACGAAATTATTTTTGCGTCTTTGGCTTACGCTGGAGGTATTTTCTAATATTAAACGATCCTACTTTCTACGATTTTGATGCATTTATGAGCCGTGCGCAGAGCTTCCGCGATATTAATAAAAGTACCTTTCGAAGGACTCTCGCTTACGAAGGAATAACGGTATAATCGAGATAATGTTTCCGAAGAGGACACTGGGGGCGCGTAACCCGCGATTCAGCCAGCTAGAAACGACGACGGTAAATCAACGAACAGAAATTTATCGCTAATATTTTTCCAGCTGAGCATTTAACTGTCGCCCGGTCGTTAGCGCCGACAAAAGATTTAGAATTTATCGAGTTCCCGGCTTAACCAGCCGGGTCTCGAGCATCTTCCGCCAAACTTTCCATTTACGATCATCATTCACGGATCGTGGAGGCCATTCTTTTGTGCGTGGCGCTCGTGTACACTTCCCGAATTCGATTATCCGCTCGTTTGATCGTGTCCGGCCGCAGCGTTTACAATGCCGTAAGAAAGGCGATTATTAACGATCGAGTGCCACCAGATCGAGAACCCTGCTTCAAAAAAAAAAAAAAGAAAAAAAAGAGGAAAAGCGCCACGCGTTGTCCCGTTAAAACTCGATAAATCCATTGATCGCCTTCTCCTTGTTCGATGACAAAAACTTTTCGCTTTTCATCGGTGAATTTTCCTATTATCGACATTGTACTCCACCTTCGATAATGCTCGACGTGTAATTTTTTATTTCGACGTTTGAAATCGGCTGAAGGGAGCCTATCGTAGAGACGAATCATTGGTTTTAATACTGAGCGTAGTATTACTCTTTAGTGCAAAGAACGTAGCCATTATTCTACATAGGGAGAGAATAAAAGCCGAAATAATGTACACGGTGAACTAATTTACACGGTGTACGATTAATTCCTCCACTTCGTAGAGAGGGTGTCTCGATCTAACAGCTGCCTGTTCGTTGACGCGATCTATCACTCGCGACTTCAACAGCCACCACCCCCAACCGCGCGCATAGAAACATTCGTATCCACGGACACGTAACGTCGGCCATTCGAAGGAGGGATGAGAAGAGAGGTTTCCGGCGAGCATTACGACGGATTACACCGTTAAGCCTCGGCTAACTGGCAGCCTGACGTCATAATCTTAGGAAATATTCGGCCGGTCGTTCGACCGACCCCCTTTCACGCTCCTTCCGTTTAATTTTTCCTTTCATCGTCTATCATCTTCCCAATTGAATCTGTACTATATCACCAGGTAGCTTTGTCGTTGGCTCGAAATCAAATCTACCGATATCAACAGCGACATCCGCTAGTTCGATTCAATTTTTTACCAAAACGTGTTCTAAGACGGTAGAATCGATTTTTTAGCAAAATTCCATGCTTCCAATGGGACGTGCAGAGACTTCAAAGTGTCGTAACGCGATTTGCGAACATTTCTAAATATAATTAGAAATATACGTGTGAAATCGAGAGACGGAACTTTCGGATTAGCCTAATATTATACTCCTGAGAATTCGGGCGAGGGGTAAAGATCGGCAGGACGAAGATCCGGACACGATCTATGGTAAATGCTCGAGCAGATCCTCCAAGTGATCACCAAGATTTTCGAATCGATCAATTAAGCGGCGTGTGGGAACCGTCCGGTCTGTTCTCGTCCATCCGTCCATCCGATCAGCACCAAAAACTCAGATCTTGATCTCTCCGCAAACCTGTAATCCTCGTGGAAGGAGCGCACCAACGACGATCGTGGCCCTCCCTTTTTTTTCCTGTCCGCTCTTTTTTTTCCCCTCTCTGCCATCGGGTGATCCCAACGCACGGGGAAAGACCGGAGACCATGCACCGTCGAGAGAATCGAAAAGAAAGAGGGCGAGAGGGATAGAACGATGGAAGAAGAGAGAAAGGTCGATACGAGACGCGTATTATGTATACTCGATCGAGCCCGATATTCTCTGGTGTCACCCTCGTCAAACGGTGCTTTTTGCAACCGGTCAAGAAGGGAACTCGCTGACGTTTTGTCAGCTCGATCGAGATAACGGTAAGCAAGTCGAGGAATGTATCCGAAGATCGAGAGTGACGCTCGAGGAAAAACTTTTGCTGTTCGACATGTCGGTGATATTCGGATTGCATGCTTTTCGATAAATGGCTGCATTTGTGAGAGAATGTCTAGTTGGATCTGTTTGGATATTTATGACGATTCGTCTTTTTATACACGCTATTGAAGGGACATGATCTGAAAAGAGATTTGTTTTATCCATTAAATGAGCCGTTTAATGCAAAAGTGGTGTAAACTTCTCGTTTATTTGGTTTAACATCGCATCTCGAAAACGCAATCTTCATCCTGTTTTGTGCAAAATTCGTGTAAGTATGTATATCTTCGTTAATTTGTCGGTGAATGGCAGAACACGCGAGAATCGCCCACTCGACCTCTTACGGAATTTCTAATTTATCCCTCGTTGTCCAGTAAACGATCAACTTTTTCGACTTTTTTACCATTTCGACCATTTTAGCAACAAACGGGTCAAATATTATGCCCACCGGTGTAAGGTTCGATCAATTAAATAAAAATAAATATAAAAGACGAGAGAAAGCGATAAAAGGAGAAACCGTTCGATAAACATACACGAAGAAGCAGACGCCAAGAATCAAAAAGCAAAAAGTACATTTTGTTCAAGGAGCTTGTAATCTCGAGTAGCCGTATTAGGAAACAAATTACCATACGCGCCATGTTAATAGGCAAAGATACAAAGACAAAAAGAAGAAAAGAAGGACAACTATCGAAGAACCTTCTCCAACACCTAATAACTTGCTTATCTGCATGGTGACTGGAAACAAGCGAACGATCGAAAGGTTGGCCAGCTTCCTCCCTGAGGATGGTGCGAAAGACGGATTCATGGGAGGCGGAGGATCCAGGCGTGGACGTCTACCATGCCGGTGGAGCGCGAGAGGACGAGATCCGAGAGCCGCTTAATCTCGCGACAACGTGGCGGAGAGGCTAAGCGCAAGAACCTGGATACGACGATCTTAAATTCTCGCGAGGGGCCTACTCGATTACCTGCCCACGCGATTTCTCGAAGCTAACCCGAGCGTCAGGACGAAACACGGGGTAGGAACATCGGAAGAATACGAGATAACACGGTCGGAACAGAGACAGCCGACGACGTACCAGGACGGTGGAACGAAGAGGAACGCGTATCCGTGACAAGAGACTAGATCTACGCCGGTGGGACCACACGTGCGACGACCGGCAGACGAGAGCGGACACGAGACTGTGCTTTCTGGATCTCGCCTGGATTTTCGGCGCTCTCATGGATATCTCGCATCGAGCAACCTCGAGCAACGATTATACGCGGGTACTCGAGATATCAATGGTTGTTTCGGGTTTATTGAGCGTGGAGAGGCTCGTTTTTGTTTTTATTCTTATTTTTATATCGCTTGTTTGCCTTCTTGGATGCTGTAATGGCTGGCGAGAGAAAAGAGGGAAGATAAATTTGGTAGGTGTGTTGGAAGATCGGTTTTGGGTTCTACGCAGAAGGTTTTCGTAGCGAAACGTAGAATAACCAAATAGAATTTCGTTCGATACTACGCGGATTGTCCCTTTTAAAATCGCGAAATTTTCATCGCACGAAACGTTTCTACTTTCGCGTGTTTCTCGTTCGCGGAAAGAAATTACGCGTGGTTGGTGAAGCGTCTGAAAAGAGAACGCGATCCTATGGACGAGAGGGAGAGACGAGAAGGGAGCAGCCAGAACGGTGGTCCCATGCGTCGTCTTTGACGTTTTATTGTTGTGCACCCGATCGGCACGAAAATTTGACGAACTGGTTCCTCGCTCTCTCTTTTTCTCGCTTCGCTAACGGCGAATGCATCTCGCGAGGAATAAATCCGGATAGATGGCTCGGATGTGATGCTCGTATTACGACGACGAATCGAGATCAGCCGCTTTCGAGAGAATCGTGAGAGAATTTGCCACGAACATGCATTTATTAATCTTTTATAATATTTATCAATTATTTATTACTACGAACATGATAGTTTCGTTCGTCTTCGTATATTATTCCATAAATGCGTAGGTAACGCAACGCAATTCCAAGTTTCGGCGACTTAAAAACAACTTTTGAAAAATTCACGCTTGGAAGAAATTCCATAGCCCATGAAATGCATTACGTGGGAAGAACCGTCGTTGCGAAATAGTCGAAGGATTAAGAAATATACGGCTACAATTAATCCATAAAAACTAATCATTAACGTAACAAGTAGAACATTGTGGTGGTAAGAATTCGTCGAATGCGTCTGGAAGGTAGTAAACTAGCTGGAACAACGCGGACGAGAAGCCATTCGAGCCCCGTAAAGCCACGCATAGTACACGATAAATTCGAAAAATGTGCGAATGCCTCTGGTACAACGATAAACGCGAAACACGTTCTCAAGCTATCTTCGACCAAAGAATTTCGCGAAAACAAGAAAGAAAGCAGGGTGTACGAAGCGAAGCGAACGAGAGGAGGATTCACATGGTGTAGTACAAGTTTACGAGTCCTCAGGCGCGGCAATTAAGCCTCGCGATAAGGAATTTAAATTGGCCACGCGAAGGGGTTGAAACCACATTTTAAAGATGCACCCCTCCCACGCGGCGTGAAAGGCTACCTCGGTGACCGGTCGCGGAGTCCACCACGGGAAACGGGATAAAAGGCCGCGGTATAAAACAGCTTTATGGCTCTTAACGGCAACTAAGATCGTAATAAAAAATTTAAACACCGAGACGATGATAAATTCTCGACTTTTATCACGATGATAAATTTCCTGCTTTACGATTCGACCAGAGATCACGCTGCCACGATCTAGTTCCCTCCACGGTGAACGTGCACGCCCATTTATAAGTAACGACACCTGCTGATCTTGTGTGAATCGCGATAATCGATCTAGTTCATAAGGAGGCTGATAATTATCGACGAGATCATTTTCGAATATAAATATAAACGGACTAAACGTCCAGGCGAGATAATAATTCTCGAGAGGCTTATTCGTTTTCCAGTGACTATCCAGGTTTGTTCGACGTTGAAATTAATAAATTGGGAAATTTTGAAATTTTTAGAAAAGTAGATCACTTTCGCCTTTGAACGGTTCATATGCGTCTGCATAAAATAGATCGCGTAAATGCTGGTGGTACTGTCGCTATTGCCCGGTAGTTTTCTCGAAGGAAAATGTGGTGGAACTACCGCGAACCAGCGTGTAGGACGAGAGTAGACGCATAAAAGAGCCGTTTGCTCGGAAACGAGACCTACCGAAGACGCGAACGGACGTCGTTAAGCCGGTCGATGGTTCGGACGCATTTCTGCTGGACAATGAGGCGCGACAGGGACGAAATCGCGAGGGCGAGGAAAGAACGAGAGGAGAAAGAAGCTTGTCGCCGTTCGAGGACCACGCAAGACTCATTCTGGCCCGGGTGGTCGCCCGTCAATCTGCTGCTCATGCCGCTTTCGGCGCAAATATCCTCCAACGATGTACTGGGTCCTCCCTTCCCGCTTCCCTTTTCTTCCTTTCTTTTTCTTTTTTGTTCCTTTTCTTACGTCTTTTTCTCTTCTTTTTCCTTCTCTTTACTTTCTTCTGCGGAGCACCACGCACGTAACGGACGGTCTCTCTTCTGTTCGTCTCTATACACGCGGGATACCAACGCAACGGAGAGAAGAAAAGGCGATGCACACATCGCGGTGAAGGTGAACGAGAAGAAAGGTGGACGCGTTCGACCCGACGTTTCCCAATCTTTACGCCAGGACCACCTCGAAAATTGCTGCCTTTCTTCTTCGACCGAAATAGTTGCCCCTTTCGGTTCTTGTTCCACGCCGTACCGGCGGTCGTCAGCTTCTCAATCGCAACAAGCGACAGCTTCTCGGTGAAGCTGATCTTCGAGCTCATTTTGGTGGTTACAGGTAGCAAAGACTTACTTAAGACTCGACCTTTTGATTTAACTCGTTTCGAACCCACGCTATTACACTGTACCTATATTCTCGGCCACGTTTAGTTCGTACCCTCAGCTCTCTTTTAACGAACAAGTTGTAATTTCATTTTACAATGGATATGTACGTATTTACGTACGTTGAAACTTGTTCGTTAAAAGATAGCTGAGGGTACGAACGAAAGAATAATTCATCGGTCGTAGAGAATGAATTATAGAGATCCGTGAGAATGATATGTAGCAACGACGGCGATAAAACGTTTCGCGCGTTCAATTAGAAATCGTAACTGGTGCAGTAACTCGTGTAACACCATCCGTCCGCTTTCATCTTCTTCTCACTTGTCCTGTTTCTAATTCGCGTAAATTATAAGACAATGGAATCGTGATCAACGACGGGGAGAACGAACAATGAACGCGTTACAAGTTACAACTGCGAAACATCCATAAATCAATTTATCTCTGGCTCTGTCAATTAATTGATACTTAACCGCGTCACTCGCATCTATCAGTGCCTCGCCTACCACCTGTCACCGACTTTAATTACAGCAGAGTAGCGGCGCGACACATTGTACGCGAAACTTGTGAACAAACCTTTTCTCGTACTATCTGATCTCTCGTTTAATTTACTGTGATCTTTATTACATGAAAGTGTAATGCGCTTATGGAACTTTCCATGTATGCACCTACATCTTGTTTTAATACAAAGGAAATAAAAATGACCAGAAAATAAAAAATTATTCGCAACGCGTCATCGCTGTGGAATAAAATTTCTCAAGAGCAGAATGAAATTTTTTTTAGATATTCCAGTGAATTAAAGACGGCATTGAAATTTTAATGCGTTTCTAAGATGGTCATTTTCTCTAACTGCGAGATGAATATTTCTCAGGAATAGTCGGAGAAATTAATTGCAATGTGCAAAAGTTAAACGAGGCGATAGGGGTTGTTCGCGACGAGAATGGAAAAGGAAAGTGAGAGGGTCGCGAGGGATGCATACGTGGTAAGGTCGGCAGAGCGAAGGAAGGAAGGACAAGACCCCGTAAACCAGAAGATTAGGATCTGAGGCGACGGCCACCCACTCTGAAGTTCCTCCACTTTTCTCTCCTTCCCTCGTTCACGTGCATTCTCGTGTCTGTCTGGTCGGTCAGTCACGTGAAACTGTTGGCTCTGCGTGGCGATAATTAACCGTAAAATGTCTACGAACTTATTTATTTCCCCTTTCAAGGTGTACGTGCTCTGTCCGGCCGATCGACCACACGCGGAAGTCGCTGCCGCCAGCGGACTTCCTCTTCAGAGGGTGTTATATTCACCAGTTGTTGATCTACTCAGGTGTTGCGTTTCGATTAGAGTTATGGATAAGCCGATGTTCATATTCGAGTTTCATTAAATTTAGCGACACATTATACGAATGGAGGTGATTACAGTTACGCGTCAAGAAATAGAGAACGTCGCATAAATTAGTGTTCCCTCGGCAAATACTGTCATCTATTATCTATAATTGTATCCTAAAATTGTTAAATATACGTCGAATATTCTATATTTTTACCATACTTTTACAACAAAGTTGCGTTTCTTTCTGTTCGTTACCACGTAATTTTGTCTCATTTTATATTCTGCCCATCTTTTGAATTCTTTTAAACTTTAACGTTATTTCAAGGTTACAAAGTTCGGTAAAAAATACCGGTAAGCTTCTAGCCGGAAATAGAGGCTGATGCGGGAAAGTACCGATATCGTTGGACACAATACACTTTCGACACGTGGAAGTCGTGCCGGCGAGGAAGTTTAAGCTTACAGAGGAGATGTTACGAGCGTGGCTGAGTGTCGGTTTTCATGCCCGTACATTCGTTTATAAACGACAGAACCAGCGGAATTTAGTGGCTTTCCTTTTTCGATGAACTGTGCATACCAAATAGAAATACGACGAAACGCCGTAGTAACGTATCCACTTTGTGCCACGTCGGTTTCCTGTTATTTCGCCGTGAAAACAGAGATGATGACCAGGAAAAAATATTGTGAAACACGGATGAGACGTTTGCGTAATTAACGTGCCCGACGATTTCACGCAGAGTTTTACCGCTCTTTAAATATCGTTTTGTATTAGGATACTTAATGTCCCGGACTTATATATATTCGTAGAAACTCAACCGTTAAAAGACGATGCCATTGGACGCAATATTAATATTACAAAATAATAATACTGGTAAAATAATCAAACTAGTCGTATACCATAAGTCACCGTTAGTCTTTAACGCAATAACGAAAGTATAAGGTATTATCGTGTATCGTAGATCCACTAAGAATCACATTAATGACACGGTTTCAAATACTTTGCTACTATATATAGTGATAATAAAATAGTCATAGTCGAATTTGGGGAAGCAAATTACTTAGATTGACCTGGTTCAAATAACACCACGTATAAATCTATGGCACTTTACCCTATTTGGCGTAGTCTCTAAAACGCAACGAAATAGTTCACAGAACGATGTCGATCCATCAACCATTTTCAATTCCAATCAGTCGACCTTTCAATTTCCATGGTTGACTCTCACCTTTCACCTAATCTATTCGCCTCGAACACAAATCGGATCTGCTACGGTATCGGGAACGAAGAGTCGTTCGTTATTGGCGATACACCGACGGAAGTCCCGGCGAGTATAAACATTTTAAAAGCCTATTACCGTTATCAGCGGCGATCTACAGCCAACAGACGGCCGGTCCGCAGGTAATACAATATTTTCCAAGCTTTCTCGTGCCCGCGGACTCTCTTTCTCTCTCTCTCTTGAAAGAGCAGAAAGGTGTCAGTGGTTGGATCGGTCGCGAGATAACATTTCCCCAAGATCGATCGATCACCGAGAGAAGCTACGTTCGTTGTCTCAATCGGCTCGAGTCCTTAACAGAAATCGTGGTGGAACTGCACCCAGGGGAATCGACCTGGGATGCACAAGATGGCGAGGTGTACCATGGTAAATCGGGCACGTGTGCCGTGACGGGGATCGGGTTGGGGCGAAGAGAAGGGAAGAGGAAAGGGCTGGATGAAAGGACAATGCCTGGCACGGGTCAACATACGTCGCTCTTAGGGAGGGATAAGGGCTTGAGAAACACGGAGAGACAAAGGGGTGCTAGGTCGTACTGTAAAGAAATATCATTGGAGAACACGTAATGCTCGAAGATGTCTGACAGCTATAGAAATGCGCGTTTATCGCTTATGTTTAACTCAGATGTGTCTTAATTTCTTCCGAGGCCAGTGATTTTCAGAACAATGTTAATAAAGAAAAGCTAATGTCAATGCTAATAAAACAGGATAGACGAAGTGATAAAATACCAAAGAAAAAAGAGAGAAATCGAGACACGGTGTGAGCCGACAGGATGATTTTCGAGCGAAGGACAGAGCGGCGATGTCGGCGGGCGAAAGGAGGAAAGCAAGAGGAATACCGAGCCCTTGTAGTTGTAAATAATGCATTATAAATATAGGCACGCAGGTCGCGCGCGCGGGCGCACGCTCACGCAACACAAGGGACGCGTGCTTGGCATAGCTGCGCGCATTGTGGGCTCAGCACGAGATCCTTGTGGGTCCCTATGCGCCCCCATCTCTGTTGGCTACACCGGTATACGGGACGACAGGGCCCCGCTTAGACAACAATCACATTCATCGAGAGACTCACAATGCTAATCGTAAAGACGCCGCCTATTATGGCGGCGTGTCCACGAGGGGGGTTCACCCGCAGTCTCCCTGGAGGCGGGCTTCCCTTTCCTTTTTCTGCCAACAGGACCGCGAGAGCTGAGTTTTTATTTCTTCGGCCGCCTTTGAAGCGCCGTCGAATCGAGACACTCCATCCACCACCGCCTCGCTCTTCTTCTCCCTCTTTCCAATCTCTTTCTCTCTCTCTTTCTCATCCTCGATTTTCTCGTCCTTTATCTCCTCGCCACTCGTCTCCTCTCTTTATTTCTTCATCCACCGTCCCTTCATTTGTTCCTTTCGACCGGCGCGATCCTTCTACCTCGCTTCCTCCCCGTCCTCCTTCAGCGGTGACTTTAGCCACGCCACCAAGAATACGAGTCGGTTTGACGGGGTGGCGACGCGACGTCGATGCCGCTTTGGAAATTCACGAGGAAGCCCCTATGTCGTCGTTCCAGCGTACGTCCGGGGATTACGTAGCTTAATTTCACATTGTGCGAGAGTAGGGTCCTTGTCACAGCTGAATTCGCGACGCCACACTATTCGTGAGACTTTTTTTCGACAGGGTAATGAGATGCTTGTTAAATAACGATTGGTGTCCAACTGGCCGTGTCTGTGCCTGATCGAGCTTGCAGATGTGCGATGTATCTACTTTAACCGTAGTTGCTTCGACGTAAGAATTCTTCGTCGTTTCGCCGACTGTAAACCGTTTCGCGTAAGATGTTAAACTTTCGCGAATAAATTGGAATTTTTATCGATGTGAAAATTCTTTGTTTCGTTGACTGTACTATCGTATGGAGATCTCTTTCTAATCTCCGCTCTGCGTAGTGCACTTTTGTAAATCAAAGTCACGCCATTACTTGGCATGACAAATCTTACGACGACTTAAAGACAAGTCCCAACCTATTTGAAAACCCCAGAAACCTTAACCTACACGACCCGCGTAAACCCCGAATCGGCGGCACATTAAATTTCTATTACCATCGGCCTGTTAGAACGTCTATGGTGCGCTCCTTGACCCTATTCACAGACCGAATGCGATTTTAGAAATTTGTCACGGACGCTGGTAGTCAGACACGGCGTATAGCCTTCGAACGTGGTTAATATTAACGACCTTTTGTGCTGGAATTCTTCCGAAAAACTGGCGATCAAAGGTGGCTACGAAACGGGAGGGCGAGACGATGGACCCCCTGTGGATAAACCGCACGGTAGCTGGGCAAAGTGTCGCCTCCTCGAAGACCACCATTCGCGTTGTCCTTTTTACGAGATTTACCTTTGACGCGGCAGAAGCCTCCAGGCAAATAATGGCCGGAGCAAGTGAAGAATAGGAAAATTTTGTCAATCCAAGGGTGATTCACCCCCTTAAATAAATTATTTATTTTCAACTGCTAGACTAGTAAGAAAAAAATGGTAATACAAACAGCCACAGGTATACGTTAAAGACTCGTAGCTATCTTATCTCGTAGCAATTTTCGTGGAGAACTACAGGTCATTTTGACGTCTGTCGCGCGACACTCGAGATAAGCTGTAGATCATTATTCATCTCAGAAAATGGAAGACGAAAGGCAGGAGCTGTGATGTTTCCATGTTCTTCGGTGACAAACAGTGTCTGACTTTTATCGATTTGTAGTAGCTTCCTGTTTTACGAGAAGCTTTTCACGGGAAACATCAGAGTGATTTGACCGTGCGACGAATCACTTTATACACAGTATTTTCTACTTATAACAGATAGAATAAGAAGGAGAATAAGTCGATTTTTAAACAAATAAGGGTAAATTCAGAAACAATCGTTCCTTGCTTTGGAAGTATTTCACAAATTACGAATGGATGAAAGATTTTCGAACTATGAACATGGTAACACGTAGCGTTACGCAACAATTTCGGATGACCTAATTGCTGCAAAGTTCCGGTGACGAGCTGTTAATTAATTACATTAATTCTACTCATTAAATCCAACTGACACGCATACCAAAATTTGCACAGCTTCGATCGGGAGGGCTTGGCCAACAGAACGAATCGATTGGCCGACTTACGAAGCCGCCTGACATTTCAAGCCTCTGTTAAGACAAGCGTGACAGAATCTAATTAATGAATCATGCAAATCAAGGGAATTGTGAACCAGGTACATCGAGGCGATTCTTCCCATAGCTGTTTCGTTAGTTCGTCGCTACGAATGGTCCAATAAGTCAACACCGCGGTCAAGTATCCGTGTCCTACCTGAATTATGCTCGCCTATTTACCGCTCTCGAGTCTTCGAATCCTTGAAACGAGGACTGCAGAGATCCTCGAGAGGCTATTGTTGCACCAAGTATCAGCTACCTAGCTATCTACCTGTCTACGAGACTCTCGTGCCGATCTGCGCCTATCCAGCGTGAAAAAGAGACCCTTTTCTTCTTCTTCTTCCCTTTGCTTTTTTTTATTCACTAGCCTCTCCTCTTCCTTTCTATTTTGGGAAACGATAATCCTCGACTACCTCGCCTTTTGTCGCTATTGTGCGTTCAAGAGGCTACTAGTCACTTTGTGTCGCTGTTACGGGACAATTTGCGGCTTTCTGTGCCTTCTCTGTATCTACGGTGGTCTTTTCTGTCGCGATCAAAAAGCGGAAAAACACAGGAAGCTTACCACAACTGCGAAAAACTGTCGCTCGACTACGATTCGTTCGCGTCGTTCCAGCGTACCCTCGATGGGTGGTGTCCTTTAGCGTTGTCGTTTCCCATTGAGGGAGTCGAAAAGGAAAGAAGAAGTTTCATCTCGTTTTAATGGAATGTGTCAAACAGGGAAATTCTAACGGAAAATGATATTTTAAAGCACTGGAGACATAAAGGATCAAAGAGGAAGATTCCACGCAACGTCCATGCGAACATCTGCTAATTTTCGCATCGGTTGTATAATCGTACGAGAAAGACTCGTGATTCGAGATAGAAGCCGGTTCGATTTCAATGAATACCGGCTGGGTCGTGTGAGTGAACTGGATTGTCGACTCGGGGTGAGTTCGAGGCGCGTAGAACTTGTGGGAGAGGTCAGAGCTGTCACTCAAACGACCCGATGTGTCTAGCTACCCTCCCATTAGCCCTCCTCCCCCTCGTTAATTGCTAAATTGAAGGCAATTTCGACGGACAGCTAATCGGAATTCGACGCAATATATCGCGCGAATCGAGGCCCTGAAATCAAGAGAGGATTACGTGGGATTTATGGAGGCATCATGCCGCTCGTTCGTTCTACTGCCTTCTTCTCGAGAAATCCTTCGCGGAGTTTTTTCGTTGAACCAATCGAACGATCAACGTATCGTGAATGATAGGCCTGTCGATCTTTCTGTTCACGATATTTCGCCCGCTACCACGAAAGTGTCGCGGATCCAGTTTCGTATCTAGCAATTTTTCGATTGTCGAGGCAAGATTCGCAAATCTGTTGCTTCGCTTCGGATTAACATCTTTTTTATTTTAATACTTTGCAATATTTTTGTTACTCGCTCCCTCTCGTAATGTTCTGCTACGGATCCTACGTTACAGTATGTAGGAAATATTCAAGTAAGAACAGAAGGATAGAAAATGGAGCAGCGAAAGGGTAAGCTGTCTTCCCATCAAGAATCTTCGGACAGCTTCCGCGGAGCGAGGCGTATCGTTCTCGAAAAATGGGCCGGGGCCCGCTCGTAATCCGGCGCCCTGTGTTTACGACCCGACGGGAGCAACGTCTCTAAAAACCAGGTACTCCCAAACGATTCCACCGGTCTGCAGTAACCACATTTCCACCGTACAGAACTCTCCTCGCCTCGGGCCCTCCACCAACGAAACATTCATTCCGTCGCATAAGTTCGCGAGGTACTTTCACACGTTCCACAGCGTTGCTTGAAACGCTATTCTCCACCACCGAGAGGAACAAGGTACGCATCCTTGTTCGATCAGTTTCAGATTAATACAATTCTTGTATTTGGAACTGTTTTTGAAATTTGAAGAATACCCGATGAAACAGCCCTATTATCTATTATCTTCTCAAGCAACTCTACAACGATAATAAAAATTCAAATCTGCTACTACATCGGTACGTATGTAAGTGATGCGGCTCTAAAAAATTCACATTATTTGCAGAATAACCCAAGAATTTAAGACAATTCCCAAAATGATACTTTGAATTCCTAAAAAGAATCTAGGAAAATCTAAGTCATCGTCTAGCAAATCGATTCAACACGTTCCAACATGACAACCGCCTTAATTCGTCAACGTCGAAGACAGACGATCTTTTCGAAGATACGTCAATTTTCCATCCTCGTCATCCTCCCCGAAGATACCCAACAGAAGTTGTTGGAAAAGAGAACAGGCTACGAAATAATAGAAGAAGACAAGCAAAACACAGCTTCGCGGTTTTCGGGGGTAGTCGTAACCGGTCGCAATCGTCGGGTAATTGGCCGTTTCGATTTTTAATTGGCTAGCCCGCGGTCCGAGTACGGTCGTTAGGTGTTATATTGTGTTGCGTTGTAAATTGTTCCGCTGGAATAGTTGGATCGAATATTTTTCGGGAACCACGGCAAGAGAGGTCCCGAAATGGGTCTGTGCCGGCACGGTTCTCGAGCTCTCGAAAACGGAGGCTCTCGCGTTTACGACCGGGGGACTGGGCGGGACCGATCAATGGCCAATTATATACGCGTTCGCAGAGACCCGACGATAATTTCGAAAATTGATCCCTGCGTGTTCAGCCCTTCCTCTTTCTGCCCCCTTGAGTTTCCTCGATACAGCGGGTAGCCGAACGACGACAGCGACGAGATAGGTCGCGGAGGTAGCGTGGAAGGATGATGAAGGGTGACAAATGACTTCCTGATGGTTCCAAGCGTATACTTTCGAGGAATTGTCTCGATTGAATTTAAAACGGCTTTTGGATCCTGCTCTTCTGATTAGCGGTTTTGTTGCTGGAAGCATTTCTGGAGGTGTGCGTAGGGGGGGGGGGCGGTGGAGGGGTTAGGAGAGAGGCGAAGATGAGAACGAGGAGTTCTGCTGGAATTTTTGTTCGATGATGGATTGATACGCTTGGTTTGGTACTTTTCGTGATTGGAGACTTGAATTGGAGAAGTCAGGGGGAATAGAAATGGGCTATTTAATGATACCCATGCGGCCAGTTACTAAATTTATCCTTGTGAGAGACGAAGACTGCATTTCGAAGGTTTTACCTTTAGAATAACGTGGTTTGATACGAAGCTAACGCCAGAACTACCAGAATGCTATGAAATTTGTCATTTTTCATGGCCAGTGGTTTACAACGATGCATTCTTCGGAAGTCTTACAAGCTTGTTTCTCCGTTACGTTGTATAAGCACCTATCCCTACATTTTTTTATCTTGATCCCCTTGATACAAGTTTTATGCTTTAGTCATCTAAGAGGTGCACAACAAAAAACCAACAACTTAAACGAAAACTGCTTGTCTAGAACCGTCTGAAGTCGAGTAGGAATGGGTTAATCACACTTGGGAGAATCGCCGGAATCGTATAATTACATCCTTCGAAAAGACATAAAATCAAAAACGACACGAGCAGATAAAAGGCGGAAAGCCGCGTGGGACCAACTGTGCACAATGTATCTCTTTGTGCTAGATGGAAGCTCGAACGGGATACTTTTTGGGAGATCCTTGGAACATCATCCTCGTTATACGCCGCCTTCTACGGCCTACGTGTTTATGGCCTTTGATCTAGGATAGAACGATCGACGAGCAATTATATACGTGTCCAAAGATTCCTAAAATTCGATCTTGCGACCCACTTTCTTCTTCTATGTAATGGAACATTTCGTGGCAAGAAACGAGTCTTGTGTAAATGGTGCAACAAAACTCCAACATACGAAGACGACCATACGTCAAATTTGACAGAATGATAGATAAAATGTCTTTTAAATTATACAGTTATTTTTTAAAAGAATATTATAATATTCCACAAAAAAATTGATTATTGAAACAAACAAACAATCATTGTTGTGTTTCTAAACTACTCAACAGCCGCTCGTTCATATGCGACTAAACACACCTCTCTAGAGCTTCGATTTTTCCTCGAATGACTGTGTAGACAGGCGAATAGGTTCCAGGGACGGACGAAGAGAGGCGGAGAAGAAAGTAGAAGGGTGAAGATAGGACCGGCGAGGCCTCGACTGGGCCACGCAGTTTCGAAAGTCTAGTGCCTACCATATAATTGTTACGTTATTAAATACCGCTTAAGTTGGACTGTTTCGGAGGAAATTCCAGTATAACACGGGGTCCTCTTAATTAAGGGGCACCGGTGGCTATGCCGCCCTCGTACCATGTCCAGGAAAACGAACTTTTAATAGGCGCCAGGGCACCCGCGAGAAAGGGAATCGCCGCAGATAATTATCCACGGGGATATATAGAGACTTTTTCGGTATTTATGGCGATCAAAGTCCCTGCCTCCGTTGTGACGTAACGAGCTCGTTCCCGTTGATCGACCTTCTCACAAAATGGAGGGATCACGGATGACCGATGAAGAGGTAATCGAAGGTGCGCAGTCTTCTAGTGTATCTGATTAAAATTTTGCAGAGCACATTCTTTCAGAGACACTTCATCATACATATAACATCTCTACGTACAATAATTTTACGTATAATGATACAAATAGTATTATTGAATACAATTCTATATCGAAATTGCTAAGTATTGCTATTTTAAAGGAGATAATATCCGCAAAAAGTTATATTTTCATTATACGAAACAGTTTTTTGCAAATTTCAATAGATAAAGAAGTTCAATAGAATAAAAAAAATTAATGCATAACCTATAAGCTCGGATGTGTAAAATCTACTAGCTTTTATAATAACAATTCACAAAGTGAATGTACGAAGATGATTATCAATTACTTTGAGAAGAGAATGTAATAGCGAGAAATGCAGGGATTGTTTACAAAATAGAAGATTTGTACCGAAATTTGACGATGCAATTAAAATCCTTCAACAAATTTTGGTGTGTGTGCGCGTGCTGATTTAATCGATGCCAGTATGTATTGCTAGCGCAATTTTATTCGATCAAAATTGCCATCAGCAAATACCGGGCGTGGACGTGTATTGTTTTGGTGTTTCGAACGATATTTGCATGCGATGTACGTCAATGGATATGCACCAGGTGTTCAAGGGACGACCGATCAGCGGTCTGCCTTGCTATGCAAATACACGTGCAATAATTTATTCAAATTCAAGGTTGCTGCAGATTTATTGATGTATGCACGTAATAGCTTTAACCTTCCATGTATTAATAATCGATGAAATATGTTTTGCAAATTATAATTGATAGGTGATTTCTTTTTCCACGCGATTATAACTGATTCGCAATTTCTTTCTTTCCTTTTTAAAACGAATCCGATTTCTAAGACACTTACGCTTCAAAGTATCGTAACACTGATAATTCTTCATTGAGTTAGGTAAACATAACCAAACATATTTGATATATTTACGTTACACAATCTTCGTAACTTCATTCACAAAATATCTCTCATTATAAGCAATTGGTTCATTATTATAAGATATATTAGAAGGTACAAATATGTAAGATTTTTGTTGTATAAAGTATATACACGTATAAAGTATCAAACGACGCTTCATAATAGTTGCCAGTGATAACCTAATTCTCCCAAAAATTAGAGCAAATATCGAAATTATCCTAAGACTTGTAAGGGAACGTTTACGTTTTAAATTATACTCGAACGATAAATATTAACTCACCAGAGTCGTTTTCCAATTTCCCCAAATGTTCTCCGCTTACTCCAAACGTGCCACCTTCCACATTTTTCACTTGATAAATATGCACTTCACTTGATAAATTCGCACTAATTAACCTGACAAATTGTGGCACTGCATACACGCGGGATTGCGCATGCGCATTGAATGTATCTGTTCGAGCAAAATGCACGTTCGACGCGTTTACGCGGATGGGAGTGTTCGCGATTGAAATAACATTGTGAGCTATGTAAATGGCCCGGAACACGATTATCGCGTTGGTAGGGAGATAGGAGGCGAGCGGAATCCGTCGAAAATTGAATCCTTGTAGGAGCCGCGAGGGGCGCGTCTTTAAAAACACATAAATTAGAGGCAAACGACCACGCGAGAGGGCAGCATCGACGGTAAATTATGAATCGCTGACGCTGCCGTGTGTACGCTGCCTCTATGCCTCGAATGTCCTCGTCTTTCAACTCAAACACGACGATTCCCGGACCGATCGGAGAAAGTGGCTGAAGAAACCGAATAAAATATACATTTGGCTTCCCGCGATCGACCGGCGGAAACCATCGAAAAAAACGTAAACGAATCGTTATTCTCGCGTTGAATACGATGGCGATCGATCTATCGAATGCGAGTGTGTGAATGTGTAGATGCTGCGTTCAACCGGTCTGCTTCGTTCGTTCTTTTCGATCTCTTTGACAAGAAATGGAATTTCAAAACGGAGAGTGCTAATGGAGGTAAATTTTATACATCTATTATATGTATATACACTACTGTTCAAATGTATCCAGACACTGGTTTACTTTTAACAAGACTTAATTTCATTGAGAGGTTATGAATGAAAAAATATTTGTGGTGCATTTGTTCTTTGTTATTATTACTCCTGTATATAGTAAAACGTACGAAAGAATTCGCCTGTGGAATCAGTTTATTGCTCGAGAAGTTCTCTATCGTCAGGTTGTTTAATTTCCAACCTATATAAGATTTTCTTAAATTGATTAGAAAACTTCCTTCTGATTATTTTTTATAATTTTATTAACTTGTCAATAGTTCTGGATACCGATGATAGTAGAAAATGTTGAAAAAACCTGATATACAAAGTATTTGTTGATGTGCATATTTTTATTTATATTTTAGTTTAACCAAAATATGTAGATACTTATTTCGTACTTTAAATATTAATATGTGCTCATACATGTTGGCGATGTTTTTAATATCGAAATTAATCTTAATTCATAGTGGAATTCATTTTCATCAGCCATCAATTCCATCGTTCATTTACTCGTTTCATTAATTTTTTTGACATTATTTGGATTTTATTTTAAATCAATGAGAAATTTTTCAAAAAATTTACTTAGCAATGTAACTAAAGAAGAATTATGTGTTTAATGAGAATGTACATATGTAACAAGAATGACAAGAAGTCACGTTAGGATCATCGCGAAAACCAGCGGTTCTCAGTATTCAAATGTGACATCGATAAAAATTGAATAGCTATTGTATTTATCTTGTCAGCTCTTTTCTGAAAACATAGGAGACAATAAATAAGTAAACAGCATAGGTTTACAGGGATTCGCTGTGATCCGTAGAAGGAGACGAGTGGCAAAAGTGGGGCCTGATTTATTCGAAATTACGTTAGCCAGCGGCCATCGCGCGTTACCTAATTGAGAAACGCGATGGTCGGTGAGTTATTATCGCGGTGTAGAGCCGCAAATAGTTTTACGACTGTGAGAGAAACCATAAAACTGGGAAACAGGTCGGCAGATTCGAGGAAAACGTGGTAGACGAAACCGTGGTAGTTAGGAAAGGGTTAAGGCCCTGTTCAATTAGCGACAGGATAGCGTCAAGAAAGTTTCGATGCGGAGGGTAATTAATAAGAAACTTGTTTCCTTGCATCTGGACAGACGAAGACAGGGTAATCAGTCGTGATTTATGAAGGTAGAGCATTCTTATGGTATGGAAGGAAGATTTAATACGACGTGAAACAGAGAGTATCATTTTGTAGAGTGATGTAAAGGAGCGCGAGTTCAGTGATTGAATTTTTCGAACATCATGTACATGGAATATAGAGCAAATCGTGCTTTAGGAAATAGTAAGAAATATTTAAAGAAAAGGATTAGCGTTTAATTGGTCCAGGGTCTTCCATAACTGGTGCGTATAATCACGGGAACGAGGAATAACAATTTTTCATAAAAAGTTTCATATTCTAAAAGATTGGCATTAAATATTTTCTTAGCAAATACCTAACTTACGTTGCCTACTTATGTTTACTTATGTCTATTGCATTGGATAATGGAGAACACGCAGTGAAACAGGATATTGCACGATGCGATGAATTTGATTACTTCACATAGAAATTTAATACGAATGCCAGAATCGTGTATTTCACAGAGTAAGAAGCATTTTCAGCAATTTTTAATGCAATAAAATATACCGTATACGAATATCCTGTTTCATTGTTTGTTCTCTAATACGACTAGACAACTAAACTCGAAGGTGAGGAATCCATCCAATAAAGAGAAAAGGGAACAACGGAAGAACATTAGTGAACACTGGTCTCCCTCTTTTTCCTCCTTCTTTCACCGTGGCTTGAAACTTGCTTTTCTCGGTGTCTCCGCAAGTTAAGCGAAGAAAATAAGAAGGGAAGAGAAGACAGGGCTGGAAAGAAGGACGCAGAGAGAGGCGGAGGTCCGTTCCGTCTCTTTCCCTTGTTCCAGCTCTTGTTGGCTCTCCTTGTCGACCGCGACATAACGTGCCGTCGGCCACACGCGTCGACAAGTAGATAAACCGATTGATATACGACCTACATCCTACCTACCTTCTCTCTACCTTCGGCCGTGCGCTTACTCGCGCTCACGTGCACGTCGATTCGACGATCCCTCTTCATTGACCATTGCTTCTTACGATTAGAGTCGTCGTGGACATCGTGTAGAATTAACCCTATTATCGTGGTCGAATTTATACAACACAATCGCGCGACGTTAGGTTAACGTAATCGTTGAAGGAATTAGAGCTACATCATTTATTCTATCTACTTTTATACAAATTTTAGAAAGCGCGAAGATATACAATTCCTTCGTGTACGTTTATTCGCTGTGGAATTTCAGAGAAGTCTATTTTTTGATTAATCGAGTAATTTTGCCCAGAATTTTATTTTCGGGCGAGATCGGCTCTTGTTCGATAATATTTTATAATTATAGCAATGTCTCGTAACCGAGGTGTTGAAAAAACTGCAAGACTGTTCGCTTTAACGGAAAGGGACGTAAATACGATGAGAAAAGTTACAAGTTGGCTTCTCTAATTCCTAATTCAGTCCACAAAATACACATGCTCTTCCATTCTCGTCAAAATCGCGTCTCAATCAAGCGGAGAGGAGAGGAGTTCCAAGCGAATCAACCGGTCTATTAATTTCCTTCAGCGGCATTTATTACCGACTCACATGCTAATGAGCAGAGTGAGTCAGAAGAGACAGCCAGCCTCTAAACTCTCGAGACGAAGCCAGTAAAACCGATCGTGCTTGCTTAGAAGATCCGCGAGGAGGAATTTCCCCGGATGCGGTTGCTCGGACAGGCCAACCGGCATTTATAGTCGTTCGAAAGCGGTTTCTCGGCAAGGATCTCGCGATACGCGGCACGAAGGCGACGATTTGTCCGAGAAATGGTAATCGGAGTCCCGCTGAGCTCGGTAACGAGATTCGAGCGGGCCCGAGGCCCTCGTTTCCCAGGGGGAGGATCGATTTAAACGTTCGCCAAGAAGGTCGAGATTCCTCGGCCCTGAGGAGTCCCGAGAGCGTTCCCGAATTTAGCGAAAGATTGCGACAGCCAGTCGTATATATCCTAGCATGCGCCAAAACGAACACAAGAGGATGCTTTAAGCTCGATGACAGTGCTGTCAACGCCTCTGAAGGAAGTACGTGGCGACAAAAGGAGTGGTTTTGGGAGTGAGGTATTACAATGGATCGTTTCGATCATTCTTTTGTGAAGGCAATCGCTTCCCGGATAAAACTGAGAGGGCAGGATTATTGGACAACGGAATGGAAATTAATTTGGAGAATTAGAATAATTAAAATTCCTGCTACTTAATCGTCGTACCATCTACTAAATTGTCGCTTTCGTAATTTCTCTCACAAGTATCTTCTTCCTCGTTCATTCATATCTCTAACGAGAAGCGCGCATATCCGAAACGAGTCGCGTTACATCATCCCCGATGAATCAACGCGGCGACCGCGGCAAGGTCCAAAGAAGCTGCGAAGCGCGTTCCTAGTGTCAATTTTACTCTGCAATTTCAGTCCATAATTCCAGACGCTTCAAGGCCGCGTGTCGGTGACAGCAGAGTTAAGAACAACGTTCGAAAAGAATACTGGAGAGGACGCGTTAAAAGACGTAGGCTTGCAACACGTTCGGAATCACGCGGCAAACGGACCGCGATGAAAAGAAAGAATAAAAAGAGTCAAGTGTACGGGGAGGAAAGAAAAGGAAGAAAAAGGAAAGAGAAAAAGAGAAACGTTGCGGGCCCGATGCCGGAGGTCGCGTCCATGTCGCGTTGCAAAAGTGTCGGTTCGCGTGCTACATCCGGCATGCAGTTCCATGCACGGTCCAACGCGTGGTCGTAAAGAAAAAAATATGGATGTGTCTCATCCCGGATTCAAATACACACCCTCGGCTCCCGGTGCCACATAAATTTAGTTCAAGCCGGTGTAAAGACAGCGATGCGCCGCATACCAAAACGTTCCTGTTCCGTGTTCTTCATGGTTAACAAAGTAGATCCCCGGGACGGACTGGCGTTTCTCCATCCTTCGTAATCTAGAAGCGTGCATCAAGGATTCGCATTTGAATCTGGAGAACATTCATGACTGACGGGAATTATATTCGGGACCTATCTTTTCGAACATGTTTCTGTTCTGGTCGGTTCTCGATCGTGTCCGTGTAGTGCAGGTTATTTTTCGGCTTTTTTTCAAATCGTTTTGGATATCTTTAGCGGTGATGTCGAAATTTTTCTTCTTGAGCGAGATGCAGGTATTATTTATTTTGTGGTTGCTGGATTGGTTGGATTTGGATTGATTGTCAAGATACCTCTCGTCACAGCTCTCATCGTGCGTTTGATTTCGGTGTACACGAACTTCTACCGTAGCATTCGATCGATACATTTTCATCATCCGCTTCAAGAATCCAATTCCAGACCACGCAGTCACCAGGTGGTACCCACAGGTACCCAACGTTCGAAAGATCCGGAAGGTTTAATTGGTCATTTCCGTTGGTCGATTATCGCCATTCTCCTGCCAGAGATAATAGTAGCGGCGTGGCCACAGTTACCACGATTTTTCGAGTGTTTCATAAAAGCAGCAACAGCCTCTAAACGGCAATAACAGCGAATGAATACGGTTGTTCGGGGACAGAGAGCCGAAGAGAGGAGAGCGAGAATATAAGGCAGTTATTTACGAGACAGCGCCGCGGCGTAACGAGCGTCCACGAGGCCAACGAACGACTAAGCGGCGCGACACCGATCTGTTCTGGCCACATCGTGAAATTTCACGCAACAAACGCGTTTGCGCTTACCCCTTAACCGCCTTAAACCTTTCCCGGATCGCACTCGATGGTTGATCAAATTTTACGTCTATATTCGAGGCTTACTGCTGTTTTATGATCATTCTCAGCTGGCGATTTCGTAAATGACTCGAGATCACTTCGTTAACGAAACACGTATCTTTGTATCCGATACTCTCGTGGAGAACGTAGGTCAGTAATTGTTGACGTTATTAACCAAGTATAGTCGATCTCTTTGTCGATTAGTGAAATAAACCTGCTACGTTTGAGTCTCGAATTCGTGCAAGTTTCGTATCACTCGTTCAACGAGTAGAGACCCGATCGAAATTGATCTGTCTTTACCAACTACTAATTCGGTGATCGTAGAAGGTTTCTAAAAACCCAATAGACAAATCGACACACTGCCGAATATCTCGAAATATCATTCTGCTTCGACCGATTTCTCCGCATAAGCCAAGGTCAGCGGAGAGGGTACCGACTAAAACCCTCGTCGAGAACTATTAACAACACCGGGAGTAAGCTCGAGGTGGGATCCAGACCCGAAAGGACTTTCGAATGTTACACCACTCTCGCTCTCGGATATTTATTATCAGGCGTCGATCGCATGAATCGCCAATCGATATGCCATTCGTGGCCGTCCAAGGAGCGGGACACCCCGCGGACGTTCTTGCGATGCTTGACACGACCTAACAAATGGCTGTTTTACATCGGCCAGAAAATGAAGCGAGCATGACGAGTTGATTTTCGGTCTCGGCGGGAGTGTACACTCCGCGAGGATGATGCCCACGGGAGGACTCTCTCCTGGCAGAGACAGAGGAACAGGACGAGGAACGGGACAAAGACGGAACTCTGGGAGGAAGAGAGAAGGGAAGATGAGTCGTGAGACAGACGTAGAAACGAGCCGGTCGATCAGATCGGCTAGGAGAAATAGAGACGAAGGGAACGAGTTAAAAAGAGAGGATTCCAGGTGAGGACCAATGACTGGAGGGAAAAAGGTCGAGCTGGAGGGGCAAGCAAGAGAGGAGACACTCCTACGGTCGAGAGGAACACGAGCCAAGAGGTGTTACTTGTCAGTCCTCGCCTCGAGGCAATGACAGCCGTAGCCAGGGAATTAGCATGGGATAATGGGACGCGGTTGGCCCGGTACCCCCACGGGGGCCAATGAGCAGCCACAAAACCGTAGCTGGAGCCGGGACGACGCTCGAAACGAGAACGATCGCGCCGAAACACTCGACTGGAAACTCAAATACCTCTGAGTCATACCTACCAAGTGTTTTTCTTCTACTATTTCTTCCCTTTTGTTTCGTGTTCCTGTCGATGACGTTGATGCGCCACGGACTTGATCCGCTAGGACGCAGCGAACCATTTCGGAGGCGTTCGTTTCCCAATTCGAAGGGGTAGCGTGGCGGATTTTACGTTCGGGCAATGTATCTTCTTGGTTGTTTCTGGCCAAACCGAGGCGGTTTGGTAATAAATCGGCTTCCTCGATGAAAAAGGTTGCGAAAATATAGTTTGTTGGAAAAACGACACAAGTACCGAAGAATGAGAATTCCAAAACGAGGAAAATCACACTTTAGAAACTCTTCGGTCTCTGTTTTTCCACGTCGAACAATCGAGAAAATCTTCGACTTTCAGGAACAATTTCTACAACTCAAACTCTTAACGTTTCCACGAAATTTCTAAAATTCGGTCCCCCGATAAATTCCACCTCTTATCGGCATCGTGTCACCGAAGTGCTCGAGCACGATGAACGACGCGTGTCCACCTCTTTCGAGCTAATCTCTCGATATGATAATTGAATTACCTCCCGTGCAGCATCGAATAACGAGAAAAGAGGGGAAGATCGAGTGGAAGCAGAACCAGGGATCGAGCGACAGGCAGCGTGTGACGAACCTCCACGCCCCTTCGTGACACCTCCACGTCGACCGGCTGTCACCGATCTTTTTCTCCGCTCAGAGACGCGGATGATCCCTTTGCGACACTCCCACATTCCCCGATGACGAGGCTAGATCACGTCCCTCGATAACGCTGCATCTGGGCCGCCTCGCCGCTGAATCGTTTGCGTTCTTCGAACCACAAGATGCCTCGTTGAAGACACCTCGTGCCAGGGGTGGAGATCGATTAATCCCTAGAAACTGTGACTCGTAAATCGATTTGGTATTTTTGGTGATCTTTCGCATTTTTGACAGACGCTTTCTATGATCGAAGACCATAGCTTGCACGACGTAAACCAAAATTTTCGTTCTTTACAGGAGTAGTCTTAAATTCCAATAGTTCCATTTTTAACTACGTTTCAAATCTTCGAAAACTTAGTTGCTATTTTATCAATTGGAAAGTTTTATTTTATATAGTTTTAGGCTATTAGTTAGTTATTCGTTTGGGCTATTACGAAGGTTTGCGCACGCTATTTAAAAATAAAGTCTATCAAACCAGAATTCTGAAATGTACGTAGTAAACGATTTCGCGCAGACGTCTGTGTGAAGGAATTTTGAAAAAATATCAATGCATGCAAAAGCTTTTAGAATGTGAATAAATTAGCCAATATCGCGGATACGTTCGCTCCGACATTCGAGAGCGCAACGATCACTCTTGAAGAGACCAGGTTCGATTCGCTTCAAACATTCCCAAGTTATCAGCGTGGGCGGGTTGACAGAGAGAAAGGACGAGAAGGTGAAAGATAGAGAATAGGCTGCGAAAGGACTCGTGTAATATGTTTACGGAGAAACGTGAGTCGAGAAATCTGCTGGCCCGGTTTGGCTCGCGTTTCCGCGGCTATAATTTGCATAAAACATCACGGTCATTCACTGCTTGGTAGCAACAACCATATCTAGACGGAGATTACAACTGCGTCCCGATTGATTTCGTAAATGTAATTAACGGCTATGGCCGACAGGCTGAAGCTACTTCACCTTCTGGCGATTAAATTCTTAAGAAGCAGCGGATGTCGAGGCGATTGCTGCGTTTTCTAACTAATAGGTATCAGGAAAGGTTTACAAGGTACAATAAAATTGCACTGAAAGATAACGTATGAAAGGTCCCATTCGAATATCTTGCATTTTTCAGCTAGATTATATCGATAAATTATTTAAATTGTCTGCAATATGGTTAATATTTTATCCTTCTTTATTTTGCATATCTCTGATTCGAAATAATGTCGCGAGATCTCCGATTATTATTTTCCTCGGTGCGTGAGAGAATAAGGTGTTGTGTCTTTAAATTAATATTCCTCGAAATATTGCAATAAATATTGTTACACGCGGCACATACCTATAATTATCGAACATTCAATGACAAGAATTAAATGATCGCCACTCCTCGATCTGCCGATATAAAATACCTGCGATTGCGCAATCGGCATATCCTCGTATATCGGTATATCGTTGCATATATTTGTAAGTAGTAATTACCAGCGAAAATAAAATTCACAAAAATCTCGTTAATAGTATAAAATCTCATACTGGTCACTGTTCATCCAGTTTGCGGTATGACATAAAAAACGGTCCGCTCTAAAAGGGTTAACACTCTCGCTGAGGCGCGATACAGTCGATAGCAAAGTTCCACTCCGAACGAAACAGTCCGTAAAGCAACTACAACGTGAAACCAACGCAACGAGCTGCGTCAACGGCAAACGCGAAGCCCAATCGTTCCATAATTGTAGCTGTTCAAACCGTAGGCATCGTTCGAGCATCTCGCGTGTCTCGTCACCGGATTCCGGTGCAATTTTCCGCGGGACGACGCGTAAATCACCCTCGGCCGGCTCTCGCGCATTAAATGGACGCTGCACCTCCCAGAATTTCAATTACGAGCTCGCAACTATAAAGTCATTGCTGAATTATTGCCAACGAAGCGGAGTCGTAAGAAGGTTCCGATCCAGCACGTAGAATTAATTTCTCTAAAAGCGGCAATAATTCCTCGGTGAACCGTAGGTCGTACCGATCGGACAAGCGTTGCTTTCACGGTAGGAGAGGGACGTTAAACGTCAACGTCAATGTTCCGCGGGCGTAAATAATCGTTATTGTTAAAGCTCGGACCGGCAGCCAGCGTCTTTGCTCCTCTTTCTTCCTCCCTTTCTAGCCTCTTCTCCTCATTCTGCGTCTTTCAACTCTCGATGTCTCTTCCCTCTCTTCGTTCGTCCCTTCGTTCCTCGTCTCGCATTCTCTACGTTCGTCCTTTGGCTTTGTCTCCTTCTTTTCTTCCCTGGCCTCCGTCCGCGGACACAATGTCCGTTCCTCTTCGTAGCTCTTTCACTCTCTCGTCGTCCCGTGCGAGTTGTGACTGGTGAGTCACAACGAGGGCCCGCTCGCGTCGGCGGAGGTGGCTCTTGTCTCGTAATTTATAGATCGTGGCGAATCGTCGAAGGAAGACGGCGGAAGAGCCGCTGGACTCCTCGCGAGACAGTCTTCTCGATGCTCACCTCGCATATGTGTTTCCCGTCCGCTTCGTTCCATTCCGAGGTGACGATGCTTAACGGCGGCGCGTGAGGTTTATGAATTGAGAAGTTGAAACGAGAAACGATGCGAGTGGCAGAATGCAGGCGATTGGACGTGGTTATCGACGAGCTTGTAATTTTTACGAAAGATCTTCTTCCTTAGGGAAAAAGAAGTAAGTGGAACGCAATTACGTATGCGTGCTGCAATACTATACTATGTAATTTTAACTGCATCATAGAGTAACGTTTACAACGCAGCATAGGCACGGATACAGTGATTATAGCGTGTGTTTGAAACAGTATCACGAAACGATGTACCAACAACGCGAAGGTGGAGAAAACCTGGAACGTAGAATCGTACAAATCTCAAATACTGTTCGTTCTTGGCAGCTGGATAAATTGATAGCTCACAATTATTAATTATAGTCAATTTTTTAATCCGTTTAATTCCTTTTTACTCTCTATACCGATTCGGTTTAATTTATTACCGAGTTATGCTGTTTGAATAATATAGATTTTTCACGCGTGCACTTTACTATGTAGTTAAAAGATTTTGCAAATTCTCTGTGCCGTTTGCTTCGTTCTGTTCACCGCGTTTGATTGATAGCAGGAAATTACATATCGAGATAATAATTAAATTAACATTAGAGTGCATTCATACTTGAATTCTATCAAGATCTGTACCCTCTGTATCATTAAACGATTTTTAACTCCAACTCTTTTTCTTTGCTTCGTGATTTCATTATTTCGAACGAGAGAGAACGAATTTTTCATAGAAATTTTATAACGCGGTTCAAACTTTTTTCATTTCGATCCCTTTGGCACAAACTTTACGCTTTAGTCGGCGGTATACGTTTCATCCACTCGTTTGTATCAAGAACGCTTCTACGTATCACCGTAAGAGCTGACGAGTCTCGCGCTTTCCAGTCGGATCGTCTATCTTCCCAACAGCTCCCTACGCCTGTCTCCCTTAATTAGCACGATGCTCGTATCAGCCTGAAAAAAATCTTGCAATATCGCCGGTTTTCTATGATCGACCTCTGCGGTATACCTAACCCAGGCGCCACGAGCCGGGGAATCATCTCCAGAAGTCGATGGGAACCGTGGTGGCTCGGTCTTCACATATTGTGCCAACAATTAGGTGAAAGGCGCTCCCACAGATCCTAGAAGCGGCGACTCGCGGTGCACCGAGGGAGAAAGAGAGGCCAGAGATCGAGAAAGAGACTTGCAGAAGGGGGGCAGGCGGGGGGGACTGGATCGTTTAATATACTTACCGAGCGACCAACCGACCTACCTACCTACCAACCTACCGGCTGGCGATGTAGTCAGTTACTACGTCGTGTACCGAGAGCAAGCCTGACAGAGACGGAGACGCGGTCGAGCAAAACATACCTCGTGTTCGCCCAAGGGGGACTAATCTAGCTGGTAGTTTGACGTGGCGATGATGCGGTAGTAACCTTTAGGTTACTTCTCCTTCTGCTACTCTTCGACCTGATATCCGCACCCACGGCTCTTCCATTCCTTCCTTTCTCATTCATCGACCTGAATCTTCTTCGTTTATGGATTTCTAGGTTTATTGGGTAGTTGGGTGGATGCGACAAGAGGAAGGATACTCGGTTCGAGAGAAATTTGCCCGTGGTTGCAATAAGAAAGGAAATAATAAGATTTGATTACGCTTAGGAGGATTTGTTAAATTTGATCTTGGAAAGATAACGCAACTGGCTCATAGGACATTTTTTAATAATAAATATAAAAAAGAATTTGATATTTCCATAATGCTGACGTACACGTACCTATATTATAATTCTTGTCAACAGCAAGACGTCATAATCGTAAATTAATGAACAAGATTTAATTAAATATCGCATATTTGCCATTTTTACGCGTATGTTTATTCGTGACTTACAGGTTAATTCAACCATTAATTTTGTCTGGTAAAATAGGACTACCGTGTTTCTTCTTAATGGCCTGTTCTCACGCAGATTAGGATTATGGGTACATGCAGTGGATGTTGTTAGTAGGAGGGAATTTTTCGCATTCTTTCAGCACAAGCCATCAAAACTTCGCTTTCACTTTCGCCCACTGGTGTTTACTTTCCAAAATAATAGTTCGTGTCGACTAGTCACATAAATCTGGATTTATTCCTATCTCTTAAATTGCTTTAAAAAGTTATCTGCGTGCAATGTACGTACACAGAATCGTTACATAGGAAAACTTGTACGCAAGCAGAAACAAAATATTTTACTACAAGTCGTTTTCATTTCGAGCGAATGCCGTGCAGTATAATATCGAGGAACGCGATATCTTCATTGAAAGTTCGTGACGAGGCTATTATCTGAGTGACAATTGCCATTGCAACAGTGGACGAAACGTTGCCTAAATTAATTAACTATGCAACCGTAACCTTTACACGTTTCTTCCTGCATGTTGGCGTCCAAAGCGATTCCTACAGCATCCATATCCAGCTAGTTCTGTTTTCAGTTACCTTTCGACCGTTCGGATCGTTTCTTGATTTGCAGGTTGATTTAGCTATTAACTCCACTTAACGAGGCGCAGCTACCAGACTCATTATTAATAGTACGTTCTCACGCGAATTAACTCCGTAGACTTCTAACGAGAAATACTGATATTATGGTCTGTCTAATTGACAAGGAACGCTTTCCGCGATTGCTTAACAGATGCAGAACACCTGCACGAGGAAAAAGAGATATTTTACTGTTGCGTTCACGCTGTCAGGCTCGATTTCTATTGTAATCGGTTCATGCAAATGAAGAATTTAATTAAATAACTTTCACAGCCGCAAACGGATACTGTGGTACACAGCTTGTCCGTGATAATGTTGATTGGTTCTCGGATGCAATAGGTTAAGAAATGTAATATCTAGTTAATTAAGCGTTTGCTTTTTCTGATATTATAGTCGAGGATATAAAGATTTCACTTTTATTTGAAACAGTTGGCGTAAGTAAATCCTATTATTTAGGTTATCCTGATTAATTAGATTCAATTTTCTATCGCCGTAACTAGCCATTTGTTGAGAACAAGAATCAGCGCGTAGAATACATGCGACCGGTAAATAAATAATATTTCATTAATTTCCCCTTAACTCGTTACCTTTCCCATGCTCCTTTAATCACGGATCAGTTTTTTACACTTGGTAGTTGTGGCGATTAATTTCATAGATCGAATAATTAATTCGTTCGTCAAGGTAGAGCTACCAGTTTCTGTATTTGTGTATACAATCACCTGTTTCGTTATTAATAGGTGGCTCAGGCGGGAATTAATCACAAACGCAAACGTTGCTGCAAGAGTTGCGGTCATTTTTACAATTCCACGCGGCGTGGATGGAAAATATTGCCGCTGCTTTCGTAAAAGGGGCTCTGTAATTAGTCACGAAAGCAATTTCGCGAAACGTACGTTTACTTAGATAATTAACAATTATAAATAATACCGTTCTGATGTCAGTAGCGAATTATTACACTTGTAATTTTCTTCTCGTTATTTATCGTAAGGTATCGAGGTAAAAGAAAACGTAAAAACTTGTAAAGTGTTTTACGATCGAACGGATCGAGTTCTAGGATTGAACGAGAAACGGAGAAAAGTCAAAACGTTATGTTTAAAACAATTATATCTAATATGAAAGAAAATCAGTTGATCGCTCGATTTTAATATACAACACAACATTAATATACAATATACGACATAACGTATCGTACTTTTACCCATACGTGTATGAATCCTTCGCTAAGTGACTCTGTCATAAATGGCTTTTATTCAAGAATATTAATTACCCTTCATCGTAATCGATATTATAGAAATCAACCATCGATCAAACAGCTGTATCGAGACGACAACTATTACTTTCCATAATTATATTTCATTCCATTCGTATATACACAAGCGGTCACGTTCGTGTACAACGTTCCGCGATTATATTACATATCGTTTCACGTATAAGGCTAATTTAATCGCGATTAATAAAATTTCAAAGGAAAGTATTCCTGTTGTTGATCACAATAAGGCAGTTTGAATCCGTATAACCATAATTGTAATTGATAATTGATCGCGTGTCATACGTTGCACTATTATCATTGCGATCATTAATAATACGGTTCACATCAATTGTGATTATTAATAACACAGCCGTGGTGTAACGGGCAATGTAACTGGCGTTCAACTATGGGGTATTAATCTCCCTGTTAGTTTGACGTGACGATGATGCGGTAGTAACCTTTAAGTACTCTGCCTTCTGGCACTATTTAAGACGGTATCCACACCCACGGTTGCCTCTCTCTTTCTTCTCCCTTTCTATAATCCTATTTGGATTTTTTTTCCTTGGCCCTCGGTTCGTTCGTTCGTTCGTTCTCCCCTGAATACCATCACGTTTCAAAAGTTATGTCTTTCTAGAAGTTGAAAATCCGAGTTCGTTGCACCCTCGACTGTGGCATCCGAGCTATCGTTCAATTTGATGGCACATGAAATGCGCACCGGACCAACGATTCTACGCAGAAAATGGTTGTTGGCGTTGTCGTTTATTTCGATTTTCGTTGATTAATATACGCGCTACGTGCTAGCGAGAGCTTACGCGTTGTTACAGATACTCGGAGAAAGGTTCGGTGTAGGTGTTACTAATCGCCGTTTTCGATTAGCCCATTTGGTGAACGTTTAATTTCATTAAAAATATATGCCGTCCATATCGAAATATTCGCTAACGGATCCACAAGGAAACGTGTTAATTAATACATTTATAACGCGTAATACAAATCTCCGACAGAATAAGTCACGATATCCATTCTCTTACCTCTAAGTAATCTATGCAATTCCCACAATCCTGTTTTATCCGCGATAATCTATACTCCTGGCTTAATAAAGTAATTAACGAAGTACATCGCGTAATCGTTGGATACGAGGCAATTATATCGAGCGGCATTGATCGTGTCGGACGATTTTCAAATCGATAGGATCTTGGACACGTAATATGATTAGCTGTAACCCTCGCGTGCGGTCAAGACAAACAGAAACTACAGTGCTGCTTTTCTTTCCGTCCTTCTTCCCTCTCACCGTTTCTTTGACGCGACGATGGTACTGTAGTAATAACCTTTAGAGCAGTTAAGCGTTCACCTTTTGCTACTACAAAACGACGCTCGCTTTCTCACGTAACTCGTCTCTCTTTCTTTTCCTTTCTCTCTCTTTTCCTCTCTTAGCTGATTCCCCTGCAATATTGATGCCCTGCTGTCTTGACGTTTATATTTAATAACCAAGCGTTACACGGGTAGCCCCGATTGCGTGAAACTACGACCTACCGTATTCCATTAATACCTGCTGTTCCGAGTCGGCGTAGACCTGTTCGTTTTTGCTGTTAACGACCTACGATTACCGAGTAAACGCGGTGGTTATGTTCGATGAAGGGATTGACGAGCTATTTCTCGGATTACTCGGATTTCTGGCATCGTAGTCTCGTTCGGTTTCGTTTCTGACAAATCGTGATCGCGGAAGAGATCATTCAGAAACAAATGGGAGATATCGTAGTCCTCGCGTTCTCGATACCGATAAAACTTTGATTATTCGAGCTAGATTCGTGGCACACGCTGTTCCAATGGTCGAATAACTTTGCTTCTGTATGAGAGAAAATCGTTCACTTTCGACTATCTCGCGATAGGGATAAAGACGTAATCATTTCTTTCCATTTCCCCTCAAATTTTCCATTAGAAAGTTCCGCCGTACTAATGCGTTCGTATCTCACTTACCAAAGGTTTCAAATGCAAAACTAGGAATATGTTCGTGTTGGTACAGGTGCATTTCAAAGAGAGTCACGATATTTGCAACTCAAAGAAAGAAGTAACGATCGTTCTCCAAAGTGGACACAGTGAGTCGATAATCAATTTACGAGGCCTGAACGACGAACCTTGCGAACTTCGAGCACGCAAGGTCAGCCGCGTCGCACTAACGTTTCCGCGTTCGAAGAAACTGCGTCTCTGGCGGAGTGAAAGCGGCTCGTGGCATTGGTGCTATTATAGTAGCGATCGTCGAGTCGTTTTTCACCGACCTTTCCCCCCAAAACGGATCGCGGTCACGTCGGCTGCAACGCGAAGTTCACTTTCCGCCCGCGGAGGTGAGAGCTGCATGGGAAGCTTCTGCCCGCTACCTTACCACTTCGCACATGCTCATAACTTGTTCTTAAGTATGTGGAAACGCTCTCGTGCCATGGCAACGGACTTACGCGAGTCGAATTAACGCTGGCCATCGTGTGCCAATCGTTCGAGGTTAAGGGGATGCCGATAAATCTGCCTAATCCGCCGTTCCACGTGTCTAACGCGTTGTGCGCTTCATTTAGTTTTTGGAATGGAAAATTAGTATTCTCGTTGGTTCTGGTGTCAACGATTTTTGAACGGTTCCTGTATTTTCTAACATTCGGTATCTAGATAACCAACGCCATTTAAACGTTGCTTCCTAACCGGAAACCTAAACGCCTTTAGGGAATCGTTCGACGTTTAATTCAATTTCGTTGGAAGAAACGGTTCGCGTATTTACCTCGGGCAGAGCGTGGATCACCGATCGCGAGGCAAAAGTACAAAGTGGCCGTAAAGTGGTCGTAAAACACGGACTCGGTGCCTCGAAGATGGAAGAGGAGGAGGAAGAGGATACTTAGCAGTAATGTTTCGGCTGATAAATTATTCAGAGGCGCATGTTACGTGGAGGTAAAAGAGGAAACCTGGACAAAAATGGGGCTGTAGACATTGTAAAAATATTCCTAAATCCAGGTAAGACGGGAGACACGGAGATGGACGCGGAGGTGGAGAGGCGTGTAACGCTCGTCTCGGAAAGCGCGCATCAACGGGTCGTATTCAATCACCGTGACATTCAGCTCACGACTTTTGCCCCAGGAGGTGAGAGCAGCTTCCAGCAGAAGCATAAAGCGAACAGGATGCACCGTCTGCAATCTTGTACGCCCGCGCCGTGCGCCTCTCCGATCAGGCTTAAAGCCTGTTGCACAATCGCAAAATTCTGCACGAACCACGGACGTTCTATAGAAAAATCAAAGTCTCGCTGACCAAGTGAAAGCGATACGTTTTACACGTATTTCATACTTTACGACCATCTGATTCGAATTTTATCACGTTGCCTGTTCAATGGATCTCCGATGTGTTTCGTACAAGGTCGCAGGCATTGTGAAAAAATCGAATATTAAATGATACCGTGTACATATCCCGTTGAATGCACCTACCTCTCCTTCTTCCTCGATCGATCGATAACTGCAGGATATACGAGTACATTGTCGTCCTTCCGATAGATCTCCCAGGTGTTGTACGTTTTAATGCGCAAAATTCCATATCGCCGGTATAAAGTATCACGTTGTTCGAGGTAAATTTAACGACTATACGCGTTTAAAACGAGGTAAAACCGAGGTAAAACCGAGGTAAAACCGAGGTAAAAACGAGGTAAAAACGAGGTAAAAACGAGGTAAAAACGAGGTAAAAACGAAGCTGTAAAAATGTGCTTAAGAAACTCATCGTGAAACGTGTACCAGGAAGAAATACGTTTAAAAAGGCAGAAACGTATTCGAGCGGAGCATAGCTAATGTTTCAATGTTTGCCGATCCCTCCTGCCCCCTCTAACCGTTCGCCCGCCCAAGAGCCTCTTCCGGTCGCTGATACGTCTCTTTTTCGAATCCGGTAAAGCTAATTGAGTCAAGACGTACTGTTTCTCTACGGACGACGTATTGTGACAGGAATGATAATTTCGTGCAAACACTCGGCTATTTCACGCCTGCGGGAGGCCTGTCTCGATCACGAATACTCTGCTTATCCTTTTCTCCTTTTCTCGCCTCGTTCGTTTCTTCTCGCTTGTTACGATTCGCGTGACGACCATTCCGAAGCGATGCCTGGCTACGACTCATCAGAAACTCGTTTTAAATATACCACGATCTCGAGAACGGGACAATCAGAGACGACTTTAAATGACCCTGCGTTTCCATTTAAATCGCCCGTCCCGACGTGTTGATATTTCACTGTTCGAACATTATCGTCGTTGCCCCGTGATTTCGAACAGCTTCCTTGGCTAAATTGTGCGAGGTTCTGACGTTGAAAGCATCGTCCTGTCTTTCCTGCTTTTCACTTCGCTATTATGGACCTTATTTTTATCTTTTCCTTCTTTTTTTCTTATTACCATCGTACTTTGATTCGGTGTTTTATCAATATAGTTTTATTTATCTCCGACATTGAATTTCGTCGTTACAACGTCGTAGCGCTAGAACTAAACAACCAAAGCACGAAGTTGTAGTCAGCTATAATTTCTCTTCCTTGAAACAAAGAGAAGTTGTAGATAGTCGAGACCTACCTACCTACGATCCGTCAGAGTGTTGTACACCTTCGCAAAATCCTTCCTATTCGACTCGTCCCAGCAAGAAAGAAACGCGACCTGGGCTGCGTAGCGATGCATAGATCACCGTCAAAACCCTCGAACAGATCGAAACGGAAGAGAGAAAGAAAGGAAGCGGAGGTGGAGGCTGCTGGGTCGAAGTCGTCCATCAAAAGACCCTGAGGGGCCCATTAAAATAATTCAATTAAACGGACAACAAATCAGCCTCGGTTCGAGCAGAGATGCGAGGCATCGGGATGAACATGGTCATCCGATAACTTTCATCGGCTGGACTCGTCGGCCATGGAAAAAACGATGGGACGGCGGATTTCGTGAAAATGTGCTCGCTCGCGCTCGCGCGGCCCGCACAGAAGAAGAAGAAGAAGAAGAAGGAGAAGAAGGAAATAAAGGCAAAAAAAAGAGAGAAAAAAGAAGAAAAAAGTGCGGAACAGCGTTTTACGACTTGGCAAAATTTATTGGTAGGCCGGTAGGGTGGGACGTGCCCACAAGTACAATGCGATTCCCCGAAAGCACACGGAGAGGTGTCACGCATACTCGTGTCGTCTTATCTCTCTTCGAGAGAAAAGCAACAGAATCACCTCTCGCTCTCTCTCTCTAGCTCTCATACGTTTTCTCACACTCTTTCACGCACACATACGTTCTGTCTGTTTTTCACATTGTCACCGGGCTGACCGTGCGCCTCGGTTTACTTGTAAAGCTAGCGATACAGGAATATAGATATAGATACACGTTACAATATATAATTATAATAATTATAATATAATATATAATAATATATAATATAAAATATAATAATAACATTATTATCACTTCTATTAATCGGTAAAAACGTGAATACAGCTTCTACGGGGATCGAGAGGCCTATCGATTGGCTACGATGCGCATTGACTAACGACTATTCATTTTTTTAGTTTTCTTCCATAACGTTCGTCCAATAATTAATAATTATATAATAATAATAATAATAATAATAATACGCACGTGATAATCGCGTTGTTCGTAATACGATACAATATTAGAAAATATAGCGATAAATTGTCATTTTCAAGGTATATACAAAGCGCGACTTTGCTTTCTTTCCTTTTTTTTCCAACTTCGTTCCTTTTCTTTCCCTAACTTCCGTTCCGTTCCGGAGAAACAGGTCTCCCGAGAGGATGACAGTCGAATTTAATACAATTTCAATATCTCAAGGGATCGAGTCAAGTTTTTTATAGCTTCCTGTCGATGTGATCGCCGCAGACTTTCGACGCTGACGAACAATTGACCGATCGATCCATCTCGAGCACCCTCGAGACGTCGCAGCTTACGAAAGTCGGAGTCGTTCAAATAATTATTTTTACTTCTCATCCACGCCGTGTGTAAGTGTTTAATTTAGAATGTGGACGCGTTTAAACTAGTCCCGGAAATTTGTCGATCGCGATCGACACGCGACCGTGTCAGAATATATCCCTAAGAAGAAAGAGAAAAAAAAGTAAAAGACAGCTGTGCAGTTCGAGTCGCGTGTAATACATCATCCTTTCAGGGAAGTATGAAATTTAAATTTTACGCAAAGTAATTATATTTTGATCGAACGTCCGGTGACGGAAAAAAGAAATAGTTGTTTCTTCGTCTATGGCGGTCTGGTTAAATACATTGTAAGATGACTGATGATTGTCCTGAATTTTGTACCTTTGATATTTCTTTTTCGTCCATTCGACAAGCACACGATCTTCGTCGGAAACTAATCTTGAAATTAATAGAAAAATATCCTTGAAGTAGAAAGCCAAGAATAAGACCTTGAGACCAAAAATTACCAATGACATCTTCAATGGATTCGAACGTGCCTGACCGGTTTCCGTTTTCTCCCAACGCTTTTCCCAACGCCGATGTTCAGCAACGAAGCCACGAGAAAGGTTACGAAGACGAAAGAACGATACGGTCGCGCCAACGGCCGTCCAGTCTAGGAAACGCTCGATAGCAATCGATCACGCCGTTCTCGATCGAACGGCCGAGGTTTCGTATCCGCGCGAAATCGAAGAGACACTTGCAGAGTCGACGGTTCATCCACTGGAAACCGATTCCAGCTGACTGCTATCTGCGTCAGCGGACTCGCCTTGTTTCACATTTCCAAGGTCGTCTGGTCGCGTCTCCGGCTAGACGTTGCTTCGCTCGCGATTTCGGTTCGCCTTGGTACGCTATGGGACCACCGAGATATCTTGATTCGATTCTTCCCGTTGGATCGCGTTGAATCACGCGGAACCGAGCCCTCGAGACGACTCGGCTGTGATCCTGATGGCCAGATGTTGATGTCGGGCGAAGAACGCGTCGCTCCAGGCTTGGGCGTGGTCCCACGGTAGCATCCGGTCCTCAGCAGCATCTTTGAAGCGGGTTATTACGCGGCCTAATTTGGAACTCTAGCCCGAGGTCCTCGTGTAACACTGTTGACACGGAGCCTTCCTTTTTTCTCCGCTTGTTGCCACCTGCTCGTGAAACGAGCGGATCTTCCAATTCAAATTAGCCGCTTCCGGGCCAACGTGAATCCCAATCGGCGATTCCGAGACCCCTTTGATATTGAAATTCAAATTTTTCGATGCTTCGTTCGCCGGATTCGTGGCCCTCGACAGGCCTTTCTTTCGTGCGATTAATCAATCTGATCTTTTAATTTATTTCTGACCACCTTTCCAAAGATTCTCGTGCGTGTTACAGTTCCTTTAATAGTTTCCGATCGAAAGTTTCGAATTTGGTAAGGCGAGAATGGCAAGCGATGAAATTTCGATCTTACGGACGAAAGCGTGCGATGATTTTCTTCGTACGACCTTGGCCTCGTTGCTCTGTTCCCATGGATGCTCGAACTGAATTACGGCGGCTTTGCTTTCCATGATTAAGATGTTACTTAGCTCGGTCGGGAGAAAGCAGGAACCACGGGCGAGTAGATTTTTCGAGATAACGAAAACTGGTTGGGCATATACTTCGTGTTCTTCGAACGTGTCGCTGATAACGAAGTTAGATTTCCCTGTCTGCCTTTCCACGATCTTATGCAACTCCTGACTATCCTTCACCGGCGGACATTCGTTAAACACGTTCAAGTAGAACGATTTCGTTTGTTATCTCGCACGTTCTTCGAATTGTCGAGAAATTTCGATCGAGGAATGCTTGAAATACTCTCGAAAGATCATAGAGATCCGTTTAACGAATGTGAAACGTGTCGTGATCAGATCTTCGGCATTCTAACCTCCAGCTCTCGTCTTGGTGTGAATTCAACGATTCGATTAATTTGATTTTGCATGGAATCCTCGGGAGCCTCGTGCCGATGAAATTCTAACACGATTGACACCATTGACGTGATTCTTCTTGTTTTGTTTCTGTCTCTCCATGTCTTTTGTCGCGATGAAAAGTCTCGATGACTTGCTGTGGCTGGCGTCTAGGTGTCTAGGCTCGGAATACGGGAAAGTGGCAGAAGCGAAAAAAATAAAAAAAAATAAAAAAAAAAAAAAAGAATAATCGGAGAAGCGGAATGAAGGAGCGAGAAGCGAGGTTCGTAAGACAGGCGAGGAGACGATCAGTAATTACGGAACTGTTTCCCTTGCGACTCAGTAGGCTGACGCGCTGCGTCTTTTCGAGTTGATTAATTAATCGATCGACTCGGAATACCGACAGACGGACAACGAGAAGAATGGACGCGTGATCGGGTCAAAAGATTCTCGGAATTTCGACGTGGATTTTTATTTTCATCGTTGGATCGTTGTCGAGAGCTTTTTTTCTATCGTTTTTCGTGTCACGCTCGTTCTCCTTTCGTTTCTTTCCAACGCAAGGTGTCTGAACATTTACCGAGTTCAGATCTCGTTCTTTCTACTGATTTTTCTTTCGTTTCTTAATTTTTGAATAGAACTGGAAGAAGAATAATTCAACATAATTCACGATCGACTCGATGTGAAGCAAGATTTCCAATTGAAGAGACGTTCCTGTGTTCGATCGTCATTTAAAATTACTATCTAGAAACTAATTCTTTCTGAACAGAACGGCCGACACGTTATTCCGTTTCTACATTTCATTTGCACGCTCGTATGTAGAAAATTCCATCGTCGTACGTTTATGTACATACGTACAGGCTTCGTCGAAATTACAAAAATTTTTTGTTGAACCACGACCAGGCGGCATGAAACTAGCCTAATCAGAAACAGAGAGAAACGCGTCTCTACGGGAGAAGATTTAGGATATTAGTTGGCCGGATGGCTTCTAGTACCTAGAGTAGCTATTCGAATAGCCATTTGAGTAGCCGTTGGAGCCCTTGTAGGGAACAGAGTGTATGCTCCTGGAACAAAGATGGTCGAAATCGGAAGATGAGGAAAATTCTCTTCAAGAAGTTGTCTGCTTCCTCTCCCTCTCCCTCACTTTTTTTTCTTCTCCTAATTAGCAAATCAAATTCCACCGCTTCGCGATTAGCGAGGGGGGCTGTTGTGCGCGCTCGTGTTAGTATCAGTAGAAATTAGAAGGCGATAAATGCGATCGTGGATCGTCGATCGTAGCGGAAACAGCGGAAGAATATCGAAAAAGGTGGATAGCGTTGATAGAAGTGTAGATCTTTTATAGCATGCTGGGTGTGTTATATCCTTCCTTGTTCTTTTTTCTTTATCTCGTGGTGGCGGTAGCAATGCACGGAATGGATGATCGTGCGTTGTTCTCGCGATTGCGACAGGGACATAACGCGGCAAATTTTGAGTGACGAGTACGATAAAAAAGAAATAAAAAGATAATAGAAACAAGAGGGGAAGACTATTTAAGTATATATAAATGTCAAACGATAGAGAAGAACGTAGATTGCAACTTTTTGTTGTTATGGGCTGTTGTTGAGTTGTTAGAATTTCTTTTTGTTGATCATGTTGATATTGTTGTTGTTGCGTGTACATTGTGTGTGTGTCAAGGTGCAGGAGGTTCAGAGCTCCCGCTCACCGCCACCCACATCTACAACAGAACAGAAAACAAGACCACCGCCGTTACATACAAGGTATCCATTAGTATCCACCAGTATCGAAGATTTATTTTATCGCTCGCTCGTTCGAACGTGCGTGCGCACGCTCGCTGGCTCGCACGTTCCATGCGGAGGCAGCATTATTTCAGACTGATTTATGGGTCAGACTGATCTTCAAAGTGCCAAGACGGCGTCATGGGAGGAAGGACGTGAACTTCGCGGATCTACGCGGATTCCCTCTCTACCTTCTTCGTTTTCCTACGCGAAATTACCACGGTGAAGGTGACACGTTACCACTACGCAAGGCCAATATGCCGCGGAAAGGTCACGCGTGAAAATGACCCGGTTCGCTCGATCGTCGACGAAATTCAGATCCAAAGACAATTAGCCGAATTATCAAAAAAGTATTCTCTTCTCGTTGTGTTCAAAATCGATCGAGCAATCAATGATTTTCTAATACAAACTGATTTTCTAAAAAGTTGATTCCTCTGCTCTTCGTCCTTTCACTATTTCGTGCACGAATGCCAAATATCTCTTCTTAAATATTTTAGAACAATATTTTATGTATCCTTTTCTTCATATACCTTTATATACATTGTGTTCCTTCTCCAGCTATTAATTTTTAGAGTTTTGCATTATGTTAGAGCGGAGGTTGCTACTAATTGTTAAGTGATTTACGAAGTTGCGAGACCGGTACACGATACGCCAAATCATTCTCGTTCCTGATAAGTAAATTTCGTTTTTAATGAAGCGATGTCAACCGCCGGAGATATCGACGTTTTTATTAACTCCATGGTATTTCCGTAAAAGCAGTAACTTTTTCGTTTAAATTATACCTTTATATATCATGCATTTTATGCTAGCTCGAGCATTCGAATTACTACGTTTAATATCGAACAAGAAGAATAACAGAAGTTTCGTCTCTCAGAATTGCTTGAAATACTGGTAATTTCAGTCAAATTAAAGTTGTACGTAAATCATGTAATTTTGGGGACTTGATTAAAAATTCCCAGCGATTTTAAATTTCAAATTCTTTTCTTCTTCGTATTAACAAAATCGTTTATTTTCTTTGCAATTAGCGAAACTGCAAGAAATATAATTGTTTATTGTTTATAGGATGGAACTAAAATGAAAAATGTTATCTAACAACACGCGAAGTATATATTTCTTGAAATGGAAAGTGCGATTTCATAAACGAAGAAGTTTCCGCTTTTCGTATCAACGATACAAAATTTTATGGAAATTTGCATTGGCGGAAATATTTGGCTGTCAGTGTGCAAAAAATTACGATTATTAGGGGTGTATTTTATATTCGTTTGACGTTTCATAGCCAATTCATATTTGATTGCCGATTGTCGACGACCGACGGGTCGCGAAGTTACGTCCGGCTGGAGCGAGCGAACTTTCGCTTTTCAATTCTCACGTTTTATCGTAAAAAGCTAGCTATTTTCGCGAATATTTGCTAAAACAATGAAATTCGTTGTGCCAGAACACGTAAATCTAATTGACGAATAAAATTTATCTCGAAATATCTCGTCACTCGTCGAAACACGTTATAATACGTCTTGAAATAGAAAAAACTTCGTTATTTCACAGGATATTGCATAAAATTATCCATCTTCGATATTTTACCGTACTTTTAAAAATTCGCATAGAACGGGACTGCGAAATTTCACGAGGTAAACCTTTTCGCATGGAAAGTGCGGCGAAAGTTTCAAACGTCAAATTCTTAACCATATTTCTCGTTTTATCGAATACGAAAAATATATTTTTATTTTGAACGAACGTGTCTGTGCTTCGTTCGACGACGATTATTCTCAACCGAGTTTCTCGACGCGATTTCGCATTGAAACGACGATGGTTCCGTCATGATGGGAAAGGAAAAAGATTGACGAATCGTCGGTGGGAAATCATCCAGCAGGATGAATCACTAAATGAAGTACTGTCTTCGTTGGATTATACTTTTTCGTCTTACAAAAGGTCCTACTGGTGACCCGACCGGTTTTCGAAGTGGTCCCTATGTTCTTGCTCGCTTGGGTCAATACACAATATGCGCGGCTAGTTCGTTTTAAATCGATAGGTTTCGAACGAATGCACTTTCGTCGTATTTTACCAACTAAACGGGACTGAGAATCGAATGGAACGGAACTACCATCGAAATTTCGGGAAACGACTCGCTTCGAAACGTTATAACGTTGAATTTATTCGTTATTTCTTTGTGGAAATGCAATTTATGTTTCGTTTAAAAAGTTCCTTCGGTAATATTGCCTTGCTTTTATTACCGAAACGTGATTTTTGTTTTACATTTTGAAACAAATGTACGAGAAGAATTTAACGACTGTATTTAAAGAAAATATTCGACGAATAACAATGTTTGACTATGCTAAGGCGATTCGGCAGAAACGTCAACTTCTGTAGCTGAGTTTTTTTTCGCGAGTTTTAACTTTTCCTTCAGATCACAATTTTATCACCGAACCTACGTTTATAGTTATCGGAAACGCGAAGATTCTTCTGATAAATTTTCGAAAAACGATTATGCCTGTTAATTTTTCTTTCACATGACACTTGAATTTTGCAACGTATCGAGGTTAATACTTTAGCGTTAGAAACCATCGAAACCGACGAACAGTTTAACGAAAGGAATCGGAAAAAATTTGTTAAATCACTCCGCTTATCTCTTTGTCATATTTCCACAAAAATTTTTTAACGCGAACACTGCTATACGGCTATCGGCGCAAACATCGCGGAAAAGATATCGATTTTTCATGTTAAAACACAAATTTCAACATTTTCTGACCGGAATTTTATCAAGGTATTCGAGAACATCGATTCGAGTACGCCCGACACGAAAGATATCGATTTATCACTGTTCGAACTTTACGTTACCGCACTTCACGTTCAAGAACATTCGCGACGGAACACGAATCGAGCACAGACACGTCTTTCAGCTACTGTCAATCTTCGAACGAGCCGTAGCGATCGGTTTTTCGGGACCAGCTCCGAGAAAGTGACCGCGCGATCGACACCAGACGTCGAGAAACACGTCAACGAAATTCGTCTTCAGACACCAGGATCACGTCGAACTTCACCACAATCTCTCCTCGAAATGGCCACGAGCTCGTCGAGTCTGTCAGTGTCACGGGCACGGTGCGCGACCTTTTCAGCTCGCACTAGTTCATTCATAATCATCACTCGATGCAACTTGCTATCGCGACACGGCAATCCACGATCAACCACATCACCACGGGACCGAACGAACAAAAAAAAAAAAAAAACATAAGAAAAAGAAGAAAAAGAGCAGAAAACAAAGTATAAGAAAGACTACTGCACTGTTAACCCGTACAGAGACGAAAAATAGCGATCCTGGGTCTGATGGACGTCTGGTCAGCGCGAAAATCAACCACGGAATTAGTCCCGTCGCCGAGCGGCGAATTAGAACAGACTCGATAAAAAAAATGTTCATATGTACGTATATACGTGTCTCTATATATGTATCTACATATACACGGATATATAATAGAGGCATATAACAGACGTATGCACGTACATAGATATTTAAAAGAATATTCCGGGCGAAATGTACCTGTGTTGCTTGAGGTTATCCTGTCGCTTGAAGGACTTTCCGCAGACCTCACAGGTGAAGGTCACGTCGTCCTTATGGCTGCGCTCGTGGATCATGAGGTTGTAGGGCTTCGTGAAGCGCCGCTGGCAGTACTTGCAGACGAACTCTACCGTGCACTTGGCGCGCATCTTCTGCCGGCGGCCGAACTCCCTGCCGTGCCCCTCTGTCTCCATCGGCATTATCGCGAACATCCTTATAAATTCCCACCGCTCCTTCTCTTGGTCGACTCTCTGTCTCCTTTCCCTCTACCTCCTCTCTCGCGGTCCTGCTAACGCCTCGAGTCACTCCCTCCACCAGGTTACAAGCCTATAACGGCGTCTCTGTCCCTCTTGTCCCGACAAGGGGCACGTTTTCTCTCTTTCACCGAGCTTCCTCTCTCCTTTTGGTCCCTCTCTCACGATGCTCTCTCGGTGTCGCTCTTCTCCTCCTGCGCAAACCTAGTCCCGACCGGCTAACTCCTGCGAGTGAGATCACTCGGCCTGTACCTCCTCGCGGGAACACGCTCTCTCTCTCTCTCTTCTTTTTTTTCGTTCTCCTTCTTTTTCTCTCCTAGCTCTCTCTACCTGCGGGAAATAAAGGAGCAATGATTTTCGGATCGATTCCCGGAGACGCGACCGCTCGATCCGCGCTGCATGGCAACGATTAGGTACCGGAATGGTACCTAAAACCCGGCGGGGACAAGCGACGCGACGTCGTTGCGATTTTAAAACGGTGACGCTTTGCGGCTCGGAAAGATCGTATTTTTAATAGTACCACGCAGACGAGCGTGCGATCCCACCGTTGGCAATGCGCAGACGCACGTCGTCACCGCTGCGAAATCGCAATCGCATCGCTCTTTTGTATCGAGGTTTGAGGATTTCTCATAGAAATGCGAAATAGTCGTAACGATCGCGTAGCAGATTCTTCTATGCAACCGATGATTGCTAACGGACGTATACTCGAACGGGGGATATTCCCAATGAAGATTTCGCATTTTTACGTGATTCCAATTTACGGAATTTTGATGTTGCTGATCGTGCAACACAATGGCAGCGAAAGATCGACGGAAGTAAAAAATTCGTAAGATGGAGATTGGTCCACCGAATGCGTTGGTGGTATTGCATCATTAGATATACGAACACGCCAAATTATATCGGTGATGTGGTGCGATTCGACGAGTTTAGCTGTGATGCAAGCGATCGACGCGCCGTCGATTTCGCAGTAGTAACGCTGTATGATTCGACAGGCACATGGGTATTTTCCACGAAGAACGTTAAGAAGAGGTTGCTCGAAGGTACTTTGGCTGGGGTAGGGGCATCTTGAAAGAATCGTGCTTTACCGAGATACGCAGTTTTGCTTGGAATCGTGCTTAGAAAGTTACCTCGAACAAGTAGTGATAGTAAATGATTACTTGTGCAGTCTCCGAGATGAGTCTCGAAGCAATCGAGAAACTTACTAGTATGGGATTAATGGAGCACACGGTGCTATCTCCTTGGACAAGATTCGATCTCGTTGATCCATGAAAATCGTAATTTTGCCTGTGGACTGAATACGAAGATGGTCGAAGAATTAAGCGAAGGGAAATGAACGTAAAGATGTGTCGACTTTCGAACGAACAAGACAGAAACACCACTATCCTCGACGTGCTATCCTTAGAACGCTAACAGCTTTTTGCACGAAAGATTGACACGTAGAAACGCGAATCCTTTTGCGTGAAAACTTGAGAAAGAAGTACTATGTTTCTGAACGTTTCATCCCGTAGAAACTGGTCTTAAAACTTACGAATCGTATAATCAAATCAATCCTGTTGTACAAACTACGGTTTCCAAATAGCTTTATCGCTAGAAACGGCGAGACTGTCAGCGATGCGGGCTGTCCATCGGGTCCTCCGCTCTTCGACGTCTGCTGTCCGACTAGTTACAGAGGAGTGGAAGAAGGGGTGTTCGGAAGTAACGAAGCAAGTTAAAAACGAACGCAACGCCGGAGGAAGCTTATTGCTCGGCGAGTCGTCGAAAAGAGAGGTCCCGCGGAGTGGAGAGGCAGCAATAAAAAAGGCCCCCGGGGTCTGATCGCGGGGTCCGCCGCGGCCATTGTGCAGGAGCCACGTCCGGTGCTACTGGTAGCACAAGGTAAGCACACGGCGCACGCTCGAATAAAGTGGCGTGTCCGAATGAGTAATAAGCGTGGCTGGGCGTATCCCGGTTGGTTAGGCTGCCTAACGGCGGTGGGGCCTAATCGGAGCTGCGTGTTACGCACGAATCTGCTCTACCCGCTTTTTGCTTTCCGCCTCTCCGTTTCGTTTCAGGCGAACCGCCAGATCGGAGCACGCATCCGTGATTCGTCTATTCGAGATTGCGTGTAGGCGAAGAATTCCAATTATTCTCACAAAAATGTCGCCCTTAGCTCAGATATGCTTCGACGTTTCTCTCTTACGATATCTCTCAATATTTCTCTGCCATTTGGAGTTTGAATCAAACGTATTTTACGCCCGGCTTATCGCCAATTCGTAACATCGCTGATTCATGAGTATGACGTGAAATTTACGCGATTCTGAATCGAAAAGGGGAAAGTTTATTCTTGGAATTTACTATTATTTACGCCACCTATTTTTGGTTTGACATCGGTGTTATATAGCAAGGGGTTGATCGTCGGTTCACCGGCTATAAATGCAATTGCGTTATACTTTAGTATATTTTAAACGAATTTTGAAGTTCGATCGAAAATAATGGAGTAGAATGGCAGTCTCGATCGAAGAGGATCTCGTTAAGTAGAATAGTCCGATCGATAGTTCGTTCTCGATTTTTCTGTATAGTCTACCTCGTTCGTCCTTTTCTATCGTCGCTGCTAGATTATCATTCTGAAATTCTACGGTATTCACCTTAACTTCTAACATTCGGAGCAACACAAATTTTTCTTGCACTTGCGGGTTCTTTTAACGTTGATCTTCCGAATTGAAACAATTATACCGATTTTCTTTTTTCTACCTTCCTTCCGAATTCTTCCAATATCTATCGGAAAACGAAGATTCTTATTTTGAAATCTCTAGAAATTTCTATCACGTTACTCGATGTTAATTTTACCAGAAGCAATCATCAGGCACAATGTCGAAGCTCGTGTCAATAGTCAAGTTCGTCCATACGCCTGTCGTAATCAAGAGGTCAAAGCTAATGTATGATAATGTATGATAATAGGATGTATATGGAAGCCCGCAGTTATGATCGCGTAGTACGTCGCAGGTATCTGCGAATGAACATACCCACGCAAATTATGTAGCCATATAGAGGTGAATTTTACGTTATCGACGGACGATCTTCGTTTACCTTGAGAAATACGTAAGAAAAGTGAGCGAAATGCCATTTATTCTTATTCCGTCCGATCTTGCACGTTTTTTCCACTGGCTGTTTCTCTAAATTGGAAAATATCAAGCGTGTACGCTCGAAGGTTAAGAATACCGGTATAGCTTTTATGGACGGGGTCCTTCGCGCGGTCACGACACTGTCATCGTAAAATACGATTTCGATTCATCGTAAGGAATAATGGAGTTGTTTAGGGGGCTGTGAGGAGAATAAAATCATAGCGTTAAACCGGGCAACTGAGATTTCTTAATCCTGTTAGACACGCGTGCTGCAATTCGATCAGGCTGTCGCGTTCTAAGAACACCGATGCTAACGCGTGTTTCACTCGTGAACACGGGCACGTCCCACGAAAGTTAAAGCGTACTTGTCATCCGCCGAAAGTTATCGTTTCGGATCGGTCGTGGAAACGTGGTCGTGATTCGCATGGATATGCGACTGCTTCTTTTCGGCGGGAAAATTACGCTTCTTAGGTAGCCACGAGTCTATCGCGGAGATTTCAAAGTATGCAGTGTTAGATCGTATGGAATGGCCGACTTTTCCACTAAATACTACGCTGTTTAGAAACAATGCCACCGTTTAACCATGCTCTCCCACGATCCAATCTCTCGCCATCGTCTCACAGTCAGAGACTATTCTGAGAACTCGTTCAAATCCTATTCGTCCTACATCTATCTCGGAAGACAGTCGTTTCAATCGACTCTGATAACCATAATCGCTGCTTAACCCCTCTTAATACCGGCACAAACCCTGCAAGTATTTCCCATTGACCGACAGAAGCACCTAATCCGCTTAAAACTCCAATTAGGTCAAGCTGCGCTAATGGCGCGGAATTTTCCACGTCGCTTTCGTAACGAGTCATTGACCTTACAAGAGCAACTGGATTGTCAATCGCAGCTGCGATATTCCAGTTACGAAGATTCATACCGATTAACCCCTCGTCCAAGGGTCAACGTTAAATATTCCACCCCCAAGGAACTGGCAACGTGCTGGAGGGTTGTCGTCGGCTCTGGCGATCTCATTCCTCCGACAGAAGCGTTCTTTCGGAAGGGAAAGGGATTGCCTCGCGACTGTCGACGAAGACAAGAGGTTCCCGCGTTTACGCTCGGTCCCTCGCGAGCAAAAGGACGGAGGGCACGGATGAAGAGGCAGCCAATCAAAGAGAGGACGGAGTGGAGCCAACCAAGAAGCTCGCCTCGACGTGCGTGCACCCGTTCTCGTATGTATAGAGGAATAAAGAAGGGAGCAGTAGCCTTCGTTCGTTCGTCGGTAGCCAACCAAAGAGAAGCTGCTACTGTGCACCGCCCTACCGCCGACTACCGGTTTTCGGCCAGTCGCTACCGAACCTCCAGAGAAATCCACCAAGCGGAACCACACCCTCCTCCTCTGGATCGACGTGGTACCCTGGTACTGGAAAGTAGCGCGGGCTCAACGTGCAAGGGCTTGTTCGTCTTGGAAGGGCGATTCCTTATTACAATTCTTCCCTGGCATCCAATAGGAAGGGAAATGCCGAGACGATCGATGGCGAAGCTTTTGGGACGTTGGATCGATCGAAGGGTCGACCCTTTTGCGGTCAACCGGATCGTACTCAGCGACTTAGCTTTGAAAGTTGTTGGCGCGTTATCGAGTTAGTTGGATATAGTTTGATCAAGGGGGTTGAGAATGTTTGCGAGGGTGAACGATCGAAAGAATGCGAGATGCGAATGTCGGGATTCCTACCGTTGATAGAAATTTTCGATAAAAACTTTGAGAGAAAGGGTTGATTACGAGATTTCCATCGATGAAGTATCGAGAAATTAAGTATTTGGAAAATGTCAAGGATATATACTGGATTAAGACTATCGTCCGGATATTATAATTCGTTCAATCAGAGTACGCGGGACAACGAATTCGAACCTAAGCCACTAGTGGTTACGTTTCGAATCAATCACGTTTCTCCAAACATAAAAAAAAAGCTATTACACCAATGGCACTGGTTTGAGAGCGTTCGACGAATAAAAGATTCGGTACCGCGTAGCCTGGTAGCCAATCAAAATGAACCAGCTACCGTGTACCGCCCTGTGGCACGCTACCGGTTTTGGGCCAGTCACCACGAAGACTCGAGAGACATCAACGAATGTGGACCACACCTTTTCCCGCCCGCGCGTTTCCAAGTGCAATGAAGCGCGAACCAACAGTCGCGAATATTAATTCGATAAGAATGAAAATCGAAACAAATTATACGAGGAAGGGAATTACGGATAGTTAAAAATATTCCAATTTTAGGGCCTGTAGGATAAAAGATATTCTGTAAAAAGACCAAACAGTATCAAACTATTACGGTAAATAATGTAAACAACGAAGATGGAAAGGTGTCATCGGTGAATTTTCATCGTATCGCGCGAGAGCAAACTGTCACGAGCAAGAGGAGGCCGTGACCAAGAAAAAAAGTGACGAAAGACGCACTTACCGGTCGAAGTAGAAAGCACACGCTTCGTAGTTCCCTCTGAGGACGCGATGTTTGCCGGACTTCTGGTCAAATAAACGTCCCTTTGAAATTTCTTTGGAACTGGTCAGCGAATATGCGTGCGTTTGTTATCCGCGTAGGGGAACGAGGGAGTGTGAGAAAGAAAGGGAAGAGAATCCTTGAAAACTGGTTGGAGACGTTGAGATTCTCTATTGGATTCTCTATCGAACGTGTGTCGGGATGCTGTCTTCCGGGCTGACAGGTCTGGACCGTTTGGGTGCGCGGCGTCGACTGAAGCTCCGTTTGCCCGCTCGGTTCGCTGGTAGCCCGAATAGGTAGGCACACCAGAAGACGGTAGGATGCCGTGTGTAACCGCCAAAGGTCTCCTTCGTCGTCGTCGTCTCGCTTCTTCTGGTTGGAGGACCGGGAGACACCTCCCTACCGAACCAACTCACCGATGCCCACCAGTTGTGTCGTTTCGTTCGTGTGAGCCTCTCTTGATTCTACCAGAAACGCTTCAGGATCTTCCTTCCTTGAACAACGTTGCCACTACTAGTAGTAGTAGGACTATAAAAGTAGTAGTAGTAGTAGTAGTAGGAGTAGTAGTAGTAGTAGTAGTAGTAGTAGTAGTAGTAATAGTAGTGGTGGTAGTGAAGAGAAACGTAGAAGAGGAGGTAAGGATCGAAGGATCGCGGAGGAGGAACGGGAGCAGAAGAAGGAAAAGGAAGAGAGGGCTAAACGAAGAGGAAGACGCGTTTCTTATCCTCGGAACTTGTCTCTCTTTCCTTCTGGTGTCCTTGTCTGACCAGTCGCCGAATAGCAGCGTGGTTATTCACAAATCCTTCGACGACGCGGCTTCCTGAGCTCCTGGGATAGTGGTCATCCGCCCTCCCCTTGCTCCAACTGTTCCTCAAGTTGCTCCCTCTCTTCCACGATCCCTTCCACCGGGGTCCGATAGGACCGCCCTCGTAACCGTTGGATCAGAGAGCATCCCTCTTCGCCCACGCGATAGACCCTTTTCGAAACGGTCTTCCCACTCTTCGAAGAATACCGGCCAAGAGTTCTTTCGTTTTCGCCCTCTCTCTGCATGCCTGCCCCCCGCGGGGGCGGTAGCTAGGCCAGAGTACAAAGGAGGTAGCGGTGCTGGCCGAGCCACCGCGACTATTACCCATTTACCGATCTCTCTGATTTTCGTCTCCAACGGCGAAAATTTGTTTGCCGTTTCGGCAAAAAGAATCTAGCCTTAGAAGCTAAGCAAATTCGTCTGGAACGCGGCGTGAAACGTCAAAAGGCAGTACGCCGGTGTACGTGTCACAGCTTTGGACCTGTCGCCTTTGTCGTCGAACAGCCGCCAAAACGAGTTCGCGTCGTGTGTCAATCTGCTCGCCCACGCGAAAAAGCGGATCAGCTGGAATCGGTTCCTGGAAGAGGATCCGCGGCAGCGGTGATCTCTTTGTCTCTATCGAGGCCTCTCTCGAGGCCAGAAAGAGTGACGCTGACGAAGGTGTGGGAGGAAGCGGAGGTGGAAGGAGCGTGCAAGAACGAAGAGCGGGGGCTGACGCGATGCCGCGGGGGTTCCCAGGGCACGTGGGAAATGCACAGTAGTCGATGTCAATCCCCCCACCAGCCGGCGGCCAGCGTGGGTCCTGTCGGTCCCCGTCGGACCCCACTACGGCCCACTGCGGACCCGGAGAGCCATCGCCAGCGTACAGGGTACCGCCCAGCGAGATCTCGCGGTATCGCTTCATTGGACGATTCAATGGGCTATCGCCTCCTTCGCGAGCCACCAGGATGATCGAGTGGTGGAAAAATTCCACGGGAAAGGCTGGCGGATCGCGTGGAAGAAGGAGCGACCGAAGAAGACCAGTGAGCGATCGGCAACAAAGAGAACGCCGACGTACCGCTTGGAATCCGATTGTAGCCACCGGGCAGCGTCTCCACGCCGGTCCGGACCGATCTAGCCGAAGATGAAGACGACAACGATGACGGGGAAAAGACGTTTCCAAGGGCTCTGTCCGACCCAACTTCTTCGCCGCGTCTGATCTCTTCGATAGGAATATTTAGGGAAGCAAAATGAAAACCGGCATCCGCGAGCAAAGGATTAGGTTTCTTCGAGATTTCCCTCGCAGATACGCGTGGAAATCGATGACAGCAATTCCGATGCTGACACAGCTAGAAATTTATGGGAATTTATGACAGCCACTGGGCTACAGCCTTAATGAAAAACGGTGACGAAGGCGATCGCTTCGGCCACTGTTGTTCGCGCGATGGTCATTAATTCCGTCGAGATGGATCCCTCTAGAAATTTGAGACATTCGAATCCTATACCGAATTCCTTTGAAGATCGAGCAGGGTATGTTAGAAAATAGATAAAGCGCGGGTGAATTGATTTTTGCCCGTTATCGCCTGTCATTCCAATTGCCAATCCGTTGGACGTCTCTTTTCATTTCTCTCATTTGAAAATTTCCATAAATCTGCAAGTATTAAATCGCAAATTGCATCGTACGAGTTCTAGGATCGATACGTATCGTCGACATTATATCGTCGATATTGTACAAAGATGCCGAGAACCATGAAATATTGAAAATGTTATCGATTGTCGGAGGGCACTCTTAGATAACAAATTCTGCAATTGTAATCGTTCTCACACAGACTGCTAATTTACGTGGGTCTTTGTAAAATTTGTTGTCGAGCAAAATGCCCGATATTGCGAGTCAAGCTGTAGATATATCGGAGGAATATTTCAGCAACAAAATTGAAAAATTCGACTCAAGATAGACTAAGAGCAGTCGCAGACAGCTTTCCTGAATAGATCTGTTTCCTTTGCAATTAATCTAACGATTAAATGAATGGTGCTTAAATCGAAAAATTCTCTTCCCAAGCGTATACTTACGAGGAGATGGCGAACGAAGTTGACCGAAATATATCTTGCCATTGCTTGTTAATTAACAATCGTATGAGTTACGAAAAGTTAGCAGAACCGAGATAGAACCGGTCGATAAAACTTTAACAGACCGAAGGGTAAAACGGAACTTGTTAATAAAATCCTGGTCGTAACGAAGGGAAGTAATAAATCTTTTAAATCCCATAGAACGAAAACACGTTCAGATAAAAGAATGAAACGAGGAGAATGCGTTGGTCGACAAGATTGACAGGCGACAAACCTGTGATAAGGATGTTTACGGAGGACGTATTACCGAAAACTATGCAAACATCGATCACGAAGATAACGTCTTGGGCTTTTGGTTTCCTGTGCCGAGTTCAAAGAAGTATCCGGAGAAACTGAAAAATTGACCCTATATGTAAAATCGATATATATCAAGTAATCTGATTTTTATTTGACCTTTAACCTTTTATTTAACCTGAACTGTCCTGCGATTAATCGCAATCCGGTAAAGAGTTTTAAAAGCTTCGTAAGCTTGATAAGTATCCGCGATCTAACCTTAATATCAGTAACAAAACTTGGCGAAGCTATCGTCTACCTTTAAGATCTTACATTTTTCGACTTAATAAGTTTCTCTCCTTTCGAATCGTGTCGTATCGTATATTCTTCCGTAACAGCCGCGAACTAACGTAAAATGGGTTTAATAACACGTTGCAATAAATTAGTCTAGAAACACAAATGTAGTTAGAGAAAGTAAAACATATATTAACAACAAGGAATTTGAAGCAACGCGTGAATGATTTCTGCCAGAGGAAAGCGATACGAATAACGAATAATTTCCATGATCGTCGGACGCTGTTTGTTCGAATCTTTTCGCTTGTTTGCGCAACGGTGATCCCTTGTACATTACGTAATGAGAAATTTAGAAAGACGGCGTACGACTTGTGTGTCATTAGCGGCGGGATGACGCGCGTTACGTAAAGTTAAAATCAACTAGACGACTTAGGCTGGGTTATACATGAACTTTACCTGGTTTCAATGGACAGTGGAATAGGCCGCTGATCGGACCAAGCGTAAGTAGAACGAGCATTCGCGATGTACGGCGTAAAGATATAAGAGGAGACAAATATTTTATCGTATCAGGACCTTCGTATTATCGCTTTCGAAGGAATATTTCTCCTGTTACTAGACTTTTGCGCTTAATTTATGTACATGGTAATCCTCGGTACGATAGGCCGAGTAAATCTACTTGCTGCTGCCAAACTAAATGAATCCCGCCTAGTGGTTCGATTTGAACGTCTCTGTCTGATTATTCGTGCCATTTATTAACTCCGCTAAAGGCTAATAGAATCGTCGAATGAATAACAATAAATATATTTCATAAATAATTCCAGCTGGAGGTAAATATAAACTTTCTTCGTGTATCACTTGAATTGCACGATGGTAGACGCATGTCGTAACGATAGTATGGAAGAAAGATCCTGAAAACTGACGGTATCTAACACGTAGCGTAGTAAGAAAGTAAGACAGCAGCTAATGTTACCTCTGGAAGCATATTGTCTCGTATTGCATCGCGTTGTCGTAACAACTGTCGGGACAACTTGGGACAAAAAGGAACGGAATATCGAGCTCGATGAACGTTTCGGAGTAACGCGTATTCGGTAAGCGGGGATAGATCACAGAGAGACCGCCGTGTTGGCGCAGGAAACGGAAACTGGCGGAAACAAAGGCCGGGCAAACAGACGGCATCCCATGGGGAATGTTACCAGGGCAAATAGCGCGCGTCCTCGCTATCGGCCCGGTCCGCGACAAATATTGTCACGTTCTTCTGGCACCAAGGGAAAAAGGTACTACGTGGTACATACCACGGCTCGTTTTCGACCTACGGGTCCCGTAGGCCGATAGATTAGGTCCTAGCCACACGATACCGTGAACGCCATCACCTTCGCCCGTGGGCAGAGATAACGAGGAACGATCGAGACAGGTCCACGTCGAATTAGCAGGTAGGTCCCGAGCTTCAGCATCGACGAGGGTCTGGGGCTGGCTGCTACGCGCCCCAAACCTTTTTTTTTCGGCCCTCCACGGATGTAGATGTTAGTGATAATATATAATCAGAGCGTGCACTTCAGTTTAGCGTATGATTACAGACTAAGCCCAATTAATCTTCCCCGATATTACTCGCTATTGCTTAATGATATCGCTCGCGTCCAAAGTCGAATCGTTCGACAGCCACGTGTGAATTTTTATGCAAAGAGACGAGATCTCGATAGGACTTTCTCCGAGAAGAAGTTTTCGATGCTTTCGAAATCGCTTCGCCCCTGTGAATTTCTTCGAGACTTAAATTGGATCGTATCGAGTCGATGTCCACCCGATGAAACGTCGCTTCTCTTCAGTTTCGATTTCACAGTTCGATATCGCTCGTTAAGTTTCCATCTATTCCAGAGAGTCTTCGTTGGCTTCGATCTTTCTATATCCGCCTATTCGAAGATCGAACAGTCGAAAGATGATTAAGCAAGGAATTGATATTACGTATGCTAGCAACTGCCTGGCAATGTACTAACAGTGGTCGGACGAGTAATTTTTTTAAGTAAAATCCTTCGAAAAGCATCGATCTCGATCGTCGTGAACGAAGAAGGGATCGACCAGCGGAGGATTTTTTAGGCCACCCAGTCCGCGAAGCAGCCCGATATGTCTGAAAACGTTGTCAGACACGACGATAATAAGTGTCTCTCAGAATGGCGGCTACATCAAAGCTCCAGTCGCGTTGTTGGGTCGGCGCGAAGTCGCGAGTCGCAGATACGCAGACGCACCCAATGGCAACGCGTCTGTATGCATACGTCTCTGCTTCGTCTGCCTAATGGTTCTTTCACAATTGGTCGTTTCGCAATCGCGTGAATCCTTTTTACCGCCATGCGATTTCTCGGTGGAAAACTCGCGCGATCCATTTGTACGCGCGTACGAGCCACTCTGCTCGCGATTGATAACGAACAGTGGATGGATTAGGCTCATGGTCGATGCTTTCGTATTCGTATTCTTATTATTTTTTCAAAATAAACGAGAGAACTTGTGATTATTTATACGAGGCATTCGGAACTATCCGGACGGTGGTACCGGATTTTGGTTCGAAGCAAGCGACATTTTAGTCGTTTTCGAGTTAAAGACAGAAATTGTTAGTTGAGTCGTAACACTGAAAATTATCATGTTGTTCGGACTCTCGACCACTTTGCGTATCGTACTCGATCTTCGTCTAAGCGATTCGCCATTTTCTTCGCAACAGTACACGCACATCACGTAAACTTATTATAAAAGTATAAATTTATGCGTTTGTCAATTTTTGTTATTCGACTATTTTGCGTAAAATCAAATAGCAATTTACGCGAGACGCAACGAGATTCAGAATACGATCTTTTACATGCCAATTTGTACTTTAACTTGCTGCGTAAAAAGGAAGACGCGTGGTTTTGCAAAGTGTCGAAAATTGGAAATTTCAAATAGTTCAGAGTAAGAAATATAAATCGTCGAAACCTTTACGAGTTCCAGCGCACGCAAAGTGGAAATTTCATCCTAAATCTATTTAGAAATAGATCGGCGAAATAAAGAAGCTCCGTTCATAGAATTCTGTGTTTTACCAATATCAGTAACGTCGTTCTTCTACACTAGCGCGCGCACACACACACACACACACTCACAGATTATGTACTTTGTATTTTTACTCCACCGTCGGACGTTAACAAAGTACAATTCCATAATTGCGGCACTTTATTGTCCATCGTTATCAGTTGCACTCGTTAACAACTTAGATAAAGAGATTAGTTTCAAAATGCTCGCTGATAATCAAAATAGAACGCAACAGTTGAATCGTGTTGCGTGTTTTATCGAGACTCTATTAAAAGTTCTCAAAAGTAATTTTTACCTCTGCCGTACACACGTTTTCAATTAAACTATATTACTAACGCTAGATAAATGTTAGTTTCTTTATCTTTCAGTTGTAATATCCGCGTAACTCGGACTCGTTGCTCTACTATTTTTCCAGGCTCGAGCTTCTTCGTTCGTATTTTGCGCACGATCTCTATCGATCCTTTAGCCGTTATGCAGAAATCGTCGAATTAAATTATTCCCGAATATCGAAATATCCATCCCAAGACATCGTACGCTGATACGTCTCGCAAACGATAGGGAAATATTTCCGGGGCGTAAAATTTCTCGATCGGTCGCGAAGAACTCGATTTACATCGCTGTGAACGACGCTTAATCGAGAGCCTACGGAAAGGTACCACGAACAGTTCGCTCGCATAATGGGCATAGGGCGAACCCAAGAAGAATCGTGGACCAAAGCCGCACCTTGTGCTGGCCACGTAAGTATGCGACGTGCACACGTTATAATGCTACGGCCGCGAACGTACGAGGGAACTAAGGTTATTGCGACCACCGTGGCGCTCCATAGAGCACCGCTTTCACCTACGATCCTCCTCCACCCTCGTCTCGTTCACCGATTTTATTCCGCAATTCGATCGTTCCGCGAGCCTGTCATCCTTCCTTCGAATTTCGATAACGATAAAGGGGACGCGATGCAGCGATTATTCTTCGCGTTCCATACGTCGCCTCTCTATCGTACGAATAATTCGAATCGATGCTATTCAACGTTTAATTTGTCCATGCCAGTCACATTGTAATACCTATGACCGTAATTGACTGTGAATTGGAACGCGTAGGAGCGTAAAGGCAAGCGTGCGCGTCTTGTGACTTTTCCAACGGAGATTTCACCATGCAAATTTCCCCGAAGCGCTTCGAAGACAGATAAGAAGCCCAGGTGTGTCTTTTGTTTGCCGATCGAAGGAATACTTTTGTCAGGTCGCCAAGATATCGTCCAAGTTTATAACTCGGCTACGCGTCTCTCGACTTTTATTTTCGCTGACCGAAATATTCGTCGAAACACGATCGCTCGTCGATGTATGTCGCATAAATTCTAATTCTTCTTATTAGAAACTAAAATCGATTTACCAAACGACTCGCATCGTTCCAGAGACGATGGCTGTCGTGCGAGAAAAACCAAAGGTTTGACAATGTTGTTTACCTTCGGCGTCCGGCGATGTTTCCCGTTGGCGTGTCACTTTCCCGCAGACGCTAGACGCTGCGTTTGCGTTTCGATATTTGAGCGCGCATCGATCTCTCGGCAAACGCGGTTTCTTCGTGACTTGCTCCGCGAGGTAAATCTGGTTTCCGCGAGAACACGACCGCGCGTTCGATGATTCGCCGACCAGCCACGGTACGCGAGTCCTACGTGACATAATGAAACTTGTCGCGCGAGATTCTTCCGCACGCTCTGCGACAGAGCGTTTATTGGATGCTGGAATGCCAGATACTGCGACTTTTACGTTCTTTACGACGCGCAGCGTGAATACCAGCGAATCGCGTGGACATTATGCGCTAGTTCTAGCATCGTTTGTTACGTAAAAGCAATTTTACGATTCGTCGTATCGCCGATCAATCTGATATTTGCAAAATTATCTTTACGTTTGCAGCTAAATACGCGTTTCTTCGTCCCCTTCGCAGTTTCAAAAGTATCGCTCGTCGTAATATCGCGGCAACGAGAACGTTAAACGTCGCTTGCCGCGATGACTGCTTTTTTGCTTTTCTCAAAACTTAAAAAACGTCTTAGTTCTCGGAAACGGAGGACGTAGAAAAATTTCTTTCGCGTCAACGAAAATCACTTTGATCTACGTCTGTAAGCGAAACTTGCCGTTCGATGGAAAAATTGCGTTACGCAAGGCCCGACAACAAAGATACACATTGAGAGAGGCGATCGAGTACTCGCACCCCGTGTAATCTCCATCCCCAGGTTTCAGATGTGGGTTTACGGCGTTTCGGGAACGAGCCGTTCAATCTTCGCCGCGAACCATAAAACGCGCGGCGCGAGACGTGCGGACGGTAGTGTATATTGCCGTGCATTTAGCTCGTCGCGCGCGCCGCTGACAGAAGAGGGATTTGCCTTCGCCGCTTTACCGGATTTACCGAGACACCTCGTGAAACACGCCCATGTTTGACTTCAGCTTTTGAGCGATGCCGAAATTTTCACAGGAACTCACCGCCATGTGTCACGGGGCAAGAAAAAGAAAGCGAGAGAGAGAGAGAGAAAGGAAGAGAGAGAGAAAGAGGGGAATCTACAGACCCGGCCAACGATGCAAGACTTATCACGCTCCGTAGAACGTGCCGACGCACAGAATAGATTGTTTGTCGATTTTTAGTGACCTCGCGCGCTATAAAGCCGACCGCTCGTAAAACCGAGTTGCGTTTGCCAAGCTTCGTCTCGACGTATGCTTTTTGCTACACGCGCACGGTCATCGCTATCGAGCGCGGTTTTAACCATTTCTTAATCGAGCTGCATTATTTTTTCCAGCCATTGGTGCTTGAATTATCAGAGTGGTTAGACAGTCTCGTAGAAGTTACGTAGATTTACAACGACGCAGCTTTCGCGATCCAACATGATTTCTCGTGAAACGCACGGATGAAAGCTTCGTTTCCTTCTCGTATACTCTTCGGTTTTTCCTTCGTTTCGAATTTTCACGGTATATTTCTATGCTTTGTTCGTCGTTGATTCTTGCGTCGTCGAGCGACGCGTACGAGTAACGCGAAGACGTAGATATTCCCGTTTCCGCTGCGTACAGCTGTATTTGCTTCTCCGAGAGAATTTAAGTCCTTCTTTCGAAAGAGTTCAGATAGAATTTCTTAGAAGCGTGACACGTATGCATCTTGTATCGTACTTTCGGTTAGACGCTGGGATTTTCTATCGGAGTCGCCCGCTTGTGTAACAATACGGCGGAGTTGGGAGATCGTACTTTTATGGCTTACCGCATTCATGTTAGACGCACGAATTTTTAGACGTAGGGTACACCGAAGGTAAGAGAAACAAATGAGGTATACCAAGATGGACTACGGTCGGTAAGGCGAGCGTACGTTGCATAACCTACATTCGATAAAAGGAGCTTTCTTTGTATTATCTACGCGCAAGATGTTAGGGATTAAAGAAGAGACGAGGAACAGGGTAGACTTACTTATCGTCTTCTAGTGAAATACCGATCGCGCGAAAGATCAAAGGTTTCGATATATTTTCTGTAATCGCTCAAGTTGCTAAAGTATAGCAACTTATCTGTTATATCTTCTCTATGGTAGGCCTGTGTAGTTAATGTTTTTTTTTTAATAAAAGATCGCATAAGGTGTACCAGCAGTCGGTCAAGTAGCTTCGGTTGATCAAAAACTGATCGATGGTAATAAAGTTTTTGAATTAGGTCCAGTTTATTCTCCTCGATAAAATTTACTAACAGTCGGTAAGATATCTTCAGTCGGTAAAATATCTTCAGTCGGTCATGAATGGATCAACGGTAATAGTTGTTGTTATTCGATTATTTTCAAAATACGCATTTAATCTTTACAAGCGCGTGTATAATCGGCAACGTCGATAAAAATTACAGTATAGAATACCGTTTTTCCGTGGAATATCTACTCGTTCACCTATCTATCAATCGTCTTTCTTACGTCGTTTAAATTCAGAAGATTCTGAAATACCGCGAAGAAGGATATGCGAGCGAATGTTTTTAATATCTTTTATTTCGTTTTTCTTAATATAATTTACAAACTTACTTAACTCTCGTATAAATCTAAAAATATAGATGCTCGTGCATGGCGTAAATTAATAACATAGAAAATAACAGGAGACTTAAACCATCTGCGAATTTCTAGTTCATTCGGCGGAACAGAGCTCGTTGTACATAGTACATTGTACATTTCCATATATCACTATACAGTAGGTATATTAAAAAATAGTACAAAATATTTTAATTCTTTTGTTTCGCACTTTCTCCCTCTCGCTTTCTCTCGCACACTCATACACAAACGCATTCTTTCCTTTCCCATCACTTTCGCGCTTATACACATAGGCCTAGGAATTTCATTCCTACTTTAACGTGTACTTCGAGATAAAAATTACAACGTTGTATAATGGCTTTCATTTCGTTCTCGTAAAGATATTTCGTTTCGTACGGTTTATATAATTGTCTTCCACTTCTCGACGAGCTGCTTCTTCAGATTTTCAACGATTCCTCAAGAATCGTGCAATTCTCAACTATCGTACAATGCGGCGAAAGTATCGTCAAGTAAATGTCGAAACATTTTCAGGCTTTTTCGTAGGATAAATAATCCGAATCTTTTCAAAGAAATATTTTTAACGCCATCTTCTTTCAAATTCGTCCACCTAATAATTAAAACGAACAACTTCTTTAAAAAAAAAAAAAGGTACACTATCCATTGCAAAGTTCAAATCAGTGTCGTTCCCGTTCTATCGCACAATTTTCATCCGCTCGATAAACAAGTGGCAAGTTAAAAACTGCAAAGATGGCATCGTTCTCGGTGAAATACCGTTCGACTCGAAGAGTTGAACAACGGACAGCGTTAAACGCCGAAGGAAGAAGCGAGCTCGACGAATAAATTCCACAGACGTTTCTTCTAGAAGAGAAACGCGTTTCGACCAGTAGTAAAACCGAAGGGGAGATCATCGTTGCGGTTAGACGGTGCATCCTCGGTCACAAAAGGACCCTTAATGATGCTCTCCGCCGGTAGAATAGGAGAAAAAAAAGGGGGGGGGGAACGGTCTAGGGTCAGAAATATTTTTAGAAGAGAGCAGGTACCACCTAAACCAAGTAGCTTCGACACCCTATTGCACCTGTCACCTGTGGCAACGGTGGCACAGGTTCTTCCTGTGGCCGAAAAATTTGCATTATCCCCTCCTTGAGTCGTTGCAGACAATGAAGGCGTTTTACAATCCTCCCGTTTCGATCTTCGTTTACGGCATCTCCTTTATCGAGAATCTTTCAAGTTCTTTTTCTTTTTCTTCTTTTCTGTTCTTCGCGGAGTCGGCGAGTATCATGGAAGTCATGAGAACGTCGCTTCTTTTTTCTGAACGGGTGTACTCGAAGGCTCGTACTATCGTCGATTTTGAATTTTTCTTCTTCTAGAAAATTTCCCAACGTTACGGAAATATGGATAAATATGCGGATGGAACGTCGATGGAAAAAGTTGTAGAGATTTTTCGAAAAACGTACCGAGGAAGACCGAAAGAATTCTCGACCACTTCATCGCATCTCATCGTCCTTTGTACGATACAAAATAAGGCACATTTTTTGTCGTTGAAAATCGATATCGTAATCGTAAGAAACGTCGATATCGGTTGAATAAATTTTTCTACGACTCGGCGAATAGTCGACAGAATATTCATCCGATATGACCGATAGAAAAAGTACGAAATTTACATTCGCAGCGTATAAAATACGATTAGTCGTTGCAAGATTAACTAGACTTCGTAATTGTATGTACAAACGTCCTCTCAATGCACCAATATGATAAAATTTTGTCAATGTTAACGCTTCCAACCACTCCACGTTGTACTTTTCTTAAGGTTTCTTTGTTTCTTCCTTTTCTTCTCCCTTATCGAATATAAAAATACAGCCATATACGTATATAACTACGGATAAAAACTTCTTTCAATTGCCAACGCGACATAAAATCGTATCGAAGAACGGTAAAAATATTGCCACGATTCGTTATAGTCGCTTTTCGATCATGTATCGAAAAACAGATATTGCCATTTTTCTACAGCGATTGAAGATTCGTATAAAACAGTTTCTTTGCAATTTCTTTATAGTTCATCGTTGAATTAAAGATCAATCACTCGATAAATTTCCAATCTTTTTCTAATATTTTCATATGTACAACAATTATAAATGCTCTTTTTATAAACGCTCTTCGTAACAGTAATATATAATTAACGTTGCGTCTAATTATTATTATATTATCTACGAACTAATCTTTCTCCTAAGAAAAAGATATCGAATACTTAACATTTAACGTTTAACAATTAAAGTAATATAATGTCCATTTAATTTCGTAATAGAAAAAGATTATACAATTTATACATTGTTCGTTTAATGAACTAAAAAATACCACAGTCTGTAGCAATGGTTTTGCAATTGTCGATCAAATCGAAAAAACAATACCATTCGATCGTCGTGACGATATTTCCACCGTTGTAAAACGATCTTCGTCATTTGGCATGTTTCATTCTTTTATACTACACAAAGGCTGGGAATTCAAATTGACGTAAGCTCGCTCGTAAGGAAAGTCTCGTAGCATTTTTTCAAGGACGACGTTTTTCCGTCTTTCTAGAAAAAAACGCCTATTCCCGTCTAGTTTCCGTATCAAGCAGCATCGGTGGAAATCCACGCGTAAGAAACGTTAAAATAGTAACCTGATATCTGTCGGAACATTCCACGGAATATACTCGCTCCATGTATCGCGATAAAATCACCGCGATCACCCGAAACGAAATTAAATTATCGACGTACGAGCCTACGCCACTTGGACCACCCATGTAAAAGTCCTAACACGCAACATCCTCTTCCGCCGTACTCTCTACCATCCAGATACAAATGTATCGCTTACAAAATACTCCATCACTCGGATCATATCCGAACGACGTCCACGACGATTCCATTCGTTTGCACCAATTAGTCCCCTTCTTCGAAATCCAATTTCACAGCAGACGATCATTTGGTATTCTCCGTTGCGACATTGTCCCTTCTACCGACGCATTATATCCGCTATAGTGAACCCCTGCCTGGCTGGGGCGGGTCTGGGTGGAGGTGGCGGCTGAGGGGTGGGTGCCCTGGGTGGTCGTGACACCTCTTCCTCTCGTTCTCTGTCGCGTTCTCTTTCTCTACTCTGTTCCATCTCTCGTTCTCGTTCCCTCTCGCGTTCCTGCAGCTCCAGCAGCACCCTCGACGGTCCGGGTGATCCGATTCTTCGTCTGTACGAGGTCAGAATCAATGGCGGTGGGGGTGGGAGCGCACCAGGAGGATTCTGTGTGACAGAGTGTCCGCCAGTTGCGCTGCTGGTTACCGTGGAGGACGGCTTTACGGCCGGAAGCAGGTCTCTTCTGATCTGGAGATGAGGTCTCTGTGGAAGGGTGGACGAGGAAGCTGGCGCCGGAGGCGGTTGCGGCGGTCCGGACGAGCTCTGAGAGGGATAGGAAGCGTTCGTCGCGGAAGCTGGCAAGGAGGAGTTGGTCGTGGACGCGGACGACGACGAGCCGGCATCCTGGCAGTCCTCTTCCGGGCTGTCGTCGTCCCTGAGAGCCTCCTCCAACGCTTCGGGAGGCACGTCGCCTACCGCGTGCGTCAACGCGTGCCTCCTCAGGTCGCAGTTTCTGCGAAACACCTTGCCGCACGAGGTACACTCGTAAGGTTTGTGATCCGTGTGAGTGAGGAGGTGGGTTTTCAGGTTGCTGCGTTGGTTGAAGCTTCGAGCGCAGACCGGGCATTTGTGAGGAGATTCTTCCATGTGAAGGATTTTGTGCACGGCTAGGGTACGGCTTTGGCAGAAACCTTTGCCGCACTCGCCGCACTTGAACGGCTTCTCCTTGCTGTGAATATACCTGCAATGTACATAGGGCCGGGTTTAGTTTGGTCTGATAACGACGCATTCGTGCAACAGCGAGATAGCAGAGGCGTTGCAGTTCCCAGCGTAGCCTGGCTCGTCACGTCGAATCGAATTCTCGCCTTCGCACAATTTCACAGATTTGATAATAAAAAACGAAATTACCTATGATCTCGAAGGTGATCCTGCCTCCTGAACGCTTTGCCGCAGATATCGCACGAGTACGGCCGCTCGTCCGTGTGCGTCCGTTCGTGAATCAACAAATTGTACGACTTTGTAAACTGTCGATTACAGAATTTACAGATAAACTGTTTCTTAGGCCTGGACGCCCTTCCCGGTGCCCTTAGGAGCCTCCTATCCAAATGTTGATGCGCCAAGGGTCCACCAGGCGGATAGAGCGCCGCCGAACCACCCGGGAAGGGACCTGCGAATACCGGGTAACCGGGCGGTGGTTCGAGAAGAGGCGGCGGAGGAAGCAGAAGAGCCCTCGCGGCTAATTCCTTCCTCTTGTCCGCCATCATAGCCATAATCTCGTAACTGGACGAGGATTTTCTCGCGACGGACGACTCCGCGCCGACCTCGTGATCCGGATTCGACGCGTTCGACGAGGAAGGTGGTGGCCCGGTTAAGTGAGGGTGCAGGTCGGCCGGATAGGGCGCCAAGTGCAGCCTCGAAGGCACCACGGGCACGAACGCGGACGATTCGCGGTGATGATGGTGACCCAAGCCGGCTACCAAGCCGTGTCGATGGTGATGATAGGCAGCCAGGGCGCTAGACGGGTCGAAGCCCCTGGAAGTCGACTGTGCCGCTGATCCTGAGGACGATGCGCCCGCTGAAGTCGGTGCCGTCCTTGGTGACGGCCCAAGGCCCAGGTCCCGACCTCTGCTCGTCTCCTCCGAGACCGTAGCCGAGGCCGAGGCCGACGACGCCACGATGTCCGTCGGCATACCGATGACACCTGCAATTTCAATCAACCTCGCTGCTGATCGATGCCCCTCTTGTTGTCGGTAATCGTACAAAAGATATCGTATCGTATAGGTTTCCTCGGAGGGTACAAGGGGAATTTACACGCGAATTGGGCTGAATTTCAGCTCCGCGTGAAAAAGATACCCGACGACTGGAAATATAGGATGTGTGGAAGTAGTGGAAATAGAAAACGTAATTTACAAATGCGAGTTCCACCGTTCGGATAAGTTCTTTATCGCGTGATTTTTCTTACGTTAAAGTTATTATTCGAGTTTTGGGTAAAATATTCTTTCCGACGTAAATCGTTACGACGCATATATTTTTCGTACCGCGACGGTGTTGTTATAAATCGACAGACTGGATAGATGCAAGCGAGAAACGATACGTTTGTTCGGATAACTTTCGTTTAGAGGGAAGATTTAATCGACGATCGACGCGTAAACGTTCCATTGGTATTAAATTACTGGATACTTGTTCCCAAAGACGACACTTCTCAGCTATTATTTATTTTTATTCGTTGGAAAAGCCGAACCGAATTAAAATAATAAAATCGGGGAATATATGTAACGCTACCTTTCACGATAACCGATAAAACCATATATTTTCGCTTCCGCTCTACCTTCGTGATAAGATAAAACTTTTACCATGTACGGCATTTACCCCGAAACAAATGATTTGGACTTCTGAGAAAGGAAAAAAATTCTAGATAAACAATACTACTACTTGGAAGCAAGAAGTTGTAAAGCGACTTTCACACCGTTGCAAAATGGTAACGTATACTCCGATTACGAAATGCCATGGAAATGCGATTCAAGGACTTTGGCTACGTTCGTAACGTTTGTTTCTCCGAACTTCCTATGATCTGTAGTTTATCGCGCGATAAAAAAAAAAAAAAAAGAAGGAAGAGCGGATCGACGAGAACGAATCTACGAACGCCGAATACATCAGCGACTTGTGCGAAAATCATCATGGATAATCGATCTTTTGAAATTAAGTCGAGGAATCCACGTGACAAGGTTAAGTGTAAACCACGTTAAACATATCCGCCATCTTGCTATTCGTCTGTGACTTCCATTAAACATCGATACGAATTGAATTCACAGTCCGAGAGATATCGTTTGCTCGTGATATTTTGCTCCATTATCGTAATCGATCGTTAATTAACAAGATCCTTTATACGATACGTTCCGTACGGCGAAGAAATTCTCTTACTATCGTCCTACGAACTAAACTCTATTTAAACATCTCTGTTCGAAAAGCGTTCTTCCATCGGACCTTACTCACGATTCTACGCGAATAAAGCGATCGAGCGATAAGAAAAGCGGAATCCCCCGAGCAACGCGGGTCTCGTTCGCGATAAATTCAACGAACAACGCTATTTAACAGCGTGAAACGAAGCGCGGTTTCGACCTAAAGCCATGACTAATTGCTCGTCTAATGAATCAAAAGAACACGACTTTATCGCGTATCGCGTTTCCCAGACAATTGTGCGATAATGCGTGGAACCCGCTCCCGTTTTGCCAGCCGCGTGCGTTCCACGAACGTGAACTGGTTATCTCGAGCCGAGCACACCTGCCAACATGGCTTCCGCGGACCCAGCGGTCACGGCTAGTCCTAGCGGCCATGTTGGAATCGCCAATGCCCAGAAGAACGCAACGAGCGCGGACCACCTTGTTCCCTCTTTACCTCCGTATCGATCGAAATGTTCGACGCCTGTACGATCCTAGACAGGGGCTCACCAGGGAAACGTCGGCCGTCGAGAACGCTTCTCGATCTCGCGTTTACTCTCCGCCGATATCGGTCCACCGTCGCATCTCCGCCCGAGACGTGTGATCCTGTACAGCGATCGCTGGCGGGAGCATTCGTCGCGATACCAGGATCGGCTACATCGAGTCGCTGCCACCAACGATTCTGCTGTTCGTTCCTCGGCTGCTTTATCGTGAAACCATCCGCGAGCACCCACGTAAGCACACATACACGGATCCGCACTAGCGACACACTGTGAATCGTACAATCAAGTTGGTAGGGGCACACGATTTCGGCCACGAAACTCGCACACTCGCCGCGCACCTCCTCCAACCTCCTCGATACCGCTCGATCGTGGATCGCTTCTCCTCTTCCGGAAGCTTGGATCACCGCGAAGTCGCGATCGGAGAGGGAGATAGATAGATGGACAAAGAGAGAGAGAAAGAGAGAGAGAGAGAGAGGAAAAAAAAGGAACGTAAGGAAAAGGAAGAAAACCGCGTAATCGTCGCGGACGTAGCACCGTACCTACGTTTCTCGATCGTAGACACGAAGGAGCGCGCGGTTTACTGCGTGTTGGACGCCGCCAGGTAGGCTACCTCGGCGCACACCCACGCAGCCGAGGCACACGCATGGTCCACACGCACGCGGACACACAGGTAACAGACCACGACTTGCCTGGGAGTCTTTCCGTTCGGCTGCCGCTAGTAGCGCTGCTGCTGGATGCTGTGCTCCGACTGCCTCGCTTCTGGCCGACGACGGTGCGACAGAGTCCGATGGAACCGGCCAATGGGAGTCCAACCGAGACGCAGCAGAACCTGGAGCAGGCCCTAGCAATGGGACCGAGACCCTTCCGCGTTCAGCATCCTGCTCGAACAATTGCCCAGCTGCCGCGTAGGGAACGAGCGCCGAGAACTTTGTTTATTCGAAGAAAATTTTTGTCCACCTGTACGTACACGATAATGGGTCAAACAGGTTAATCGTCTCGTGGAATTGAGCGTAATTTTAATTCGATATGAAAGTCAGAAAGTTTCGGCAATCGTAGCGTGTTCGGGGTGACGTTAACGTTCGGATTAATTCAAACGAGAAGGAAGCGCGGCGGCAGAAATACGGGAGTAATTTTACTGCAACGTGCATGGACACGCGAGAATCTATTTGCATAGTCTATGTACGGATCGAATTTAATTTGCATGAAAATTTAAATTATACATGCAAATAAGAGTCAGAGAGACGTAGAAGTTTAACGGGAGATCGAAGAAACGAGACAACAGTGGTCGTATTAACGCTTACGGCTCGCTGCAACGAGACATCGTTAATGCGTTACGATAAAATCAGATAACCAAAGGGAACATCGAAGATAACGATTGACTAAATTGTCGAATATGTAACCGCCCGTAAGGTTTGCGCTATTTCGAAACTATAATGCGAGATAGATAATATCTATTTGAAGCGCGATGCAAAATTCATGAAATGACTTTGAGATTAGATTGCTGGCTATTCAACGATAGAGGAAACGTATTTAAAGGTAATTTTTCACGCGAACGTTCTTCCGTGTTACTCGTTCAGTTGCTCCATAGACATTCGACGGATTGAGGAGGCACGTCTCCGTTTGATAAACGATTTGAGGCTTCCCTTGAACTATACCGATATATACCGTCAGTATTTCAAGATTCTCGACTAGAAGGGTCGGTATATATCGTCGATACGATATTGCGAATATTTATCGATAAGCCGCACCTCCGTCCAGACCCTTGAAACATCGACGATATTATTGATCGTCCGAGGACACCCTATGAAATAATTCTTCTTGCAGCGCTGGAAATCCCACGGACGATCGTTCATACATAGCTATACGTACCGATACGATGTTCCAAACTATCGAACTATACAGCTTTATTTATTTATATGTATCCATGACCTGGAACTACTATTACTACTACCGTACTTACTTGCTACTACTACGTTATGTTTTGGGTTACAAGGTCTAGGAACGAGAGAATTAATAAACAGATTTCTATTTACGTTCCCTGTAGCCTCTAGCCAAAGCTACAACTCGACTTATTTTGGTAATGTCCTTTTGCTATAAATATACGAACGTATCCCCTATCGTTCCATTGTCTAGTAACACTAGACACAAGAGAGTAAGGATCTGAATCGGCGTAAACTTATGCGTTATACTTGTACTTATACCATTAATTATTTCAATATACTTTTCTATTACAAATTCATTCACTCGTTCTTCGATCAGTCAACCTCGACGTCGACGCAAACATTTCTCCGGTCGTTGCAAGATCAAGCCTTTCTACCCTTATTTTCTACCCCGCATGGGTACGATCGACGTTCCAGCAACGTTTGCTCCAACTGAAAAACTCCATTCCGCGTCAAAGCCATCGCTAACGGAGACGCAGAGCAAAGGGGACCAGGAACGAGGGAGGGAGATCCACGGGTATCCTATCTACCAGTGCCTACGACGCGGTGCCGCGCAGGTTGAACGCAGGAGGTTTAGGTAGAGACATGGTATGAGGAACAGGTGCGTAATACCAAGGTTCGGTGCCCCCCTGATCGATAAACATATCCATCTCCTTCGAATCTTATATTCTCTATCTACAGAGCCGGTATAAACATCCATCTCGAATCCTCCTTCGAAATGCAGCGCGCAAACGCGTTGCATCTTCGCCACCGGACTATTACCAATTTGCCAAAAGAACCCGTTCATTTACGTGCATTTACATACCTGATCGATCCTTCCGAAAGTCAATGGACCGTGCAGCAACTCGAAGACTCCTTGTTCGTCTTAGATCTCAAGCACCTGTACATAAGAGGAAAGTCGAATTCCAGGAGGAGGTAACAGCCGGTCGAAGCATTATTTACTAGAAACAAAGATGAAGGTAGATCGCGTCACGTTCGAAAGGCGAAGTTCGGGCGAACGGGTAACGGAAGGTAAAAAATCGTGGGGCAGGTTGTAAGTCCACCTGTAGGAAACTCGTACGGCGCCGGCACTGAAGAAGGAGATCGGTCGATGGTGGGCGGGAAGGGGAGAGACCAGCGGCCAGAGGCACTCAGAGAGATCGAGCCTCGATCTTTCTCCTTACTTCTTCTCTTCTCTTGCTTCTTCTTCCCGGGCCAGTCGACATCCAGTCCATCCCTCTCCCTCGTGGGCAGAGCACGCGGTTCTTTTTCTTTCTTTCCGTCTCTTTTCTGCTGGCAGCAGCCGCCGCCGCCGACGCCCAGCCGGTTTTACACCGGCGAACCGATCCAATCGAGTGTCTCGGAAGAACGAGGCTGGTTCTAGTTCATGGATCGTGGATTTCGCTCCACTTGCCTAGAACAACCGGCGTAATTGTTCGTCCGTGCGATCCAGAGGGATTTGCTCGCGCCACGATCGCCACGCCACGCTTCCTCGCGGAGCAACGTCGAACTCGCAGCAATCCAGCTATTGGAATTACGAAAAACTGCGGAGATTCGCGCGTTCGTCAGACCGAGCCGAGACCCGTTTCTCCGTTTCGGTTTGGCTTACCTTCGTCTCCTCGCGGTGGCCACGAGCAACTGCTCCGGATTCCTTCCGAGTCCAGTCGCTTCGCAACCGAACGCTTCCTGGCTGTGTCCTTCCGCCAGAGACGATTTTTACGGCAACAGGAGGTGGAATATAGTTTACGCGTTCGCTGCTACCGATGCACGTGTCGCGTCTATTCCATTGTTTACGTATGTAGCACTGCCGACGTAGCTGCTACATTTTACTCTCTGTACGTTTCGACGAAATAATCTGGAAAGAGAAACGAAGCGGTATATCGAAACGAGTAGTATCGCTTAAAATAAGACGTTTCTAGCGAAAAAGCAGAGGTACTGGTCGATATATTCATCGAATAGCGACACAGCTACTGCAATCTCGCTAAATGTCCGTAATGTCCAAGATTATCCGGTTAAAATATTCATTTTACTCGTTACGCAAGGAGAATTTCCAATCGGACACGGTTTCAGCGTTATTTATGCAGCGGTCAACTCGATACGGTTCGTATTCTGGCTATTATTGGGGTTCCCTATTCACCTTGCTTTCTACTCTTTGGTAAAAATCGGTCACGAAATCGGCTGGCGAACGCGAGCATTCGCCGGTGGCTGATAGACGAGGTTCGAACGGTCGATCGATAGATCGGCGATCGAGACGACCTCCTGGCACGAATATTAAGACGAATTTCTCGAATATCGGCCTTCTCAGATCGTTTTCTCCGCAGCAACGCCGGAACAAACCTCCCATTGATGATCCATCGACGTTCATCGACTATTTTAATGTCCCGTGAATTTCTGTTCCGCGTCACGAGAAAACGTACTGTCGTCCATAAAAACCGATTTCTCATCGCCACTGCTATCGTTCGATCGATGTTCTTTCCAGTCGGAATAGAAGGAACGACTCGTTCGAATTCGCTTTTTATTAAATACGAAAGAATTTCCAATAATAAAAATCAATGCAGAAAGAATTTGCTCGTATTTCTTTAGACAGAGATAAACCTCCTGAGTAAAAAGGAATCGTTGATGCGGTAGTTCGGGAGAATCAAAGTCGACGTTTGGGAGCTTAACCTCGCGCGTAACGAATAAGCATCGAGCATCGGACCCAAGCTCGTCGAAAAAGACGATCGAGGCAGAAGCTGTCGTCGATCATCGATCGTGGCTACTTTTCACCGTAAGCGGCTATGAATTTTTCCGTCTTTCGTGCGCTATTGTGCGTAGGTCAACGTCTACCTGCAGGTGCATTTGTATTCACGAGCCGGCGACACGCTGTCGGGTGTAGCGTCGTGTAAACGCTGCAGGTACCTGCCAATGTGGACGAATCAGCTGCGGAGGAACGTTTTTATGCAGCATCTCGGAGAGATAATGTAGTCGGTCTTTTTACTGGCCTTCTATATCGCTCAATGTACCGACAAAGAACCTCCATGGACGCTTTTGACAAGTTTTTTCTTCGCATATTCCATTGCTTTTGTACTCGCGAGGTAGCCCGAGATCGAATTAAAATCTGATTAAGCAAGCATGGCAGGATATATGGTAATTAACGGCGTAAATTGTCTCTGATCTTTTTACAGTAATCTTTAGAAGACCAGTTTCTTGCTAAAAGAATCGTTCGAATAATTTAAGTCGATGAAATTTATTTAAAAAATGATCTATCGATATATTCTTTCTAAAAATACGTTAAAGATCATTGTTATTAGATTTCTTACAAATTTAAACGATTTACGCGAAGAGTAATGAGTTGTAAATGCAAAACGCTAAAGGGTTCGGTGACGAAACATTGACGAATTACTGGAGGAGGCTACGGTAACGGTATGCGGTGACGAACCTTTTCCCTAAAAGGCTCAGATGCTAGGGAGAAGGTCAACATGGTTCCTTTACGTGAGAAAAAAAATGGGTCTCCGACGACAGGTATTTTACATTTAAATATCGGAGAGGCTCGCGGTACTCAGATGCAAAATACAACGTTGTACGTGATCTCACGTGTGAGAACGAGGATCGACGCTAACGATAAAGTTACAGAACAGTTTCGTATTAGAATTTAAATTTGCATTTAAACGTTTAACAGCTCAATGGTTTCAGTGGCGATATATTCGTTTGTACTTTACGCGCTAAATCCCTGTCTCCTCGATTCTAGACCGAAGTATAACAGTTGGAAGAGTTTTATAATAATTTTTAAACCAATAGTCTAAACCTCGATACTCTCTTCCCGAGGAACGAAACAATCTACTGTTACCGCGTGCAAAAGACAAGACGAAGTTGCACCAAATTCCCGTTAAAATCGTACGAGAAGAATTTTTGGCTCTGCTTCGCACATCGTAAGTCATCGGAGAGTGCGAGAAAGCCACGCACCGATTAAAACGCGAATGGTAGGTTTCGGGGGGTCAGAGGACTCGATCCGTACAAGCTTTTAGGCAAGGCGACAGCACGCGAGGCGTTGCTACAGCGTGCAACTGCCTCTCCCGTCGTTTTGTTCACTGAACTAGTTCCCTCTCCTCTTTCCGCCCCCGACCACATGCAGCCACTACCACCGACGCTATCTCACCACCACCACCAACCACCATCGCCACCACCACCATCACATCCACGCCGGGAAGTTATCAAGATCACCACCGTGCTGGAAGTTGGAAGAAGACTGGGCGAGCGACTCCTTGCTTCCAAGAGGAAGAGAAACGACGAGCAGTCCAACTCTGTTGGCTGAATTTCCACCAAGATTTCATCGAATTTGATCTAATTGAAGAATTTAAGGGAAACATGGAGAGGAAATCCGCGTCGAATCGGTCCTGTCAAAGCTTTCGTCGAAGTTATGGACGAATTTCCTTTGTTCACGGTTTATTAAACCGTTACCTGTTACGGATCTCGTTCAGTAACTCTAGAAAAGATTCGTTTCAATTTGGAGGTCTTATAGCGTCGATAAAAGTTAGAAAGTGCTACATCTGCGAATAATTAACAAAATTGTACTCCTAAGAAACGTTGACGATCTGAAAACTAAATGTAACTTCTGTATCTCTGTTCATCGAGTGGTGTTAAAAAATACGTATACAGGGTGTTCAGTGATCTCTGGTACCCAGCGTTTTTCTCGTAAATGGCGAATACCGGCGAAAGATGCTAGAGAGAAAAGTTTTTCCATTAAAGCCAAAGATCAGCCTGGTACGAGTGTGTGACGAATTTTCAAGTTTATTTTCCTCGGAGGCAAAGCGTTCTCCGAACAAATTTTATTCCACATTTTCGACTTTTTCTCGCACGTAGAACAACGTTCTGCCGTTTATTTTTGCTGGCGTCCACTCCAGAATTATACACGTTCGAGTATGCTTGAAAACAGATTTTCAAACTCGATTTTCTCAAAAATGAAACATTATACGAACGTTATTCTTCCTCTTATTTTTCCATAAAGAATCGCCCTGTATCCACTTGTTCGTATCGTTCGGTCGCATTCTGTACAGTGCCGATATCGAAACGATTCTTAAACACTTTTGCACGATATCGTATTCGGAGGGAGGTAACAATGTCGCGTGTGGATCTACCTTAAAACACGGAATACCATGCGTCGAATTTTGATGCATCGAACGCGAACAAAAGTCGGTGGTTACAGGCGAGGGCGTTCACATTGCACGCGGTGCGTGTGTTGCCGGCGAGCGTCTGCTTACGGTACCGCTTCATTTGCGACTAGCGCGCTCGATGTGCACGCGCCCCATGCGTAACGCGTGCTTGTTCGCAAATTTTCAGATGCGAATCGATTCTAGTCGAGTAACTGCCCCTATTTCCGCCCCAGTTGCGTAGAAATTGCATCCGCTCGATGAATAAATGGAAATACGAGCGTGAAACGATAATCGCGAGACATTATGTATGAAACTGCAGGTACGGTGTTATCGTTAATGTATGGAGTTTTGATGCGCGATCAGATAGAGTTATGTTACTCGTAGACAGCTTTAATTACGGTGTCTGTGATCGATGCGCCGTGGTACGTGGTACGGAATAAACGGCTTATTACGTTCTTGCGAATAATCGGACAGCAGCGAGTTTAATTAAAAAAAATGATGGAAAATGGTTTTGCGTCGCTGATGCTTCTTCTTTCGTCGAGAGAGTTAATATCCGATATCGCGAGAAATATATTATGAACGAAGCTTTAGTCGTATCGCGCAGAAATGATAGAAAAACACGACAGGTAAGAAGGAATTGCCAGGAGAAGAAGGATAGAGAAACGGAGCAGGAAGAAACTGTACAAAGAGTAAAAACGCATCCCTGCCAAACGAAGTCTCCCTAAAGTATATGCATACTTTTTGCCTTGGTATTTCCATTCGAGCAGCGTTCAAGAAGATGACGAAGATTGGGGAACAAGATGAAGATTAAAGACGCACTGTAGGCAACAAAAAGATGACGGCGACGTAATTAAGGAAGTAATATCGTAAAATTTAAGCAGTATAGTAATGATTGGTTTGCGAACGTACTTATATTTTAGTCCAAATAAACTTCAAGGGAAACGAAAAACCGTGGTGAAGTGTATACCCAGCAGAGTGGAAATTAATATTCCTTTGACCATGATTAAGGCGTGTGTTGTTGCTGGGTGTATATTCGTTTCGGGTTATAAAATAGGAAGAAAAATACTGAAAAGCAACGGATAGGGATAATTAAGATTCAATGTATAAAATGGGAAGCAAACAGTGTAGTAATAATAATCATTGTTCTTCTTAAGAAGGTACCTAACGATGCAAAATTCGAAAGAACGATATAACGTAACAGCGATAATTCACCGAACGAAAAGATCGCAAATGCCACTATAACGTACATTAATCGAGAGAACGCTGAAACGAACAAGGTAAAGGAAAATAGGAGATATAAAACGGTGTAACCAAGAGGAAGAGGAGAATTCTGGGGCGGTCATAGAATGGTAAAATGACGCTATAAGCGTTTTGCGGATCCGCAGTTTCTCTCAATGGAACCCGAGAGAAAAGAAAAGAACGCGACACGGGAACCGGAGGAAGAAACGGATGGCCTCGCAAAACTAAAAGGAAGCGGGAAGATTAAAAAGAGGAGCGAGAGACTTCTCGCGAAACTTTAAGATAAATACGTGCCTGTTAAAGGAATCTCAAAAGGACAAACTCGACCGGGAACGAATTAAAAATAAGCCGGCAGAAATGCCAGGGTCGAGGACCTCCGTAGTCGCATCTTTCCAAAAATTCGGACGTCACGGTTGCTTTTCGCTCCCGTCTTCTCTTTATCGTTCCGAAGAAGCTTCAAATGAGACGAAGAAAACCGGCGAATAACTTATGCAAAAGGAACAAACTCGTCGAGAGAAGGGGGGGGGGGGGCGGGAAGGGACGAACAGAAGAAAGAAATCGAATGAGATTTCCACACTGGTCGGGGACAAACGAATGTTCGAACGAATGACAGAAAAATGGTTCCACCGGGAGCATAAGCTACTAGGAATATCTCGAGTTTCGTGAAAAACGAAAGCGTGGATCAAGGATAGGGAAAAATGTAACGCTGGAAGATCGAATCTGTAACTCATACCCGACCAACCACGTGGTCAGTGTGAACGAAGCCTGAATCCTGATCCAAGGAGCACCGTAGAAAAGGATAAAGAGGGCAAGAAGGAGACGATGAAGAAAGACCGCGCGTCAGCAGAAGGAGAGGAAACGTGGTCTCGCACCGCGCACGGATCTCGAAGCATGGAGAACACGAACTGGTCGCCGCATACCTACACGACGCGTAATGAGAACATACCAGCGTCGTTCGGCCTGCTATCTGCTATCAAACGGATACCACCGGTTCAACCGCGGATAAACCGTGTACCGGGCCCTCGGCAAACTCAAATTCGTTTTACATCCAGTCTATATGCCGATAAATTTATCGAAACAACGTCGTATCGGAAGAGCCGTTTCACCAAAGGATCTCGCATGCCACCACCTTACACGTTACATTCTCCCCATAGAAATCTCTGATTTTGAACGAAAAATTCCCGCCGGTTGCCGAGAAATTCGTGCTAAACGTTTCTCGAGAATGTGTCGTAACAGGGGAATTGTTTCACGCAGGATGTTCCTGCGTCACCTATTCGCCGGTTATATTTTCCTGATCCGAAGCCTGAAATTTTTCCCGAGAACTTTATTTGTTCTTGTTCTTAACTTACCTTAACTTACCTGTAAACTTACCTTATCTACCGATCCTTTGTACGACCTATATACCGATTTGGATCACCGTGTTGCAAACATTGCGAATAATTTTTAGAAATTCTTTTAAGTCTATAGGGTCATACAGAGATACCTTTGAATCATTTTATTTCATTAGTTTAGAGCGTGGGATTATTGAACTAGGACGTGGAAGTGACGAGATGCGAGACACAGGATAAAGGGTGCTGATTGCGAGGAATGGAGCAATGATAAGGGGTAGGGAATATTGGGTGTGAGATATCAGTATCGAATTGTAGGTATTAGATACGAGGCAGAGAACGTAAGATTTAGAAAATAAAACGAGGAATAGAAAGTGCGAGACGCGGAAATATGTGTAAATTCTTCAACGTAAAGTTCTAAAGTCAACGCAGTCTTAACGGTCAAACGATGATTTACTAAAAAGATCAAACAGCGTACAAAATCATTGACAAACAACTCGAATACTTCGTTTTCAATTGCACATGCATCAAATTAACATTCTATTCTCCATGTGGCGATGCTCTTTGTATCACTGGTCGCTTAAAAAGTTGTACAAAAATTATAGCGCGTATAGTGCCTCGGTATCCTTAGGACTTTTCCGGCGGTTACTTATCTGCGTAGAAGGCTAGCACATTGCAATTACCCTTTGATAGTCGTGGTATAGACATTATTAGGCATTCCCTCGTTCTAAAGCGATAAACGCGGCGAAAGTCTCAAATCTAAAATTAATGTAAATTATACGGCGTGAACGTCAATAATTTAACAATAATTACCATTTATAGGAATTAATAGGTAATATCATGGGTATAGCGTAACGTATCGGTATAGGATTACGCTTGGAGTTCGAAAACCAACTAATAATCTTTGAAGCCTTTCGAATTCTATTGCGAAATTATACGTCTCGATATTGGGAGTTAGTTTCACGAATACTTGGAAATAGCGGCTACGTAATTATTATCAATTCGAAACCATGGGAACATAGCTGCGAAAAACTACCATTGACATTGCAGAATCGCATTGAATTAGAATGAAATTTATCCTATACCTCTTTAACGTTTATTTGTTATTTTACTGGTAGAGCTTTTTGTTGTATTCTATATTCGAGGGAAAATATACTTTTTGTTCCGTTTCCAATTTAAGCTATCGTTCCTTCGTTTGTACTACCGATAAAATTGATAGAAAGGTGAACGATAGGGTCTTATAGTATGTGTAATATACGATGACACGTAGTTCATTTAGAAACGCATTTTATAGAAAATAGGACAAGTCATTTAAATTAAAAGGAAAAATATGTAATACATAATGGGTGAATATTCCAGCCAGACTGTGTTAATCAATTAAGATATAATCGAGGTATTTGTACAGGTGATTTATATCTACCGACAGATAGTTAGCGAGTGGACAGGAAAATAAAGCTGATACTACACGTACTACTTTGTATTAAAAAAAATTCCGCCGTCGATTATCGGTTTTTAAATATTTCACTGTTTGAAAAATTTCTTTGCCACTTGTCGGGCACCTTTTTCCATTGAAACAAAGATTAATTTTCTCTTCGTTAATGACTGCATAAAAATTATAGAAATACATGTTACTTTCGTGATTATTATTTTTATATAGCATCTTTATCAAACATAATATCGTAAAAGAAAAAGATATGGGTATGTTTGTACAAAGCTATTTTGAAATACACGAAGACAGAACGTTAATAGATAAAACATTATCGACGAGAAGGAGCGCGTGTTTTAAACATTTTGCTTAAAGGAAATCTACTTTGCGTTTTCGTAACATCAATTGACCAATCTTAGCGACCGTCCAGGTAGAAAGTTCTTACAGCTTTCGAATCTCGCCACGACATGGCGTCTGAAAGCAATTTATCGGATAATATGCGTATGATTGATTTTATTTCTACGAAGTATTTACGTGTTTATTTTATCTGAAAACCTAATGCCGAAGTATCTTTGACATTTGAGTCGAAACTGTTTTATTTTTATTTAAGGATAAAAGCAATTTAATTTATCAGAGAAAGTATGCAAAAAAGATGTTGAAAATATTCCTTTAGATTCTGATCTTTTTTATAATGAGAATTTTGAAAAATGTCTAATTGGAATTGTTAATAAATATAGAGATAGAAACGTGGCGTGATTATTAAACGCTATTGTATTATAAATGTAATGAAGAAATGCGTATATATAATTTTCTCTCAACGACATTTATTACAATCTCGGTTGGTTCAATTAATTAATTTTAGTTTTGGCACTAGAAAGACGGACACGGTTACATTTGACCCTTTGTACTTTTACAATCACACTGATTCTACTTTATTACAATAATATTACGCAATCTTTTCTTTCGTCACACGCTTTATAAAAATTCTTATTCTTAAAGCTTAAAAAATGTCAACAAACGAATCAGTTAACTTAGAATCAAAAAATGTTGTGATTTGATTTTGATAGAAACGAAGAAATGCTATCTTTTACGCAAGATATATTATCACGTAATCGCTAATATCTTTATTTTTTTTTCACGTATTTGCGAATTTTCTAGACCTTAACCGATATCGTATGTTTCTTCGATAAATTGACAAATTTGAATTTGTGCGCTTTTTCTTTTTACTTTGCACAGAGTTCTCTAATATACAGAGTGAATCATATATTTGGATATATTCGTACTATACGGATCAAGCAACTTTGTAAAATTACTCACTGTTCGAATACGCCGAAGTAACAAAATCCCGAAGCTTCCATCCGCTAAAAAAAATCTGTCAAGTTTAATAAATCGAAAGTTCTAAGCCTTGTTTCTTCTTCTTCTTCTTTCACAACCAGTTCCAATTACATGACTCATTCTCTAATATCATTCAACATTTAATCAAATCACGTACGGAATATACTCTACAATTACTTCGTCAACGATGAAGACATCGTAATTGTCGTCATATTTATTCATACTCCAATCAATTATAGACACATACATCTACTAACAACCCAAACAGTACACCTCTACCGACGGAATATACCTAAAGTCAACCATTCTTTCAGTAGACCAGAAAAAACGTAAAAATTCTACACGAATAACTTACCAACTCATTGTCAAGTACGAACGTAATTGAAACGTGAATCCAAAAGTGAAACAACAAACGTGGTACTACGGTAGCGAATGTTTCTGGAAATTATTTGGCCATACACCAACGAAAGATTGTCCACTGGTCAAGCAAAGCGACCGCTGTCCGGCTTTCTCGGCGGTAAGAGGATTCTCCTACCATGAAAAAAACACTGCATCATCTAAACAGCGATAAAACCAACGTCCTTCAAACCAGCTCGAAGGGTGACAGGTAAATAATTGACGCACTTCATTCTACAATTGTATTAAACCTCCTATTTTATTATCTGTGCATTTTTTGAGCGGTCTGTCGTTCAATTTTTGCTGGCTTCTCTCGCCTTACGAATCACGACTCTTCGACTTGTCCTTCGTTCCTCCTTGTTCCTCTTCCGTTCTCCAGCCCTCGGAGCCCACTATTATCGATTTCTGTCGCGATCAACTCGATCGTTCTTCGTTTCTTCGTTCGAAATACTCTTCGTTCTCGTTGCTCGAAATTATTTTTCGCTCTTCGCTGTTTCGAAAGAAATCATTCTTTGCTCCTCCGTTTGTGTTCACGATTCGCGTGGTTTCTCGATATCGATAAAAATATTAGCGGTAAGAATAGCGATGCGATGGCGGCAATTCCATGTACGCACGAGGGCGTGCGATGTTAGTTGTCGAATCGTTCGTATGCTCACGCAACAAGCACGCGCAAGAAAGCATTCACTCGGCCAACAAGTTTTCCTCGCTTATGGAAAACTTTTGCGACGTCACACTTTTGATTTTTTCCTTGCCATTTTTTTCTTTTTTTTTTTTTGGCCTCTTGGTACGTTTGAAGATCAGTCGGATAAGTAAGCCTTTGATATTACTCTCGCAACTTTATGATTCTTATAATGCCGATAATTATTCGAGTGACTCTTTTCGACCGGTCACGCGAGCAAACGATTATCGCTCGAACGAAGGTTTTATCCATTGCGAATAAAAATTTCATTCGTTCAATTGCATCTTATTTATCTGACTGTGATCGACGAATGCTGCTAACATTTCACAATTCTTACGCGTTAAACGATATTTTTCGCTCGAGTCTGTAGACATAAATATGCTTACTTAAATTTATAAAACAAGTACAGCTCGAACGACAGAACAAACTGATTCTGTACATATTTCCAGCTGTCTTTCGTTATCGTTCGTCGTGGTAGCGTGTGTTGCGTTTAATAAACGTTACAACAACGTCCAAGTGTTTGCTGGTCAATGCTGGACATTGGGTATATTTTCTCGCGAGGATGTTTCGATTCTATGCTGTTCGAGCTTTCGTGAGCAGTTCTCAATGGAAATTCGTGTGTAACGCGATGGACGACAGTTTAAACCCTCTTAAAAGCTAAAAATCGAATTCTAATTCTGTAAGAGAAAAATCGGTTGGAATCGTTCTAATTAATACAAGACACAATCGGTGAATAAACGATTCTTTCGTTCCTTTGCATGTCCTGTTCTTTTTCTGCAAGTGTTCCATGCTTATCGTGTGTGATTTCAATTCCTGTGTATCGGTAAAGTATGCAACGTTTGTATATATAAAAACGGAATCCAAAAGCTGATTTTAACAATACAAAAATCTGCTAAATCACGAGCACGAGTCCTGAATCACGAAGATTACGAGTACTTACGGCAGAACTCCATTTATCGGAACACATCGATGATAGTAAATTCCGTATCACTACCATATTCCGAAATGGAAAATTAATTCTTTTAAGCGTTTTTAATAAATACGACCGACCTTTCATATTCTGTATTACAAAATCCATTGTTATATGTTTCATTCAATATTTGTTCACAACTGTGTAACGAAGCGTTTACTCTAAATTTCATATAATATTTTTTGCTCCCTTTCATTCGTATATTATGCTTCCGCAGTTTGTCCAAATAGCAATTTCAACGAATCGACTTCAATATCCACTAGCGATTCGAATAAATGGAGTTTCACTGCGTGAAAATTTGTCTGACTCGATACTGGGACTATTTACTTGAAACAGTATTTCTCAAGCCTTATTCACCATTTTTGCACGATAAGAGCTACTGTTCTCTAACTTTCTTGCGATATTTTTCAAGTCTTTGATATATTCTTAGTGAGTTATTATTGAAAAAGTAACGATTATACAAACGGTAAAAATTGTGCGTCGTATATTGTAGGAAAATGAAAGGGATTCCGAAACAGATTTGTTTTATTCGTTTCATGATCGTTCGTGATACTAGTTGCAGGAACTACGCTAGATCATCTTAATTATCTTAATGACATTGAAAGTGAGTTGTTGCTTCTTTTTTTCTTTTAAATAAACATCTATCAGAAATATAATATAAATGTCTAAAAGAAATGAAATCTAATTGTATCTTATAGCTTACATATGTTACTTAAAGAGAAACTTCGTGTTTATATACATTTAACATGACTCTAGAAATATACTGTTCAATTAATTAACAATTTACGATTCTTTTTCAGGAACGAAAAAAATCTATTCGATCGAGATTCTTTTGTTACTGAGCACTTTAACGATTAATCAAACTCGTTTGAACTGACGATTCTTTCGATCACTTTGAACGGTATACGGATCGTACAACGCAAACATCCTTTACAGCTCGAATAAAACGACTAGCGTAACATTAACTATTTTAATTGTAACACCTTGAGAAACAGTGTTTCAAGTATCGATTGCGCTATGTTAACTTTCGATAAATACACTGCCACTGACAATCAGCAATTATTACAAAATGGTGTTTATGACACTAAGAAACTGGCGAAGTGAATCGAGCATCGGTATCAGTTGGAAACAACGAGATCGACGAAATTCGTGAGAATCAGAAATAGCACAAACAGCTAGAAGAGTGTGGCAAAACTCGGAGTAGTATCACTGAAATTTATAAGATAACGGATAACTTACAGAACGTTTGTAGAAAATTGAAATCGTCAAGAGGCGCCTGACAATGAATTCTTGACAAAGTTTCGCGTAATCTGATATTGTTCGACAGTTAGCGATTAAACAGCAATTAGACATTGGCTTACGTTTGAAAAAATTTGCAATTAGACGGTAATATCTCTAATAGCAAAAAATATGGCAGATTTCAAAGAATATTATCGTTAATCCTAGTTAATTAATCGACTGAACTAGTGAAAACAAATCGATGGATCTTCATCGATGATTTCGAAAAATGGAGCGAGCGAGAGAGAGAGAGAGAAAGAGAGAGAGATACGAAGCCTTTTAAGCGATAGTAAATAACGCTAATGAAATTTCTGGAGAATCGCGAATTTGAAGAGTATTTGCGACATGATCCACGCGATGAATTTGCGAACGAGAATCGAGACGATAATGGCGACGGTGATAGATGAATTTGTGATTTTCGACAATGTTCGTTAGGAACCGGAAACAGGAAGAGGCGAAGGACATCTCAGAGGATCTTCGCTGCTTCGACTTCTTTGCTTCTTTGTACGGTAGGTCGGCCTTTGTCAACCAATCTTTATCCATCGATCGATCGAATATTCGAGCGCCGCGAGCCACCTGCAAATAAACGTAGTTGCCTCTTTGACATAAAATTCGTTCTAACTCCAAATCGATTCTCATTGATTACGAAGGAGATTAGATAATTATTTTCAAATGTTAATAAATACGCGACCTTGACACCATAATTCAAGACCATCGACATCGATGTGGCACGTCTCCTTGTAAATAATTTACCACAAACGTGCCGGTGATTATAAAAGTGAAGCGGATAAAAGCGGAAAGAATTTCAGCCGCCTGTTCACGTTACAATAATCCAAAACCATGTTTGCAAAGTAACAGAGATCGAACCATTGGATCGAGTCGGTAGATGCGCCGTTAAACAGAATTCAGTTCATGCGTCAAACGCCAATGATATCTCGAAACGAAAATATATGACGCAGGCCACTTTCATAATCGCCGGCATAAATTGCGTACAGCAAATTCTTCGACTTAACGAAACAATCGTTCGAAAGAATATGGTAGAATCGATAAAGGGGACTAAACAGGTTACCGTTTCTTGTCCATTTCTGATTCGGTGGCGAAGATGTAACTTCTCTGCGTGGGGTCCGGTGGTTGCAGCTCGAACGCGTGTTTCCTGCCACCGGAAGTGGGCGCGCTGCTATGCACCCTGAACCCATGCAGGCAGGCGACACCGAACGCCTTCTCCGCATTAGCGTCGTCGTAGAAATACAATGCAGCGTCCTTTAGTACGCAATATCGCCTGGACCAACCGGTTGGTGACGACGTTTTTCTGGCGTGTTCTTGCTGCTTGCTCAGGTATCCGAAGCAATCTGGTCTGTGAATGGCGCATGCTGCTATTTCACGCATTCTCAGCGACGATTCCAACCAGGTGTCAACCTGTAAAAACGTCAACGGGAATCTATAGGATATACAGGAAAAACGGAGAATTTCCGTCTTTAGCGATTTTCTATTATCTTCTCAGGGCTTCCATTTCTCTTCTATCACCTCGAGTAACTTCTCACGAAAAGATTTAGTTACTTTTGTGACGCGTTTTCCAAGTTGAACTAATTACTTCGTACATTCGCGTTTCACGATAAATCTCGTACAAGTGCAAAGACTATTAAGGTAGGTGCGCAATAAGGCATATTAGTAGAACTGTACGATTCTCCAGAGCGCTGCCAGACACTTGCAGCGTCTAATCCAACTATTCAAGAAACTCCAGCAGGCGTATAGCCGAACTTGCAGAATTTAAAGCGAATCTCATTTTCTTCAACTTACGAGAACGCGGACTTCCATCGTTTCGCAAAGTTTTTGAAGCTTCTTTTGCCTAGATAACGATGCAAGAGTATCTCCAAAGATACATACATACAGCATATGCTGTTAATTGTTCAACTTGTAGCATCCATCTTTCTTTCTGTTGGACGAATGTAACGAAAATATTCTTTTCGAAATTTTTGATTTAATTTTCTTTTATTTCCGAATATACCATCGCAAGCGAAAGACCGCGTAGAAGGAAATACATTATATACGCGTGTCGGTTACCGCACCAATTAAAGATTAAATCGCATTCTGACCAAGAAGATCCGAATGTTCGCGCGAGGTACTCGTACACAATGTAAACTTCGTTTACTCTTCGAGCATGATCCGGAAATAGACGTCGAGAGTAACTTGGCGAGCGACTCGTAACATTTACCTGGTCGTTTCTTTCGATCGCTTCCTTGATGACCGTCGTCCATCGAGCGGCAGCTTCCTCGGTGTCCGCCGCGAGCCGAAGCGTCGGTGCGCCCTGTTTTTTGATCGCGAAGCTGTGTAACCTCAGCTCGGGCGTTTGCTCCACGTCGTACTTTATCAGCATCACCGCCCCCACTGGCTGTGAATCCTACGGGAAACGAAATGGTCCACTGGTGTACCATTTTTCCAACAAAACGATCCCGTGCAAACACTCGTCGCGTCGATGGCCTCGATTAACCGAAAGGAATGCCGGTTAAATAGGTTTCGAGGGGACGCCAAGCGTGGCTGGATGACATCTCTTTAAACTAACGACGAGCATGCAAAGTTCGGAACCTTTGTGCATAGCTTGGATGACTGAACTTTCTAACTTTGTTTATTTTACAGCAGCGTTACTTGCTCTGCCAATTTTCTCCGAATACAAAGTACCCGATCGTGTTAGATATTCTCTATATTTTGTGTCAAATTACGCGAGTTGTATTAGGCGAGTAAAACCAACTTCGTACACCAAACGATTAAGACCGACGCTGTAAAATAAGCTTCGACATTTGAGAATAGAGAATACGCTGATATTAATTTTATCTTTGCGTATTAATCGTATCTTATGGCGTCTAAGTATTTGAAAATACAATTTCATGTTTTTTTTTTTCGAAACTACATCCTATAGATTTGCGCGCGCTAATCGACACAGTTTTCCATTCTACGAAGAATGGACATTGAGAAGGGAAAGAGAAGAGGGGATATTCGTACTAACCGCGTCAGTCTTGTAATAATAGAGGCAGTTGTCGCGGCGCAGGGCGAACCATCTTCGCACCCACTTGTCCGTGTTGGTCGAGGTCGCGGATTTCCTCCATAGGTATCCGGTGCAGAGCGGCGCCTCGTCGCTTCCTTCCTTGGTACCAGGTCTGGCCACCCGCGGTGCCAGTACGTTGCACGTTCTCGCCACTTCGAGTTCAAGGACGTCGGTGCCAGAATGCGCGAGCCTCACGACTTCCGAATGCGTCGCGTCCATCACGTTCTTCCCGTTCACCGCCATTATAATGTCGCCAACTTCCAGGCCAGAGCTCTCCGCGGGCGTGTCGGGCTCGATAGCTGAGACGACCACGGGTTTCGAGCCGTGAATACGGAAACCGAACTCACCTCCGGCTTCTCGTTTCACCACCACCCTTTTGTCGCTTTCTGTAACCATCACCACCGCCTTCGTTATTTGGCGTCTGCGGCAGTCCTATTCGAGCCTCATCGAGCGGCAAACGCGAAGTCGTTCGCGCCAAATCCCACGATCCAAGATCCGAAATCCGAGATTTCAAGAGCCGCGATCACAGCGGATTTGCCGCGTGATAATGCAGTACGAGCAGGAATTGATATGGATCCTGCGGATGATGGATAGCGAATATCGGTAGGAGCGGAATTGAGCGTATTAGGAGGATAGAATTCCGGGTATTACAGTCGGTTCGGATCTATTTTAGCGAGCAAGGATTCGATAGAGGCGTTGAGCAGATTCGAACGTTTTTGGATAGTTTGTATCCTGTCAGGGGAATGGCTGAAAGGAATGCGTAGTAGAAATCGCGAGCGGATAAATCCTATGGAGATTACGTTAATCACTGCTGCGAGGGAAATGTGATTCGAGACTTTACAACCCTGGAAAATGAAGCTCTGCACGAAAAAAAAAAAAAAGAAAAAAACGTCAGTCTACGTTTTCGACCTATTTTTCCGCGCAGATTCACCTCCTTTCGGCTTTTACCGTCAGTTGAACGGCAGCCGGTATAAGTCTTGCATGGTTATTAATTTAAGTGATTAATGTGTTTCGGAGGCAAATATTTTTCTCATTGATCGACGTTAACGTTATTATACCGTTGAAAGGAGCTATCATCGGTTCAAATACTATCAATCTACCGGCGTTTTCCTATGTAAACAGGTTTAGCAAACAGCAAAACCGACGAATAGTAATGATACTCGAAGTTCGGTTGCCGTTTGCTCTTTCACGCTTCGAAACCGTGAACAAACAGCACATACGAATACAGAGAAAGTCATAGAATTGTACGCAAATCGTCGTTTCATATTCCGGTTGCATAGATTACACAGTATTTTATTTTTAACTTAAATCGACGACACGGTTCGGTGGAATGGTTAGTTCCGTATTTATCACGAACTTGCACCGCGCGATACACGATACGTTTCTAGTTTGGTATCATCCATCTTATTTATCAAGCATCGAAGCACGCAATATCGATTGCGCGTGATCGATTATGGGCGGAAATCCGAGAGTACAACAGACGGTTCCGAATAAATTATCCTGCAAGTGTTACTACTGCCAAAATGACGAAGCTGTTCGTCTTTCGCAATAACGGGAAATATAACGCCGTTGTTAATGATAAATCGTGCAATCTCTAGAATTTATTGCGACTCGGGTTACGAGAAGGAAATATTTACTTGGGTAATATTAGGCTGTTTTATAATAAATAATAATTGTTCGGAAGTTTGAGTGACCGTCCGTTTATGGCACGGGCAGGCACATTCCCTTCTTTGGGAAAATCCGAATTACATGTCCTCCCCGAGCTGTAAACCTAACGACTCCGAGGTCAGGTAAAAGCCCCGGGGAAAAGTCCAGCCGGAAGGGCACGATGGACACAGGAAACCCAACGGCTGGTAGGGAGAATCAGCAGCGTAGGAGGATAGTTCATCGACGGACATCGTACCGTGCGGATGAAATACTTCACTGCCAACGAGATCTTACCACCGCCGTGTTCATAACATCGCACTTTACGTTTATACAAGTGGAAATACAGTGCTCCATTACTCTAACACTCGATCTATTAAACCTCCTCCACCTTGAACGTTAATTCATTCGAGGTACGCGATATCGACCGATCGGTTTGACCTGACCGGTTGCTCTTTAGTCGAGAATTCGCAACAATGATAAATATCGAGGAGACGAGGAAATTCCTCTTTCTAATTGCGCCGTTTTTTCTAGTTGCAGTTTTTATTAACCGGAAAATCGCCGATGATCCTAAACGCATCAGAAGGAATTACAGAACCGTTTTTGTTCCTCTTAAACATCGTCGTGAATTAGGAAGCACGCGACGAAGAAACCTGGAATCGGCCCGTAGGAAGAAAGAGCATTGTCATCGTCGATAAGCTTCTCTTCTCACTGCCTCGTTTTCGATGCTTTCTTAGCCGGATATTTTTATTTGCGATTACGCTTCGAGCGAGATAACCAACGATTTACTTCGTTCGAACTGTCAACTACAATTTCATGGATACTTTGGGAACGCGCAGTCACGCAATAAATCATCCCCCGCGGTGGAAATTTATACGAGAAGATTTCAGTGAGGATTAAGGGTTGCTCCAATTCCTCAACCTTGTTTCCATAGCTATGCGAGTATCGTTTCCTATTCCGTACTGTTACGTATTCATCAAACGGGATGGCTTTTGTACATTATCTCGAATCGTGCGATACGCATTAACCCTGGAAACCCGAGAATTCTACTTTACGATGCTTCTTGTATTAGGCGAATATAAAATGTCTCTATAAATAAAATTCTAACTACACGTACATTAAAGATGTAAACGTATCCGCACATTTGCTTATTTTTAACTTAGCGAGTCTTTCTGCAGGCCCTTTAATCTTTAAATTATGAGTGAGACAGTAATTATATTCAGATGGTTGAAAAAAGAGAGAAAGAGAGAGAGAGAGATAATTTTAGCAAGATTCTGAATATGAATCGTGCTTTTTGAAAAAGAACTTTAATTTTCTGCTGGCACTGCAGCCTCATTAAGTATCCAAGAATTCTCTGATAATTACGCACGGCTGATTCCGATGTTGGTCGATTCTTTAAAATTTGGAATAAAAGTTACGGCGCCAGGGATAATATTAATTTTTAGTGCGGATAGCGGAAAAAATATATTTCTATTTATAGCTACTTCGCCAATTGGTTATTTCGCGAACTGCAGCTTTTTCGTTATAAACACATTGATAACGCGTATATCCAGAGCTGAAATAACGTTTCTTTAATTATAAAATTGATGGAACATAAACGTGGTATTTTTAAGATTTAAAAGCGTCACTGTTAATTATATATTTCATGAAAATATTCAGCGATTATACGTTATTCGTCTCTTAAAATCGAATTTATCGTTCTAACGAACAGGAATCTCGAAATATCCATGCTCATTTATTATTTGCATTTCGCGATTATTTATCGAAGAATATTTCAGAATCTTATATCTATTTAGGTTATCGTTTGCGTCGGATTATTCATTTATTCAATCGCTCTTCCATTTCTACCGATCCTGCGGCTCATTTCTAGGCATTTCATATAATTGAGAAATCTCATCGGTATATTTGAAATTGCTAATTAGTCGTATTAAATTAATGTCGGTCTCGCTGCCCAATTAATTGTTTCCAATTTCCTGCGAAAAAGTGACAGGAAATTCGAATTTACACGCGTACACGATTCCATTTGTTCATGAATTTACATGTTGACGTGACTGTTCTGTGAATACGCATTGCTACATTTTCCCTATATCTGCGAGAAATTCCGATTCGCTTTCCGTATGAACGATCTTTGAATAGCACAACGATATTTTTCGCATTAACATTAATTATAATAGTATATTTTACAGGATTTGTATTCTTGCCAAGGAACGCGTGCGACGAATATTGAAAAAATTTTCCTAACAAAAACACGACGGATACTTTTGTGAAAAAGCAACGAATGAGCATAGAATCGCAAACGTTTCAATCGTTTTCGTTCTCATAGATAAAAAATTTCCGCAACTCGCGACGTTTATCTTGCAGATTTGAAGAGAGAGAGAGAGAGAGAGAGAGAGAGAGAGAGAGAGAGAGAGAGAGAGAGAGAGAGAGGGAGGAGAGCACTATGCACGTCCCAAAGCAGGCGCATAAATAGAAAGGAATACTGGGTAAAAATAAAATGAAAGCGGGACGGTCTACGTCGTCGTAGCTACATAAATAAATGCATTTTTAGTTCAGTATTTGTTTTGTACGTTTTTTCTCGGCATTAATATTTGCAAAGTTATATCTAAAAATTGTAAAACAAGAAATGACGTAACGCGAAGCGAAGTTAAAAATACGTAACTGAAACTCTTACATTATATATTACATTTCTGAAAGAAAATTCCGTTTCTTTTCCTTTCGTATGAAACGATATTCGCTTATAAATATCGGAAAACACACGCTTAATATGCCTCGTTCGAATAGTCGCACGAACGCCATAGCATCGTAAAGAGTCGTGGTAGAATTCAGTTTGCGAACCGTTCCATTCAGAGATACGAATTGGATAAATGGTACCGAACGTAGGAGATGTCTATATAAATCAACAGAAATTTCTTTCGTTTCTACGTGAAACGATATATATTCGGTTACAAATATTGAAAGCAGCCATACGAGATATCCTGTTTGAAGGGACGAAATAAAAATTAATTCACGCGACGTAAAATGTTTAATAGTATCAAATGTAGAGCGTTACGTTCTAAAAGCAACAAAGTTTCGTCTTTTTCTTGATAAGTTTACTACGCGAGAATTAAATTGCTTTGTAAAGCTCGGAATTTTGAAGAAGTAGAACGCTCGTATGCACTGTACGATGCTCTTTTTCGTAAAGATACAATGTCAATGTTTTCTGAAGTTTACGTCGCTCGATGTTCGTGTGACGGAGCAAGAGGGAAGTGCACGTGACTTGGTTAATACGAAAATGAAAGTTGTTAGTGATACGTAGTACGATAGAAGCTATAGTCTCTTCGAACGTTCGCCACGTCGGTGATACGATGACGCAAGCAATTATTTTTGTAGGACGTTGCACTCGTGGGCGACGCACAGATTCTGTCTTATTTTAATTTCGTCTACCGTTCGATCTCAATTCAGTTCACGATTACGCGAACGCTTAACAAGTAGCGTGCGTGTAAACAGAGACGCGTGCGACACGCTGTTGCTATACCGTTGTTTTGTTCTAACTGGAAATGCGAATCAACCCTTTTAAAAGAAGCTCGTTCGCGACACAATTAAATCAGAGAAGTTGAGATAGAGTGCGAAAAATATGAATTTTCGCTTGGGAATCGCCACGTTTGAACGGTCATCTTACTAAAAAGGAAGTCAAAAAATGGAATATTTCAAAAAATGTTCACAGTTCCTAATCTTTTATCTTTCCGTGTTATAGCAATCGTTGTTGATATTATTTCGCAATAGTTGGATTAGCTTGGCGTAGAGCGCATTCGAATTCTCCAATAATTAAACTTGCCCTTAAACTGCAAGAGCTCGTCTTACGCGAAATCGATTATCGAGTACCCATCACGGCTTCGTCAGACAATATCTTCATCAAATGTTCCATGGATGTAAGTAATTGCTTACAAACACTTACGAAGAGACGCGATCAATTAAATTAGTGGAGCAAAGGGAACTCGATACGCATTCGTTTTAATTAGCATGTTGTTCATTAACGTTTGCACATTTCGATTTTCATATTACTTCTAACAACGACAGAGGCAATTTTACGAACGAAACGATTTAATTCCACGATAATTTCCACCTATTTTTCGTCGCGGTTTAATTTTAAAATGCACGATACACGCAGACACGAACTTCCTCGTAAACAGAAATGTAATATGGTAATTCCGGCACGCGTTACATTCCATCGTGAGCTTTAGAAATTAATATTTCTTGCTCTACTTAATTCTAAAATGCAGTTACTAAATTCTCCCCTTTGTGTTACGATGAAACAACAACCAGCGGTGCTTCGTTGTTATTTTTACTTCGGTGCAATTAATTAACGTTGAGATTGCGTTTAGCGTTAATTGCATATTTCGAACGACGATTCGTATTGTCGCGATATAATGCTCGTAAATGAAATATAGCGGGATAGGAATGGCGGAATAGAAGTGGTACAAAAATTCGCGTTCGAAAGAGTTAAGGTACTTGTGTATATGTACAGCTGTGTAAATCAAGAGAAAGCGAGAGGGAAAGATAACGCAACAACAGGTAAACGATCGAAACGCGTCGAAGCATGGTCGAAAATGTCGAAATCCAGGTCGAAGGAAAACAGGTCGAGACGAGATTATCAAGAAACACATCATGCCATAAAAATAATCAAGTCCTTGCGTCATCAGGCGTCGAACGTAATCGATAGTGCTCGAGCTTATAGCCTTTTTGTCTCATCATCGTTGCACCGTCGATGAGAGACGATGAGACGGAGGGCTTCCTTTTATTTCTGCGATAAAGATGGCACACGCAACTCCCGCCCAACCCCTTTCGCAGCTGGTGTGTCAGAAATAGCGAAGATCGCTTTGTCGTCTTTTTCCTGATGGCGGAAATTCTCGCACGTGCGACATGCACAAGCATTCCAAGGTTGTTGCGTCTCACAGGGGGGAGAGCCGACGTTGTTATGGATTTTAATAGGGAGCGTGAACGACACGCTCAGGGGTAGGTAAATATCTCGCTTGTCTCGCTTTCGCTCGCTTCGACTAAAGTGAAAATACGAATTCGTAGGATGCCATTTACTAAGGGCGCTATTGTATTCGAGAGGTACGAATTGGAAATTGGTGGTGAGTTTGTTGGTGGATTGCTGAAGCGATTCAATGGAACCACGGTGGCTTCGAGGCAGCGCGAAATTCATTTCTTTTATGATAGGTTGTCGCCAGCAGACGCAATATTACCGTATTACAGTTACAGTCACAGACGATATTCGCCAAGTATTATACATGACGTGGCGTGAAAAGATTTAGGCTTCCTTTCGAAACTTCAAATTACACCTACTTTGATTAATTTCTTCTGTAGAAATATACATCTGTGTGTATAATCGACAAATTTGTTAACTGACGCTGCTAGCGAAAACGATGTACAAACGATGTTGTTTTAAGCAGAAGCGAACGTAATTAGAGAGAACGAAGACAAACTAATCGAAATATCCATCTACGTAAAGATGTATCAATTTTCTTTGGAAATTTCTAACGTAGAAAATGCGTACGTAAAGAATCCAAAAAATCGATTTTTTTTTTTAGAGATAAAGCCATTCTGCAAGCACGTCTTTAGTTTCATGACCCTGATCGCGATAAAGGCACGATTGACAGTGGCACGTATTGTTCGATTAATGACAACCAAACCATGCCGTGCCATCGACTTGGCACACTTCCGATTTTATTGTCCCTACGACAATCGCGTTTCTCTATAAATTTCTGAATATCGGAATTGGCATTGTTCCGGTACCTGGTAGTTGCTACTTTGTACTACTCGCCGCATGGCGTTACTATATTTTCGATGTTTCATCAGCTCTCGCGTTATACCGAATTCTTCAAAATTATCTTCGTAGTGTCATTTCTAATGTCATTTTGTGAAACTAGAAGGACACCCATTATCGGTGTAAATCTCCTTTCAGAGTAAGAACGTGAAGATTCCGTACAACACACATCGTTCAAAACACATCGTTCCGATGCACTTGAGGAAATTAGCTGCTACTATCAATAGTTAATTATGCGGGTCGTGTTCGTAAGATCGTACACAGTAAACTAACTACAGGTAAGCCGTAATCACCTTTGATGTGGAAATTTAATTTTATTGTCATTAGATTAGTACACGCCACGGACGAATTTGGACGAAACAAGCAAACTAATGGCCACCTTGTTCGATGTCGTAGCGGCTTCGATAAATCGGTTACAAGACGAAAATCGTATCTTGATTTTCAATGTGGATATTTTCGAGCCGTTGCATCAGGGTCAGGCAGAGAATAATTATCGGTGATGACCGTGACTTCTTTCGACCAAAGATTCGAGGATCGAGTTTTACGAAAATGATGGCGAAGGGGATAGAAATTTTTATTGCCTGAAAAGAATATTGGTTTTCATATTTTTTTACATTCTCCTTACGAACGAATCGTATTCGATCAATTATTTAATCGAATTATTCAATCGTTATGAAAACAAATTATTTCGTAAGTTCGAACAAATGACTAAAAAATATTGCGGATGAATATGAAGTGATTACTTAAATTTTCTAGAGGAGAAGTGTAGTGAAACGAGTTCTGTGGAAAAATGTTCATTCGATAATTTTAATCAGACGGAATAATCGTATTTACGTATTAACAACTCGATAAAACAGCGATTAATGGTCGTTGCATAATCGCTGTTCACGTTTTCATTACACGTGTTATCGAAAACCTCTGTGCCGCTGTATGAGTCGCGTTTAAGCTATGTTAACTAGCGCATTGAAACAACATTAAAATAAAAAGCTCTAACGAACGAAGAAGAAAATTATGTTCAAAGATCGTTGAAAAATAATTTCAGTTGGATATCAATCTCGTGCGACAGAATATTGAAAACGATCTCCATTTCTAATCTCGGATTACACGATAAAGAACGACGCCACATTTAAATTCGGATACGATTAGTTTAGTTCTTTTCTTACGGTAAAAGAATTTATTAGAAAACTTTGGAAAACAATTTTGAAAGAAGGAAACCCGGTTTTAAAGAAAATTTATGGTTCTCCGTAAAAGTCTTTGCAAAAACGGCTTCACCAGGGAATTTGGAAGGCGAACCAGTAGCGTTATACGTACAAGTTTCGAAGCCAAAGAGTAGAAAAGTGAACCGCTTTGGGATACGTTTCATAACATAAACTTTGACGCCACGGAGGATTTCCTTTTGACCTGGCAAACATTCGGGAGGGTACCAATTTAATTATTCACTTAGGAAACTTCTCCGGTTTTTGATTCAGCCTGTCTCGGTCCGTGAAAGCGAGCCGTTCAATATTTACAAGCACATATCACGCACAATGCAGAATCGATCGCCGATAAAGAAATTAATGAAATTTCACTTTGCAAACTACGATAGCCAATTCGCCGTTCTTTCCAGAGTTAAAAGCTTTTTTGTATTTTTCTATTTGTATGAGATCGAATCTTTGTTTACGATACTTACGAGCATCGATCTCGAATTTCTCTATTGCGATGAAATAGAATATGATTTTTGAAAAAACGTTGTACACGAGTAAATTATTGCGTGTAAAATGGAAAAATATTTACCTTTTGTAATGTCTCTTTTTCCAATGTATCTTTTTTCTCCATTTTTTTTTTTTTTTTTTTTTTTTTTTTAGTGGATGGACGAAAAGGAACAAAAATTTGCACGTTATTTGGAACTTGTTAAACTGTAAATGTTTCTTCCCGTTTAATTAAAACCACTGGCAACGTTATCTGTTATTCCATTCAACCGGTTCAATTTTTCGCTGAATAAATATTAAATATTGGAAAATGTCATGTAACTGGGAATACAATGGGGAAAGGGCAAACAGAAATCGAATTCCTCTAGATACAGGCAAGTGGGACGAAATAATTCACGGAGGAATCGATAACTTTCTGTATCGGAAGAAACGTGATCTTTGTGCGAGATTTTGTCTCTTAAAAAGCGTCGAATAGAATAATTAATTTACCATGGACGTCCGCGCCGAGCCTCGTAAGGGCTCGACCCTCCGTGCACCAAACTCTGAGCATGCACTTCAGCAGCTCCTCCAAGGCCCTCTTCAAGGACGCGTCCTCTCCAAGCTCCGTGGAACATTCGGAGGCCGCGCAATCGCACACCATCTCGCGTGTTGATGCGTGTCCGGCCACGTGACGCGTTCCAAGTGCTACGCGACTTTCTCGTAGCCTATTCGAACTTCCGGCGTACTCTTCGGTGAACAACGTGTCCACCGGGTTGCCCGGCGATCGAAAAATCACCGCGCTATCGTCTATTCGCCTCCTCGTTCCCTATCACTCTCGAATGCTTCAACGATACGGTTTCGATCATGGATTGTGACACGACGAAGAAGCGGAGGACTTCCGGTGTACACCGTACACCGTCTTTTCCACGCGGTCGCCGTCCTTTCTTTTTCTACCGTAAAATGTCGCGTTAAGTCCACGCCTCGATTTGTCCACGAACGAGATACGAAAGCAGGATGCACACGCGTCGCGGAACGCGTCAGACGCAGAGGAAAGCTCTGTTCTTCCGAAGAGGATGCCTTCGGCCAGCTCGTGGAATGCGACTCGCCGCCCTGACCCACTGACTGCCAGCCAAAAGCTTCTTCCACGCCACCCTCCCTGCCTTCCTCTCTCTCTCTTTCTTCCTCTCTCCTTCGCGCCTCACTCCACTTCGGTTTAACTTCGGCGGGAATATTCAGACGGCCGCGAATCAAGCTTCCACGTATAGAATCAACTCCTCCCTCTCCCTCTTTCTTTCTCTTCCTCTCAGCGCGCTCGAAATTGTATCTCGATGATACCCGATCGATGCTTCCGGTGTGTTCTAGCGAGACAAGGACCGGGGAAGGGGATCTCGATGCGGTTTTCGATTGTTGTCTCGAAATGGAACTATAGAAGAATGGAGGAGTGAGATCGACGAGGGGAGTCGTTCTTTCGACCGACTGGAGGAAGCGTGCAGCAACCACACTTGGATGTTTTCGGAATATCTGGAATAACGCTACTTTACTAGGATAAAATTATTTTTCGAGTTTGTTCGACAACTAATTTTGCTTTCAGATATACGAGACATTCGCGTATTTTTTTAGTATCGATTTTCTTCGATGGATACGTTTCGTAGCGATTTGTGATATCGTCTTTGATGATAACCTACTACCTAATGTGACAGAGTTTCTTCTGTGCAACTCCTTTACTGGTATTTCCTTCGCGAGAATCATCTAAGAGAATATTTAACAACGTCCTATTATGGAAGCGGAGAGTATAACGTCTGGAATATTTGCCATTACTGGCACTTGTAGTACATACCGGCGTGTATACATAATTACTCGTGAAAATCGCTTACAAGAGCACTCTAAAAACTTCAGAACGAAACAAGCCTAAGGTATGCTTAAATAATGTAATTCTTCGACCTTGCATCGTGTAATCGGACAAAGAAACGAATCGGCAATTATCCGAAAGTCGTTAGTTATTCCAAATATTTGCAGAGTAAACAACGATGCTGACCTATGAATAAACGTTCAGAATGCATTGCTAACTTCAAACATGGATATACGTACTGTCAACAATCTGCTGTTTTCATTCATACTCTTGCCAACTAATATATCCTGTATAGTTATATTTCCACGTAATTGTTAGAATATTGCGACAAAGACGCAGTTTAACGCGTTCGCTTTACGCGTATACGACTTTTCTTATGAAACCACTTACGAAGAGAAAGGGACGATGAGAAATAAAGCATCGACACTCTGTATATCAAAATTTACAGCTTGAAATCCTAGTTAACCGGGCAATCGTAACACCGAACAATATTTATCCGTTCTCGAAATACTGCGAATGCCTAAATATAGTACAGCCTGATACGATTTATCCGCAACTCTATAATCGTAAATTATCAAATGAAATTCATTTTCCACTAAGTTTAATAGAGGTCGTTATAATATTCTGACAATGGCTAGAACCAGGGAAGCGGTTGTATTCGAGGATTCGCCTATTCTAATCAAGTAACGACCTATTCGTCACATGTGCCTAGCTGACGCACAAGCATCGTGGAAGCGTCGTAGCAGCCGACGACGCTCGGCGTCCTTCTCTCAAGCTACGCCGTTTCGATTATATTTAGCCAGAGTATTACGCGGTGCTTATTTAAAGAAACGGGAAGAACGATTCCCTCTTTTTTCTCCTCTATCTTCCCTCTCGCTCTCTCTCGGTCGTCTCTTTTCCGCCCTCCATTTTCAGCACATTTTCCACTCTTCCACATCCACGAAAGCCATCTGCTACCGTTCACTTTCTCTCTTCCACCCACGTCCCGGCGTTCGATATGGCAACGATTTCTTTGTCCGATCTCCTTCTGTACCAGGGCATTCTTCAGCGATGCGTTGCCTCATAGCGAAGTAAATTTTAGTTACAGTAACCTCTCCCTCTTTTGCTCGCACTCTATCTCTGTCGTCAATGGAATTTCTACATTTCGACGTATACATTTTGTACGCTTTGGATAGATCTAAGCGACGTCTACTTTGCCGTGTTAATTCAAATAGGCCTATTTGATTCTACGTCAGGAGGTGTTTCCGAGAAAAATGGCTTTTAGTATTTAACATCCAGGCATCGACTTCGCATACGTCCGAAATATACACCGTTACATCCTCCAGTCTCAATGGAAATACGGCTTTCTTATTCAATAGACAAATTATTTTTGTGCTGCCCGGCTGCAATGACTCGATTTTAAGCGAAATTTTGCGAATACGCTCTTTTCACTTAAGAGTACTTGCTAGTTTCATACGAGTTTACTGCTAATCTAATTTTTATTCTAATATCAGATCGATGGACCTAATGGAACAATTTCATTTACGAAATTTTCAGTATTGATCTTTTTAGAAATTGTAAAATGCTAAAATTTCAATTATTTCGATGTTACACGAAGCTTGCTTCGGTGTCCATTTTCACCATCTGTTTCCCATCAGACGTTCGATCTCATTTCCATTAACTTGCGTAAAAATTTTAATTTCAACTGCCTGCATGCTTGGTCTCTGTCAAGTGTCTAGATTTAAATATAACGTTCGAAGATGTAATTTAAATTGCTTTCCAACAGAAATAATACACTCGAATACAAATTTGCCGTGTTATGTCAAGAGGGTGCATCTGCAACTTTTGCTTAAACCGAGACATTGCTGCCAGGTAAGACGAAAATAGTTTATCTGTAGGTACATTAAGTAAGAAGGCTGTGTCTGCATTGAAACTGAAGATTATCATTGACATCGAACGTGCGTATGTGAAATCGATGTCTGCTCGTTAAATACTAAAACCAAAGGTCATTTTTCTCAAAACCAATCTTTCCACGCCGGTGTCGGTTACTCGTTGCAAACTAGGAAAATAGGAATACTTGAAATTTCAATTGCATTCCTTCCAATCGCAAAAATTACCCTATATCCGTACCTGACGCTTCTATATTAGTTCCCCCTTCGAACATCCCACTTTACCTTCGTCTCTCTTCGTATTTCGCATACTTATACATAGTTTACCTTATGAATTTCGAAAGTATGCAGCAATTGTTTTTGCCGTGCGTTACATACTTAATTCTTTATAGGTCTGTCACATTGTCTAAATTCCCTGTATCATACCAAAATAGTTGAAGGGAACTCTTCCGTACGAAAGAATGTTTCTTTGTGGATGAAAGAGATAATTTACTTGTAACACTTTAAATATATATTACATGCATTGTGTCATAGAACGATGCAAACACGAGCACAAAGTTCACCGTAAATCTACCTCCGGTATATTCGTGTACCCATGCATCGTCTCCAGTCTCCTATTACGCGAAAAATTTCGATTTATTCGTGTGACGTATCGTGTATAATTTCTCTTTTCTGTCATAACTATCTCGAGGAGCGTGTCTACACTCGGCATATAACGTATGTATAACATGTAACATCTTTGGAGGATGGTAAATGATCCTCGGAATGTCCACGGCCGAGGGCATAAATTTAGTGACAGCGTTAAGGTGTTGTGCATTGTAAGATGAATTTGGCAAATATTTACGCAAACATAACGTTAGATCTATCATAGGTGTCGCGGGGAATTTTGAACTCGCCAACAATTATTCGCTCGTTTCATTAGAAACTTCGTGTCTCTTTATCGATATTCCATACAAACCATAGATTACCAATGACGAGCGGTGGCAAATATTTTCCTATCAAAATGTAACAGCCATCGTTTTAATCGTCGTTGAGGAACAAGCACAATTCCGAGTAAAGAGCAATCAGTTTTGTGTAAACTACTCTCGAGACCAATTGCGAACGTCACCGTTAAATATAGTGCGCTAAGTGGAATTTATTTAAAACGATGATTCTTATTTTGGAGTAATCGACATATCGCTGAACCAGCATCAGATTTATTTTAAAAACCAAGTCTTTAGCGCTTTTAACGCTCGTCAGGATTAAAATTGATTATGGAAAGGTTGCTCGTCGTTCGTAAGTAGCTTCGACGAGTAGTTATAAACGGCTGTCAAAACTAATCTCCATATTATTATCTTTCTGACAATTTATTTCCTCTCCGTATTGTATTCCTACCGTTGAAATATTTGGATCGCAGGTAAAATAACAGAACCTAAAGTTTGATATTTACTTTTATAATCTATCTATATGTATATATATATCGTTGAAATTACACTGCAGATCTCTATAAACAAGCAGCAACGAGCAAGCTGCGTTATAAATCGATCGATTTTAGCCTTGATTAAAACCTTCATTTTAAATATTCCTGTATATTTAGAAGAATAACCTTTATGTTGAAATTTATCCACATAGTCCGAGGAGTCAGATTCCGTGCAAATCGAGGGCATTCTATTCAGCAGATTGATTACAGATTGATATTAATAAATACAGGAAATTTATAGACACGAAGACACCACATGATGTAACTTAACTTCATTGTGACCGAGTAAACATTTGCCAATAATTCCCATGCATTTGCTACTATGTGCTGCAAAGTACGAAACCAGAAGCAGGGAATTTCTTCGCAGCACTTAATAAAAGAAGTTCGGCTATTCCGTTGAAGGCGAAATAATAAGAAAACGCAGTCCAACAACTCACCGAAACACTTGGTCTGTATCCTTTTATACATTTCCCCGCTTATCTTTCGGTGTACTATCCTCTGCGTCGTCGCCTGATACTTTTTCCTAAAGTTTCTTTCGCTCTCCGTCGATTCCTGAGAGCCCCTTCTCTCTTTAGCGACACTTTCCGCAACTTCGTCGTCGCCGTCTCTGCTGTCTGGCCTTTTCCACACGTGACTCTCCTCGAGATCGCCGATGTAAATCCATTCGCTGCTCGTGTACGGTTCCACGTACGTGTCTTCGTCCTCCCGACCTGATATTAGACGCAAGAACAACAACTTTTAGACAGAAAACTGCGGACACAATAAATTTCGAACGAGAACATCGTCCTTTCTTTTTTACCAGAGATGATACTTTCCTCGATGGATATGGAATAGAATTACTCTTTCTGGCAAATATTCGAGGGACGAAGGGGAAAAAGGACGATAAGATCGTCGTAAAACAACTTCTTCCAGAAGATCTAACTCGAATATTTCAAGTGTAACGATAAAGAAATTATGAATTCAATCATGTTGTTCATAATACGAAGCTTATACTTTTATTAAGCGTTGGAGAATCTAATTTTTCTTGTCGTTATCTTTAATACTGTATTTAGAATAGCCTGGAATTTTCTATAATCGTATGAAATTTAACAGTCGCGCAGCTACGTGCGACTATCCTTCGTAATTTTAAATTCAATTTTGTTAATCTCCTGTTTTTGAATTCTACCTTATAAAATGTATTATATTCCATTATTACGTAATGGTAAAATTAGGCGAATAAAACAGACCTATTAAGAAAATTAACACTTTATTCCTTCGGATCTTGGTGAAATTTATTGGATCTTGACAAACAGCGGAACAACTAATCACCTTCAAGGAAGATATACGGTACGAGAGAATCGGGGCGAACTTTTTTAATTAATGAGCGCTGTGTTCGCTAAATTTTTGTTTTAAATCGCGTTTCATTACGTAACTTTTTACAAGCGCGTTACCTGTCTGCTTTTATTATGCTCGTTTCGCAAATACTCGCTACGTCCATTTACCCGTATAACGCGTTCCCCAGTAGATGTGGGAGCAGTTAATAGAGTTCTCACATCGGAACTTTTTCACACGCTTTTTTACGACACCGTCAAGGGAATATCTTAATAAAACATACGTAAATACGTAATAATCAGAGTCAACGTAGCAATTTTTGCCGATTGTTACAATCTAAATATGGATGTTTATGTATTTATGGGAAATTTAGTAAACTGCTTGTTATCACATTTGGTTTTACAATTTAAAAAACTTTTTCGTCTTATTCGAATCAAAGATATTTTTACAAATAGAAATAATCGAAATGTAACAACCAACCAGAGTACAAGTCGTAAAATCTTTCTCAGAGGTGGTAAGTTTTGAAATCGTTGCCTCGCCTTCGACTTCTTTCCCATTACTCTCATAGCGCGATATATTGGCGAAACCCTAAACTTCATACAATCCTAGATCCAGGCTATCTTTTCTTAGAATCTACCCCTTTATCTCCTACACCACCAATGCTTTACGATACTTCGAGAGTATACTCCAAAAGATAAGCCAGATACGCACAGGATGCTCTAGAAGCCACGACAAAACAAAGAAAAAGAGGATTGCTTGTGCAAGATAAATATTACGAAGTATCATTTACGAGAAAATTCATTCCTCTTATAAATTTTAACACACAAAGATAGGTGTTCAAGCTAGCCTAGATATCTCGCAAACGAAACACCGTGCAATTGCTATGTAAAGTATCTTTTGGTAGACCACATGTCGGCATGAATGGAAAGTTCGTTCCATTTTTACGGCTAAACCAAAGGATGCGTTTTCTCCTTTACGTGCGTCCTTTTGGATCACAATGTGACCATTCCTTTCGACGTCCTTCCGCCATTCGTGTCAGGCCAACAAATATCAAGTACTTGTTACGTAAAAATGCTTGTTTTGCGCTCTACAGTCGATCGTTAACTAATCGATAATGGTCGGTTAGTCGGAGAAGAGCTAGATCCATCTCGTTACAAAAAATGAAACGAACTTTCTGTTCACCGAATAATTTAGAAGCGAATCAAGACGGACAGGTTACGCGACTCATGCTGTACGATAGACATTCTTTGCAACGTCAATTCTGTACATCGTACTAACCGGTAAGTATCTCCAAACTGACGTCGGTGCTCCTCGCGTGAAGCCTTTTTCTGCCAGCGGCGGTATCGTCGATAGATCCTCTGCTTCCTCGTCTCGAGGCCACCCTTTCTTCCGATTTCGCCCGGACGTCCGATCTACCTGCGCTGCTGCGACGGTGCCTTCTGTCTCCTCGATCCTCCGATCGATACCTTTTGTCGAACTTCTTGTACAGCCGATGGCCGGGTACGTGCTTCGGCGTGGAGGACCTGTGTCCTTCCGGGGAGTCCGCGAAACCTGCCGGCGGTCGAACGATCTCTTCCGAGACCTCGAGGTGGAGCAACACGACGGCACGCACGATAGAGAAAAGAGGTAGATAGACCGACAGATAGAGAGACAGATCGATTCGAGATTGTTTTTTTTTTTTTTTTTTTGATAGTTTGCTGGAGGTTAATTTTTAATCGAACTAAGTCGAATTTAAGCTAAAGCTGATATTTCAGCGAATTTGTGATTCTCTGACCTGTTAACTCGGAGTGAGAAAATCAAAGATTCTTTGTCTTTCAACGCCAGAACCGCCAATCCAAATTCAAAGTTTGGTCATTTTAGCGTTACTGTATTATTATGTTTCGTGAAAATTAAAACAGATCTGCATAGAGATGATTAATTTTCGTATATGTTTAATTACGCCTGAGAGAGCAAGTTAACAGGTTAAGGGCTGGTTCGTTAGAAACGAGTAGGAAGAAAGGAAGAAATTCAAGACTCAAGCAACGACTAAACTACGCTATACACTACAGGCTTCGTCTATTTATAGTTAAATATACTAAAAAAAGTACCTTCAAATCCACCATCAACTAACAAAAGAAGGAAGAATATCGTTTGAAACCTCCTACAAATGTTCTATCGCCCCTATCGTATCATGCCTTCGAACTTCCTTCCTTTCATAGGAGGAACTTTACTAAACACGGTGAATAATTTACCTCTCTTCCACAATGGTGACAATGGGGAGCGTCGAGGGCGCTGGCGGTCAAGCACTGATCCGCGCCCTCGCTGTAGAAGACGCTGTCGCTCCCTGGGCTCACGGATCTCAACGATTCCGCTGAAAGAGCCCTTAATCTAGCCTCTGGGCTCTGCGACTCAACGATCATCGCCCGTTGTCCGTTGTGTCCTGGACTGCGTTGATAACGACCCGGACTCAGCCTCGAACACATTATGTCGTCCGCTGCGCGCGATCTTCTTCGTGGAAGGCTGCCTGTTATGGCAGCGTTCTTGTCCTAAATGGAAACGATGGAAATGGGGTAGAAAGTTGTTTCACTATGCCAATATTACAGGTTGGTTTCGCGGTGTTTTCAGTTACGAGACTTGTCAAAACACGTGTGCATGGAATATTAAAACTTGCGTTTGGATTGGAGGTTTCGGTTTTAACTCTCGAGCGAGTGCTGCTCGACGTTATCTCAATTTCTGAAATTATTTTTCTATGGGATACATCTCGTAAAACTTTACGAGATATAAGGATTAGCATTTTTTAAACGTTTTATCGTGCAACTTAGGAAGGGACACGAAGGACGAAACTTCCAGTATCCAATACCCGTAGAAGGGAACTTTTTTTACAAGGATTATTTCACGTTTTATATGCGAGTTACGTACGATAATAAAGAATCAAAAGGTAACACTGTGCAGGAACTTGGATAACGTGGAAAGTGATTATATCAAAGTTCACATATAACATTCAGGACTAATGTTTTAATACGTAAAAGAGTGAAATGTCTTACGCTAAAAATCCACTGGTAGCCAAAAGATAATTTTTAGCAGATAATTTCAATACGAATCAAACTAAGTTTATGTAAAATAAGTAGAAATAGAATTATTCTCTCTCGCAGAATTATATTCGTAGTAATGTCCTCGAAATTTCCCACTGCGCATATATGAATTTGAAAATACACATATCCGACGTAATCTAATATTTTTCACATGCAAATTAGAATTTTCCGATAGTATATTTTTCGTATTCAGTCGAGAAAAATCGGTCAACGTGACGTCTGATTGCTGCTTTAAAAATAATAGAATATGCGTCTCTCAAATTTTTTCCTTCTCTTCGACTAACGTTTCTCCAACAATGGCTTACCTCGTTGCTCCTTCTCCTAACAGAAACGTAGCCAGCGGTCTTCCTCCTGGGACTCTCCCTCGTCCTCCTGTGCCTTCCATCAGCGCTTTCGCGATGCATATGATGATGATGATGATGATGCATATGATAGTGATGACTGCAGCTAGAATCGTCCGAAGTAGGAACATGGCCGCCATCCTCAGCTTGTTCCACGCGCCAATCCTCTTTCTGAGGGCTCCTGGTAATCTGTTGTTGCTGCGACTGCTGCACCTGAACCGTTTGCTGCACAGTTTCGCGCTTTCTGTTGTTCTTGTGTGGACTTCTGGCGCTCGTTGATTTTCCTCTCGGCCTATGACGATGACTCGGCGTCGGGCTAACATCGACGTTGTCTCCGTACAATTCTGCGCTGCGTTCAATGCCCGATGAGCTTGCAAGGAAGTCGAGGGTGAAGGTTTTCCTTCGTCTGCGACGCTCTTCTTCGGTCCAGCCGCGTAAATCTGGCGGAGACTCGGCGTAGCCACCGGAAGAGGAGCGGTGACCTTCCTGGAAGCGAGTGGTAATGAAAGGAGCGTAATCGATGTTTTAATCCCTAATTGGGTATCTTAGATGAATGGTAATTATTGATCTTACCAGCGATTTATTCGTTTGACCATTGAAGCAAGCAATGTGACGTACGAAACGTGTAAAATGTAACGGAGCAACGTATGGATTCGATTATTTGTAACCAAATAGGGAGAAAGAAATCCAGTGCGTAAAATATGTTCGAACGATCGATTACATTATCACCAGGTACGGAACCAAGACCGTGTAAAATCGAAATGGTATACGATACGATCCCAGCTGAGATTCGCATTTAATCTTCCAGAGATCGTACCTTAACTGGAGCGAGACTAATTCGACGCCATTAACGAAGTTCGGAATTACTAAATCCTTGACGACTCTCTAATACTCCCTTCGACAAAAGGAAATAGCAAAAATTCTCATTACTTATATAGGATTTATAAGACGCCCCTGTATCTAGTTATTTTAGGCAAGAATATCCAGGAATATCAGGTTTTCTCTTGTAGAACTATCGCGTTCTCCGGTCGGACGAGAATAAAAATTTGCGAGTCGTAAGGCGAGACACGATCGACAGATCGATAGGAATTAGCTTGATTATGTTCTTACGTCACGATCCAGTTCCGTCTCCGAGGTGTGTCCGCTCGGCGGTGCCGTCTGCTGCTCGAGTTCCTGACCTGGATCTGTCATCGCATCTTTCAGGTCGTAACTGCCCGAACTACTGCTGCTCGTGGACCTAGCTGGTGACGGGGGTACCTCCAATCCGAATGGACTTTCCGTCTCCTCCAATATCGGTGGTGGGCTGCATGGCTCTTCAACGACGGCCTGACGCGACACACCACGGAATTTCAATTTCGCATTCCGCGGTACTTAATACCTCGTCCTACGATTTCTTCGCTAGGTACCTACTCAAACACTTATTTCGTAGATAAAAACAAAAAAAAAAAAAAAAGAAGAAAATTATACGAATTCGAATTTCCCTAACGAGCTTCTGGCCATTGAAACGAATGTTCTATTTCCATGTAGAAATGCAAACAACGCAGATGGATATAAATGCAAAGAAATTAATACAAAAGTTGTGGAGAGATTGTCGAAAACTGACTGTTCTCGGTGCAATCAAATCGGGCATGGAAATAGCAGCAATAAGTCGTGACAGCGATTGAGAAGAAATAGGGTACGAAGCAGACTTCCGGCTAGTCGTCTGTTCAACTTCTTCCCGAACTTCTCAACAAAAGGTCGTCGAGAGAAAGAACGGCGAAGCTTACCTCGCTGCGGGCTAGGCTATAAATCGAGCTGGCGCTCTCGAAAGAGCTTCCTTCCGCGGCAGTGGCTGTCGCCGAGGCCGAGGCCGCGGCGCTCGATGTTTGCGGGGGCTTCGACCAGGAACTGGTCGTTGCGGAAGTGCCTGTAGTGGTCCCAGTCTCGGTGGAGGTGTTGGCAGTGACATAGTCCTCGGTGGTCGAGGTTTCGGACAGGTCTGTGTTGGTTCGACCGCCCGAGTCCGTTCTGGTGAGGCTCAGGCCGAATTCGCTCGACGATTGCGATTGTGGCTGCGACAACGGCGGACCGGGACTCGGGCGACGGAATCCGCTTCTCGGTCTGCCGTTCAACGGCAACGCCACGGATGATTCGACGCTGAGAAGTAATTGCCTTTAAAAATCGCTTCAAATTTTACACGAGGTGTCTCTAGCACGGGCCGACGTTCGATGGGTGAAGAGATCGAACGATGAGGTGCTGCGGGTGATCTCGTGCTTTTACTTGGCGCCGGGATAGAATGCTCTTTGTGGCTTGTTTCGATGTTTTGTATTATAGTTGAAACGAAAATTATGCCTTTGATTTCTATGAAATTCGAAATGCGTTGAAAAATAAGATCTACGATACGTTACCTTGGTGTCAAGGGTTGAATAGGTGTCGTCGGTTCCAGGCGTATCCTCGGACTCGATGGACGTGACTCCATCGTCTCTTCGATATCCAACGCTTCGGTATCCATCGAGGAACGTTGCTGGTGCTGGAGAAGCAGAAGGTGCCTTCTCCTCGAGGACGGTGTCAAAAGAGCCAACGAGTCAGCCTGCAGAACCGTCGCCTGTGACTCGTTCCAAATTCCGTCGCTGTGGTCCCTCGTGACGTCGTTCGTTAACGAATCGCTCGATGCGAACGGAGATGTGAGCATGCCGGTGATACTAGTTCCAGGGCCGAAGAGTAGCGGGCAAAAGCTGCTTTGACGTAGTGGCCGTGTCGGCGACACGTAGTCCTTGGGACTCTGTAAAGTCCTTCGTGGCGCTGCAATTTTAAGCGTAATCAAGTGTCAATCGTGAGTACAAGAAGATACAAGTTTCGATTGAAAATGTTACTTAGTCCGAGTTTATTAACGTAAAGTGTGTAATAAATTTTCATTACTTCGATCGTTTTAAAATTCATCGAATACGGCCATTTAATAAGACTTCGAAGAAATCGGGTCTGAATATTTTAAGAAGAAATAAAATCGATCAAAGGCACTGTTGCATCAGGATTTGTATCCTTTATTTGCTGCACGATTTGTTCTGCCAGCCAACTCGCTGACCCATAATTTCATCTTAAACCCGATATTCCAACTGGCTACCTCTCACACTGCAAATTGCTTGAAAAATTCGACGGCTTTCGAACGTAGGTACGTAAAACTCATAGCTTGAAATTGGTCGAAGGTAACACAAGCGTAAAGGCAGAAAGAGCGACTTAATTTTTGGAAAATCTCCCCAAACAACGAACAGACGAAGAGAATAAACTACGCAGGAGTAGGTAGATATGGGGTTGAAGTCGATCTATCCGTACATCTGATCAAAAATTTGCATTTTCGCATTCCTGATCCTTCGCACATTTTTATAAGTCAGTCTATTACGTTCGGTCTATTACGATATTGTTCTGGTTCGTTCCTTTCATACAGATTTTACTTCAACAGTCATAGAATTTTCAAAATATGTTACATAATTCAAAGAATTTTCGTTTGCAAACGTCACACGGTGCAATTTCTTCGAAACTCCTCGCGAGTGCATACATAATAAAAACATAGATCACATTTCGTACCTGATACTGCAGTCGGCGAAGTGGGAGACGTGGGAAGCGACCTCGGTAGCATAAAATCATCCGACGCCAAGCCTTGCACGCCATCCTCCAATGACACGCTTCTCTTACGGAACAGCCCTCGCCGGATAAGATTTTCATGAAATTCCTAAAATAATATGCGTCGTACATTTGTACGTGCGACGTACATATCGAGAAAGAACATCGCGGTGACGCTACGTGAAGTGGTTTTTCCACTGAACACCGACATTCCCATTTGTTTATTCTTTTCCACTTTTCCGACTCTGGCAAACAGGAGAAAAATACAAGTTCGTTCGACGACTATCGATTTCTAGTCTCTTCGAGTTTCCAAGCTTTAAAGTCTTTGAGTAAGGTCGATGATGGGAGCCTGAGTAGCCCTCCGGCGTCCAAACTGGGAAATTTGCTAGAATTTTTGACGTCAGGATGATCGAAACTGTCGAGGACCGAATAAATATGATATTTTTCAAGAGCTTTACATGCCGCGTTGACAGAAAGTGTTTCGTTATTTTTTGAAGGAAATTGAAGCGTTTTTTTTTTTTTTTTTTTAATATGTAGATATTTTTGGAAAAATTAATACCGATCTTCGTTAAGACGAATATCATCGGTGTCACGCGCGATAACGTATACCCAATCGTAAGACTGTGGGTGTTAAAATCGACAAGATCGTCGAGAAGTAATCGAGATCTTGCTATTATTTCTAAGGAGGCGATCAGACTTTTTATCTTCGCTTTAAAAAGTGGCTGTATATGTTCGAATGGGAAAAAAGTTACCGTTTCGTTCAATTAAAATAACTTTTCTCCGGGCTTGTTGAACCGTGATCGATTAGAATTCAAGCACCTTGCACAAAGCAGCGAATTCTTAAAGAACTTTTAATTAGTTCTACGATCTTTCAACGAAGGAAAAAGATACATTCAGTGGAAATATTACGAAAATTTACCCTTAGAAATATAACCGAGGATTAAAGAGTGTTACGTGAAGTTAGCGAGTAAAATATTCCTCGAGAAGAAGTACGTTTACCTCGATGGCAAAGAACAAAAACGACAGTCTCGTTTCATAGACTGCAATTGCAGTTGGATAAATTTTAAGAGCTTCGGTTTAGTTTTAGATAATCGGCAAAGTTTCCTTAATGGTTTCGAAAATTTACGCCCGACCGACGTTTGTTGATAGGAAAAAAGGGAACTAATTAATTAGGATAACAAAGGAACAACGATCTCAATTTTCTAATAAAAAGCTTTTTTAATAAAGTGGATCAAGGGTGGCTAAAAAAAAAAAAAAAAATCGAGAAGCAAATGAATTATTCAAACGAAGAGGTAGAGCCGAGTAGACGATCATTATCCAGGCGAAAATTTTTTTTAAATTCAAGCAATTAAGGCGGAGAAAAGTTTCGAAAGTGCTTAAATTCAGGATGCACTGCACACGTTATTAACTTTAAACTTCGATTTAGCTCCGAGGAAAGGGATCAGAAAAATTCAAGCTTTCGGTATTGAAATTTAGTTGGACTTGGAGTTCGTCGAACTTTTCGCCTCCTCGTTGACTTCGCTAATGTCTTCCTATCGAGAATCGAATATTTGTCCTCTTGACTCGAGTTTCAGTATCCTGCTTCGAAATTAGACGTGGGTAATATAAAATTACAATTTTTACGTTTGGAGGACTAATTTTTGAAACAAAAATAGCCCGAGCAAATTGATAGTAGGATAATGTGGTATTACGCGTCGGTTTCAAGGAGGTCATGCGAAAAATTCGATAAATAGAGAGATTGGAAGATTTCGACGTAGCAGGAATAGAAATTGCACTGGCTCGGAGATTCAAAATGCTTCTGTAGCAGTTATCTCGGTGTTCCATACTGCGTTGTGCTTCCATACAACGGTAGACGAAAGAATATTGAAAGAATTGCGTTCGATACGTGATCGTTGATAACAATTCTTTAACGTGGCTCTATCCAGCTTTCTCAAACTTTACTATCGGAGACATTGCATTTCGATAGCGATAGTACTTGGAATACCGTGCGACGTAAATTTATCTGCATGAGAAGCAAAACCATATTTATTTCAACCGAGACCATCGGGAATTCCGTGCATTACGACTTAATGTCAACCGAATATAAGAAATAGAAGAATCGAGAGGATACTTACCTCTTCGGGATGATCCTCTTGGGGCGAAGCGACCCTGAGCAGGGACAGATCCTCGGGCGTCGAGGAGAATTGGACGGTTGCTCTGACGGTCCTGCCCCACGAGTCCTGATGATTCCTCCTGCACGTATGAGGGTAACTTGGCTCGCCGGCTTCGCCGATCAGCTCGCGTCTCTCCACGCGAATTTCACCGTCTGAAAGAGTCTTCTGTAAGGGCAGGAACCTTCGTGTCGTCTGGGACATACGATTGAGAAGGGCGCGAGCGTCCGGCGAGACAGGCGCCGGCTTAAAGTCTATTAGGATCTCCTGGTCGTCCAAATCGACGGATCTTCGATGACTCAAGGACTGTAAAACGAAAGAGAGAACATGACATTTTACCAAGAGAGTGATTAACGTGGATTCTATTCGGTCGTCCTGGAACTTTTATTGTTTTTTTTTTTTTTTTTTTTTTTTTTATCAAACTCGAGCCAGTAAAACGTTCATAAACGTATTGTCAGCCTTATGACGCACGACACGTCGAAAATAATTAGATCGTGTACCTTCTTCCGGCGAGTCTGTCCATGCCAGTATATTAATTAAAATCATATCGTCAAAGAGCGACGAAACACGAAATAACGAACAAACTGGAGGACGCGCACGCATTGGTGGTGAAACGGTTCGAAACGTATAATGTCATAAAACGATGAAACATCGATCAATAAGTTAATATCCGTAACGACGTTGTGTGTTCTTTAATTACACTCCACTGACAAGCTTTCGCTCTTTCACAACGTTTATTTTATTAATCAGACGGTAATTCGATCACACTACCATTATAATTCATTATAATCTACTATAAATAGCGTTAAAATTTGATCCTTGCCCGACCTTCTGATTAATATAGCGTAAACGCCTGTCCACAGAAACTATTCGGATGATTTATGCGGGAAAAGCCTCGAAAATAAATTAGTTAATCCCGTGCTACTTTATCTAACGCGTTAATTGCAATTTTTATTCGTTCGCATGCGTGAACGGGATGGCCCGCTAATCAGCGATTTTTATCCGAATAGCAAATTGAAAAAAATTGCAGTGCAAATTAAACGTTACGCAAAAACTACGAAGGCAATGATTGCATAGACGTTAAACATTTATCTTGTATATGTTGCACGGAAATTCCACATGACAAATGGAAAATTTGTACAGAATCAAATTTTACTATGATAATCGTAAAATAACCTAAAACTCTATCGAAGTACGTGATTATACGTTTTGCTGTGGCACGCTGTGGGATACATAATTCTCTCGTAATTGAAGAATTTATGGTGCACACGCACACTGCAGGTTCTCGTGCATAAATTCGTCATTGATTGCAGTCGATAAATCGTTGATAGTTAGATATAATTTCGTTGAATTCGCAACGAAGGATGTATAATAACGTGTGGCAAAATTGCTAACGTTATTTTATTAATTGTTTTTATTCGCTTGCAGTTTCCACGTTATTCTCGAATATTACGATAAAATCGAACGGGATTCTCTCTTTTTCAATCGTCACGGCTTTTGAACGGCTCGGGTAACTTTAGTGTAGCCTCGCACGCGAATCCTATACGATTTACACTGTTCGAAATGTGAGCTTAAACTCGGTGAAAAAGCTGGATACACGTAAATCGGTATACTCGAGGATGGTCAGGTTACGTAGGAGACCGGCCGGAAAACCGAATCGTTGGCCGCCTAATCGATATCTAGTCTCGCTACTATCACAGCGGTGAGATTTCATACGTGAAATTGAATCGGATGGAACGTCGCCGAGAGAGACGTTTGATGCTACACAGAAGCAAGCAGGATCGGCGAATAATTCGGCAGATTTTCGAACCGGTTGCTTAACCACCGTTCGAAATTGGAATCTGTAATATCTTCGCTCTCTCTGAATCGAGAGTGGCGTCAAGTAGTACCCTACAGCGATTCGAGCATCACGAGCCGAGGCCGAGTCCTTTCAACCGATTCTGCTGCTCTCCAAGTAGCAGAATCAATGCGATTCGAGTCGAATAGCGCACACAGAGTGTACCGGCAATATTCCAACGCGAATCTAGTCAACAGCTGCCTGTATGATTGCTTCGCTATCAAAGGAATTTCCTGTCGGGCACTTTGCCTGTCGAGCATCGATCAATCCACGAGGACAAGTGGCGCAACACAGGACGAAAGTCGTTGCTCGAGAAAAATTCAATTTGCCACAGAGGCGGATCGAGGATCCCGTGTCCTCTTTGTCGTGGTTATATCTGTAAAGAAAAGATCGTAGGACGCCTTGCGAGTGTACTTTTCCCGGGCTGTTGGTTTAGACGTCACGTTTAAGGGAAAGTTTTCCTTTTTTTCTATGTAACTCGAAGCGATTTTGAAGCAAACTTCCCATGTATTTTGATACGTCGAGAAAAGCGTCCGCTAGCTTTTATAAAGACGCGCGAAGAAAATATCTAAACGAGTTATTTTTATCGTCGAAGTTAGGAAATACGTATTGCGAAAATAAAATGCTTCGAATGTTGCGATGATTATCTCTCGAAGTACCATTTTTTTTTCTTCTCTCTTTTCTCGCCTCTCTTGCTACATCAATTAACTTTTACGAGACATCGCACGAGCTTATAAAAGCTTCGTATCTCTTCCGTTAAATCGCGAGTTCTGTTTAAAAAACCGTACCGTGGCACGACCTAATATTTCGCACGTTATTCGTTTGTGAAATATTCACGAGGCAGGCTGCAAAGAGCTGCGCAAAGTACCGTAACGCAGTAAGTGCAACCATAAAAAAGATCTTTGAAAGAAAATAGTTACTTGTAAACGAACATGGAGTATAGCTTGTAATGCGTTTAATCTAAGAACTGTAGAGAAATATCAGATCGTTATCCGAGTTTAAAACGCAACGCTATAAATCAGATTGCAAAGTTCTGCGAGCAAAGTTTCGACTAACGAACAAAGAAATAGTGGAGAGAAATTAAGTTATACAGTAGGCGGAGGAAATAACCAGGACGATCGAGTTATACAGTACATCCTGCGTTACAAGTCCGCGTCACATCTGTTTCTCGCCGAAGCTTAGGACACATTGTGCTGACGCGCTGCGAGCATTTAACTGGTTTATCGAATCATGATGACCTATCCAATCAATAGAATTCAAAGCGGGATTAACCGTGACACCGATTAATCGCCAAAATTTCACGTTACTAATTTCTGAAAATTTCCAAAAAACAATACCTCGACTAACTCTTTTGCCAGTTTTTCATTTAGGTCCCTGCAAAAAAAGGAAAAATGAAATTACACTGAAAAATATTCCAGAATTAACAAAGAACAAAGAGAATGTATAACCGTGACGACAAACAAAGTGACAAGCGGAAATAATACAACGAATTGCATCAATAGAAAGAACAATTTGAAGGGTGATAATTATATTTTAGTCGATAGCGATATTTCACTCAATTTTTTCTTTTTTTTATCGCGATCAATGTCTGTCGTATATCGCGGACAAATTCGATGTACTTAAGGCACCCTTTAACGTTCCACATTTTTCCACGACCCTTTAAATCCTCTTTCTCCCTTCCGCCTCGAGAATTACCAGAATTCACGTATGACGAAATCTCCTGTGGGATTCGCCGGTTTAAAAGACCAAGCAAATTCCATGGTAACCATTAAAACTTATAATGTATCGGGCTGTTACTCCATTTCTCATTTAGAAGAAGGTCGATATTAGATTCACGGCTCGATACACGTACTAAATTATCAAGTTAAAACTAATAATTCATTTCGCGAATGAATAATTTCCATTTCCTGACTATAATTATACTACTATTAAATTCTGCGGTGCGCTGGTTAAGCTACGTGATAAATAAATAATTTGTGCGATGAATAATACAAATAATAATGAACAGTTAAACCTAGTTATATCTAATATCTCTCTGGTTCTACTCGTGTTACGTGAATTATAAACTTGTTCTCTATTTAAAATTTTCAAATTGGCCTCAAAGACAACATGAAAATCATCGTGATATTCTTGAAAGTCCGCAAGCGTATAAATATAGAAGCAATAAAAATTTATCGTCGAACGTACATAGCAAAAATTCTCCTTAGAAATCTCTGCAGCTGATGTGCAGTAATAAACGCAAATGAGTTGACGTGTACGTCAACGTTCGTATGCCATTCGTAAAGTGGCTGACCACGAGTGTATCGCCCTCTTCGGACATTCCCACTCTCAAAGTTTATTTATTAAAATCAGGAGTACCTTGGTTACAAATTCTAGCGAATCGTTTAAAGTCAGGAACTGTAGTTTGGACACTGCTCGCTTTTATGAAGTTGTGATACAGGAAAAGAAAATTTGTAGATTCCTTTACGAGATTGGATAGAAAAGTAGTTAATTTTCCTAGAACTGATAACGTAAGTCTTAGGTTTAGAGTCGATCGAGCAACGAACCCTTATATTTCACAAATTCAATTGCATCGTTGTGACTACAATAGGATCTCTATTATTCCACGTCTATTATCCAAATGTGCTACTATTCGAATCTTCCATTATCCGAATGCTGCATTATTCCAACTGCATATTTCCTTCACTGCTATGATATGAAATTACTATTGCGCACTTCTCCCTAAAGAGAAACGTATCGTATTAGCTGTTGATACAAAACGAGGGACAAAGCTAGAGTAGAGAGCGAGTTTCGGCTCTTAACTTACTTATTTGCAATTAATCGCGTCGTGAATTGACGTTGATTGACGAAAGATTGACGTTGTGCTTTCTGAAACACTATCAGGCCGTGAAGATACAGAATATGGTAAGCTACAAGTGACAAAACTCGCATTTGGAATGGATAATGGCATTACCATCGCTTGTTTTTCCGCTCACCGTTTACAAATGTTGGACAAAATTTTATTTACCTATTAGATAATAAATTACAAATTAAAATAGTATTTCAATTGCTAATAAGAATTAAATTTCTTATTTAAATTAAACTCGTCTAAACGACGCCAGAAATATTATTGAATAATCATCGCCAAACATTGCCGCTTACCGTTTTATATAGATAATCTTTGTATCTTCACGGCTTTAAACTATCTTTTTCCGTTCTCAAAATTCAATCTGAACAATTTCTCAAACGAAACCACATCGCAACAACGTTGCCAAAGACTCACATGGCTCATGATAGGTTCGGAGATATCCCCGTTGGTCAATGGCTCTTCTCCGAGTCCCTGAGGGGGTGGCGTATCGACGAGAAAGGGTGACCTCGGCGGTTCCTCGCTCTGCGTTCTGTGAAGAGGCTCGTGGTGCTCCGTTTCATCCTTTCCGTTTGCACCAGCCTGACCTCCGCCCAACGGTGTACCCAGTTGACCAGCCTCCGAGTAGCTCTTTGTCAGCTTCCTACCGTTGAACAGACCGTTCGTTTGCGCCCCTTGCGAGACCATCTTCACCCGGTGTATCGTCCTGGGGCTGAGGGTAACGGGGACTCGACCCCGGAACACGGCTGGAATCTCCGTCTGGGTCGCCTGGGTTTTCATCGTACCGCGCTTCGGTGGCTTCTCTGAAGCGAAATTCAAACTTAAGGTCATTTGTATTATCCGCACAGACACGTATATAGATATACACAGTGAAAGGTCGATTATCCGACGTGATGTAGTCCGGACCTCTCTCAGATAATACGGAAATCGTACGATCAAATCATAGAAAACATTTTCATGGTATAATATTCCGTAATATTCTATCGTATTTAGATTTAATTCGTCATGCGATCGATTGAAACTTTGATTAACTGCTTTTTTAACACCTCGTTATTTACACTTTCGTAGTCTTCGTATTAAAAATTGGGAAAAGATAAAGCTATGGTAAAATTCAAAGCACGGATAATTCAGATAATGCGGAACGTTGGTTAAACAGGACTCGAAAAAACGAGACTGCACAGTACTTAAATGAGAAAACATTTTCATTCGATATTACATGCTTTTACGAATCGCCTTCTCTTGACTGACTGATCGAATGCCGATGTATATGTAACATGGATACTAGCGTCTGTGTCGGAATAATGCTACTGTGAGCAGCGATACCGAACCGTTCCATGTCGGGTACGATGAATATAAATCAACCTTAAATCGGCGAAATCGAAGGCTAACGAGTGCTCCAGTCCACGGAAAAGACGGTTCGGTCTTGACGGTCTCTGGAGGAGCGAAGGGAGAAAGAAAAGTGGAAAAGGGTGGAAGGAATAACGAGAAGCAAGGGACGTGAACGGGAGGTGGTAGACGCGACAGAAAGAAAGGTGGCGTTGCTGGAAAAGAGCTTTGGCACAGAAGGTAAATTTCTTTAGCTCCGTTCGACTTTGCTGCTACTACGTTTTTGTCAGCCCGAAGAGAGACTGGTCTGGAGATGTTGTTCGAAAGATATGGTCTGCTTGTTGTTTCAGATGTGGTTTGGGGAATTGTAAATGTTTTTGGTAGAGTTTAGTTTCAATGCACCTTTGTTATGGAGGACGAGAAACTCGTGCTACATCCGAAATAGGTATAATAATTCATCTATTAAGCGTAGAAGAGGATTACGTGCTTTCGATAATTATGTCTATTACTTATTTCGTTATTTTAAATTCGAGCATAAAATGCAAGAAGCGATATCATTTAATTAATTGGAATGGGAGATCGTATAGTGGCGGATATTAACGAGAAGTTGAATGGAAATCACAAAATTATTTTGCCAGTAACACGTAACGGAATTTTCTTGGAATATTTCATTTTCCATGTTCATTAAATGTTCAAACATTATTTAATTAAACTAGTCGATTTTTTAATCGGTCGGTGGAGAATAAATAGAGATAATCGAGCAAAAATACCCTGCGTATTTTTAATATCGTCCTTTTTTCCTTCGAGAGTCAGTAAGTAAATTAACATAATATAAGGACACTGGGTCGCGTCGTTCAGATTACAAATCAAGCAATTTCAACGTGCTTCGCGTATCTCGTTCCCAGACGTAACATATTCTTGCGAAAGTCGTCACGCGGAGACGAATAAGAAACGGATATCCTTCGTCGTGGAAATTACCCTAGCAATATAATTTACATGAACGCTGTAATTGGACGTTCATTAGGAATTAATCGAGGAAGCGAAATTAACGCTTTCACCTATCTTGGCTCCGTGTAACTCACGAATCGAATCTAATGTCAATGCGACGAGACTACTCGAAGCCGTTATCATTTCCTACGAGAGTTCAATATCGAGTCTCATTCGACCGACTATATTGGCAATTTGTTGGCTAATATTGGACTAACAGCCGGATCGAGGGCAACAAGTTAATACCTCGTAAGAGTTTCAAGGTCCTCCAGTTTACCCTGTTATTCGAATATTTTGATTGAGGATAAGGGATTGATTGCGAAGTAGGTTTGGTTATTATCGCAACAAAATATTTTCAAAACGATTGCCTAATTTATCCGGTTAAATGTTATATTAAAATAATTATAAACTGTTTCATTTGAATAAATAAATGATTTTTTTCTTAATTATTCTACCATCGAACTATCAACTTTTACTATTTAATTAGCAAATAATTTAAATCTCTATCGTTAAATAACTAAGAATTTGTTTGTTTAATCTTGATCCAAATTTCGCACGGTCTCTCTTATGCGTATGTTCCGAAGTAGATATTTATTACGGATATCAAATCTTAGAAATTTTATCGGAACATCTTCACGGTAATATCGAATAAAGCTTCCCCTTCAAAAATTCAATTCCCGATCATTAGAGTACACGATGGAAATATATAACAGTCGGCTGAGAAATAAACTCAATCTATTTCCCGTAATACAGGCTAAAATATGGATGATCGCCTATTTGTAGATACCCCGTTCACGTCCATCTTTTTTTATTCGTCGTTTTATAGGAGAAAAATTGAATTTACGGTATTCTCTCGTACCTCTCGTAGTTCCGATCATGTCCTCAACATGCAGTATGTGTGTAACTATATTGCATTACTGTAGGAAAGAGAGCAACACCTCCCTGTTAACTTCTTCCATCGCAGAATTTCCATATCGTTTTACGATTTTTTGTTCCGAGAGGATAAAAACGTAGCATTGTCTCTTCGCTGTTAATGACGATGTATGCGAAATATTATTTTTCTCTCCGCGACATTATTACGTAGAGAATATAATTTTACGACATCTATTTTCCACGGCTTTCACTGCTTTATATCGCAGTTCGTGCTAGAACAATAGAACTATTTCACTTTGATAAGCTGTTTCTTAATCACGAATGATTGGTGAAGTGTCATCAAGGTGTCCGACTTTCTCAAGATTTCCGTTCCAACACGAGAATTTCCGTTCGTTCGAGAACAAAACTTGTGCTCACGTTATCGTACATTGGGTTTCTCATAATCATTAATAAACGAAAGGCAAGCTCCTCCATTCTTAAAAACCTTTACAACATTGAAGACTCAAAGTTCTACGTGTCAGTTTTATTCTGAATTATGGCGAAGCCAGAGAATAAACGAGAAGAAGAGTTTCGTGCTGCTACTTGCGAAACGGAGAAGCGATATAGAATGAAATTTCATCGTTTAATTAATTTCATAATTAATTTAGATTCAAAATTAATGAATGATGGGAAAATATATATATGTATATAAAGCTTCAACACGAGTTAATAACGTTATTCAATAACAGAAAATTAGTTCGTTAAACTATCCTTGTGCATTTATGCTAGCACGCTACGCAATACATCAATATTTTCATAAAGTGCATTTATTAGCAATGAAATAATAGACATATATTGTCTCGTACATGGACATATTAACTAAATATTACATTTTATTGGAAATTGGACACTTTAGTTGTCACTCAAATATGATATTAATATCGGTAATAATATATAAATATGCGTATAATATAATAAGTATCGAATATAAAATGGAGATTTTTGATCCAGATGCAGAGGTGTTAATTAATAATTAAATTTCATATCAAAGAGAAAGAGGAAGAGCTTTATTAAACTCTTCCTCGAAAATTTCAGCTACGGACAACTATTATTATTAATTCTGCTTCCTTAATTATACGAGTTCTAAATTTCATGGAACTTTTCGCTCGATGGTCCAGATGCGCTTGATTTCAGGGTAGAAAGATTTCAAACAAGCCGCATCCTATTGAAACGTTTTCTCTAAAGGGTGCTATTGTTCCAATCTACAGCCTTAGCTTTAAGTTACATCGTAGTGCCTATTTCGTTACATGGGGTAAACGTGTATGTGCTTCTGAAGGACCATCAAGCTTGCACAGTTCGCGAGAAAAGCGAGATGCGAGTAAGCCGTAAAAAAGTATGAAAGCGTGAAAATTGACCTCCAAGGTGCTGTGCCGAGACTTGTAAAAAGTACGAGAATTTTCAATGAGACATTTTTATAGCACCGAATGCTACGTATTATACGATAAATCATCTTTTATACCATCCCATGACAAGCCACTCGATCCTAGTTTTGGTTTATTTCAATCACAATTACCAAACGCTCGAATTATTTCAATTAAAAGTTCGAAATGGAATAAACGAAAGTTTATAACGAGTGTTTGGGCATGGAAGCGCTCTTCCGAAAATTTCAACTACCATCAAATTTTCCAATCTAAAATTATTCTATCGCATAAAAAATAGCGCATCCTGATCTTGTACTATTGGACAAATTATATTACTTTGATTAATTAACTTTACGTACGGTAAATACGCGTATAGCGAGTTACGTTACGCGCAATTACTGCAGGCCACAGCGTTAATTGCTGTATTTGCATGAGGGAAAAGGGACTCACCAAGGACGATAACTCGGGTCTCGTTGGCTGCATACGGGTGCATCAAGGGTAAGGCCGAAGGAAGCATTGCGTTCTGTATCGTTGGCTGCGAATCTATAAGACGTTCCTGGTTTTGCGGCCTCGGAGGGCTTCTGCTCCTTGGAACGTCAAACGACGTAAGAGTGTGCGATCTCGCGAAACTCACGTGCTTCGTTTTTGGTACTTGCGTGGTGGGTGGCGGGGGTGCTGGGGGCAATACAGGTCGAGGACCCTCCAATTTCGTCGATTCTTCGTCCTCTGGAAGCCATGTGTACCTATAACGGAGAACACTTTCAGAAGTTCGCTTCTCTAACGAAATAAAATTATTCGCGTATTATAAATATTCCCATATTTTTGTATCGTCTCTTTTCTTCCTTTTTTTTTTTTTTTTTGATAATTGTTCCGATTCCGAATATTCAAAAGTTTCATATTCGTAAAAACGCGCGTTGTTTATTTATTGCCCGAATCTACGTAAAACCGCATTCACGGGAAAATTTTATTCACATTATTGCAAATGTATACTACGATGTATACGATTCTCGTTGGAAACGAACGGATTGTTCGATTCATTTGAATAAAATGATAGGATACATAAAAGAATACAGAAAATCAGAAATTTCGTAATTAAACGATAAAGGGAAGAGCGAAATGTATCCGATTATTCGAAATGACAGAAAAGTATATTACGTAATAGTTTGGTTAGTGTATAGAACGCTGTTGCAATGGAACACAGAAATACCATTCGAGGTTTGCATTGTAATAACGAAACCGAATTTACGTCGGGGTGTGAGCGAAGTAAAGCGCGAGTCCGTGATAAAACGAACGAATCCATAACCGAAACATAATCAGATTAGTCTCGTGTTATTTGTTCGCGATCTTTACAAAGAGTAGTCGTCAAACACAACGCGATATTTTTTCCCAATTATACGAATTAGGGGGATGCCTCGTCTTGTAACAAAACTAAAAGCAGCAGCAAATGACATTACACACGCGCGTACGATGATCCAACAGGTGTCGCGGAAGAACGTTTCATAATCGCGAGACAAAGGATGGGGCGCTAACGATCTAAAGAAAGCACGTCGCGCTTTTTCCACCGGATGACATTAGGATAAAAGCACGCCGTTAGCACGGGCAGAACTTCCTTGCCGTGGATACAAGGCTTAATTAACCGGTTAGTCGATAGACATTTATTTCTGCCCGGGGACATCAAGCTTTTTATTTAACACGCGAGGGAGAACGCCATGCCACGGAGATATTGCCACGCACGCTGGTTACATTCTCATTTCCATTGTGTCGGCCAGAAGCCGATCCTCGCGTGTGACAGGTATTATCTTGGGGGAAAAGTGGGTGACGCCAACGTTGCTTCTGCGACACTGCAACAACGACCTAAATAAATTGCATTTAGACTGCAGCATGATGATCTCAAGGATGCGTAGTAATCTTGCTCCGTTCTTCTTTTCGCTCGGATTTTAATAAAATAAATCTCGTTTCCACTTATTCCCTGTTCTTCTGAGAACCGTGTAATTTTATCTGACATGTTATATATCGCTTTCACGGTGTCGAGTGATATTCAAATTTACTGGCAACTTTCTTCGATACGCTGTCACAGTATTTCAACGCTATCTATCATTTGTTGCAAACCAAAGGTATTTGCGAGCACGCTTCGTGTATCGAAGTTGGAGGATTTTAAGTCCAGCGATCGAGTTGTCAATCAAAATGAGATGGAGCACCATCGTGCACGAGCCATACACGATCCACGATTTCGAGTGGCACGCGTTCTAACGATAGCTCCAATTGTCGAAGAAAAAACAGGCGTGCACTTTCTGCGAATGCTAACTATAACGCGTCGATACGTTTCCCTGCCATTAAGTTCCGTAATAATTTCTAAAATCGATCGGAGTCACGTGTCCACATTTATTTCCGCTTATCTTCGCATCGACGCGTAACTAAAGTCTAAATACGGTAGCGTGTACATCAGGGAACATAATTTTTCATCGATCGGTGACGGCCTTGAAGCAACGCCGGCGAAGGCTGCTCTCTGTACGCGGCAGCAATCAGAAATAAACCAAACCCCTTGAACACGCCATCAAACCCGTAATCACTTGCCTTTCCCTTGCAACAATAACCTCGTTGGTAACGAGGTTTCGCGAAAGTGTCGCGTTAGAAGGCTCGTTACGAACTTCCAAACATCTTCTTAAGATTCTATCGGAGTCTCCGTGTATTTTATGCGCAGATTCCGAGTGGTTAATTTCTCTCGGTGCCACTTCCGAATATTTACGCCGACGAATCACGGCACCGTGAACGATGAGATATTTCATCGGTGTGGTAAACCTCTTTTACGCCCTGAGAATATCATCGATGTTAAATTTCGTCGTACGACTCGATATCAACGAGTTACGACACGACGGACACGTTCTTTCTCCTCCTCTTGCTTTTGTCGGAATTTATCACAAGTACACGAGTAGATGCTCCGAAGATTTTGTACGAACAACGGTTTACGATTGCCACGCAAGAGATATCTATTTTTTTATATTTTTATTTATATTTTCCTGGTTTGCATTCCGGATGGCTCGTGTCGGATTTCGTTCTTTTTATAAAATGTCCAGCGCAAATGAAAATTAACGAAGGTATTCCGACAAAAAGCGATACAGATAAACCGAAGCGTGTAACTTGCATTTAGACATCGTTTCGTTATCGAATCAGAGGTGTATCAAGATCGATATTCGCGATAATTCAAGCTCTGACGCGCATAGCGCTTACGAGAATCGAAAAACATGTAAGTGACAAATTCATTATTCTTGTAAAACACGATTATGCTAAAATCTCTCCAGATCTCATTTTCCACCGGTTCTTGATTTTCAATTTTCTTCTGTTCGGCACCATCGTCTCATCCGTATAAAACGTAATATGAACGACGTCGTACCACGATGTATCTCAGCCGTAATATCCCGCGAACCGAAATTGCATCCTGAAATATCTCGTCCGCGAATATCAAATGTTTAGAAACTCACCTTTTTGGATCGGGGACGGTGCAGAAGGACCTGGGTCTGCGCCGGAAGTAGGAACTCTCGATCCAGTCGGCCTCGTCCTCGAAATCGTAACGAGACAAACCCCTCGAGTAGGTCGGATAAGGTTGACGGTACATAATCTGCAGGGATCGTCGGGGGTAAGGGGCGTCGCAGAGGTTCTCATCGCTGGGCACGCTTCTCACGCAGGCGGAGAGAATCGAGGTCCTCGCGGAGGCGCAAGGTGACGGGCCCCTGGTCGACAGGCATCCGAAGAACCCACCACCCGATTTCTCCACCGCGTCCAATTGCCGGCTGGTTATGCAATACTGCTCTTTAATGTCCTCGCGTGAATAAAGCGGGGTCGCCCTGCGATCCCAGTCGATGCTGATGCTGCCAGCAGGCGCCCCGAAACCACCGTGTAGATCCACCTGGGTCGAGACGTCCACCTGTCACCCACACAACGTTCGCTCTGATTAGTGGAAAATCGATGGAGGATACCGGCTTCGATTCAAAGTGTCGGACCACGATTCGAACTAAGGTTAATTCGATACTGTAGCGCTAGTTTAACGCGTTTGACGCTGTCGACGCATATGGTGCGTCTGTTCAATTACAATGGCTACAAAGAGTATTTGCAGGTGGCCTTATTTTTCAACGAAACGTTCCTTTGTCGAGTCGTACGTTTCACGATAAACGTAACGTTACGTAAATATGTACTCTTTATAGTCGCTGTATTTAAATATCGATCCTTACGTACTCGTCCACGCGTTTATACTTTTTTGGTAGATAAGAAACTAGCCATCGACGAGTAAAATAGCTACACCTTGCGACTGTCGTAGACGAGCGTTAAAGGATTAGCGGTCGTGCTGCACATCTCTACGTAGGATGCCGACGCGAACGTGATATCCTTCGAATAACAAGCTTCGATAAAAGCAATTTCAAGAAGTGATCGAAAAAGAACACAAACAAAAAAACGTTAAACGTCCCTCTTTCCATTTCATTGGGATCCGATTTCAGTCATTAAAACAGAGATCAATTAACAACTGACAATATCGATATTCAACTGACACCTCGGCAGTATTGCTCGTCCAGATTTATGAGCCCCATTTACGCCATCGCGAATTGCGAATCCTGTTAATTTGTCAAATCGATAAAACATCCCAGTTAACCACCAATTACGGTTCTTCTCTTCGTGTAAAAAGAGAGATATTTTTTTGGCAGGAGAAATTTCGTTTCTCATTCAGAATGCGTTCTACCTGTTTGCGCTTCTCATCTCTCGATGAAATTCACGATATCGCGTCGAGCTTCCGGAAGCCTGCACATGCCGATATTCGATAGATCACCGATACTCGTCAATTTATAATTGGCTTCGCAAAATTCCGCCTTGCAGTTGCGTCGTGATTTTATTTCAATTCGAATCGACAGCGTTGCAAATAACACAGAGATTGATTTCTACATGAAAGTTTGTTTGCCGCTCTATATCGTACGTCGATTTCATTTTGATTTCCTTAAATCAAACTGTATGCTCTGTACGGCCGCTGGTGCTTTCAGTGTTGCACTCGTAGGTTTCTAACGTCATTATCGAATTCCAAGCTAATCGCTATCATCCCACGTATCTCGAACGAGCGCCGATACTCGTTAATTTTTAATCGTTCTCGTGGAAAATGGAAAGGAGCAAAAACGGAAAAGAAGAGGAGAACGTTCTTCTATCGCGCGTGTTAACGCGTCTGTTCCAATTCGTCTCATCTGAGCGTTCTATCGATTTTCCGGATAGATCGATACCATGCGTGGAACAGAAACTGTAACGCTATTAGCGTCACATGGAATATTGATACAGAGAGCGTACGACTTAAAAGGACCGAGCGCGTGTTTCAAACGGCCGATGCGTCGATGTACCAGTGGCCATTCGAATAGGACATTTATATCGTTAGCGTGTCGACCCGAACACACCATGTAACCTCACTCACTCTCTCTCTCTCTCTCTCTCGATCTCTCTGTATTTTCAACGGCTGATTAAATTGCGAAACGGGCACGATGCGAGTCGGCTAATAGAGTACCTACACCACTGCAAACGTTGAAGGTGGCCCGAGTGAAACTCGGTATGGAAATTGTATGGAAAAGTTTGATAAAAGAGTTATAGAGATTTTGCATAGTTCTCATTCCATTGTTTTATCTTATTATTGTATTATTGCTATATTATTTTACCTCGAACTTTCTATTTCACGCCAATATCCTTTGAAATTTAAACCGATCGTACTTTACGTACTACTTTGAGAAACATTCTACGTAATAAAAATACCTATTCTTCGACATTTTCTTGTTTCTGTGTATAAGCATAATGTATTTGCAAAATGTTTCAAGCATAATTTTACCAAGTACAAAGATTGGAACAAATACGGTGTTGGAAACTCGTTCAGAACGTAGCCAATACCTCCGAAGCTTGCGTTTAATAATACAAAACGCGAAGCGATCTAAACTGTGCTGAAAGAGTTGCTAGCTCGAAGCTTACCCGTAACTCAGTGAAATGACGGGAGAAAAAGTAATAACGGTTAGGAAAGTTTAAACAAGTAGACGGTTGCTATCGTTCCTTTTACGAATTCATTATTTTAATAAAAATACGAGAAGAATTAGCCGCGACTTAAGCTAATTATAGCAGCAAATTATAAACAAAAAAATTGAAGTCTCGTGTTCACCGATATTACGAATATCTAAAAACGTAGCGAGTTTAAAGTTAAATAAAATAAATTGCAGATACAATTATACGAGTAGAATTAGCTCTACTTTTGTTTTAAAACAAACACCCTGTATATCGTAAATCAGTAACACACACGTAACATTTTACCTTTAACGAACTTCACGGGAAGCCGAGCGTCGTGCAAACTTACAAACCAACCAATTCTCCATCACTAAAGATCAATTTCCCATACCATTGGCCAGATTCCGCAAGATTAACGCAAATTGCAAACACGGAACGAGATTAACAGTAGCGTTTACCAGGGACCGATTGATCAAAGGTTAACAAGTTGATTGCCACTCGAACGACGAAATTCGATGCAATGGATTCCATTTTGCTCGAACGTTGCCACGCTAAATGGCCGGGACAAAATCACCAAACAGAAATAGCGAGCGTTGGCGTACCACGAAAATGACTACGTAGGGCGATAAAATGGATTTTCTCAGCGGTTTTCCAGTATCCGCTTATGGTCGATCGAAGGAAATTCGCTTCGCCGCGAGCGTCTTCAAAGTCTCTTTGTTCAAATGTCACAAAGGTCCCATTATTGCGGGCCGAAAGAACGTTGCTTATCACGTTCAATGTCGGTGCATGTACGAACACGGCTACACACAGGATACCTCGGGGCAGATGGTCATTTTATTAGGTCGTTTTGTAAGTTTCGTCATCTTTGTTTTGATACTAAATTGTAAAGAAGAATTATAAGCTCGATATTCTTTCTCGTTTTCTATCGCACACCTTTCATTTAGGAAATATTTTTTTTTGTAACCCAACTTAAGAAATCTTCGCGATTTTACTTTGATCGGATAGATCTTAGACAAAATTCTTCCGAACTTCGACAATCGATCTTTGACATTTTCTTACGTCTAAACTTCGTGTATAAATTGAACTGGCATTTTCCAAATTTCTTTAATTTGCAACTAGCAACGATTCGTGCTTATCGAATGGCATTAGGATTGTTTGAGAGTTCGGAAGGTTGCGGGGGAATAGGGCAGTTCGGAAAGTGCATTTAAGAAGCTCGGGATGAGAATGCGGGAAAAAAAAGCGAATGAGAAACGGGAGAAGGCAGAAGTGGAGGAACTGAGGAGGACGGTGACCGATAAGAAACTTCTATATCGAATGAAGAAGTTAGAGTTCCTGGAAACAATAAAATTTTGAGCAAAGTTTATGAAAATTAAGGAATCGCAAGGGAGAAGCGAATCGACAAGTTTTATGTTATAACGTGGATACAAATTTTTGTAAAGTCGAATGGTAACCGATAAGAGTCCAAAAGTACGTTCAATGCATTTCGAGATAAAACGGTTTTTCAGCTACGCTGTTCTATAAGATTCAAGCGTCTAACGCGTTTCTTGCGTTTAACATTAAGTCGCCTCTTTACGAAATATCTACAACTTGTATATACTAAAATGATGTACAGCGTCCGTAGAACGATACTTTACCGTTGACTCAACTTTGACCAAAACGTGCTATAGATCCTTACTCCCGGTTCCCGCATTCCCCGGTTCCCCAGCAAACGTAAATTTAGAACGTTTTGTTGTAAGAAACACGACATTATGCAGCTCGTATGTACCGAACATTCCGTGCAAGAAAGGGTACAAAAGCGACGACAGTAAGGCAAGAGAAATTACGCAAGTCTAATGCCGTCTCTGTTGTCGATTTCCGATAGGGCAACTGATCATAATGAGCTAAATACGACAGCAGACTGTTTTGCATTTACGAACTTCGCACGTATTAACTGGTTGGTACTAATAATGGCGAACAAATATTCGAAAAAAGAAATTATCGAGGCAAAACGGCATTTGTACTTGGGATATGTGTTACTTGAACGATTTGCGAGTAATTAATTCAGGGGAAAAGATTATACGTAATTCGTAAAAATTGCATTTCAATGCCTTTGAAAATGTGTAATGAAATTGCTTCGAGCGAAATTGGCGTTGAACGTCATCTCTGATGGTAGTTTAGGTGCACGACTTTTAACAGAATCGGAACGAGAGATCTAGAAGTTCGTTTTCAGTCAATGACGTTCGCCGTGTCGGGATTCAATTTTCTCGAAAATGCACAGAGAAAAGAGGCAACGAAGATGAGGACGGCGCGGCCCCTTAGCTGAAGATGTTACGAGTATACGATGCAAAATTGAAGCTTCGCGTTAATTCTTAATCCGCGCTCCTTTACTATCTCGTGCGCTCGTCAGATGAAGAGAAACGAGATTGTTGGAAAGGATATACGACGAATTAATACGCAGCTAAAGGCTGTCGAACTTTCTCACGGATTAATTCGTTCGATTTAACGAAAGATATCGAGCTGTGAAATAATCATTGGAAATAAACGATAAATATTTTTCCTGAACAAACGATATCGGCTATTTATCATAAATTTCAGTTTTCAGATACCGTGTAGCTACTCTAAAACCAGAGACAACGTTATCCGCTTGCGTCAACGAACATCGAAGAACGACAACTAAATGACACAAACAGCCACACAGCCAGGGCACGATGCAGGAAATTAAAATCGAGATACTGTATATGTCGATGTGTATTTCACAGCTGCAATACGATGCCATTGCGTACGCACGGACAGCCACGTTCCGCAGGACATTTTCATTTCGCGCGAGACGCGTCGAAAAAACGATAATTGATCGTTAGGGACTAATTAAGAGTTTCTGCTTTGGTGGGTGGGACATACGAGTGGTCATGTTCGTTCCAATTACACCAACGCCTCGATCTTTCATTTTCGACACCCGTGAAAACTGCGCACCGATATCGCGCGAAATAACGATCGCGATATTCCGGGCAAACGACCATGCGATGATAATGGTCCCGCGTTGCAGAAACCTGGCCTGTTTTTAGGTGCGTGAAAAATTCACACCTTCCGGTGACGTACGCTGATAATGCATCCAGCTGGAGATTCCGCGCGATTAATACGCGAATTATCGAGCGATTATCGAATGAAATTAACGTTCAAAGAGAATTTGGTTTTCGAAAATAGCGGAGTATAAGGAGGGAAAAATGATGGCGCGAAAATGGACCTACTGGTCTGCTGGTAAATACATTCGGATTTAACACTGTTGCGATTCTTTGACTTATTTTCAATTTTGTAGTCCTCTTTTTATACGTAAAGATTTGGCAAGTTCGTGGAAAATACAAAAGCATGGCACGTTATATCTTCGCTTGAAAATCGTGTTTTGATCGACTCTTTAACTAATTGCAACAATATAATTTACAATACATCTTAAATGGTTGAAATTAGCTGAGACAAGATTCTGCAAGAATAAATTATTAAGCTTCTATTCTCTGCATAATAATTGGCACGGTTCCACGGTAATTATCCTAAATGCTGTTGTCTTAAGTAAATGAATTGTTAATCGATTTTAGGTGCGTTTGTTACCAGCGCGTCATAATATCTCTAGTATCTCTCGAAATACAATGAAACAAATTTCGTGGTGCGGGCGTAAAATGTTTTCCGGTGAAAAAGTTACTATCGTTTCGACTGTAAAATCATGTACAGTTAATTACTTTCTGGGAAAAACCGTCCTTATTTCGCCTTGAAGGGAAGGATATGATACTGGTTTAAGAATCGAAAATGGCAAAATCGCTTTTGTCGTTTCCATTCGTTGGAAACAGCGTACGGACTTATTATTCTCTTTAAAATCGTTCCTTTGCTTTTGTTTCACAAAGACCAGACGCCGTGCTTCTACTCCAATAATTCTCTTTGTTGTTATACCACAAAAAGGTGAACAAAAATGTTCCCTAACGAAGATCGATAATGCGATGTGAGGTTCTTACGTGCACACCAAAGAAATTCTTTATCAACAAACGCGCCGCATTGTGCAATAGATAATATATGGCACGCGTGATTTCTAAATCACGGGACCCATTTTTTCGTCGAAAAGTTCAGAATGAAATAAAACAATATCGCGCTGAACGCTACTTTCGCATATCTCCCAGACGAATTTTTCATTCAGAATGTTTTAAATCTTTGGAAATCTTATTTTTAATATATTTCACTCGCTTATACGCTTCCATGCGATACACAGCGTGTTAAAATTTCACTGCCTTTAATTAAATAACGAAATATAAATAGGGTTGTGCTTGAAGATTGTTCGAGAGAAACGTGATAAGTTCGTTTCAATGTATTCCCCGAGTTTGATGCTCTTTTCGTAGCTGAGACGGAAAACTTCGTTAAAGAAGCATTTAAGAATTAGACTAATGCAGCCGATTATGATTTTACGCTGTACTGCATCTGTCTGTCTATACATATAATATCAGATTTTCACAAGACCGAAGACAGTGCGATAAAAATGTCTACATTTCTCTTCGTACGTTTCCTCGATCTTTTAACTGTCCGGAAGAAAAATACACGCAAAACTCTAGATTTGCAGTTACGCGACGAAGGTTGTCAAGCGAGGAAAACTGTTTATATAAATGGACATTTTAAAAGTTACGAGTGCCCGTCGCATATGGTCCTCGAGAACACGCGACATCTTGCGAACATATACTTCCCCTCGTGACAGTAAAGCAACGTGCTGTTATGTGACGCAGTAAATCTTTGCCTTTTATAAAATATTTCACCTGTGAGAAAGGACATGACAATTTCAATCTGCATAAATATTTTCTCAGCTAGAGAAATTACGCTGCACAACGTTGTTATGCAAAATTTACGAATAAACAGAATCGATCGCTTGCATGTATGCTCGGTCGTTTTAAAAGCATCGATAAATAAATCGCAGAAATCTTCGACTCTTCTAATTCCAAGTACATAGAATGGTGGTGGGAATCGACGCAAAGTCATTGCTGATGTTTCATTAGTGAATCGATGATAAATTCTGTTCCCGGATAGCGACACCGTTTTATTGAAATCCGGCCGCTGAAGATATCATCGATAAACGATGTTCTCTATAACAATACCGAGCATAATCTCGCGGCGGAGAAATTTTCTAATCCGCGGAAGATGCTGAAAATTCCTCGCCGCGTAATTCCATTTATTGGAATTCGAGCGTGAAAAGATCAACAAAAAGGAACCCTCGATGAGAAAATGGAACAGACCTCTCTCTCTCTCTCTCACACACACACACACAAACATACACTTTATCGTACGTTCGTCTGCCGCTCGCTCTCGATAAAACTGACCCACATTCGATCGGCGGGAAACGAGTCTTCGAGTGCATCATTGAGGCGTACCGTGCACTTATTCGAAAGACGAGAGGATGACACGAGGATGAGTTGCGAGTTTCGATTTGAGGTCATGCACTTTCCTATTCGTTGGGGGGTGAGTGGGCAAAGAGAAAGGAAGGGGGAAAAAAGAGAAAGAAGGAAGAGGAGGAGGAGAAAAGAGAGAGAGAGAGTAGGTGGGCGAAGGCAGATGGCAGGGGTGAAAAGAAGAAACGAGAACTCCTCGAGCAGTAATCACGATTAATTAAAGGCTTTAAGCTAACTCGAGTTCTTACGCTTTCTAGGCCTTTTATGACACTTTCAATGGTTGGCTCGCCTTAAGGCTGCCTTTCCAGAGATTCCTTGTGAATTACGCGGTATCATTGTTTATCGAATTTCCAGCGATAATTATCGATCGAGGTCGCACAGACCTTATTAACGAACAATCCTCTACCGAGTTGGACTCGTCTCTACTGCGAGATTCCTGCTTGCAATTAATACTTACCGGAGGTTTTTAACGCGTTTGAATCTGTTGGGAAGTCGCTCGAAGGACTCATTGCGACCAGGATATATCTTAATTAAATGGTAATAGATGATTTTCTCTATGCCCCAAACGCGATTCAAACTGAAAAATAATTTTTCGCGAAATTTTCGATTTTATCCTTTTGTATTTTCCAATAGTTTTAGAAGCTACGTATATTCCGTCACTTTCTTCCGAATTCGAAAAATCTCCTAAAACGTTACACCAAATTTATCGTTGATAAACACGTAGAATTGATAGTTTTATGTGTTGTACATATAGAAAGAAAAAAGAATAAATTCAACTGCTGTCGAATGAAATCCGAATTCGTTTATACACACACACACATCGGTTTTCATTAAGCTGCTTCCACAATTTCAGCACGCTGAACGAAATTTCACATTTTTTTCCACAATTGAACGTCGAAATGGTTTCGAGAAACAGCCTGCGGATATCAAAAATCCAATATTATTGGATTTTCTTGGAAATAATCGAAGTAAGCTTCGTTGTTTATCGAAAATGTTAAATGCATAAAAGGATACACGACTATAGCAATCGAAGTAATTTAACGACGAATTGGAATTGGTTGAGCATTTCGACCAGGTAAATTTAACGTTTAACAAATGTAAAACGTTCTACTGATAATTATGGACAAAGAAAACTGTTCGAAAAAGAAGAAGAATAAAGTTAAGTATCGTGAGAAATTAATTAGGAAAATTAATCGCACAGAGCAAAACCGTTTACGCTCTCGATAGCTAATATCGCGTATGTAGTTACAGTAACTGAGACAAATTAATCGTTTCTCACACTCTCCAGCCTCTGTGTATATATTGTAGTATAGCAGAACTCTGGTTATCGAGATAGCTTGCAGCTGAAAATGTCTGGACAGCGTTATGAACTTTCTGGATAAATATTTCCACTCTTGATCTTGAGAATGCACGGTTTAATGTATAGACCACTTGCAAGTGATACAGACAGAAAACAGGTCGTTCCTCGTGAACGTAAAAGCCAGGTACATAAAGCATCTCGTTTGTGATTCATTATCTTTAATGAAATTTATCTTCGAAGATTCCTTTGCTATAAGTAAGATGTACTATGACGGTCTCTATAGATGATTATTTATTCGTTCAAAGTCTAAATAACATTCATCAAGAGTTTGAGGTCATTAACAATATTATCGATGAGAATCAAGAACGCGTATCGAGTACGCTATTATCGTAATTTGAATTTCCAACTCTTTGTGCGCGCTTGGATAATACTTCCCCTAATTATAAGGGGCTCTCGGTATTTTTACCAAGGGGAACAATATTTTTAGTGACACGTAGCTACATCTACATGCGTACGGTATTAGGTCGAAACATAATAGATATCTCCAGTGATATTCATTGAACCGAATTTTAGTCAAGCACATGTATTTCACGTATTCGGAAAATCGATCTTCTCGAGAATAAAGGCTAATAAATATACGTACGATCTTATTCTATTTTTCCTTTCCGTCTAATTGCTACAGAAACGAGTTAGTAATAGTAAATAGTAATAGTAATAGTAAATAGTAATAGTAATAGTAAATAGTAATAGTAATAGTAAATAGTAAATAGTAAATAGTAATAGTAATAGTAATAGTAATAGTAATAGTAATAGTAATAGTAAATGGTTAGTAATTAGAAATAACCGCACAGTTCTGTACTAATATTTATATAACTGTTGCATAAATGCATACATTTATCGTAATATGATAACGATAAGCTATCGTAAGCTTGTTGTACCGTAGTCCTCGAAATTACTTTTATCTATGGTGTACGAAAGATTTATAAATAAAATAACAGCGTAAACGGTGTAACTTGAAAGAATAAATTACCTGATCTACGTGTAATTGACCTGATTACACGTGGATGGATATTTAAATGACGCGATTAATTCGCAATTTAAAATTTGCCTAAAGTTACACTGTTACACCGTACTATCTTTCGATCTTATCATGGACAAGAAAATGTATCATAGCGAAAGTTTAGTTTCTTTAAAAACTTATTCGTTTAGTTGTGGGACGAGTCGAAAGCTATTCAACTTGTCTTGCATTTTCACTAAAGATTTTATAATGAAATCCACGCGTTGAATATTTAAAGCATGATTTAATTAATTCCCTGGTATTTTATTATCTTCGACGCTGTATTCTATTTGACAGAGAACATAATGGAATTAAATTTCCTAAAATTCTATTACGACGATAATTTAAATATCTTAAATGGCTAACCCTGTTTTACCGTAATTCTCTCGAACGTTTAATTTATTTTGCACAAATTACATTTGCATACCGTCAAGTTCAATTCTTCTCGTAATAAAGATCATTGTTGCATTCTCGTTTCGTGGCAATCTAACAGAATTTTTTATTTTTCTCGCTCATTTCGAATTCCGCTCAACGTTCGTTCGCATTTTCAACATCGATCGAAAGAAGGAAATACAAGGAATTAATCAGATTAATAGTCATCGATGAGTGAATTGCGAAGCGGAAATTGCAACATCGAGAGAAGCGCAAACTGGCTCGTTTATGATCCGCTTGATGGCGATAATATTGAATTACATCGATGAAAAGAAGAAGAAGAAAAAATGAAATAAGAGTATGAAACGAGAGGTCGAATAAATCAATGGATTTAGAAGATTACGAGTTTCTTAGAAAGGATCGCGGCATCCATTCATTCATGAATCCGCCCGCACGTTTTTCGAACAGCCCGCCGGCCCGACCTAATATCTCTTCGCTGAATTTAACAATAATTTATTTGCGACATCGAAAGCCTCTGGAGATCATTGAATTGCAAACGTTACGACGACAAAGGTGTGAAATGAAGAGCGACGAGGTAGGAGTTGTCGCTGTAAAGATCAAACGAGATTCTGCAAGAAATAAAGGAATAGGGTCGGCGGAGGCAATGCTCCGGAGAAATTCAGATCGAGCAATTTCGAAATCGCGCTACAACGCTCGACACCGAGCAAGAAATTGAATGGACGTTTGAAAGATTCAGCCGGATGAAAAAATATCGAAGATGCGTTAAATAGGACTCGAAGTAGCACAGAAAGTTTAAAAAATCGAATCGGACAATACAAAAGGAAAAAAAAAGAAGGAAAGGGATTTTCGATACGAAAAATGGGGTTTGATCGCAACGAAGAGATAAATTTTTAGCAGTTTGAATTTTTATCGGTAGGTACGTAAATTTCGGTCAAAACGCATAGCGCGACAGTTTTTTGAAAAAGGATATTTTCCTGTAATTTTCAAAAATTATTGTGTATGTAATCAGAGTAATTCATCGATAGGAAAGCTAATACAATTATTAGAATTAAATATTAAATTAATAGAAAAGTAATTAATTCCACTTTTATCTTTTTTATATCAATATAAGTATATATAAAATTATTATTATTATGCGTATAAATCAAATAAAGGAAAGTCAAATTCCGCAAATTTTGATAATTAGAAAACAGTTAAAAATGTTATCCGGAAAAGCACCAGATATATGAAAGTTGGCTGAATTCTAGAGGGAAATTTTGAAGATTCAAACAACATCTGGCAGCTGTTACTCTGTTTGAAAGACGCTCGCTACTTAATAGGCTTCGACTGATCTAATTATCTCCGCAATAAAGCATCGTAGTTAATGACGACGTAACCAGAGTCGACACTGATTAAACACGTAAACATGAAAAATTGAACGAGACAAACACGAAAAAAGTTCTGATACTGCCCTAATAATCGCAGAATTATGACAAATATTTGTCAAAAATAACTCTCCTGGTTCATTAACCGCAGTGAGAGAAAGGACAAAGCAAAAAAGAGGGTGACAATCGATCGACTGTTAACCATCATTACGCGTGTAATTTAAATATTCATCGTTTAATAAATTGAAACTCACAATTACTGATCGAATAATCTAAAACAGAGAGATGGGAGTACAGCTGATAATAACAAAGGAAATAAAAGATTATACAGAGAGACCGATTCTATACGGCAAAAGATAAGAATGAAAGTAATAGAAATAAAAGGTAAAGAAAGTAAATGAATAAATGGAGTAAAAGCATCGTCCTTTAAAATCTTTACTTTCGTAAACTTGGCAATCATTAAGTCGCGGAATTCACCAATCAACGATAAAAGTAAATCTACGGAAATAGTTCTTAAAGGATTATATCGTACAATCTTCTATAGATCGAAACGTGACAGTAATTAAACCCGAGAAAAGGGAGACAAACATTCGACACGATCGACTCTCCTTTGAAACTCAATTTGTTCTTAATCAACGACCACGAAAAACAGCGTTCAAGCTCAGCTGGAAACGCGATTGAAAAAAGCCGAAAATTTGAGTCGACAAAAAGGGAGATTCGCACTAGACGCATTGGCGGGGATACGATTCTCAGCGCGAAGGGAAATTGCCGTCGCAATCCCGACCCATTCACCACACTCGGTCAAATTGTCTTCCTGTCGCGATACAGCAGAAAACGATCGAAACAAGCTTCGATCAAAGAACCTAACTTACATCGATATCGAAACAAGAATCAAATAAACCAAACGAATCGAGCAGCACATCGTTCAGCTCAACAGTTCGCGGAACATTATCAAAAGCATCCTGTCAGAAAAAAAAAAGAAAAAAAAACAAGGAAAGGAATCGCAAAACGTTAATATACCTGAGAATGATATATTGAGGTGGTCTTGCCATCTGTTCGGATGCTGGGAGGTGTAGTGATGTTCGCGGTCGGCAGATTCCTCGGATTCATCGCGATTTCGGGGCCAGGGTGAATCTTCCTGATCCCCTGGGGACCGGCGGAGGGACCCATGGTCGGGGCTTTCACCATCGTTGGCCGCACCCCGTGTGCTTGGTCCTCGCTGGCCCACGGAACGAAATCCACGCAAGGAAAAGGAAAGCAGGCAGGCAAGCACGCACGCACCGAGGGCTAAGCAGAGGCGAGCAAGCAAAAGCACACTGGCCGCCCGCTACCGCCGGTTCTATCGATCTGTCCTTTCTCTCTTGTTGTTTTCCCCGTTTCACGGTGGCAAAACGCGTGTCAAACAGAAGGAGAACCGAGAAATTGTCCCTGGTCCTGACGGTTGGACCCGAGGAGGACCCGTAACGGTGGCACTCACCACCCAGCGTCCTCGTCGACTATCACCACGGTCCGTTCCCTCCCTCGAACGTACATCGTCTCGTTTTGCCGACCTACCCCGGCCTCCTTGCCCGACGCTAGCGCCAACATGGTACGTTCACGAAACTAGGCTAGATTCTCCGTCGACGAGAGAGGTCTCACCGCGAGCGGTGGCGAGTTCGGGGGCGGGCTGTAACGTCGGCCGGAGACAATTTCATTCCCTCGTTTAATGAATGATGCGTGAATGTTATCAATAATTCCGTTGTGTGACGAAAGATGGCCATCCCCGTGTAGACGTGTCTAATCTTTTGTTTACGCTTTTACACCGCTTGTTTCGGCCTGCTGAATATCGTGAAGATTTAACTACTTTAGCGGCAGAATCTTTTAATCTCTGTACGTAAACGTTTGTAATTTTTACGGGCCGACACGAAGCTTTCTTCTCTGTTGCAGATGGACTTCTTGAACTTCTTCTTTCCTAACTTCTTCCGTTCCAACTTACGTTAACCGGAAGGTGAAGTTCTCAAGCCTGCCGCAGCTCCTATATCTTCAAATTTCTTAAGTTTAAGAAACATACGAAAGAATCGCAACTAGCTGTCGTTCGTTTTCCTTATTGGCTTCTTCGTAGAGTGTACTTTTGCACTGCTCATTTTTGCAATTTGCGGAGATGAAGAGAGCGTAGGAGTTTGCTGGTTAAACGGATGTCAGAATTTATAGGTTTTCGAATATGGGTGCGAAGAATTGATTGAGAAGGAAATTGTACAATTACACGTGACGGCATGTGCGGAGTTACGCGAGACTCACGATCAGTTTGGAAATTGTTTCCCTTGCTTAAAATTTTATCCACCTTCGCATCCAGTTTCAACCAAATTATTATTACTTTATCGGAATTATAGTATAGATATCGAAAAGGTCGATAAAAACGTGCTGAAAAATAGAACAAAAATATACAAAGCGTTGAAGTACGTATAAGAAAGAATTGATCAAGTACATATTTACCTTTGCTCCAAACAAATGAATAAAACATTAACCTATGAAGTTGCTATATTTTTATTCATCATTCACTATCGCCCCCTTGCTATTGCCACTTTTTTTTCAATATTACTTGCTTTTATACGCGTTCTTTTATATAATATACATATTAGGTTTTCAGATATTTCCTTATCTAACTTCCGCGTATCCCTTCACCTGTATCAATTTTTCCTAATCAAAATATTTTCAGAAGATGGGAAATTTAATACGCTCGAACGTTAAACCGCGTAAATATTAAAACGGACGAGCGATTCCAACAACAAATATGTGAAGTATAATAAACGCGAAGGAAATATCTGAAAATTCATTTCTAAACGACGTCACGCGGAGATATTTCCCAAAAGTATGATTGGTAATCATTGTGAGATCACTATCGCGGATGCGCTGGAACTTTTGCATAACTATATGTACGGACAGGTCGATTCTCTCAAATATTCCACTGTATAACGATGAATTTTACCCCGTGGCGACTCGCTGCTTCTTCCTTCTCGACGAAGGTCGTGGGATGAAAAGGAAACGGAAAAGACCGAAAGAGAGAGAGAGAGAGAGAGAGAGATAAAAGCTTGAAGACTGATCGTCGCGGCGAGGGTGAACGCCACGTTCGTCCAGGGGAGAGTATCAGAATTAGGGAAGGGATGAATGGATGACGGAGATGGCAGTGGTTGCATGGAAGAAATTGAGACAGGGTATCGCGATGGCCGTTACCCGCCGACGGATTCACAGGGGTGGAAGTCGAGCACGGGCTTCTCCGATTGCCTGTTTGCCTTTCTTTCGCGCTCACACACCCCGAATCGTTTACGCTGCTAACATTTTCGTAGTCTTCAGTTAGTGATAGAAGCTCGGAGGAAAAGTCTAAGGTTCGCAAGTTCCGAGCGTATTTAAGCCTCATCTAGCATCTTGATCTAACAGAGGGTGCAAATGGAGCGCGAGTCGATATCATGCTTCGAGTACACGCTGCAATTATCGTGAACGCGAACTTTCTCGGAATAAGCATTCGCGAGATCAACTATACTGTGCATAGATTTCAACCCGATTGAAAAGTTTTAAACGCATCGCGAGCAAAGAGGATAAGGTAGAAACAATATTTTTAAATAATTTCGGAGTTAGACGAGATAGGTTCGAACGCTTTCTAGATATTCTGAGACATGGGACAACTACAACCAAAGTGACCAGGATGCAAGTGACATTTTTCTGATATCAAGGAAATCGAGTATTAAATTTCAACGTGTTTTAAACATTTCAGGTAATATTTTCATAAAAATTGAGCTACATTCTATAGAAAATAGATATAAAGAATACAGAAAATAGAACGAAGAATTGTGATACGAAGTAATGAAGCGAAACTTCTATATCTGAATTGATTTCGATTCCAGAGTACAAATATTACAATTAATTCCATCCTTATTTCCTAGTTGACTGTTTCCAATGTGTAATAGGGTAATTAGGGAATATTGGAACGGGTACTTTCTTGGGGAATGTGAAATTAACGAGAATCCGATTGATGAAGGAATTATACGAGATATTGATTGCCCCAACAAGTATAGTATGCTTCTTAACACGTTCGCGCTGTTTTGCATTCAAGATAACACATACACTTTCATGGTATGCATATTATATAGACTCAAATATGCGGGACAAATTAACAATCTCAAAATTTTGAAGGCGGAACAGAAGATCCATAATATCATGATTTAATTGGATACAGTATTATTATAGATAACATTCACAGTGATAATAAATGAAATCTATGGAATAAAAATTGTCTGGAAGAAAATGATAAATCTTTCGATTCATCTAATGTCTATATTGACAAATTGCGCATATCAAAGTAGAGAAAAAGTAGAGAAAAGATGCGCTATCGTGGACTATACGCGACAATAATATCTGATAGACCCAACAAACACGAGCGAGAAGTGCAAAAACCATTTGACTAGCGAACATCCGCCGTCCCATAAAAATCTATACAATAATTCTCTTCTACTACTATTCTCCAAACGAAACCTTTCCAAATATCCGACGAACGACAAAGAAAGAGTAAAGGCAACTTGTGTCAAAACCTACATATACCTACACAACGATCGTTCGTCGCGATTGATTCGGCTTGCATCAAAGAAAGGAAAGTTTCTCGCTAACGACAACGTATCAACGTCATCGTTTCCCCACAAAAAGTACAGTAGGTACATATCACGGGCCGCCTACGAGCTGACGGATTGCCAATCTGGAAAAAAAACCGTATCAGTCGAAAGATATTACGAGGGAAGGGGGAGAAAAAAAGAGAAAAGAGGAAAAAACGAAGAAGAAGAAAGGATCGCGTTTTACGTCATCCAGCATCCGGAGGCAACGACGCCCACGCGGAAAACGACTGCGTACTAAGCCTATCAAAAAAAGAAACTATTTTACTATTTTTACAAAATAACTATAATCAAAATCCTGATAAATTAAATTCAATACGAACCGTTAGATTAGACGATCTAAAATTTAGCACCTAAATGCTCTTGATAGCTCTTCGATGCTCTTCGATGCTCTTTACTGACAGTAAAAACTCATCGTGTGTGCCCGATTCTAATTATCAAGCCTTCGTGAATTTATTAATCAAATGGAGATTTACAAACTTACCAAAAAGATCGTGGAGCAACGAGTTAGTCATTGATATTGACATCGTCGCAAAGACCATAACTTTTAATCGTGTAATGGCTGTATTTCTCTCAACAATCCGTTTTTCCGAATCGCGCTTTCGCTTGCGTGATACATAACGTTCAACGAACCGACAGGCCATATTCTATCCTAGTTTTTGTGCGCCTGCGAGTAAACAACCCGGTCGCGTGTGTTCACAATTGTTCTTGACATCGGAAGATGCATCGTCTCGTTTCGTTGTTTTGGTCCAGTTGTTAGTAGCGGTCTCACGATCTCCGATAATCTTTTTGTAGTGCAGGGTCCTCTGCATAGAGGTCAGACGTTTCGTGATTTAAAACTACGGTTGATAACAGATGTCGCTCAACGTATGTATCTCCTAATGTTAACGATAGAATAAACGTGACACGTCAGTGGTGACATTAAATAACGCTTTGTGTGTCACGTTCTGAAATACCGACTTGGAAAAAATTCGACGTGCTTCTTACGCCCTCTGCGATTTGCTATGGACAACATAGGAATCATATTCAACCGCAGAGGGAGTGTAGTGATTTGAATTACAGACGAGTTTGAATTAGAACCATTGCAATAAAGCATTGTTATAATACAGCATTAGTAGTAGTTAAAACTAAAACTAAATTTTCCTTTAAAATATGAGTAAGGTACAAAAAAAAAAGATACTTCGATATTATAAGCAAAAATTTAAGAATCTATTAAGAATCTGTTTCGCTGAACTACTCGATCTATATGTCAAATCAATTATTTAATACGAATTACTGATCTCCGTGACATATAACAATTGTACATCAAATGCTTATTACGCATGGTTCAACAAAGAAACAATATAAACGTATACATACTTCTTCTGCATTTACTACAGCGAATCGAACACCAAATCCGCTTGACAGCCATCGAATTATCCATTAATTATCATGGCGTCCATAAATTTCTGTTCTTTCGAATTCGTTTTAGTGATCAACCAGCTATCTGTGCAAGAGAGAACCAAATATTTGACATAAATCTGTAAAATTAAAACCGGTTACATTAAAATGAGACAATAAGCGAATCGAACGGTCGATCGACAAAAAGTGAACCAACAAAAGTTCGAAAAACTAATGAGTTTCGGAACAATAATGTCGAATAAATCGTTAAACAAATGCGTATTAATTAAACTAACCTAATAGTAGCGTATAATAGGAACAGGATAGCGGTGGAAATACGACGTAGTTAAGGTGACGCGGTTGAAGCGGAGAGGTACATATCGACGCCACAATTTTCGACTGTAGAATGAAGTCCCGCGACGTAGCATCGCTTAGTTGATTCCTGATTGGTCGACGCGCAACAGCGCCGCTTCCAATCAAATTCTCGCGCGAAATTCGAAATACTTATGCAGTGGTATATGGTAAAAATTGTAAAACCAGTGATAACTGGAAGATAAAATCTAGAGTATATATTTACTATTACTAAATTAAATTACTAAAATTAGTTATATAATAATATAATAATATATATATGTGTGTGTGATATGATATTTATACAATATATATGTTATATTAGAGTTTCGTAAATCCTTAAACTCAGTTACATAAGATGTGTCTCACGAAAAATAAATTACGGAGACAGCACTGAAATACTAGTAGACTACTGTATACCACAGAACACTTTGATCTTTCATTAGTTTATATTACACCTTTCATGGTTTCTATCTTGCTCTTTCATCTCCTTCTTGTAAAACTCTGCTTATCGTCACTCCATAAAAGCGTACACCCTTATGAATACAATTTACACATTAATCGTATAATATATCGAACTAGATCAAATACGTTTACATTCGACATACCGAAGAATTTAATGGTTATCACTTAGTTGATTTTCACACGAATGAACGACATTTTGAAAATAAATATTTTTCAGTTCGTTTCTAAAATGGAACAGTCTCGTCGGTTCACGTGTCGATGGAACTTGAAGGTTCGCGACTGGCCACGCAAATAAACAGTGTCGAATTTATAGAACGAGAAATCGCGTTTGCTTCGTGGGTTATTCTTCTGCGTGAAACTCGAGTTCTTCGATCGACTGCGGTGAAACGATCGACGTTTTCTCCGCCAGTAGATCGTTCTGATCCTATGTGACTTTCAGTTGTAAAAAAACTTCAAGTGTGAATAATTTTTTGATCTCTCTTATAGACTGTAGATTGATATAGGATATAAGATTGTTCGTATTATTTAAATCGTTATAAAAATATGATTAACGGATGCGTAGTATATAATTGGTGAGGATTATTATTTTATCTTTTATTAAAATAAATTCAGTGGGAGCATTGTATATTTGCCATAATGCTTGTGTGTTTGTGCTTAATGCGTGGAAACGATAATTTTACTAGATACCTATTATCGAAAGATCTGATCGAGTATAAAGTGTGGTGATCGTGTGTGTTTAAGTCCCGATATATTTTTGACACCGCATGGAAAGCGCATCGAATTTCCTAAAAGCTAACTAACGCTATACTGTAACACAGCATACTATAAACTCGCATCATTAACATACAATTACAAAATTCAGTGACAAAATACTGAAAGGAAAAGTCAAAATTAAAATTCCTTCGAGTCTACAGAAAAACCATTAAGAAGATGTACGGATTTTACGTTTGACTGAACGTGGCTTCGTTCAAATTGCACAGTTGACGGGCGGCTCGTATTTCCCCCTGGAACGGTTCTTATTTCCAACCTATTTTCCAATCAGTTTTTCCCGACGGCCAATCCTTCCCAAGGGTGTTGTAATACTCACTTCGGTCTTCTTTCGCGTAGATTATATATAATAGAAAACTAGATGTCGAGTAATCAGTGGTCACGGCGAGCGTAATTGCGCGACGCTGCATTTGAAAACCTATCCCTTCTCATCGTCGTAAATTTAATAACGCAAAGTACATATTGATTGCCTTGCCAACATCCTCGACTTCTATAGGAATATGAAAATATTGATCCTACGTCTGCTAACAAGCAATAAAATACGAAAATATGCATACGTCTATGCCATCTTCTTCGATGTACAGGTAGATGCGTACATTGCGTTTTGTATATGTGTCCGGTGTGTGTTTGCACAGTGTGCAAAGCAAAGAATGAAGTATTTGCAAAATTTATCGATTGTTTGCAATGTATCAGCTTCATATGGTTAATAATATTGATAGACGAAATAACCACGTTTCTTACGTCGTAATATTATGTACCATAAACTGAGGGAATATCGGCAAATTTTGTTAACATTTTAGCGAGACTTTGTAAGAGAAAGCATCTTTGAAATTTATTACGTACACTTGCGTCAAATTGAATTTTACGTTGGATCATTTTTACGGACGAACCTATTTGTGCCGATATCCCAAAAGTCATACCTTAAAAAATTGCATTGGAAGTCTATTCCATCGCTATTTCTTATCCTATATCAGCTACCTTAATTTAATTTTTCCGTAAACAAGCTTCTTTCACAATTTCCTTGACAAAAGAACCACTACGTAACAGTAGTGAAACAGTATTACATTACATCACATCGAAAAAGGAAGATAAAACCTCATCTTGTATCTCAGACAAAATATACATTATCAAGATTATGTAAAATTCACTTCCTTTTAGGAAAGTATCTTATTACGTAAAATTCGTTTCTATTCAATTTGTATTACATAACGTCTCTTTGCGTCCACAAATTCCACCGCAACTGTATACATAGCAGTGAGAAAATAAAGACAAAAAGAAAGAACAAAAAGATAGAAAAGAGGAAAGAAAAACGAAAATTGTCCAGCTATTTCCTTTACCAATACGATAAATTTTTATTTGATAGCTCTTACCATTTCGGCGTCTGATATCAATGCCGTCCGGAAGCCTGAGTTATCATTCGAGCTTTTCCTTCTACCATGCGAACCGTGGAAATCCAGAAGGATGAGAAAGCTAGATGACGGCAGATGGAACGACCGGGTGATCCTGAACGTCGGCGGTGTACGACACGAAACCTACAAGTCTACTCTGAAGAAAATACCAGCTACTAGGTTGTCACGTTTAACGGAAGCCCTGGTCAATTACGATCCTATTTTGAACGAATACTTTTACGATCGCCATCCGGGCGTTTTTGCCCAGGTGTTGAATTACTATCGTACCGGAAAGCTTCATTACCCGACAGACGTTTGTGGTCCGCTTTTCGAGGAGGAACTCGACTTCTGGGGACTGGACTCTAATCAGGTTTGCAATTACCTTTTATTTCAACCGCGAAACGACTTCGTTTTATGTAAAATCCTACGTGATTACTCTGGTTACGCTGAATCAGGAAAAAGAAGTCAGCAGATAACAGAAACAAGAATAGGTGACTCACTATATTTGTTTGAACATTTACTCTAAAACGAAAATTCTAACGAGACACGAATACCACGATCAAAAGATTTGAACGTTTACTCGATCGTTTATTCCGACCGTTTATTCGATTCGAAACGCAACTGCATTATTTCATAACGTTTAACGATTCTGCATAATTAACATTGGTTGCCTGTTCATTTTCCAGACTAGCAGCGCGGACACAAATATGCTTTGATATCGCAGGAAATGTCTCTTTCAAAACGCAGAAATCACGGGCCTGCTATCGAGTCACCGGGTTAGAAACGTTTGTCCGACGACAGTTTCTATTGCACAAACATCCAGCGTTTGATTTTCGGTTCTGATCGATTATACGCTTAAGTTGCGGCCAATTGCCAGACACACGACAAATTTGTTTCCAAATTATCGATTATTTGTCTAACGTGCTCTAGCGAGTATTTTTATTTCTTGAAAAACGAAATACACAGCTCTTCTACGCTGTTTGTATCGTCTAATTTACCATTCGTAAAATATAATTGTGTAGCAAACGTGAAACACAGATAACGGTAGAAACTGGGTCTTCTATTCGTTCGTTGCGCTTTCTTGGTTAATTAATGACGTAATCAATATCAATTAACCTTTTCGTCTTCGTCTGATCCTTTTTTCTCCTGGAGGATCTCACGAAAATCCGCTCACGCTAATTAAGGCAGCGTTATATTATAATTGATAATCTCTCGGCGATAACACAAAAATTTATCACGACCAAGAAATTATTTGATATGTAGCTGGAATACGATCTCTATCTATTATAGTTACGTGATCTGCAATTAGCCAAGTTCTAATCATCGCCGACGCGTATAATTTCCAATTACGCATACATTTCAGGTGGAACCGTGTTGTTGGAGCACCTACAGCGTGCACAGGGACACCCAAGCAACGCTGGCAATTCTCGACAAGCTGGACATAGAGGGTGAGAAATTAAGCGACGAGGAGATCGCGCGACTTTTCGGTTACGAGGAGGAATACAACAGAGGGACCTTGACAAAATGGCAAAAACTACGGCCAAGGATCTGGGCTCTGTTCGACGAGCCGTATTCCTCTACCGCGGCCAAGTGCATAGCCTGTATGTCGATACTTTTCATCTGCCTCTCGGTTCTCTGCTTCTGCCTCAAGAGTCACACGATGACGAAACAATCGAGAAACAATCAACGGAACGGTGAATCGCTGCATTTCGAATCCAGCGGATACGTGGATCACGTCGATTCTTATCCGGTGCTCTTTTACCTTGAACATACGTGCAACGCTTGGTTTACTTTGGAGATTACTCTTCGCTGCTTGGTACGTAGAAAATTGTCCTATCGTTGTTACGATAGCTGGGTAATTATGGTATTCGACAGCTCGAAGCTACACCTCTTTCCTCCAGTTAAACCCTTGGAATTTCATTTCATCGACAATCAATAGATAACGTTTTCTCTCTTATTTTATGCAGTTTTTTTTTAAATAAATATTTATCGAATGATTAAATGTGCCGCAGGAGGCGAAAAGGTAAAGATCGAGCAATCAATCATTCTATACACGATCATACACACGTATGTGTATAACGTATAACGTAGAGGATTATTTCCAACTAAACTGCAACGTAATCTACAAGTGAAAAGCGAGAAAAAATGTTGTAATTATAAAGGTGTGCTGTGGGCATTTTATTACATTTATCAGCAAATATCGAACGCTTTACAGAGAACCATTTGGTTAATTATATTACACATCTTGCTACGACACCATATACATTAAATGACATAAAATTATCATTAATGCAGTATTTTGCACGTGAAGCTCTACGCCTCGTTAAAATCAATTAATTGCCCTAGTTTCATGCATGTTTATATCATATGAGATGCAATTACACAAAACCGTACTTGAAACGAGGAAATTGGAATTAAAATATTTCCGTTAAAAATTTTGATAGACAGTTTTTAACAGTTTCGAGTTGTGTTTAAAGGACGTAGAATATCCAAATAAAACGTGGTTGTTTAGTGTAATTATCGTACAACCTTTCATTGTTATTGCATTTTATATAAGCTAAGAAGGAGTGAATAACGAAGTAACCCCGCGATGTAATTACGTCCCTTTCAAGTGCACGTGAGTGACAGGAGCAAAAGTGGTTCACCAGTGAAACACAATGGTACAACATTAGAACAAAGCACGTTTTTGCGCGTGCTACGTGCGGTAAACAAATTCAATTCGGTGCAAGCTAGTTCGGGTTAGCTTGCTAACACAGATAAATTAACGTACCAGACGACCTCGACTATTTCTTGATAAACCGCCTTAAATGTGAATTGCCGCAAATAACGAATTAACGGCGAAAGAAAACACTTGCGAGAAAAGAATTATTGTTAGAAACAACACAAGGCATGATATTACGGTCGAAGAACGTGTAATCGATCGCGAAAACTTATAATCGATATTTGAGAAGTTTTAGATCGACGTTCAATTAACTTAACGACTGTCTCGAATACGTGTTATGTTAAGCTTACAATTGTACTTTTTTTTTTCAAGATATATCAATACCGGAAAAACCAGTTGGATCTCTGACTTCCTGATTTTGTTTCTCCGTGTCTTAATAGATACAACGATGTTTCAGATTTTTATGGAAGTAAATCAGCAAAAATCCCAGACTAGAAATGATTTACTGCTTCCAACTAAACAACGTAACAAATCATTCGTTAATTATCCCTTTATCCAGGACTCGTTTTTGCTCGTATATAAAACATTATAAAAGTACTATTTGATTTATTGGGTATCTGTATTTACTACTGTACTTTCCAACACGTTGAAACACGTATAAATTCAAGGAAATTATAACCTGCCCGGTTTCACCGTACGCCGAATAACATCCACTGCCACGAAATTTAAAAACCATTTATTTCTACCAAGAACTAAAATGAAATGTCACGTTTGCTTTTAAACTGTCACATCATAATTTCATCTAGACCTTGATTAGTCGCAGAGTAATAGCTTCCAGCGGAGCAAGTCGTTGCTTTTAAAAATCCAAACGAATATTAGAAGGAGATTTAATGACGTTGCACGCGACTCGCGAAAGATCATTCCGTGTAATTTATATTTCGCGTGATGTTTGAAAGCCGGAATACGGATTTCGTGTATTGATTTTTTTCGGCGAGGAACGGTTGGGAACGTGCGAAAAATACCAACGATGTGGACAAAGTACCGAGGATTTTTCACTTCTACGCGAAATCCTGCATAAACCATACGCTCCGCAGTGATCAATAGCGCAATTATTGAATTCTCATTTACAATCTACAGTGGAGCCCTCGGAATCTATCTGATCGTTGGAAGAAGCAGATTTTCGAATAGAAGGAAACTCGTGTCTATTTATTTGATTGGCATCGAGATAGAAATTAACAAGATTTTCAATGTTGTAGCACGATCTGACATATAAGGTCTGATTCATTGATCGACTTAATTACAGGTAAGCCCAAGCTTCAAGAGATTCGCCGTGTCACCAGTGAACGCGATAGACTTAACCGCTACGTTGAGCTTTTACACGGAGTTCCTTACCAAGTCCAGCCTGTATCTCGAGATTCTGTCGATAGCTCGAGTCCTGCGGCTCTTCAAGCTGACGAGACACTCCCCAGGACTTAGGATTCTGATCCATACGTTCAAGGCGTCAGCCAAGGAATTGGCGTTGCTGGTATTCTTCCTCGTTCTAGGCATCGTCGTCTTCGCCAGTCTCATCTTCTACGCAGAACGTCTTCAAGTAAGTTGATTGGACAAAAAGGAGAATTGGCATCTCGAAAGTGCACTTCTCGAAAAGTGCTTACACTTGCTTTCCGAGAGTATACCAGGTGCAAGATTTCCAGGTTGTGTAAGTTGGACGATCGGAACGTAATAATTGGAAAAGGAGTTCAAATATTAAAGTACTACGAACAAGTTTCGCTCGGGAGAAGCTTTGATCTCCGAGCACGATCGATATTGAAACTTTCACTACGTGCAAACGTTTCAGTTCGAATTCCTTGATTACTTCTTTGAACAAGTTAATTTGAGAAGAGGATTAAGACCGCGTGTAAATCTTTGTTCGTGGGATATAGTCTTGTAGGAATTCGAGCGAATATAAAACAAGTTCTCGTTGGGTTCTTCATACAGGCATTATTTTTCATTTATCTTTGACAGTAACAGCAACATACCGATGTATATTGTACTTGTAGTAACTCGTTACTTTACTGTCAAATGCCAAATACGATGCATTATCGTTTCGCGAATATACGGAACAATATCTTCGTGTTTAGAAGCGGTCCTTTCTTCCTTTTGAAACCTAAATGTTCCTATTCGAAAGCACAAACCTTAAAACGATCGTTCATACATCTCGTTTGACTGATAGGAAAACCCGCATAACGACTTCGACAGCATACCGCACGGTCTCTGGTGGGCCTTGGTGACCATGACGACAGTTGGTTACGGCGATATGACACCAAAAACCTTTCCCGGAATGTTCATCGGGGGATTGTGCGCTATTGCGGGCGTTCTAGCTATCGCTCTTCCAGTTCCTGTTATCGTCAGCAACTTCTCCATGTTTTATTCCCATACGCAGGTTCGTAGCACATTTTCAAAAGCTTAGATCTCTTCTTTCTCCTTTGGAATACGTTATACATATATATGCACGAATTTATACTGCGCTATTTCAGGACAGATAGAAAAATGGAATGGGAAAATAAAATAAATATATGGAAGGCTCACCAGTACTCACTGACACAACGCGAGACATCGCTCTTCCTAAACTTTTCCTCTTTTAATATTCTCACGTTGAAGATTACTCAAATTAAGCTACTTAAAACCTGAAGCTACGAATCAAATTTCATTAAATTAATGTTAATTAAATCCCTTATTTTGTACAAATTCGTGCCCCAAGCATAAAATTCTTTTGCTTTAAGCCTGAGTAACTTTTGCCCAAGTCATATTTAATAAACCTCGTGTCAGACACAGTTTCTTTCAACGAGACAGGAAGTTGACGCGAAGGTAACGCGCGAAGATTTTCCTTTTTTCATCGGATTAACTTGCCTTGGCTCGGGGACCAGTTCCTGTACGCTGAATAACGCGTTCACCGAGAACACGGAAGCGGGAGTCCATTCAGCCTAGTAACATGCAAACTTTTGCACTTTTCGCTAGCCAATTTGAAACTTTCTATCCGGCGAAGAAGTTTCGCCCCGGTGTCAATTTTTTATGCCGCCATTAGAGCAACGCGGATACGCGCACTCGATATACACCGCATTGACGCCGCCATTCAATTAATCGACAACGGAATATTTTAAGTTTGATGTTGGCGAACTCGCGAGTCTATACATCGTACCGTTACCTGTCTAAGAAGTTCCGTATTAAACGTTTTATCTCTGTCAAGATTAGGCCAGCATTCGCTACTTGAAAACCCGCGAGTTTAAGGAAACTCGAAAGTTTCGTCCGTGAGGGCGAGCATTCGGAAAGTTCTGCGGAAAACATCGTGAAAATTAAACGTTTCGAGATTGCACGACCTTTATTTCAGCCGCTTCGTACATCTTTTCATTTCGACGAAGCATATTCGAGGATACTGGCGGGAGAGTAATGAAAACACGAAGGAGGAAGAACGTATCGACGAAACGAACATGAGTCTCATTGAAATAATTTGCAAAGTAATTCTAACAAGAAGAGATCACAGTCGTGTTGGGTCGTCGATCTTGATAGAATCTCTTTAGACGAATTTAGAGCAAAAATAAAGCAAAAATTGCAAAAATTAATGAAATAACGTAAAAATTGTTACAGGCTCGAAGCAAGTTACCGAAACAAAGGCGAAGAGTGCTACCAGCGGAAGTGCCAAGGCGATCGAGATGTTTGAGTTACCAAGATGCCAACGATATTCAATCTCAACTTATTTCCAATACCTCGTCCAGGTCACTGAGACGGAGACCAGCAACCATAGGGTTGGAAAATGTTTTCAATCTGCAGGTAATGTGCTATGCGTTGATAATTTGAGGTGTGCAGTGATGTCATTCTGTCAGTAACCAGTAAATCGATAAATTTTATAAACGATAGACCAATTAAAAGAATACCGGCTGCCTTAATTACTGTATAAAATTGAATTACATAATCCTCGATGCACCGGAGAACTGTCGTTAATGAATAACGAGACACTCTACGTTCGCGTCCATTTGATTTGCATATTGAGGAACCTGAATGCTCGTAAAGGTGCAACGAGGTAATACAAACCCCGTTCCGACACGATTCATATGCCGTGCAGTTAATAAATAAAGCTGCAACAAGATTTTAACGCATTAGACGTTCCGGTGAGGGAAAAGGAGGTTTCCTTTTACAATTTATGAGAAACCAGCCAGATGCTGAAAGCAGCCCTCGCTAGGAACTGTCTGAGCGTGTTTCGCAAAGGAAACAAAATGCAAAATGCAAGAGTACCGTGTAAAGACCGCCTACATTGAACACAAATATATTAATAACAATGTGTGTACTAATTACACTTTCAAAGCAACTTGTTCATGCTTTTTTGTTGGTATTTCCTCTTACACAGCCTAATATCGTGATAAATTTGCCGCAAGAATCCACCGTCACGGGAACCATAAATTCTGACAGAGTGGATTCTCCTCACCTTGCCACCACCAATCCCGTGAAAAATGGCACAGCAGTTGATGGGGCTACGTATGATACGTATCAAAGGGAGGAGGGCAAAAAGGCAAGTTGGTTTACAGGAACCTCCAAAGATATACCTCATACTTACATCATTGTGCCAGACACGTTGGAAACGATGTAACAGTTAATGCGCATAAATAAATTCGATTTAATTACTCTCCTCTATTTATTTTCCTATTAAATACGAGTGACACGCTGTCTCGTGAATCAGATTATTCGCGTAGAATCAATGATCTCATCAGAAAACCTCGTCAGAATTAGAACCGTTTGACTAAAGTGACAGATTCGCAAATCTAAAGATGGCACAGTCACATCTTCGAATAACCGACCTATTTACCGAATTGGTGATTGATCAATCGCGTTGGAATAAAAATGAAAATAGGTGAGAAAAGGCGCGTAATGAATAAGCAGTGAACGTCGGCGCGAAATCCTCGAGGTAAAATTCATTTAGTTCGACGCGACGACGCGACGCCTGGCTACGCGTCACTGTTTATGCGACAATGCTGGAAATCTTAATCCATTTCGCCTGAAATTATCTTCCCTTCGGAATAAAAGTTTCTTTCTCTTCTCCACAATGATACTCGATTCAATAGCGCGACTCGTATTTTACTCGGATTACAGCGGTGCACGTGTAAAACTTGATTCTCTGGATTCGTTTCTTTCTTACTGGGAAATCTTCTCGACGGTGTATACGCCCTTGTACGAGTGTCTATGCGATCTTTAAAATTTATGGAAAATACTTCTACTTTTCCGTCGTAGTTTTTATCGTTGAATCGTAAATTTTATTAAATCGTCTGATTGAGACTGTGATGCAATAGGGGATGGAATCCGCGTAGAAAGTTTTCGTTTTATAAGGTCCTTGGCTCGAACATAGAATTTATTTGATGAATCTTGATTAAAACTCCGATTAAGCCTCGTTTGAGTATACAGATGTGGCCAATTTATCGCAGAACGAATTTGGGCAATGATAAGAGAAAATATCTTGAGACTAGAAATCTATCGATCATTTTGATCGTGCGTAGTATAAAAAATTCACATTGATTAATACACATGTAAATCACTGTACACGGCGTAACAAGTTAAAGCAATGCATCTATGTATGATGTTTCGTGCAAAACTATTACGCATGCTTGTAATTGAACCTTTGTACAAAGTAAATTGACGTCCGAATACGCGAGCTCTCGTGCCACTTTGTTTCTGGTCCTCCAAATTACTTGTTTATCATTCTATAATTCTAGATCAAAGTAAAAAACTGTAAACATTACACATTGTATCGTATATAAATTTTATAGAGATTTTAAATAAACTTCTTCGGACATTTCGTTTTATTGGTCGTAAACTCTTGGAATAAAAACAATAAATCTGGCAACTAATCGTTCCTCTTAAGCCTCCATCTTCTGGCACATTGCAATTAAACGGAATTAATTAAACCGAGTCTCTAAAATTCTACATTAAATTGTATAATCAACTGTGTGATTAAAGAAGAACTTCGTGCGTATAGAACAGAATATTTATAATTTTTCTCGTTTCGTTGGCTTAACGTGCATCACGTCTGGTACAACTTTGTTGATGTGGCGAGTTAATTCTCGTTCGGCGGACGATATGGACGTACGTAAATACCTATGTATATGCGTATATTTAATCCGTGAGATGCTTTATTTATGCCTGGAGAGGCGCGGTTGTGGAGTTTTTGCGAACGTGTCGCTGTTTCTTCCTTCTGAATATTTAAACGACGAAGTCAGTGAGTGCTGAAAGGATATGAAGACTTTAAAAAAGGGTAACTTGATTATACTAGAAAAGGAAAGGATTAGTAGGGAGCAGGTAGAAACATCTTTTGAATATTTATGCTATCTCTTCTTTTAAAAGTTGCTTTGCAAATAAAAATACTTCTAGAAATTGTATCTCTTTTATAAATTAAATTAAACGATATGTGAAACCACTTCCTCGTGAACACATTCTTTTCCAAGCTGATCTTGCGTGTAAATATTAATAAAGTATTCCGTTGGCCACATGCTAGAACCTGCTCATTGATTATAAAGCAAAAGAAATCTTCGCCGTTTGTGAGATGAATGCAAATGACGGAATAAAGGGAAAAAGGGAAGCAAAAACGTAGGGTCAAGGAATTTTTTCTATGAAGAAGTAAGAAAACGGCGAGTAACGCTAGCGATAAGCACGCAACGTAGCATGAAACCGAGAATGTTCTAAATCCTGGAAACTCCACCTATTATAAATAAAAAGTATTTCAACGTTCAACGAAAGACTAATTATAAATTTGTCGAAAAGGAGCAATTCAAATACGTTGAAAACTAGGGATCACCGAAAATAAGAAAATGATATGCCTGATTCGTATGGAAATGTACTCGTATGTATTCTATAACGTAATTCGTATAAAACAGAGCGAAGAAAGTACAGGAACGTCCCCTGCAGCAACGTAAAAAGTAAAATTATCTCGAAACAAAGAATGTTTGAACAACGAAATGTTTACGAAATTAAAGAAGGGGCGTTGTATCTTAATTACAAACGCTGAAAGTTCTTTGTGAGAAAAGCGAACATTTGTAGCTGAAGCAAGCCCGATAGCGCGAATCGAGTACGGTTCACGGTGCCCTTTCCGTCAATGAGAGGCACTTCCTGTGTGGCGGCAGAGTTTCCCTATCATCTGGCCGCAAAGGAAAACAGGGACGGCGGAAGGAACAAAAACGACGAAAGAAAGGAAAAAAGGGCTGAAAAGAAGTACATAGAAGAAAAGAGAAAAATGAGGAGAAAGGGAAAAGGGCAGAAAACGAAGAACGGAAGCGAGGTGAAACTTTAATCACCGATTCAAACGCGGGGAGATTCACAGAGGGCGAAGGAAGGTTGACGCGAAGAGGGGGCGGCGGCGGGTATCAAGGCGCAAGCGTAAGGCATCGACCGGGTAGGGCAGTTTGCTCGGGGGTAGAGGAGGCAGAGAGAACGCCATCCCTCTCTTCGCCCTTTAGCCACCGTCATAGGCCCCCCGGGTATACCTTTGAACCTCTTCTAACGTGATGCGCGAGTAAACGTAGCTTTCTCTACCCCCAACGTGCACACGTATCGCTTCTAGCCTCGCTCCTTATGTCTCGGTTATTTTCTTCTTTTCCGCTCTCCATTCGCCGGTTCCGCGTCCCATCACGGACCCTGCGGCTGACCAGAACTTCCCCCGTAGACGTCTGGCTTTTTCTAAGACCGGCTTACCTTTTCGTCGCGTGTCTGTCACCGTGTCCAGATGAATTACGGGAACAAGGGAGCAGAGTGGAGGGCCAAAGACGGAATCGCGGTGATCTACCCTCCGTTTCGATTTTTCTTTCAGAAGCACGACGTTAGATCTGCCGTAACCATCCTTCTCTATTCTCCATATCGTCGTTTTGTTTTCTTGATCTTTTACCCTTCGAGATTCATACGTTATGAGCACCTGGGAAACTCGATCGCTCTGTCCTTTTTTAATGCTGCTAAGAATAGTCCGGGGATCGAGGGCTTCCACGCCACGGTGAATCTGGCAGGAGGATTGCCGGAGGTTAATTCGTAGCTGATTGTTGTGTAAAGAACGCGGACGATAATGGATTGTTGACGTTCGCTGATTTATTATACTCTATTACGATACGCCGCGCCTTCTCATAGGCTGATTAAGTTTCTTTTGAAATCAGAAGACGCAGAGTGCTTTTTATTAATTTTTAAGGCGATAGGGAAATTTATTCTTACGACATACAACGATACGATTCTTTAAGAATTCATCATTGATATTACAAATTATTTTAAGTCATTCAAATTGCAATGTATGGAAGCTATCTCGGTCTCTCGCTACTTAGAAAGCACGAAATAATGGATTCTTCCGCGATATTTTTCTCATCTGTCAGCCTCTTCTCCCTTCTCTTGTCATCTTCCAAATTACTAAGTTAGCCTCGCAGAGAAGATTCCACCGACCTCTTTTCCCAAAATGCATTCGCTTTCTCGCGAAAGCAAACTACAGGACGTAGAATACTTCGCATCTGTCTCTCGAAGTTCAAAAAGTATAATTTTCACTTTTGGTTTTAATTTTAACTTAGTGAGATTACAAGGGTGGAAAGATAGATTTTGTGGCGAGGATGATATACAAGATAAGATAAAATATGGTAAATGGAGATGTAACCGGAAGCTGTTCAAAGCGCAAATAAATAGAAGTAGAAGAAGATGTAAGATCTAAAGATATGTCTAGAAATTTTATAATTCAAGGGCTATTTTCCGAACGTTTATCTTGACACTTTTTCTTTAACCGTCTTTAATTAAATTTAATTTGAAATTAAATTTGATAAAATAAACTCTTGCAATTGATTAAACTTTTTTTTTAATTTTCTCCCAATTTTCGTTTTCACGCCATATTATCCTCTGTTATTTTCTTGCTGCTTAGCGTCATAATTCTCAAACTTTCGATTGTTCCTTTTGCACCTTTTGTCGTCCACAGGGAGACACTGTATGGACGCAAGGATAAGAGAAGAGTAAGGAGCTAAAAGTGCATTATTCATTGAAATTCACCTTCTTTTCTTCCTTTCTCTCCTGGCCACACAAAGGAAACGACAGCTTCACTGCTTAAGATTTTGTTTCGTGCATACCTCGAAAACTTCGTCTCCTAACAAATCGTCTTCTGTACGCGACACAATCGTGTTTTTATAAAATCATAATTTACAAAATCGTGTCAAGGCAGGATAATTTAATAATTCGGAATATGTTTTAATTTATTAGTACAGGTAAATTATTATTGCCTTGTCGTTGTTATGCCATCAGAAACCACACGTTATTAATGTTTACCTGTAGCTAATAATTATATTCGTTGTATACTCTTCTGTATATTTTGTTTGTATTCGTTTCATGGAAATGTGTTGCTTATTAAATGTTTATTAAGTGTTGATTATTAAATGCTGTTCCTTGGAAAAGTTCAGATTAATGGATCTGTAAAATAACAGATAGGAACTTCATGAAATTACGTTTTACGATCATCGATAACTTATATTTTACGATGATAAAGTAACACACTAATGACCAGCTGGTTACTTGTCTCAAATGAATAACGATCTGTCTTAAACGAGTAACGTGTCATCGTTCTATCATTTTTATGAATATTATTTCTCTCTACAGCGATTTTTCACTGCTTCAATTTGCGGATGTCATCGATTAAACTTATTTATTTAACTACAAATTGAAAACAGATGAAAAATGTACTTCTCCATACTTCTCCTTTCGCTTCAAATATTTACTTCGCACTTCATAGAATGGACAGTGCATTAAACTGTTCCGTGCAACATATATGAAGCTCTAAATAATTGTAGATACATGTATTTTAATTTAAAATAAACCAGCTACCAGAAGGACTACTGTATGTATTTTAAATTTTAATTTATTTAATAAGAAGAATGGCGTTAAATACGCAGTACGTTAATAATACTCCTCCCTTCTCCGAATATATCTTTTATACATTTTTCCTCGCGATATTCCAAGATAATTTCAGTTATGGATTAAGAAAGAAAATTTATTTCTTCGTCTTCTTTCGCAACATTAATTAAATTCGAAGGGGAAAATGGAGGCGAAGGGTTTGAATACTTTAAGTAGACGATTCCTCGTAGCCGAGAAACATGTTCTTCCCTGAATGTCAATTATTCAACATCGAACGAACGAGAATCCATTTTCTCGTCGCCGTGAGTGACAATTTGTATGTTTAAAAGGCTTGGAGGAAGCCCATTGTGAAACATGCGAAATGAAACATACCTGTTCGAATAAATGATGAATTTTTAATTAACTTTCCAGGCAAGATATTACTTGCAGAGATAAAAATTGCAGGAGCTGCGTTTTTTTTTCGTTCAAGGGGTTCTCTAAGTGGGTCGGATGAAATTTTATGTGACATTCACGAGTCTGATCATCGTTCTATCACGATAGGGACGTCGCATGTGTACAGAGACGGGGGCAAACTAACTGTCGCTCGTTTCCGTCAGAAAATATCGATTTAACAAGAGCTGCAATTTCAAAGTATCTATGAACAGACACGAGAAACGATTGTAATTACTCGTTTCCTATAAATCATCGTGCATATTTGTAGGCAATAAGTAATACTGAATCACGTACAACCATTAAACGAATTGTTAAAACGCAACGAGGTCGACGAATAAAAAGAGAAAGAATATTGCAGAACCTTAAATATAGTTTTGGAGATATTTATTGTTTTTAAAGAATGCGCGTGCATTTGCCACGTATTTTGTAGCGTTTATTTGGTATCGTCGTTCGTAAAGAAAGGTTCATAAATTGACAAATACTCGACTAGAGCAATAGACGTTTATCAAGACTATAACGTTAGCAGTTCCATTCGCTCTATTCGTCATTAAAAAATACAGGTACAATTGCGATAGAAGAGAAATTTTTCACATAGGAGGATCGATGGTCGACGTTCCGTTTCGGCTTGTAATCGATTAAACGTTGCACCCCGCGTCGTAGATTGTCGGCTGGTTACTCGTAATCGTCTATAACCGCGGCACAGATCCGACGGTTGACTTATCGACGAGTTCAGACGATTTCCATACATATTCTGGCCAACTCGTCAGAGCACATGAATCGCTGATACACCGGGCAGTTGCTATGGGTTCGGTATTGCTCGCGAGCTGATTCGAGGGTACCAGGAATAAAGCGTAACTTCGAATTGGGGATGAAATTCTAACAATCGGACGTAATTTACGGACAAGTTACGTTCATCGAGATATACTTTCATACGGTGGACATTTTACGTGTATTTAAATACTATGTTCGTTTAACGTATACATTTTTTAATTTGTCTCGTTGGTTTGTTATTAGCGTGACAGGATCGAGGTAGGGAAACTTCGGAAAAAATTGATTTGAAATCCGAACGTTGCTTCGACAGAATATCGATGTTCCGCTAGATTGTTACGTACAAGCCCGTATCCATGAGGTTTCGAATCGAATCATAGTAAACCAAGTAGAACGTCGACGTATTCGATCAGCCAAGTTGCGAATTTTTATGCGCTTGCTTGCTCGGTATTCAGCGACTTCGGGTTAGTTCATCGCAGTTCAGTGACTTCAATATAGCATGGTAATGTTTGTTTGGAAATACGCGACCGAACAAAAGTTCGAGACCGGTCGACTTATCGCTGTTCCTTTATGGCGTCTCACGACTAACACTATCGAACAAAATTGGTTTCTCTGAAGAACATGGAACGGTGCTGTGATACGACTTTACCGCAACTAGAATTCGTAATGAATCAAGTGGAAGAAGATATCTACTATACTAATAATAGGAAAAATTAACTTAGATATCGATATGTGCTTACGTAAAGCAAAATTCTAAAATACAGAGGCAATAATTGCCTGTATAGCAGAAATTGTCACATAAAGAAAAATATGGCAAATTTTCTGAATAAATCTTTTCTTTGAATACGTCCATTAGGACCGATGGTTGATTCGTTAGCTTTTATGTTACGAACGTAAGGCTAACGAAGTATAAAAATCGATGTAACAAAGTCTAGAAAATAATTTATGAGATTGCGTTGTGCAAACGCGTATGTCGCTCTAAATAATATAATTGTTCATTGATATCGATTCTATCTTACGATACGGTAACACCCGCGGGCAATATCCTCGCTGAAGTAGAACAGAAGCATATTGCTTGTCACGATACCCTAACGTAATGTGTGTATGTATATGTACTGCTTCAGAATTGTGGTTTGGCAATTTGGCGCCATATGTGAAGCCAAAAGTGGCTCTTCTACAGTAACAGGACACTCTAAATTAATTCAATATTTGTGACGTTTAACCACTGTTTTCCAATCGTAGCATTATGATCGAGTAATAATTTTATTCAATAAAATTCAATAATGGCGATAATTGACATTCTTTCGAGTTGAATCATGTACCTTTCTCTTAAACGATGTACGCTCGTTATTACGTCTGTCAACGACTAGGAAATTTTGTAAACAAAGAGAGATAATTTAATTTATGGCTTGTATAATTGTCTTTTTCTCCTTTCCATCTACTTTCGCTGAATAACAGCATTTCATTTGCCATTGGAACATTGAACAGTTTACATAAACAAAATGAAATATCCAGAGCGATGAATGAAGTTCTGAATTTAGCACGTATCACGTAATGCTAGCATGAATCTGTCATTACAATGCGTTAACACGCATCGAGTATGTCAATACACATGCGATGGTTAGCAACGGAATGCAAACATATTCAATTTAACCGTATGAGATACAGCTTTTAAGTATACTCATAATTTTCGTAATGCGTAATCATTTTCAAGTCTTACTATCGTCTCTTCGTCGCAATTTCCAAATTATTTGAGCAACGAGTATTTATTTGTAATTTTCCTGCACAGTGCTAACTGTGCTAACTAACCCCTTTGAGGGGAGGATCCTCTCTTTTTGCCCAACAAACTTTCGATTCCCATAAGCCTGTTACAACATATTTATTCCTCTACGTAGAAACTAAATTAAATTTGACGACGTACGAAGGGACTACGGTTAATTTTTTTTTTTTTTTTTTTGCAAGGATTTTACTTGGAAGTACCATAACAGTGCTAAAAGCACAGCTTCCAGAACTCCGGCGGTAACATCAAATTAAGGAAAGTAACCTGACGTGGGCGTAATAAGACGGTAGACTGAACCGCATTCGAACTCAACTGGAGACTGAGAAAAGGATTCGTTTGCTTTTCCTATCCTACAGCGCTTGTATGATGTAAATTGTCTAGGCTGTATAAATATACTTTTAAACTATTATAATTGTACGAATAATTATTCGAACTGCCGGAGCTAAATTTGCAGAACGATTAATACGAGAATCTCGCGTAAAATGAGTTCGATTATATCGTCTAAACCGTTATTGTATTTGGAGTATAAGGTAATCTCCTTTCCCAGAACATAATCGAAGCTATTTGAATACGACTCAAGTTCTCTGTGCACTACCATAGAAACCGTATGAAGCGCCAAATCCTCGTAGAAGAAACTTAAAACCTAGTTTACGGAGATCGTTCCCGTATGAAATTAACTATTGAAACTACTTTCCGTCTTATGAAACAATTAACCACATTTGTGGTTCTATCTCATGGGCTTTGGTTGAATTAAAGAAAAATCTACAGACGTTCTTTTTCGCGATTTAATAAATTCAATTCGATAATTGCATAAAGTCTTAGAGTTTGGTAAGAATTTCCTTCTCATAGACGCAGGAACATCCTTAATAAAATTATACCACTTTTATCGGATTCTTACTGTCGTAAATGTATTAGCTGCAATAGGGATTCATTCCATGTCTTCCATGCCAAATCACTTTTGGGATGTCCTAAATTCAATCTGAACCTTCTTGGGTTCCGAACCCCTGCTGGCCTCAAGCCATAAGGCACAGCACGCCTATTCTATCACTGATCAATTCGAAAAAGCGCAATAAATTTTCATGAAATCATTCACCTTATTCTCTTAGTCCGTTTCATAATATATAGAGACAAGTGTTACGCGAATCTATGTAATCAAAACGTGTTTTGCAATTCGTTGAAAACTTTAGCTTTAAGATAAATTGCAAGGAAAATTATCGATATGTATTAAATAGAAATTATCGATCAAGTTAGAATAATATGAATTATAAATTTCTTTTCTTAAACACAAAATCGAAGATTCTCTAATTAATTTCATCGGACAACGATAAAATAATCCGTTGCATCCGTAAGATGTCATTATTTCCTTTGCATTCTTAGTGGCAGAAACGTGGCTAGCAATAAGTACAGAAGCTTTATTTCGCAAGCACGTTTTCCGTCTTTCTGGACCTGATACGAAAAGAGCCTCGTGAATCGATCGTTGTCGCCCTCGTCATCGAGCAAGCGTTACTGGTAGCAGCCCCTTTAAGACGTTGACGCCTCGTTGAAAGAGAGAAGGGTTGGGATGGGAAAAAGCGAGAAAAAATGAAGGAAAGGTGAGACAAGTCAGATAGGGATGAAATAACGACCAAAATAATGGGAGAAAATATGGAAACACACGCGTATTGTCGACTGATTTTAGGTTTGGAAGGGTAGACAAAAGATTTTAATAGCTTATTAGAAGAAATATTATAGGTATAAGTGGTACAAGAAGAATACTATCACAGAGGTAATGCAAGACATAAATATCGTTAATTATGCATTAATGCACACATTAATTATGTAATTAACGCACAGAAATGAATGAATGAATAAAGGGAAGCAAACGAAGTACGTGTTAATTAGTTTAATTAGAATTTTTAAGAATATAATTGAATATTGAAATAGAACTGGAAAAAATAACAAAGACAGTTATGAAAAGAATTTCAAAAATATACGTCCGCAGCGCAAAAATAATATCGGTCTTTTCATTCGTATGGTCTTTCCACACATTTACTTGCTGATGTTGGCGTCCTGTTATAATGAAATTCCCATATTTCCTTACGAACCTTCATACTCTTCGTAGAAACGATCGAAACATGGAAAAGGATCAACAACAAAACGGAGATCTCATAAGAAGCGTATCGTAAAGGTCAAGTTAATGAAAGATATCAATACAGTGGACGTGTTTCCAACTGTTCCATCTTCTTTAGAAAATTGGACCTTTTTAGCAAAATTTAAAAAATCGTAAATTAATAAAAATATGTAGAAAATCGAATACGATATATATTAACTGTGGAAACGAGCCCTTTCCATTTTCCAGAAAAATCGGAGAGAATTCATTTCTACACCTAATAAACCACGTTCGTCATTCATATTTTACTCCTCGGTATTTTATAATTTTGAGAAAGAATGCGAGAAAAATGTTCGTAAGCATTTCTATAAAAATGTTATTGCTGAAATATAAAGCATAAAGCGTTACAAGAAGTTTCAAGGGAATAACTCGATTTGTTCTTTTGTTTTTACTTTTTAATTTCAGAAAACAATACTATTATCCATTTTCTGCTGTAGGTAGATACCACGATAGAACTACAAAGGACGCAATTAAAATACTGAACTCCTTTGTTTCTTAAAGGGTTCAAGCAAACAGTTGTCTGTCGATCCTTAACTCATCGACGACTGCACGAATTTACGAAAGATCGATGTCGATGGATATATCGACAAACGTTAGTCTCTCAGTAACTACTTCGAACCGCTTTTACATTTAGACAACGATTCAGACTAAATATGAAAGGGTAAATAGTAAAAGAAATAGTAAAAGAGTAAAATCCGTAACAAAGAAGCTGGCGTTTCTCCACGCAACAACCGCCCGGTTTCTAGAACCGAAGCATCCCTTGAAATCGTTGGAACCCTAATTCCCTCGAAACAAACGAAACATTCACACGTATACATATACGTGTATGTACACACGTAGGTACGCTGATGGAAAAGCTAGGCGGAGAAGCAAGTTGGGCAGAAGCAGGTTCGCGTAACCACGGCTGAAAAAGATCTCACGGAACCCGGACGAATGCCCCGCAGCCTGTATCGTTTCGCGGCATCCACGGCTATAGATATACCGTATAGAGCGAGAAAGGCAGAAACAAAAGGACATCACGAACGTAAACTCCCAAAAAATCGGTGCTCTCGCAGAACCCGAAACATCCACGTCCCCGTTCGTGTTTAACATGCAGTTTTTTATCGTGGTCGTGGTCGTGGTCATGCCCATCGTCTTTAGTCGTAGTCATGACGAAGATAGTGGCGGTTGTAGTGACTACCCCAACGCATACGCACTCGGGGCTTTGCGCGCGCCACTCGTCCCACCACTGCGCCCTGTCTACACCCCCACCCCGCCCGCTTCGCAGTATCCGTTGGAAGACAGAAACGGCGGCTCGGTTCGAGGTTAGTTCTGTCCGCGCACGAGTCGAGATAACCGGAGAATTCGTCCTGATATCGTCACGGGACAAGTCGCGACACGAACGAGTAACGATGACCTTTCGCTCGTGTCGGGTGGTGGCACGGTGAGAATCAACCGGTAACCGAGTTTCCACTGGAAAGTCCAGATAAAAGGAACGACGACTCGGTGGTGAAGAAGCGTATGCTGTATCTGTGAGTAGAGGAGTTAGACGAAGGAAGAGAGAGAGAGAGAGAGAGAGAGAAAGAGAGAAAGAGAGCAAGAGAGAAAACGACGGTGGACCCGGCTTCGTCGAGTGGTAGGTCGAAGCGAAAGAGCTAGTGTCCATTGTGCGAGTCAACGGTGTACTTCGACCAGCGCCATCGTCACTCGCTACCATCGACATGGAAGATACAGAAGCGGAATAGTGTCGTTGAGATGCTGTGAAGTAGTCCCGAGACATGAAGAGAGCGCGACCGTGGGTAAGTAGATTTCCCTTTACCTTTCACCCTTGGTGGCTGGATCGCTCGCGGAGTTATCCTAAGTGGATCCTCGCCTCGAGGGACTCTCTAGGCCAGCGTAACCTCAACCACCGGAGCGAACGTAGTTCGCCACAGCGACTAATTATATTGCCCGTGTTTTGTCGGCCGATTACTTTGCCAAGCAATCGCGGCCGACAGTTTCTCGAGTGCTTCAGCTACACCACCCGTAATGTACGCATTTCATCCGTGTTTCGAGTATGTGTCTTGGTCGCGTTCTCGTTTTCGTTCTCCTCTGATTTCGTTCGCTATTATCTATATGAGGCAGACTCTGCGAAGGAAATTTAACGAGAATTTTCTCGTATCGCGAGACCATTGTATCTCGCGTTACTCCGTACCATTGTTGCGTCTCGTTCTCGCGTGTGCATATTTCCCTATTTCCTAGCGTCTACTCGATCTACATTCCTACGATAAACGTACTGAAAAGTAGGTGGTAGGATTGTTCGATCAGGGACGGACTATTTTTAATATCACCTCTTTTCGTTGCTTTCTTTTGCTCCATCAAGCGGAAAATCCGTTGAAACGTGCCTTTAAGACTCTCCAAGAGTAGGAAGAGAGGATAGAGGGACAGAAAGGGAGCGGAATTCCGCGAGTCGATCATTCTCTCGGTCTTAATCGCTTCTACCCTTATCAATCTTCGCGCAAAGCGCTGGTTCGATGCACCCGCCTCGACTAGTGCCCCTAACTTTCCTCGCCACCGGCGTCGTCGTATCCACCTTCTTCCGGTGCTCGTGTACGAGTATTTTCGTTCATTGATTTATCGGATTCGCTAGTTTCTCGTTTTCTCGCTCGATCGCCGTCGGCTGACCCGCACCACCCTCTCCGCTGGTTGCGTTGGTTCGATTTCGTTGCAGCTTCGACAGGTTAAGCCTAGCTCGAATTAGTTAGTCGAGTTACCTGAATTCGATCGACTTGAATTGTGATAAATTGCAAGCTATGATTTACCTAGCACGTAAAGGTTCACCTTATATCTTTTTACTAGCGCGGATCTGTTACTTGCGCGATTTGAAATATCGTAACCCTAATCCAATTCACGCCTCTTTGCTGACGTTATTTACTCGACTTAAATTGCTCTAACTTAAATCTCACCTAAACTTCCTCGCTAATAACAATCTGTTATTTACTTGGCACACGTTTTCATTAAGCTTCGAGCAGTTCACGTTCAAGAAATCTGAAACGCTTTACCAATGCGAATTTATCGTTTTTCTTCGCTCGAGATATTCTTTCGACTTTCGAGCTAGGTCGAAGTTCTTTCAACTATGTGTATTCCTTGATTCGAACGAAACAACAGATGTTAGGTAAGAAGTTATTTCCACTTTCGTGCTTGTTGATATCGGTTACCTAAACCGAGCCGACTGTTTTTCTGAACTTCGTGTTCGACCCTCCCTGTACACAAAATCTTTCTTATGTTTACAACCGATACAGGTAGTGGCGTAATATGAGACGTAAAACCTGTAAGACGATACGCTTCCAAATAGCAAAACACATAATACGTACTCGAAAAAATAAAAACATTTGTATACATACTGAACTCGTATCTCGTTTCTGGCAGGAATACATTTACGCCACTTTTCAATAGCGTCCCGCAATCATAATACAACAAACGTGCGTACAAATATAATCGCTTTCTCAGATTTTATATATACATTTTCCTTTAAGTATCCACTTGAATCCACCCGACTCGCATTCAGGTAAGTTGATTGATCCGAACGAAACTTTACTCTTCGCTTGTTTTTCTTCGTCTGCCCCTCTCACCGCAGGATAACCTCCTTTCTTTTTCCACCTTCGATCTTCTCCTCGACCAAGTTCCAAGCCTTTTCCTGATGCTTCAACATGGACGATCGAAAGAAGGAATCGCGATGGCAATGTCGTTGGGCGTACCGAGCGCTTATCGGCGTTTCGTGCACGCAGACTATCGATTCCACGCGACAAGAGGCCGCCCGCTACTGCCGCCGCTCAGGCTGACTTGTAAACCAGCTAGTACGAGCTCGTAGAACCGCCTCGTTCCGCTCGTGACAGCACGCGCCTTGTCTTTGCATACGCGCCTCCTCTGACTATCATGTTGCGTGGTCAATAACCTCTTCCCGAACCATGTCAAATGTATACACCCCCGCCTTTGGATCGTTGCGACGAAGAGTGGTTGATTTGCGCGCTGGTTAACGACGAAGAGTAATACGGATATAACGAGGAGTCGACGCGTCGTGATTTTGGTGATCGATGCTACGTACGTAGTTGGCAGCGTGATTTCGGCGATCGTTATGGGATGAGGGGTGGGAATTCTCGGCGGCTGCGGTCACGGATATATCGTAAGTTCCGGAATCTCGCGGTCACCTCGGCTGGATAGTTCCGCTAACCTGCAATTTCTGATTCGGGACTATTAATAACGCGGTCACCGATCATTGTTGTGTCGCTGGCTTTCCATTTTCTGAATTGATGATCGTTCCGTTGTGGCTCGAGATAGGTTTTATTTTATGATTGATGTTTTATGTCGTTGATCTCGTGACTTTGTCGAGTTTGCCGCGCTCGTTGTTTCGAAATTCGATATTTACAATTTATATCGTGTTCTGAATTTTTTCTTCCATGATGTACTGTACGTACTAAGGGCTTCGTAAATCAAATTTATCAACGCTGTAACAACGTTGCAGGGATGATTTACATTAACAACAATAGTTTCCCTAATTTCCATCGGGGATCAGGTAATGGTAATTACGTGCGTTAATCAGATTTTCAATTAATCTCCATATACGATATCGGTACGATAGATTTCCAAGTATAATAACGCGTGCTATTTACTATCGCATAACCTAATTTTCTAACCAATATATCGTATACTTTGTTCTTTAAAAATTTAATTTAAACATGGTTTTCATACAATGGGTTTCATACATGGTTTCATTCATGGGTTTCATACAAATTACAGTAAGAAGAAAAAACGTATTCAGAAATCGTGATATTACGAGTCCAATATAGCAAGGAATATTCTGCTCTGCGAAAAATGTTCTTATACCACCTATTTTTTAATTCTATGCGCTAAGTACTTGCATAATCCTACAATTTCCGTTTATCCTCTAAAACGTTTATTCGCCCTATTCTAATAGCCAGAATTTTTCAGTTTCCGAAGAGCCGTACGTCTTTCGTTTATCTACCTATGTTCGCGACCCTCGGAATTTTTTATCGGCTAACACGAGACAGAATTTTCAGAAAAATTATTTTTCACGGGTCGAACGCGTTTAGGGCCGAATTAACATGTAATTATTCAACGGTTCAACGTGGTCGCGTCACTCTTCCTCGGCATTAAACGTTTCCCTTTTTGTTAATTTATTCGTATGTGATGTTATTCTAGCCTTGGCCCGGCGCCATGCGAATTTCGCAGGTAATATATCATCGCTTAGAGCCATTTATTGCGCTAATTACACAGATGCGCGCGCTTTCCAACCTTCGTACCATACACATTCGTCGTGGCAATATTTTTGCCAGCGATTTCTCAGGCTCGGATTTTTCATCGACCACCGACTTCGCATATGTGTCCGACGTTTAAAAAAAAGACGCGATACAAGTTAAATTGCTGAAAGCAGAATGATAAAGAGTATCTCACTCGACCCCCAATTTTATCGTTAGTTCCCTTCCCTCTAAGTTCGTCATCTTTTACTTTCGTCTCTTTTCGCTATTTTAAAAATACAAAAAGGCACCTGATGAAATATACATGAGTGTACGTTGGGATTCTAATGGACACATGCGTAGTCCTTCGCCGCGTCGCTCGTCCTTTCGAGCGTTAATTCAGTCAATAGTCGTTAATAACCTTCGACGTCGATGCGATTCTAAAGCCGTCAATATAAAAGAAGAAAATATCAAATGACCTTATTAGGGAAATTATTCGGTAGGTAAAATTATTGGAAATTATTTGGTAAAAGTATCTCTACTTTAGAAGAACGCTGGATTTTTCTGTGTAGATTCGAAGATATTTCTTATTTAAGGGCAATCGGCCATTCTACGAATCAATTAAAATGTAATTGAGATTTATATCCCCTTTAAAGTAAATTTATCGAAGAAATCTGGCTTAAGAGAAGGAAATTGTCCGAAGAAATACTATAAACACGAAATTAGTAGAATAATTGACTCGTTTAGCAAATTACTACCTCGAGCTTCTTTTAAGGGTTATAAAGAGTTTACTTAATTGAGATGGCAAGATGTCTTTTAATTCAAAGCTGGTTAAAACGAAGTTTGATTTAAATGAACTTGATAAAGATTTGCTAAGTTTGTATTTGTGCCGACCATACTCTCTGGTTTTAAAGCCACGCAGCATTGAATACGAAATAATCATGTTCATCTTCATAGATAATTTATATAATGAGACGACAAACAAATATTTCGATGAAATGTATAGAAAATTAGGGTAAATTGCCATAAGAAATACTATCGTGGTCAAATATTTCAACGACCAGTTTCAATTCAATTATTATATAGAAAATTCACTATCTGCCATTCCGTTCGAATGCCCTGCAGCAGTCGACAGAAAAATGTTTTTGCGCGAGAAGTGGAAACAACACTCAGCGAATTAAACAAGTCGACCAAATTGAAGTGCAATACGAAATCAACTTTAACTTATTTAGCAATTACTTTCCACTGAAAATGTCAGTTATCGAGGAACATACACCAATATTTTTGGTCAAATATGCAAATTTAACAGTTCGTTGTTCATTTCCACTGAGCTGCGATCAGTAAAAATCGTCATGAACTCGTCGTTATAACAGGAAACATGTTAATTCGTTAAAAAGTGCGGTATTGTACGTTGGATCGCAAGCGGGAAGCAAACTGATTACAAATCCTATGACCATGGTCACTTCTCGTTATTTCGCGCTTACACAATAGAATCCGTTATCGTGCGTTTCTTTTATCGCAAACACGCGATTCGTCACAATACGCTGTGACATAGGTAACTGCTATCATCATCAATCTGTTCGCTTCTTCACAGTTTGCGGTCGCCTGTAATCCTCGTGGCGGATCGCTATTATAATTCCTTTCCTCGTCGCCATTATCGATCATCATTTTTCAAGCTGCCGCGCGAACTATCGTGCAGCGTGATGCAATCGCAGATTTACGTTTTCGTCCAAAAAAGCCAATCGATGCTCGTGATATCTAAGAAAATATGGCTGTAGCGTGATCTGGTTTCTCATAAACATTACGATCTTTTCTCGATGCTTCCTTGAGAAATATTACTACAATAACTATGAAAGACAATCTTTATGAAAATCACTTTTTCAATTTCCTCTCTTTTTTCCCGCTAAACGAAACAGCATTTAGAGGGGAATCACTTTTTCCTAAAAAATTATATTTAGACGCGGTAAAGATAAGACGAAAGGAATGTATTTGTACGAACAGAATGATTAGAAAGGATTTATCCTGCTGTTAGCGAGTATAAAAGGATCGTCGCAGTTGCATTACCACAACCAATCGTGTAAACGATAATCGGCGTGTGAGCTACGTTTTGTTAGGTTTTCGACACTTGGATTTATGACAGGATTTCGCGTGAATCGCTGTTGCGTCTCTAATCCGATGACAACGAGAAGCGACGTCTATAAACCATTCTAGCCTAAAATTTTTAACCGTTTGAAAACTCGATAATGGTTCAACTATCACGAGTCCATGGTAGACTGTGTGTCAGGTGATATACGTGTACATATCTCTGATACAAATCCGTAAGTCAGCAGAATATAGGAGGATTTTTCAAAACTGCGTATCAGAGCGTAGGAATCTTTATTTAAAAAGCAGCTTGCTAAATGAAAGAGCACAAAGAATCAATTCGAGATTGGCATCGGTAGAAGATCGAGTTCTGTTCAACGGTTAGGAGATACAGTCGGTCGCTCGATTTATCACGATCGTCCGATTCGTACAACAAATGGAGGGTCTCGGTCGATCGGCTAATAAAGATCAATTTCAGTAGTCTCGATCAGGGGACGCATTAGTCAGTCTGACTCAGAACATTCCAACAACCGATCTCATTCAGGAAACTCCCAGTCAATTAGGACTGGGTGGTCCTTCGGGTCCTAGACGGCACGTTGCCTCGCGTGCAATAGCCAAGGTCAGTAGGTAACAGGGTGGCGACCATGCCGTGTCTCCCTAGTAATAATTTTGGGAAGTCTTGTGTACAACTCTAGGTCACTGGTATCTCCCATTACGTTGTATCCATTTCGAGGAAATACGACCCGGTTGACAAATACTGTCCTACATACAATCCACGCTATATGCGCAGTCGGTCGCGTGTGTGTTCGTGTACGCACACGTGAAAATCTGGCACGATGATGACACAAATAGAGAACCGACCTAGAATTCGATCGCGCCACCGCCGTCGAGCCGGCCGCGTTTTCCGGCCACCTCGTCGATCGAACCTCGGCCAAAGCGGACCAGCTTTGGCGATCGTACATGACACGTGCACGCCATCGTCTAGATTTCCCTCGTCTATCTTCTATCGAACACGCTCGATCGTCATTCGCGATAGGTTGCAGTACGTTTCAACGAGTTTCGATCTAGGAAGTTCGAGCTCTGTTTTATGAACACGGTAGGGTAGCAGGTTGGACATCTCGTGAACAGGAATTTTAGATTAATCGGAGATCGCTGCGTTAGCGTTTTGAGGGGCGATCGATACGAAAATTCTAATGTTAATTATCTAGTTAGTTACTCGTTGCTGTATATTTGTCAAATACGAAATATTTGTGGCGACACTCGATCACGGAAATTTCCAACGGCTTCGCGACACAAAGCGCTGTACCTTCAAAGCGTAAGTCCGACAGGCCTAATGTACCATCGATATCCCTACGGTTCTTTCGCCGAATATTCGGTAGAATGCATACGCGGCAACCGTCTCGGACTTCTGATAAACGCGCGCGTAGTGGGGGTATCGAGGGGCAACAAAGGAAAGAATCTGTTTGGTTTTGAACCAAAAGATTCATTCTGTCCCGAGCTGCGAAGTGCGAAAGGTTAAGAGAAGTCAACACAGTTAGAGAAACGGGTTGTCGTCTCTTGAGAGTTCAGTGTTAATCGTTACTTGTTATTAATTGTTGTTAACCGTTAATCGTGGTTAATCGTTATTTGTTGTTAATTGTTAAGAGTTTAATAAACGTTATTGTTGAAAATCAAGAGTATTTCTTGTGGGCACCTTCACCGACGATCACCTCATATTAAAATACGCGATCTGCTTGGATCTATTTAAATCTCAGGTATTAAAGTTGATCTTTGTCGAGTTATTTGTGAAAATAAACCTTCGTACGATGTTACGATATTGCACTTTCAGCGCAGGATTTCCATTGGCATCTTTTATATGTCACATTATGAAAAGGAGAATATCGAGATGATAACCTATCGTTATAGATATCCGCTGTATATTTCCTTCGCTTGTCGAGGAGCAAGGAATTTCCCTTCGCCTTTATTTTTATCGAGGAAAAGGGTCGAGGCAGCTTTCCGGGAATCCGGTATTTCACTCTAAAAGTAAAACTCGATCGTCGACTTTACGATTCTGCGGAAGGCAGGCACGAAGTCACGTTGGCAGGTGGTTCGTGGCGAACGTTGACCGGGAACAAAGTAGTCTGCGACCCACTCGAGCAGCACATTGGCTGAGGTTAGAACCACTTGTAGATTATTTTTTATCATCATTTCGACCACTGTTATATTTGTTATATACCACTGTCATATGCCAGTCTTTTAAAATTTGAATATTAATTCTTTCTTCGTAAGGACATTAGATAAATCGAATACCGAAGGTCTAGAAAATTTACGTCTCTTTACGTTATTACCTTTATTTCGTAGAAACATTCGGGAGACTAGAATTTTAGATTTATACCGCTCTTAAATTTTCTTCGCATCTTTGTGTTTTTCGAATTCCAAGAAACCACCCTTTCCCGTTGGTTTTTCTATTTTCTTCTTTCGCGTTAATTCAAAGCGAACGTGTGATAAAAATTGTTTCTCACTAACCATGAAAGCAACATCTGCGATGTACAGACTAATTGTATCTTGTCAACGAGTTAAAAAGAGAAACGATGGAAGGATTGAGTAGAATTCGGTGAAAAGTATTATCACGCTTTATAAAACGCAGGAGACATATTTCGACAAAGAATTTAAAAACAAAAAACACGACCACTCCGCCGCGGATAAAAAGAATTTGTATTTGTTCTTACGGCTGTATGATATATTCGGATCCAGCACAGTCATATTTGTATGCGATTTCGATGGAGCGAAGTTGCTTTCCATGGGAGGGAAGAATAAAAGAAGATATCGTTTGCGTAGTTTGGATAAATCCAGAGAAGACGCCACAATGGTCCCTCCGCGGAGGGACGAGAGTTTTTAAATTTACATTTAAAAAGTCGGTGTCCCAGATTCGAAGGGATAATTTAAATACCTTTAAAATTTGCGGCTTTCCATTTGTCAATAGGTTCAACCATTACGTTCCAAAGTGACGGTCGTTTTTCAGGATCATTAATATTCCGTTATCGATCCGCGTAATTGAAGGAAATTTTGTGTACAGTTTGGATTAACGCCGGCACTCTTCTTACGACAGGAAGGCGGTTTGAAGTTGTAAAGAAGGTGCGGAAATTTGATGCTCCATTTCAGGAGTTGAAAGTTTTAACGAGTACAGGAATAAGATTTCCTAGTGTCATTTTGTAGAAATTGACGAAGTTAAGAGCATTGGGTCTCTGGGATATTCTATTTATGATAATTCCACTCGTTTGATACTTCGTAAATATGAAATTCTAATATAACTCGTCTTACAGCGTGGTTGGTCAGCGTAAGTGAAACAGGTCAATCATTAGTCAGACATCGATTTCGCTTTCTTCCACGTTTAAATTTTCCAACTCTATTCTAGAAACATTAATCAAGTGGTACGTACATATTTTGAAAATATACGGGTTTTGTTTCACGATCAATGATGTATAAACATACTGCAAGTTACGCGCATCGTTCACTTACTTAACATTTTCATATTCTATTTTACTCGTATACACCGACCTAATATTAACTGTCTGCCCTCGTAGTTTGGTTCTTCGAGTTTCGTCGCTATACAGAGGCTCATCAAGAAGTCAGCGTTACACTTAGGGATCGCTGCTTGTTAAATCCACCCTGAAAATGTGAGCCACCAGGCAGTTAATTTACAATGCGAGTTTTGCGGCAATTAACGGTATCTCAGCAGTCTGTAACCACTTCCGAGCGCTGTGACTCACGTGTTCAGGTCGATGATTCTACAAGCTAGATTATAACAAGGCAATTGCTATTGAACAGGCGACGACCAAAGCCTAGTTAATTATTAGCCCTTCGCGGTCCGAGTCGCATTCGATATTTCATTTCAATCGATTCGTATTCAGTAATTTACCCTCAATGACTATTTATAATTTGGCTGTAGTTTTATCATTTTTATAATCGATGACGTATCAATGTTTAATATATAGGGGGAAATTGGGGCGGATTAATATTTCTCGAATTCGTATTTTAAATAACGCGAATATTTCTTTCGTTCATTCGATATTTATCCTAGAAGCTTGCGAGAATATTACGCAACATATTTATTTCAAAAATATTGCTCGACGAATAAAGTTTTAATCGTAATTAATGACTCGACGGATACTTTGTACGATCAATTTATTTCATACGGGAATGCGAAGAAGTTAGAATTCCTTGGTACTTATGGGATAGGAACCGAGTAGTAATTTTCACATTTTCATATTATTGCGTTAATTGGACTACGCTATGTATCAGAGTTGCTCAATGGTACAAACTAGAAACAGCGAAAACCTTCTACTAATATTTGCTTATCATTTGTGGGTTATCGTAATGGACAGCACAGCCTTTGAGTCTAGTTTTCCCTTATCTGGAATTTAACGACCATCCACGGAGCAGTATTTCTCCCGTTCTCTATTTATACCTCGTTCGATCATTATCCGTCGTCTCTCTCTCTCTCTCCCTCTCTCTCTCTCTCTCTCTGCCTGTATTTCGTGTACTCTTTACTTTACACGTAGATGTACACAGGCACGGAAGAAAAACAAACAGAGAAAGAAAAGAATGTAAAAATTCTAGCGGCTTCCTTTAAAGTTGAGAGCCGCACGTTAACCTATAAATCCGCAGTTGCTTCAAAGTGGGCATTGCGCCCGGGAAAGGGGGCCGTGATTAAAGCGCGGCAAGAGCTACTGGAATCTCGAATTGTAAATCTACTAGGTAATCTGATAATTGCGGATTACGGTAATGAGATAGATAAGCGTTTAAGCAGAAAATAGGTTCAATGTACGGGTTAAACGTGTTGGAGTTCAGATCGCGTACATCGAGTTTCATGCTCGAGGAAGCGGTGAATATTTCAAGAGAGACTCGACCAGCCCACGAAAATTTCTGGATAGACTCGCGAATTGACTTTCAACCGTGTTAGCTACGGCTGCGCGGCGACATTTGAAATTGTAATATTTTAAGAATATTTGATACCCAGTACAACGCGGGGGCGCCCTACGAGTTTCCCAGGGCTGGACGAATAAAACGATCGAATAAATAACAAACCCGTTGAATGGCTTCTCGTTCAAGAGGAAAGTATCAAGCGCTCGAGGTAAGCCGCTCGTTAGACGTTTATAAGCAATTTGCTCTTTTCTTCTCGTCAACGTTTACAACGATTGCGAAGAGTGGATTTCGAAAGAAGAAAAGATTCAGACGTTTATTATTACATTATGGAGATTAAAAGTTTGGACTGTACCTTTGTCGATGTTTCATTCGATAAGAAGTTCCTAATGTTTCCTGCGAGCTTTTGTTTGCGAATGAGGGCAATTTATATTATGTTATCTCGTTCGATCGGTTTCGAAGGAACGTAAGTGTTATATATTTAGTATCATAGAATATTTGAAGCAACGATTAACCTCTATCAGCGATTAAGGTATTTCAATTGCAATAGTTAAATTTTAGAATTACGTCCGCCATTAGAGCATTTGGATTTTACGTGTTGTGCCTTTTATATCTGCAACGTTGCTTTTAAACTGTTAACTATTTTGCACGATACGAGCACGAAATTCCATTACAGCCAGCTAATTCTGTATGCCCACGATATCTAAAGTTTCTTACGATTTAAACTACGCGCTGAACTGAGAACCGCAGAAGCCGGTGGTCATATTGATTTACGAGGTCGTTTACATGTGGCAGAGAACCGCAGAAGATAATGAAAAATATAAACGAAAGGTAGAAGTTTGGATCGAATCCAAAATAATTTTTCGACCTACCCATTTACCGTCGTTTATACTGTTTACGATGTGACGTCAATGAAAATGGCGAGATGTAATAATTGGGCTGCTTTTGTACTAAATTCGACTTTTACGAACAACGTAACAAAGATTTTCAATGCCGTAAAAAAATTCCATGTAAACAGGATTATCGTTTGCAATGCACGAAACAGTTTGTAAAAAATTCTCGTTGTTCCACCACTGATGGTAGCGACATAAAACGTTGGCAATAACCACGAATTCCGTCTCTGACGAATCGCGGGCAAAGGTTAATTAAAAACGCACACATCGCTGTACCGTTCTATTGAAAGTTTAAAATGTCCAGGAATATAGCATTAACAGCGTTTAAACCAAGTTTATCCGAACCGGAAGATTTTTTAACAATCTTACGGTGTACGAGAAAAATAGCCTCAGGGTGCTTTTCTGTTGGTTACGATGTATGTGCGACTCCTTTAAGAGGAGACATGAAAGCCCTCTCAAAGTTGCTGCCTGAAGAACACGTCGTGTCGTGAGCTGCTTTTCAGGCATTTTCCAAGCCAGTTGGAAAATACGGAAATTCCGTCTGCATTAAGGTACAAACTCGCAGTGATTACTTTCATATAGTTAGAGCACGAAAGCCGACTAGATGTTTGCTGGTAATAAAAAATATTTATCGCTACGTTAATTTAATTATATTGTTACTATTATTACTAAAAGACAGTGAAAATAATAGCCTTTATGCGAAGGTTGTCGATTCAACATAAATAAAGACCGCCGCAGCATTAATTAGAATTTCACTCAAAATGCATTTTCGCTCGATCCATCCACCTTTTATTCATCCTTCGATCGTTTTATCCCATATAATATGTTCTTGGAGACTCCAATTACGTGTAACTGTACGACACATGCTCACCGAGACGATACAAGATGCTTAATCAATTCCTAGTTAGTTGTTCAAATAAAGGATCGATTCGAGGCTCGAAAGCTCGGAACTGCGAATACCTGGTTCCGTAATTGCTTCTCTCGAGCGAGCACGACGTGGTACGAACCGCACGAATGTCGTTATTCGCGCTATTTACAAAATCAGAGGTCCTTTTACAACGAGAAGAAAGAAATACTCGTAGAACGGAATTGATTTCGCATTACTGGAGCAACGTTTCTTAAACCTTCTCCATTGGTGACCCCAGTTATATACGTAGATCGGTAATTAATCGAAGAAGTTTGATTTCAAACAATTCTTTGTTATATTTACTATTCTATCGCTTATTTACCACTTACTAGAACAAAGCGTATCGACGAGATAAATATGATCGTTTAGTTTGCAAAGGAATTCAATCTCGACTGAATATTTGATGTAACGCGTTTCTCAGAATTAATATTGTATCATGATTATACAATCTTGAATGATAAAGACGTCGTTTTGCGATAAATATGTAGTACAAGTGTCTAGGGCCATTGTAGAAATTACTGGAAATTTTGTACTAATTCGGAGTAAAAATCCATTTAACCGATCTTTTAAAAAGCTCTTATTTCATATCTATCTCGACTGATAACTCGCTGAATTCTTCATGATCCTTTAGTAACAGATGATCGACATTTTTCATTTCGCTGGTGTAGTTCGTTGCGGCAGATGCACAAATTTTCACGATCCGCTAATTCTGTTACGCAAGCCAGAGTTTAAGAAGCTCCGTACTGGAGGATCAAAGTCGAACTTTTACCACGGCCGTAGGTTGTATCGTTTGCGCCCAACAGTACTTCAATTAACTTTAATTCGATGAAGCGACGGAATCGAATTGAGATAAAAATGAACGCCGACGCGACAACTTTCGATGTGAAATATTTCAAACGAATCAACGTACAGACGTCGCGTCACTTCGTTTCGCACGGAATTGGATTAAAGCGAGGCCTTTCCTTTTTCCCTAACGAAAGTTCAGAGGAGAGCGGAGAAAAAGTAAAGATCATTTAACGAATTTGAGTTACGCGATTCGCTTTTTGGCTGCTATCGGAAATTGCTTTTGATGCGACCTAGACATGACCGAAGGATGAAAAACTGCGAACTAAAGTAACACGCGGTGCTTTTCGAATTGCTCTTTGCGAAAGAAGAAAAATATGCAACTTGGAGAGTTTAATAATTTGATCCATGTATTTATTAGAATACGTTCCAATGACATTTCATTTTCTTATCGTATTCTTTACAAAAATTTTTCTACAGGTGTACGTATTTAAGAAATCGTATATCGGATCGGTCGACAGTTAATACATTAATCACGGTTGAACGGAATTGGAATGTCACTTCAATAGCTCCTTTGATACGGTTTCATGGAAACCTCCCAGAGATCCTGTCACGTATTATCAAGTCTGTGACAGTAATTCGCTATCGGCGGAGATTCCAGCAACCTTGATACTCCCTCGGAGATCTCTTCCTACCACGAAACATTAGTAGCAATGGAATTCGCTGGATTGGGGAAAAAATGGGGGCTCTTAAGATTGGAAAATTCAATTCGTATATTAATTTATTGTAAAATCGCCGAAATACGATGTAATTTCTTGTACGGTATATTTCACGTTCAACAATTTATTCGTCAACGTTCGTGTCAAACGTAAGAGCGAAAGATAAAAATTGGGGAAATCCAAAACACCGAACCAAATACAGAATTGGTTATATCGAAGCTTCATCACGTCGTTGGTAAACGTCACGAGCTCTGAAGCACATTCTCTCCTTCATCATCGATCAATCCATTTGTCATGCGTTAGAATTAACAAACCAAATAATGTCACAATAGTTCGAAGGTTTCACAGTCCGTGCGAAACATCAATACTTCGATAATTTCGGAAAGCATTTGATTTTCCATCGTGACGTTTGTCAGTAATACGTTCGATGATCGTTTAAAATCATCGAATAAAAGAACGATCGTATCGTTTTCTTTAACGAGTTTTGATAACTTTACCTCTCGCGTTAACGTTGAAAATTGTACATAAAATATTTAAATTGATTACGTAGCTTAGTTTCAGCTTCTACCCATTTATTCCCGTTGTTGCTTTTCCCATGCAAGTTTCGGCGATACCTATCGAACATAGCCACTTCGCTTTTGCTATGGCTATCAGCCAAGTTGCACTCATTTTTGTGCTAAATTAGACAGAGAGGTAACGTGCATTTGAAGATGAGGATTTGGACACGATGCAGGAATAAAAAGTTTGTATTTTTAGCTTGTCCCAGTTAAGCGCAATTGTTAAATATGCACACGTCAATGACGAAGTCACGAAAGCGTATAATTAGAAAATATTCGCCAGCCGTAAAACTTCCGGGAAATTCGACGTGTCACGGAGGAATATAAGAACACGTTACACGAGTCGTAAAACTATGAAATTAAAAGAATCGAAACGGCCAACTTGCAGAGAGATTTTATTGGATTTTGTCTCTCGATAAAGTGATAACTTGGAATAAATACGATTCTAAAAATATTATATTAGGTGAATATAAATATTAGACGAATTCGATTCATTTAAGTATACTTTAACGCTGAACGCTGCATCACAGATATTTTCCCAAACACCAACATATTTTATAATCCTTCTCTTCTTTCTCAACCGAAACCAGAAACTCAACTAAGAAAGTTTTACCTTTGGATGAATTTCCCATTGAAATACGATGAAGTATACTATGTACTTTGAAATAGATACTCTTCACCGCTTCTATCTGCGGCAAACTATCAATAAGACTTAAAAAATATGTATACACAAGGTGGTTCGTAACCGATGGCACAATTGGGTACAGATTGATTCTGTGAGAAAAGATTAGGCGAAAATACAGAGTAAAATGTTTGAGAAGATTTTATTCCATATTTTCGGCTTATTTTCTCTCGTAGAATCACTCCATATTCGATTGTACCACCAATTACGGACCACCCTGTATATCCCTTTACCTACAATCTATGGTCTATTGGAATAAAAAAAGAATAAAAGACGTTAGATACAAATAAAATGTAGAAAATCTGGAGCATTCGTAAAGAATCGAGTATTACTATGAAACTCACAGCTTGGAGAATGTCCGCAATTTTGCCATATTGCTGGCTTTTCGACGGAATCATCTACCTTCGCAACGTTCCATTCGAGGAGAAATATCGATATTCCGGTTGAAGTGTAGCCAGACAGTGAAAGAAAAAAAGGGACAGACGGAATCTTCATTTTCCACGCATTAAACACCTTTAGAATCGACAAGGCACGGCGTAACGTCGCGAAAAATGATCAGAAATTCATAGCAATCGCGTCGTACAAGACGACTATACTCCGTGTGAAAAGACTTGCCTCTCGTTCATCGTGAAAAGAGGAGTACTTTCTGTCAAAGAGAAAATATCTTTGGCTTTTCGCAAGTAACGAAAAATGGTGACAAATTCGTTGGAATCTCGTCGCGATCGTCGATCGTGGCCCGTTACGATTCACTTCCTATGGAAAAAAGCTTGACCCTCGTCGGCTCTGTGAAACAACGAAGAGTTTTCGACAAAGGGTCGAAGATTAAATTGCGCGTAATCGATGACCGATATCCCTATAAATCAAATCAACTGACAAAAAGTACGGACTTGCCGTTGATTCTCTGGTGGTGTCGTAAAGTTTTCATTTAACAGAGAAACGCTGCTGTTCGATATCGTAACGGTACGAATCGAGCATGGGACAAATGCAAAGTTCCGTTTGTCGGAATACCGCGGTACTCGATAGAGAGTTTTGCTGGTTCTACCCATTTGTGACGATCGTAGATTTGCCGAACGCGTACGATTTTCTTATTTCCTTTTTCAAGCGTTTTGGCGAGAAGCGTTTCGAGAAACGTGGTTCGCGTGGGAAAATTGAAAATCAAAAGAGAAATTTGCTCGCCTTCGTTCTTTTTAAAGGGCCGTCGAAAAGGCTGAGCTTGTGTATCTTGACATAACGAAGGTGGCGTGTGTCTATAGGCAATTCTTGTAATAGCGCTTTTCATAGCAGGTTGAACTTCTCTTGAAACGCGTGAATGAAAAATGATAGTTATTTTCGTGGAAATACCACGGCTATCTCGGAGGAAAGGTCGTATAGAAGATTGCAGCTACAAATTATTTCATCTTGTGCGTACAGTAGATAAAATCTTGTATATTAAGTTGATGCGTATGAAATATCGTTCCTCCTAAATACAATTTAGAAATTAGATATTTATATTAAAATGCTAATGCATCCTGTATACGTCTCAAATTACCCAACAGTTGCATTTAGAACTTGTCTTTTACACAGTTGTCTTTTAGAAGCTCTTGGAAGTTTGTTATACGTCGTTCATTATTGACAAGTAGTAAGTAGCAGTCGAAGGAAGTAATTTTCGAAATTCTAATTAAAATACTTAATTAACAAAAGAATACCAACGTGAAAATACACATTCTTATCTTCAAAAACGTCTACGAGCTTCTAATCGAATAAAAGATATTGTTCAAACTTTTAACCAGTTTGGGGTGACTCTACAACAATTAGTAACTCAAATATTTTGAAACGAATTACGTGAGAACATCTACTCTACGTGTAAAGATACTTGTAAAAATGTAGAAGAAGATTTGTTCCGTTTAAGACTTCGTTTTCGAAAAAATCGAGACATAAACGCGTTCCATGGGAAGAGCGTTAATCGCAGATTTTTCAAACTCGATTTTTTCGAGTACGAAGGCTGCAGGAAGAAAGATCCTTCCTCTTTTCACGACTTATTTTTGCATATAGCATACGCTCTTACCGTGTATTACCGACTATAAGCTTTTTCCGATAGTGAAAAATATGCAGTAAAATTTAGAATTTTTTAAAACTAAAGTTTACGCAATAACATCGGAAATAAGGTAAAACGATAACCTAGGACGTTTAAATTCAACAAAATTCCCTAGCTCACCAGCTTCTTGCGATAGAATCACGATTCCAATCTCTTGGATTAGGCATCGTCATCGCAAGTGGCATTCGATTGTGCCATTTCGATGACTCTTGGCAACGATTCACGCGGAAATCGGCTTACACGGAGAATGGGGACATCGAACCTTACACAAGTGCCTTCTGGATTCGTTTCCAGTGAAAATGGGGAATGTCAGCAACGTTTCTATCATTTTAGTATTTGATCGAGTGCATCGAAAACAGATAGTTCTTTCATTGAATTCCTTTCGACTCTTGTAATCAGAGTGAAATGACGTTCGCCGTTTGACAGCGGGTCGTTTCTAGTGTCAAAATAGATGGAACGAAATGCGAAGTAGAAGATCTTTTCATTTGTCTAAGAAATAATAATACTCAATCTTATGAAATATCATAGCAAGCGGTACTTGAACTATTTTAGTTCTCCGCTATGATATCACGTTAAAACAAACAACGGTACACGAAATATGAAATTCCTTCTATTGTCAATATGTTAAAAATGCAAACAAAGATCCATCAAGTTGTCGGACATCGAACAGTATCAAAGATCTGAATAACTGACTGTAAGGTAGCAGATAGACGCAAGCCTATATAAACGAAAGGGGAATGGAATTGAAAGAAACGCTGAAGGGCTCTCGAGAGACAAGATATATATGTTCAAGGATGTACATAACTCGATAGGTAAAAGATTTTGAGGCTACCGGCAAACAGTCTTAGATTGGAGAGATCTTGCTTGTCCTCTTGCGTTAGTCAACGACGGATGCTTATCTTGTAAGTCTGCTTCAGCGATTGAACAACTTAATGAGGGGAATTCTTTCAAAGACTATTTTCTTTTTTTCTTATTACGGTAGTTTAACGATATAGATAATTACGTTCCTGTACAACTTACGATCGGAATTGAACTAGTTTATACGGTTCGGTGAAAGGCGAAGGAAAGCAAAGACGACTATGAGGGATGGACTTTGCCAGGCTGTCACAGACTTATGGTCTCTTGACAGACGTGAATCGATAAGCCATGGGAACCCGCAAACTGGCGCCCTATTGCGTGACGCGAGGAATTCCAGGCTCGTGGCTGAATATTCCACCCTCTTAGCACCGACAACAGTTCCATCAACGTCAACGTGTCGCCATCATCGTGTTTTCATTTCTCATTGCAGGCCGTGTGGGTTTCTCTGAGTCGGAACCGGCGATAGCAGAGCCGCGATCAAAATGAGTATCCTGAACACGGATTCGGAAAACCGCGTGATCCTGAACGTGGGCGGTATCCGGCACGAGACGTACAAGGCGACCCTGAAGAAGATCCCCGCGACCAGGCTGTCAAAGTTGACCGAGGCTCTCGGTAACTACGACCCGATCCTCAACGAATACTTCTTCGACAGGCATCCGGGGGTCTTCGCCCAAGTGCTCAATTACTATCGCACAGGGAAGCTCCACTATCCGACCGATGTGTGCGGACCGTTGTTCGAGGAGGAACTCGACTTCTGGGGACTCGACTCCAATCAGGTGGAACCATGTTGTTGGATGACATATACCCAGGTATATAAGCATCGGCGCACATCTATCCAGCTTTCAGTTTTCTTTGTCGTGTTCACTTAGCTATTCGTAGATGCGGTTTTATCGATCGCGGGTGCAAGATTAAGGGACGAGAGATCGCGATTTTTCAAATACGTGTTCGAGTTTAAGACGTATCGTCGTCGTTTACGAAGAGTCAGCGTATCTACGGAGTTAAAATTGGGAATTGTTAGATTACGTTAGATACAGTTCTACTCGTCGATTAGAAGTTTTTTTGAATTTACGTAAATTTGACTCTACGTTGATATCGAGTGACTTGATTTGTTGTGGTTAGATTATTCTCGATAGAATTAAGTAATTTAAAAGCACATGTAATTATCGTTTGACTATAAATATTATTCCTTGTCCACGTGCTTAAACATAGGAGATAGTATAGAAATATGATCGTATCGCTTAATCTGCATCCGCAATCACACTAGTAAATACTGATTTTTTTACGACATAATGGGAATGTGTTTGTTACGTCTGTTTATAATATCGTTTTATATTCAATCTAGATCTATAATCGCAAATACGAAGCATTGCACTACGCAAACGATGTGACACAAGTGTCATCGATTTTATTTAATCATTAATAATACTATCGTTCGTTAATTAATAGTGTACATACACCAGTACATAGAAAATCACCGCTCGTATAATGCAATTTGTATAATATAATCGACGTGTATCCTATTCGTTTTATCGTATTATCGCTCGTTTAATCGAGAATTAGACACAGAACCACGATCGTGTAAATTTTCGTTTACACGATTCTAAATATTCGCCATTTGTCGGATGAATTTAATTTAATACCCTTAACAATTTTGAAGGAGGCGACAAATCGCGTACACAGATAAAATAATGAATTATTCCTCTCTGTGGTCGTTATTTCGGTCAACTGATTCAGCAAAACAACGAGACAGTCGAATCGAACAATTCCTACTTTTATAATGAAAAAAGAATCATTTCCATCGATGAAATCACGATGTCCCATTTGTAAATTTTTTCACCATTCGTTGTTCCACAATTTCACCAGTGTATATCTATCGATTTAACGAATATCAGTGACAATCGTATTAATTTGCTGATGAAATTCGTTCGCTTTAACATTCCGACAATTTTACGAGCCAGACAAAATACCAAATAATATTATTTTAAAATCATCCTTGGAAATTATTCAGAAATTAATCTACTCAGAAACGTTGTAATATGTTACCAAACGATAGATTTAACATGGATTCGACCCGCTTACATGTTTTTTACATTCTTCTCGTTCCTTTCTCCGTTTTAAATTCTACGGTACACGCACAATTATCGATTCGCGGAAACTAGCACACCGTGTACGAGGCGAGCGAATTGATGCATCCATTGTCGTGCACATTCGTAAGACGCATGTACGAAAGAAAATCGAAAGCTAGGAAAAATCTGTAAAAATTTCGTTCTTCCGGTCTACGAAATACCGATGCGTACCGATCGTTGTATGGAAACGAAACGAACCGATCGAATAAATTGCATTTTGTTTCCTTCGTCTCGCTATTAACGTGTGACACCGATATCAGACTCATGGCAAAACGTAATTAATTGTATTATACGATGCGACTGTGAAACAAAATTGAATTTATCGTATCGCTTTACTTTTTCGTAAGTCGTACTATTTTTTCCTCCCTCCCTCTCTCTCTCTCTCTTCTTTCATTCCTTTTTTTTTGCGAAAAAAGTAGGAGAAACGTAAAAGTAAGCAGTCGGGCAAGTTTCCAAAGAATAGTAACTCGATTATCATAATTGCAGCAAATCTGAAATATTCTTTTTCGTTTTCATACCATTGAACTTCGCGAATCTTACTTCTTCACCGATGGACCGAAGTATTACAAATTTATTCTCTTCCTCTCTGAATGAAACCGTTTCGTCGTCGTTCCTCTTTTTCTTGCCTCTCACCCTTCGTTTCACTTTCGATTTATACTATGAAGTAACTTACTTTCTCCTCGACTTCGTTCATTGAGTGTCTCCAAACCTTATCCCGTGAGATTATCCATCTTGACCCATTTACGACGTCTGGACCAAACGGTGACCATTTGCAGCTTTGACCATATTCGACCCGTGTTGGTCGTTGGGTATCGGGAGAAAAAGATGAGGGGAAACGAGAGATTTATGTGGAGGCGCCTATAGAACGCAGGGCAAAGGACATCTTTGGGGTTTGATTAAACGCCATTGATTTGTGACGGTGGATATAAATAAAGTAACAAGGTGCGATTTTTCCGAGGCACTGAATATTTCACTGGAATTTATATGGCTATTTGTTTCACGGGCAGTAGATCTTTTTTTCGAAATAATGGAGTGGAAGGTTTCTCGAAGGTATCAGGGCAACGAGGCAAATAAATGTTAACAAAGGGAGAAAGAATCGGACGTTAGGAGTTGATATTACACTATCGATAGAAAAATTGGAAGCAGTAATTTATATGTGGAGTAATTACTACAAATAAGTGTAAACTTTTGGCTGTTAGCGTATGTATTTCATTTCTGGAAAAAGATGCACATGTATCCTTTTTTTGTTTTTATAGAGTCTTCCAATTATTGAAATATTGAAAAAGCTACTGATTCGAACAGGTATCTGTGAATAAAATTCTCACGTTCAGATAGTGTCTTAAAATAGTGGTTTTTTAAATAAAGTAGTTAAAACAACAGTAGTAAACATAATTCGTATAATATGCACATTATTATTTTCATCACACATGGCCATAAATCATGGCGACCACATTATAGTACGAGTGTGCACATGCAGCTGTCGTGACAATAGAAGATTAAGATATTATCTGTGAGTCGCTACGAATACGATAAAATCTCATCATTCGTAATACGACACGTACGTAAACAGTGTTACCTTTATGTGTGCGCCGGATAAATTTATTATTTAATTAGAGTAATGGAATTCATTTGTAAATGGTTGTCGAAACGTAAGCGTCGTTAATGTTCGTACAATATTGACAATCCTCGGGAACAGTTTCCATTATTTCGCGATTTCTGATGAAAGTACAAGTACAAATATCAAGTTTTGGAGAGATATTAGAACCGTGACCCGATCTAAAAGTTACTAACAATGTCTAAATTTCAAATATCAGTTAGGGTACTCTGAAAGAGCGAAACATTAGCTTTGCCAAGAATTGTTTTTAAATTTTACAGTAGAAAACTTGCAAATTCGTCGTTCGCAAGCAAGCTGATCGTATAACGGAAACGTGTAGCCATTTTTGTATTGTTACCTATTAAATTATCGCGAAGAAGAGACCAAGAGAAAGGATTTTTATGGGAAACGGAAGAATATCGCGGGAGTCTCTGTGAAAATTTGAAACGCGTTCCGTAGATCTATTGCGCTGCGGGGGCAAGATTCGGTGAATCTCGAGATTAGATCCGGGAAGATAATTTAGCGAAGAATGCTGTGTAACTCTGGCGAATTACTCGTAGTTTTCCATTGTTTCGTAAATATTTAAAAACCTAACTGATCTTCTTAGCTGGCTGTTGCGACGTTTCAAAGACACGCGTGCAAAATGCCTGATATCAGTGGACGTGTAACAGCCTATGAGTTGATAATAATTCTAGAAATTAATCAAAAATAAGTTACATACGATAAATGTTAGATTATTAATCAACGTTAAAATCAATCGTTAACGAACACCACAATCCAGCGAGGCTGTACTACCATGTAATCGCTGACACGTTTTCTTTAACATATTTGCGCTTAAAGAGTTGTATTCTTCGGAGCCATAGAGAAAAGAAAGTTTTGATAAAAAAAAATTTGTTTAATTAATTTTTTTAATTTTTTTAATTTTTTTAATTTTTTTAATTTTTTTAATTTAATTATTTTTTTAACATGAAATACAAAAATACGTAACTACATAAGTATAAGGTCCTTTTCTGCGACGTGAAAATTCGCGACTATCGCGAGTATAAAAGCGATAGAACAGAGTTCGAAAATTTACGAACACGTCGTGGGCGATTTTAATGATCGTCTAAAGGGATTTTCGATGTCGACAGGGGCGTTTCTAGTCGATTAACTGCACGATCGCGTACCCTATATCGTCTTCTAATCGGGGTCGTGTATATACGTCCTTCACGGTTTCCGGTTCTGATATATCGCATTCGCCAAAATCCAGTAACGACAAGCCTGCAGTAATATTCAAATGCTGCTCGCCACAATCGTAGCATACCATTCCACGAGTCTCTCGTACATTGTACATTATCCAAATTGTCAATCAGCGTCCAATTAGCTTCAAAGTAGTAATGGTACCTCAGAAATATTCCTGGAATTGCACGTCCGTGTTTGCCAATTCGATTATTCCGTTATCCGGTGTTTTCTCCCTACTTGCCTCGGGTTGCTCTGCATGTACGAAAAGCTGTCGTAGAGTTTGCATCTTACGAGCTGTTATCATCCATTGAATCTGTTCTTACCATAATTTATGATATCAATATTTGAGAAACGATTGAACGTTTAACCATTCCATGGTTAGAATATGAAATCTTCTTGACCGATTGATTTCAGTTTTGCGGTGTAAACATCCGGTGCCCGTGAGATTTCCCAATTAATTCAGAAATTTCTAGTGATCCGCGAAAGAGGCGCGTAAATACCGATGAAGACCGAATAATATCCGTTCAGACGATAATTTCTTTGTTGCCAAGCAGTAATCCGATACGGTCGTAACTCGCAAAGCCGAGAACAAAAATGAAACGTGAATTATGGAAAATTTAATGGGAAACTGTGAAACGAATTTATCGATCTTCGTGCTCAATTAAGGCCATAGAACGAATCCACGGAGCTATTGTAAATAAGAAGCTTTTGCGTTGCGTCTTCTGTTTCCACGAAGAAATTCCTGCTACAGTTTTTTAGATTACTTTTACATTAAAACGTTTCGAATTTTAAACGAGTATCAGAATATCGGAAGAAGTTGTTAGAATTAATGAATTTAATCCAGAAGTTTAATCCTTTCGTTACGATGGAATTAGCCGCCAACGCGCTTCCGCTGCAGGGAACAGTTCAAATTCGCGAAGCCGCAAAGCCGTTTTGACGCAAAAACAAGTATAACAGCCGGCAAATTATTGGCTTTTTCGTGCACGGTGTTTCAAATTAATATATAAAGAATTATACAAACAGATGTACGTGTCAGATTAACCAAAGTTTAATTGAAATTGTTTAGTACAGTATCGTACGGTAAATCTCAAAGCAAAAATTAGGATCGGTAAAAGCTACAATCTCCGAACTTTTAAACGAGTAAAATTTCCAACGTCGTCCACCCTCGAAACTATGAAATCGAATAAGATAGCCAAGAAATCTACGTTCGTAAAGCAAGCAATTTAATTCATATTCAAAGAGTAGACCGTTAGTTTCGAATGCTCGCAAATATAACTAACATAAATAACACAAGATCACTCGAATCTATCGCTAAAGTCGTTGACTGGACGATTCGAAAAAAAGACAGGCGAGGTCGGTTCCGATTAGAACGTCGATCGGTTCCGCTCAATTAACGTAAACAATCTCGTCGATAGCCGCGGCGTGCAAACGAGCAGCGATTATAATCGAATTCCCGTTGGAACCCGACGAAACGAGGCCGGCCGAAAAAAGCGGCATCGAATTTCCCGGTGATTAGGATTAATCATGAGACGAAGGTGCGAATCCCAATGGGCGAGTTCATTGAACGATGCGGTGAAACATGGCTCGTGCAACTCTATTTGCCTGGTCCAAGTTAATCTCGTCCCTTGATTTATCGAATTGCGAAGGATTCCCATAATCAACGCGAAATACTCGTAATAAAATGACAAAAAGCTTCTTCGTGACGGTGTAACAAACGATAGCAGCTTCCGAGTTTGCTCGCACAGGAAATTTTTGCTAATACGACGCCTGTATGCTAAACGATGGATGAGCGTGAAAGTTCGCGCTTCGATGCGATCACACGCGTAAACTTGGCAGCTTCGAGTATTTTGCGTCGATCCGGGCAATCCTTAACACGTTGACCGAGGTCGGATCGTCGATCTTTCGAGCGCAATTCTTTACTTGTCCCTTATCTTCGTTTCTGTTTAAATTAAGAATCGGTAGCATTCACATTTGCAAGAGTTAAAAGCAGCCTGACTGGAATTCATTCGTCTCTATTAATTTCGAATTTCGTAATTAAAAAAGATTCTGATTAGGGGACGACCCGTTTTGACAGTTTGTTTGTCAGCCGGTAATAGGAGCGTGGACCGATGATCCGCCAGGTGAAAGAGGAAACTGATGAAATCATGTGTCCCCTTGGGAAATCCTCCCCCTATCATTCAAATGTGCTGCTAGTTGTGAGCTACAATGAATGTTTGCGTATGGAAATTCGAAGCAAGGGAATTGGACGAGTTTAATTCTCGTGCTTCGATCGCGCATTGTTACTTGCATTTGTTATACGTCCAATTTCTGGAAGAATTTACTATAGTCGCAGGCTAGTTGCTCTATTAAGGTTGGATCGTCATCGTCATCGCATCAAATGAGAATCGAATTAAAAAGAAATACCGGGACAAAAGAGCAGTTTATAGATTGACGTATTCATCCTTTATAGAGCAAAGAGATATTTCATTTTATCAGCAATAAAATACGGTATCGTGAATTTCTAGGAATTAGACGAAACGCAAGTGACTTCGATGTGAGAGCGAATGCTGTATAATGCCTGTAAAGACGATGCTGGTTTCGAAGCGATCTTGTTTCATTAGGGTCTGGTCGAGGAGAAAGCATCGTTGGTCCGAAAGAGGGTAAAACGCGTATGAATTCGCAGAAACATCCACAGTCTTATCCTGTATCAACGATCGTAACGAATATCGTCGTTGATAGGATCGTGCCTAGAGTACCCAGCACCGAAAAGGTCAATGATAAATCTAATAAAAGCCTCGTATATTCATTCAAACACAATCTCGGTCATAATTCCCTCGTTTTCTTTCGGCAAAATCCTGCACGTTATATACAACCAATTCCGCGAAACGATCTGTACTCCCCCAATCTGTTGGCGAACAAAAGCGGGGCATCAAATTAGCAATAAGAAAGCGAAAGCTCGAACAAACGATACTTTATAAGAATCATCTCTCCATTGTCTCCGAGTGTCGAGTTCGTCCCTCGAGTCGTCGCCGCCCAATAAAGAAACACACGGCCGTATAATAACACGATGATTCAGAGCTACGCGAAATCGTCCAGGGACTCCTTCGCACAAAGGAATCCAGGAAACCGGTGGGTTGGTTGGAAGCGTGCCGAAGAATACTCGGAGAGCCGCGAGAAGTCAGAGCGCAGTGTCATTTACCCTATGAAACCGGCAATTTCACGTGGCAGCCAGAACAAATGCGCCACGTGGGGTAACTCGAGACCACGATGCTTTCGTCGGTCCTTTTCACCGCCATGAGATACATGCATATTCCGTGGCTGGAAACTTCGCTAGCGAAAGGAACGTCGGCCTGATTGGTTTCCACCGGAATGGGACTACCGTCCGTGACGTGACGTGACGTGACGTGAAAAATAGGGCACACGTATTTTCGCCATTGGCCAAACTTGTCGTATATCTACAAATAGATTGTTTGGATGTATTGTTTGGGACAGTCGAGACACGTCTATGCCAGATAGAACAATAATGCCGTAGTCGATTTAAGTTCTGGGCTGCAAACCTTATTTCTGACTGTGCGGCATTCTTTCTCCTGTCGCTTCCTCTCCGATAACCGTTTACCTATTAGTATTTCCAATTACACGTTTCGGTATTCGAAACGTGTAGCAGCAACTTTCCAGCCACGCATAATACGAATTACGGACGAGAACGTAATAGCAACAGGAATAACGTAAAATAGAAATAACGAGATGTAACATACGGTGTGATCGTGAGTTTCGAAACCAGCTAGAATTTAGTCGTAGCTGAAATTTGGAATGACTTTCTTCTTTCGATATGTGGACATTCACGTACGCTTTGCACGCGCTTTTTTATGTGTGTCCCGAGGAAAAGCACGAACAAAAAAAAAAAAAAAAAAATACGCACCTTCGAGAGAACGAGAGAGTTTCGCAGGTACGAATAACGATCGTTGTTGCATCCTTCCTCTCTTCCACCCCGACCCGCTCTTCTAGCATCGGGACACGCAGGAAACGCTGACAGTCCTCGACAGGTTGGACCTCGATACCGAGAAGCCGACCGACGAGGAACTGGCAAGGAAGTTCGGTTTCGAGGAGGCATATTACGAGGGCACTCTCACATGGTGGCAAAAGCTCAAGCCCCAGATGTGGTCGCTGTTCGACGAACCCTACTCCTCGCTGGCAGCCAAGGTTCGTATACTTGTATTTTGTATATTTTGTATATTTTGTATATTTTTCATGTGTATACATTTGTTTTCTCTAGACAAGATGGACAATACGATAGAACTACACCGATTGGAACAGAATTTTAGTTAGCGCTGGAATTAAACTTTAACGACTTTAATCGTATTAGATAAACATGTTGCAATGTGTAAACGTACGGTATATCGATATTTCGGATAATACGTAATTTTAATAACATCGATACATAACGTAGAGATAGTAATCAATGCGTTTTCAATGTAGCTTTAAATTTCCAAGTGAAAGCAATTAATTGATTAAATGTTACATTAAAAGCGTTCGGTGCCATCGAAAAAGGTGTTAAAGCTTGCAGTTAAGGGCTAACCGTGTTACGGTGTTCTAGTTTATACACCCGTTTCGATCTTGTTCTCGTTTCAACGAACAAATAGCATTTAAATATTTTATTTGTTATCGAATTTCAGATTGAAACGAAGATTTGTTATTAAGCGCGAGTTTTAGTATATAAATACACGAAGAAAAGGAAAAAGGAACTGGTTTTGTCAGGTCCTGTTATTATGTTAGGTAGCTGTCAAAAGTTTGACGGCAACTTGTTTGACAGAAACTTCGGGGTAAGAAGTTTAAACATACTTCGCTCGTGGTTAACCAAGAAACGTAGTTCGTAAAATATACACAACAACGAACTATAAATAAGGTTAAAATTTATAGCAGAAGCTAGCCATTATTTTCTATCATGTATTAAACAGTCGACTCCGTTATATTTTGTATAAAAATTGTTGCTTTATTATAATGAAACGTCTTTTTGCACAAATGTCTACGCTATATGTCATTCGTGTTAAATAAAAATCGTAATAAAATCTGTTTAAATATTCACAGGCGATTTATAAAACTAGGAATAAGAGAACTACTACGAAGAAACACGTATCTTAATTCTCGTGAAACGCTCAAGTAGCTAAACGTGGTTAATAAAGCAGTGGCACATTGTTACGTCTTCTGAAAGTTCCATCGTAAAAACAGCTTTTCATTTATTTTCCCCCTGTTGCTGTTTATGACAAAGAGCGAGAAAACGAAGAAGTGGATCAAACTGAAAACTTTCAACTGTCGTACGCTGCTGTCAAAACGACAGAACTCCGCTGTAAACAGGTTTACGTTCAATGAAAAAGTTGTACACGATAATAAACTTCTATCGGGTTTCCAATACGCGATTCATGATCCAAAAGGAATAAAATTTCTGTACAGGTTGGATTCCGGCTTCGCAATTGTAAGACCAGATAGTATTCACGGAATGGAAAAGAAAGATCTCAATAAACGTTTTCCGTTTCGGCTAAAGGCATCCTTGATCTTTGTTCGTTCGTTGTTAATAAAGACAAGTAATTAAATCGAGCGGCGAAATGACAATTGGCTGTAGAATAATTGTGAATTTGTACGTTGTGCTGAAATTCTATAACCGTAAAACTTTTAATCAAAGTTAATAATAATTCACGATCTTTCTAGTGCGCGTCATCGTCGCAGGATATTCTCAAGGATATCTCTCGCTCCGTTGGTTATCGAAATTATTTATGATAAAAAGAGGAACTAACTGAACGGCAAAGAAGCGATTAAAGTACATCCAGGAATTGGTAGTTGGAATTTACTTTTCATATTACTTTTCTCCCGGCTTTATTTTCGTTTCATCTCGTCTTACCTGTGTTCTCTGTACGATCCCTTTCAACTATTATCGTCTTTCGCCTCCAATTCTATTATCCTGTCCACGTGAAGTTGACGTGAAATTATTACAATACCTTTCTCAGTTCGTTTCTCAGGAACACGGTGATTATTTTAGATCACAATACGTAGCATTACGTCGTACAAAGAAACACAAAGGTAGCATAAAATGAATCGTGCGATAATTTATCCAGCTTGTTATTATCTCCGATAGGAATTTTATTTAACACGAGTATAGATTGTCTTTTTTTTCGTTTAATTATGATTAACCAGTCAAATTTTCAGACATTTTGTAGAGTAACTCTAATATTCGTGTATCACCAACGCGTTAAATCGCTGCGTGACAGAATGGATCGTCTATAGCCTCCGTTAATATCGGCCACATTCAAAAAAGAGTCATCGACGTAAATTCTCGTTCGTATCGAAGGTTAGCGTAACTACTTGTTTCGTAGCGACGTTAAAAGCTGTTGCCGAAGAAAATCGATCGTAGAGGTAAGAACGTACTGATCACGCAACAGCGCGTAACTTTTAACGTCGTTACAAAGAACAAAACACGGTGGAACCACGGTAACAGGATTTTCTATAAAAGTTAGTCGTGCGTTAGTACTCCTCTAGGCGATCCCCGCGATAATCTCAGTTTCATGATTCGACGTGATCCCTCCAGACATTTTATGGCCTATTCAGATTTTCGTCTAACATTGTCCACGTTCTTGACGCTCATAATGAAAAGCAATTCTGAAACTTTAGTCATGCGTTGATATCTTCTTCGCGAGTGATAGCAGGGATTCGAATCACGTCCTCGACTCTTCGTTTCTTTATCCTTTTATCGCCGATCAATTTGTCGGAAGTGTTTGCGTTTAGTTTTAGGGTTCTGTTTGGAATACCCTAGAGAAGTGGGTATTTTCAATTATATCTTTGATCGTAGTATGATATGGATGATGCGTTTGTTACGACCGTCTACGAGAAGAAATTTTGATACGATGATAAATGTCTCGAGCAATTCTCTAACACAATGCAAACTCGAACCTGACGATCAATCCACCTCTAATCAAATTATTCGAAATGCTCCACAGGTGATCAGCATAGTCTCGGTCCTGTTCATCTGCATCTCGATCTTGTCGTTCTGCCTGAAGACGCATCCGGACATGCGCGTGCCGGTGATCGTGAACCGATCGGTGAACACGGGGAACGGCAGCTCCTGGGCGGTGGATAAAACGCATACGAACGCTCACGACTTCTTTTTCTACATCGAGTGCGTGTGCAACGCCTGGTTTACTCTCGAGTTTCTAATACGGATTACCGCGAGCCCGAACCGGTGCGTGTTCATCAAGAGCTCGGTCAACGTGATCGACATGGTAGCTACCGTCAGTTTCTACATCGACCTGGGGCTACAGCGTTTCGCCTCGCATCTGGAGAACGCCGATATACTCGAGTTCTTGAGCATCATACGTATCATGAGACTGTTCAAGCTAACCCGTCATTCGTCCGGCCTGAAGATCCTCATCCAGACGTTCCGCGCATCCGCCAAAGAATTGACCCTGTTGGTCTTCTTCTTGGTCCTTGGCATCGTGATCTTCGCCAGTCTGGTCTATTACGCGGAACGTACCCAGTACAATCCGAAGAATGATTTCAAGAGCATACCATTGGGATTGTGGTGGGCTCTGGTCACGATGACCACCGTCGGTTACGGGGACATGGTGCCGAAAACCTACATAGGGATGTTCGTCGGCGCGCTGTGCGCCCTTGCCGGTGTCCTCACGATCGCCCTGCCGGTGCCCGTGATCGTCAGCAACTTTGCGATGTATTACAGTCACACGCAGGCGCGAGCCAAGCTACCGAAGAAGAGACGCCGTGTAATTCCGGTCGAACAGCCGAGAGTACGGACTCTGGGTGCGCCGTTGGGAGCGGCCGGGGTTGCAGGCACTATGGGGCCACCGGGATGCACCCAACAGCACATGCAGTCGGGTGGACCTACATCGGGATCCGGTGCTCTAGCCCCTGGCCTTGGACAGACGCCCGGGGTCGGCTGCACTGGCGGCATGGGACCTCAGAACAGACGGATGAACGCTATCAAGACCAATCATCCAAAGGATGTTTCGTTCGCCACGAAAACAGGTAAGTTCTCCATGCTTGATCGCGACACGTGTTTCTCGAGAATTAGGTTTGTCGTTTTCGCGTAAGTCCGCGTAGAAACGTATTTTACTCCGTTTCCACTGTCCACTATATTTCGTTGTCCAGATAAAATGTACGGATTTCTTATCGCATTATTAGGAGTACTGGTTAGTTACTAATACAAATCTATGGAAACGTAGTAATGGCATAAAAGGCGACAAGTGCTTGCCAGCGTAGAGTAAGATATCCTATCTTCGTAAAAACAGAATCCCCGCGACAATCCAATACGACGAATGCAACAACGCTATTGTACTAGTCGACTATTGACGGATTTCAAAGGCACTATCGTAACGTTTTCCATCGCCCACTCGCGTTTTTATGGGAGGAAAATGACATCGTAGGTTCGAGCGACGAGTAGCATTCCGATATAGATGCAAGTTTACCTACTCTTCGTTGATCAACAATTTTTCTATCCTTTCTTTTGCATGTATACCGTTTCGCGTTTAGAACGAAAAATACTACGGAACACAGAGTGTAGAAAGATACTACGATAGTGGTTTCTTGTCAGTGGTTTGACAAAATATATAGGTACAGACAAAGTCGTTAAAAGTTTTAACAGTTCCTTTCCACAGACACGTTTATTTGTATACGTACATATATTTAGCTTATCTGCACGCAATCCTATACGTATCTACGTACATGAAAACAACGTTCTCCTTCGTACGGCCCGCAAAACCTCCAGTAAAAGCCACCGACACACCTCCTCCAAACTACCTACAATCTTTCCCAAGCACCTGAAACGAGTCTTAAACCGCATCACAGGTGCACTCACAGCGTTCGCCAAACCTACATTTCTTACTCCGTTGAGCCGAGTGTTTCTAGGAAGAAGCCGCGTGTATGTCCAGCAATTATCATGCACAAAGGCTGCTGCTGGTGTACAAAGGGAACGCGAAAAGAAGGAAAGAAAGAATAAAGGTAGAAAAAGGGGAAAAAAGCGAGGGGTTAAACAGTGGTCTTGGCCAAGACGCAAGACAATTTTAGCTGTAATTGTCGCCCGAGCGGGAAGGTCTGTAGTGTCTTTGTTTTCCTGTTCTTCTTGTACGGTGGGTTCCAGAGGAGGACCGGAGGAACTCTAACCTGCGGACCAACGGGACCAAGACAGCCGGAGGTTTGGGTTAAAGCTGAAACCAACGCCACTCTCCACCACTGCCGAGGCGCACTCAACCGGGGCGTCGGGACGACCTACCGAGCCGAACGGGAAAAACGGTGAGGGAGAGAAAGAGAGCCGGGGACGGAGGGGAAAGATTGCCGGAGGAACGAGCTCAAGACGGGTATCAAGATTGCATGGTCTATAAGGGAATATTAGATCGCTGCGGGTGAAACGTCGGATTTTTACCGCAACCACTTGCGACGCCTTTCACTGCGACCATGCGTGGATTATTACAGCTGTCCTGGCTTCTTTTCGTTTCTGTTCGTTCCAGCACACGTATACGTATGTATGTACGAGCATACGTGTGTAGCAGGAGTTGGGAGAAATTTTGGCTGTGAAATTCTGGCTTGTTGGTGGCTTACAGGCGATCATTGGGATCTTAGTGGATGATAAATCTCTCGAAATTCGGTGAACGAGGGTTGCGCTCGAAAGGTTAGCAGGAGAATGTAAAACTGGAAGTGTCCTGTTCTTCTTTATTCGAGTTTTATTAGAGCTTGAGGTCTGGTGAATTTTTTGCTGATGTTTATGATAGGAGATGTATTTGACGTAATTTATCTTTATAACTTTTCAACTTTATAAATTTATAGACATATTCGTGTAAAACAAGTATATTTATCGCGTTATATTTATAGTATGTAATTTATAATTTATTACGATATATTTAAATACATATTTTATTTATATATTTTTATACTACTTTACCTTTAATTATATATATAATAAATATATATATATATAACTTAAAACGTGTACAGCACGAGAGAATATGTTTGACTAATGCGTTGGAAAGAGGAATTTTTGAAATTTCCAGAGATATTTTCTTGAGGTACGAACAGTCGTCGGGTAGAAGAGAATATTTCTGGCAAATATACCAAGCTGCTTGTTTTCTTCTTCTTCAGAAGCTTTGTAAGTTCGTACGAAGCTCGAAACGACTAGATAAGTAAATAATCTCTGTGTTTTTGTAAACGTAGACACGCATTATATAATACACGATGGAAGAGAAGAAAACGAGAACTTTGTCGATATAATTCAACCGAATTAGAAGATGGTAAATTTCATTTCGCCCTATTTTATTTCTACTAAGTGAAATTTATGAAACGTTAACGATCTGTTTAGTATGCGTAATACGTATCGTGGTTAAAACACAAACGCGTGGATGTTACATGAAATTATACAAACATTATACGTTTCAATTTTGTAACAAATATTTCACGAACTATATCGCATTAACGTAGCACGGATACCACTAACAAATGAGCCACCCTGAAGAGTAAACTGGCTAACTATACTATCTGAAAATAACTTAATTGTACCCCGAGAATATATAATTATTGCTTGACTTTTCAAACGAAAATAGACCGCGACAAAATTGACTAATTTGGCTTCTATGCATCTCCGATAAGGAACGTATCAGCCGAATTAACGTTTTACCTACAGCATGTGCAATCTTACGTTTCAATTACGAATCGTTTCTAATTACGTTTGACGTAAAAACAAGCAGCGTACGGTTTTCGAATCGTAAGATCGAAATGCTCGTGAAATTGCCAAGAACGAAGTACTTGCGTGGAAAGTGATAATGAAGGGCGTTCCAAAGCCTTAAAGCCGAACGCGAAAAACAGTGAGCAGCTTGGCCACAGGAAGTGGAGTCACGTTTTAAATCAAAAGCTGCTGGAGGCAGCAATTAATTGGAGCTTTTAATTAAATCACGTCCGCACCAACCTGCTAACCTTTCAGAAAGCAACAAAAACGAGGAAAAGAAGCGAGGGAGGCGAGAAAAGAAGAGGAGAAAAACTTCACGACCAAATAAGAAGACAGCGGAGCGCCTTAATAAACGAGGCTGGAGCGCGTGCGCGCACCAAACATCCGACATTTTACCCGCACCGATCTAACGTTATTCAGGGACTTCTCGCGATACATCAATTCAGCTAATGTATCTTTTTCACTTTCTTCGATCGTTTGCTCGAGCGACCGATCTCTCCTCTCCTCTCCAATTTCTCCTGTCCGTTCTTTATTCTCGCCACAACGTCTTCACCTCCCTCCATTCTAGTAAACACGGATCATTCGCTCGTATCATTCGGAAAACACCGAGAACGCGCCTGGATCGGCAAAGATCGCGCGTTGATTCTGCTAGATGTTTGAATGAGATTGAGATGAAAGAAAGATAGAAAGGAGAGTGGGGAGAAGCAAGGAAAAGGAAGCGGAGAAAGCGAATGAGGTAAAAATAAGAGAAAGGAGGGTAGAAGGTGTACACGGGATGAATGCGCAGGGCAGTGTTGGGTGAACCAATGTTCGTTACTAGAATGAAAAGGAAAAGAAAACCCGCTACTTGTATATTATTCGCTTTGTTCCAAGTTATCGAAGCTATCCAAGCGTTTTCGGTCATTTCGCAAAGAAGTTTCGTATTCGTCTTTACGCGCTATAAATATTCTTTTCGACGGAGCAACGTTATTTCTTTTATTCGAAGATTTAGAACGACGAATGCAAAAGACGTTGACTAAATTCATTTTATATGTTATCCGAAATAATCGAAGCCCAACACTGGCGCAAGAATTCGTTTGAAACGACGAGGAATATTCGTCGATTGTCAAGTGGAAGCCGAGTGAAAGCCTCGTGTTGGTCAAAGTCGAATAATTTATAAACCGGAGAGCACAGCTTCGCTGCCAAAAATTCCTGAAAGTATCTGGTAAATGCTGTAGGAGCCGCGTAATGAGACTGGCGACGTCTCGAGGAGTTTAAATATTTGCGTACGGAACGTTCGTAGGAATTTTTGTCAGGGTTCGACGTCGTACCAAGAAGATCCCTCCTCCCCTTAAACGGATTCGACTTTCCATCTATGAACCGTCGTCGAAAGCGAATAAAAGGCCGCTCTTAATTTCTCGAGATTGCCGCTTTAAATATCGATGAGTGAACAATTTGCGTTTCTCATTTCCACCTTTCATCTGGAAACTTTCCTTTCCAAACGATATAAGGAACGAAACGAGATAGCGAACAAAACCTCAATGTGGAAAATCCTTGGAGAAATTTCGGTGTTCTTCTGCCTTTCGCTGCACGAAAAGCACAACATATTTATTTCCCGCCATCCTAATAACATCACCGTTAACAATCATCGATCGATAATTAATCGAAAGAAAATACTCATCTTACAATACTTATTGTTAGTAGCTGGTAAAATCCGAGCGTCAAAGTGGATATTAGTTGATGCCCTAATTGAGAGGACCAAATGTACACACGTGTCGCATAAAACGTTGATTGTTAACAAATTTTGATATACCATAATTTTACCCCTAGTAAAGTGTAACGTAGTGAGTAAAATATTTAATGGGCTGCCATTTGCCTCGATTGCCATCTGATCCTCTCAATTGGTTTGAAGATTAATCGGATAATCGCGAATATTTGCTTGTAACTCTTGTAATAATTTAACAAGGCTGCGTTAACTAGCGATGCATAATTTTCCAAACTAAATGCGTAAAACGTTCGAGCGCTGAGAAAGCTAATAAAAGTCTGGTGGTACTCGCTCGACGCTAAGTGTATAGCACCGATCGGAAACGAAGCAAGTAAAGGCCGAGCGTCGATTAAAGTCAATTGCAATAAAATTCGCTACGCTTGTTCGCGGTCTCGGCGGATGAGTGGCGAACCGAACAGGTTAAACGAATAAAATTTATTTCCTATCGAGACTTCGATGGCCAAGCTTTTTTGTATATACGCTTCGTGCATATACTGCGTGCCGTTAATGTTGAAGTAAGTTCGTTAATAACGAGAAAACGACGATGCAACGAAAAGTTGAACATTTCTCCGGATTTTCCTTAAAACGTAAGATTAACAAGAAACGATTATAAAACTACTACGGTATTAATATAGCGTATGTAATAATATAAAAGTATCTTTTCGGAGATGAAATGCTGATAAAATTCGAGCAACTCGAGGACGAGGGATCTTTGATGTACAAGCCTCGAAACTGAACACTCATATACGTCCAAGTACGTGTAAATATTCGGATCAATCGCGATCCAAATACGAAAACCACACAGGCTGTTCTATACTCCTTTGTTTCTATTTTCGGCTGTTTTCTGCGTAAACGATTCTTCGTTTCTTCTCTGTTCTTTGACGATACGTATATACTTGCTCGCTACGACAGATAAAATTTAAATTCAGATTTTTACAAAATATGGGATCAATGCCAGTTCGAAGTATCTTTTCTTCTAGTTATATATATTTCGGGTATATTCTTACGCGTTTACTTTGGATCGAATAGAGAGAAAGCAGCCTTCGTCGTTTAACGCTTAAGAAGCTGTAAAGTTGCGAATCGTCATATCGACACGATATTATTATCTTTAGGAGCAGTGTTCTTTCTGAAACCAGTGATGTCGTTTCCGCGTTACGTACGACAAACCTTCCCTCGAACTTCGTGTCTACTTCTGACACGTTTAAAAAAAAAAAAAAAAAGAAAGCTGACTATTTTATAAAAGAAAAAGAGAAAAAATTGTGAGCAAAGAAGTTGGACGAGTCGTATGCACTTTAAATTAATCGAAGGAAACTAAAACTCTAAAGAATCGTCGAGATAAAATAAATTATATTCTTTACAAATGTTTTCATAACGTAACGTTCTAATCGTAAAACTGTTACTTTAAGGTTTTGGAATATTTACAGTACTTCGAATGAATATTTGAACGTTGATAAATAAAATGGAACTGAACAATGTAACATGCTCAAAAATTGACTTAAGTACGATATACAATGTAACGGTATACTAATTTCTATAAGAACATTCGAAATTAACTTCTCTCTTGGACACGGAATATCGTTGATTTCTCAAAATTATCGGTCTACAGCGTAGACTTTATTTCGTCGTTAATACAGAGAAATTTGTACAATCGACTCAGTGCCGTCCATCAAGCTACTGTATTCACGTATATACGTTACGTATGTCTTTTATATAAAAAAAAAAATCGTCGTAACAGGTAAAAAGATAAAAAGCTAAGAAATGTAAAAAGAAATTCTGATGTTTCACGATAACGTTGTCATTCTTGATGGACGTTTAGCTCTCATAATTTTAGGATTAATAAAAGGCTTTGGATGGAAACGTTGCTCAAATGATAATAATTCGATACCGTTTTTTAATTACTTTCGATAATTCTACATGTGTTTTATGATATTTTCACGTCTTTCTTTCATTTACTGTGATATCGTATACCACGATCGAATACAAAAATAATATATATATAAAATTCCTACCTTTAACGCGCCTATCGACTCAACTTTTAACGTAACGATTCTCCGTTCCGTACTTTGACCAAATAATATGAATTTTTATAATAATTTCATTTTCGACAAACACACGATCCTAGATACGAAAAACCAGAAAAGCAAGAAACGTTAACAAACATTACGCACCAAGCTAACAAGAAAACAAGAAGAAAGTATACACGAAATCCAATGGAAATACGTCAACATGTAAAGAAGCGACTTAGGGATACGATAATCTGGTCGCGATGTTGTTAAAAATAATTTTCTAAGCAATATATGTATACATGTGACAATAATTTACTCGTAAAAACGGTAATTAAATCAACGGTTTTCTAAAAACGTAATCGATAGAAACGAAATAAGAACGTTAAATGAACGTAAAGTTAATTAGAATAATTCGTAAAGAACAATTGTCGAACTCTCAAGGGAGAACGAAAGGGTATGCCGGTTGCACCGATGAATAAAACTAAGCCATCCGACGTGTATTAACGCGAGACGATATCACTGGCGACAGAGGTTCCCTGGAAGAACGACGAAAACATCGTGTTGCAGCGTTCGAGGCGCGTTCGAGGAACGATGAAGTCGAATTGCAGTCGAGACTCGACAATTTCGACGCACTTATCGCACAAGTACACCCCCACACATGCATAGACACACGCTCGTCCACCTGTGACACATAGCTGTACACGTACAAAACGCAAATATTCACCGACAGTTCGTAAATACTTAACCATGCTGAAAAAATTACAGCGAGACAATACAAACCGTATTGTATGATACACGTAATACAGGGTGATTCTAAACGAAAATGAAGGGACGAATCGAAAGGCAAAGGGGATGAAAATAGACGACGAATGTCCGCTTCTTGTCTACATATGGATCAATGTCGACGAACAGAAAGGAGAACTAAGATCTTGGCCCCTTAGCTGTTATCGGTTTCCAATCGAAATTAACAAACGTATAATGCGATTGTCAGGCAATACGATTATATATTTTTAGAATTATATTTTCTGTTTTCTCGAACAAATACAGTTTCTTCGATTTTGCCGAATTTTTCCTTTCTAACGTTTTCTATTCCTACGTCGATATTGGTTTGTAGACACTGCAAGAGATGGGCATTTCTCGTCCATTTTTGTAGCCCGTGCCCGTAATATTTATTACATTTTTAATATAAAAGCAGTTTAAGACGGTACTTGATCAACGTATGCTTTGTTAAAATATAGTGGATAATCGTGTCATTTCATTATCATGCGCACATCGCTATAATATGTATGCTTGGCAAAAGACATTTTTTTACTTGCTAGAATGATATCGCTCGTTGTACATTCTTTCCACGATAACGTGCCCGTTTACTCATTTAGATATAACGTTTAAACGAAAGAGAAAAAAGAAAAAATGCAAAAAATACCAGTCTCGAAAGCCACCAAAGAAACGTAGAAAATGTTGAATCCAGCAGAGCAAAAGTGATTTACAAGCCACCTATTCAAAATTGAAAACGAGAAGAAAGAGTTTTCTAGTTTTCAATGCTTCGAACGAACATTGTATACGAAACTTCCGTCGCTAAATTTCAAAGCATTGTTATCTTCAGAACGACACATTCAATTACTACGAAAAAAGAAAAGAAAAAAAAAGGGAGAAGGAAGGGAATAAAAGAAGCAAGGGATAAAACACAGAACACCTAAAGCAGCATTGATCCAAGTATCCTCGCGTCGCGTTTCTCATCTTCCTCGAAGAAAACCTTCCGCACGCCTGCGACGTGTACGTCGCGGTGCAAGTGTTTGGACAAATAGTTGTGAACTTGCCCGAGTAAAGATGCAGAAGCAAAACGACTGAAAGAACAAAAAAGGATAAAGAAATACAATCAGGGAAAAATAGGGGGAAAAAAATAAACGAGAAAACAAACACGAACAAAAAATACAACACGACAAGAACACATGACCAGGTTCACTTAGAGAAAACAGAAGTTGGACACGGGAGATCGAACACTCGTTTTTCCAGAGACACCAGCAGCATGTATATTCACGTACATGACCGTACGCATATATGAAACGTATCCGTACGTGACACGCACACGATACGCACCCTGAATACCGCCGGGACCAATCGAACCACCCCCTGTACAACCCCACGCTGTACGATCCGTCTGATCCTCAAATTGCGTATAAAGAAAAATTACACTGTCGTCTAAACTACGGAAGACGAAAGTGTAGGAAAGCACCATTCGTATTTACGATCGTGTGTACACGTGTTTGCACGCGAGAGAGAAAGGAGAGAGAGAGGAAAAGAGTTGAAACGGCGATATAAGCGGGGGATGGGGGACTGACAGGGCCAAGTGGAGAACGTGGCAAGCATATCAAGCGACCAATAATAAGGCGCACTTTGACTCCTTCGTGGACAGGACCAGGTGTTTCCAGGATTTATACGAGACTCGTAGGTCATCGACGAACCAGACGAACAGAAAATCGCGAACCAGAGAAACGTATTTGGAAAAACATGTTTGCGAACGTCGGGGAGCGACTTTCATGCGCAAAGACGCGTGAAAGATCAAAGGAAGTGGAATATTTGCCCGCTAGCGAATCGTTCGAGCTGATTCTGATGCGATCAGCGAGGTTTGGTTGGAGAAACTGAATGTGAATCGAGTTTCGGGTGAATCGGAGGTGAAGTTGTCGGGGCGGAGAAATCGAGCAGAGAGTTGGGAGTTTTGTTTTTGTTGGCACTCCTGGACAGTTTTATGGTAGTGCCGTAATTTAGAAGGGGGTTGAAAATGGTTGGCGAAAAGCCAGAAAAGGGAGGAAAGTGGAAGATGAAGAATAACTGCGATATCTGCGAGTATTGAGAAATTGAAAATCTAGGCAATAGAATATGGACGTGATTTTATGAATAATGACTTTTTAAACAATAACGAATTTTAATAAATAACGGGTTTATCGTTCAGAGGAGATACTATAGTGGTCGATATATACGCGTTAATGGTTGAAGTTAAATGCAGCGTGACAAGAACGAAACGGGAAACGAAACTTTCGAGTGAATTTCTGCTTCGATTTATTCGACGTTGGTAAGAATGAGTAGAACGAAACGAAATAATTATTTATCAAATATCCAACAAAGAAAATATTGTACGATGTCTCAAAGTTATATGCGAATACCTAATCGAGAAAATAATATCACTTTGCTACTAGGTATTACTGCCAGAACCAAATATTAATCTCAAATACAAAATATTAAAATGTTCAAATAAAATTAATATTAAAAATATTAAAATACTAATCTCGTAAACAGGAAGGAACATTTATTAAATGGTATGGAACACAAAAAGAAAGTAATCCTACGGTACTACTAACTTTAGAAAGAAAGAAAAAAATTCTAATTTTTAATACGAAACGATGAAAATTCGATTATCGAGCTCCCACTGTGATACGAATCGGTGATGCTAAAAATTTCGCGGATATTCAATCGTACATCATCGGCAACTGCATAATCAACAACGTGTCTAGAAACGGGCAGAATTCCATCGTACGAGCAACAATTTTTTTCGTTAAATCTGCCCCATGAACCGAAAACGTGATTAAATTCAGGCTCGATTCACTTCAGGAACCGTTTCTACGCGATTTGTCCGGAATTTTCCACTCGTTGATCCGACGTTAATTAATTAGTGGCGAAAATTAAATGTCAGAGGAGTAAGAAGATACCGTGACCTACCCGGATGCAACGTTTTTTGAAGTTGAGGTAAAATAGAGGATATAGTGCAGTGGAAAAATGAAAAGTCACCTAAGGGTAAAATTAATTATATTTTACTTTTAAGGTAAAACACGAATTTCCGCTTGAACCGTACGCTAAATATTTAGTAATACATTAATAAATATCGTTTAACATAACAGAACAGTTATCGCGAAACATCATGCGAAATTATTGATTAAATTTGTATTTTTATGAGTACGACGGTTCGATCTTCTTTAAAGCACGTCGCCATTGAACGTCTGCTTTTCAGTAGATACTTTTAATTCTAGATACCACGAACTGGTTTAATCGAATATCGATAATTTAGCAGTGGGTTGTTAGCAATGCTGGGAGTGTTCTTAAATCAGCAGGTGAAAACACGATTCGAATTAGTCGAACCGTAAGTCACTCGAATAGAATTTTCTTCGTTAGTTCAATGCACATGAAACGACGATTTCAAGTTTCGAGGTGAGTTTAAGTTACCGCGGAAGACAAGGTGTGCGATAAATTTCTTACACCTTCCTTTTAATCGTTGCAAACTGTCTGCTGCAAAATACGGTGTATAAGTACAAGGCCTATAAATTAAAAAGCTATCGTTCGTCGTAAAAATGATACGCTTCGTTCGATGAACGACGCAATTTTTGTTCAAAAAATGATACCTCGATCGAAGAACGTGAAATTCATATAATTTCTTTCTAAATCAGATCGTCAACTTAAATATACGTATAAAAATTTGCAAGCAAGGCCTACTACCATTAACACTAAGTATAGCGTGTAACTGTCGATATTTTTGACGGAACAAAATTGTTCTCTAAAAACTAACTAAACTAAAAAGTTAGTAGGAACTGTTCTAGTCACAGCCGAGCCACGAATCTAACAAGTGGAACAACAGAGAATCTGCAACGGTAAATTACTGCTGCTCGAACGTGATACACGAACCGCAAAAGAAATCTTTCAGTCGTGTGACACGAATCACCGGTGATCAATCTTATCTGAAACCTCTATCTATCCGATCCCTTTACGAGTCCTACGTGCGTGGATTACGCGTTGGCCACTCGATTCGCCGCGAACAGATATAAAACGATACGTGACCTGTCGCCCGGACAACGTGTACGACAATCCGCAAAGTATTCCCGATCTTATCTCTCTCCTTACACGCCCCTCGAGGAACACAAAAGCCATAGAATATAGGCTGACGTTCTCTTCGCGCAAACGAGTCTTCGCGAATCCGATACATTGTTCCGTTGACGGCGAATAAATCCGATCGAGGGTCGGAAAGCAGGTTCGACGCCGCGACAGGATTTCAATCGGTTGCTATCGAGTCGGGTGTAATTGATAGATTTCTGAACGAGGAAATCGGAGAAACAAAGCGTACGGTGACGGCACGAGAGAGAGAGTCTTAACCCTTGTGTTATTAGCCGAGGATATGGGGTTGGTTAGGGAGAAATGGAAGGCAGGAGTTTGAGAAACAGGTTTCGAGAGAAATGGAAATTATGAGCCTCGGCTGGGTTAAGGAGAAGAGAAAGATAGAAGTTTGGGCTTCGTTAAAGAGGAATGGGAAGTTGGAGTTTGGATTAAAGAGAAGTGGAAAATGGAAGTTTTGGTTGGATTAAAGAGCAGTGGAAAATGGAAGTTTTGGTTGGATTAAAGAGCAGTGGAAAATAGAAGTTTGAACTGGATTAACAGAAAGTTGGAGGTGAAACTATAGATTGTTTTAATGGGAAGTGGAACATAAAAATTTGAGTTACGTTGAGTTACGCAAGTGGAAAACTAGAGTTTGGGCTGTGTTAACGAGAAACGGGAACATCGGAGTTTGGAGTAAACAAAAGTAGACAATGGAAGTTGGAGCTGCGCGACAGGATCATGGAAAAATAATTTTAGATTGTTAATTTTATCTTGTTAGTAGATGAAGCTCCCATTGAAGCGAACGATAAAACCAATCTTTAATAATTGCAATTAAACGGTAAATTTCCTACAGTTCCAAAAACGCTGATCTCTATTCGGTCTTGATAAAGGTAATGATATGATAAAGAGATGGCACGCATCGAAACGATTCTAAAAGTGAAACAAAAAAGTTATAACGAGATCCTGTTCACCGTGAAATGTCCAGTCATCGCTACATTGACGGAAAAGAAACCGGTTCGCGTTGTCATCCGTTCCAGTATTTAACCTGGTACGCGTTTATTCAAGCCCGTTAAAAGGAAACGCAACTTGAGTTAAACTTTTTTTTGATAGTCGACTAGTGTCCAGGTATTATCCAAAGAAAAAGTGCTTCAAAATGTGCCGCGTGCAAACGAAGAACAGAATGACGGAAGCAATGGAAGAGCGTGAAAGAAAATACGTAGAAAAAGAGGGAAAAGGTCGACGAAAAAAAAAAAGAAGAACAAAATGAAAGGAATTGTACGCGTTTGCGGATGTGCAGAAAGAAAATAAAAGGTATCTCTGCGAACGTATATATGTATCCGTGCAAACCGCTGTTGCCTGATATTAATAGTGAATCACAGCGACGGTACGCGTTGGCGAGGAAGATTTTCCAGGCGAATTGACGTTTTTCTCTTTAATACCGTTACTAATTGTCAGAGCAAAATTGTTCAAAGAATATTGAAAAGCGAGAAAATGTATCGAAGAAGAAACTACAGATGGAAAGAAAAAAATGATCGTCCAGCGACAGAATTTCACGCAGAGACGAGTATCAATTTGCCGCTAGCGTGGTACTACTTTTGTATAAAAGTTTATGAATTTGAAATTACCTCTCGACTTCTCGTCCAACGCAAATTAAATATTTGAAAGCCATATAATAAGTATCTCGATTTAACTGATATTTAATGGTACGAAATTGTTACAAAGTGAACCATTATTTGAGTTTGCAATTAAAACGCGTTACCAGCATGAAATACCGAGCCGGTTGATTTATCACGGTATATATGTATATATACTGGTATATTTAATCAATTCAGTCTTAGAAACAGCTCTTATTATTTCATTTTCTAACGCGATAAGTACCAACTGTTAACAAAACATTTGTATTGTAATATATGCATTGTGTAAAAAGCAGAATTCAGGACACAGAAATAAATTATTTCTGTAATACGCTACAGTTACGGTTATTATTCAAATTTATTTAACGTTGAATGTTGAACAGAAATACTCGTAAAGAATGAAAATTTAAGATGTTAAAGATAAAGTTTTAAGAGAATAGTTATAGTTTTTATGGAATTTTAAGAAATATCATGATATCGATGATAAAAGAAAATTCGAGTAGAATAACGGCGTTACATTTAGAATGAAACCTAGTTTTGTTACATTCTCGCGCATAGTGTTTTCTTTTTAGATTATTTATTTTAAATCAAGCGTAATACGTAATACATAACATGGCTGAAAGGGCATAAAAGTTCTGAATATCAGATCGATCGATGTGTCGTAAATAAAAAGTTAATATCGAAACATTTTCGCTCGTCGATGTGTACTTGATCACGATTCGCGTATAATAATGTAAGCAAAGGTTTGTCGTGAAAAAATGTCGAATGCTTTCGAATTTATGTCATAAATTTAAAAATCATCTTGAAACTTGCAAATTCTTCTAATTAAATTGCTAACTTCTCATGCATTTAATCGTCTTAACGGATTTGGTTTGTTCTTCACTTTTCATATTTTCTTTGGAAGGATTCAAACCAAACGATAATAATCTCAAGATTTCATGCACAATCTGTCTACACAGTACTCCGAAGTAATGTTCGCCGGATAAAATATCTCGTTGCGCGAAAGAGGAAGATCATGCTATTTTCGTAGTTAAACGTAAAAGACGATATCTGAAATGTCCTCAAAAAGTTATATTTTTCTGTTACCTAATGTTCGTTCTCTTATTCGCAGTCTCGACATTAAAAAGTCGCTGTAGCCATAAAACAACAGAACATTGTGTCAAATGAGTAATAAGCACATAAATATCGGACGCTTAAATCTACTACATCTATTTCTCAAAAAGGTTACACTTTATTAAAATCACTGAACGAATAAACAGAAATGTATGATATAAACACTGAACACGCATACGTGCATCCAGTCGTACAACTAAATATGGATAGTAAACAAATTCAAGCGAAGCCTATTCGATAAATATAACAGAGACCAAGGAACTAGAAAACAAATACGATTACAAGGCAAACGTTCGTTTAATAAACATACCAAACGGCGAACATTTATTGAACAAACACATCACACTTCGAGTAGCTATTCAACGAATCAATCGCAGTATCGAACGTATACCATGTTTAAACAAATTTAATGGAAGATAAACATCCATCGAACGAGCCTGTAATGTAACTTCGAAAGATTACGAATCAGTATACCGAAGAGTTGGTCGTTCAAAGCGCAAAACGATTCAATTATCATCGTATTAAATCGATATCTCGAAGGATAATTTGAAAAACGGAAACAAAAAAAAAAAAAAAAAGACACGAAACATCCATTGAACGAAGCAAAATTAAAAAATCAGCTCACTGATCAAAGTTTATAGTTGCAACTACGACAAAGCGATTCAATCCCTCTACCTCCATGAATCGATATCAGAAAGGATAATCCACGAAATGGAAGTACAGAAAGCACGAAATATCACGACGGATAAACTAGAATAAAACGAAGATAAAGATAGCACATCGTAACAAGAAACAATTCGCCGATTCTTCTAAATAGTATACATATCATGACGCTTTAAAATAACTCAAGTACTTACTCTCTCAAAGAAAAACTAAATAAATAAATAAATAAATAAATAAACAAGTAGAAAGTGACGGGAGAGCTTTTTTTCTTTTTGTTTCATTAAGCCAGACTTCGAAGGATCGATCCAAGTTCCCGATAAGAGTAACCCATGATATAATAAAGGAAAGGGAAAAAAGAAAGGATGGAAGAAAAAAAGGGGAGAGGGGGAAAAAGGAGAAAGAAATGTACAGGAAAACCTTACTACGAGTTAGCACAGTACGGTATCAGGGGAGCGACATGTGCTGTATCCAAGGACTCTGTACAAAGAAGCATACACAAACACACACGCATACACACACATATCTAAATCATACTCACACGCACAGACCTACATATGCACACACGTTCGTTGACCACCGCCCTTTTACACGTTTTATCGGTCTTTTTGACTTTGTAGATAGTGGTACGACTTTTCTTACACACGCCAGACGACGTCGACGACCTCCGGCCTCCGGAATACAGTTTTTGTCTACCGGACACCGGAAGTCATCGTCGTTCGATCACGATTATTGCTAATCTCGTTATTATTATTACTTATCATTACGGTTATATACATTTAAAGAAAAAGAAAAAAAAAAGAAGAAGAAAAGGAAAGAACGGAGACGATGAAAAAAGGTGATAGAGGACTAAATCGAGGAACATACATAGATACACGACGATGATGAGGAGCTCGTAACGTCACGCCGTGTTCTGGTCGGAGCATCGTTTCTTTCGAAATTCCGGCGTGACGTCACCTTCATTATTGTATTTAATAGCATTATAATTTATTCTTGTAATATCATTATCGTTATCGCTGCGATTCCCGTGATCTTCGTCGGCCACTTCCAACTTCCCAGTTCCAAGAGGGTGGAAACGCATTTCTCTGCCGGCGTTTAGAAACACGAGGATCGATGAAATAATAAATTACTTGAGAACGACGTAATACAAATGGGGGTATTTCCGCGAAGAAACGGACTCGAGGGAGGGTAGACTCAAGTTGCGTTTGCGATTTGGACTGTGGCGTGATGTGGCCGACGATCGTGACGCGTGATCGAGAGAGTGAAAGAGAGAGCGAAAGAGAAAAAGAGCGAGAGCGAGAGAGAGAGAGAGAGAGAATAGAGGCGAAAATGAAAACAAATTGAAAAAATGAAAAAGCGAATTATATATCTATTATTGTATCGAGAGTTGTGCGCTGCGTTTGCGATTTAAGCTAGTTCGTTTGTAAATAAAGACTATTTAACTCTTTGATATCAGTGTCTCTCGATCATTCTGAAACGATGTACATTTCTGTCTATGGTTCTCTTTAATCCTCTATAACTGGATGAAATATTATAATCAGAGCTTGATATGCTTGCGATAGACGAAGGTTGCAGCGGACGAAATAACATTTTCAAAACACGGTCCGATGAATATAGATATCCCAAGTTACCTACGACGTTATAGAGGGTTAAAACGACCGCTGTCCCCGTAGGATATCTTCGTCGAAAAGCGAGAAAACCAGGATGACGGTGGATGAAGAACGCTGGATGGAGTCTCAGAATCTTAATTGGCCATTTCTGCGACAAGCTGCTAGATATTTGGGTTTATAATTGGAGTAGTCGGCCCACGAATCTTTTGATCCTCTTATATTTTTGCTCACAGCGGAAGGTATCTGCTTTAATTTCAGCGGCTTGCGACGTTTTCTTTTCGCGATGCGTATAAACGTACGAATTATGAGACACGTTTCTCCCTTTCTAAATTAAAAAATTTAATTTCGTAGGAAATTCTGACCGGCTTAGCTAGATATAGCAAACATCAAATCGTCCTCTTCAAATATTAACCTTTGGATACCACGTGAATTCTCAACTTGTGTCACACCCGATACGTCTCCACTCGTTTCTCGGTCCAAGGCCATTCAGACAACGCAGGGTAGTTGCTCGTACACGAGACACATGCCAATATTGTCCTCGAGAGTGGTTCCCGTGTCCTGTCCAGGACCGAAAGCCACCCTAATACGAAAGGGCGTTGCCCAGGTCTCCACGCGGCAGTTACCTTCTTCGTCCAGCTCGTTTCGATCGCACAGAGAGTTGCCGCAGTGTTCAAGGTTGCAAATTCCGGCCTCGTTGTTGCCAGGCTGCAATAGGGAAATTCGTTGAAACGCGTGAGCAAGAGTCTGGCGTACGACGACGTGGATGTCTACTTGGTCGAAGAAGAAAAGGTTAGTCGAAACTCTATGGAAATTTCATTTTTAATTACCAGCGTATTTTGTTCATTTTCTTTCCTTTCATCCTTTGTTAGTATGTTCAACGTATTCTATGCGGAATATAATAGAGGAGAAAATTTGTTACACTCTGAATCTCTATGTATGTGTTGTTAATTTTTAATTACTTAAAATTATGATTTTTTTCAAGCATCTTTTTAGAGGCTCTTGCGTTATAAGCACGCGTGAATAATATTTACGACGACGAAACGACGTTTCCCATTTTTCACACGCATTTTTAGACACGTGAAGCGTAATTTTTCGCATTGCAGTGTTTGCACGAGCTCGCATTGTGCCCGTCAGGGCTTTGCTCGTGTTTGTGAAAAATGAACGAAATTAAGAAAGAAAAACAGTATTTCCTATTTCTCTTGCCCTCATCGTGAAAAATTCTCTTCGTAATCTAGATTCTAATGCGAATAATTAAAATAATTGGTATAATTGTAAATAGCAAAGTAGTTAATTTGCAGTCGTACCAGTTACAGTCACGTAATTAAAAACATCGTAAATCTTTCACTTTCAAACATTTTTTACCACAGTTTTTTTTCATGAGGTTTAACTAGGTAACTGATCCATAATTCGTGACTAAAATAAATTTCTCCGAGCAACATTTTGCAGCGTTCATTGTTGCATAGTAACAGTTTAGAACTACAAAACCAGCTGAACATGGAATTCGTTAAAAAAACGCGCTTCTCGTATTAACAAGGTAGTTGCATGCTCGTGTTTGCAACATGTTGGAAACTTTTTAATCGTCCAATGATTTTCCTTACAACTACCTGCAAAAATTTGTTACGTTCATTCAAGCAAAAGTATCACGCGCATCACAAAATCAATTAAACGTAGGATATCTTGTAGTATCAGTTCGTATTCGTATCTAGTAAACTATAGATTGTTAAGACAAGTTCCAGTTAGAACAATCGATGTCGTTCATTCGAAAGAACAAAGACCACGGAACTTTCGGTCAATTTAATACTTCTCCCGTGAATTATTCATGTCATAAATTCGAGTAACTTTCAAATAGCAAGAAACAGTAACAAATCGCCCGTAAAGGCAAACGATAATTCGCAACACCGAGCAAAACAAGTTTAACAAGTACCGTTTCAGACCCCCATTACCATAATCGTTAAACTGCAAAATTCGATAGTACAATCCACCGTAGTATCCGAGTCCTTTGGATACTATACACGTTATGCTATATATATATATATATACGATTTGCCAAACCAAAGAAACAATCGAGCCACGATAAAAGTCAGCAAGACGATCGATCTACCGAAGGTGTGGACCTACCAAAACCTAGAACCGACCTACAAGATGTCTCGAGCTAATCAAATCCAACATCCTATCGACAGTCGCCCTTCGCAAGCAAACTAAAAAACATTACCGTGATAAATTCCTCGAAGTCGCAGGGGATGAGCACCCTGTCTCGGCAACGTTCCTGTCCATAAACCGCTCCATTCGACGAACCGACTTCCTGTTCCATGGTATTGCTCATGTTCATAGAGGTTCCACCTTCTTCCATCGGATTCGATCCAGATCCCTCGATATCCGTCCCATTCGTAGATCCTGCGACGGTCGTATTACGAGTAGTCGAATTCGCATTAGGACCCTCGTCGATCGACGACCCGTTCAAATTCGTATTGTTCGTCAATAGCATCCTAGGAGGACCGATTCGAAAGGAATCGGGCGAACAGGGTGTATAAGAGATTCCGCACATCTCTCTCTCTTGACGAATACACATTAGATAGTCTTGATCGGCCAGAAATCTTCCGTTCGACAAGAAGTTGAAAGTTTTTAAGGTGCCGTTAGAACCTTGGAAGTATTGGAGGCAGCCGGTAGGTGCACGCTGCTCGAAATCTAACTGGACAACCCTCATTTCCCACATTCTCGATCGGAGATTGCTAGGTAATCGGAAGTCCAGTGTCAGGGACTGATCGTCCTCGTCCAAGTCTATGTATACTGGACAAAAAGGAAGAAGAATGAGTCTACAAACGATTGTCTGGCTTCCAAAGAGCTTTGTATCGGAGAAGATGGATCGATTCCTTAACGAAACTTAGTCAGGTCTTTCTAACGATATCGAGGGAAACTCATCGGATGGAAAGTATCGTCTTCCAGCGTACGATATCTATTCTTTCTTCGTACGTACAGCTACAGTTTTGCAGACGAGATTGATTGTCCGGCGTAGTTCGGTGGAAATGCGATATCCGCGAGATTTTAATCGTAGTGAATTCCCCGCAATGATTAATTACACGAATTTAATTTATCAATCTGAAAGCGTTTGATACAAACTGCCATTAAGCAATTAAGATTTTTCATTCGACCGATCGATTAGTCTCTGATACAAATGCGTAAAGATGGAAGAGTATCTAAAGACGTTGATCGCCTGACGATATTTAATTTTCCCAGTGAAATTCTTTTTCTATCGCCGACTTAGTGATACGAAAGTTATAGCTCCGCCTAGTTGCGTGAAACGTCCTGTATATCGCGTAACGTATCCAACGAATGGTATAAATTCTTCTCGCATAAAATAATTAATTAAAATTGACCTTAATAAAACAGACCGTACAACTTATTTGAATATTTCTGAAACTCTTTTCAGCGAGAAAACGAAGAAAGAAATAAATAAAAGCGAAGATCGAAGCGCGAGATTGGAGCGCGAAATGAAAAGTTTTAACACAAAGCACAAAGGAACTCTTACTTACGATGCTGACCGCTGTTCCAACCGCACATTTGAAACACGCTCCTGCCATTTCTGATTTCCATGATATCTTCGTCACATACGCCAGTCCTGGGGTTGGGTTGACCCTACAACGATCGATAAGTCTCTTGAATGAACAAGTCGTGCGGTAAATTGCGGTCGATTTTTATCGGACGATCAACATACACGCGTATAGCATGCTATTCGAATACTCGAATCAACCAGTACATCGTGGCCGTCTTTGGTCCGCCATCTTCATCGGTGGATCGAAGAATTCGAAACAAATTAATTCCTCGATCAATTTTTCCATCCGAGTATTTCCAATCTTGTTAAATAATTCGTTTCGTTTTATACAGTTTCTCGCAGGCATCTCGTTTGTCGTAATAATTATACGCGAAATATTCCAATGAGACTTTTACTACTTCCGTTAATCGATCACGGTAAAGTAATGGTGGAATACTACGCATTTATCTTCTTCAAAATACAAAAAAAGTTAATAATTTCATCGCTTCTTCTATGATTTTCTGTTAACAAGTTTTTATACGAACGAGGAAATGCTGCGATGCACTCGCTTCAACTGATTACTACAACACTATGTCGAAAAGAATGTAAAGTTTAAATCGCAAGCCGCTACGCTAGTACACGGTGAAGCTACGATGGTGTCATTAACCCTCGGGGAACATAGCGCGACCACCACGTACTACCAACCTACAATTATACTCTTTGCAATCTTAATTTTAATCTTCCGTATCGTACATTTTGTCAGAGAGCTTCCGTAAAATAACATCCCCTCATGCTATAAATCTAAATTACAAAGTAAAATTCTTCTGTACAATACTCGTTGTTTCCCTTAAATGTGCATTATAATTTTATCGCGTGATCGTGACACCTCTATCCTAATAAATGTAGTTGGCGTTTCGATATTTCAAAATTATTCAAACGAGCCATTGCCTTGCTAAATCATTTAACAATCGACGTAAAAACTCATCCCATTTCGGCTACACGAGAATGTTTCCATCGTCGAGATTACCACGAGAAACACATACTACAGCCGTAATCAGCATCAGCATAAAACATACCGCATCTCGACTGGTAAAGCATAAAAGAAGCGACGGTCTCTCGAAACGATAGCTTCACCCTTAAATAACGCGAGGTTTTAAAAAATTCATCCCCCTCTCTCTCTCTCTCTCTCCCTCTCTCTCCGTCGACCTCCATCCTGTCTCGCCGTCGACGGTTGCCCGGTTAATTTAAAACGTGGTAATCTTACACGTCAACGTAGATGAATTTTACAAGCGTGTCTAGATCCCCTGGAGACACTCATAAATGTCAACGGAGGGACACTAGCTGGAACAGGGGAAACGTAGATATATATTCGGGTTACTGAACTTTTGCTTGCGTTCTCAATTATGGGTCAATAGTAGCACGCGCCACCGTTCCTGTGGAAGTCGTGCTGCGTGTCCTGGCACTCCAGTAGGTTAGCTTTTTGACACGAACCAACAACGATATCCAAGGGTGCGCGAGGCGTAGCGGAGAGAGACAGAGGTTGTCGCGTACACTAGGAAACCGCGCATGGTGGGGTGAGATCGTAAATGCGTAGTATTCCAGGGGTTAATATGCCGTTAGTGGAGCAAAGAATGACAAAGAGCTGCGTGGCTTACTATGTTGAAATGGACGAAATCGATCCTGAGCTGGCTGACCTGCCTATCGATCTTCTGCACGACTACTGAACAGTTCATGGGCCAGTCAATGAGGTTGGGGAAACCAGGGCTGATCACGTAGGTCAGATTATTCTGCACCTTCTGCTCGCAAGTTGTCGTGACTTGTGACAGGGGAAAAAAGAAAGAAATGAATAAATCGCAAATGGGGAAAGACAAACAGGAGAACGAAGGAAGCAAGGGTTGGAGAAAGAGAGCGAATCGCACGAAGGTGGAATCGGCCAAATAGCGGATATACACCGACAGCCAAGCTCTATTTCTACGCGCACGATAGAACTTGGTGCAGCATAAAGTATCTGTTGTACATTGTGTATATCGATTTGAAAATATTGATCGGGTTTTCGGTGTGTTACATAGCCGGAAAACAACGAATTCGAGTGCGTTCGTGCGGTCAGAAAGCTCGTGTTCTCGTACGATGCGTCGATAACGATTCTTTCGTTCTCTCCTTCTGCCGTGCCATTTTTAAATCTCTTTCGTGCCAGGTGAATCGTCGAATTCGCCGGTGACAGCAATTGGCAGAGAGTCGGAGGCAACGACGATGAGCAATTAAATTTGTCGATTTGAACCGCTTACTTAGAATTCGTTCTCTCTTTATTTGAAAGAAATAATACGGTATGAACCAAAGGAAATAAAAACGGGCACGCGAATGACATTTTTTGGGATAATGTACTATTCTTAACGATTTAATTAGGTGTGTTTTTTATTCTTTGATATTATAAATAATTTTCCTGAAAAAGAAACAAGTAAAAGATTGATACTGCCGTAACTAGTTATCGATAATTATTCGTGGTGTTTTTTTACGGCGAACAGATACGCTGGTATTTTTATTGCCATTAGGATTCTGCTTGATAACGGGAAAAAGCAGTTACTATACTCCCACAACAGGGAAACTTTGATAACGGTACACGAATGAATTACGACGCGTGGTACGATACGCGGTACCTGTTTACGTGCGAAACAGGATATAAATTAATGCCAAGCAAGCAGCCGAAACTCGTATGTGGATCAATGGCTGTAGCGGGAAATCGAATAACAGGTATCGGGTATTTTTCCAATCTCTTCGTACGCGAGTACATCGAGAACGACACGTACAAGATATGCGATGTTCAAATCTTGCTCAGCCTGCAACGCGAAATATCTTGACTACTGAAAAAAGTAAAAATGGTTAATCAACCTTGGTCAAATGGTAGATTATACCGTCGTAAATAATTCGCGAAGCAGTGAAATTTCGAGTTAAACAAATATGGAATTTAACATTTATCCAGTTTACTAATTTCTTATTAATACAAATACGATTTACTAATTTATTATTAATTTAATTAAATATCTTGTCAAACGTTGTACATTTAGGAACATTTAAGAAAAGCATTCGTTTAAAATCTTGTAAAATGTAATTTATTACGTTGCACAGTACTTCGAATTTGTAAATTGAACTTTCAATAGGCTTACAAAATGAGCATATACAGTAAAATAGTAAATTTCATTCGCGTGAGAAAAAAAGCTTTATGCGATAGACTTTTAATGTTACTGAATGTGCTTGCACCGTGAAAATATTCGAGCTGCATCGATTTAAGCACCGTTAAATTGAAATAAATGAAAATCCAGAATCCAACATGGGAAAATTATTGTAGCGTGGAACAAATACAATACAGATTATAAAAATAAGTAATAAACTGAGAAAACGAATATTTATTAAATAGAACGGGAAAATTAAAAGACGTGAAAATAAAAATTATTCGTTTCTCGCCACTTCCATTTCAAACAAATTAATATTTTTCATTAACCTTTTACTCGCGCGTTTCATCATTTTTCAGGAAGTTATCTAAAAACCGATCGTTGAAAAATTGAAAACAAGCATTTACGAAAAATATCGACAAGAAAGAAAAAAGTGTAGGAAAGAAATTCTTTATTCTCAAAGAGGAAAATATTTCTCGACATAAATATCTCTAAAAAATATTTCTGGATAGATGGAGCAGTCGCGTAATTAAGATTTAACCCGTACGACGAATATGATATTCATCGGAAGAGTTTCGCGGTTCGAAAACCACTCGGCGAGAATTACAGCGGGTCATTCCAAGAAACTTCGAAATTCCAGCAAACTATTTTTGAGGAGGAGGATTATTAATCGCGGTGTGACGGTCTCGTAAGCGGTCCCAAGCCCCGATAATGAGTTCTCATTCAGCCATTCAGCGGTCGTTTTGGAGTCACGGTGGTTCTATTCAGCTGGCTGCAACCCCGAGGAAATGGTTACCAGTTTCACGTAGACGTTTCTCGCCCTTCTTCTCTCTTGGAAAACAACCAGTGGACGATCTTGAAAAATTTACGGAGCGGTGTCTCTGTCGCCGAACGATGTCTCGTTAAACTCTTAAGAACCTGAACCTGTTTTATTATTTGTATTATTTCATTTCATTAGTTGCCTCATTTTTTGCTTCTTCTTTGGTCGTTCTATTCTTATATATTTTATATATACGTTACGTATATAAAAGGACAATGGAATTATTACTAACGATAAAATTAAGAAGTGGAATCGGTGGAACTTGTAAGAGAGGTGATAAAGTTAAGAGCGTAATTGAATCGTACAGAGACGTTTGTAAGAAATACTTTGTTAGGATGAAAGGAGAGCTTGGATGTAGAGATTTCTCGCAATTATAATGGTACTAATTCTCGTTGAAAGTCAGTAATTAGATTAAAAATTCATATACCATAAACTATATAACTACGAAGTTTATTTCGTTGCAACGCACAGCAAAGTTTCTTCGAAGCGTTCGATTTTCTAAAACAAGACGTTATATTAAAATAACGCAGCGACAGTCTTTTATTTTCAATTTATGATATTCTAATCTAAAACCGCTTCTAGCGGATACGTTCTGAAACACATCAGATCAAGAACGGCCTATCTGGTAATCAAGGCCACGGCATTCGGAAACTGATCGAGGGTACGTACTCGTTCCTAAGCAATATATTCCATATGCATCGCTCGATGTAAAACAGTTACTCCGATGGTCAGGATGTTAGTGACCGAACTGGTTGAAAAGCAACGATTCCCGAACGAACTGTTCTCCGACCGGTAGGATAATTTCTTTCTCGCGTTAGGTCGATTTACAAAGACATAAAATCGAAGAACATCGAGATCTAATGGAAAGATCGTATCGTCGCGCTATGTTTCTTACGTAGAATCGTTAATGAACGGCATAGTGTCGGAGCTACAGGATTTCCAAAGTATTTCAAAATATTCAGGCTGTTTCGTTGTACCTTGACCGTTATAAGATGATAAGGAAAGTTTTTGAAATATTTACTTTACTGTTGGCTGCAATTTTATCTTTACGCGATCAATCTGAACGTACTTTCGATAAATATAAATATCATATGTAATACAGCAGAGAAATATTCAAATTGCGAGAGAATTTCATGGACCGAAATTGATGTAAGTACGTTAATATATTCGATGACCGAAAATAAATTTCATAGACCGAGCACGGAGGATTTGGAATGCGCTGGAATCTTATGAATATTTATACAAGCTTGAGAAATTCGGGGTCGGCGTGTCATTTGGGCGACAGCCTTCCTGACTCGACTACAGTATTTCTATAATATTCTGTTTTTCTCAAAATTTCTGTTTTTTGCAACGATCGTATCATATTAGATGGATATATCGTTAAATATTGTAATATCGTGAAAATATTTATATATAGTTTCGTAATATCGAAACCGTGGAAAATAATTATACCCTTCAACGTACCATTCCGCTACTTAAAACTGAAAATAAACCACGAACAGACTTACATTATCGAATGTCCGAGCCATATTATTCGATATCACAATACAGCGATCTTCGAAAACATTCAAATTTTCAGGTCACCGAAGTTTCCTCGTCGAGCTCGATTTAAAATCAATATATCACGGTCCACAAGACGATATGAACTACCACTCGCGAGCATTTAATGCGCTTCGAAGACGTCGGTTATATCGATATAAAAACAAGAACGATTCTTAATAAAAGAACGATCTAATAATTTATCACGGTATCGTAGAAAAAAAAAGATAATTCTCTTTTCGAAATCGAGTGACCGAGTCGCATGATCGAACGAAAAAAAAAAAAATTTACAAAGTGTTTTGACCTAACCCCAACCTAACCCGAATCACGGGCGTGTAACGAAGTTTGCATAGGATGCGGCGCGAGGTATCCAAAAGGTTTTCCTTCCGTATCCAACACAATATCGTCAACGAAACACATCATGTACGCAACAAGAAGAGTCTATGCAGTTATCAAGTTATCCTGAAAGTAAGCACGTGCACACAATAAAAGAAGTACCGGCGTTTGTTTCACGAGTTTGCTCACGTATCACGTTCTCCTCTAAACGAGCAGCCGCTCTTCCGTAAAACGCTATACACATTTGATACGCGAGTCGCCGAGCAATCGATCCGAATTCTATCAAAATGATACCGAATAATATATGCGATATATGTATAGCGTAAATACGAAGACGCGCCTGCACGTTTCTAGTAATTGCAAACACGAAACCTCACTGTACAACGACTATTGCGTTATTCGAGAATTCCCTCGTCTTACCGATCGTGTCTGTCTTGATTAATTCAGGTACCGTCGTGGTTCAATTTAAAATCCGATTCCTCGCCGGGATAAAACTCGCAAGGTTCCGAGCGAACAGCTCGAGCGAGAACTACTTGTTTGTAGCTCTGGTAATCTCTATGAAAGTACGAGAAAAAGACGAGAGAGAGAGGGAGGAAAAGAGAGAAGAACGCGAGTTTCCTTCTCGCAACAGGATCTTAACGGGTAATCGCCCGACGCCTTCGAAGGCCATCGTCGAAAAAGAAATTGGCGGAAAGATCGGACGAAACGCGACTTGTTATCTGGGACGCGCGACCGAGATGGCAACCAATTAAATAACTGTATAACTTGTGCCGTACGTTCTTCCTTGGCACGCGAACTCGTAGCAAGTGTTCCTCTCGTTCCTCCAGTTTCTCTCGCGTACTCTTTCACCTGTTTCTTTCCTCTGCACGCTCGGAAACGGAGGCGCACGTTCCTCGAGATCATTCCTTCGGACGTGCACGCTGTCTCCGTGATACCGTTAGTTAAAACCGCCGCACGATCTAACCGAATCGTCGACGACGACCTTGGAAACCCGAGAGCAACCCGATTAATCCGAGGAATAGGACCTTTACAGAGGTACTTGTTGAGGGAATCTAGAGATAAACAGCGAGTAATCCGTTGACGTCGATGTAATTAATTGGATGTCGCTTTAGTTACATGGCTCGCATTATATCGAGTGATAGATAGGGATATTTAACCTTTCGTTGGAACACGCGACTTACAAGTACCTAGACGATCGGTATCATTTCTGCGATATTGTTTAAGAATGTCGCTCTCTATGCGAAACTTGAATTGAACGCGTTCGAAGGTCGTAAAGTTACTTATGCAGAAAACGAACGAATTTCTTCCAAATCGGCAACACAATTTTTCCGCTCCAGTTTTTTTAACGCTTGACGTGAAACAACGATCATTCAAACGATTTAGTGAAAATTATCAGATCCTTTTTATCAACAGCGGTATTAAATAATAGGATTAAAATCATATATCTCGTCAAACGACGTGCGAAAACATCGCGTCGCGTTTATCAATTTCGTTCCCCTCGAGGAAACCATCTTGCCTGTCCTTTTTTATCGCAAATTACGCTACATTTCGTGTTTATATATCATGAGGAAAGTTTCCAACCTGAAAGTGGTTAAAATCTTTGAGCAAGTTCGGTCTATCAATGTTAATAGAAGAGCGCATCGCGTGGTAAAGTTTCGTGCACGATATCCGTGAAATGTTCATGCGAAACGAGTATGCGGAACGCGTAAGTGCTTTCATACCGAAGACTGAGCAATTTACGATTGACAGAACACGACGTGGATGGAAACAGACGGCGTAAATCGGATATATATCATTTTTGTACAGAGTCAAGTCCACGTAACCGTATTGCGAAATCTGTACCGAGAATTACGTCGCGTGTTGCTCAGTCGCTCGTGTAACGGGACTTATGAATGTTAAAACGTAGCCAAGATTAAAATTCAGTCGCCACGGTTTACACATGGCAAATGTACCAAAGCAATATCGAACTAGATACGTTTAGAGAAAAAGCTCGTTTCAATGGTGTCGCTTTTCTAGTAAATCCACGATACGACGCCGTTATTAACATTTTTTTATCGGATTAACGTAAGAATCTAAGAGCTGTCGCGATGAACATTGTCCGTAGAAAACGTTAGAGAAAAATCTTAGAAAATCTTAGCCTAGAGAATTTTTTCATTGAACGCAGATTTAATTACTCTCGTCCGAATACCCAACTTCGTATATTCTCACGAACGGGACGGGCCTTTCGTCCTTTGAAACTCTTAAAAAGAAAGACACGTACAAATATCTCCACTTTAAAATTTAACGATGTACCCTGGACGCGTATCAACGGTACGCTGAAAAATGACGTCGTGTATAAAAAAGAAAGAAGAAGATAATATACAAAAAAGCAACGAATCGTGGGGGATGAAGAGAAAAAGAAATTAATTGCACGGGGGAGCAACGATCGTATCAACAAATTAGCAGTCACGGGGAACGGGCGCAAATCCCCGGAAATTTAAACGCGTTCACGCACCGATCCTGTATTTCCCGGCTATAAAACTTCCACCACGCTGAATTTATGAAACGTTCGCACACTGGGTGAACCGGGAATAACAGGTTATAGCTTGGAGGTACTTACATATGCAGCATACGCCGAAACCGAGCGCGCACCGTCCATTCGACTTTCCTCCTTGAATGCGACACTCATACGTGTTCATGCATATGCCCCGTCGTCGTTTGTCCTGCGATAGGCACTCCTCTTGCACCGGGGTGGGAAAGAAGTTCAGAACTACAAGGAGGTTACAAACGAAAAGTCGAGCAAGATAACGAAACCGAGATAGCAAACCGCAAACTGGAGCAACACTGTCGATAACGGGATAATAACACGGTCAGCTACCACATCTTCAGCGAGATTTTCGTATTTTTGACAAGAGGGTAGAAGAAAACTGAATGCTAGTGAACGAAGTAATTACGAACATATGATTAGTCCTTTCGGCGGTATGGCTGTGCATGTACAATCATGCAGCTATCTTTTTCTCTTTTCTTTTTTTTTTCTATTTTTTGTTACGACTATACTGTTTAATATTATTTTTGACATTAGGTTAGTTGTATTTAAGAATTTGGTCAAGTTCCTTATTTCGACTATACGAAAGACATATCCTTTAATGCCGGTTCTATCTAAGCCAAATGGATATCGGTTTGTTATCTAGTGAGTAAAGTGTGATGGATTTTTGGTCTAGAAAATCTGTTACTTGTCGAAATTGTATAGTTAATTTGGTAATATGGAAGAGCTGTAAAATACGAAGAGACTAAGTTATTCCACCGTGCCTCCCGCTTCATCATCAGGATCTTTAGTATGCGATTGGTTAAATCTTCGTAGTGATGATTACTCGTGGAAAAACGTTACGAAGATCTACCAATGCTACCCCAGTTTACGGTACGTACAAAAGAAACTGGTTCGCCAGTGTTGAAACGTGTTTCTTTCGTCCTTGCAATCTGAAGAAAGTATAGCGATGATAGGGAAAGAATGGAAAGAAGAAGAAAATAGAACGCTGGAAAGAAAGATCTGCTTTTTTAACCCATTCGCTACAGCTGTCTCTGTGGAAAAGCAGTCGCACGATACGTCTGTACGAAGTTTATACGTAGAATGCGACCAAAGTTACTTTTATTTCCTGAAATTTTAAGCGATGCAACGCAATTCCAAAAATTTTCCTTCGACATCTTTTTCCGTTTCCTCGCGCACTAAGAGTTTGAACAACCCCTTCGAACCAGCGTTCGAGTATTACGTTAAGTATTTCATCACGAACAGTGGTGATTTAACGCGAACAAGAAACGTTTCCTCCGTGGTACATTTGTAATTCATGAATATTGTAATTAACGTTATACAGGTATCACACCTACGCGTGGATTGTGTGACTCGACATTCGAGTAGAGACGCATTTTGTTCCGAGTCAGAGCAATCAACACACGATGATGAACACGCAATTACCGCAGTAATTAATTCGTCGGTCTTTGGTTTCTCCGCGGTGGAAGGACTATCGAGTTACTCTTACTTATCGTTACTGATTGCCAATTAACGCTTTGCGGGATACACTCATAGGAATTTGCATAAGTAGTGGGATTTGCCAACTAGAATTTGACGAAATGTACGGGATAATCGGTAATGGCTAGTATCGTCGAATTGATTTGTTCGATAAGAAATTTAATTCTGCTAAATATTCCGTGTATTAAAGATTAAAGATCCCTGTGAATATTTAACTAGTGTGGGCATCGAGATAATATTTCAATTCAAATATTAAATTTACACGTTGTATTTCACGTTTATTTGTTCTCTTCCCGTTTAATAACCCTGAATATTTTAGCTATGATTATAATCGTTACAGAGCAAGTGATAACTAATTTACTTATAAATATCAAAGCTGATTTTAATGATAATATTATACGCTGTATGTATGTATTTTAATTGTCGTTGGATTAATTTTCGAGCGACCAGCCAATACATATTTAATCTCCATAAATAGAAAGTAGAATAAAAGCTACATCTATTTCGATAATCAAATTTTTAATGCTACTATTGTAATTTAGATGTGAATAAGGGATTATATCGAAGATAATATAGAGAATCCATAAAGAAAGAAAGAGAAAAAGAGAGAAAGAGGGAAATTCGAGTGACGCGATCGTTAACCGGTTCGTTCGTTTTATTCGTGATTTTGAGAAAACTATGCGCCGTCACCGTGCACCACGATAGAATGCCATCTCTTCCCAAAAAAAAAGAAAAAAAAAACCAGCTCCGTAGGCGGCGTAGGATTGGAGGAAACACAAATTTCGGTGCAGAACGTCTTAGCGGACACAAAAGAAACACGAAACGGCACTCCGAGAACTTACCCCTGGAGATTGGGTTTCCGCTCAAATCGAATCCATCGGAAGGTTTGTCGATGGTTTGGCCCGGCCAGAGATTCAAGCCGAGCAACGACCATTGTTGCGTGTTCGATGGAAAAACGATCAGAGTGCAAACACTGGATGACAACCACGACAAAACACTCCACTGTGGTTGCGACGCGAACGCAACGTTTGCGAGTAAAACCAGTCGAAGAGAATAGATCGCGAAGCATCTGAGGATCATGTTGGACATCGGGGAGCGCGCATTCGCGCGCCTCGCAACAAGGATACCTTCAAAAGTACATCAGCGGAAGACGATGACCGACTGACTGGCCTTATAACAAGCTACTCGGGTACGGCAACACGTGTTGGACCCCTTCTGCTACGGTTACTATTGCCGCGTTTACCGCTACCGATCCCTTTGATCGCGAACATCCTCTACAACACGCCGGATCTCATCGATTTAACTCGATTAGATCGATGTAATTACTCACCTACCTTCGAATATAATATCAGCCTGATATTAACTTAACCTATTTTTCTGTCGTACTTAGCATGAATTTAATCGGGATTTTTTTAATTAATTCCAACTTGCAAAGCAAATGACGAAGCGCCATTTTTCCAAACTTTTCTAATTTTAATCAGGAAAGATACTCTCCAGCCGGCCCGGTAAATCATAAAACTTATTACTAACGTCTTTCCAGAAACTGGATATTCTTCCAATTTGTTTTACCATTTCCTTTCAATTTATTTTTAATTCCCTCCATTAACTAAGGCATCCTAATTAGGATGTTTCCTCAAAGTTTTTCAATCTCCTTCGGATTTTGTTGGAGAAACTCGGTTTCGATGCTTGGAAAATCCTTTTAATGCGCGCAAATCGAAATATCGTATTTAATGGCAAATAAATTCTAATAATTCTGTATCGATAAATATCGTGCAGAGATTTATTTATTGACACCCTTAACACGACGGAAAAAGGTTACAAAGAGCATTCGAGCGTGTTTCGGATTAAAAACAATTCCAACTTTGAAATTGAAAACTGAAAGAGTATAAAAGATTCAAATTTCACAAAGTTGTGACATAGTTTCTCAGTACCCGTTTACAAAGGCAAACATACCAAATAGCTTTTCGATATTTTTGATCTACCGATATATCTCAACTAAAATATTGGAAAACTTTGTCGCGAGCATAGTAGCTCGGTAAATAATGTAGAGCTTTCGAATACGATTTTTCGCATCTTTTCTAGAATTTTATGAAAAATTGAATAACGAATGTATTATACTATCATACATTCATATTTATATCTGTCTAATGAACGTATATACAAATTTGTTGCTACGACGTAATCGATACTACGAAATACAATATTTTAACGGCATTATAAAAATTTACATCGCTTCTATCGATAAGAAATTCAAATGGAAAACAAATGTAAGGAAGAAATGAAAGGGAACAGAAGAAACCTCTTTGATGTTACTTTTTTCTATATGTATTAACATCTAGAAATAGAATTTATTATTTATTTTATTTTCGTTTCAGATGCATAATTTATTTAAATATATACATATTTAACAGTACTTTGTAGCATGATTCAACAGCGGTTTTCATTCAAATTGATTTAAAAATGGAAGCATACATCATTGACTTTGTCGGTATACATACGCATAAATGTATATATTTATCGGGTGTTGTAAAAACAGGAAAAAAATTCACGTTGGTAATAAAGTTTTCTACCAGCAATTAATTACCGAACACGACCTCTATATGCAGGCCAGTCATGCGCAGATCTTTGCTCGTTGAATATTTCTTTTTCGATATGGCTACCGAAAGGTTTTGTCGAAAACAAAATTAAAGAAGCAAAAATCTACACGGACAGAATTACTGAATATGATCATCGTGCATTGGTAATTCGGTAAGTCAAGCTTATTCTTTTTATTTCGATGTTATGGGAGGTTATAATTTAAGGGTAAAGTCGTCGAAAGAAACGAAAAAAAAAAATAGCAGTGTAAAAGGGAGAATTAATTAAAAATCAAGGGTTCGCCATTTGGCTATGATCGCTTGATTGCCAAAAATTAGCGACGCGAGTGAAAATACCACTGTATTATATTTTTATGGATTAAATCGATCGAACAGCCTTTTGGTTACCTGTATTACAGGTTGTTCCGAAATTTTCATCATGATTTTGTTATTCCTATTATGTTATTAGCAGCATAATTTGTTTAAGCAAGCACCGCTTAATAAAAAGACACACATTGTTTATATAAGTCTCGTTTATTCTCCTATTAACAACAAAACTCACAGCTTTATTCGTATTAGCTGTGTTCATTCTATATATAACATGATTTTATTTCAACCTGAATGGCTATGTTTTTCTCTTTTTATTATCAGTCGCAAAGTAATTTTAAATATTAACTTTGTGTGATGTTAGTGTCTTTACATGGTGCACTTTGTTTAATGTTTTGTGGTACTTGTGTATCCTGGAAACATTATTGGAAATATGAGGTTTCCTTTCTATCGGTAAGTAGCTAGGGATTGATTCCTATATTCCAAAAAAATTATAAGTAGTAGTAATAGTAATAATAATAACATAAATTACTTCTTATTTAAAAAAAACAAATCTCTTTTAATATGAATTCCTTTAGGAGCCCAATTACTTTTTAGAGTTGTTAGCCTAAATATGTAAGTACATATATAAAAATTGATTTATATTATGAAGTGTGTTATAAGAACTTGTTTAAAATGTATTTAAGTATTTGTGTTGTATTTTCTGTTGCTGAAATTATCTATTCAGCAATATTTTACAGCACTTATAAGCAGTTAGCATTAAGCTATTTGCTTTCAAATATAAAGTTATAATAAACCTATTTAACATAAAATTTACTCGATGGAAACTTCACATTTAAATAATATTATATGTGTATATAAATTGTTTAAGTATTATAGTATATACAACATTAAATGGGTAAGTATAGTTTTTTTACATCTGTAGCTTTATTATAAAAAACTTTGAAAAAAATAAATCACAAATGATTAAATGAAATTGCTGCTGCAGGGTTGGCTTATAAAATAACATTATTATTCTGTGAATATATCGTTTCTACAGATATTAGCGAGCATTGACTATATGTATATTACTTTTATAATTTCAAGTTTTCTTTAGAGTAACTATATATTTGTTTCCAATTTATTATTTATAATTAATCAAGAATGTATTTTTCTATACTATTAACTTTATGTACTTTATAGTAATTGTAGTGCAATTAACTAATTCTTATACTTTTATGCCAGCCCTAATGCTGCATTGTTATCATTCTCAAACATGATAGCACTTTTATATTTTCAGAAAACTCAGCAACAATTTTTCATAGACGTGGTTAACCATGCAAAACTTTGATGATCTGGATATAGAGGGACGCAATCCCTCTCATTTATCTGAAGCAGATAAAGAAAAGGTAATGCGTAATAGGAATTGTTTGTAAAAGATATTGTTATTTATTAGAACCTTAGATATATTGTAATACACATTTGCTAAAGTTAGATACATACAACATATCTAATCCAAAGCAGAATTCGCAAAGGAAATCTGTGTTTCTATAATAAAAAATCTTCTACTACTTTCATATCCAAATTAATGTTATATATTTATATTCTGTGATATGTTATTTGCCCATTCTATAAAGTGTTTATATTTCACAGGAAGAATATGATCGAAAACGTTTAATGAGGAGCAGTGTCACTGCCGAAGATGGCACTCTCAGACCTGTATATTCTGAGACAGAAGATGGTGATATATGGTGTCATATCTGTAATATTGCTCTATTTGGAGCTCATAAATTACTAAATCATAATATGTGTAGTCGTCACAAAATGAAATTAAACGAATGGCCATACCCAGTATTGTTATGGTCCAAACGGTCAGATATTGTGAAAACAGCCCCACCTGTTCAATCGACGGCTATTGGTGATGGCTTGGCACCTGGTGAACCAATACCGCCTGGCATGGAAGATCAAATAACTAGAACAACTACGATTCAGATGAGTCTGGATCGACATAGAAGTTCACCGCTTGTTGGTCTTGAATATCTGCTTGAACTGGTTGACAATGACTCTTGTGAACCCAGTTATACATGTGTTTTGTGTGATAAACGAGGTGATCCTCGCACTGTTATGGCTCACATTACCAGCTATAATCACAGAATAACTTATCTAAATAGACATTTTCCAACAATATCGCGAGCAATTACGGAATTACCGCGTACTCCTAATTATAAGCGTGGAGCTAATGAAATATCTGTGTTAGTGGCAAAGAAGATCGAAGAACGATTTGGAAGATTACAACCGCAGTTGGTCGACAAGAATCAATTCGAAAAGAGTAAAATGCAATACATCAAGAGGGTCTATCAGGACTATCATTTTAGGTAAGTCATGATATTTACCTTTTCACATTTTCGGCTTTCTATACGGTCGAACATTATACGAACATCGGTTCGCGTGATTTTACGAATGTTTATGAACGTGATTCAACAAGGTGCGCGTTAATGATCTTCGTAATTTAATTTACTTTTCCTTTAAATCAATGGCTGTTTCCTACGTGCAGGGAAACGCCAGAATTAACATTTATGGATGTTTACGATGTGCGATGGGTAACGAACTTTGAAGAGAAGATGGCAGAAATGACTGGTAATAGTAGTTCAAAGAAAGGTGAGTATATGACAATCTATATCTTCAATGTACATCGTTTGTGTATTTACAAGTATTGAATCGTTCAATAATCTTGTATTAAGATTCTCAACCTGCCAATGAGAAGCAAGACAATAAACATAAAAGTGAAGATAAGAAAAATGAAAAATCATCGCCGAAGAAAACAGACTCGAAGTCAGATACCACTAAATCGTAAGTTAATGCTTACCTTTGATTACGAATTGTGTATATAATATTTTGATTTAACAGGATTCGTTTAATGTTTTTGTCAATATTTAATTTTTGACATTTTCTTCGTTTAAATAAATTTGACGAGTAATATGATAATCCAGAAACAATATAAATATATGGAATATGATCATATGCCTTCCTTCGTTAATAAAGCCACTCAAAATCAAGTGTTGAATTAATGTTTTGTCTTTTTTTAGGGGTTTCAAGATCCGTATTCTCACAAGGGATAAATTAAGTATTCGTAAACCCCTAGATAAAGACGAAGAGAACGTGAAAAAGTCCCCCAAACGCCCCTCCGACGAGACGAAATCTCTCTCGTCGCTTTCGAGCATATCAAGTAGCCCATCGCCATCGCGTTCGAGATCACGAACACCTATTCGTAATCGTAAAGCCAGTTCAGTAGATAAAAGTGGGAAATATCGTAGTAAATCGCGATATTCGCGAGATCGTACGCGTTCTCACACTCGTTCACGTTCGCGTTCCCCAGAACCTCTTAGGGAGCGAGATAAGTGGGACAAATATCGAGAACAAATCAGACGTGCCGAAGAAACTCTTGATCGCGCGTTGAAGTTCCACGAGAAAAACCCAGAAAAGCATCCATCTTATCCCGACGAATGGAAAAAGTTTTGGAATAGGCGATATAAAGAATTACAAGCCGAAGGTAAAGATCCAAGCAAACATGACTTTAAACCGGAGTGGATCGAGTTTTGGAATAAACGAATGCGGGAAATTCATAATGAACAGCTGCAACAGCGGAAGGAAGAGATCAGGAAACGATTAGAATTGCCGGAAGATAAGCCACCGGAAAAATGGATTCCATCGAGCAGGCGCGACAGATCGCCTAAAAGAAGTCGCCATCGTGTGGAGAGCGATGACGAAGTGGAGTATGTCGGTACGAAAACAATAAAGACGGATTATTATGATCGTCATGACATTAGAGAACGTGATTACGCTTACTCTTCATACATACGTGGAAGAGGAAGCATGTATAGAAGCACTTATTATCCTCGGGGAATTCCACCACGTACCAGACCGATACATTACGCGACACCATATCCGGTAACAGACAAGTCTCCGAGCCCTATACCAGACGAGGTATTGACCGAGGATTTAGAAGTTGTCGGTTTATTGCGATTACTTACTGCACTAGAGGGTCAGTTAGGTTCTCTTGGACCAAAGATAGTATCCCTTCTTTCGAAAGCGTTAGCAGCGGAAAAAGCGAAACCTAATTCTGCCGAGGAATTACTGTATGACGAAGAAGTGTGTGTATTGTTTGAAACGGTTAAAGAAAAATTAAAAGGCCAATTATTTGCGGGAATGATAGAAAAAATGGCCATAACGCCAACAAAAACCGCGATACAAAATATTGCTCAATTGCTGCATAAGGCAACAGAAAGCAAAAAGAAAATGGAAGAGGAGAAAAAGAAGAAACACGAACTAGAAGCTGCCAGATCGACGAGCTATATGCCTAGAACAGCTATCTACCAAAGGCCGGTTGAGATAATTACACCCGCCATTAAGTCCGAACCCGTTAGCGTACCTGGTGTCGGAACTGTAGATAAGGTAGCTATAGCTCAACAGATAGCAGCTGCTTTGGTAGCTCAAGGTAGATCTAACGTATCGCAGGAAGAATTAGAAACTCTCATTAACGCAGTTGTAGGAATGGCTGAGGCATCTAAAAATTCTGATAAACCAGTAACTACCGCAGATTTCGTTAAAGGACTATCAAGTGGAAATAATACTCTACCTGAGACTACAACGCATGCTGCACCTACTGTTTCAACAACGGTGGATACAGTTGAACGCCAAACTTCCAGAATGGAGAGTTTATCGGATTCGGACTTGAAATCGCTTTTACAGAATTTTAAAGACCTAACCACTCAGGAACAACATGGACTTATTAATTTTTTAAAGAAGTTAGAAGTAACCGACCCAGTTCGAGTAGAAAAGTTAAGAGCGTTTGTTAATTTGGGCATGACGTCGGTAGCGTCAGCAGTACCAAAAATAAAATCTCCAACGCCAGAAAAAGTGGAGATTACGTCTAAGTTGAATAGGAGTATTTCTCCATTCTCCGGACGTAAGGCAAATCAAAATCTCGTAGAGGAGGAAGATAAATGGAAACCTAAGATAGATATGTTCGCGAACGATGACGAGGAAGAACAACAGATTAAAAATGACAGTGACGATAAACAAAAGACGAAGTTAGATTTATCAGATGATGATGATGATTACACGTTTGAAGATATATATAAAGCAGCGGATAAAAATGTTAGTGAGAATGAAAAAGCAAAGAAAAAGTCACGAGCGTTTTCGAAATCATTGTCAAATTCGCCGCGATCATGGACGCGCTCTCACTCACGTTCGAGGTCACGTTCTCCCGTAAGATCAAAGGAATTAACGAAAACTAACGACCCAAATGCGATTTTAAACGAGACGAAGCGACTGATAGCTAACATAATGGGTGATCTTCCAAACAAATACGTGCCAAAATCGCATCTACCACTCGGAAACGATAATTCTGAGAAAAATATGGCGAAACCGGTAGATTCAATGTCTAACACATCAACAGCTGCAATGCCGAGTTTTTATAATCAAGAATATGTTCAAAATAATCAACAATCTTGCTCCCGTCCACAAGGACCTTCTTTAAGTTATCCAAACATGTCCAATCAACAATTCCAAAATTATCCTCAACAAGTTTATAGTGGTAATCAGGGTTACATGGACAATAGTTATAATTATCAAGGATACGGTGGTCTAGGGAATCAGGGTCAATACAGTGGACCGTCCATGACATCGAATCAATATCCGACTCAACAAAATTACGATACATCAGCTTACGTTGGATCGGCCACGGCTCATTCTTCCAGTTATTCACAGCAACAACAACAACAACCATACGGAAATTACGTGCAACAACAGCGTTTCTATTAACGTGACATTCGATTTACAGGCTAATCGAGAATATACAGAAATTTTACATAATTGTAAAGCTATTTACAATTGTTAAGGGATTTTTACCTTAGACACTATTACAGTGTCTAATGTGAATGTTTAAATGTTACTAGTTCAAGAACTCTAATCAAGATTTAGAGATGATCAGGATCCTGTTGAGTTTATAATTTAACAGAATTGATGTAAATACGTTTTAATGTAGCGCTCTTTTTCACTACTACGTTAGTAGAGTAACTTTTTCACTACTATGCCAATCAGAAGTACCCTGATCATTTCTACAAGAAAGAAAAAAGGTTAATAATACGCTTATTTCATTGTCACAGGACTTCCCGATATATTTCACATTTACATTTGTCGTTTCTCTTCGTGCAGAAAAATTTATTTCCCCGTCGTTTTTTATACGTTTATAATCGCGCATCTCGCCCTCGTCGGTAACGAGAAAATTAAATACAAAAGAAAAAAAAAATACAATGAAATCTTTCTTAAAGTGTATCGCGTACAGGCGTGGAGTGAGTGTTTCTAAAGATGGAGTGTTTTTAAAAAACGATCGATGTCAACGGGACGAAAGTAAGTAAAGAAAAAAAGAACTTGAAACGAAAAAACGACTACTTTATACTACAATTTTGTTATGCTAATTTTAATTCGATCAATTGTTCATCGTTTTATAATTTAGCAGTTTCAGATACGTGTGATAAAATATCAAAGGAGTCGAAAGTAATGATGTTATTTTTACAAGCACTTTTAATGTTTAAAAAAAAAATATATATATATATATAATATCAAGGGTAACTATATGTAATTTTACAGTAAAAAAGAAGAATTGTAAAAAGCATTAGATTAAATGAGTAAACTACAATCTTCATTTGTAAATACTTTTAAGCGTGTAAGTTCTCCATGTATCCGCAAAACTACAAAGATACAAAAAATCCTTAAACTCGGTAGTGTTACTAGTGAGATTAAAGCACATAAGTTTAATTGTATAAAGAAGGAAAAAAACACATAAACGAGTTATATTTCTTCTTATGTTTCGCATTTCTATTCTAACAAATACTACAAAAAAGGCAAACAAAAATTACGCATTCCAGTCTTCATAAACGAATAGGAATCTGACTTGGACACAGAAATAATCGATATATTAATACCATGTGGCTGCACAGTGCACACTGACTAGAGAGTTACAAAGATTTCGGCTATTTCGTGCCTATCGATGCACACAGAGTACCATGTGTCGTATCACAACGAATCGTATAATTATATATATATGTATATATATAATTATATTAATACATATAATTATATACATACATATATATATATATATATATATTAATCAAAGCTCACAATGCGGTTCGTACAATATTTACACGTTTCTTTACAGACTTTATCGGAACGTATTAAAAAATTGTCTACTTCGGTACGAGACCTCTCATCTTTGGATAAACCGGCGCTGGGATTTGAGGGATCTTTCCAACGCTTTTAGGTCGTATTTTCGCGGATTGTAAACGTGGTTTCGATCTAAGTTTCGCACTAGACGCATCGACGTCAATGTCTCCTTCGTCTCGCAACGCTTCTTCGAGAACAGCTTGAATCGTAGGTGCGATAGCGGGTCCTTGATAGTCTAGCGTTGTTCTAGCTGGCATATCTAGGTCTAGATTCAATATATTTTCACCCGCATAACGACTACCTCCTCCCATGGCTAGAGCAATTCGGGCATATTCGGAGACTGGCCTACGGGCACCAGGAATCGACGTGGGTCTCCTTATCAAGTCTACGCTGGATGGTTCTGTTTCCTTTACTACCCAACCGTCTTCTTCTTCGTCGAGGTGAATTCTCGATAGGATCTTATTCTTCTCTTCGTCGGGAATGAAATTCTCGATTATAAGATACTTTAGTTTTAGTTCCTTCATTAGCTCGTGTTGAGTTTGTTCTAAGTCTCTTCTGTCTCTGTTGAAGTCGTTAGTGACGTCTTCGAGTTCCTGCTTGAGAACTTGTAACTTATTGAAACATTTCCTGAGCTTCCTCGACTTCACATCCACTTCTTGTTGCAAGTTCGAATAAGTTTCTTTCACGCCTAGCATAGTTAGCTCTTCGTCCTCCAGTTTCTGTTGCATTTCGACCTCTCGTTTCTTTCTCTCGGCAATTTCCGCGGCTTTCTGTTCCAGTGTTCTCTGTTGTTCGTTAGTATGGTCAATGATATTCTTACCACCGCAAAGCATCTTACTTTCCAAATCCTTTATTCTCATTATGAGTGCCTCCGTCTCTTGCTTCTCGGCTTTCAATTGTTCCGCAATTAATTTCTTATCAGTCTCTATTTTATTATCCTCTCCCCGACTGTCTTCCGCTTCCGACTCTGAGTCCATGGCTTCGTCTCCTTTCTTTCTCTTCGATTTCTTCTTTCGTCTCTGCACAGTGCCCTTTTGCGCCAGCTTCTCCTTCAATCGGCCGATCTCTTCCTGATACTGTCTCAATAGCGCGTCCTTCGGATCTTCGTTTATTTTTGGTTTGTTCTTAATGTTCTTCGCCCGATTCGCGTACCGTAACGTTGTCAAAGACTCGTCGTAATTGTAACTAGCGGGCCCAATGTTTGCAACCATGATGGTCTTCGAGTTACCACCTAAAGAGTCCTGCAGCAGCCGCGTTAACTTGGAATCTCTATACGGCACGTGCGTTGTCTTCCCGTCTACCAGGGCCGAAATTACATTTCCTAGTGCTGATAAGCTCAAATTGATTTTACTGGCTTCCTTGAGTCTCTCGCCAGAGGCTCCAGTCTTGCTTTGCCTTTCACTGCCCGCAAGATCTACCAGGTTCAAACGACCGACCCTAATCCCACTGCTATCATCAATCGATCCCATTTCAATAGTGATCAAAAATATCGCGTGCGACCTGGAACTATGTTCGTTCATATTCGTCGCGCCAATGGTTCTATTCTGATTTCCGGTGTTCATCAACTGCTGAATTTCAACGGCGCTCTTGCACACCGACGTGGATAGGTCTTTAACGAATACACCAGTGTCTGGTTTCTCCTTCAACTCGAATCGGAGACTCTGATCGGGCTGCAAAAGGTCGCGAATCTCTTCCTGATATATTTCAAGGTAACTAGCTCTCACCAGATATTGCATGTTCTCTGATCTGCCTATGTGATTAAAAATATGCTCGAACGATCGTGGAATTACACCGCGTCTCTCGTGATCGCTCTTCAGGCCCTCCATGGTGTACGTTTTGCCTGTTCCGGTTTGGCCGTAAGCGAAGATGGTACCGTTGAAACCGTCAAGAACCGAGGATACCAGTGGCCTGACCGTTTCCTCGTAGAGGTCTTGTTGGCTGGAATTCCAGTCATAGACCGCATCGAACGTGAAAACTTTCACATTGTCGGTGGAAGGATCGTCCCGCGGATGACGAATCTCGACCACTCCCCTCGAAGGGAATACGTCGACCACACGCGTATAACCACGGGCTAACTCCTTCTCGTCCATCGGTCTGCAACGCACGACCACCTGGACGCGCTGGGTCACGACGTCCGCCGAGCCGCTCGTCTTCATGCTCTTCTTTTTCCAGGTTTTCAGCTGGTTGTCCGACTTATCCATGTTGACGGCTGATACGACTTCACCTGAGAAAAACGCAACGGTGAGACTCTGGACTCGAGCACGCATGCAACTACTTTGCAAAATCAATACTTAATCCCATTCGACCCATTGCAAAATCGGTGAAATTGTGAAATAACCGTATCGTAAAAAGTGATAGTTGATCTTGTAAAGAAAACGGATAATATCGTGTTTTATGAATTAATAAAGGTTTTATGGAAGCAACGTGACGTCTCGTTTGTTTAATTTTACGATTGTACGTGTACTTCTTAGCAATTGTTGCCGTTAATGGAAAAGTGACGAACAAGGCGCCGGTTGACGTAACTGTTTGTACTTGCGTGATCTTTAGTGTGTAGGAGTAGTGTGTAGGATCCGCTGCATGGTCGTTGATTAATCGAAACACAATTGTTTTATTCCGCCGACGAAAGTTAAGTATCCGTTTCTTCGTTAACGACAAGGAGCGAGAGTACTCGTAAGCATCTCGTAATTCACGCATATTCCGATTTCTTTTTAATTACGAATTAGAATTAAGCAGAGAAATCGTAAAAATTGCGTTGGAATGCGGCCGCGACTTTGTTAACGTTTAGCGAGAAACTTTCTTGATTTTTCGAAGCATTCTTTGACTAGATGCTCTGTTATTTTTAACGGGAAAAAAAGAAACGAAAGTACGTACACGTAGTACACCTTAACCAAACATCGCGTGACACGTTCTACATAAATGTCGGGACTGTATATTTTTCCAGCAATACACACTTACCTTCTGAAGTTTCTCAAGCAACAAGCGCACGCACGTACAAGACACGTTACTATAAAGGTACGACGATTTTTCGTCGTATCCGCATGTTACCCTTATCCGCAAAGTATTGATCCATTATTTGCTTTCTAGGATTTACACTAACGCGCGCTCTTTTTATTTCCACTTGTTCGAACACTTCTAATTCGTGGGTTGGTCTGAGTTCCTCCTTTAATCAGAGCACGATGCTCGAACGAATCATTAGAACGGTTGACGATGCATTGCGATAAAACGCAGAAACAACCGCATCGTATTTTGACAGGAAAAACGTATTACAATCAAGCGTGCGCACTCAACTTCCCTCACTCGTTTCCACGGACTTACTGAATCGATCTCTCGTTTAATCACTGGATATATTTCTCAAGATAGTCGTGTCGATGTTGGTATACGAAAGTTTGTAGGAAGAAATTTACTTTATCGACGAATCGCATTTTCATTTTTTTAAAACCTTGAAGGAAACAATAATGTTGGTATAAGTTATTTAATTCACGTTGGAAAAGTTAATCGATATAATATTATCTTCAGAATACTATGATAGTAAAATAATAACTATTTTTATATAATTTTGTGTTTTTTTAATTAAAATATGTGAATGTGGTCGTATATATATGCACATGTATACATATATATATATATATAACTGTTGTATTCGAGAATTATTACGTTATGTACAACAAATATTTCACGTTTGGGAAATATTAAGTAAATTTCCCAAACGTAAATATTTCATAAATTAAAAGGCAATTAAAATATTATTCTTATCTATAACTACGATCTTTTAATCAAGGAAATGACGTTTTAGTTTGTAGTTAGCTTCGTGGCGTGCAAGTCACCTCGAAAGGGTGCTGTGACAGTGTTATTACAAACATTATTACATTTAATTAGTAACTGGAATCAATGTTGAAAAGTTAGAAGAGTTTTATATAAATTTACAGTGAAGTTAGTGTAATACATTAAATTGATAGGAGTAAACATTCCTGTTACATAAAATCATTCCACTAAAAGCTTTTTCAAGCACTTCGTATTTTAGCCTGAAAATATCATTTTTGGGAATTACTTTTATATAATTATTTTAATAGCAGATTACTCGAAGTTACCCGTTTCAAACAGAATAATTATAGGATTATATGCATAATTTTTTTTTTTAGTTTATTGTTTTAATGTCCTAACTCTTTGCTGCTTTCTCTGTTTCAGACAAAATGAAATTGTGGTTAGTTGTAGTTCACATCATCTTGGTTGCAACCAACATATGGGTCACAGCACATTTTCATGAAGAGCTTCCCGAAGACAATGAATTTGCAGAGTTTGAAGATTTCGAAGAAGAGAAACCAGCTCAAACAATCAATGATCATAATATAGAACACCTTAAAGAATCAAATAATAATCAAGATTTCGACGAGGAAGATGTTTTAATTGTGGATGGTGATAGTGAATTTGATCACTTCCAAGATGAAGAAGAATTTGAGGGATTAGATGCAGCTGGAGGAAGTGCAGGGCCAAAAAGTGATGAACCTTCTACTTTAACGATCACAAAAATACCACTTCATCTGCGTGCAAGATGGGATAGCTTTTACTTAGAGATACTAATGATTATTGGGCTATTAGTATATTTTATCAACTATGTAGCAGGACGTTTTAAAAATGCCCATATAGCAGAGGTGTGGCTCATGGAGCATAAGCAGCTTTTGTTGGATAATTTCTCTCTTGTTGGAGATACAGGAAAATCAAGCAAAGATATATCTGAAAGTGGTTTGGTAAAAGAAAGTCAGTCTCATTATAGCTTGTATTGTTCAGGGAGAGTTGGGTGCGATTCCATGTTAATTGAATTGAAATTAATTAAGAGGCAAGATTTGGTTGCGGTACTAGCACAGCTTGTGAGGCCTCAAAATGATCAGGCCCATATACGTGTAGAATTAGCAAAAGATGAAACAGATAGTTTTGTATTAGCAATAGCTACAAAAAGGACTGCAATGCATTTAGTACGTGATATGGCTGATATTAGTGTTTATTGTCCAGAAAAGAGACCAGGGGAAAAATTTGGTCTTCCATCAGGTTTTTATGTAATGTCTGAAATTGCTGAAGCAGCATCAGCTATTTTAGATACAAGAGTTTTACAAGCATTTTCAAAGTTTGCACCATATATAGATTACATACATATTAGTGATCAATTTAGTGGTCCAAAACAACAAGAGTAAGTATTAAATACGTTTTGTTTTAAGAATAATGTTTTTCTTGCTTCATGTTGCCATACCTTTAATTTCACTTTAGAGATACAACTCAGCTAACAATGCCTGAAGTAAAAAGAGTTTTACTTGTTGGATTAAATATAAGTATTAAAGGACGTACCACTAATGCAGAAGGTCAAGAAAAATTAAAACTCCTTTTACAATTAACTTTCTATTTATTAGATAAATTACGTCGTTTTAAATTATCCAAAGAGGTTTGAATATATATATATGTATTCTTTTAAAATTATATTACTATTCTAATTTGTACTGTTGTTTTATTCATTGAAATTTCATCCTATTTTTAGGGTAAAAGCAAAGCGGATAAAAATAGATTAAGAGTAGAGGAAGCATTTTTAAAAACAACTCATGCAGCAAGAGCTGAAGCAGCTGCACAGCGAAGAGAAGAACGTCGTAGAGCTGAAAAGGAACGTATATTACAAGAAGAAGATCCTGATAAACAAAGAAAGTGGGAAGAGAAAGAACAACGAAGACTGGCTAAAAAACGAGCACCTAAAATGAAGCAGCTTAAGGTGAAAGCATTATGACCAAATAAAACTAATTATAGAGAATTTGTTAAAACTTTTGAAGAGCTATAAGTTGCTCAATTGAACTGCCTACTTAATTTAGCTCATATAGCAAAGCTGTATCATTTCAACCATATTTACGTATTTCTTACAACTATCAAAATTTCATTAAATAGCTTTAAATTGTCACAGAGGTATAGTAAGTACATATCACATACTTAAAATCGACCTCTGTGAGATAAAAATACTTTTATATTTTTTATTTGTGATATATACCTCCATCTTGTTTTCCTGTTGAAAATATATCTCATTACTGTTACATATTTATTTTGCGCATAATTATTATAACTTATCAAATAAGCCATAAACTCAACATAATATGTTATAAAGATCTTTGACTTGATAAAAGTGCAGCAACATATTATGGAGACAATATATATAATTGTTGTTTTGAATTGATATTAATATTACTTATTGCACAATTTTTGTTGAAATCCACCCTTTTATGTTATAAATATTCTTACTAAATATTTATATCATAATAGTAGACCATAACTATAAAAAATTCTTCACGCATGTATCCTTTCAATCATATTGATATATGCTGCTCGTAAATCATATTGAAATACTTAAAGCATATTCTTTTGATTACTTAAATAATGATATATATATATATTAATCAAAGTAGTTAAAATTAAATAGAGCAAAATATAAGTGAAAAATGGAACAAAAATATTAAGAATATAGGATATAAGAATAAAATATTAGTATGAAATTTATATTGATTTATAGAAAGTAAATATTTAATAATAATGATATGATGTTAAATACTATTTCAGTGTGCATGAACTGAACATTTAAACGTGAAACTTTATTCAATATTTTTTAATCAATTAGCTAAATATCATAAATGTTATTCTTAAAACATTTTTTCATCAGCACTTTTCAAGCAAATCATTGTTATTTCATAGTATTATATTTATATAGATTAAAAATTATAAGTAAGGAACGTACTGCAGCCATTGATATTATGATGTTATTAAACTTTAGAAGTTATGCCAGGGTTTAGAATAAAAATGAAATATTTAGATTTTTAATAAAGTAACATAAACATGAATCTATTATACTATTTATTATATATACAGATACTTCTTTAGAAGTAAAATAAATTTTCCATTGAAAATGTATGATAGAAGAATATCTTTACAATAATTTTTCACAAACAGATTGCATTGAAACCGTAAATTTCATATTCAATTTGTATATACATATGTGCATTTGAGTACAAAATATTTCACACGGAATATTGTACATTGAAATACAATTTTTTATTAGTATTGATGACTGTCTTACAAAATAAAAAATTGTGATCAGATATAAAATCAGCAATAACGATATTTAAACCACCACGGCCAGGTCGTTTTTTATTTATCCACGGAAGAATTACTTTTTGACACGATGGTACTAAATCTCTCTGCAATGTACCGCATAGATGTTTCAATACATAAGGAATATCAGGTGTTAAGAGGCATTGTGATACGAAACCGATTTGTAATGGTCGCGTCTTCAATTCGATATCTAAGAAGTTTATAAGCTCGTTAACGTTAACGGTGTTAGGCCATGGAGTGCGCCACAGTCCACTTGGCCATAAATTTGTATAATTTTGTGCATATTCGTTTCTGTAAATAACGATGACTTGGTACTTTTCCAGATTAAGCCAATGTAATGTGATGTGATTAAACGTAGATGCTATGGGGCATAATTTTGTTTGAAATATTCGGAAAATCGTTTCAACGAGATGGTGATGATCCATTTCTGAGAATGAATAAAAATGTTGAAAATCTAGGATTACGATCTCGTTATTGTGATAAGACAGCCATTCTGCTATTTCATGGAGTGGTTGATATATTTTCGATCCGTACAAGCCATGAACAAAATAGATATTCCCATCTGTTGGCTTCGTCGCCACGCGTAAGTCTAAATATCGAATTCCACCATCGAGCTGATCCTTGATGCTTTCATGTTGTGTAATGGACCAATTAAAAATAACAGGTTTTGAAACGAACGAACAATAACGACCAAGAGCTCTGATGTATCTTGGTTCGTCGGGTCCCACGTCACTGTGCCGATTTATGGTATAAGTCATCGTATCATGAGAACCTATTAGAAGTTATCAATTTATATTACATGTACTAATTTTATAATTTTGAGGTCAATATAATTGTATGAAACGGCATCATTAGTTTTTAAATATATCGAAATATATAACTGACAATGTGATTTAAAAATTTTCATTTTATGTAAAATTTTGTGTACGTCGAAAGAAATTCTAAATTTAATATTAATTAATTCTTCTGGATCTAATAAAATTAAATGATCTCTTTAAAACTTCGAAATATAAATATTAGTTTTCTAGCTTCTAATATAGATTTTCATAAGACGAGAAAATATTTTGAAACTTACCGGGTATCGCCAAACGTATTATGGGAAGGCTTTTCAAAGCTTCTGGTAGCCGAGTCATCCAGTATTCTAGTTCCTCGTTTACGGTGGAGTTCTTTCGTTTTGATCTGTGTGAAAAATTACTGACACCTTTAATTTCATATTCCATTTTATTATATATTTAGTATCGATGTTGTAGAAAATTTCCTGATGAATTATTATAACGAAAGAACGGAATGATGTAGGTGACGTACACCTACTCGTCAAATGACTCGTCAGTAGATGTTCTCCATGCTTTATATCGCTTTTTCAAATTAACGTTCCCACGGTGATGGTGCATTAATCACCTCGCACCTTCTTTCGACACACAACTGGACGGTACAGATTCATAGAATCTAACCTCATGGTCATTCGGTTATTTAGCGTCCCTCTTTTCTACAACCGAGAAGTTAACTGCGGGAATGAGTTCATTAGAAAAAAAGATACTGTTAACGATACGCTGTCATGATATTTATTTATATAAAAAAATCTGAATGTTCTTTTTTATGAATTATTGTAATATTTTCAATATGTACGATTTAGAAAGAGGTGTTTGACACAAATAGTACGATTATATTAAATAATTTTGAAGATAAAATTTAGAGAATTAATTCAAAAGTCTAAATAGTGCATGTGAAATTTTATTTTTCATTGAAATTTAACGAGAACAGTATTTTATTTTACGGAACTACAAACGATTATTAATTATTGGCCTAGGAGCATAGTATCATGTCACGTGTTCTGAAATACAGAATGGTAGAAATATGGAATTCTATATATCCTCTACAAGAGTAATTTACAATTGCATAATAACATCACGGACGAGGTACTAGGCAATGGTATACAATATTAATGTAATTTTGTGATATATTGAGTCGATAAAGTCGCATATGACATAAAAATGGTAAGACAGTCAGGTTATACATACTATATTCAATATTCATTGATAAATTTCATTCGACAAATGAAATTAGAGAATGGATACCTTATTTTCTAAGACATCTATGTTTCAAACTCAATATTAACTTTATGCAATGTAATATGATATGTGCAACTGGCTTTTCTAAGGATTTGTCGATTCGAATTTGGCGGATCGATTTTCTATGTTCCCGCTTGCTAAGTTAAATATCTCCACCAATAGGAAATCTCAATCAATAGAAATTTCCACCAATAGGATATTCGCTAGATGACGCCATGCCACGAAACGTTAGTCAAATGTTGAAAGTTGTAGCGGTTAAATGTATCACTTTTGCTTTCTATACGGTGTAACAGGTAATATGCACAATTTAATCTATTAATTAAACAATATTCCATTGCTATTTTATTACCGTTTTTACATTATTATTAGTTTCGTTTTCGTGTTTGTTTAAGAATTTATTGAAAATTCGAGTATCTCGATTTTTTTTTTGTTCTTTTTTCTTTTTATTTATTTAAAATTTCACATTCACAATTTGTGACTACCCACAATTATTTGACAATTATTTGAATTCTTTCGCTCATTTGATAATTAGATGTGCCGGTATCTTACATTATGAACTTTTAAGACAAAATTTTAATTCGGTTATTGTTTCATTTTAATATATGTAATTGATATGGAAATACTGATACAATATTTCGTATTTTGATAAAGGTCAATCATAATTTCTACTTTTCCCTATCTTCTGGAAAGGATATACCGATGCTTCAAAAGCCAGAAATGTAAGTATTATTACACGTTATATTCCCACTAATTTTATTTTAAAAATAAATTATAGTATTTTACGTTTTGCAAGCGCACGATAAAAGGACTACTTACTTGTAAATTGATATTTCAGATGATAGATCTTGAATGTACATGCGTAAAAGGAGGGTGAAGGAATCTCCACGTACAACAACTTTCACCTAGCCAATTAGTATTATTTGATATACAAATACTAATTACATCACTGCGAGATACAATTATGAATTTTATAGCGAATAATATATGACTTGATCGGCTGCAATCGTTATTACGTTTTGTGTAACTAGAAAATTTACTCGGTACTTAATTAACGTCTGTTTATATTTTTATTAATTACATATAATTATTACAAAAATATAATATCATTTACAAATAATTAAGTTGGGCTCTTTTAAGTTCGGTGTACTGTCCAGTTTAATAATTTGTAATAAATAACGGAACTATGATACATGGAAGATATTAATTTTTGTGTTAGTAATTAATAGTTTGATACCGCCTCATACAGAGTACTTTCGATTTAACAATGGGATATATATATGTACTTATTTATTTAGATATGTATGTATTTCACGATTTTGAACTTTTGTTTGTTACATTAGTTTTACTTCCTTAAATTATTATACATGTAATATTTTATTTTTGTAATCTTTGATAATTTATAATTAAATTTATGTATATAATAATTTAAGAAAGTAAAACTAATCAAAGGTTCAAGTCCTAGTTCAAAATCGTGAAATTACGTATCGAAAATATTATAAGATTTGGTACTAACTTCCTACTTTAATTAATTTTAGATATATTCCTCCTTTCGGCGCTAATAAGAAAGCAGCTGGATCAATTACATACGGAATCATAGTTTTCTCGCAAACTTCAACTTTATGATTGCGAAGTATTGTTATCAAACCAACTTTGGATTGATAAACTGCAAATCGAGCGCCTGAAATATATTAAGTATGTCGTTGAATATATCGCAGTACTTCTTAAAATTAATGTAGTATCTTTGCAGCATTAAAAAAAGATAACTATAAGATAAAATAGTTAAACACGTACCAATACAATTTCTTGGCCCGTCACCAAAAGGCAAATAATGCATGGAATCTCGTGATGCAACGGCGTCATCGTTAAATCTTTCAGGAATAAAAGCATCAGGATTTGGATAAATATCAGGGTTATGATGAATCGCGTACAATGGTATCCATACGAATGTCTTTTCCGGTATGGAAACTTTAGTGTTGTTAAAAGTATAACTGCTCACTGACTTTCTTAGTATAAGCGGTCCAGCAGGGTACTTTCTTAACGTTTCTGCAATAAATTTAAGCAATAAAAATTAGTTTATGGTTATTAAACGAATGTGAGTCAAAGTTATGGTAAAAAACGGATAACGCAAGTTACGCACCTCGAAATACTAGATCCAGGTATGTCAAATCTTTTATTTGGTCATATTTCAATTCACCGTCGTTTTTCTCAAAGTGTTCTTTAATTTCTTGCCGCAATTTGTCTTGTATCTCGGGGTTTAAAGCTAATTCATAAAGGGCATTGCTTATAGCTGACGAAGAAGTCTCAAATCCAGCAACGAAGAAAACGAACGCTTGAGCCGTTAATAGAGTGTCCGTAAGCTCTGTACAAGACGATTAAAGGATAACGTGAACTGCTTATCAGAGATAGCTATCGTGGGAATTGCTTAAAAATTGCTAATAAGAAACATTTAAGGTACTTACTAATATTTTCTAATTTATCTGGATGTTTCTTAAGTTCCATAAGCATATTCACAAAGTCAGGTCTCACGATGTTGTTGTCATCCCTGTATTTCATCGTATCAACGATTATCTTCGTGAGGAACGTAGTAATTTCCAGTGGTGCCATTATGGAACCGAGTAAATTGTAAAGGTGAGGAAATATTTGTCTAAGTCTAAATCTCAAAATTTGCCTAAAGGAAGTGGCAAACACTTGTTTGCCCATTCGACGAAATTCACTATCTTCGTCGGATAACGCGTTCATTTCTATACCAAAGGCACAGCTACCTATTACATCCGTCGTATATTTGGCTGTTAATTCGCGACATTCTATGGGCTCGCCTTTCGCTACTAGGTTATCGAGGTACTGTTCCAAGTGTTTCGAACATTCTAATATCAGAGGAAACATCTCTTTGAGCTTGCCAGATGTAAATACTGGCGAGAGCCTTGTTCTTAATGGACGCCATCTCTGTGACTCCAAATTGAAGAGATGTGGAGATAGTGGTTCCGCCTATGATCATTTTTGAAACTGGTTCGATATTCGACAAAAGTAAAAAAATCGCGGTGTGTCATTAAATAGTTTAAAGAAGCAGTGTGCCATGGCATGCTTAAGATTCACGGCTTACCAGTTAGCTCATTTACCTTTTCGTGAACAGGAATCCCTCGATCAGCAAATATAGAGAAATCTCTTATTAGGACATCTTTTATGAGCTCCGGATCTTGAAGAATTAGTATAGGCGTTTTTCTTGTAAATATTCCAACCATTGGCTCGTCTTTGTACTCATCCCAGAGTTTCTTCAAATACGCGCACATCGATGTCCTTAGCAACATTACATCTTTGATGTTACCGAACACTGGTACAGGCTTTGGTCCAGGTACTCCTCGGACTTTCCAAAAATCGAAAGTCGAAGTAAAGTAGAAATAGAACGCGAAAAGTAGCGCGATAATTCCGCAAATAATTTCGAAGTAGGTTGCCATTGCGCTACTCGTTGCTTCTAATCTGATGGACAAACGATGATTCATAAAAGTAAATTTTCTGCAAGATATCGTTACTACTTATATTTCCATAGTTAATTCAAAATCGTAAAAATTATATGTTAGCAATGTATTTGCCAGTATTTTGGGATGAAAATCAATTCTCAATTAAATTTAGACATAATTGAATGAAAAGAGTAAGATTAAATTATTTTTAGTTTCGTAATGAGTTTAAGTATTAAATAATTATCGTTTTTAATCTGTTCGGATGTAGAACAAGTCTATGTCTGTCGTGACATGTATCGGTAGAATCAAAACTTATTTGAAACGAGGAAAATAATATCACGAATTTTTTAATTGATATTCCTTGTTTAAAGTTGTCGTTTGTTTTTCGTACGTTAGTTAACAAAATTTATATGTGATGTATTTATTATAATGTAAAAATTAAGTACACAATTTTAACGAACCATTAAATTATCTTTTTTTGAAATATCTTTAGTACACGATATTGGAGTTATATCGATTTATCAAATAAAAACTCGTGCAAAATTAAAAAACAACGATAGACATATGTATATCATTATTATATCATGCGTGCGAATGCGTTTGTAGACAAACTCGTACTACTCGATCATTAGCAACTTGAAGCTGTGCTTCAAGGTCGACAAGAAGCACAGCAGAAGCACGGAAGAGTTAATAATAGTGATTCATTGTATATATTATACTATTACTTTGCATATATTGTATAACAAAATGGTTGTATGTAACGTGCGATAAACAAAATGCTTACGACGCTTGACACGACGTAGAAATTCACTGTTTGACACTATTTCGGAGGCACTATCGCAGCGGAATCTTCTCAGTGGAATGGAGTGTGCATGATTCGATGAAATAACGGAATGCGCAATCAAAATGAGTTGCATAAACGCAACGTTAATGACTAATAAAACAGTCACACAGGTCACATATAGCTAGCAGATCGGCATTTTATTTGAATAGTATTTAATACGGGAAAGATAAGTCGATTAATGAAACGTAATATGTATCTATTTTGTCTGCGGCTATGCTCGCTTGCACGGTTCTACCGACTAACTATCTAGGAAGAATATTATCCCCAGAGTACTGGATTTAACTGAGGGATCTGATCGATGCAGAGTGATGCGCAGCTCTGTAGGTGTCGCCGTCAGTATTGGATACTTACTGATTAAATAAAACACTATTGCAAGGCAATTAAAAATGACTAGAATACGTAGTAACAAACAACTACAAAGCAAAGAATGGTAATTCAGATATTTATTTTGAATAATAGCTAAACTGCGGCCTACAGTAGCGTTACAAAATCCGTTAGTAGATCAGACTCCAGAACGTCGACATTTTTCCTACTAAACCCAGATTCCATAGCGTTTATCTAAGTGCATATCGTGCAAAAAGAAAATGTCATTCTCTCGGGGAAAAAACATTTCCATAGTTGGAAATGCCCAGTCTTTCTATTCCCATTAATTTCTCTAGTACTATAATGTGATTCTGGTAATACGATATGTATGGATTCGTCAGATTCGCCAGATTTTTGGAGAAAACATTTTTTTAATATTTCATTACATTGTGGAAATAGATCTGTTATAGATAATAAGTTTGTAGAAGCACATTTACTACAAATTATAGTAATTATTTGAATTTATTAAAAAATATTACTTCGTATTTACAAATATGATAGCAATAATTAGAATAATAATAAACAGTGTTTTTATCAATTTCTTCGCAGATGAATGATTAGAAGAGGTCGAAAGCTTAATACGCTTTTATAACTTTCTTTTATTATAGGATAGTCAAAAAGTGCAAAATACAAAATCTTGAAGCAACAAATAAAAAATATGTTACGTTATGTTTGAAGTTGAAATCTATGAATAGCTACCGTTCAAGTAATAAATTCAACTTTCTACTTTGCTTATTTTCAAGTGAATTCCACCCTTGGGAGACAATGTAAGGGAATTCGGGTTATGTACATAAGTAGTTATCGTCTTTTCGCAAACATCAACTTTGAACTTGTGTAATATTTTTATCAGTCCCATTTTAGTTTGATAAATCGCAAAACGTGCTCCTGAAACAATAATTAAATTCGTTACGTGGATACAAAACAAATTAAGAACAATTATTCAATTCAATATCTGTCCTTGCTTTACCAATGCAATTTCTTGGTCCATCGCCAAACGGTAGATAGGACATCGGATGTCTGGCAGCTACTGCGTCTTCGTTAAATCTTTCCGGATCGAATTTCTCAGGATCCGGATAGATATTGGAATCCCTTTGAATCGCATACACGGGAATAAATACTCCGGTACCCTTAGGAATCGTTACCTTTGTACCACTAAAGGTATAATTAGCGTTGCTTCGTCGCCTTAGAAGCGTTCCTGCTGAATACTTTCTAAGTGTTTCTGTTTAACAAAAGCAGATACGCGTAATTTTAATACGTGGATAGATATTTTTATTTCTACAATTTTTATGGCGTAATTTTAATATTTAGTAATTGATTTCACGCGCTAATTTGGGATTAAATGCATGAACATTCGCAGTTAAATTATTAGTAAAACGTTTAACAACAACGTACCCTTGAATATTTTGTCCAAGTATTTCATTTCTTTGACTTGTTCGTATTTCAGGTTTCCATTAGTTTTGACATGGAATTCTATTATTTCTCTCCGAAGTTTATCTTGTATATCAGGGTTCAGGGCCATTTCGTAAAGTGCGTGCGATATTGTCGTCGAAGACGTTTCGAATCCAGCCGCGAAGAAGACAAAAGCTTGCGCAGCGAGAATTGTGTCCGTTAACTCTATAAAATTTCGTAAAATTACGATAGAACATGAAATATATATTATAATGAATGAATTATATTGTACTACTCTAATTAATAATTTATCAGTATTCTGCGCTACAGTGTTATCTATATCAAACGTAGTAGTTTGCGTAATTAAGCAATTGTCTAATCTCAATTTATCATTAATTAATGCATAACGATGGCTGAGTAATTAAAAACCTATTTAAAGATACAATTAATTGGCTTACCAATATCTGCTATTTTTTCCGGGTGCTTCTTCAGTTCCATCAGCATGTTTATAAAATCCGGCCTAACGATGTTATTTTCTTCTCTATATTTCATCGTATCCGCGACCAGTTTTGTAATAAATGTACTTACTTCCGATTGTGGTATCAAGAACCAAAGAAAGTTATACAACCGTGGAAAAGTATCTCGAAAGGTTATCCTGAGGATCGTTTTCAAATTTTGATCAAAGATTTTTCTTCCTATTCTTCGAAATTCACTCTCTTCGTCTGACAGTGCGTTCATGTTGATACCAAAAACACAGCTTCCAATAACGTCAGTAGAGAATCTCGCTGTTATTTCGCGGCAATCCATGAAGCCTCCTTTTTCTATAACCTTCTCCAAGCATTGTTCCAAATTTTCCGCACACTCTAATATCAGGGGAAACATTTCCCTTAGTTTACCGGAAGTAAATACTGGCGAGAGTTTCGTTCGCAAAGGTCTCCATCTTCTCGCTTCTACGTTAAAGAGATTCGTAGCCAATGCATCAGTCTGCGATTAAGATTAAGTTGAAACGATTAATCTCGTAGAATCTTGATAAAAGAGTATCGGAATTTTGCAATTAAATTATACTATGTTAAAAAAAATATTAATGTCCATATACCTTTGAACGATAGTATACATTGTACATACCCGTTCAAGAACATTCAGTCCTCGATTGTCGAACGTAGAGAAGTCTTTGATTAAAACGTCCTTGATGAGATCTAAATCGCACAGAATAAGCGAAGGCGATCCTCTCACGAATATTCCAATCATTGGTTCGTTTTTGTATTTCTCGTACAGGCGTGCTATATAGTCACCTATACTGATTTTTCTCAGCATAACATCTTTGATATTTCCAAAACCTGGTATAGGTCGAGGACCAACAACGCCACGATCTTTCCAAAAATCGAACGTAGATGTTAAGTAATAATACACAGCAAGAAAAACTGCGACGATCACACTTAGTATTTGAAAATAGTCAGCCATGTCGATGTGCCGTCCACTTCTGTTCGGACGAAGGTTCGTCGTAGACTGACGTCGTTGAACGAACTGCTGTGTAATTCCCTTCCGAGAACACATCCCTGTTGGAATTTATAATGCTGGCACACGAACATTCGTATCAACTGTGTACAGACTAGATTTTTAGCTCTTAATGCTTACAGTCCACATATCTGCCACTAAAAAAGCATGAACTTGCGTTTTCTTGCTGTTGAGTATGTTAAGTAAATAGAGTTAATCAGGCTGAATCATTTCACGCAACATATTTTGATATGACTTGTATCTACATAAAGTTCTACGAACATGACGATAGTTTTATTTATTCATTACTCAAGGAAATGGAACTCAATATGGAAAGTTAATTTGATAAATAATCACGTATCTCTCCGCTCGTTATCTTGTTAGTTAATATAGAAGCTATCTTTCTACGAGTTTTAACAAATGTTTGTCTCTCGTGTGTTTATAGTGACAATTCTATTCTCCAGAGACGGTCGTTAAACGAATTGTAATGACTTGCGTTTACGATGTCAATGCTCCGTTGTGTGATTTTCCTTCTAAATATACAGGGTGTTATAGAAAAAAATCAATGTAATTAATGTAAGCCTTAAAGTTAATTCTTTCCATGAAAAATATGGAAATTTTGCACGCTTACAAATGATATTCGATGCTCTTCCTCTCCACTTTAAAACAAGGCTGTTTTTTTTTTTTTTTTTTTATTTATTTGTTGAAATTACAATCAATTCTCGCGTTGAGAATTTTCAGTAATTTTTCTGGCGTGGCGCAGTGACATGGCTGTTTATTTACAATAAGTTAATACTTATTATAGATAGGTATAATTTACAAGTATTATAAGTAAGTGCAAATGCTTAATTTGGATAATTAAATGAATCTAACGTTTAGGTCTAGCGGGTAGTGCCTCTTCAGCCTGCGAATCTGGTCCGTCGTATCGAGTAGTCCAGTGATTAGGGGGTTTCGGTGTTTGTTGATTCTTTTGCTATATCTGTCGCTATATTTTGCTATTTCCTCTTTGACGGTGGGTATCTTGAGGTCGCGGTGTATTGTTTCATTGGTTACATACCAAGGTGCGTCAATTAGGGATCTTAGCGTTTTCGATTGAAAGCGTTGGAGTATTTCAATGTTGAAGTTACTTGCTGTTCCCCATAGTTGGATTCCGTAGGTCCAGACAGGTTTTATTACGGTCTTGTAGAGGGTAATTTTATTCTGTATGTTTAGTTTGGAGCGTCGGCCCGTGAGCCAATAGAGTTTTTTTAGTTTGTCCTTTAGTTGCTTCGTTTTATCTGAGATGTGTGTCTTCCACGTTAGTCTCCTGTCCAGGGTCATGCCCAGGTATCGGACCCAGGTATGTGTCCCTGCTAGGAATTTTTGCATTGTTGATGGTGACCTGGGGGCAGGTTTGTTTTCGGAGCGTGAAGGTTACATGTGAGGATTTCTTTTCGTTGACTTTGAAGCCCCATTTGTGAAACCACTTTTCCATGGAGTCGAGACTTCGCTGGAGAGTGGATGAGGCTATTACCGGGTCTGCGTGGGTAGCTAATAGCGCTGTGTCGTCTGCAAATGTCGCTATTGTTATATCGTTTGATATGGGTAGAAAACAAGGCTGTGTAACGAATTTGTTCAAGTGTTCCTTCTGTATCTCGCTTTTCGTCATATACAATCTTGTATTTATCGTCATGTCATCTTCTATTCATTATACATATTCATATGTAATAATTGAAGTAAAACCGCCGAAATGCATTGAAACATGTTGTGATATATAGAACAGTATCAGTTACATTAATGCAGAAATGCATCGTGGTTGTTACGTCGCGTAACACGCTACCCGGCCGAGGCCACACACCGCGGGCAATGTGGCAACCAGATGTCTTCGGATACTGGCAGCGTATCCTCCACAGTTTCAAGTACCTTCCATAAATCCCATAGATTTCCTAGGAAAGGTCCTTCAAACAAAACAAACATCTGGTTCCGAGGAATTTCTAAAGACTATTGTCTACCACGGCTGGACAAGGGAAAGTTGGTTTTTCTCACGAACGCTGCAACTGTCCTCCCACTAACCACTTTCTCTCGAGGGCGGTTAAGACCCTTCGTTTAACCAATTAGAAACGAAGCCTATTCCCTCACTTTCCTAAATAACATCGGCACCAACAAATCCGATGGTCCCGTGCGCTAGACTTCCTTAGCTTTCCTCCGACACATCATCGTCTCCCAGTACAGGACTGTTTTTACATCCTTCGAACGGTCAACATCCTTCGAGCGGGTATACACACCCGTAGATCAGTCACTCAATCATCTCGTACACACGCACCAGTGTAACTATCCTCGTTATAAGTTGTGGAATAAACGGTGAAATATAACTTACTACTGTGTCATATTCATTCAACCACCTCTGTTATCTTAACCGAAACAGGGGAACGACTACTTCGCGGCGTCGATTCACCGAATCGTAGCGAGAATTTACGCCTCTCGCTGACGCGTTTTCCTCGCGACCGCGTCTCTCCGCGAACGGTCGTAACAGTGGTCATAAAATAGTATCTGTATGACTTCGCTCATTAATTACGCATGGTAACTATATAATGATGTGTAATCGGTACTGATGTTATTTCAACGTACGTAGGTAGCTCAATACCACAAACGAAGTCCCGCAAAGGATGCAAGACAAATGTAAATATTATTTCACGTTAATCGAAGAATATAGTGGATTTGGTTTCACATCGAAAATATTGATTGTATGAATGAAGAATACAGAATACTATAAACTACGAAATCTTGGATACTTTTTTTGTGATTATTTCTTACTATAGACTTTATACTCTTTCTATCTCCCTACTTTTGAATTAGATTCATGCAAGGCCACGTTCTTTTATCAGAAATTTCGCGAAATCTTCGTCAGGCCGATTTTCTTTTAATACATTGCACATCATCTCCTTGAAAACAGAAATTAAAGCTATTACAAGTAATGATAACAAATATTCGTGGAATTGTATCGTTTACGTGTAAAATACAAATACACACGTTTAATAATCTGTTTTTTATAATTACATAGGTACCGTTGAAATTGAAATTCTCTTTGTATTTGGCATCGGTTTGTTTTGTAATTAAAAGCAGTATTTATAATGCATTCAGGATGTCATTTCTTTTAAAGCCTGTAGTATGTACATAAATCAAGAAACAATGTTATATAAACGCATAGATTTGAATATTTATTAACAAACTTTGAGAAAAAAGTTGAATATTAATGGAACGATATCGAGGCTCTGCAATTGAGTTCATGCCACTGATCTTATCTATAGAAAATTTTTGACGGGAAAGTGTGCGTATCGAATTAACACATCTTGCGAGTTGATAAGAAGAAGCGAGTCATTCAATAAAGGGAATTGATGATTCGTTGTGGTAGGACATTGGACTGAATTTCATAGAACAAGAAATTCATTTTTACTACAATCATTAACAATTTTGTTATCGGCGTTATTTACGTCAACCTAATCTTCGCTTAAATAATATGTAATAAGTAAATATAATTCTCTTAAATAATGATAATAACGATAGCAGCTACGAGTCAGTTTTCCACCTTCTCGTATTTTATATTTTTGATTCTCAACTTTTTAATAAATTGCCACGGATGCACTATTATCGGCATGTTTGAGATGTTGATTTCTTCAACACGCTCAAAGATCATCGAAATAGCTGAGATGGATGAGATGTCGATATTTATCAAATAATTTGCAAGATCAATTATTGATTTACATGTTTCAAATTTGTAGGAATTCTCTAAAATAGGCAAAACACTTATTTTGTTTATTGAAGGCACTTGCAAATCTATCACATTACAATTTCATTTACATTAATAAAGATATAAGTTATTTAATCCTAATCCCACTTTATAATTAAGTGCGAAACAATGGATAATTAAGTGGAAAAAATATAGATATATAAATAGATGTTTAAATTTACAATAAAGAAATGAAAATTTATACGTTACTCGAATAAACAGATTATTAGAACGATGATTGTAATCTAAATAACAAGAGTACCCATATTTATTTCTTTTGACTAGAAACGACCATTTACATGTCCGTAATACGAACTAGATTTTTGCGAAATTTACATAAATATATGTTGCTTGAGCAGATTTAAAAATTATCCAACAGAATTTTTCAGCACTCGCTTCGTATTTTCGTTATCTTCAGGTATATTCCTCCTTTTGGTGCTGACACAAATGCACCTGGCTCAAATTCGTAGGGAATTATCGTCTTATCGCAGACTTCTACCTTGTAGTTACGAAGAATCGTAATTAGTCCAACTTTGGTTACATAATTTGCGAAACGTGCACCTAGAGATAATACAGTACGAAAAATTGATTAATAGTTGTGAACATTTGTAATTCATTGAGGAGTGAATTTAGCAAGTTACAGATGGAAGTAGAAAGGAACGATAGATATTTAATATTAAATATTTTTTATTTTCTTTTCCTAATCAATTCTAAACTTTCTAAATCATGCAAAAATAAAAATGGTCATGTAATTTACATACCAATGCAATTCCTTGGACCATCGCCAAATGGTAAATAATGCATGGGGTGTCGGGCAGCCACGGCGTCTTCGTTGAACTTTTCGGGATCAAATGAATCAGGGTTCGGATAAATATCCGGGTCACGATGAATCGCAAACACTGGTATCCATACCAGTGTTCCCTGTGGTATCGTAACTTTAGTATTGTTAAAGGTGTAGCTCGATTTCGTTCTCCGCGGTATGAATGCTCCTGGCGGATACATTCTCAACGTTTCTGTAAAAAAAGGATAAATCATTAGAATTCGTACGTTTGTTAAAAACTGTAAATCTACGAAAGTATGTTAAAGCTGTCGATCGAATTAAAAATATAGTTTAAGTCGAAAGAATTAGAGATTAGATTAGAAATGTATGGTATTAATAGCAACGATATAATTAATATAATCAAAAGTAATATTTGATTAATAGACGATAACGCGTCATATTTGTATGCGTTTGTGTTGTGTACCCAAAATATCAATGTTGCTTGTATAAATATAAAAGTTCATTAGACATATCAAGTTCATTAGATATATCGTATTAATTGGAAATAGATTCGATTGGATAAAGTGAGAATTAAAGGAGAATTAAAGATACCTTTGAATATTTTCTCTAAATATTGCATTCCTTTGATATCTTCGAATCTTAACCCTTCACTACTCTTGCAACAATGCTCTCTGATTTCCTCGCGAAGCTTGTCTTGTATGTCTTGATTCAAAGCTAATTCGTAAAGAGCGTTGCTCATAGTCGTAGAGGAAGTTTCAAAACCGGCTGCGAAGAATATGAATGCTTGCGCGGTGAGTAGCGAATCTGTCAGTTCTGGAAAGAATTGCGATCACGCGATCAATTTACATCGATTAACAAATTTTCATCCGTTTTAAATCTATTTGGCAAATGAATCATTGTTATAGAATTAAATGTCTGTGAGACGTACCGATGTTTCCAAACTTCTCCGGATGTTTCTTTACCTCCATCAGCATGTTTATGAAGTCTGGCCTAACGATGTTGTTCTCCTTCCTGTACTTTATAGTATCAGTCACAATTTTTGTAAAGAATGGTGCTAACTTTCGATCGGGTATTACATAACCGAGCAAATGGTACAACTTTGGCATGAATAATTTCATCTTCTGTCGTATGACGTTTTCCAGATTCACAGCGAATACTTCCCTGCCCATTTTACGGAATTCGCTGTCTTCGTCCGCCATTGCGCTCATCTCGATACCAAAGGCGCAAGTGCCAATTACGTCAGTGGTGAATTTTGCCGTTACTTCGCAACATTCGATGGGCTCTCCTTTCTCCACACACTTGTCCAAATACTTCTCCAAGTGCTGCGAGCACTCGATTATAAGGTAAAACATTTCTCGCAACTTGCCGGATGTGAATATCGGCGAGAACATAGTTCTCAATGGTCGCCATCTCTCAGATTCCAAGTTTAAGAGACTTTGAGATAGCGGTTCCGTCTATGGATTAATTAATTTGAAAAATTAAGTTATACAGTATATCGAGCTAAAATTGGACCTGTTTATTGCACGAAGGATTACATTGATTTATTTCTGAAAATCGAACTTATAATTTCGCTTACCCTTTCATAAACATGGAATCCTCGATCCGCAAATTTGGGGAAGTCTCTGATTAAAATGTCCTTGATAAATTCTGGATCTTGCACAACAAGCAGAGGCGATCTTCTCATGTACAAACCAACCATTGGTTCGTTTTTATAGGTATTGTAAATTTCCTTGAGATAGTGAGGCATTGATTTCCTCGCGAACATAAGTTCTTTGGTGTTACCAAGGAATGGTAGAGGTTGTGGTCCAACTACTCCGCAATTTTTCCAGAAATTAAAAGTCAATGTGGCATAGTAGTAGAGAGCAAGAAGCAGTGCTGCCATGCCGCATAAAATCTCGAAATAGTTCGTCATTTTGCTCGATGATCTGAAATCAGTAGTTGCAAACTATTTTAACGATGTTACGTTGAAGATTTCTAACGATTATTATATTATTTTATATAGAATATGTATGGTACGGTGTATTAACTTTTGTAAAGTAGATAACTGTTATTAGACTTAATATAATAAGTAACATTTACTTGTATGAAAAATTATTTTTTCTTTTTCGTAGTCAAGTAGATAAATAGTTCTTTAAGATAAGCGCGAAGTGAAGAGTATTTACGTTTGAGAAAATGAGATCAGACAGATAGTAGAATAAGTAAAACATCGACAGGCGCGAAAAATGTTTGAATAATTGAGGTATTACCCATATCATATCGAGCAAATTAAATCATTGTAACTCTCTAGTTTAAAGAGAATAAAAGAAAATGTTTTAAGCTAAATTTGACGATAACAATTTACAAATAACAAAAAATTACTACGAGTCATGAATTTTGAAAATAATGTAATAAATATTTCTGTGTGAGATCGAGTAATGTACATAGTAATTAAAATGCAGTAAAATTATTCTAAAAATAGGCAGATAGATATCACATTATTCTAAAAATATCTTGTGCTGTTACAGCCGTCTAGAAAAAAAACTTGACAAGTTAGGGTGATAAGTACTTTTATAGTTAGAGTACTTAGTTTTTAGGAGATAATGTTTGTGTGATAATAATGGTAATCGTTTGAAGTACTGCGTGTAGAATTTAGATTGCGACAAAGACTTATGATTAAACTTGATGAATATCGATTTTATGATGATGATGGTATCGATGAACCTTTACTTACTTTACCGTCGTGGATGTAGCTAATATTTATCGGTACAAATGTGGGCACTACAAGAGGCTATGAGTAATGGCGAGAGGATGGTCGAGATGATGGTGACAACGAATTCAGGTTCGATAACGAATCCACGGTCCACGGGAGGACAAGTATCAACGTAATACTCGATTCGGGTAACTTCTCGATAACTCAATCAGCAATTCGTTCAACGATTAACTAACAAACTAACTCTCTCTTAATGCAAAAGAAACTGTCCTTATATACTCCTGTCCCCACTTCTCGTGTCAATCTTTGTTTTTAAGGAGAGCCATATAATCATTTCATATCTCTGTCAGGTACACGTCCCTTCCGTGACGCGTTGTCACTTCGAACCCGAACCCGTCGTCATAAAGTCAGATTGGAACATTAAAACTATTCCTTATTGTTATTACTTAAGTGCAGTTATAGCAAAGTCTGGACTAGGGTATTGGGGGGTTTCCCAACATTCCGGACGGGAACCCCCGCTGTCCTTCCATCTCCGACAAATATATATTTATTAGCAAATTTTTTGGCAAACGAAAGCGAAACAGAAGCAAGTCGATAAATGAATTCCTCGTTGATATGTTAATTGTTATATGTCGTTAATTTAAGTTTTATATTATATCTCTTGCATTTTATATTCTTAGAGTTTCTTATTTTATATTTATTAGCAAATTTTTTGGCAAACGAAAGCGAAACAGAAGCAAGTCGATAAATGAATTCCTCGTTGATATGTTAATCGTTATATGTCGTTAATTTAAGTTTTATATTATATCTCTTGCATTTTATATTCTTAGAGTTTCTTATTTTATATTTATTAGCAAATTTTTTGGCAAACGAAAGCGAAACAGAAGCAAGTCGATAAATGAATTCCTCGCTGATATGTTAATCGTTATATGTCGTTAATTTAAGTTTTATATTATATCTCTTGCATTTTATATTCTTAGAGTTTCTTATTTTATATTTATTAGCAAATTTTTTGGCAAACGAAAGCGAAACAAAAGCAAGTCGATAAATGAATTCCTCGTTGATATGTTAATCGTTATATGTCGTTAATTTAAGTTTTATATTATATCTCTTACATTTTATATTCTTAGAGTTTCTTATTTTATATTTCTATTTGAATTTGTATGTTATTGAGGTTTAAGAGGAATACAAGAGAGTTTGAGTGAGTAAGTTTTAAGCCTAAATGTTAAATATGAGAGATGTTAAGCTTGATGATTCGAAAAGTAAACCATAAATGTAAACCAAAGAGAAATGTAACTGGAAATTTAACAAATTACTTGAGAATGAGGGAAATCTTATGTTGTTTGCCAGACATATCGCATAATAAATTTACAACTAAGCAGAAATATAAGTCAACTTACGATAAATACACGGTCTTGCTATTTGTGTTATTCGGTAGTAAAGGAGAAAGTTACGAAGGTGCTTCTTGAACACGTTTTTACATGTAACTGACTTCTACAGTAGAAAGTCTCGTAGTCTTATACCTACACCGTCCTTGCAGTTATCGTTCATGGTGACTTGGAGCTGTCCGCCGTAATTTGTTTCCCTCCCGGTAGTTTCTGGAAATGATCGCGGCTAACGGTACGTTAGCACGCTAAATCTCTTATTGTTGCTTATATCCTCATTACTGTGATATGCATTAAGGAAAACGTATTTTTTTGTCGATTGTGTTCATATGTGATTACGTTGCAATTATAACGATTTGATACATCACCAACTAAATTATTAAATGTATAACTTAATTGAATATAAAAATAAACTTCTACTTTGAGAAATTTGAGGAATGTAAAACTAAGATCTGAGTATTAGGATCTGAGAAACGTAAAAGTCAGATCTGTGTATTTTACGACACTTGGAAATATGAATTATATTATATAATTAAAAAAATTCTACTTTTTCGTGTAGAATGTTTATGAATAATATTTCGAATATTTATATTATATTATGAATAATATGAATATTTTATCTGTATAAGGCGGAGAGAGAGAGAGAGAGAAAGGGAAATTCGTTACTTATGAGATAGCTTCGAAAATTCCTTTTTTTGAAATCTGTCAGATTCGAACCTCTTCACTGATTCTAATTATGATGATATGGTAAATTATAGTCAGTTATACTTTATACTGTTGGAAGGCACGTAAGTGTGCAGAGATGGAAAAAGATCCTGTGGAAGGAATAAGGGCTCGATTGGTTGTATTTAACAGACTCGACGCAATCGTAGAGTTAAGCACATGTATCGGTGGAAACATCATCGTGTAACTATGAGCGATAAAGAGCATTATCATTCTTGTCCCTGTGCCATATCGCGATGCATGCAAAACGTGATAGGTTTAAGGATTTATTGTTCAAAAATATAAATAAGTGAAATAAATAAAATGTAACAAAATATAAATATAAATATAAAATATAAATATAAAGTATAAATTAATATCTAATGTATTATAAACTGCTTTGTTAGAAAACACACTGGATACCGATTTTAATTAGACGATTACAATCGATATATTTTAAAAAGCCATCGTAATTTTGAATTACGTTTATATTTTTGTTATCTTCAAACAGATCCCTCCTTTTGGAGCTAGCAGAAATGCATTTGGGTCAAATTGATAAGGGATCATAGTTTTCTCGCAAACGTCCACTTTATACTTGCGAAGAATTGTGATTATACCCACTTTGGTTTGATAAACAGCAAAACGTGCACCTAAAAGAAAAGTTTTATGTGCGTGTTTGAAATTTGTACAAAGTCGACATACTTTTCTCTTAATAATTCTGGTAGTCATCGAGTAAATATCATCGATCTAACGTACCAATACAATTTCTTGGTCCAGTGCCGAATGGTAAATAATGCATCGGATGTCGAGCATCAATGGCATCTCGAGTGAAATTTTCGGGATTAAAAACATCAGGATTCGGATAAATTTCGGGATCACGATGAATCGCGTATACGGGAATCCAAATCATCACACCCTTCGGTATACTGATTTGTGGATCTCGGAAGATATATTCAGAATTTGATTTTCTTGGTATCAGAGTTCCTGGTGGATACATCCTTAATGTTTCTATAGGAATAAATTGAAAAAAACGCCACTTTATTCATTTTTCATTTTTCTTCTCAAAGCAAAGTTATACGCATACCTTTAAATACTTTGTCCAAGTATTCCATATCTTTAATATGCTCGTAATTTAACTTTCCGTTGTGTTTCTTATAGTGTTCGTTGATTTCTTCGCGTAAGTTCTCTTGAATTTTGGGATTCAGCGCGAGTTCGTAAAGTGCGTTGCTCATTGTCGTCGAGCCAGTTTCAAAACCAGCAGCAAAGAAAACGTAAGCTTGTGCGGTTATGAAAGAGTCTGTTAATTCTGTAAAATACGATTTAACATTGTATCGTAATTTTACCTATCTAACAAATATCTAATGGATGTATTTTAGCAAATTTTTTGTATACTACGCTATTAAACGTACCAAGATCGTGTAACTTTTTTGAGTCTTCCTTAAGTTGCATTAGCGTATGTATAAAGTCAGGTCTATACACGTTGTTCTCTTTTCTGCATTTCATAGTATCTGTGACGACCTTGGTTAGAAACGGAGCAAGTCTTCTGTCCGGCACAATGTAACCCAACAAATCGTACAGTTTCGGCATCATCAGTTTGAATTTCATTCGTATTATCGCCTCCAAAGATGGTTCAAAAATTTGTTTACCGATTTTACGAAATTCGCTCTTCTCGTCTGACAGTGCACCCATGTTGATCCCAAAGGCACATGATCCTATCACGTCCGTTGTAAATTTTGCTGTTATCTCACGAAAATCGACAGGTTCTCCCTGCGCAACCATTTTATCCAGATATTCTTCGAAATAGTTTGCGCATTCGATGATCAGATCGAACATATTTTTCAATTTGCCAGATGTGTACACAGTGAGCTTCGATCTCAATGGACGCCATCGTTTTGCTTCCAAGTTGAACAGATGCTGCGATAATGGTTCGACCTAAAAACAGTTCATAACGCAATTTGAAAATTTTGACTATTCGACTAGCTATAATCTTATGTAACAATATAAAGTATAATGATGATAATATATGATAATATATTACAATGGATAGTGATTTGTAAATAAATATAAATATAGATAAATATTGTATAAAGATTAAAAGGTAATTGTGTATATTACTTTGCTCGCCGTAATGATTCGAAACGTATCCAAAAGTTCTAAAAACAATTTGCGTAAGTTATACGTACGTATACGTACTCTTTCATGGACATTAAATCCGCGATCAGCGAATTTCGAAAAGTCTCTGATGAGAACATCCTTGATTAACTCCGGATCTTTTAAAACTAGTACGGGCGTCGATCTCATGTATAACCCAATCATTCTACCTGTATAGGTTTCGTAAAGGTTTTTAATATATTGTGGCAAAGCTATTCCTGAAAACATGATGTCTATAAAGTTTCCAAAGAAGAATACTGGTTTTGGTCCCGAGATTTTGCGCTTCTTCCAGAAATTAAATACTAATATATAATAATAATAAACTAGAAGTATTGCAACGACAGCGCATATTATTATCAAATAATATACCATTTTTTAGTTTCAGTTACTGATTCAGACGAAAAGAATGATTTTCTGAAAAAAGAAACGTGCAATGATAATTTGGTACAGTCGATATTCTCCTTTCGCTCAACACTTTCCAAACCGGAGTCGATTCGATTATGAATATCATAGAAACTTGCCTCAATAAAAATTGGAAAAATAGAATTATACAATTTTTATTTATCTATTTTGTTAGAATTTAATCTTGGGATTAAGATTAATAATCTGTGATAATCTAAGATTAATAATCGTAATCCGTACGATCAATCACCTTATCTGCATGCGATTGATATCGTTGTATTCCAACATATTTATTTACTTATTTGTTCACTTAAGCACTGAATAATTCTACTTTCTATGCATCTACTTTATAAGTATGTTGATATTCATAGATACATGAATTTATATTTATTAATTCAAATACTTTGATCTCTTTTGTACTCCTCCTTTATTGATGCGATTCCGCTTAACTTTGTAATGATTCTCTCGCGATGACTGAATTTGTACTTCAGTGCAACCTTAATTACGGCATCATTATATACGCCCTAGATGACGCAAAACACTTGTCTTGGTAAAATTCATTAAGCACCATGCGTCAATTTCCTCGAAATATTATCATATTTACTAGTATTGTTATCATTATTGGCGCATTAAGTTACGAACATTCGGAACGCGGGATCGAATCCCGGCGACCGAAGTCCGATTTTTCTTCCACGATCCTAAAGTAGGAAGTGAATATTAGCAGTATCCCCAGCAGCGATATCTACACAGCCACCAGCCACAATCATCACGGACACACATATTCACCTCATGTGTATATGCGTATACTAAAACTTGTAAACGCACAAAAATATTTACAGCATATTTATATTTAGGCATAGTCCGTATGTGGTGGATATCTTTAAGGAGGGGATGTATCGCGTAAAATTTCCGCGATGCCCTATTTTATCGAAGAGGAACTTTGGGGAATTCCAGGGGGATTCCCGAGTGAAGCGCACGAAGATATGCTATCGCAGAACAATAATATTTTGACGGAAACTGAATATCATGTTGCATATGGACCGTTTATGCGTGTGCGATTATTTATGGGAAAATGAAAATATATGAGTTAACACTCTTAAAAACGTTAAATTCCATTATATTTGCATGGCAGAGAACGAAAATTGTCATGTCACAACTACAAAATTTACTTTACAACACAAGCATAGAAAAATTTGTTATTCGGCGTTAATACGATTAAAATTAGTCATTTTAAAGGACGTCTCGCTTTGAAATTATGTTTCTAGTTTCGTTAACTTCAAATATATGCCCCCCTTCGGCGTCAGTAGAAACGACGTCCTAGTAAACTCGTATGGAATCATGGTTTTGTCACAAACGTCCACTTTATAATTACGAAGAATCGTGATTAGACCCACTTTGGTTTGGTAAATAGCGAAACGTGCACCTAAGAATAAAAATGAAGCAAGTTAATAAATTGGTAATTTAAACAGAAACGAACAACTTCAACAGAAACGCTCGTATAATTGAACGTACCAATGCAATTTCTTGGTCCATCGCCAAATGGTAAATAGGTCATCGGATGACGAGCCTCAATGGCGTCTTCGTTGAAGTTCTCTGGATTGAACACGTCAGGATTTGGATAAATGTCAGCATCATGATGCAACGAGTATATGGGAATCCATATCATTAAACCCTTCGGTATACTGACTTTTGTGTTCTTGAAAGTATAGGCGGAAGTAGATCTTCTTGGCAATAGAGATCCTGGTGGATACTTCCTTAATGTCTCTGTGAAGATAAATTAAGGAAGATCTTTTATTATATTTCTTTGTAAAGCTTTAACCTTCTATAAGAAGTAAAGCTACGCATACCTTTAAACACTTTCTCCAAGTATTCCATGTCTTTAACATGTTCGTATTGCAACTCTCCGTTATGTTTCGCAAGGTGTTCCCTGATCTCTTGACGTAATTTGTCTTGAATTTCTTGATTTAGGGCGAGTTCGTAAAGAGCGTTGCTCATTGCCGACGACGAAGTTTCAAAGCCGGCAGCAAAGAAAACGAAAGCTTGCGCAGTTAATAAGCTATCCGTTAATTCTGCAAAATACCGTTCACTTGTGTTAATTAAATTGTTATATTGTACTAAGAAGTGAGTCGTGTTATTTTCTTTCTTATTATTCGCCGACACGATACAATGTGATTGTATTTTCTTAGCATAAATTGCGATGCGACATTAAAATTAAGTTGTTACTATAAACTTACTAATGTCGCCCAATTTCTCTGGATGTTCTTTCAATTCCATAAGCATATGTATAAAGTCAGGCCTGTATATGTTATGCTCTTTCCTGTACTTCATAGTGTCTGTCACGAGCTTGGTAAAGAACGGAGCATGTCTTTTGTCGGGTACGATGTAACCCAACAAATCGTACAGTTTCGGCATGTACAGTCTGAGTTTTAACCGTATTACGTTCTCGAAGTTCAAGGCGAAGATTTGTCTGCCGATTTCACGAAACTCACTGTCTTCGTCCGATAACGAGCTCATCTCGATTCCAAAGGCGCAGGAACCAATCACGTCGGTCGTGAATTTCGCTGTAACCTCGCGAAAATCTATGGGCTCTTCCTTCGCGGTCAGTTTATCCAAGTATGTTTCGAAATGGTCTGCACATTCGAGGATGAGACCAAACATGTCTTTCAGTTTGCCGGATGTGAACATTGGAGTGAGCTTCGATCTTAACGGACGCCATCTTTTTGGTTCCAAATTGAAGAGATGCATAGACAATGGTTCTGTCTGTGAACAGTTCGCGATATTAGTTTAAAAGCCGACAAAATATTTTCTTTTAAGCAAACAGGACAAATACAACGTTATCGCTGAAGAATAGAAGATTAGAAATTTCTTCGTTGGAAGATCTATTTTTATGTCTCTGTTTACGATAAAAATATTTGTTTACTTCGTGATAGCACCATTAATAAATCATAAGTACGAATAAGAAATATAGATATGGAACACGGAGTGGCTATTAATTTAACTTTAATTAGTGGCTATTAATAAACTTTATCGCTCATTTTTTCACTTACAAATGTCACTTACAACATACCCTTTCATGAACAGCAAATCCTCGATCGGCGAATTTCGAGAAATCTCTAATCATGACATCTTTTATCAGTTCCGGATCTTTTAGAATAAGAACCGGTGATCTTCTCATGTACAACCCAACCATCGGCTCGTTTTTGTATACTTTATAAAGATTCTGCTGGTAAGCCACCATTGATATTCTTGCAAGCATCAGGTCTATGGTGTTTCCAAATAAGAATACAGGCTTTGGTCCTTGAACTCCACGACTCTTCCAAAAATCGAAGGTTGACGTGGAATAATAATAGAAAGCCAGAAGTAATGCGGCTAACCCGCACAAAATTTCAAAGCCACTCATTATAATTTCTCTTCTGAAAAAGAATTTATAATGTTGTGCTATAAAAATTCTGCAGGACATTTCGTTTCGCCGTAGAATAAAAGAAGAGGGGTTAAATTATATCGTTAAAGCGGTGTTGGTAGATACACGCGAACACGGTGATATTTTTGATGATCTTTATTCTGAATAAACGCGCGTACAAATCTGCTTAGCCTCTCCGCGAGTTTAGGGGCATGTCCTTGTTGAGCAACGTACGTCGAATTATGAATGAAATATATTGTCTTATTTACGTTGTTAATATAACGCATACATAATATATGAACAGTATCTGACTTGTTTGTTAATGCTAATTGCAGCGTTATTGAATATATTCGATGATTACATAGAAAACTTTGAAACTATAAATTCTTATATACATCTGTTATCATTACATGCATATTGTATGAAAGTGTTCCATTTTTGTATTTTAACACGTTGTTGTTTTAAAAAGTATTTAAATGCGACGTGAATCAAGCAATATTCATATCAACTAGATTATCAGACGCGTAAAGCTATCTGCTGCATTACTCTACTTTGGCGATATCGATATAATTGATATAATATTTGTTGCGCGTAAAAAATGAGGAATATATGCATGTCAACGCTATTCGTGTTATTATTAACGAGCTGTGCTATTCAAAATTAGTAAAATTACGTATATGTACTTATGTGGTAGATTTCTGTTGTTAGATTAGTGTTGTCTGTGTATAATTACGTTGAAATCGTTATCAGTGTTGTGTTGCATAATTTTCGACGTTTTATGTTTGCAAAACGAGTAGCATGGCATCGAATAATAAAACTAACATTCACCACTTGAATGAAACTGTTTGAAGTATTATCCTGAAATATGTATATACATACATAATATAAGGCAATAGAATTACAAGTAGGTTTATTCAGATAGAAGCAGGTTTATAACGTAGTTAAAAGCGTTATATAAGGTTCGATATAGTACTTACGAATCAACTGATATCGCTTTTCATTATTTTCCACACGCACATAAGTACGTATGTATATAGATGTCTTATTAGTGCTAGACGATATATTTCTGAGTCGCGAAAAATGATGTTATCCCTAACATGATGTAGAATAGACTAATGTTAATCTACTGGCGCTTTCGATCTTTAAACGCATACTCTGACGATTATCGGAGACATACTCATGATGACTTGCAGATAACGAAAATGTTACGTCCGATGATTTTATACAAATCAGGCCCCACGTCGCAGGCAAGATGACAACCAGATGTCACACACCTTTACTGTGTACCCTCAATAGGCTTAAGGATCCAGCATAAATCTTGGCATAGTTAAGGTCCTTTAGACTAAACAAATATCTTTTAGTTCGAGTGTTCATTAAATTTATTCTCTACTACGGGAAGACACGGAAATTTGGTTTTTCCCACGTTCGGTATCTCCCGCTGGCAACTTTCTCTCGGGGGTGGCTGGGACCTTTCCTTGCTCACCAACTTTCTTCTTATTCAATCAGAAACAACGACTATTGGCCTCACTTTCCTAGCCAAAATTGTCATTAACAAATCCAATGGTCAAATGGAGGGGTGTGTGCGCTAGACACACCCCTCACTGGCTTTCCTCCGCACGGCATCGTCACCGAACTTCATTGACTTTCCATCCTTTGATCAGTCAACAACTCTCTACTAGTCGCCTAGTCGCTAAATCGCTGAACCCATTTCTCGATTCATATTTTACTTACGATTTATAACTCTCGCGACACCATAACTCACTATTTGCAAGTCACTCCTATTACGACTAACATCGTGATCCTGCAAATAACTATAAGAGTCGAACACTTCTAACTTTATTGTAAACGATATTACAATACGTATCTCTGATCATTTATACTCTCCGTGAAATAAGTTGTTGGAATAAAATATATATTATAACCTGTTAAACTCAGTGTTATACTAATTCAACCACCTCTATTACCCTAACCGAAATAAGGGATCGATCAGTTCGTGGCGTCGATAATCCAATCGTAACGAGAATTTGCGACTCCCGTTGACGCGCCTTCTCCGCGATCGCGTCTCTCCGAGAACGGTCAAACAGAAAGTGATTTCATAACTGTCATTTTGAAAGATACTTATAGGATGGGCTTAAAAGTACAGTCAACGAGACAAATATGGAACGCGTATAAAATAACGAAGATTCTAGTAATGGGGGATTCTAGTCATGTACAATTTACTAGAGCAATTTATTCAACGCTTATTCGACTCTGACTTTTCTTAATTTACGTTATTCGATGGTAACAAATTGACAACAATGACAAACGATCAGCGTAATAAAAAGTACGGATATATATTAATTCTCTCATTGAAAATTCGATACATCCGGTGTTCATTCATAAAAGCTCAGAATAGTATGTCAATACCAGGTGAAAGTAGTTAGATTTTCTCAGTTCTGGCGGAAATTCCACACTGTAATCGTCGCATCCTTTCCAAGAAGGAATGTACTAAGAGAGCTGAGAGAGAATGCCAGCAATGCAACCAATTGGTCAAAGTTAAAGATCTCCATAAAGGATTCAACTAGTGCAAGTTTTTATGTCAGTTCAAGTAGTAGAGATGTACCGATTAGGGTTTTGGTTAGCCATCTAACCTTTTAATCGATCTCGATTAGTCGTCTGTGCCGATCACTTTCAAATACCGCAACAAAATGTATCAAATTTCTGTCATATTTATTTTATTTACGTCTTGTTTCTGTGTCTTAAAATTCTTTTTAGTATAATATAAAATAAAATAATATATTATAACATAATGACTTATTATAACAATATAAGTATAAGAATAATTTTTTTTATGCCTTAGCTATTTTCAAATACACTCCTCCTTTCAGCGTCACTATAAAGGCATGAATGTCATGTTCAAAAGGAATCTTGGTTTTCTCGCAGACATCGACTCTGTGGTTACGGAGAATCGTTGCAAGTCCAACTTTGCTTTGATATTGCGCGAAACGGGCACCTACAAATAATTATAAAAAATTATATATTTATTTGGCTTGAAGGTTTGGGAAGGAAACTTTTCACAGAAAATTTTGAACAAATTCCAACTCATGAAGATTTTATATGTTAAAGATAGAAGAAATGCTTTCTAAATGGGAGAAGATGATAGAAGGTAAGAAAAAGATGTTGACGATTTATCTTTTCCATAATGTCATGCTGATTGAAACCGACGATCTAAGCACATGCCAAAGATTTGATATTTTCTTATCTTATTATTTTATTAGCATACCAATGCAGTTTCTTGGTCCATCGCCAAAAGACAGATAACTCATAGGATGCCTAGCGGCGACAGCATCCTCGTTAAATCTTTCAGGGTCGAATTTCTCAGGATCCGGATATACATTTGAATCATTTTGAATGGCATATATTGATATAAATATATCTGTTCCTTTTGGTATGGAAATGTTCGTGTCTCTAAACGTATAATTTTCCATCGCTTGCCTGTTTAGCATAGGTAATGGCGGGTACTTTCTTAGCGTTTCTGCGGAGAAAAGGCATAGAAAATATTACCATTCGTATTAATAAAATTATTTTTTGCATATTTCAATAATTTTGCGAGTCTACTACGCACCTTTAAGTACTTTGTCCAAGTATTTCATTCTTTTGATATCTGCGTATGTCAAAACTCCATTACTTTTGTCGTAGACGTCTCTAATTTCTTCTCTTAGTTTGTCTTGTATTTCGAGATTTTGTGCTAACTCGTAAAGAGCATGTGACATCGTTGAGGAAGATGTTTCGAATCCACCGACGAAAAATGCGAAAGTTTGCGAGGCAAGCAACGCGTCTGTGAGTTCTGCAAAATACAACAAGATTCGTTACTATGCATTATTATGATATTGCAATAATAATTTTATTATGATAATTTATAATATGATATATTTATAATGATAATTTTATTCGAAGCATAATATTAAACTGTATTCTCATCCTCACCAATATTGTTAACTCTATCCGGGTGTTTCTTCAGTTCCATCAGCAAGTGCACAAAATCTGGTCTGATTATGTTATTATCCATCCTGTACTTCATCGTATCGATAAATAAATTTACAAAAAAGTCATTGACTTCTTTTGGTTGCAGGTAAGAACCAATTATTTTATACAAGGATGGTGTAAATTCTCTACAAAAATCTCGAATTATCTGTTTCGCGTTAACTGCAAAAATTTGTTTGCTCATTCGAAGAAATTCAGAGTTCTTATCCTCGAGAGCATTCATGTTTAGTCCAAAAACACAGCTACCGATCGAATCGATCCCGAATTTTGCAGTCAACTCACGGCACTCCACTGGTTCACCCTTCTGTGCTAATTTTTCCAAGTGTTTCTCCAACTTTTCCGCGCATTCTGCTATAAGTGGGAACATTTCTTTGAGCTTGCCGGATGTGAATACCGGCGAAAGTTTAGCTCTCAACGGCCTCCATCTTTCAGCTTCTAACATGATGAGATTTTGCTGTATTGGTTCTATCTAAGCAAGAAATAGTAATAATAATTAGTTACTTGAAAAGTGTATGTAACGCAGAAACAATGAAGTTGTTAATTACTTTTTCATCATATATTTTAAATCCTCGGTCAGCGAATAAAGAGAAGTCCTTGATGAGAATATCTTTAATCATATCTAGGTTGTTGGGCATCAGAAGTGGTGATGTTCCTATGTATATTCCAAAAGCTGGTTCATTCTTATATTGGTCGTACAATCTCTTCATCCAATCGGCCATCGATTCTCTTTTAAGAAGAACGCCCAGAAAGTTGCCAAAAAAGATTACCGGTTTTGGTCCAGGTATATTGCGACTTTTCCAGAAGTTGTAGCATGAAGAGTAATGATAATAGATCGCAAGAAGTAGTATGGAAATGCCACACAGTAGTTGAAAATAGTCCATGTCGAACGAGATTTCTTTAATTTCAACGAATAAATATCAGTGTTTGTAGGATAGTTTTTAAATATAGAGTGTGCAATTAAAAACGTATTCTTAACTATTAATGATCGAAAATTTTGTATCTATATGATATTGTAACAGGATGAACATTCAGAAGGATAAAAACATAAATAAATCGTTAACGGGCAAGCTGAATACGACTAATGAATTTTGTTTGATTTTTAAAAACTTACCTCACTTTGGGCTCAGGATGAGATATTATTATGGTGTAACATGTTGTCTCTATACAATTGTGATAAATGAACCGCAACAGCGTGGAGTTCACATAATAATACTATCAATACGAAAATGAAAGACAGGCGCTTACGATTAGTGACGACACGACGCGTCACGATGGCAACGACTACTTCGAAGTAGATAACGATGATCGCGCTCGGATGATCATTAGTACTAGCGATGAATCGTGGAACGTACTTCCTTGATGTTGTTTTTTCTACTTATACTCTATAAAACTTTTAATGAAATAAAAATATTTATGGTATAAATTTTCAAAAATTTGTCAAATGTATAGCATAACTTTAGAATGTTCGTGGCATTTAGTCGAGTTTCGGACAAGTAATTTGCTATTAACCCCTTCCCGTGCCATTTAGTTCGACGAAACAGATCACGCTGATGCTCGTAAACAGGAACTTACATTCAGTCACGATCGTAACGGGGAAAAAAACAGTCCGCGAGCTCGGTTTGTTATGTTTACGTTTGGTCCAAGTATCTGGTCGCGAATCAGACTGGCGATATTCATGTTTGGGCCAAAATCTTCATCGCGAGTCTGACTCGCTAAAGTACAGGAAGGGGTTAAACTAAGAGCACTATCCGCACGTTTTAAAATTAATTGTACGAATTAGAAAATTGCACATACAGTGAGATTCTGTTTATACAAACCCCATTGAGGGACGATTTGGTTCATATGACCAGGTCGTTTATATAATAGAAGTCCATCTATATATAGGGTGGCTGGTAACTGGTGGTACAAGCGGAAAGGAGGTGATTCTACGCGAAAAAATAAGTCGAAAATATAGAATAAAAATTTTTCGTTCGAGGCTTTGTTTTCGAGAAAATCGACTTTGAATTTTCGCTCGGTACGCGTGCACTTTATCGCGTCTCGTTATAACGGATCTCATTGTAGATCGTTGTCTCGATGGAAAAATTAAAAAAAAAAATTTTTTTTTAATTTTTTATTTTATATTTTCGACTTCTTTTTTCGCGTAGAATCACCCTCTTTCCGCTTGTACCACCAGTTACCAACCACCCTGTATATTTCTCTCTATCGCTAACGATTTTTGGTTCAGTTAATAAGAATACATTTGCTTTTAAATACGCAATAACGTTGCAAGCCTTTATTAATTGCGACGCATGAGAGCGTATCACACAAGGAGCGCACCTATTATTTACATATTATAATTAGACATTGTACACATAACTGAATTAACGCGCAGCGATAGTTCGGATTATAGGAGCTTACCTAAAGTTCATTTAATCAGACACTATTAAACTAGCGCACGTAAACAGAGGTATCATAGAAACATAAACTAAGAAACTCTTTCTGGTGTCTTCAGTCAAGTGACTATAGTGACTTGTCACCAAACTGATACTGTTATGGCAGATATCTTGCAGCAGATAAACCACGAAAAGAAAAGTTTAGGAACACCGATACCGACTGATAGAGATTTAATAACAATCTATAAGTAGCTAATATCTGAAAGAACAAATTAATCATTTTGCGTCTTTTTGCATTATATTCAGTTATAGATGACACGTAAATCAGATTTTGCCATAAATCTACGCTCCATTAAATTCTAACTCATCGTTTGATAATAATTGTCATCACGTAGAGTATAAAATAAAGTAAATGATGCTTGTGTGATTATATACAGATATTTTCTGATAATTAATCTCGTTTGCTGATAATTCAGCGCGACAGATAACACCGTTGCTTGTAATAAACAAAATTATTACTACGTTCATTTGAAACAAAATAACTATCGCATAAGTCTGTGTATGGTTTGATGATAAAAGCAAGAAGGATGATGTTAACCTATAGAATATAACCTATAATATATGTTATCTAACATTTTAACTTTTCGACGTATTTTTGCTGCTACGCAATTGCACCATGTGTACTGATAATCAACTACACGCTATATAGCCAACGTATTGCAGTAATGTGACCGTAAGATATTGTACACTTACTTGTTGAGATGGGTAATTATATGAAGATGAAAGCTTCCTGCAAGAAAGAAACTGTTTGGATTGTATCTACGATCAATGCCAAACTGTACTGACTGAAGTCGTTTCAGCCAGAAATAGTATGACTGTAAATTTGCTTCTACCCACTCTCCATATGGCGCAGTTGATGAGTAGCAATTGGTTAACGCCTTCTTCGTACGCCGCTTATACGGCTTATTTTTTCTTACACTTTCTTATCTTTGAGCAGTCGAAAATTGTGTGGAAAATTGTCGATTGTATCAAATTTATTCGGAGTAATTTTTTAATTACAATAACGATTCGTTTTTATGTGCTAACAAAGTTGGTCCGTTTGTCGTTATCTTTATAATACTGTGTGAATGAAAATTCACGATAACCGAATTCTATATTGATACTTCCACCGAAATTTTGTTACATCTACGTTTCAAAAGTTTCAAGCGTTATCAATGAAATATTTTCGTTCTCTGATACGATCGTTTCTAAAGAATTTGTACACAATAATACAACTTAATTTACGGTTATTGCAAGGTACACGATGTAATAGTATAATTAGATAAAAAATACATTTAAATAATTATTTACATTAACATTGTGCTTTAGTTATCTTTAAATTTACCCCGCCGGCGAGCGATAACAAAAATGCCTCTTTGTCCGGTTCGTATGGAATTTTGGTTTTCTCGCAAACATCGACTTTGTGATTGTGCAGAATCGTTGCAAGACCGACCTTGCTTTGATAATTGGCGAATCGGGCACCTGAAAGCAATTTTTAAAAATTACATCGATCCGATATCGTATAATTAATCGTATAATTATCATAGTATCAACTAATAGCATTATATAAGAATAAGGGTACAAGATACAATGTTGCGAGTATATTTTATTTATTTTATTTAAATACCAATGCAGTTTCGCGGGCCATCGCCAAAGGATAGATAGCTCATAGGATGTCTGGCAGCAACAGCATCCTCGTTAAATCTTTCCGGATCGAATTTCTCAGGATCTGAATAAATATTTGAATCGTGTTGGATACCATATACTGGTACCCATACTATTGTTCCTTTTGGTATGGTGATTTTTGTGCCTTTAAACGTATAATTCTCCATTGCTTGCCTGTTTAATACCGTCAGTATTGGATACTTCCTTAGTGTCTCTATGGAGTAACAAAAAATATTTCTTCCGTAAAAATAAAGCACAGGTTTTATTCGCGAGAATCGGATCTATTCTCTCATTTATAAGTAAATGATCATTTTACTATCTTTTGAATAATCAAGTGTTTCTTTCTTTTTGTTATAAATTGTCATTACAGATTTCATTAGGTAGACGTGCTTTAATATTCTTTGGCACACACCTTTAAACACTTTGTCCAAATATTTCATTCCTTTGATACCTTCGTACGTCAGAGTTCCACCATCTTTGTCGTACGCATCTCTAATTTCTTGCCGTAATTTATCTTGTATTTCCTGATTTTGTGCTAATTCATAGAGAGCATGCGCTATCGTCGACGAAGACGTTTCGAATCCAGCAATGAAAAAGACGAACGCTTGCGCGGCAATTAGGGAGTCGGTTAGTTCTGTAAAACACACAATTTTTTGTTATAACTCTGTTAGTGACATATGTATTTTTCGCGATTTCATTTGAGATATACTTTCAAATTCCCTACTCACCAACATTTTCCATCTTTTCCGGATGTTCTTTCAGTTGCATCAGCTGGTAAATAAAATCTGGTCTTGCTATATTATTCGTCTTCCTATATTCCATTGTGTCACGAACCAGATTTATGAAAAAGTTGTTTATCTCCGTCATCCGTAAAAAGTAACCAACTACACTAAACAGAAATGGTGCAAGTCGTCTGCAAGATTCTCGAATAGTCTGTTTTATATTGGGAGCGAAAATTTGTTTGCCCATTCTTCGGAATTCGCTGTTCTCATCTTCAAGAGCATTCATGCTGATCCCGAATGCACAGCTCCCGATCACGTCGGTCGTGAATTTTGCAGCCAAATCACGACACTCTACTACTGGCACACCCTTTGCTACTATGTTGTCTAAATATTTTTCTAAATTTCCCGCGCACTCTGTTATAAGTGGGAACATCTCTTTCAGTTTACCGGAGGTGAATATTGGTGATAACTTCGTTCTCAGTGGTCGCCACCTCTTGGCTTCCAAAAGGAAGAGATGCTGCGACAATGGCTCTATCTACGCATGAAATGATATATCGATAAATTTACAAACACTTTGATTTCGGGAAGTCTTGCAATTGTTGCGAATAATAATTTCCGAAAAATGTTTGTACGATTATTTTATTATTTCCAAAACATCTCGTTTATCTTTGAACTCAAGATGCTTTTTACATCAAATCAACTGAATAAATCTGTTTTCAATAATGTTGTTGCGCGGAGCAATCAATGAAGGAAATACCTTTTCAAGTACTTTGAATCCTCTGTCCACGAATAAAGAGAAGTCTCTGATGAGGACATCCTTGATCAAGTCTAAGTCGTTAATAACAAGAATCGGTGATGTTCCTTCGTATATACCAAAGACCGGTTCACTTTTGTACTCGTTGTACAAATTTTTCACAATTGTGGCTACGGCCTGTCTTTTAAGAAGAAGATCCACAAAATTGCCAACAAATATTGACGGTTTTGGTCCAGGTACGCCACGATTCTTCCAGGTGTCATAAACCGAGCTATAGTAAAAATAGATCGCGAGAAGTATTGCAGCAATGCCGAGGAGAAGTTGAAAGTAGTCCATGTTGTAAGGTACTAAATTCCAATAATTAAAAATCACAATCAATGACTGCTGTCGTTTCTCTATTTTACTTATTTCTAAATAGTTTTACGCTTCGTTTCAAAATTATCAATCTTCAGTTTATTACGACGGATTGGTGTTTCAGAAATATTTTCTCGAATAATCGTATTCCATACGATCGTATTAATAACAAATACCTGGAATTCCTAATAACAAATAACTGGAGTCTTTCGGTCGATTTTTTTTTTAATTGCTCTCTGTCAAGCGGAAGCAAGTGTTTACATACCTTTGAACGATAGTCTATGGATATGCGAGGAAAATGTACTTCCGATGTAATAACGTTAGTCAAGTAATAATATCGCGTGATATACCTAGATTACAAAATATACTTCGTGTTGTTTTTATCATCTACGTGCACTGTGACGAACTCCCAATGTAGTGTAAAAATCGTAGTTATTCTTATCACGTTACCAATATCAGAAAGCCGCTAAAAAATCAATAAGTTTTGCTTGATCGATAAGAACATTTAAATTTTACTTTTAAATTGTAAATGAACACTTAAGGTAATTAGTCGGTTGAATAAAAAATACGTGACATTTAAATGTACAAATTAAATTTCAAATTGTTGTCATACTTACATGGTTGTTCTTTAAATAAAGCTTCTACTAAGTAGGAAAAAACGTGTCTGTCCGTATCTCACACAGAATGTTGAATGATATTAACGATGATGTTTCAACTTGAGCCAGCTGAGCGATAGCAACAGAGTCATTTTAGCTACTGTCGGTATTTTGCTGCTTGGCGTCATGCAACACACACTATTTATACGAAGGCAGGGATCAAAAGGCAGATTAACGGAAACTAATTTAGATTTTGAAACGAATCAAGTTTTCGATATTGTTTTCACGAAAAGTTTCAACTTTGTTTCATCGCAGTGAATATTCTCCTTCGCTTATCTAGAGAATACGTATATATATATATATATATATATATATATATATATATATATATACATGGCAATAAATAGTTTGGATATCGTATTATTTTATCAGTTTTTTCTTGAGAGGAATTTGATAACAAACAGTGACACAGCGTTAGTCCATTTCATTATATAATATTTATTTGATTTATAGAAATATGACCCGTATGACCATTAAATATATTTATAGAACATATAAAAAATATGAAATATCACGGGTGACAAAATCAGTTTAAAGATATAATAGAAATAATGTAGGGAAACTGTGTATATATATATATATATATATATTTGTCTAGTAAACAGTATTTGTCGAGAGTCATTCTGATAGATTGCAACGAAGTCCTTGACAAAGATTTACTCGTATCGTTTACGTAAACCATTCGTCATTGTGTAACGTCACCGTATGGCTTGCGAATATAATCACGAATTTACTGATACATATTGGATCAATATATAAATCATCAACATCCTTGATTCAATCTTTTGCTAACTCATTCTGACAATGTAACGTGTCATGAATATAAAAAACAATGTTTATCTGATTTATGAATTAATTTATACGAATGAATATATTTACTTGTAAATTAAGTAACAGTAGTAAAAAATTACTGTAAATAGAACAGTCTTCTTTTGCCGCTGATCTAATGATAGAAACTATTTCGCTCTAAGAAAACTGTTTAAGGATTTTGACGTGTTAAAGGCATGAAAAATGTTCAAACCGACCAGCCACAGAAAACGAGAAGAGTGAGTAACAAGTTACCATTGGTAGTAACCGATAGTAAGTATTTTGATTAACGCAAACTTGTAATCGATGCTATAATTTTATTATCAATTTTAAGTCACCATAAATGGTCGGATTAAAATTAGCTAGATATGTACATTATTGCGTATAACAATACAATTTTTAACTTTAGTATATTAATTCTCTACTTTGGTTATTTTCAAATGCACACCTCCTTTTAACGTCAGCATAAATGAAAGGGGATCAGTTTCGTAGGGAATCCTAGTTTTCTCACAAACGTCGACTTTGTGATTGCGAATGACCGCTATAATGCCAACCCTGCTTTGATACTGTGCAAAACGAGATCCTGAAAATAACGATTAAGAAGCTACGTCATTCATGCTTTTTTTTTTTTTTTTTTTTTTTAGAGGTAAAAGATACTTTACAGCGTAGGTTTTCTTTTCTTTTGCTTATTTTTATTAACTTACCAATGCAATTTCTTGGACCATCGCCAAAAGGCAAATAAGCCATAGGGTGTCTAGCAGCAACAGCATCGTCGTTGAATCTTTCAGGATCGAATTTCTCAGGTTCCGGGTAGACATCTGCGTCTCTTTGGATTCCATAAGCTGGCACCCACACTTTCGTGCCCTTTTCTATGCTGACCTTGGTGCCTTTGAACGTGTAATTTTCCGATACCTCTCTCATTATAAACGGTATTAGCGGGTACATTCTCAGCACCTCTACATAGAGGAGAGTAAATAATTTATGTAAATCATCGTTTCGAATGTTGGAACAACTGCTCGAATAATTTTCTTCAGAAATCAAAGTTTCGTTTTAACATTGTAACGCACCTTTGAAAAACTTGTCCAGATATTTCATCTCTTTAACTGCATCGTACGTTAAAACTCCTTGATGTTTGTCGTAAACCTCTCTGATTTCCTTACGTAATCTGTCCTGTATATGTTGGTTTAGCGCTAGTTCGTAAAGAGCGTGAGATATCGTCGTTGAGGAAGTCTCGAACCCAGCCGCGAAAAAGACAAAGGCTTGCGAGGTGAGCAACGAATCTGTTAGTTCTGTAAAAGACAATATCACCGACCTTTATTATCAACTAAATTATTATCAATTAAAATTGGAAAATTTCTTCTAAGAGGAAGTTTTTCGATAACGGAATTCAAATTTCGAAGCAAAAATTCATGGCTCTCTTTTCACTCTTCTGCACGTTAAGATTTATCAGAAATGGACAAATATTTGTAATCCACCTAAAGAAAGTCACAGACGGTTTATTTTAAACTGTATACCTATATTTTCTAATTTCTCTGGATGGTCTCGAAGTTCCATCAGCGTGTTGATGAAATCTGGTCTGATTATCTTATTCTCTCTTCTGTATTTTATCGTGTCTCTGACCACGTCTATTAAGAATTGATCGACTCCTGGAATTTGCAGTAGATGGCCAAATATTTCGTAGATGTTTGGCAGAAATTGCCGACAGATATCTCTGATTTGCATTCGCGTGGTCTGCGTGAACATTTTTTTGCCTACTTCGCGAAATTCGCTGTTCTCATCCGAGAGAGCGTTCATGTTGATTCCAAAAGCGCAACTACCAATTACGTCGGTTGTGAATTTCCCAGCCAAATCGCGACATTCCACTGGTTTACCCGTTTCGATCACGCTGTCTAAGTATTCCTCCAGATTCTTCGAGCATTCTATTACGAGAGGGAACATTTCTCTCAGCTTGCCTGACGTGAATACTGGAGAGAGTTTTGCTCTCATTGGTCGCCATCTTTCCTCCTCCAGAGCGAACAGATGTTCTCCCAGTGGTTCTGCCTGAATAAAATCTCTTTTTGAATTTTTCTTTCTTTCAAGAAGTGGATATTAATATATTTCCTTTTACGCGCCAAGTGGCGTAAAAGTATCGGGCAATCAACGAACATAGAAACAGAAATTCGTAAATTAATTATAATTTTCAAGTACCTTTGGAAACAGGCGGAAACCTCGGTTAACGAATAGAGGAAAGTCCTTGATGAGAACGTCTTTGATTAATTCCAGATCTTTAATAACGAGGACAGGCGTCGTTCCCTCGAATATTCCAAACATTGGCTCTTTCTTATATTCCTCGTAAAATTCTCTCAGCTTATCGGCTAGCGACACTCTTCTAAGTAAAATATCTTTGAAATTACCAATGAAGACAGTAGGTTGCGGTCCGGGTATGCCACGAATCTTCCAGTAGTCAAATGTTGAGGTATAATAATAGTAGATCGCTAAAAGCACCACGCCAATGGCGCAGACAAGTTGAAAATAATCCATGTTGTATCACGCTTTCTGTAAAAATCAAATTTCACTGATCAGAATTGACTGGTTACAGTAACTTCTGCTTCTTATAAAGTGGATGACTAAAGCCACATGCTAAACGCAGGAAAACAAGCTAACAATTAATAACTAGCAGATTGATATCTGCGATATGTCAACTCCTCGATTAATTATCGATGATCGGAGTCTCTAACGATTAATTTTCTTTTATCGCAAGCGTTAATCAAATAAATTTAAACTTTTTATCGATTATTCATTTTTATTCCATATCGAAGAACAATTGGATATCCACTCGAAAAGATCTTAAAAACTGAAACTTAATCCCAGTCTTCTTTGTCGATATTTCTTTCTTTGTAATAAGGATTTGCGCTGTTTAACAAAATAATAGCCTCTTATCATCTTATCGAGTTTTCGTCAATTTGCTTGTCAAGTTGCTCGAATATGTAGCTCAATAATTTCTATGACGACACTGCCGTGTTCCTTCTGTCGTTCGTACCGATGCTTACTTTTGTCGTCGCCCTAGAACAATCTCCATGCACACTTTTCTTGTTACAGTCGTCATCCAATTTAAGTAGCTATACATTCAACTGATACGATCGTTTCTTCTCCACATGTGTCACACTTGTTTGTTTTCTCGGTCATTCTAAGGTCGACATACACCACCGAGGAATTGTTTTAATCAATTTATAGATATCATTTATCTAATGCGAACCTCTTTATTGAGTTGACTGAAAATGTCCTTCTAAATTTCGACTTAAATACGAGATACAAGTATTTCGGGGCATACGCCATAATGTTAAACAATTGTGATATAGAAATAATAATCAGAGCCACTTTAACGTATTCTTAAATCTCTATATCGATATTGTCATTCATTTGAAAAATACGTATCTTTTATTCCATATTACGCGAGATTAAAATTTAGTACAAACAAGCAGTGCAGCAAGTATACAATACTTTACGGTATTCACCTTCGCTTCCTCGTCTATCTTTATTTTATTTATTATATAAACATGACCCCACAAGGGAATACATTTTAATTTCATCCGTAAGATAAAAATAAATCATTCGTTTTGGTAAAACTTTGATAGCTGGTTCTCAGCAACAAGCAGTGCAACAAGTATACAATACTTTACGGTATTCACCTTCGCTTCCTCGTCTATCTTTATTTTGTTTATTATATAAACATGACCCCACAAGGAAATACATTTTAATTTCATCCGTAAGACAGCCAAGATCGAAACGATCGCGAAAAGAAAAACTAAGGTAATCAAATTGTCAAAACGAATGATGAAGCTAATCTCCAATGACTTTGAACAGCCGTGAACTTTAATGTAACGTAATAGCTTTGCTTTATTGAACGTAACGATTCTAACAACTATACAGTAAAGTCACAACTGACTATTAATTAAGAAAAGGTTACTCTCTGCTTCTTTTGGTTCGCGCCGGTTTCTGATATTTGATTATTTGTATTTGTTCCATTGGTCGAATTCAACAGACGCAAAAAAATTTCCTCGATGAATAGTTGTTTTGCTCAACCAACTTCATCAATCGATAAAGCACGTAAAACTGTTATCTCATTATACACAATGTGAATTGATTATTTTGTCTGCTACGTTGAATACAACACTAATGAAGATGGCCGTTCTTTCCCGCATTTTAAATAAATAAGTGCATAGACTGGTGTGGGTATTGTAGAAATGTAGAAATAATTATGCACATTGTTTTGAAGCCCACGGAAACGCGTTGCAACCAAAAGTTATTTCTGTTCATTTTGGTAAAATTTTGATACGTAGCTCTCTCAAAAAACGTAAAATGTTTTTGCAGCAAACAAATGTTACAACATTTATTTTCCATTTCTTTGTCTATCTTTATTTTAGTTATAAATAATTTTAAATAGATAGGTTTGATAGATTTTTTATGATTACATGCGTATCTTTTAGATGCACTTTAAATGTATTTACAAAGCTCATGGAATGTCTCATTTGTAAACAGATAAGATTGCAGAGATAGCAATATTTGTGTAACGATTCAAAACAATAGCCTGGTTGTAAACAACTATTGTTTTCCCAGCTGTAAGTGCGCTACTTTTTTCACAAATGTATCTTTACAAGGTATACAAATAATAGTAATTTCACTACATTTTGCAATGACATTGTACCGTGGTATAACACAAAAATGTTGAGATTACATTGAGCAGAATGTTTACGTTCGTTCCCTTAGACAATGAACTCAAACAATCGATACGAGACAACCTTGAATGAATGTAACAGTGAAATTGAATTGTGTAATATTAGAAATAAAAAATAATCAACATGATTATCGTCATAGAAAGTCTAAATTTACTAATTATATACATTGTAAACGGATTCCATATTATAAACTTTAAAAAAAAATTAGGTTGTTTCTAAAAATAAATAAAATAAAAAGTAAGAATTTTCTCCGAACTTTTTGATGAATCACGTAGGATTAATTGACTTGTATGTTGAAAAGTAATTGTTGAATTAGAACAGTTCTTCACATTTACGCGATGAAGTTTCCTTGATACGAAATCTTTACATATTGCTATTACTTACGTAGTAATCACGATCCTACGAATGTTTGTTCCGGGTCTACGTTTGTTGTGTATCGTGGAAAGATGTCAACTGATACTGCCAGCGATCATTACCCACGTCTCCTTTTAAATCGTGACGCAATTGAAATAAAATCATACATGAATGTATAGTAACAGAGATTATACGTAAGTTCTTCCAATTATTACACTGCTGATATCAAACAAAATATTTACTTATCTTTACTGTGTATCGTATGTCGTACATTACTGTGTATTACATAACTTACAAGTAATTACTGAAATTATTATTATTCTTGTAAAAGCAATTATTTCAGTTTAACTCGTGCAATTAACTTGCTCTAGAGAGAAAGAGAGAGAGAAGATAGGGTAGAAATTAGAAGTCACGAAACCCCATAGTGAACCATTAAATAAGGCTAATTAATTTGCTCCTTCCGTAGACACAGACTGTGAATATAAAATTTTTCGCTTTATCTCTTCTGCTATTTGACAAGAATTTCATGTCAGGATCATAAGAATACGGTTCCTTTGACTCTACAAGCAACGATTGTACGATAAAGCTTTTACCGAAGAAATTAAAATGAAAGGTATATAAAAAGCTATATGTACAAGCTAGGTATTTCATTTATTCTTCAAGAATTCTAAGCAATGCTAAACACTGCGAAAAATGCTGAAGCTGCTGTGGAAGTAAACACACATGTAACATTGTTGTGCAACACTTGCTGATGTAGCCAGTGAATAAGAATACTAACAGCAGATGGATATCGAAGAATTAGTAAATTAGTATTAGTAGATATTAATATTCGCTGTTTATATATGCTTATTATATACGTATATATTTCTATAACATTACATAAACGAACTGCTAGAAAGAATATCATATACATATTTCTATACCAGGTACATGCAACACATGAACATTCTGTATTGCTCTCTTATACAGATAGAAAATTATTTCGAGAATTAGTAAATTAATTTTTACTTTTAATTATGTTTAAATATAATCCTCCTTTCGGGCATATTATAAACGCATATGGGTTTAACTCGTATGGAATCGGTGTCTTCTCACAAACGTGCACCTCATAATTCTGCAGAATCTTAATTAATCCAATCTTCGTTTGGTAAATTGCGAAACGTGCGCCTGAAATCAAATAAATGAAAGAAGACAATGTCAATGCCATTTGATAAAATAATAATTCTATGGAAATAAAGTATAATCGTGTTATAAACGTGCCAATACAATTCCTTGGACCATGACCAAAGGGCAAATAGTGCATGGGATGCCTTGCATCTTCTGCTTCCTTGGAAAATCTCTCGGGATCAAACTTATCTGGGTCTGAATAGATATTTGGATCCCTGTGAATAGAAAATACCGGTATCCAGACTCTCATGCCTTTTTGTAGTGATACTTTCGTGTTCGAGAAAGTATAATTGTCCGTCGTTTCTCTGGATACGAATGCCAAAGGTGGATATTTCCTTAATGTCTCTATAAACGGAATAAAAGGAGAAGATAAAAGTATTGATATAATGAATAAATTACGAAAGCAGATTGGTGAGTCTCCGGAATCGCCGCTAGTACAATAGTTGGTATTTGTGATTGTTGTTGTCATTCCGGAAACTTTTCGTTCTGCCCTCGTATCGTAGTAAACCTCCCGCGTATTAAAGGAATCGATCCTGTTACGTCTCAACCTTTAAATACTTTGTCCAAATATGACATCTGCTTTATAGTCTCGTATTTCCAATCCCCGGCATTTTTCGCATCGAATTCTTTTATTTCTTCTCGTAGCTTCTTCTGTATCTCTTGATTCAGAGCCAACTCGTACAGAGCGTTGCTGATCGTCGTCGATGAAGTTTCAAAACCTGCCGCGAAAAATACGAATGCTTGTGCAGCAAGCAAAGTGTCCGTTAATTCTGAAAGAAATGATCCTGGTACAATAATGGAAACTATGGATAGATTCGTATATAAGGATATTTTACAAAGCCACGTGTTGCCATTTGCAAACGAGAAAATGCCAACAAAATGATAATTTCGACGCGATAATGACCCGAAACATTCCTCTAAATTAGTTAAGACTTTCCTTTCTTTCGAGAGAAAATGTTAATATAATTAAACGACCAAATCAATCTGCTGATTCGAACCCAATTGAACATTCGTGGGATTACGTTACACGTCAATTGGGAAGTTGAATACTTTACATATGAAGGGGAGCTAATGGAAAAAATTACACATACATGGCGTGAAATATCAATTGCGTGTTGTATTCGATTAATTGAATCGATGACACACAGAGAGTATGCAGTTATCAAACCAAAGAATTATCCAACATCCCAAGAATTATCTCAAGTAATTATGTAATTGAAGCAAAGTATATCTCAACTTTTGTTACAAAGTTTCGATTTGTTCATCCGATTCGTTATTAATCGTAGATCTTACACGGGCATAATTGGAAAAAAATAACATGTTGCAACTTCGTACGTGATCTGTTGTCTCTTTACGCTATTTTTAATTTCATCCGATGCATTTCGGAAGATAAAAGATATACAGCACTTTCCAAGCGCTCGTAATGTTTCTTAATTTTTGTCAGTAGGCGTACGTACAATAATTTATAGGACGAATAATAGTCTTTGCTAAAAACTTACTAATATCCTTTACTTTCTCGGGGTTATTCCGAAGTTCCAACAACGTATTCATGAAATCGTGCCTAACGATGTTGTGCTCTTTCCTGTAGTTCAACGTTTCGATGGTGATCCTCTCAATGAATACGTTCACCTTGTCTGGCGGAAGGATATAACCAAGTAAATCGTACAACTCTCCCATGCACTCCTTCATCCTGAATTTTATAATCGCCTTCCAGTGTGTAGCAAAGATTTCTTTGCCCATTCGGCGAAATTCGTTTTCCTCGTCCGACAACGAATTCACCTCTATCCCAAAGGCACAGCTGCCTATTACGTCGGTAGTATACTTGGCCGCAAGTTCTCGCACCTCGATGGGCTCTCCTTTCGCTATCAATATATCTAAATAGCTCTCGATACGTTTGGCACATTCGAAAATCAGGGAGAAGATTCCTTTGAGTTTGCCAGACGTAAATACCGGGGAAAGTTGCATTCTTAATGGCCTCCATCTTTCTACTTCTAAAGAGAAGAGGTGCTGAGAGAGTGGTTCCGCCTATAGCCATTGAACGAATTCACTATATTCGGGATGTTATATATTTGAAATATTTGGAACTTATTATATTATTTATCGTTATTTGTTATATCTTTTATCGCTTATCAAAAGAATAACTATCTAAGAAAGAGATATTAAATAAAAGAACATGAAGATACATAAACTTTCATTCGCTGGATGTATCAACTTATTTTTTATTTTGTTTGTTAGCCTGTTCTAATAGTTTCTTGCTGTGTATAATAATTTTTACTGTTAGTAGAGACTTCAATTTAACACGTTGAAATATAAACATGCGTTTCCATGCGTTCACTTACTATTTCTTGCTTCAAGAATCCGCGATTCGCGAATTTGGAAAAGTCTTTAATAAGAACATCTTTAATAATCTCAGGGTCCTGTATAACAAGATGAGGCGTTCTTCGTACGAATAATCCGATCATAGGTTCGTCTTTATATTCGTTATGTAGCTTCTGCAAGTATTCTGCAATCGATATCTTGCCAATCATCGGCCAGAAGACATTGCCAAACACTGGTATAGGTTTTGGACCTCGAACTGAACGATCCTTCCAAAAGTTGAATTTTGCCGTAAAATAATAATACAGCGCAATGAACACCACTGTCACGTAGCATAAAAATTCAAATGCCATTTTGACTTATTCAATCTCTCGACGATAGAGGTCAAAGTTCCGCAATCTGCAAAACATACAAATGTATGTATTATATATGTCGGAGAAGGGTCAGGAATAAGATTGTGGACGTTTGATAAATCTTCATTGGAATTTGCCATCGTCGTGTTATAACGAAGGTACGGTCTATTAATACGGGTATGGATACTACCGACTCGACAATCAACCGCAGCGGTTGGACACTCGCGATACTAGTAATGTTGGTCTTAGGTTCAATAACGAATCCGCGGTCAACGGGATGATAGATGTACGTGCTCACAAAAATCTAAATCGAACTCTTTGCGAAAACGTGGAATATCCACCGAGCGTACAGGCACTAAGTAACTCGCTAATACGACCTCACGAGAGAATGACTCTCCGTCGCGATGATGCTGCGGAGGAAAGCTACGATGGGGTGTGTCTGAGGACACGAGATCATCGGATTCGTCGAGGATAGCCTTCGTTCAGAAGGTGAGGGAATTTGGCGTTGATGCTAATTGGTCAATCTCCATATCGGTGGTTAGAAAAAATGCTAGCCGCCCTCGAGGGAAAGTTGCTAGTGGGAGACGCCGTTCGTTAAAAAATAGGTCTCTCCTATCTTCCCGTAGCTGGGACAAAGACTGTTTGAAGGACTTTAGTCAACTAATAGTCTGACTAATAGTCTAATAACTGAAATTACTGTTACTCAACTAATCCTACGATTTAATGACGGGCCCTCAGGCTAGCTGAACATGTACTGCGGAGACGCATCGACATCTGGCAATTATCTTGCTCGAAGAATAAGGTCTGCGTGTGACGAGCCACGGGAAACATTCCAAACCGTTGGAATGTTTACTGTCGCGTGCCGCCACAAATATTTCTTTTAAGGAGAGCTATAGAATTACTCCATTACTTTTGTTAGATAAAGCGTTGATCCCGTGACCGCGGCTACGTTCGGCGACTGGCTGTCGCTTCGAGCCCAAGCTCATTATCACAACTCGCGAACAATTACAATTAGATTAAATAACTACAATTGTTTAATTACAGCTATAGTAGACTCTAGATTACAATGTTGCGGGATTATCCAAAATTCCAAAGGCTCCGGTGTTCTTTCATCTCCGACATATATATATATATATATAATAATAATGAATGATATAGGATTATTTATTCAGAAGTATTAGAAATTAGGATTTCCAATGATTTCTATCCTATGTGATAAATTTATTGATAGATGGATCTATTTACAGTGGATTAAACAGGTAACGATGGTCATATAACGTGAACTAAATACGGTAATGTGATATAACTAAGACAAATAAATTGACAACTCAGAGCCCACAACTAATAGTTTACAACTCATAACAATTCGGTAACTTTCTTTCGGCTCGCAAGTAATTAACTCCTCACAACTCGACTCTCAATTAACGATTCCTCGCAACTTCGACTCTCAGTTAACGACTGCCGCATAATTCGTCTTTCTCCCTTAAGCATCCCTTTGTCTCTTCTCGTATATCCAATACGTATGATGTCGATGGGTCATTGAAGTTTGCAGATATTAACTTGATACTCCGGACGAGAATTATGCTCATCTTCCGAATATGCCCACAGAGCTTCAAGTTGCTCTGTCAAGTAGTTTCCAACATACAGTGGGGTTCTCCTTGTCGCGGCTAATACGGAAACGAAACTGTTCGAATAGTGGTATTTCCAGATAATAAAATAATTTTTCTGACATGAAATTTCACTTATTCAAATACCAATTAATCGACAATTTCTTGAAATATTTATGGATGCCGTATCTTTTTGACTGTTAAGTTGTAATTCTTTTAATAAAAATAACTGCACGGAGTTACATTCTTTTTGTATATCAAACCATCGAAGCTGCCACGAATGTTGTTACAATTTGTTACAAGTTACAATTTTCCTTCGCAGTTTCCATTTTTGTAAAAACGCCATTATCATCGTATCTTTGTCGCAATAGAAGCATTTTATAACGTTAATGTGATAAGTGCTTTTCTATCGTCGCTATTCTCAGAATAATCTACGCGATTTACATAATTCTCATCATGCTTTTTACTTACTATGTTTACGTACAATGTCTGCGATTGTCGTTTTTCTAATAGCACGTCTTTTTTTGCGGTAATTAGACAAATTTCTTGAACGAGTTTGAAATATGTTATCATGGTTAACATTCTGAACAAATCTTTCCAATACACGTAATCGTCGCTCGGCTTTCTTTTACGAGATATTCGTAAAAATCATCAATTAAATTTAGTTTCTATTACACTTCACTCTGGTACATAGATGATACGCATTTTTACATAGATATAAATCGAAGTGAACTCTGAAAATATCTGGGAAACTATGGCCGAGCGGCGATAATACGTTTAAGAAAAGATCATACAACATACTGACAATTGAGATTTTTCAAGTTCATCAAAATCGATATCACCTGCGACTTCTCTAATCATGTCGTATTTTCTTTTGATAGTTGGAACGCTATTAGGTTCATATTAAGCTCTTACGATCATTATTCGCTCGATCGATTAAAGGAAATAACAAATAAACAGAAAAGGGTATCTGTTATTGGAAAAAAACTATGTTCCGATAATAGAACATTCGGATATTAAGATTTGCGTATTAAGATACGGATAATGAGTATTCGGGCCTAAAATACAGAAAACGGATAAATAAAACTCTACTATATGGCAACTGTCAATTACAAAAATATCATTTTGAGGGAATTTAGAGTTTAGAGTTTAGAGAGGGGATTTGGAGTTTAGTCTATTGAATAAGAGGTAAGTAAAATATGAAAAATCATACTTACATTTAATTAGTTATTCCTCTTCCTCTTCCTTAACACCTTCCTCTTTTTCGTACAGTCGCAAAGTAATTCTAGTCTCTTTGAATGTTACACTAATGTATGCGAAACATTACTTTTACTCTGCGATACAGCAATTTCCTTTAAATCTGTTTCTCCTCACTGATTTTGTTAGCATCTATTTGTCGCGAAGATTAGAAACGTACTTGCATGCTATTCGCGAGGCACTGCAGTTCTACTATAAGCTTATAGGCTTATTTAACGGCCTTGACAAGTTCTAAACTATAAAAAGAAATATTGGGATGCTTGGATTTTTATCAGCGCGTTGCTTCGTACCAAAGCTGATAACTCCATTGATATTGACAAATTAGGGCTTTAAAACGTTAAAACTCTACAAAAAATGCGACAAAAAGATATCGACACGCTATACAGGCCACTTAAACTGTAACTGTTTCCTTATTCATCTAGAGAAGAAGCAGTAATACGGTAACTACAATCTCGCGAGAATCTAGCTTCCGTCATCTTTTATCTTAAAAGCTAGAAACAAAGACACTTGAGAGTAAATTAAGCTCTCTGCCGCGTATACTGAGTCGTGCGTTAGCGGATGCAACAATTTTGCAACTGGAACGTCTAGTCCAGTGCAGTTTCAACGCCAGTCGGTACAGTTTCAGACGGGCAAAAAATTCTGGTGATACGAGGGAACAAAGTTGAAATCCGAAGACGCGTGCTATTCAAGAAACATATTAATTAAAATGAAGCGGGGAAAGGACGCTTGTAATAGGAGTTTAGCCTCCTCGTAAACTACAGAATCATACATGTTATTTAGTGCTTATAGTTAATTGTTCAGTTCCGAAACTTCTCCTTCCTTAAGATGCGCAATTATTACTTCATAAACGCACCGTTGCACACCGATTTCTTTATGTTCAGAAAGCCTAATATCTTTCCGTATGGGCAATGATTGAACGGCGCTGAGCTAGGATATTCCATCTGAATCAGTCACACAAGTCTCGAAAAAGAACAAATTCAACATTAGATATCTATTATCTTCCATGTATTATTTATTGATAAAATAACAATCCTATTTTTCTTAATGTTATATTCTTAACTACTTAACATTTTGTACAATTTTTTCCTATATACAAGGGGTGGACTACCGATACTACCGATAACAAGGATTACATGAGTTTACAAGCCCCGTGCGTGTATACACGAAGATACAAGAACTATCTATTTGATATAGGTAGTCCTTTTAATTCGGCAGTCAGGAGACAACCGGCAACGCTACGATAACAAGTTATATAAACATCAACAATGTTTTAATTTGACTATATTGATATATGTAATGAAAACATGAACTACTTGTTTCTATGAGTAAAATATTTGAACTACTAGTAAAATACATAAAAACAATATTCAACAGAACGTGTACCGCGCCTCGATATTATATTGAATTTCATTTGTCACACTCCGACAAACGTTCGTCGCATTAAATAATACGTCTATAAATTAAACAATTTTATAAATGCCGAAGTATACGTTAATAAAAAATTTTATTTGTGACAAATGAATGTTAAAATTGTGTTAGTCCTCTACCCTGGTTATCGTCAAATACAAACCGGTTGTAGGTGTCAGAACGAATGAAAGTGGATTATATTTATAAGGAATTAGAGTTTTGGAACAAACGCCAACCTTGTTTTTATGCAGGATTTTTATTAATCCAATTTTCGTTTGGTAGATTGCAAAACGTGCACCTGAAATAAATTATCGAATGTCAGATGTAAGTAAGTTCATTAGTTGTATTTTTTAATATATGTATTATGATACTATATATACTACACGCAACTTTACTAATCGTAATTCTATCAATTCTAAGTCTAATTCTCCGATGGCAGGTTTCTTGCGTTATGTTCGTCTAAAGTCACGCCTACTTTTTTTTCTACATCTCGATCTTAATCGCACGATCTTTCCGCTTGCATACTCGACGTTTAAAACTCCGCAATTCGTAATAATTCTTAGAATTTTCATTTCCAGAAATATATGTTTTTACCCATCCTCGTTCGAAGGATAAAATTATTTAAAGATATATTTCGTTTCATATCGCCAATGTCGATCAATTATTTGAATTATTTATCAAGAAAAAACCGATCGATATTTTGCTAAATACGTACCGACACAATTTCTCGGTCCATGTCCAAAAGGTAAATAATACATAGGATTCCTTTCTTTCATCTTATCCTCGGAAAATCTTTCGGGGTCAAATTTTTCTGGATCAGGATAAATCTCCGGGTCCCTGTGAATGGGAAAAACTGGCACCCATATCAACGTTTCTTTGGGAATTGTTACTTTCGTATTTTCGAACGTATAATCTTCGACTGACTCTCTGCTTAAAAATGGCAAAGCTGGATACTTCCTTAGTGTCTCTGTATATGAAATAAGAATGATAATTACTGGTATAAATG